>NW_024609868.1:149004375-150239294 GCF_016920785.2 Ixodes scapularis
TTCTAGGCCCACCAAACTCTGAGGTACAGTCGCCGACCGGTTTTTCAGACTTCGCAGGGACCAAAAAAAAGTCAGAATAATAGAGCAGCCGGAAAAATATGCATATTAAAAAACTTGCCTTTATTATGTCTAGGTAGGCTTTAAAAAAGCTGTCAACAGTGTCTTGCTTCAGGTTATACCTCCGCATGCGTTTGGACACTTTTTCTTAGCTTGAGAATGGCTGCCTTCTTTTTTAGCGTTACAGTCGAGTCCTTTCCGCGCTTCTTAGCAAGCGTTTGCAATGGTGGAAGAACAGATGGGGCAATGACGGCAAGCCAGCATAGTTCGAAAGTTCAGGTCCACAACTGCAGAATGGCAAATGAACGAAGCAGAATGGTAGCTATGATGTTGATAATGACATGCAGCTAGAGAAACAAAAAGCCATAGCATTACGTCGCCTGGCGATAGGACTTGGCAGTACTCGAGTACCTCCCCCAAACCGAGCCAATCCATGTGCAGCATGATAGAATCTAAAATGGCGGCTTCTCGGTGGTGCTTTTCAGTGATCGCTTGTGATAATTTTTGTTAGAAAAATTTAACTTTGGGAACAAGTCTCCCATGGGATACATAGCCCGTTTGGGGGGTGATATTGCTTGTGTGGCTTTTAATAGCGCATTGCAAGTCTGCATCCCGTAAGATACGAAAACCGTCTTAGTTCAAACTTTGCATGTTACTCGATGAGAACTGCAGGCTTCTAACTCTGATTCCCTCAGGCCCTGTCCCCGGATGAACATGGCACAGCAATACTTCGCTCTCGGCATAGGGGCTTATTGACTCACCTATTGCCTGGGCTATTTTGGGATCATGGAACGGTCATTAACGAGGCCTTGGGGAGGTCTGCTGCCACTGCAGTTGCTCCAAGTCCCAGCGGTGGTCGTCCACACCGCGTCGTGGGGACGTCGTCGTCCAGGGTCGCTGTCCGGTCCATCCGTCGAGTCCGTTGCTCGACGTCGCGCTCTGACTTCCCTGCGCACGTCCGTCTCCAGCCGATTCCCGCGCCAGCGTCTTTCTTCCCTCCGGCAACCCCTGCACGCTCCTTCCTGTCCGCCGCTCGAAAGAGCCTCCCCCTTGTCCGTGTCCCCTTTTTACACCTTGGCCCCTTTTTCCGAACTCGCCCTGGGACCAATTGGGAAGCTCTGTTGTTGCTGAAGCCGGTCACATGATGTCAGTTGGCTGAGGGTGTGGTGCAGCCAGATCTTCTGGTACGCGAGGCCATCGAAGCTCCCCCAGGAATGACGTATCCCAAAGGCCTTGAGCGCGTTAAGCTCCTGCTGGCGAACAATGAAGTTCGAGTAGTTGGAATGTCGAGCTTCGAGGCTCGCAGCGTGGAGGCGGTCAGCCAGATCTCCACAGAACTTTTTTAAAACATATTACACTGAGTGCTACATTAGAATTCTCACTGCGATGCATGCATGTATGCCAACTCCTTTGGTTGCGTGACCACAAAATGTACTCGGGTATAGCTAGCACCTCCAGGAAGGGGTTAAGAAATAGTTAAGCTTTTTTGCACAATTTTACAGAAAAACAAAATGCATGATGATGTGCAGTAACACGGGATATAAAAATAAAACAAAAGGCAGTAAATACCAAGGCTGCCACCTCAGCCTCGTCCTGAACAGCTTCCTCTGCCGCCATTAACTCCTCCAGAGTCGAAGCTGGCAGCCTCGGTAGAGCCGCTGGGTGAGCAACAGCCTCTGGGGCTGGTGCAGACCATGCTCCTAGTGCCACCAGCAGTCCAGGCCTGTCGGCATGCCCCTCATAGCCCTCCCTGCGCTGTGAAAGCTCATGCAAGGTGTCCTTGTTTTGCTGGCACACCTCCAGCAGTAGGTGGAGCGTTCGCAGTAGGACAACTGAAACACAAGCAAGCACTTTTCATGAATAAGATAACTTGGCGTTTCATATTTTTACCACATTCGACACTCGTATACGAGGGTGACAACGGAGGTACACTGGAAGGGCCATCCATCTTTTGAACCAAAACTTCAAATTCTTAAGCAGGGAGCAGATCGAAGCATGCATAACTAGCTCGAAAGAGCTCCAAAATTGTTGCATACCTGCCAACTGAACAATGTTCAAATTAGGGAGACGGGGGGGGGGGGGGGGGGGGGTAGCAAAGAACTGCTAACCCCCCCCCCCCCCCCCCCCCCCCCCCCCCACCCTACCTCAACAAATCAGGGAAACATGAGGTTTCCTTTATTTTTTGTGACACCAAGATAGCTCTAGTGCTTCTGGGAGGCGATGTGGACATTGATATCAGTGTTACCACCGTGAGCTATGCTGACATTGCCGGCACGGGTCGAACAAGATCAAACTTGTCACCTTTTCTTGACGACACGAAACATGCAAATATAGTCGTATATGAGTTCAAGAAGGCTTGTAGGTACCTCTCCCCTTTAGGGAGTGCCATCCTCCAGTATGATGCCGAAAATCAATGAACAGAACTCCAACACGAACCAAGCAGTCCGATCTAGGCTAGGCCTACCGTAGAATACCACGCCCTTCCGCCATTCTCTCGCGATTATTTCTAAATTTTGAGTGGGCGCTTGCCTGGTATTTTACGGTAAGTTACCTACCCGTTGGGTCCTCGCAAGCCTCATGTGCATGGTCGTACGAGATGAATGATATAGCAATTATCAGAGCCATATATAGAGAGAGTTTGGACATTCATTGGGAAGTATAGGAGGCAAATGAGGAGGCGCCATTGGCCGAAAGCGGGCTGGGCATGTTCCAGGGCGTCTTCACAAATTCAAATGTGGACAACCAGAAGCCAGAAATAATATTCTGGCCGTGGTCACGAGAAACAAAATTAATACCGTAGAATACCGTGCATCCGCCCATTCCGCACTAAGCGCCCACCCCCAAAATTTGAAACCTCTGAAAAACTATGCACAGTAGATATATGTGTAAAATTGATGACCTCACTTGCACCCATCCCCTATGTCTTCATGATTATCTTCCAATTTTGAGTGGACGAAGTGCGTTGGAGTAACTCTCGGTGACTGAAAATATGCTGCATGTAATGTTTCAATTACTGTCATCCAAAATCATGGGAAGAGCGCGACTAGCGGAATGATCAACATAACCTGTACGCCAGGCGTCGAGGGCCGGGAATCTGCCGTCTGAGTGGTCACACTCTGTCCGAGCAAAGCAGAGTTTGAGCGGCACATTCATTTCTTACATCTTTCTGCATGATCATAATCGAAACCTCACGTGCATCATATTTTCAACCATGAACAGTTACTACATTTAACCTTTACGCTCTTATTTAAACTGTTTTTTGCTACCACCGCCAGGGGATTCTTTTCGGCCTCTGGTTGGCCAAGAGAACATGCCAAGCTCTCCATCTGCGTCTGGTGCACGCCCTGGCTCTGCCCGCTTTTCCCATTGACCAAACTCTGTCTATGCATGACTCTGGTTGTTATTACACCCAATACACCCTTTCGTATTAGGTGGTAGCCAGCACCACCTAGCCGCGCTAACCTGTTGGTGACAGCAATGCTATGACGACCCTAAAGACTTGGTCTTGGCCACGTAATTGTCACGGGCTCTGTCGCTCGAGTGAGGCGAGCAACAGAGCCCGACAGACGAGCGAGTGACTGCCGACAACAAACAGTTGCAACTTCATACATGTAGTGAAGGGATTACAGTGTACAATGGCCACACACTCGCAAAAATAGAAATGTTCCGGCAGAGTTGTACGCGACTACACGTCAAGGAGTTCTGAAGGCGAACGCTCACGCACTTGGATGACTTCACTGGGGTGGGATCTCGGTGGGAACTTAGACGTCTCGGTGGTTGTGCCGAAGATGCACAGAGTCCAGGAACGTTGAACCCCTTGATGTCGATCTCTCCACGTTGGCGCCCCGCAGCCTCTCCGTCTCCCTTGGTTCCGCTTCCCCACCGGCCTCGCCTCGCCTTGCACCCTTCGTGTCCTTTGCCCGAGAGGGCTCCTTCTTGGGCTTCCTTCCTTTTTGTTGCCTTCTTCCGGCTTGTCGATTTCACCCATCGGAGGGTAGATGCCTAGCAGTTTTCGTCTACAGAGCTTCGGAGGGGCGATTCCACATTCCTCAACGCTCCCAAAGAGCCCACTTGCTTCACTCTTCTTCCCGTTTGCCGTCTCTCTCTCTCTCACACACGCACCCATGCCCATGTGCACATAGATGACTAACTGTGAGGCGTCACCTGACAGTTTCGGAGGGGCGATGCCGCATTCCTCAACACGCACACGCACACAGAGATGGCTAACTATGGGGAGTCGCCAGACGGGAACGTCACAATGCGGCTATACTGCATTAAGCGAGGTTCTGACCGATAACACCGGGTCAGCGCAGCTGCCACGACTACAAAAAACAAAACAAAAATAATTTAACGTTGTGGCCCCCTTTTTTTAGGTTTGAGGTGGTCGTTTTTGGGGAGGTTTTAGGTCGCGTTTGTACAATCGGAAGATGTGCCCGAAATTTGTAAGTCTCTCGAACAATCCTGGAAAGTTGGCAGGTATATTGTTGCAACAATGGTGGCGCCATTTGTGAGCAGCAGCTTCGACTGAAATAGGGGGTTATACTTTTTTTTTTTTTACAATTTCTTCCATAACTATACACCAACAAAATTTGAGTACGAGCCAAGCACCATCTTTGTGGAGAGTTTGAATGCACTCTGTTGAGTGGCATATTAATATGGTCCACTTTACAACTGAGAAGCATCCATGGAGACCTGCTAGCTTTCCCTGGTCTAAATGCCCACAGAACACCCACAGAAAATTTGTGTGGGGTTCTAGAGTATCTATGGGGCACGCACTCATGGGCTTGTATGGGTGTCCTAAAATCTTTGTGGGGTCAGGCCTGTGGGCCTATGGAACATGTGGGTTACTGTGTAGGCTCTTTTAGGTAACCCACACAGCCTGTGGGGATAAAACCGTGGCTTTTATGGGACATGTAGGTGATTCTGTGGGTTACTGTAGCTACCCCGCAGCCTGTGAGGATAGAGCCTAGGGTCTCATAGGACAAGTACAATATTGTGTGGGTTGCTGTAGGGCCGCCAGACACGCTTGCACTCTGTGTTGCTACATGGTTCAAGATATATCCTACAGAAGTCATGCAAAATACAACTTTTTTGTAAGTCTTTTCTTTTTTTAAATTTGTATACATAGCTCACCTTAGTGCGCAGAACACTACGCCGACGACATCAACAACGCGGGGTTTTCTTCAAAATGGGGCTTCCAATGCTCCCGCATGAATGAGTTATGTCAACATTGTTCTGAAGTTGTTAGTTTCGTGTTCTGTGCTCTGACCTTATCAGTCTTGCGTGTTCTGCATTCTAGCGAAAGGGCATATTGCCAAAATGCAGAGCAATGTATGTATATGTTTATAGGCAGCAAACAAATTGGATGCAGGACAGGACTTATTTGAACTCTTATTAGTTTTATTTTACGAATATCCAATGGACCGCAAACAAAAAAGAGAAACATAGTACATTGACGAGTATACATGAACAAATGCAATCATTTTGCAGCAGAATGGTGGTTGGGTCTAAAAGAAGGGTATGTTTTAAAATGACGCAATATGGAGACAGACTCAAAAACAAAAAGCAAGCAGTTTTTCTTGAGTAAAATGCATGTATATGTTACTCATATCAGAGGAAGAGATTGTAATGATAAAAACGGCAATCAAGATCATAGGCTCACTCTTCAATAAATAGTACAAGAAGTCACGCTTTGGTGCATATATATATATATATAAAGAGTGACAAACGTTGACAAATGCTTCCGTTGATATATAGGCAAAAGTAATGTGCGCAGACACAGCAGTCGTAGGATGATAAAAATAAAATTATAATTTAATGGCGAAAAAAGTCATGCAAGAAAAAAGGGTGAAGTGCCGAAAAAAAGTTGTATTAGTTTACGGGAATAATGAAGACTAGGCACAAGAACTGTAATTACGCGGGAAAGAAACTTTTAAAAAGGACGGAGTAAAAGTCAAAGTTAAAACACAAGAAATTACAAAAATAAATTGTTAAATGAAAAATAAAATAAAGAATTAAAAATAAAAAAATGAATAAAAATAAGAAAGGGGCCTGACATCCGTCGACGTTTCGGCAGTGGCACTGCCTTCTTCAGGACGGGGAGGGTTTGTTCACGTGAAAGTTCGAAGGGGTTCGTAGGGAAGGGGAAGCACGGGGGGGGGGGGACGAGTCCAATTTTGTCGCGATGAGGGAGGCGGTTCTGGGTTCTGTTCACAGGTGCCTTGGTGGTATGAAGGAGCTTGTAGGGAAGGGGAACACAGAGGGGATAAGTCCAATCTTGGCGCGATGAGGCATGATGGTTGTAGGTTCTGTTCCTAGGTGCATTGGTAGCAGAAGGGGCTTGCAGGGAGAGGGAAGCGCTAGGGGGGATGAGTCCACTTTTGTCGTGGTGAGGGATCACGGTTGTGGATTTTGTTCAAGAGTTGCATTTCTGGGTAATTACGGTGCAGTGAGTGAGTCATGGTGCCCTTGTAAGACCGGGTCTGTGGGGCCCTCTTCCTCCTTGTCCCCGAGGGCTGGTTCGTCCAGACCCAAGAAGGAAGAAAAAGAAGAGAAAAAAAGAATTAAGCAGGGCGGGGTGTCGCGGCAGATGGTTGTTTAAGCTGTGTATTGTTTACGGAGTACCCAAATCTTTGTTAATTTTGCACTGGAATTTATGAATTAGGAACGACTCGCGAATTTCTCTATTTGTTTGAGTCTTGAAGCCACTCTGTATGATGACTAATTTTGCCTCCGTTATTACATGTCCAGTCTGGCTGATATGTTTGGATACTGGAAGGTCAGGTTTGCACCTAACGTTGGGCTTATGGCCGTTGTATCTTTGACGAAACATGGATTTAGTTTGTCCAATGTACTGCTCCTTACATTTGTGACATTCAATAAGGTATATTACATTTTCTGAGTCACAGTCGACATCGCTGCTAATCGTTTGATGGAAGTGCGAATTTGTGCTAGATACAATGTTGGTGGAAAGCATTTGACGGCATATCTTACAAGGAGATTTTCCACATGGTTTACATCCCGTTGGTTTTGAATGACTTTGTTTATTTGGTTTTGCATGCACGAGATTGTCACGAATGTTTCGAGGTCGTCTAAAAACCGCTCTGGATGCGTCGGGGAATATTTCTTTAAGTTTAGTCGATTGCTATATCAAGTACTGATGTTTCCTTAAGATTGAGAGGATGGCTGGGAGGTTATTACTGTAGGTAAGTGTGAGGTTCACAGGATTTTTGGGGGCATTTTGCGTGGTGCCTGGAGAGAGTATTAAATTACAATCTTTTGCACGTGCCTTGTCTATCGTGTTATCAACTAAGGCCGTTGGGTATTCACGTCCCTGGAACGCCTCCCTGAGTTGTTATAAATTTCTGTCTAGATCGTCATCGTTTGAACAGATTCGGCGGCATCGGAGGGCTTGACTATATGAAATGGCTGTTTTGGAATGGGGGGGGGTTTGAGCTTTTGAACGAGAGATATTGCTGTGAATCGGTTGGATTTCGGAAGAGCGTGGTGGGCTTAATACACCATCTACGAGTTTCACGGAGACATCCAAGAAGTTGATACTTGTGAGGGAATAAGAGCTTGTGAATTTTATAGTGGGATGAAACTGGTTAAAATTTTCGATGAAACAAAGTAGATCGCTAAGGCCGTGCTGCCAAATTATAAATATGTCGTCAATATATTGTTTGTACAGGAGAGGGGTTAGCGCGCATTTTTCTCAAGAAACTGTCCTCCAAAACTCCCATGAATACGTTCGCGTAGTTTGGTGCCATTTTTGTACCCATTGCTGTGCCATTAGTTTGAAGATAATGGTCGTCATCAAATTAAAAATGATTAAGGTTTAGTATTAAATCCAAAAGTTTTGAGAGAGTCTCAGAGTCGACGAACTTGTCTTTTTTGTGGTTGTAGGCGGAAGTGGTGGCCTGAATGCCATCGGCATGTGGTATGTTGGTGTAGAGTGAGGATACATCTAAGGTTACCAATAGCGCGTTTGGGGGGAAGTCGACATTAGAAATGAGATTTAGAAAGTGTGTCGTGTCCTTGATGTATGAGTTAAAAGTTCCGGGGAAATCTTTAATGAGGTAATCTACAAAATTTGATAAGTTTTCAGTCACAGTGCTTTTCGACGAGACAACAGGTAGGTTGGCCTGGGTTTCCTGGTTTGTGAATTTTGGGTAGGAGACAAAAGCGTCCTGGTTTGGGCAGTCGGTGGGAGTGAGAAAGCTTAAAAGGTGGTCGTCTATTTTGTTCTCTTTATGTAAGCGCCTTAGGACCCGGGCGTTGGTAGATGCATAGTTAGCAGTCGGATCAGATGTTAGGGCAATATAAAAGTTTTTGTCACTGAGTTGACGCAGGGCTTCTGTTTTATACATGGCGGTATCCACTAGGACTGGCCCCTCCCTTGTCCGCCGGCTTGATCACAATGTCGTTTCTTTGTTGAAGGTTCTCCAGACTTTTTTTCTCGTCGAGTTTTAGGTTACTCTTCTTACCATTCGAGACTTTGCGTGTACAATCCATCAAAACATCTTTTTGAATTCCTTTTACGTATAGGTCTAGATTCGGATCTTTGCTAGCAAATGGTGTAAAGTCGCTGGATTGTCTAAAGGGATGGATAGGGGGAGAGGAGACATTTTCGTGAAAGTGCTCCCGAAGGCGGAGATTTCGAGCGAAATTATGTAGGTCGAGGTGCATTTGGTATTCATTTACATGGTTATTGTCTGGACAGAAGGAAAGTCCCTTTCTTAATAGATTTATATCCGAGTGAGAGAGCTCAACTGTTGATAAATTTACCACAGTGTTATCAATGATGCCGGATGCATTAAGCATACCGGCAGGTTCGCTCTGGCTTAGGGTAGGGGGCTCTGTGTCTGGTGACCGCGCTCGAATATCGGTTATCCCTTCCTCTCCGCGGGCTTGACAAGTCTCTTGCAGGGTGTCTGGATCGGGTGTTTCTAGATCGATATGGTCGCGGGAAAACTTTTTGGATACTCTTACATGTAATGAATGGGACTTTTTAGTGATGAAGCTAGCTAATTCAAGCTTGTGCTTTTCCAAAAGTGGCATGGTTTTGGACAGTTCCTCCTCCTCTTGGCATAAGGAGGTTATATTTGATTTACATTGGGCAATTAGGATTTTGACTAAATCATTGGAAGTCCTCGAGAGCGACGCGCTCCATTGCGATACACGTGCGGGATCAAGTGAAAAGTTTAGAAGAGCCGATATTCTAAGGCCCCTAGGGTAACTCTCGTTCTAGGAGTATCGCGATAATGACATGAGATGGTTTTCATAACTAATGCGTTTTCCAATTATTCTGCAAAGGCAAAAGAAATGTTGATTGGGAGCGTTTAGGTTAGGTTTAGCGGGCGGAGAGCATGAAAAGGTTTCACCGGATGGCAGTCAGTTCGGCCGCTGGTTGCCGTGGGGCCGGATTCGGCATGGCTGGGTGCGACGTGGCTGGCTGCGCTGGGCCTCCGTGTGCTGCATCAGTGTAGCCTTCCCGAGCGTTGGCCAGTGCAAATCCGGCGCCGAGGCTCCTTGAGGACTCGGGGTCCGCCGCAGGAGGCATGGGAAAAAAACAGGCCGGGTGTGGACATGCAGATGTCAGTCAGCTGCCGGTTGAAGATTCCGGCTCGGTGGTTGAAGGCATCCGTGAAATGCCTGTTAGGAAAATGGAGATGGCGGCTAATGATCCGGGGCAGGACGTGGCTGCAGACGACGAGTATATATATATATATATATATATCTCTCTCTCTCTCACTGGAGAAGAAAAAACCCTTAGTGAAAACAGCAACAACGGACGATTTATTCTTCGACGTTTCGGCCGGAGCCTGGCCTTCGTCAGGCCGGACTCCGGCTGAAACGTTGAAGAATAAATAGTCCGTTGTTGCTGTTTTCACTAAGGGTTTTTTCTTCTCAGTTACATACCCACGCCTCCGGCCACCATGCCCATTGTGTGTGTATATATATATATACAGGGTGAAACAAGGAGACGGCAGGCTCTTTAAATCGACCGGAAAATTCGGTTTCTTAACCTATCGCGCTACGACTTTGTGCAGCGTTGCCCACGGATGGTGCATTTGTTTTTGTAAAATTTGCAAAGAGCGAACTTACCGGAGGAAGAAGTAAAGAAAGAAAATGGTTTAGCTCCTATGGAAACACAGCGAAGCCACCGGTCTTCAAACAACACGGCGCCGTTTCGCTTGGGACACAAGAGATGGCGCAAGCGGTCGCGACGCCAACTGCCACCAACGAACGAGCAGACGACGCCGAGAGCCGCCGTATTTAGCAGACAAGAAACTGCAGTTCCTCGTTGTTACCGCGCCTGTTTTTGTTTCTGCGACTGTCGCCGCCTGCGGAACGCGCGTCGCTTGAGTCGAAAAGATTGTCTGCTAAAGACGCTGGCTCTCGGCGCCGTATGCTCGTTCGTTCGCGGCGTTCGTTGCGCCACACAGTTTCCACCCCTTTTAGAATAGAGAACAGAAAACCATTTTTCTGTACATGTGTTTGCTCTTATCTAAAAAAAAAAAAAGAATAAAATTAAGCATGCTTACGAGTGTGCACCTCTCAACAGCTCTCAACTTTTCGAGTCATGTGCATAGGGAAGTTGCAAAGGGAGTCTTCTCGGGGAGTGCAAAGCTTCTATGGTAGATGTGTATAGGTACCAGTTTCATGAAGCTTGGGTGGATGGCGCAGCTGACCTGCTAGCTTGGCTAAACGAATGAAAACTTCCTTTAGGGAACATGGTATTGCATTTTCCATGGTAGAGAGAGGGATATGTAAATGGCTGCAAAGTGGAAAATCGCAGCACGACTACGTACGTTTTCTATCAGTCGCACCAAGTTTAACCTAAAAATGGCACTGTTTTTAAAATAAATATAAAACAAACATTCCCCTACTTTTTTAGTAAATGAACATGAGAAAATCTACACCCTGCCTATCAAGAATGGGGTCCAGCATGCATCAGTTGATTTCATGAAGATTTTGAACTTTACAAACAAACAGAATTTTTACATCCACGCGAACTACCTTCCTCAGAACTGCCGCAGCAGACACCACTTTAAGAAAAGAAAACTTCCCAGCCGAAATGTGAGGAGCACCACAAAATGTTGAATCCTTAACTTCAACTTCCTTAACAGTTAAGCCAACTTCCTGTGCATCATTAAGCGTGCAACAAAAGATTGAACGAATAATACCAAACTTTTCACCTTAGAGGACTATGACGGTGTCGTTGCGTTTTTGAGCACGTGTGTTGTGAGACAAGTGGTACACAGCACCTCGAGCAATGAATTTTGAAAAGACAGAAAGACAAGGAGGAATTGCACCAAGAGCAGAGATAATGCACCCTTTCTTGACACTGCTGAACTTTGATTGCCCAAAACAGTTATGCCAGTGATTGTGTCCCCAAAGCGGCACCTTTCCTCATTTTTAAAAAATGTGTCTTTTTCATTACATCGGTTCCTTTGGTCAAAACATAGAAATGTATAGACTGTTTAAGTATGGCCTTGTGTAGAACCTGCTTGGCTATTCCACGGTTTCCCCTGATGAATTTAACTAACACATTATTGTAAGACTCAAAGCAAAAGGCAGAATGAGTTCACAAAGGCTCCCAGTGCAAGACATCCTTTGCCAGGTGCTGGAGCAGATGAACATTGAAGACCATGTTAATATCTCCATAGAGCATGTTGTATTTTATCACAAACTCAGTTCACAAAATCTAAGCTGTGTTAATGTCATCTCTTGTGAGTGTGTCGTGAACGAGGTAATAAACAGAGTGCACAAGAAGGAACCAGGTGGCCAAGAAAAGGCTCGGGCGAAATTCCGCAGAGCACCGGTAGCGAATATTACAAAGGCCACGAACAATACTCTCGCGCCTTCCAGAGTTTTCGTTTGCTCACTCCCCGGGGAAACCTGCCCAGCTTGGATGGTGGCTTGATGGCTTTCATCCTACGGTCTACCAACCTCACAGTTGCCGGGTCTCCTAGATAGGATGCCTCCGCATGTTGCTGTCAAACCACAAGTTCAAAAGTGACCGAGAAACACCGAGGAGGACAGCATGCATATAGTCAGGGACGAAAGACTCAATAACGCTAAAAGACGGCAAGTTGAGTGATGGAAAGGGGTCCTTAAAACCTCTACAGATAACTCCTCCTGACGCAGCTTTGTACATGTCACGGATAGCCCTTTTTGATTTTCGGTCTTGAGCCACCTCTGCACTGACTGCATAGTGAATTGCCGTACCAGTGAACAGTCCGGGATGAAGGCACCAGCTGCAGCCGCAATAGGAGTAAACTGCATCACGTTTTGCAGTAAGGGTCCACACTGCAGCTGACTGCAAAGGCCTTACAACTTCCAAGTCATTGCGCTTCCACACAAAGCCCTTGTCACAAAGAACATTGCACTGCTGCACAAAACTTTTCAGGTATAACTCCATGGTAGGGTGGTTCTTTCCAAACCAGACGCTTGAAAGAATGACATTTCTAAATCTGTGGAAGACAGGAAGTTTGTTTATAATAAGCTGAAGAGGCCAGATGGAGCAATTTTTACTTTTGAGAACTGGACATTCATCTGTATTAAATGTAAAAGAAATGTTGGGATGCCCAGAACTGAGAACTTTTTGCATAGATTCTTGTACACCTCTCCATCACATATGTCGAAAACATATTACTTTGTCTATCAAACCGTGTAGTCAAGAAACTATGATCTGTTAACTCTCCAGAACACTCCTAAATCGTAAGGCTAATGAAAGTGTATTAAAAAAAACAACAACAACATTCTTGTCACATTTTTTTACATCAAACAACTTCTTATAGATCTTGCATTTCTGCTTGTTGCTATTGGACTTTTACGTCAATTCAACAGAACAAGTTAAACAATAATAAACCAGATCATAGTTCTTGCAGAAGTTTAGTGACTTTTCAGACATGTAAAGGGAGGTGGGGACTACCTGTCTTCCAAAGTATTTACTAAGAACAAGACATCCTTAATCTTAGTCATTGAGAGCCCAAGGCGGAAGCAAGGTTCGACAATGCCATTTCTCATCAGAATATCATGACTGCTGGTATTTGCTTAATGCACAAATGCAATTTATTGTCTCTTTTGTGGAACTTGATAGAGGCGGCGGAAAGGGACCCAAGGCCCATAAAACATTTCAGTAGAAAGAGAAAAAAGAAAAACAAAAAAGATTAATTTATCATGTAGGCAAAACAGTCACTATCAACCATTTCACTCTCTCGAAAAAGTTCTCCCTCTCCGGTAGACCTATTGCAGTGATGTGATTGCTGCGCCAAACTGCGCCAAGGAGCTGACCCTGCTACATCTTTCTACATTTTGCCAAAATATGGGTAATATGCGCCAATCCTGTGCCAAAGGACCAATTTCGGTCGCCTTTTTAAACCAAACCTAAACTGAGTACCGTAATTCAGCACGCGCGAGCTAGGTGGCGCAAGCGGCCGCCCGACACCAGAGCCGTATTACAGTGGCTTAAAGGGGGTAATGTAACGAACGAAACCGGAGAAGCGGCACCGCGTTGGAAGACGGCCGCGGGTGGTGCTGGCGCTTGCAGCACCGTCGTTCCGGCTATGGCTCCGGCTTGGCCGCTTGTTCAGCTTGGCTCCGGCCACCTCCGGCCGATTTGCGGCTGTCGACTACACTGTCGTCTGCTAGTTTCACATTTTTATTCACCTTCAAACACAAACCATGTCGTTGGAAGTTCACTGGAAACAAATAATTGTTTTTGAGATATTTATATTATTTATGAAGCGTGTTAGGGTGCCTCTATCTGCCGGCTGATTGAGGCACCCAATGGAGCTGCGGATCGAAGCGCCGCCTACACCGTCTTCCAAGGAGCGGCCTTTCCCGATGCATGGTGGAGGCTACGCGATAACTACACTACCCCTTTAAGCCACTGTAGCCGTATATTGGGAGAGTTTGGCCAATGGAGGAGGCCGCCGCCAGCGCCGAATACTGCCCCTGTGGTTAGAGCGTAAACTAAAAGGGTGACACAGCGTCGACCAATCAGCAGACCGCGACGGGACGATATTGAAAACAACATTTAAAGCGTGAAATAGAAGCGTTCTATCTCAGCGTCTCGGTGACAGTTTGCTCTGGGCCGGCTTGGTGGAACAACTGCAATAATGCTTAAAAAACAAGCGAGCTGGTGATGATTCATGGTAATAAAACCTGAGACTCAGGAACACAGAAGGGGACGGCGTCTTAGTTGGGACTGGCTGAAAGAAAACAGTGTAAAGGCTGGAGCGCGGTGGTCTAACTTGACTATAATTTGTTTATTGCGTCAAGCAAAGTGTCCTTCGTTTGTCCAGCACTTGAAACAAATATTTTTATTGATCTAAGAATATCTGCTCCAAAAGCCACTTTTGCTGCTCCGAAACACAGTTTTAGCTGCTCCAAAAGTCAGTTTTGCTGCTCCAAAACACTGTTTTGGCTGCTCCAAAAGCTGCTCCAAAACGGCTTAGGCCAATCACATCACTGCTATTGCTGTTTTACCCAAGTGCCCCGGCCCGCGCTCCTGGAATTCTGGAAACAGAAACAGTTCCGCCGTTCCCTGTCTGCTCCCCCTTCTTAATTTTCTTTATTTAGTTTCAATTACCACTTCTTTTCTAATGCGGCTTATTTTATTGTTTTTAGGTGCGTTCATTTCATCCTGCATAGTGTATGCCTTGTGTATATATAGTGTTTCTTTTCTTTATTGCGTCACCTTCGACGTGGGTGTCGACAGTCATCATGCCGCCGCGTACGCCGCTCCCAAGGAGAGTACTATTCCTGTTGCCGCCACATTCTATTGCGCTGTAAGCTCGTTTATTTGACATGAATTCAAGTGTGAGAGAGGGCAGTTTCTAACGTCAGTGCAAATGCTGTCAGTGTAGGCAGTGAAACGATATAAAGATCACGACGCCAAATCCGATTCCGCGTGCGGTTGAAATTTGGGGCACCTAGTACCGTCTCCTTGCTCGGAACGCAGGAGCGCTGCTCTGATTTCACGATTCGAATGCGTGAGGAGCCGTTCCGGCGTCGTGCGCACCCCATGCCATGCTCGTCCACAACCGCCCTCTAGGCATAGCAAACTTTGTCTGCGAGTGCCGGCGGTCCATAGTTGTGGGGTCTCGTGCTCCTTTCTATGCATGCGTGAGAGCACCACTTGATCTATCTTATCGTTTTCGTGGGAGCATCTGAATCTCGAGAGCACCTCTAAAAAGTGAACTGGAATTATTGAAGGAACTATCTGACAGCACGGTAGTGAGATGGGCTTAAAAGAACTGTCGAATGTTTCCACCCGGCTGACACTCAACGTAGTTGTGTACTTGCTACAGGCCCTCTGAACTGACGATCGCTGAGGAAAGAGATTGCGAAGCTACACAATGCGCGCATGGAGCCCGCAATGATCAAGCTCCGGCGTTTGGAGACTGTTGACGTAGATCGCCAAGAGACAGGAAGTGTTGCGATGTGTACATAGCAGGGTTCGGCAGAAATACTCAAAAACGTATTTGGAAATGCAAATACTGGAATACATGAAAAAAAGTAGCTAGAATACCGTAAAAGCCCTCGTATTATGCGAACCCGAATATAATACGAGGGGCAATTTTGGAACCGCGAAAAGAAAAAAAAAAAAGTTTTCATCCGCGTATAATACGACCAAAAGGTACCTGCATCGAGAACCTTTATTAGCGCCATGCGCTCATTCATCGCTATCGCTCTCCTCGGACGACGCCTTGTCCAACATCTCTTCCCACAGACAGTCATCCCCTGTGCCGTCCAGCGCGTTTGATATGCCACATTTTTTGAACGCGCGAACGATCAAGTCTTTGGGAATGGTGGCCCACGCGTCCGCGATCCAGTGGCACAGCGTAGCCGGGGAAGCCCGTTTAAGCCGTCCAGTGGGGGTCACCGCGGGCTCTCCCGAGCTCATCCACTCCACGTAGTTTTGCCGGACACGGTCCTTGAAAGGCTTGTTTATGCAGACGTCAAGCGGTTGTAATTGAGATGTCATACCTCCCGGGATAACAATGAGTTCAGTGCCGGATTCGCGCAGTAGTCGCTTCACCGAATCTACAAGGTGGCACCGAAACGCGTCCAACACAAGGATAGACGGAAACGAAAGCAGCGCTCCCGGCCGCCGACACCAGACTGATTTAACCCAGTCAAGTATGAGGGTCTCATCCATCCATCCTTTGTCCTGGCACCTCACAATGACACTCCTAGGAAACTTCTCATTCTTTGGCAGGGTCTTCCTTTTAAACACGACGTATGGCGGTAGCTTGCGTCCGTCCGCCGTACAACCCAGCATGACGGTGACCCGAGTCTTCTCGTTGCCGGTAGTCCGCACACAAACCTGACGAGAGCCTTTCTCGTGCACAGTGAACGCCGACGGCATATCCAGGTACACTGGCATTTGATCGGTGTTGCCAATCTGGCCCAGTTGAAACTTCGTAGCCTTCCGTAGGGACAAAATATGGCGCTGGAACGAGATGAGGAGCTCCTCATACCGCTCAGGCAGCTTCTGCGGTATTAGGGAGTTTTCGTAGATCGTTTCCGCTGTCCCGCAACGCCCTCCGCAACCCGTTACAATACCCGGAACTCTACAGTCAAGGCTATCGGCACGCAGGCGCGGTAGCAACTTCTTCGTTGCGGAGGGTATAGCGGAGGGGGAAACGCGATCTACGAAAATTCCCTATTGACGTGCGCCGACGTAATGAGAACCCAGCGCGGGTCATAAACCGAGAAACCCAGTGCTTGCTGGCTTTGAAATCCGTCGCCAGGATGCCTTTTCCTCTCGCCAGCTCCCTGGCTTTCTGCTGAAGAAGCTCGATGTTTACAGCCAGATGCTGTGCACGTGATCTTTGATGAAAGCAGCCAGCTCCTCCTTGATATCTAGAAAGGCCCCTTGCTTCGGACCTCGGAAGCTTCTTCTTGTGCCGCTGCAGGCAAAAAGGGCGGCCTTTTGACGCCGCCAGCCTCGGATGCTGCCTTCGTTTATGCCGAACCGTCGTCCAGCGGTGCTGTTTCCGACGGCCTCGGCGGCCAAAATAACTTTCCTTTTAAACGCGGCCGAGTACTGCTTTTTTTGGTGCTGGCGGTGCTGGCATCGTGAAGCTCGTCAGTTGGCGTCGGTTGGCGAACGTAGTACACAGCTGTCGCAAAATGGCGTCGTCACATGGTCACATTTCGTTGCAAATGTCTTCTTTTTTTTTTTTTTTTAGGACAGCTGCTGATGATGATGATAGGCGTTTCTATTGCACGATATTCTGAAACCGAAACCGTAACTGGGTGCACGAAATAAGCCCCAAAAATTTTGGGACCCGAATATAATACAAGGGCGAAATTTTGGTATGTTAATATTAGAAAGAAACCTCATATTATACGCGGGTTTTTACGGTACTGATACTGAAATATATCTGTAAAAATGTATCACTATAGGTAGGGTGTGTACTTTCCGGTTTTTATTTGAGAGAAAAATCGGCGGATGTTTTTCGGTGTTTATTTATTTTCGAAACACCGGTGTATTTCGGTGGAACGTCTCGCGACGAGGCTAAAATCGGTGATTATCGGTGGAAAAAAATGCGATTGATCACAGACAGAGAGTTCTAACTTTATTAACATATTTCATACAATTCTCGAGAAAGCATATATTTCTCACACTTGGTTATTATAGTGGATGCAAGCATACTTCGAGAGGTTTGCATCCATCATGGCAGCACGTTCTTTGCGGTTCACAACCCGCAATTTTGAAAACACACGCTCCACATTTTCGCTGGACACAGGAAATCCCAAAATGTCCAGCCAGGCTTGGGACAGTAGACTCCAGTCAGGTAAATGAAGTTCCCAAAATAACACTGGATCAACGGTGCTAGTCACAGCATACTGGCGGTAACAAAGAAACTTTGATTCTAGGTCACTCAGCTAGCTCTCGTCTCGGAGGACCAGCCGATAGATACTTTCACAAGGCACAAATCCCTCTGGCAGCTCCACGTTTATGCACAGATTAACAATTGGCACGCGGAACCAGAACGACGATTCATCCATGAAATCTGGAGTGTAGTCATCCTGAGCTTTCCGCTTACTTCCCATCCTGGTGGCCCTCTACTCCGCGTGACGACGAAGGGAAGCAAGTCTCGCGTTGAGAAAACCCGCAGACGCGGGACGGACCTCCTACCGACCCACGGCTGCAATGACACATAGGTGGCAGTCCTCAAGCTTCGCCTAGGGTGATTTAAAAAGAGACCCTCGTGAATTGCGACCGGAGAGTGCTGGCACAGGCGCGAGCTCTCCGAGAAACAGTGCACTCGAGACAAATCTGGGTCTGAGGCCCACGTCTGGCCTCCTTCCTGAGTATTAGATCGCCAGAGCAGCGGGTATACTGTGTACACTAAGGCAAGAGACGGTTAGCAGCGGGCATTGGATTCCAGCAATCATTGACTCATGAAATTCCTAGCTAGGGACCTGCGGCAGAAGGTGCTCAAACTCCAGTCCTGGCACACTACCTGGTTCAAGTCCTCGACTACGCAACACTTCTCAGAAGAGAAAAATAGTTTGGAGATTCGAAAGGAACCTTGGTCAGCATAGTAACAATGACCCAGCATCTCCTTGACTCTAGTGCCCTCAGAAGTAAAAAAAAAAAAGTTGTTCGGACATTAATTTTTGGGGGGAGGGGGGGGCGGAATATTTCTCAAGAAATGTAATTTAACACATTTCATCCTAATTGTATTGCAGTACAAAGAAACATTCCAAATGTATTTCGATACAGGAACACAGATACTGGTGAAAAAAATGTATTGTGGTACAGAAATACAGGTACGAAGTCTATTTCTGGTTCATAGCGTACAACGTTGTGAGAGGTGCTAGCATGACCGTCTGGCTCGATCTAGCGTTTTATATACCCATGCTGTTGTGAAAATGAGATGATAGTTCAAGCCGTCCGCTTGCGCCTATACTTACAACAGAGATGCTTGAAACAGAGCATGACCCCCCTCAACGATGAACTGCTGGCACTCGCAGATGGAAGATTGCGATGCTACGTGAGTAGTTGTTGACAAGCGCTGCGCAGTGCGTGCAAAATGCTAGAACGCCATCGCAGGCATTTACATTGCGAAGGCAAAGCATCCTCCTGTGTCCCGATCAACAAAATGGTACTCGGTGTCCCACATTTCAACCGCGAGTGCAAACGGCCAAACCGATGTGCAGTTGGCTTTCGTGTCATGGTTGCTATTTTGTTTTTCTGCCTACTCTGAGGCATGTGCTCTGACGATCGAAACTGCCCTCTCGAATTAGTGTCAAATAAACAATCCTATTGCGCGATAGAATGCGGTGGCAACTGGAATAGCAGTCACTTTGGGAGCGACATACCCAGTCGCGTCTTGAGTCGAAAACGACGAAATAACAAGAAAAACAATGAATTTACGCGAAACATACAGTATGCAGGACGAAATAAACTTCCATATACATAATGAAAATGCACCAGACTAGATTAAAAGTGGTAATTGAAGCTAAATAAGGAAGATTAAGGAGTCAACGGCGAGGGAAGGCTATTGTAGGAAGAGCAGCCAGGTTTACGGAGCCGTAAACCTGGCTGCTCTTTGTGCATGCCCGGACACTTGGGTAAAATAGCAATAGGTCTCTCCAATGTGCATTTGAGGGTATAACTGTACTCGTTTTCGCCTTAAGTGCCTGTTTTGCGCATAATTCATGCGCAACGCAAAGTAGTTCTGGACAAATTTTACTGTCAAAAATAAAAGTGAGGCTTTTTGCGTCTGAATTTTGCATGTTTTTGATAAAACAACGAACAACTGATCTTATTTAGATGCACATACAAACATCTTAATTCGCCACAAAAGGAAGAAAATTGAGGTATATTGGCACAATTTGGTGCAATTATGGCAAATTTAATGTTTTTGGCGCAACCAGACGCAGAATATTCCTTGTGTATCAAAATGGACCAATTGGCGCAGCTGTCCTACCTTTGGTGATAGCTTTTGTTTTGTCAAAGTTAAATGACACAAACATGCAGAGGCTTGTCCCCGCTAACTGTGGCACACTCTGTACATCAGAAAATCCCATTATTTTGCTTCCAGCTCTTTTGATAAAAATTTGGAAATGCATAATCACCAGAAGCGTCTGAGGTGTCGAGAGCAGAAGTACATCCTGCCTTGCCGGTTTTCCTGAATGCCTTTCTGTAAGTCGCTGAAGAAAATAAACTGAATGAGAACGCACCAAGATAATAATGCACACAAGTGGAAGGGTGGCACTCAGTGCCAATGCTCAGCCCCAGGGCAGCATTGATGCCCCTCCCTCCCCCCCCCCCCTTTTTCCAGTGACAAAATGAAATTTGCCACACAATAGAGATTTGCACCATCCCTTTGAGGTGCCACGGCAAGCTACAGATGACACCATTTATTTGGAGTTAAATGCACCAGTGCATTAGCACTTGGCTTTTTGATGGCCAGAGCAACCCTCGCAGATGCACCTAGGGCAGCTGTGGAGGCAGCGCAAACACAGTAAGCGAGAGTTTTGCAACTCAAATATGGCCCAATTGACCTTTTTCAGAGTTCGTTGAAGCGACCGTGGCGCACCCTCGTGGAGATAATTCAAAAAGTTTGCGGGCTCAGTCCGTCCTCCCGTCACCCCGTTTGCTTCCTAGACGCGATCGTTTTGGTGCGTTCGTTGTGGAAAGTTTTTCTCGCTGTTTTCCGGCTGTCGTTCTCTACAAATGGCTGATGACGATCCCGGAGGATCGAGTAAAGCAACCGTCTTCGACACTCCGGACTTTATCCGTCTGTATGCTTTTCAACACGGACGGAGTGCCAATGCTGCATCGGTACCGGTTGTCAACACAGCGTACGTCGATCGCTACTTGGCGAAGGACTGCAGACAACTCCGGAAAGGATGGGCCTTCAAAGAAGCCTACGTCAAGAAGGTCATGGTGAACAACTTTGATCCCGACCACACCGTTCACCTTGTAAGGAGCACGTCTATGAAGCCGGGATATTACAGGCATCCGATATCACTTTCCAAGAGCGCCGATATCGTTCAAGCGTCTTGCGACTGCGTTGCAGTGTGAGTTTATTTCTTCGGTAAAAACCGTGGCGATGTAATAATGTGTCTTAAGGATTACAAGATGTGTCAATATTTGTAAGGCGTGAGCCCCATAGTCGCTATCCTTTCGGCAGATTCGTATCAAGATCCGTGTGTGCCAGTCCTTTGATCATATTTTATGCGTGACGCAATAAGTTATCTAAAAAACAAAACAAAAAACAAGATTTGTCGTCTTCGTCTTTTTTGTGGTACTTCAGCATGATACTAAGAAGGGCCAAGCTATGTCATCGATCTATTTATCGAACTAGGTGACGTGTTGATATAAAATTCTGTAGTAGGACATTTTTTTATTCAATATTTTAATGAGTTTCAAGCGTAAATATATACTTTGCAGGTTGAGCGGAACATGCCAGCACATAGCTGGCCTGCTGTTTACACTATGCGACAGTGTAAAGATCTGTTTTCCGTGACAACGGCTTGGCAACCCGCCTCTTCGCTGCCCTGCTGTACCGTGCAAGCAAACTCGGTGCGGAGGCAGGTGTCGGCTTCTACGTAAACAAGGAGCGAGCGAAGTCTGGGTGATTCTGGTCTCGTGAAGATACCTCTGCATCGTAAAAATCAGGAACAAAAACCTTTCTATGAATGACTAGCCTGCACGAAGTATGACGGGTATATCATGAGTTCAAACAAATATGAATGAACTAACCTCCAATGAAGTGGACGCTGCAAACACGCGAGTTCGCAGATGGCTGCCAAGGCGTCCCGTCGGAGTTCTGGCGTCGCAGCGCTTGAATCCATTTTTCTCTCTTCTTGAGGTGCGCGGTAGCTTTCGGGAATCTAAAGAAGCTCACGTTCGGCGTGTTTTTCTTGCTGTTTGTACATCCAACAGCCGAGCAGCGGTGACGCATCGTGACAGTGCCGGACAGACGCGCCTAGCAATGCGAGCGAAGCCAGGCAGCGTACGAGAAAGATGGCGCCTTTCCCTTTCCTACTCTCTCCTCAAGTTCGGGCATGCGCACAAAATTCTCCGAAAGAGGTCAATTGTGTAGTGATGCTCACTTTGCTTCCGAAACACACCAATATAAAGAAAGATGCTAATAAAGATTCTCTTCCATATGAACATATAAGGAAAATGGTATAAGCACAATGGCACATGGCTTGCCTAAAGTGGAATGGCATTTTGTGAAACTGTCCTATAGTAAGCCAGATAAATAAAGGCAAGCTCCTTGGCTCACAAAAACGGAGAAACCAGTGTTATATTTATAAAGTACAGGCTGAGATTTAAGCACTGGGATAACAGTGGACACCGTAGCAGTTGTAACGCACCAAAAAAATAAAAAAAAAAAACAAAAAAAAACTACAGCACGGCTGGCTTTTGTCGTGATTTTCTATTCTTGATCATGTTCTTTCGCAGAGCCGACAAAAAGCAGAAGACGTGCAGCCTGACAGTACTGTGCATGTCCATGTAAAAACTCCAATTTCACATGAAAAAAACAAACAACAACAACAAAAAACTATACCACCAGAACTCCAGCACCAACCTTGAGATGTGGCGCTGTCTTTGCGCAGGACTTGATGCACACTGATGTAAAAAGTTATGCATCACAGCCAGTACAGCTTGGATTCTTTGCACCTATGACGCCCTCATGTAAATGCGGCTATTGTGTAAAACTCTAAATTAAATTTGATCTACTCTGAATGTCCTCAGAGCTATCTGAAAAATCTTCTAAATATGTATTGTGACTACATGCAAATATTGTAGTCATGATATTCTGAGCCTCAGTCACACTCTCACCAGCTTTAAGTTGTGACTGCCAACAAGAAAAAGGTATTAAGCTCACAGAGTAATTACTTACTGCACGTTGTCATCACAACAACTGGATGTGACTCCCAGCCGATTTCACCTGGTGGGGACTTGTTCGGCCAGGGCAAAACCCCTTTTCCATCTGTTTTCCCATCTTCTCGCTGCCTGCACCTGGAACGATCTTCGGTATAGATTCGTCTGGCGTCGCATTAGGCTCAAGGAGGAGGAGGAAAGGAGGAATAGAGAGAGAGAAGGGGGTGAGGAGGAAACTTTGGAAGGGCCCCCCCCTGACAAGTTTGTGGTAAAAAAAAAAAAAAAAAGGGGCATGCGGTTGGGGACGTCCCCCGCCGATATGTTGTGGATACTTTGTTGTGGGGAAGCAGACGATTTGAAATGCAATGTCGTCTTCTCACCTCCTTAGGGCGTTCTAGCAGATTTAGAAACTCCGTTTCTGGATGTCTGACTAAACGTTGGTCGCTTACTGTTGCAGATAATTAATGGGGTTTATAATTTTAATACCCTCGGCTCGGCGCACCGTGGCGATTTGTAAGCGGAATAGCGACAGCCCCATTTAAATAAGTTTGGGAAACACATTTTTACCCAGGATTTACCCAGTGCCGCAAATAACTATAATTTACATTGTGAAATAAAGTAACAAAACAACCCAAATTGCAAATGCTAAGAAAACAGCTATACGAAATTAAAACCATTAATCTAGTAGGTTCTTGAAAACCCGAGAAATAGGCCCAATGTGAAAAGCGCACGTTTATTGCTCCTGTGCTTCTGAGAGTAAAAAAGTTCTGAGTTTGATCATTTTAGAAATCAACACAAAATGTTTTTGTTAGTTAAATCTTAAATGTTTATTGTTGCAGTCAAGAAACAAACGGCATCGCATCCCCCGAGTGCTCTAAGGCATCGGATAGTGCCGAGCGATGATATCGAGGAGGAAGGGATCTTTGCCGCGGATGGGGCCGTTCATCGTATTTCCACCACAGCCAGTCTAGGTGTGTCTGCAGCGTTGCAGCAGTCCTTATTTTGCCAGCTGGTGTCCTTGTGTTCCTCCCGCTGCAGTCCCTCGCCTTTCGGAGCTGGTACAGCTTCGACTTTTCCCATGATTGCTCGATGAGCTGGATGTTGGCTTTCGTTACGGGGTCGATGAAGCGCTGGGAGTGGTTCACTGTCAGGTGATCGAGCCCCATAGGCCCGTTGCCGTCTCGCAGACTGTCCACGTACACGTAGCCCCGCCACTCATCGGTGGAAACAGTGGTCTCTGGGGCGACGTTCTGGCGTATGTGGTCGCCCAGGGTGCGCGCATCACGTCGTTGGACGTAGAACATCCCCAGTTCCTTGGTTCCCTCGCTGATCATCCCCAGCATCCATGGCCCATCTATTTGGTTGCGATAATTATGGTTACGGCTCCCGGGCGTGCTGTTGCCGTCCAGCAGGCGTCCCTTGTTGGCCTTGCGCCGGCCCCGAAACAACGCCTCGTCTATCTGGACCACCTCGTTAGGTCCCCCATTCGTTGGCTCTGTACAAGCTCCTTGCCGGTTACCTCACGGACGCTGCGGAACCAGTCCGCTTGCACCTCGGAGCCCATGCTGAAGCGTGACCTAACAAGGCGGTAGGTCTGATGAACGCTGAATTCGCACACTTTGGCGTAGATAATCCATAGTACCTCTTCCCTAGACGCCTTCGTATTGGGGCGCCCAAGCGCGTCCTTGGCGCAGAAAAAGCTGTTTCCCTCGTTGAGCTCGGAAAGCTGAAATGAGATGTCAGACGGAGCACCTGTTTAGTCTCAGATTCAACAACATTGCTCGCCAGAGAGTCACCAGGCATGACTAACGGGACATCCCATATGTACTGTGGCATCTTTATACTACCTATTAAATGAGGGGAAAAGTTAAAAGGGTGTAGAGAAAACAATAGCGTCAGCAGAGGGTGTCAAACACGCGACCTGCGATGGCAGGCAAAAACACTAGTTTCTGCCACTGCGGCTTCTACGGCTCGTAACTCGAGAACAAAAAATCTGGAGAACATGCGGTTTGCGCCCTCCTTCATTTGAGAAATACCCCCAAAACATATATTTTTTTCGTGAAAATTAAAAATTAGACCCTTTTAGCCTGCCCGATTTGAGATGAAATCACCCATATATATATATATATATATGACATCTTGGGGCTAAGTAGGCTGTAAGCATATTTTATAGAAGTAGAAGCCACCGAGGGTCAAACAAACTTGGAAGGTTTAATTCAACATGTATAAGTTATACAGAAACCGTGACGTTTCGAAGGGGGACCCTTCTTCCTCAAGCGGGACTTAAAAAGTGAGACCTCAAATATCGAGCGAAATACCGCAGAAGCAAGAAAAACAAGAAAGACAAAAAAATACATAGAATACATAGAATACAAAGATAAAAAGATAAAAATAAAAATTCATACAGCAAACGAAAACATGGACGAGACCAGTGGCGGCTTCATCTGCGAGCTCGCCCAAAGCACACGATCCTATTTCTCTCTGACCGGCGATAAGCCTTCCACCCAACCACACACCCATGACCCTGTATGGCATGCAGGGCACAAAGGCGGGCGGTCCGAACCGGGCACACTCGTAATTGCCCGCCGCGGGCCAACCCCGGACAGCGATCGCCCCTTCGCGGCCCCCTCCAGTTAAGTCTCGTCAAGGGTGCCCACGATCACCCGGTGCATTGCACACGGCAGTCGCGGAATATGATGATTGACGGGCATGAAATTTTGAGAGAGAATGTAAAGCAGGAGGACCATAAAGGCGACCAACTCGTCGCAGAAAACAACTGTCCGGTATTGGTAAGCGCGCCAAGCCGCGCCGCACTGCCCCGAGGAGGCGCTGCGTCGGCTGACAGAACCGGCGCTCCCAGAGATAAAGCGTGAGTCCCGCCGCAAACGGCCCAGACGCCATCCGCGGCAATAGGGCTCCACTATTACACTCGGAAGTCGACCAAAGATCAATCGCAGTGTCAAATAAATCTTCACACAACACATTCACAACAGCTGAACACAACTGGGTATCCCAGGACTTTCGTTAATTCCACATTTTACAGCATCAAACTTATAGATCAGGTGGGCTTCTTTCAGTTCGCGTTCAAGATTTGATTTAAAGCCAGATTGAAGCAGCGTAACAGAAAGTTTATCGAATGAGTGGTTTGGTAGTGTTAGATGTTTGGAGAGTGGAAGGCTGGGCACTTTGGTGGAGTGGGGTCTGTGATTATTAAACCTTTCATTGAATGCTCTCACGGTTTGTCCTACGTACTGCATCTTACACACCTGACACTCGAGAAGGTAGATGACATTCGGACTGCAGCACCGGAGATCTCCGTAAATTTTCATGCTAAAGTTTGATTTCGTACTCCTGGCAGTATCAGTCTTCACCATGTGGGGGCACACCTTGCACTTAGGTTAAAAACTTAAACTTAAAAAACAACAAAAAACTACAGCATGGCAGGCTTTTGCCGTTATTTTCTATTCTTGATCATGTTCTTTCGCAGAGCCGACAAAAAGCAGAAGACGTGCAGCCTTACAGTACTGTACATGCCCATGTAAAAGGTTCAATTTCACGTGAAAAAAAAAACAAAAAAAACTGAAAACTATACCACCAGAACTCCAGCACCAACTTTGAGATGTGGCACTGTCTTTGCGCAGGACTTGATGCACACTGATGTAAAAAGTTATGCATCACAGCCAGTGTACAGCTTGGATTCTTTGCACCTATGACGCCCTCATGTAAATGCGGCTATGTTGTAAAACTCTAAATTTAATTGGATCTACTCTGAATGTCCTCAGAGCTATCTGAAAAATCTTCTAAATATGTATTGTGACTACATGCAAATATTGTAGTCATGATATTCTGAGCCTCAGTCACACTCTCACCAGCTTTAAGTTGTGACTGCCAACAAGAAAAAGGTATTAAGCTCACAGAGTAATTGCTTACTGCACATTGTCATCACAACAACTGGATGTGACTCCCAGCCGATATCACCTGGTGGGGACTTGTTCGGCCAGGGCCAAAACCCCTTTTCCATCTGCTTTCCCATCTTCTCGCCGCCTGCACCTGGAACGATCTTCTGACAGCCATGGCACCGGCACAACTGCCACGCTGTCTTTTTCAAGGGGAAACTTCACTATTGCGAACGTCCTGTCCGTCCTGTACCAAGAAAACAACAGTTGGAGGGACGGAGGGAAGGGCCACATTTGTTAGCCCACTAATCCTGTGCCGCTGGTACCAGAGTCAGAATGACCACACTTGGAGTTTTGTAACCTTCCTTCAAAGGTTACGAAATTAGAACAATTCAATGTTCCAAGCTCGTAGCTGCTGAGAAGGCATCTATCATATGAAAACTATGGACTCAAACTGATAGCTTTGCATATTTGACCTTAAGAAATGCTGAACCAAAAATTTGCTTTCACAAAGAAACCATTCAAAACGAGTGGTTACTAGGAAGCTGGCACTCCCGCGATCAGCGAGGTTGGGGGTGTGGTGTTTCTCGATGTAAGCTCTGGCGGCGTCAACCCCGTAGGGTCTAGGGCTGTGCGGCTGAAGTTTCGCCGTGCATACGCAGCGCCACTCCTCTTCCTGACGAGGCGCGCCGATACTTGTTAGGTGCACAAGGAGCAGACGACGCGGGAGGCTGGTGCGCTTGTCGTGCTGGCCTTGCGCTTCGTAAAGTGATGTACGGAATGCAAAAGGTACCCAAATGTCAAGGCATCGTATTAAACGGAAAGGTATCTGCCTCCCCAAAAGTTTTGCTTGGTTCCTGGGAGGTGATTCAGAAAAGATCACCAGATGCATGAATCGCCAGCTGTGCGGAGGACAGGTTTAATTATTGTTTCTCTATCTTGTCGCGTGGTTCAGTAATGCAGCTCCGCTTGCTTGACGCAGTAATAGGGACTTTTCGTAGGTCACACGCGGGAGCATGCAGGTGTTTTGCGTTGCTTGGGGGCGGTATGAGCTGGCGCCCGTGGGGCCCGCAATCCGACACTGACGCTCTACGATACGTCCCTAATGTAATAGTTACGATGGTTCCCGATGGCTGTCTACAAACGAAACCGGAATATGCAGTTACCATTTTTTTTATAAAGGACTTTAAATTTGAGAACTAAGCTCACTTTGCTTACCCGCCCATTTTGTTCCCCGATGTTAACAAGAGAAAGCGGGTAAGCGGCAACAGACTTGGGGAAAAATTGGGCAGATAATCGTAGCCCCTATTGCGTACTGACTTGAACGCATAATTGAAAAGAAATTGACGGCTGTATTCTAGTTTTTCTATATAATATTAAAATGATGTAGTTAGCCCACAACAGGCATAATTACTTCCTAAGGGAGTAATTATTTTTGTAGTTAGCCCACAACAGGCATAATTACTTCCTAAGGGAGTAATTAAAAAAAAAAAAAAATTAGACACTAGAACATCCCTGGGTCGACCAATTTGAGCGTGTTGGCGATGTTAGATGTTCCTAATGTAATAGCTAGGATGGTTCCCCATGGGTGTCGACAAAATAAACCCGATTATGCAGTTACTATTTTTTAAACAAGTTTAAATTTGAGAACCCAGCTCGCCTCGCTTACTAGCCAATTTTTCATTTTGATTAATTAGTGGAGACTGGGTTGATTAAACTACAGGGATGTGATTGCTGCGCCAATTGCGCCAAACTGCGCCAAGGAGCTAACCCTGCTACATCCTGCTACATTTTGCCAAAATATGGGTAATCTGCGCCAAGCCTGCGCCAAAGGACCATTTTGGTCGCCTTTCAAAACTGAAACTAAACTGAGAACCGTAATTGAGCATGCGTGAGCTAGGTAGCGCAAGCGGCCGCCCGACACATCGTCTATCCGGTCTTGCAGGGCTTTTCCCGCCGTCCCGCATTTCACGCTTTCGTTGCCTCGGAAATCTCGTTTCACGTCTTTTTAAAAAAAAAATTCAAGGATAGACGTGGGCATGTGCGGATGCTCCAACGTTAGTGTGCCGAGAGTGTGTCTCCACATCGCTGCATATATGGCGCTTTCTAAACTGAAACGCATCGACATTCTTCTTTTTAGAATCGTACGCTGCTACAAAAATCTCTATTTAACTCAAAGACTGGTTGGCTCAGTATTGATTATTTAGGTTTCTCTTGGTGGGCTTTCTTTCGAGAGGGACCCCGGTACGTGAAAAATCTGCCGTGACAGAAAGTTGGTGAAGTGAGCTAAAGCAAAGAAGACAATGTCTGCACGCTGAACCCGCACAGCGCGCTTGTTTGTTACGAGTTCAGTCGTTGCACAAAGCGTTCCAAGAACTTTTTGACCCTGGCTTGCGATGTCATACACCGATGCGCCCAGGTTCTTTTTTTCTGCGTGTTTAGCCTGTACCTCGCCTGCCGGTCTGGCAAGCATGCGCCGCTTGACTGTCTTTTGTCGTGTGCTGGACAGTTACATTTTGCGTACTATTTTGGGAACCACTTCTCGACGGAGCGGAGTTGCATGGCTTCGGTTTCGATTGAGCAGCCGTCGCCTCCGGGCACGCGACAAAGCACATGCAATCGCAAGTCTGCCGAAGTTGTCCCCACATGCATGTGAACATGATTGCACGAAAATCCGGGATGCTTGCAATCTATTGTTTTACGTTTGCTTACTTTTTATAAAAATCTGGCATGTCCGGAGCCAGTAAAACGGTGGCAAGTGTTTTCGGAATTGCTCGGCAACGCTTACAGCGCTGTATACTGGTGGGATGTCTCAGCAGTACAAACACAAGCAGCGAGTTACGTCACAACACGTCAAAACTCAACACAAACTGCCTTTCGTTTGTCCTGCACTTAAAACAAATATTAATTTTTCTAAGAATATTTGCTCCAAAAGACACTTTTTCTGCACCAAAACACTGTTTTGGCTGCGCCAAAGGCCACTTTTGCTGCTCCAAAACACTATTTTGGCTGCTCCAAAAGGTGCTCCAAAATGGCTTAGGCCAATCACATCACTGAAACTAGAAACATCAACTGTGGACAGAAAGAGGTATCTCTCATACACGGTTAATATTTTTAGTTTTTTCGCCCCAGTCTCGGGCAATTCATCTAAACTGTTAATATACACACTGGCTCGCCTGCGCTATCACAGTAATTTCTATCGATTTTGTTCCCTGATGCTTACAAGAGAAGGCGAGTAAGCAGCGAAAGACATGAGGGCCAATGAGGCAGATAATCATAGCCCGTATCGAGCACTGACTTGAGCACATAGTTGAAAAGAGATTTACACTGACAGCCATACTCTAGTTCTTTTTTTATATTATTAAAATTATATAGTTAACCTACAACAGGCATAATTACTTTCCAAGTAACTCTAAAACATCAAACCCAGACATTCCTCGGTCAACCAATAAGAGTGTGTTGGTAATGTTAGATGTATAAATTGAAAGCAAAATAAAGAGGACGAGGACCGGGCATGTCACAAAGGCCAGTAACTATAAGGGGAAGCGTAGCAAAAACAATTTTCACCCTGGCTGGAAAATATTCTGCAGGTCGGGTTTTAACAGCATGTCTGCTTGGAACATGCTTGAAGTGCTGCAGTCAAGCTGAACAGAAGGTAAAAACTCGAGAGCGGCTTGCCATCCTTCTCCACCTCCGGCATCACTTCCAGACGCTTGTGGTGGAACTCCTGATAAATCTGTGCCAATATTGGAAATTAATAAGAGAACATTTAATTGGTAAAGCCCACATTAACTGCAGGCACTTAGAAATGCGGCAAAACGATGCACAGAGGCTGAATGAAAATGCTATAGTCTGTTACAAGTTAAGAATAGCAGAACAATATAGAGGAAACCACATCTCTTCGCTGTGATTAGTGGTTTCCTCCTCCAGTCTTCGCTTCGCTAATCTGGAGCGAGAAGGAGAGATCTCTCTTCTATTTTTGACCTGTAACCAGACTTGGAAGTAATCCGTTACAAGTAACGGGATTACTTGTAATTAATTACTTTTCTTGTAATTTAGTAATTAATCCTTTACTTTTTGAAAATGTAATTTGTAATGTAATTTCATTACTTTTTTCAGTAACGAATTACTGAAATTGCTCGTTACAATTCTTCCGTCCCGTCAAAGGGAGAAACAGAGTGGAAGAAGGGCGACGCAACGCCCCTCGCGCTTCTGGCATGGTAACACCAGACTCTCGTGAGGTGCTGGTGATTGCAAGGAATTCACGGACAGCACGACAGCCCAGCCAGAGACCGTTTCTCGACTCGTTCGTACGGTTAGCCAGGCTGTGAGGCTTCGACACTCTACAGAAAGGCAACAGGCTTCGAGTTCTTGGAAAACGAACGGACTGCTCCGAGCTTACAAAAGAGTAGAAAACGGATGGACCATAAAACCGTGGCGTGGGGTTCGTGTCGAGTGGGACCGTGGACAGAGTGACCGTAGTGCATACGTCCGCTCCCTTCCCTCCTTCCCCCGCCTCTACCCTCCTTCTTCCCTCGCAACTCCTCTGCGCCTTGTTCCCCCAAAACAATTTTTTTAAACGAAACCGTGGGTTTTTGGGTTTTTCCGCCGATACCACGCTCACCCCGCAAACAGAGAGGCAGCTCTAATGAGACCTCGACCCTGTTCATCCTTGACAGCGCTGTGCAAGCTGAATACTAACTGGGCCAACCAGCTTGGTTTCTTTTACTTGACTTTACACTAGCGGATGCGTAGGGAAAAAACATGTGGGATGCGATGGCGGCAGTTCATTGGAACAAGGAAAAATCTAGCATCAACTCTGCTGTCAGTTTAAACAGTAAGTTTCGATAGCAGGCAATAAGCTGGTCGGGGAGCACAACAAAACGGCCTGGGTTTCTTCAGCGGATCGGGCCTGCAGGAACATAGGCCGACATTTTAGGGAAAGGAAACAGAGCCCGAGTTTTCTGAGAATAAACTGTGACTCACTGTGAAGCCGCCTGTAAACGCGTGAAAGACATGGAAGCGTGCTGTTCACTGAAAATTGGGCTTTCTTAAATAATTTCTAGACGGGAATGTCAGTTCAGCTGAAAGATTGTGCATTAATATTTCGTGTGACGTCTTGGTTCAGATAAGTTTGGTGATCAAGAAAGAAGATCAAGTTGGTCATTCTGTCGGATAACAATCTTCATCAAGGAGGAGTCTTTGAGATGTACCAAGACGCAAGTACCGCATGTTGGTCTCACAGCCAGTCCGTTTTAGTAGGTAAACCAGCCCCTATTTAGGCAACGTGCAGCAAACATAGAAAAACCATATCTTGAAGCTCGCCGATTCTACACTCGGATTAATTCGAATGGTGTGCGTGCCTCCACCGCCCAAGTGCATTCGTCGCATGTTCATGGGATTTAGTTTCGTCCCGGTTGGACAGCGCAAGGCTTGTTTATCTTGAGCACCTGTTCAAGTTCTTTAAAACTTCATACATTCGTTCTCCTAAAATTATTCACCTAAAGTATTGGGTAGAAAGTAATGAATATGTTTATTTTTGTTTTATTGTTGATGGGGCCCAAAATTTTCACCTTCAAACACGCAGTATATAGTGTGTATTTTTCGTGCTCCTTTGGAGTAACGCAAAAGTAATCGAGTAAAGTAACGAAGTAATTAATCGATTACTTTTTACGGGGAGTAATTTGTAACGATAATTCATTACTTTTTAGGCCAAGTAATTGTAACTGTAATTAATTACTTTTTTGAAGTAACGGGCACAAGTCTGCCTGTAGCAATCAACTCCTGGAGCAGATGAAGATTTTGCTTAACCCATATATGCCTAAACGAAAAATGAACTAAACTTGAAACTTTTATTATTACCATTGTTCAAATGGTCTAAAACAGGCATAAAAAGATTTTAATGGCTCTGCATCCTTTGCAAGCCTTTCATCAGGGCCGTCCTACATATAGGACACGAGGCACATACACTACTAAGGACCGCTGTGATACAGCTCGGAGCATTTGGCGCGGATACCGACGTTGCACTTCTCGCATCGAGTGGTCACTTTCTCCTGACACTGAGCACACCTTGTTTGCTTTTCTTGTGGAATGACAAAATGGTCTGTGCACTCGAAGTGGCTTTGTCTTTGCAGAGCACACTGTCGACCCTTCTCTCGAGATCGCTTGCAGCCGTATTTATTGAGGAAGAACACCACAATTGACCTACATACTGTGAGGTGCTCAACATTCTCATTCGCTTCCTTGTATAGACCTTTTCTGTGTAATCTCGTCCCCAGCTACCTAATAGGCGTATCCGGTATGGGCGATGAAAAAATCATCCAACGTTTCAACCTGCAAATAGTAAACGAAATAAAGGGGAGGCAAAACGTGTGACGGTTATGCTTTCCTAAATGCCTTCTATTGGCGTGGCAAAGGCAGAACAATGTTTTCGCCCATACTGGAAGTGACGTCAATTCAAGATGGCGGCGCACTTGCAGAAAAGGTCTATAGCTGCAGCGCGTTGTTCACTGAAGCGTCCAGAAGATACATAAAGAGGCAAGAGTACAATTTGTTTCCTCTGAACGAGGTGTGATAATGTTTTAATCAAGACAGCTATGCCACCCATGTGGGCATTGTACTTTGGAATCAAAAAGGGCTGCTTCACCTGAACTTTGCAACCTTTTTTCCCGTGAATACGTTTTCACTTGCTGTGCAGACTGTATGCCATGATCATTGGAGACAACTATCACAGTGCTGTTATCTTTCCAGGGGCAAACAACGATTTCATCAATCATGTCTATTCTGTAGTCAAACGCTTCTCTATCCTTGCATCTCATGTCCTTTTGTGGGAGCAAAGGGCATTTTTCACTTCTGTTTTTTTTGACCGGTTCCTGTGCATTTCACCTTCATTGATGACAGCTTTCGCACAAGCTTTAGGCTCGTAAGAATGTTATAAAAAAAAAAAAAAAAACACATGCAAACAGTAGTCAAGCTTGGTCTTGAGTCGCCTGACCATTTTGACGACAACAGATCCACCCAGGCCAAGGTCGTTTCTTCCATCAATGTCGCCTCCAAATTTGCCTTGGTAAGGCTCCGTGGATACCAGATATCCCGGTGGTGTGCATATGCATCACCGTTTGTAGCCGAAGCGTATCGGCTTTCCCCTCAAATGCTGTTTTTCAACCGTGCTTCCCAAAGTACTCGCACATGCTTTCGTCGATGCTATAACACTCTTGAGTTGGTGCATACAAAAGAAAGCGGTGGTTCAAGAGCTTGAACAGAGTGCACATCTTGGAGAACTTGTCACCTTGTGGGAGGTGATAATTGAGGGGCTACGTGCTATAGTGGTACAAGTTTAAAAATACTGTTCTGAGAAAATTGACAATAAAAGGTTTCAATGTGACTGGAAAAATAAAAATATGTGCTCAATATTACTGATTTTTTTTTTCTGTATGTTTTTTGATTTCCTGTGATATTTGCTGCAAACTTAGAATGCGCAAGAATGCGAAATATTAGGTTTTATAAAGGTGAATATACAAAGCAAACTCGTACCATTATTGCTTGTCACCACTGATTTTGTAACATAATACTTCTCTTTTTATTGCATTAAGTGCACAGGGTAGGATTTCTTTTACTCAAACTTTGCCAGAGTCTTTATCTCCTGTTTAGTCGTCTACGTCGAAACTATTTTCGTTCTCAGCGACGCCGTTGATGTGCCGGAGGTACTCTTCCAATGCTGACCGCTTTCCAGCAGAGACATAACGAAGCAGCTTCCTCTCATCCCTCGCTTTGGCCGATGACACTCCGATTCTTGGGGAGAGAGGAAAGCTTCTTACATCAGCAAACAGCTCATTCAGCGTCTTTCTACAATAAACCGAATGAGAGGAGGCTGACATCAACGAATAGTTCCGGTTAAGATTTGCGTAACCTTGTCGGTACTCAATCACTCAAGCTTCCGAAATTTTCATTTTTCGGTCTCGACGGACATTCTTCTTTAGAATAGTTTCGAAATCAATGATGATGTCGTTCTTCTCTGCGTTAACCATCGTGAATGGTGGTTCTCTCGACATCTGAATTGCAGACACATAGTCCTTTGGGTTCTCTAGAACTTCCATTCGCCTCAAAACTTTCGCATACGTCCCAAAGTTTCGGTCACGAGTTGAAAATGAAGGCCCGCGAACGGGGGAACACCTTAATGACAGGGATGTGCACAGATGCTGCCAAGATGGCACAGGATGAAAAGACTGTAGTTTCGATTTTGTCCACCGCAAGCGTTGGAAAGCAGGTCTATTTTCTTATGTCTCTGCTTGCAGTGATGTGATTGCTGCGCCAATTGCACCACACTGCGCCAATGGGCTAGCCCTCATACACCCTGCTACATTTTGCCAAAATATGGGTAATCTGCGCCGAGCCTGAGCCAGAAAACCAATTTCCTTTCAAAACGGAAACAAAACTGAGTACCGTAACTGAGCATATGTGTTTGTTATGTGGCGCAAACGGCCGCTTGACACAAAGTACCCTGCGTCAATTTGTTTTCCCGCCATCTCACGTTTCGCGCTCTTGTCGTATCGTGGGTCTTGTCTCGCGTTTTTTTTTAAATATTTTTAACTATAAACACGGGTGTGTGCGGACGCTCCAATGATAGCGTGCCGGGTACCAGCCATGCCGTCATGCTGTGAAACGAAACCACGTTTTTGCGCGGCGGGAGTTACTTTGTGAGCTGAAGCACTCGCTGCTGAAAGCAGCGACCTTGGGAAAACAATATTTGGTGCCTGCCTTCCAGTCACCGTGGTCGCGTGACGTCGCATGAACGTTGGAAAGATATAACCAAAGTAGGCGGCAGTAAAACTGATCTGCGACTGGTAGTATTGGAAGCGGTGGATTTTGACTGTAGTCAAATTCAAGAACAAGTGTGGTATCGTCATCGATAAGGCTTTGCTTGAGTACTTTGTGTTTCTCTGCCTCCGTCAGATGCAGCTTGTATTCCACTGAGCCTTCACCACCCTGAATTTGTTGTTCGAAGCAGAAGTCACATAAGTCACTGTGAGGTGGTCAAAAGGTGAAGGGAACTGTGTGATTAAAATAGTCAAAGGAGCAAGAGCGAGAAAGAGAGAGCTCTTCGCCAGTGACGCTGAAAAAAAGAATACAGTACTGTAAGATTGAGGTCGCTGTTTTTGAAGCAGAACAAACCGGAGTTACGACAACTATAGTGGGATCGTTTGTGTGGAAGGCTTTTGCAAAAAAATCATGATGAGGTCTTTCACGTCCTCAGTCAACTTGATCAGCCGCGTGGCATGTTTTCCCCGGTTATCGTTGAGCTCACGACCTTCCAGCAGCTTCACTTGTACGAGTACTCTCTGCAGTCTTCCATTTGTGATCATGTAAAGCTTCAAAAAGAACCGCTTGCGCAAATGTTCATATTTAGGTTGACCGGATCGGACTTTATAAATCCAAGTACACTTCTTCGCTTGGACAGAGTTCGTTCTTCTAGTTACAGGAACATAACTTTTCATTCTACCCTCAAGGTGGATTTTTTGCTTGTGGAAATCGCCGTGATTTCAAAATGTATTGCACTCTTTTTTCTGCATTCTGCTAGACACTTTCTGATGACACTTTTTTTTTTGCAGCACGACGTCGTCGTCTTAAATTTCTTTTTTTGGATGAACCTTCCTGTGGCGTTCATGTACTCGTCCCTCTAAAAATAATGAGACAAATAAGTTGCTTGTGACACTGCAGTATACTCGAATAGTAGGCGTTGCTTACTTGATTTCGCTTCTTTTTGCTCACGTTTCGTTTCCACTTGCCGCTTCTTCGACGGCGCTTGCGGCCGCTTTCGTCTGGCTGTGCCCATTCTGGTTTATCGCTGTCGACGTACTCGTCGCTGTCCGACTGCATTGTTAATTTAGCGAAAACCAACAGAGGGCTAAATGTTCAACACCCTCGGGAAACAAACGTCTGCGAAGGTTTCGTGTCGACGTATTTGTGCTTGAACGTCTGCTAAGTTCCATGCAAACGTTTCTGAAATCGCTGCTCGAACGTCTGGTAAAGTTGAGTGTAAACGTACGTAGACTGCGTTCGATCACGACGCCGCGTTTCACACTCTCTTAAAGTTGCACGGAGATGTACGCCGCGTTTTACGTTTGCTTCTGCATGAGCATCTGCTAACACTGCGTTCCAACGTCTGCTAAAGTTGAAAGTGTACGTAAGCCGCGTTTAAACGCCAACGCCGTATTTCAACGTCTGCTAAAGTTGCACATAAATGCGAGCTTGTTTATACGTCTGCTTCAGCATGAGCATCTGCTAACGCCGCATTTAATCGTTTTTCAAAGCCTCGCAGAACGTCTGCTAAGGTGGTTTGAAATGACTGCTAAAAGTATGTTTGAACGTCTGCTAAAAATGCGTTTTCGCGAAATTTTTTGGAGGTGGCGCCATCTCACGGCAAAAGAAGAAAGTTACTTTTATCGACACGTGGTGGCTTACTTTGAGTTCTCAAGGCGAATTAGCCTTCCCAAGTCATCAAAATTAGAGCAAAAGTAACTCGAGAGTTTCTAAACCTAAATACATAAAAAACATTAGTGGTACAAGTCGACTTGTACCACTATTGCCCGTGGCCCTCCCATTGTCTGCAACATGGAGGTTCATGAAGATAGCTTCAAATCGGTCTCGCCTCATTGCATTTGCGACAAGTTCATTTTGAGAGTCCTGCGAATTTTCCCACAGCATTCTTCGCCGAGGTACAGGAACCTACCCACCTAGAAGGATTCCCAAGAAACACTTCAACATCTGTGACGGCTAAACTGCAATTTTCTTGCTGTGCGTAACGTCTGGTTTCTTGCACTAGAAGGGCGATGGCATCTCTATCGAAAAACTTTTCGAAAGCATCTACTGGAGTCATTGAGTTTCCTTGCGGAAGTCTAGTCGTGACCTCAATTTTAGGAAGTTCGTTCTCAATGTCACGCTTTTTCCACCTGGTGTCACCTCTTTTTGATATCCGGGGTGGCTCAAGACACATGACCAGACCAAATGTATGATGACAACGAAAAGATGACAGCGCCCTGTGCGAGTCAGAAGCGTTGTGGGCGTTGATCGAAGTATGTGGATTTCGTGTGCGGAATTCGGTTTTTAGAGTTTTGTGTGCTCTCTCGCGTAGAAATAATGTGAAGTGTGAGGGAATGAGGCTTTTCGCTTGTATTGCATTCAGGATAAGCCAGATTCGTTCCCGTGCTTCTTGTACGGGTCCGGATCACTACCGGCCGGTGCTGCTTCGGACATCGCTCGTTCGTTCAAGTTTAAAATATCTGCAATCGTTAACCGCAGGAGCTCCTGGATTATTTCTATATGTGTGACGCATCCGGAACGTGGAGTCTAAAGGTATGTCAGACGTAACCAGAATGCATAGTTCTAAAGGTGCAGCGGATGTGCCCGGACAATGTGTATTCTTCAACACATTCGGCGAACTTCGAAAGCGGCTTGTAGAGGACAGTATTGCTGGCCCTTTCGCCTCTTGCATCCCCAGTCCTTCTCTGGTCTTGCTGGTGCTGCGCCGACGAGCTTACGAGAAGCGTCTCGGTGCCGTCGATCTGGCAGTTGCGTGCAAGTTGAGGGCAGTACGTCGGCAAGCAAGCCATTTCTGTATGCTGACCGAAACTCTAGTGCTGTGGGGTTGTTATCACCCATCCCGTTTCGTACAGTGGCAAAGAACAGCTCAAGATAGTCCTGACTGAGCTTTCGTGTCAGGAGACATCTGAGTGGCGGACTGGGGCTCCAGACCAGGTCTTCGACGAGACCTTTGAAGGAATCAAGGATGTGTAGGAAACCGAACACTGGAGTCTTCCTTACCCCTTGGCTCAACGGCTTGCCCGCTACCTCCTTCAGGGCTCAAATGTAGCGTGAAGCTTGCTCAATTCTTTCAGAATGGCGACTTGGTTGTTGGCACGAACGGGACATTTGCTTCCACGACCAAGTGAATGACACAAGTTTGTCAAGTCGAATATGTCATTGGCTGCTGCGGCAAGCTAGGCAGTGGCCTCAACACCCTCGAAGCCTCAGATGCCATTTTCCTTGCAAAACAACAAGGCGCAGCTGACGGACCGGCTCAAGTTTGGGCTACCAGTGACACCTTCATCTTTTGTCTCTCGAAGTCCATGTGCTGCTTTCGGAGCTTGTTGGCTGTGTGAAGGCCTTCTTGCTGCTGCGGATTATCCAGAGCCACGAGGTACCACCAGGCCACGACCCTACCTGCCCCATCTCTGATGCACCCTTTCTCGGCCAGAGGGTTGGGCATGAGCTTTAGCATATGGCAGGCGTCCAAGACGGCGTGGACGCTGCTGGTGGGGTCCGATGGATGCGTGAACCAGCTCTTCATCGACTGAGCAAAGCGCACTCCGAGCGCTGTGAGCATGGTAATGTTGCAGTTTGTCCCGTCACAGGTCACACTTATACTCTTTGCTCCAGCATCCTTCAGTTTGCAGACATCGATGAGGGCGTAGCCCATGGTGATCTTCCAGTTTTGGTTGACTGCCACTGCCAGAAATACAAGTGCGTGCTTGGCAAACGGGACACAGTTGTTGCGGATGACGCCGTGACCCAGGTCGCAGTACCCGACGATCTCTTTACCATCCCAATTTGTCTTTTCGTGCCGATCCCGTCGACCATCAGGCTGATGAAAAGACATTCCTTTTGGGCTTCCTGTGCGACTTTGTCACAGGACTGCTAGGTCGTACACATTAGATCAGGACAAGCAACCCTCACTCTTGTGCGCATTTTTGTGTGTTGTCAGAAGTCCTGCAGGTGGACACAGCCTGTGCCGAAAGCTACGCTCACCGCTGTTCGCATTTCATTAGGCCCCAATTGTATAATAGATATGTTTATTTTTGAAACATTACAAATGAATAAAGTTGTTATAAAAAAATATTTTTAATTTTTGTGTTAAAAATATGGCCGACCTAGTGGATATGTTCTGCAATTTCATGAAATGGGACATATTTTTGTGACACCTGCATGACACTGAGAATAGCTTGTGTTCTGTTGCATATTTTCTGCTTTCTGTTGTGTAAAACAAATTCAAAAACCCGTCGTGGGTGCCATATACGTGGTGCGCTCTTCACATTGGATGCTCAGAACGAACCGCTGCTTATTAGCCCCGAGAGCGAACACAAGCGTCGCTGCGGTCGCCGCGCCCGGATTGGGTGAGGTGTACCGTGACGTCAGGGGGAGGACTCCGCTCCGCGATCTCGCATCGGCTCGCTTCCCAGAACCGGTTTCCTGGTCTGGCGTTGTGTGCCGCAAGCTCTTCGAGCAGCTGGACTTCGTTTACCCGGTGTACAAGACGTTGAGTTAGGCCGATATTGACGTGCTTCCGTACATTTTATAAGCCTGCTTGTCCCTTTTCACTTTAAAATTGGGTTACAAATCCCGAAAGCTATCGGCGGAGGCAATTCCGCCGATGACCCTCCCCGTCCGTCCACACGACACGAGGGGTCGGTGAAGCGGTGGCGCAAGTGTTTCAGACGCTGGAATTCTGTTCCTTGCATGTTCATGATTTAAGACGATATTACATCCCGCTTTCAAGGCATTTGAAGTGGCATTTATATCATGGGCCTTTGAGTGGTCGGCGAATTAGCTCGCGACCCCGACTCTGCGCTGCCACTCTGCATGCGCTGGTTCGCAGATGTTTTAAAGACCCTGCGTCTGATGATCTTTGAAGTGCTCGTGGAACAGGGTTGTTTTACATAAATGTAGCGTCTTCGTCAATTAATTATATAGTTTATACACGTATGCAGGCATATTTTGTTAGAAGCTGCACAATTACTGAAAATGAGTTTGTATGGTAGCAGCAAAAACGGCCGAATTGCCCTCAGTTGCCTGTACGATATGTATTGAACTGCCAAAATATGCACGGCAATAGTGCCGTAATATGGAATGTTTATGCTTTTTCTTGTCATTCTTTATTCCAGCCTTGGGTATACCGAAAATACGCCGTTTAGTCTGAATTGCCATTTCCAATTAAAAGAGACACTGCTACAGGTCCCCAAAAGCTTCCTCAGCCTCCAAACTTCCTACAGCTGGGCTCTCTGACAACAGAGAAAAACAGGAGTAAAAGCAAGCATTCGAACGTCTGCCCAGTGGTAGATGCAGCACTAGCAGCAGAAAATGTGGAACCTGTGAAGGGCGACAGTCTGCGTGAGAAAAGCTTCTGGTATTTTAGCTTCAGGAAATTCGATTTAAGTAAAATCTCAATTTTAGGGCTTAAGGGACTAATAACGAGCTAGACACGTTCGCTTACGTTTGTTATACATTACTTGAGGGTTGATATAAACAAGTCCACATATACCACCCGTGTAGTCCATTGAAATACTATCCGAATCCAGCAAAGGTCAAATGCGAGCAATGTATATAATAAATGTTCCTTGTTTTTTGTTTTTTTTTTTTGCTTTGCCCCTGCAATTGGGCTTTCTTACTTGTGATTCTCTCACCCTGGCCCAGACTGTATTTAGCATGTTGCTCGAGCAGCATGCAGCTTTTCTGCTTCGGCGATCTTGTTTAAAAACAGAGATTACAAAAAATAGTATACATAACCTGCCAATTCATTCAGACCATCAGCAGCATTTATTATGCGAGATGTAAATCTATAGTAATGCTCCTGCAATTGTGGCCATATTTCTTTTTTTTTTTTTCATATACCAGCTGTGATTCATGCGTTGCCTGCCCTGTCAACCATGCTTAAAATGTTGTTTTAAGTTTCGCCTGTAGCTACAGGCCATACCTCAATAAAGGATCATATAAAAATTTACACTTCCTACGAAAAACACGCCAGAAAAATTAAATAGAAACGAGCGCGCTGACAGCTAGCGTCGTCACAGCCTCCACAGGGCGAGCGGGCCGAGTCGGGGAAAAATTCTCTCCTCGCCGTGACGTCACCCCGGTTCGCCGTAAGGGGGCGCCACGCGAACTTCTCGGGGCTAATAGTCTGTCAAGCACAGCTATCTTGGCGGTGTGGGATACACCCATTTAGGAACACTGCAGAGGCTTTGTGTTAGCGCACACTCAATAGCGATGACTACAAATATGGCCGCCAGTGAATATCATATATATAAAGAAAAATGTAAACAACAATGTACAGTCAGGGCCCAGTGAAACGCAAACAAAGGGTGTGTAGGTTTCGGTACATGCTGCACCACCTGCGCAAATTTACTTATTTATTTATTGTACTTTTCTTCGGAGCCCCTAAACGGCCCTTGGGCCTACATAACATAAGGGTGCACCTATTGATGTGCTCAAGCAGTGTAGCATAAGAAGCAGGCACATAAAACACCAGCATAATATGATGAAACAAGGACATATAAATGAAAAGTAAAAAGAGAAAAATGTGCATAAAGTGCCGAGATGGGAGCCGCGAGTGCGCGGGTCACTCACCAGCACATTGGACCCTCGCTTGGCACATTCTCAGCTTAGGTGTTGTGCCTCTCAGTGTTATTGTATGTATCAAAAACCCCAAACCTCTGTTAGCAACTTAATGGGACCCAACTGTGCACAAATAATTCAGTATCCTCAATACATGTTTAAACACAGGAGAGGGGCAAACCGACTTGGAGCTCGATGAAGGCTTGTGGCCCAAAGCTGGAAAGCACAATATGTAGTTGTAAATAAGAAACATTTTAATTTTCTCAATTTTCTTTGTTTTGCTTGCATTTTATGAAACAGACTGTGTCTGTTTCATAAAATTTGAAGGAAAAGAAAACTATGGTGTGCCCATTATATTTCCCAAGGCTTGTATTATCGGATTAATACAATCGTATCTAGTGTAGCATTAGTTGATATGAGCTATTCCGCAGGCAAGAGTTAGCAGATGGGAAGCGGTTTTGAGGCTCTACTTTTGCATTTAAACGACACTGTACACAAATAAACAAACATGGTGGGAATCTACTTCCAAAGCCTCCCATGCTGCGGCCACACTGTGGTTGTTGCACCCATAGCAGTGTGTGCTGACGTACTCGCACATCGTATCGGAGCTTTCATCAGGCTCGCGATGGCAGAAAACTGCTCTCATAATACACTCATTCGAGCACACATGGTTGGAGCGTGTGTACTCGCTCCAACCGTGTGTGCTCTGCTAAATACAATACAGTGTATTTATGCTCGCCGAGGTTTTGAGTTGTACGTGACATACGAGAGCCCAATTACCCAGAACAGAATTTGTGGCTTGAAATTCGGTTTCTTTCTGCCCGAAAACCGCCGATCGAGAACTGGCCGGTTTGAGTTGCGCTCACTCTCTTTTCTGTGGTCACGGGCCGTTTTCTAAGGTTTCGACGCGACCACCAAATTTAATCAAAGTTGCGAGTCATTGAAGGCACACAGTCAATGCTAAAAATAGAAAAAAAGATGAAACCTATTTTTTGTGGCTTCCAAAAAGCTGCAAATACATTGATTGACAAAAAAGGTTGCACAAACAACCGGAAGCGTTCTGTGCGTTCACCGCAAAATTCTCAACATGGCGTCGTTTCGCGGATCGATGCTTGAGGTGTCACAGTCTGAATACGTCTCGGCATCTATTGTGAGCTACCACCCACACCAAAAATGTTACTTACATTACCTTAAACTAAGAGATCTTAAAATGCAATAGTCTATAAGCTTCCATTGCATGGCAAAAGACCCCATTATCTTTTACAGGGGGAAAAGCATCTGCCTCAAGCACTGTCGTAATAGTTTAAATAATGTTCAGTTCTAGAGTGATAGTCTAATAGACGGCCTGCGATTTCCCTGTCCTCCCAACCATAGAGTTATTATAATGTACGCTAGAGGTTCAACTGGCGCTAGTGTCTATGCGACTTCCGTGACGCAAATTGAAGCAGACAGCAACCAGTCTACTTTTGCGGTGGTCCTGTGCATTCCTATGGGAAAACGCACGTGCATTTTGTCTCTTCGCCGGAAAATAACATGGAACACTTTGGTTATTTCGGTCGTACCGAACAGTACGTGTCTTAATTAACATTGTAAAAGTGTAATTTCTTTAGTTGGCGCATTTTTCTTCATCAGTGAGCGATGTTTAACTTCGCTGCATTTCAGTCCCAAACGTGTGTTCCGCAGCAGGTGTGTAAAAATAAGCGACGGTTCAAAGCAAAATTACGATCAAATGAATATAGAGTGTGTTCAAGGCTCGCCAGCATTACGGTGACGCTTGTATATTGATAATATGCCAGTCCTGTCACCATATGAAAATGATCCCGTCGCGCATGAGCGGATAAAAACCTTCAACGTAGAGAATAAAGTCCGTGGGATATGAAAGGTGTCTCTTCGTATTGTTTTCTCTGCCGGGCAGCTTTTATCGCGCACTTGTTCTCAAAGATGTCTAGCGCGCGGGTGATATTTTGAACGTAGAACACGCAGCTTCGCTCAGGACAGAAATAATAAAGCGGTACTCACTTATTTAAAATCGGAATAGATTACGTGGCCTTCAATTTATTTTGATTGTACATGCACTGCGAGCTACTGGTCCGGTGTTGCTGCGTAGTTCTTGCCGCCACTCTTGATTTTCTAGATGTCCTTCGTTCGTTTGGCATGTATATACCCCATGCTGGAAATCGCCGACGCCGCGTTCGCGCTAACAGTGTCCGACAGTGCACATAAATACACGTACGAAGCCGTTTTAGCACCGTTTTTAGTGCGATGAATTCGAGAGAAAAACGCCGTAACGGACCAATTCTTTCGTCGGCCTGACTGAGAAATGTTCCAAACTACCTTGTACGTACGAATTATTTGGGATATTTGCTCTTATGATCGAGCGCAGGGAGAAAATGCACTCACTTTTTCCCATAGAAACGCATTACCGGAAGTCAATTTTCGACTGGTTGCTGTCTGCTTCAATTTGCGTCAGCACACTAGCGCCACTTGAACCTCTAGCGTACATTATGATAACTCTATGCTCCCAACGCACACATAGCAGGTCAGACATGTACAAGTTACAAAAAAAAAGCAATTAAGTTAAGTTACTGAGTATTGACGTCAAAAGTAATTTGAGTAGAGTAGAAATCACTCAAATAGAAAGTAATGGAGAAAATACTAATTACCGCAAGAAAGTAGCGAATTACTTTTGAAGTTACATTTGAAGTTACTTTTATGTTTTTTATGGTAAGAAGAAAGTACAGAGGTTTTGATCTGTTGGCGAAATTGTGCTAGCCAAATATGAATGGGGTAGTTTTTTTGTTTTTTTTTTCACAGAAATACTTTAATAGCTGGTTTTCCATCTGCATGTTTAATTGTTTTCTACTTTCTTGTTTGTTTGGTCAATGATGTACCGGGAATCTGTCATTTCTACTTTGAGGTTTATAACTGTCTGGGCTTAATTTTTTTAGACAGCGTTTGCTTGTTTACAGTGTTGCGTAAAATACATCTAAAAAGTACTTGAAGTAAAGTACAAAGTAAATGAGAGGTTATGTACTTCAAGTAAAGTAGTAAGTACACCGGGTGGGATGTACTTGAAGTAATGAATATAAACACAGTAGAACCTCGTTAATTCGGATCTCATAGGACCGGCAAAAATGTCCGAATTATCCGAAAGTGGAAATATCGAAAGGTCAAAGAAAACTGCGCGAAAACGTTTCCCTGTGACATACCTTTATTTTGAGAAGAAATCTGTTATTACCGCCTGCTTTCTGGACGACACTTGGGCGTAGACGGCAAACTTTCCTTAGCGCGGTCGAGTGCTCCACCGCACTCGCACTGTCGGAGCTACGCATCCCGTGCGCTGACAATGTAGCACAGCAAGGCCTCTTCTAGTTTCGGGTGCACCACCTTCCAAGGCCGCTTTCTTTTCGTGTTGAACTTCTCGCTCTCGAAAGCCCGTAGGATATCGGCCACAATTTTCACGTACGTGGCCAAAGTGCTTCTCTTGACGTCGCAACTTTCCATCACTTGTCGAGAGACGCCGCCCTCCAAGGCCCTCAGTATTTCCACTTTCGTCGCTAAATTCTTAGCCTAGTACAGCTGCAACGGAAAACGAGTAGCACAACTGACCAGTAATCGGAGCGGCGAAATCGCGACACCCGGCGCTATTTTTCCCGAGCGCGCCGATAGCGAGAGTGCCAGTAACGTTGCATTTTTCAATGCAGGGGTGGCCGGCAAAAAATTGAGGGATAAGATAGCTGCTAAAATGGCGGGCTTTAGAATCCCCGCGTTGAGGCATAAAACGTGATTGTCACTCTCGCTATTGGCACGCTCGGGAACAATAGCCCCGCGTGTCGGGATTTTGCCATTCCGGTCGTCGGTCACTTCTGCTACACTTTTTCCGTTGCAGCAATGCTTCTGCTGCTTCCGTGCCAGGAAAGTAATGCGCTGAAGCACGGCGATCCAGAGCACAACTGGTGTGAAACACGGAGAACTGGATGCACTTCGGATGAATAGCGGTCATACCCTTTGGAACGGACGGTAGCTAGCGCCACCTCCCGAATTCGTCCGAATTAACCATAGTGCGCCGCGTTCCCTCCGAATTAACGAGCGTTTGCTGCCATTGACTAATACATACGTTTGACGGGACCGGATCGGCAGTTCAAATTATCCGAATTTCCGAATCAGCGGGGGTTGAATTAACGAGGTTTTACTGTACAATATATTTCAAGGTAAAGTACATGCAATTTTAACAACATCTTTCATGATGCCTTTTTCATTCCCTATACATGCCTTGCACCTACGTCACATGATGACGTCGGACACCGGTATCTACCATGCTGGTGGTTGACTCGACGGCCCTTCGCAGCGAGAGCAATGGTAAACAGCGCCGCGCTAGGCTGTAGCAATTACCCCGTATCCCGAAGATCGTCCGATCGTTTTGTCGGCATGCCCCGCGAGACAGAGTAGACGTCAAGTTAGAGAAAGTACGAGCGGCAGGAAATGAATGCGGCCACGGATTACCGAGTTTGCGACACGCATTTCATAGCGGCGAACGACGGCCCTTTTCTACCGTTGTTTACGTTCGCGCCCGCCTTTGCGTCGGCTTTTGCTCGTTCGTGGTGTATATAGCCTTTGACCTTCGTTGCATTGCGCCGTTTTCATGCTTCGAGCGCACCTTCGGCGCTCCCGGCCGAATCCGAGCGAGTGTCGCGCCGCGAGCCCGGCCCGACGGCGATCGGCGGCCCCCGTGTGCAAGCTCGCCGAGCCGCCGGGTCATCGGTTTCTGCCGTCCGCGATACGATAGCCTTTGAAAGGAGCGAAAGTATTCAGGCGAGCCGGTTAGGAAACATAATAACATAAACCCTGAGACAATGAGAGTTTATTGTCCGTTTGATTTATCCCTGTCTCAGGGTTAAGATTATGACGGTAACATTGCGTTGTTTACCAGTATTTCGCAAAATCGTAACAATTTTTCTACAAGCGACTCCTAGAGCCGCTGGTCGAATCATGAAGCGCGCAATTAAGCTTTTTTTCTTTTTTTGGCGACACGGCATTCCTTTGCGTCAAAACTCCGTCGGCGGCATTTCGAAACTTCCTGCTCGTAGCGCAATCGCACCAATGCCGAAAAATTCCGCACGTACTGGATAAACGTCATAATCGTAAGCTGAGCACGTTTTTCTAAGTTCACGGTACCTTCGTTGAAAATATGGTGCATGTTAGCGCATGTCCGGGCCGTTAGCAGCATCCTACGCCTTGCTAAGCGCATCCGCGCGGTGTGAAGTCAACCACCAGTATGGTGCGGGGCCCCGTCCTTCCCTAGATGTTCCCTAGGGTGACGTCACTTGCAAGGCATGTATACCAGTGGTTCTCAGCCATGGATGTGTCGGGGACCCCTTGCGGACCGCTGGCAGTGATGGGGGACCCCTTCCAGCGGGGGGGAGGGGGGGACGTTAGTAAGTTAACACATCTGGAGCATGAAACAGGTGCCTTTTATTGCTACGTAGCAGAAAAACATAAAACAAAGGTGCCACATCACTTCATTCTGGTCAGTTCATCAATAGGGAGTTTTAGTAGACCGTGTTTCCTGCTCCGCTAAGCCCCTCCGCTACCCGGAACTCTACAGCCAAGGCCATCGGCGCGCAGGCGCAGTGGTGGTTTCTTCGTAGCGGAGGGCTAGCGGAGGGGGAAACACGGTCTACTAAAACTCCCTAATACGTGACACACTCGCGCTTCAAACTACAAAAAACGTGCCAACTAAAAAAAAAAAAAAAATTTTTGTTGAGGGTCTTGCGGACCCCAGAAGTGACTTCGCGGACCCCCTAGGGTCCGCGGACCCCTATTTAGGAACCACTGCCCTATACAATGTTTTTTTTTCTTTTTTTTTTTGAATGGTTTACATTGTTTTTGGGGTAATCGAAGGTGCGTCAGTTCTTCTAGGGAAATGGCAGCAAATATTGTATAAGGTCAAGTCGCCGCAGAGTAGTTGTTTTACTCTCGCTGACGAAGTATTTGACACAATCCACTTATAAGGCACTTTGTTCTATCGGACTTACAGCCGTCATTACTTCACTCAGAGAAATGACTAGGTTATGTCTCGAAAGAGCGCGTTTTCACACGACGATACCGCCATTTTTGTTTTCAAATTTGGGGGAATGTACATTGGAGTCAGGAGTTTTACTTTCCTTACCCAAAGTACATGCTCATAAAATCCACTTCTAGTAAAGTACAAATTTTCTAAACAGTAGTACTTTAAGTGCCATGTACATAGAGTACTTCCCAACACTGCTTGTTTATTATTTTTATATAAAAACATTTGGAGAATTACTACATGTTTTTCTAACGATCTTTGAATCTTTGAAGATCTGTATATTCTGAGTTTTGGGAGGAAAGGCAACACAAAAGGGTAATCTTTGCGTTGCCCTTTTGCATGCGATTCTTCGAGTACAGCACAAATATACGGCAACATTTTGTTGCCTCCTTTGAGTGAGGATGCAGTGTGTGCACCTCCTGTAGTGTGCGAGAGATTCTACGTTGGAAAGAAGTGGGACCAGCCCTTTCTTCAAATGGGTCAAGTCTCCTTGAGCTTCGGGACACAGAGAAACACCAGTCTTCAGCGCTAATCCCGTAGTTACTCGGCCTCTCTAGCGTCGCGTCTGTTCGCTCCCCGCACCTCGTAGCAGTGTTGTTGCTGTGTATGTGTGTGTGTGTGTGGGTGTGTGTGTGTGGGTGGGTGGGTGGGTGTGTGTGGGTGTGTGGGTGTGTGGGTGGGTGGGTGGGTGGGTGGGTGGGGGGGGGGGGGGCTTGTGAAAATTTTGGGGGGGTTACAGACTCTCGAAACCATTTTCTCCCCCCCCCGCCTTCCTGCGCCACGTGCTACCCCCTGTTTGCAAATATCGGGTGATCTTCCAACATATTACCTCCTTTGTGCAGGGACGTTTGTTGATAGGCAAAACAACCACTAATATTCGAAAGTAATTGGTAACTTGAGTAGAAGTTACTCAAAAAAGTAATTAAAGTAAACTACTAATTACAGCAATAAAAATGTAATTGAAGGTTACTAAACTACTTAGAAAAGTAGTTTAGTACTTTAAACTTAAACTACAGTAACTCGAGTAGACTAGTTGAACTACGTACAAGTCTGTAGCAGGTGCACTCGAAAACACTGCGCAGTCTGGAAGAAAAAGTTCACTGCACCCTGTGTGCGGCGTTTGCAAGTGCACCTGCAATGTCGGCTATGGGAGGACTGCAAAACCACGGGCAGCTTGTTATAGCCAAGTGTGATTAAGGATGTACAGTGCCTTGCTTTATAAACACCGTGCACTGAAATGGAGCATGGTTCGTCATTTGAGACACCACACAGCGGTAGTAAAGTTTATAGGTTGAAATTACGCTCCAGTATGTTAGGAAAAAGTGAAAACAAAGCCAACTTCTAACAGGAGCCTTGCCTTCGTGCTGACGCCATCCGGAACGGTCCATTAGTCGCTTTCAAGAAAAGGCACCATTTCTTCTAGTGGTCGCCCGAAGTTCAGTTGGCCAGGTGCCTCCAGCTCCTCGCACAACAAGATGCAAAATCCAGATGGGACAAGTGACTGCTGGTAGGCAAGCAAAGCAAGCACATTGCGCCCTTGGAGCTGCACACTTGTGCTCGATCTGCAGCTCCCAACACCGTTACCAAGGAGGTCTTTCCGTCTAGCCGCTGCACACTGCTTGCGAATTGGAGCGCGGCGGTTTTCTTCTGGCTGATAGTGCGCTCCTTAGCCTTGCTGAGGTCCAGCCGACATGAGCACAGCAAGTCTTGTCAGCCTTTGCCCACCCCTCGCCAATGTACACCCTGCACACTCGAACCTTTGATAACCTGGGCCCTCGGCCTTCTCCAACGCTGTGGCAGATCCGTGCATGACAGATGTGCTGGGGCCTCGGCGAATCCCTTGCCTTGAATCAAAATTACCGTCTTCAGGACGGCCTGGAGGTGGCTGCAGGCTTGCTTCCCAGCTGGGCACTCACAGTGTCCATTAACAAGTTCACCGCCCTTCGTGATGGTGGCACTCACGGTGTAGGGTGGCTGCGTTTTCTTGTGGCTCCTGAAGCATCTGGCTCTCTAGAAGAACCTGGAGGCCCTTTAAATGACAATGATAAGCGATAAGCACCTGTTCCCAATCATTACGGTACTGACCATTTCATGCGAAGCACACCGCACCATCTCATGAAGGGCACAGCGAAATGTCAAATACATTATCAGTGCTAGGTATTTCTGAAAGAGCGTGCCAGTTTGAGAGCTGCTACATGGCTGCGCGTGCGAATCGCTACACAGCTCCCGATTTGGGCGAGGCTGTTCTGCGGCGCAAGCCAAGTGACGGCCTGGCGTCGCTTGAATCGAGGCGCTTAGCTTCGTTTTCACAGGGGCACGGAGCTCAGGTTGCACCGCCCAGCTAGCGCTCGCATGCAAGCATGTCGTAAAACGGGGCACGCACGTAAGCGATATGGCGAGCGACGGGATATGCCATCGCTCGTCGCGTTGCTCGGTTCTGGATTTCCCGAAAACTTCTCTCACCGCCCGGAGGTCGCTTGCATGCAGTTTGCCTCGGCGAGGGACAGACGACGGACAGACCGAGGGAAAGTGAGTTCTCGTCGAGTCGCCAGTGCAAGACAACCGTCACATGTATTCACCCAACGACGCTAATGTTAATATCAAGGTTCGTGCTTCCGAAAAAAAAAAAAAAAAAAAAACTTAAAACCATTCACATTTCTTCGTCATAGTTGGCGCATACCGTCGACGCTACGATGTAACTCTCCGTAACTAACTTGTAGCTCTGGCGAGCTCCCTTCTCAATTCCCGAGCAGGAGCAGGAAAATGTGACAAACACTGGAAAATATGGTATGCTTATTCTTTGTGTTCACTTAATTTTAGCATACACGGGGACCAATGATGAGTTCGTTGCAGAGAGTGATATTAAGCTGCTGCAGAATTCAGAACCTACCATCTCGATCAATTTGCGAAGTATTAAAGGGGCCCTCCGGAGCGTTCTGCGATAGTCTATTTATGGCGGTAACTCAATCTACAGGCCCTAAGGATCCAAAAAATTATAAAATTATGGTCATGCGCGGCGGATTTCCCTATTAAAATTGCTATCAAAGTCCCCGGCACGCCCCCCTTTCTGAGATGACCCCGGAAAACGGGAGGGGCATCTCTTTACGCGTCAGCCAATAGCAAGCGAAGGATTCCGGCATCACAGCGCGTCAGCAACGCGGCCGACCGCCGACCCGCGGAGGAATCTCTCGAACACGCGCGGACCGTCGTCAAGGGGCCCGGACTTTGTGCTCGGCAGTCGTCGTTCGTCGCACTGCACCGTCGCGCTGCTACTGCATTACGCAGTCGCATTCCACAGATGACAAGCAAAAGTTTGACTCGTTGACGTGGAAGGATCGCAAAGCTGGCTTCGGAGTCGGGATCCACGGGAAGAAGGAACACGTGTCCCGCAAACGCACGCCTGCAGACGCTCCGGGAAGCAGACGAGCCGACGCGCCGACGCATCACCTCCTAGCAACAAGCTTGCGGGGAAAAAACATAGTTCGCTGGTTTTGGAGCGATAATTGCGGACTATGTTTCCTGCACCACAATCAGTTTACGTTTTTCTCAAACTCTAATTTACAACAAACTTAAAAAGTGTTGCAATAATAACGTTCGCATTCACCGCGAGATGCAGCATTTCCATTGGTCAAGTTTTAGCGATGGGCAGGGAATGGGGAATCCATCTATTTTGTACGATAATTCAGGGTCTTGTTAGAGCAGTTTACTGACCTATGAAGTTCGAAATTGGCTCTTTATCTTTAAGCGGGGTTCCTTTCCCCAGAGAGCCGGAAAGGCAGCGCTCTACCAAGGCGTCACTCGCAAACACCATGACAGCCAGGTCCTGTGTGTACAAAGACTTTGGCTTCTTCTCGAGCACCTTCATCTGTATGTCGGTTACCACAATATCACCGAGGCATATCTGAAATATAAGTATAGAAATGGAACCAAGTATAGTGGTCACATCCAACTGAATCCCTTTTAGATTAATGTCCATGCTCGCATGCACGGCTTTGAATTGCTGGTGGTAAATAAGTGCATCATGAGCAGAGCCAGATAATGACTATAAATATTGCAAACAGCCACGTAAGTGTGCCCTCAAGATGGCACGCATACTAACTGTGACAGACCTCTAAAGCATGATCAATTACAGCTTCAACTTTCAGCTAACCCCTCAATGCACAAGAGCGTGCACCCCTAGAGGCACTCAAGAAGTCACTAGGGGTGCAAATCACTACCATATGCATCATCCAAGTGGGTGCCTGGCAATGGTTTTATTGTTGACTATTTAGGTACATCATTTCACATGGAGTTAGTGGTGTAAAGTTGGGGAAGATATGGAAAAGGCCAAGCGAGCGCGTGGCTTTGAAAGCATGCAGCGCTATCTAAGGGAAGATGGTTAAACTATGACGAGGCTACAATGCATCCAAGCATCATTTCATTGGCTGTTCAATTTTTGTTGTCACCCCCAGCTCGGATGTCTTTCTTTGGTGACGGCCATAATTTCCTAGCCAGTCGGGAGGTGTTGTTTTCTTAAAACGTATCGAACCCTTAGCTCTTCGATAGGTAAAGCAGAGCTAGCGCAGGCACATTTCAAATTACTGATTGGCTCACAGAACAAAACATAATAACGCTGGAGGAAGCAAAAATAAAAGATCAGGCTCTTGCTATCAACAAACGCCGAAACACTGAGTAATCAATTTGGCGACCCGATTGAACGAGTTTTGCTCTTTCTCACCTTTTGTAGCGTAATGCCGCATGATTAATCTAGAACCACAGAAGATACCAATGTTAGCTCGACAGGAGTTGATCGGTCAAGCAGAAAGTAATGACAATGACGCCCATAGCCTCGTCACAGTTCAGCTTTCTTCTCTTAGATAGTGCTGAGTGCTTTCGAAGTCGCACGCTCTCTTGGCCTTTCTCATATCTTCTCCGATTGTGCGTTTCACAGTGTTATAGGCATTTTCCTTCATGCGGCCATATCAAGCAATAAGAGCTACAGACATTTATGCTTTATACAGGGTTGTATGAAGAAAGTATATAAAAAGTAAATATTTGGGCATCAATAAAAATAGATTTTTCAATCTGTTTTCAATATTTGTACCCTTTTTAATGGACAGATTGCTTGTGAAGCTCCTTATTTCCAATCGTTTAACAGTTGGTGTTAACCCGCTGCTTTATTGAGTACTTTGTGCCTTAGTGAGGTGTCAACAGAGACCATGGTTCTGCTGCACAACTTGCTGTGTGTGCAAGGCTGCGTAACACTCATCCTTTGTGTTCCTCTCCAACATCCGTATTTTTCTTTAGGCAACATAACATGTACCATTTATAGCAACATCAACGTGCTTTAGGCACTTCAAACTGACATGCATGAAGCAGTTTGTTATACCCGTGCCACACGGGAAACTCGAATGCCATTTACAACGAATGACATTTGTATGATCGGCGAATCAGCTCGCAATCTGTCGCGCGTGGAATGCGCTACGCCCGGAGTGTCGCGCGCTGATTGGCTGTCTGCTCAAATGTCATTCGTTGTAAATGGCATTCAAGTTGCCCGTGTGGGACGGGTGATATTTGAACCAGAAGGCACGAGAGAGACAATGAAGTAAACTAGAATTAGAAACTTTATCGTCAACCAATTCTCAGATTCATATAGCACGCTTAGGTACCACGAGATGCTACAGTTGCAAATATTTTTCATTGGGTTCTAACAAAATTTACTTGAGTTATGAAAATGATCTATGGGAAGCAGTAACCATCGGAGGGTTTTTACGCATCCTGGTCTTCCCTACTGAAAAGACCCATATAATTTTCATACAGGTTGACCCATTTGGGTCATACAATGTTATGGACATACAGGGCCCGTATGCAAACAGGTGGTCCAATATGTGAACGGGTCGCAAACAGGAGCACCCGACCGGATACGGGTTGACCCGTTATGCGGGTCGGTCTATTATGCAGGTCCACACGTGATGCAAGTCCACCCGTACAATTCCTGTTTAGAAAAAGATGAGCTGGCATACCCTGGTCTGCCCTTCGTATATTGAGGCTCTCCACTGAAATGAAATCCTGACACCCTTCCTGGAAAGAGCATGCAAACTAAAATAATGACTCGAAAGCAGGTACAGTTGACGAAAGTAATATTGCAAGCACGACAAAAGCAAATAACCAAGCACCGTCATCGCATCAACAGAAAAAACTGAGTTAGCTTCAAGAAGTAGCTTAAAACTGCAGCTTCCTGTTGATATCTTGAAGTTGCTCCGCGATATAGTTGTTCATGAGACCCTTCCGTTTCCCGGGTGACACATTTGAGGGTGCTTGCGTGATGTACATGTCGAAGGCATCTGAAAATAAAAAGAACATGGAAAGTAGCTATGTGTACTGCTGTTAAGCAGCCCTAGGAAAAACACATCGCAATCACATGTTAATTTGTTTCAATATTGTACTTATTAAAGGGATACTTCAATGAAATACGAAATATTCCCGTCGTGTTCAAAAATAGGTTGCTATGATCCACAATATCTGTAAATGACAATCGCATGTTTGTATTTTGAGCCTAGTGGCTGTATTTTTCGTTTTAAATGGCCCACTCTGGCAAGTGCTCGGAGAAGGCTCAGCGGAGACCACGTGACATCCAACGCAATCGTGACGTAGGTCGTCTTAGGGCGAGCAAAGGTAAGGCGAGGCTGACGTCGAGAGGATGGCCTAGTCGTTCCAGCCACCGAAGCGGCTGCTTTTGTACGAATTTTGAGTGACGGTTAATCTTCTGTAATCTTGTAGGGGGACAATAGCGACTTCTGCGACACACAAAAGGCATTCTCGGGAAGAGGGGAGTTCCTCCTGCCCCTCTTCTCTCGTCGTGGCCGGAGGCGAGACAACCTCCGTCACTAGCTGTCAAGGTTCCTAGACGGGCATTACAAGCGAGGCATTAGCGACATCCACCAGGTGCTCTTTGCTAATCGTTTAATTCGTTTTAAATTCCTTTTCGTGACTTTTTTAACAAGATATTGGTATGGTCGATGTGATGCTGGTCCTTTAAACACATATACTAAAAAATGAGCGCCGAAATTTCGTTGTAGTATCCCTTTAAGGTGCAACTGAGAACAATTAGCAAGGATCTTATTGGTCTATCAACCCAAAATAGGTCAGCCAAAATATTTGCCACCTTAAATCTGACCACCTTCTAAATGACAACTATGTTTTGAAATCGGCACAGCTAGCCTGCTCTGGGCTACACTATGTTCACCCTAAACTGACACTGCCTTTTGCTGAACCAATCAAAGGCCTGTCTTTGATTGCTTGACCTTGCTCCCGGCAGGCCAAGTCTGCATAGTGGGGGGTTGGATCATGTGGTTTAAAGTTGAGAGTTGACTGGACCAACGAGCATGCAGCTTCTGCGGCCCAGTCAGCGTAGAGGCGGATGGAGTAATGGCGACTTTCGGAAAATCAACGGCACCTCGTGGCTGGGTCACAAAACTGTCAGGGTGGCTTCGTGCGACAGTTTACATGAGCTAAGTAAATATCCACAGCATCTGGCAGTCTAAACGGAAGGCCGCGAAAATAGGCCCGAAAATGCCTGATGGAAATTGCCAATAAGTGTGGCCCACCTCCAGGTTGACCACATAATACGGTGACAGAGGTGATTGATCCCAACATTTCAGGAACATTAGTCTTCACTGAATATAATAAACAGGGGCACGTAATTGTTCAGGCATATGCCTATAAATGCTTAAATCTATCACTTCAATGTTTGCTTGCATTACTTGGAATTTCATTTCGAAATTGCCGTTTAACCTGCATCATACCAGTGTACGTGAATTTGGCACTTTGATTTACTTTCCTAAGATTCCCTCAGCTCTTTTTTTAACAATATTGTATACCTACAGACACTAAAAAATGTTTTGTTGTTATGCACACAAAACCAAGAGCGGATATAAATGATGATCGCCTCTGCCGCTTGCTGTATTAGATCTTCCTCAAATTAGCAAAATGGCTTTATCACACACACCCTTCGGAATAGAAATAGTCGACAGAACAAGATCTGTCATGATATCTGTAAAGTTTAAATATGACCGGGGGAAAGAGGAGAACACTGCCACATGATTGAAGCATTGCTCACAGAAAGAAGGGAAATAATTGTTTTATGGAGCCTGTCAGGTACTTGGGAGCTGAGCTAGTGCTGAATCACTGTAATATCCCGAGTCATCGCTCATCCCCGAGTCATCGCCCACCCCACATTTTGGGCCAATATCGATTTAAAAAAAAACAAAAACAAAAAAAAACAAACACCAAGTCATCACCCACCCCTTCAAATACCCCAATGCTGACTCCTCGATCCTCAAACATTCATCCTACCCGAATGACGCGGCCGCGGACCTTATGCGCTGTTCACACTTCCGAGTACGACCGAGAGAGACAAGACCAGTTTTAAGCCTCTTACGACGTCTTAGGACCAGCTCCACTGCAGCGCACTTGGTAGTGGTGCAAAACTATCGATAGTGCTATCGATAGCATCGATAGTCGCCAGAAATCTGACTATCGATAGTACTATCCCAGGCAAAAATTTTCAACTGGGACCAACCGGTCACGGTTCCCACTGGTCTATGGAACAATTCCCAGTTGCAACTGGTCCCAGTTGGAGTGGGTCCCAGCTGGAATTGGTCCCAGTTACAACTGGTCCCAGTTGGAGTTGGTCCCAGTTACCGCTGGTGCCAGCTCCAACAACAATGAAACACGGTACAAAATGGAAGATTGACAAGTCTTTATTGTCAAAAATTTGGAGAATAAAACTAAATAATAGGTTTGGTGACGTACACGTTTCCGGGTTTAGCCACTTGCTTGCGACGATTGAATGGCTTTTTTAGAGGTAGTATTCGTGAGATGAAGGAAGATTGGCCGCTGGCGTCTGTTAGTGAAGACGTCCTCAGCTTCTCTCCCTATCGCGTGAAGAAAGGTGCTCACCCGTGCTCCCGCGTTGCGCAGGTGAAGTCCTGACACGATGCGGTAGCGCTTCCACCTTGCAATTCAACATTTCTAATTGCTTCTGTGACAACAGTCAAACATTTTCGAGGTAGACCTCCTGCCATTTTCACCATTGTGCTCTCCGCGGCGGTATTCTCTTCTGTCCGGTCTTTCCTGGGTGCCCTCCGATTGCTGAACCGCATCTTTCCATCCTCGAAGTTCACCGCTGCCACCATGGCGTATGTACGGTTGGGTCCAAAGAAGCGCAGCTGTGGTTTTGATATCTTCATAACGACGCTACCTTGGGCGATGGCGACCCGTCTTTACCACGTCGCGTCTACCGCGTTCGTCCGTCCGGCGTGGATGGATGGATGGATGAATCTGGCTGAGCCCTTTGGATCGGGCGGTAGCTTACGCCACCTAGCCATTTTGTTTTACCATTTAAGCTTAGAATATTTAAATGTGAAAACTATATTCACTCCGCACTGCAAAGAAAGTGAGGCTATAGAACCCCCTTGCCATCAGTTAATAAGAAAATACCTAGTTTTCTCTCGCTTTCTGCCACCATTCACTTAATCTTTGCTTAGTGATCTCTACTGTCTTGAAATCCACTCTTTGTTGTCTTCGGTAGGCATAGGGTGAAGCCCTTTACAGTAGAGTATATAGTGCCCGGCCGTCTCATCCTCCTCTCCACAAGCAGTGCACACTCTATCCATTTCCTGGTACTTCGCTCTGTATGTTCTGGTTCGTAGAACACCCGTCCTCGCCTCAAACAACAATGAGCTTCCTCTAGAATTGTCATAAATGCTTTCTTTGGCAATAACTGTTTTGTTTAATCTATAGCTTTCCAGAGCTGTCTTTGTCTGCATTCCCTCTAGCCACCGATTTCTTTCTCTGGCCTTAACTTTCTTCTTAACTGAGACCTGCTCTTCCTTAACTTCACTATAGCCTAAAAACTTTCCTCTTAATTTCCTAGTGTGCTATCTCCACTTTGTGTCTATACTCCTCTTGTATAAATAGCTGAAAACCTTTCGTGCCCATTGCTCCCCATCGATTTGCCTCAACCGATCCTCAAATTCTATCTATCTTGCTCACCGCTTCTCTGCTCTCAAATGACGCCCATCCCATGTCTCCTTGTACTCCCTGGTTTGGCGTTTTGCAATGTGCCCCCAAAGCCAGCCTACCTACTCCGCGCTGTTTTATTTCTAGTCTTGGCATGCACTTCGGATTTCATGCATAGCACTGCGTTTTCAAAAGTCAAGCCAGGCACCATGACCCCTTTCCGAAGCTCTCTCACCACCTCATACCTGTTGTAATTCCAAAGTGCTCTATTTTTTATTACAGCTGCATTTTTGTTGCTCTTACCTATTATATACTTTTCATGCTCACTGAGATATTTTGCACCATCATATATCCATACTCCTAGATACTTGTATTTACTAGCTCTCTCAACTGTAATATTCTGTATCTGCAGCCTCTCAACTTCGTCGTTAAAAATCATGACTACTGAATTCTAAACCTAATTCCTCTCCTTCCCTACCACAGATGCTCATTAATTCCTGCAACTCTGTCCTGTTAGCCATTAGTACAATATCATCCGCATACATCAATCCCGGTAAGGATTGCTGAATTCTTTTGCCTAGCTTACTGTACAAAAGGTCGAATCCAAGCCCACTCTTTTCTAGTCTATCCTCCAATCCTCTCAGATAAAACATAAACAGCAAAGGCGATCACGGGCACCCCTGCCTAAGGCCTCGTCTGATCTCTATTTTCCCCGTCACCTTTCCTTCCCATGTTATAATCACCTTATTATCTTTGTAAATGTTCCTTAATGTTGCTGTTAGTCCTTCATCTAGGTTTAAGCTCTCCACTATGTCCCACAGGTTCCTTTGGTTCACATTGTCATAGGCACCCTTGATATCCAGAAATGCCAGCCGGAGCTGTCTGTTTTCTTTTTGCGCTATTTCTATACACTGTGTTAGAGAAAAAATACTGTCCTCCAACCTTCTTTGTTTCCGAAACCCGTTCTGTAACTCGCCCAGTATGCCCGCGCAATGTACCCATTCCTCCAGTCTGTTCTTTATAATCTGCATTACCAACCTGTAAATAACTGGTGTCACGGTTAGGGGACGATAATTCCTAATATCAGACTTATCTCCCTTTCCCTTATATATCATACTCATCCTACTAAGCCTCCATTCACCTGGAATATTTCCTTTTGCTATCATAGTGCTCACTACCTTCCTTAGTTTTGCCTTAGATTTAGGACCCAAATTCTTCACCAGCTTGATAGGGATACCATCTGTCGACGTGCCACTAGGGACTCTTCGTTCCGCCTTTTCCCATCCTCTTTGTCCAAAATCCGCGATGTCACAAACTGGGCTGCTACTTCCTTCGGTTCTCCTATCTTCCACATGTACTCGTTCCCGAAATTTCTCCTCCATCACTGCTCCTATATATCGTATCGCATCATCTCCCTTATGCGAGAGTATCAACCTCTGTCTAGCTTGCGTCGTTTCACCGAGTGAGTTCAAGTACTCCCAAAACTTCTTGGCTGCGTTTTTATCTTTTTTTGCTTACTTTAGTCATCCATTCCTCACCCTTTCTCTGAATTTTCGCATTGATCAAATTGGATGCCTCTCGGCGACATGTTATAAAAGTGTTCCATTTTCTTTTTACTTCCGTTTCTGACTTTGCATATGCAGCGCCATCTGTCGGCAGCGCGTACCACTAATCCGCACCCGCGTGCCACGGCGACCGGCTAGCTCCGATTGGCCAAAAGATAAATTTATTTATTAAAATAAAAATAAAAAAACAAATACTGTAGGTATTTCAATAAAGGTATTAATACATTTTCATATATACACTAAATGTTCATTTAGGTAAACACATTTTATGCCACTAATTATATTTTCCAATTAAAAGAAATTATTTAATTAATTAAAATTTTATTATTATTTTTATAAATACCTTCCCCTATATGTGTAAATCTAGAAATGTACGAATTTTTAGTTTTCTTCGTTACCAAATATGAGTACACCCCCAACTTGTCAAAATTGTAGCCCCATGTGAACTGAGAATGAGAAAACCATTTGAAGACCTACTGGGAATCACTCCAACCAGTTACTTCCTTAAAGGGCAACTCCGGTCCATACTTTCGATTTTGGGATTATGACTGTTTTTAGTGCAGTCAGCGTCCCTGAATTGCAAGGTGTAATTTTTTTCTCGTTATTGTGCGTAGTTTTAAAGATATCGACGCCTGAAAGTTTTGTTTGGGGCGGGGCCAACAAAACCGAAACTAGCCGCTCGAGGCCCCGGCAACACTGGAAATCAGCCGCTATGTGAACGTGACGTCACGATCGTTCTCGTTCAACGAGTACGCAGGCCCGGCGCCACCTATTTCTGTTGCGCTAGCCGTCTAAAGATAGGAGGTAAGCTGATTTTGTTTTAATTCTGTATACGTGGTAGTTATCGACCATATGTAGCAAAAGTTAGTGCGTATGACCAAAAGCTAGCGACTGGAAAACCCGTGAACTCGTACGGTGCCGTACTCGGCGGCCACCGCCGTGCGTGCGCTATGTCGTACTCGTCGCTTGTATACCCAAAAGCTAGCGACTGGAAAACAAGTGAACTCGTTCGGTGCCGTACTCGGCGGCTGTCGCCGTGTGTGTGGTCTTCCGTACTCGTCGCTAGGCCTAAATTGTCATTTGGGCTCCGTGGCTGGAGCGGCGTTGCTTTACGCCGCGCTGCCAGTGACGCACAGTATTGGGGGCCCTCTCGCTTTCGCGCTGCGGGTCAGTCCCAGACACGAAGCTTTGAGGCTCTCCAACGTGGGCCGCGGCGCCCAAACACATGTGTGCTGAGCTGTACACGTCTGTTTTTTTTTATTTTTTCCTCGGGCGCGTAAAAGCCGAAGTCTAAAGTCCACTCGTCGAACACCGTTCACCCACACCTTCTCCAAATTCCGGTCCGTCGGACACTTGTGAAAAAGCACCTCCGTGTTGCGCAGAGGGTTGTTTGAGCAGCCCACTGCGCTACAAGTTGCACTCGGCATCTTTCGAGGAACGGCTGGGCAGTCTTGGGCGCACCGAGTTGCTCGCTAAAACGAGTCTTAAAGTCCTCACAAGCAAATTAACAAAAGGCTATACCGAAGCTACACGGGCTACAGATAAAAGCAACGACTAAACACGCCAATCACAGGCCGAAGTAGCGGTGGTAGCGGCTCAAAGAAGCGCACTCCGCGCAACGCCCGCACCGGAGGAAAAAAAGAGAACGATACGGACGTCACGGCGCAATGTTGCTTTAGCGATCGGCAACCCGCCGGCCGCCCGCTAAGGAGCGGCGTCTCGCGGCTTGTGGCATTTTTGTTATCGGCATTAGTTGAGAATGCGGCGTCCTACGGACGTAATATTTTGGCCGGAGTCGTATTTCGTGTCACTACATCGATACCAGTAATTTATTTCATTTTGAGTTTTGGCCGGAGTTGCCCTTTAACTGGTCCCAGTTCACTCCATTCCCAACTGGGAATCAAACCAGTTGACTCCCAGTTGAGAGGTGCCAGTTGGTCCCAGCTGATTCCCAGTTAGTCCCAGTTGAAACCAGTTGAGGGGCCAACTGGTCCCAGCTAGAAATTTTCGCCTGGGTCGATAGTCGACTATCGAAAAAACATTGATAGTATTATCGATAGTCGATTATCGAAACACTATCGATAGTACTATCCACAGTCGACTATTGTAAACCTATCGATAGTACTGTCGACGGTTTACTATCGATAGTTTTGTGACACCACTTCTCTTTTTCTCGCTTTCTTTTTTCAGATGGGACACCAACTAGCCCAGGCACTTACCATCCCAACCTTGGTTCAGCTTTCAGTGATGACGAAGTTTGGGTGAAGAGAGTAGGAACGGAGGCGAGCGGCGGTGCGGCAACTGTGTTCGCTCTAGTGATGCAAAACTATCGATAGCGCTATTGATAGTATCGATAGTCGCCAGAAATATGACTACTGATAGTAAAAAAAAACTATCGATAAAGTCACAGAACTATCGATAGCGCTATTGATAGTATCGATAGTCGCCAGAAATATGACTACTGATAGTAAAAAAAAACTATCGATAAAGTCACAGAACTATCGATAGTCGACTATCGAAAAACAATCGATAGTCGACTATCGAAACACTCTCGATTGTACTATTAATAGTCGACTATCGAAAACCTATCTGTAGCACTATCAATATTCGACTATCGAAAGTACTATAAATAGTCGACTGTCGAAACACGATGGATAGTACTATCGACAGTCGACTATCGAAAAACTATAGCACTATCGATAGTCGACTATCGAAAAACTATCGATAGTACTATTGCTAGTTCTGCAACACTATCGATAGTTTTGGAAAAACTATCGATAGTATTGATAGTCGATTTATCAATAGTTTTGCGGCACTAGCACTCGGTCCTAAGACGTTGCGAGAAGTTTAAGAACCGGTCTTGTTTCTCTCTGTCGTTCTCGGTTACAACAAGTGTGTGAACGAGTCTTTACAGTCGGGAGACGTCCGTGGCAAAGTAAAACGAAGGTGAGAAAGACGCTTCTCTTTGTTTACGCATTTCCCCCGCGAGCGACCTCGAAGTCGTAGTGTATCTGTGCGAAAAGAAAACGATAGAGATCACAGAATGAGTTTGCTTTGCTTAAAAAAAAAAAAAAAAATCGTCCCTGCAAGAAAAAAAAAAAAAAAAAAAAAAAAATAATCTGAAAGATAATTTTGTTTTAATCCGCGCTGATAGCACGCCGTGCACGTACGCATGCATGTATGCACCAAACAAGAAAGTTGCGCAAGAGCTCGCGATTGACAAGGCTTGGCCTGATGCCAAAGTATTTGCCAACGCGGTCGCTGGCTTTCCCGCTTTCCCAGCATCGCTCTTCATCGCCTTTTGGTCCGCTCGCTCACTTGTTTAACCTGGTTTAAATTTTCTATTTTCTTGTGGACTTTTTTTTTAAACTAACGAGGAGAACATAGCGGTGTAACATGCTTTCACAGCAGAAACGTTCGCGCTGTATGCCGATCAAAGGTGTTCATGGCGCGGATGCAAGCAACGGACTTTGCGATACTCGAACATTCTTTTATTAGCATTTTTTGTTTAAAACAATAAAACTAATTTGAGTTTTGAGTTTAATGCGCCTCTTCTGCAGCTGCGCTAGACACGCACTAAAAAAAATTTAGTGTTTTTTTTTAAATTTTTTTTAACATTTTGTGTTTTACCCTTGAGACGAGGCCCACCTCACTTTTATGAATTTCAGGCGGCAGGGGGGCGGGCGATGACTTTGGATATTACGGTAAGCATTAAAGAAGCGAGAAACATTAAAAGTGTTGACAATGAGAGGTTGGTTCTTTTACGCTCCGGCAATGAGAAACCCAGAAGAACAAATATTTAAACCTTATTGGATGTCTAAGTTGATGCCCATTTGCTCTTGTGCCAACATGTCGAAAAAAGCCTCAAAAGCGGTTTTGTGCAGGTTATGGGTTGCAGTCTGATGATGTGTTCTCAAACAGTGGAAGTGTGCTCTTTTGTAAGGCATGAAACGCTAGTTTAACATGCTTTTTTAACAACTGCTGCTACTTGACATCAGGTACTATCACAGCCGGTATGAGCTGAAATGGCATATGTGGTGCTTGGCGCTATCAGTGCTGCCTGGCACATTGCTTCATAAACACTGGTGCCGCACTGACGCAGAGACAGATCTCCTCCGGTGGTCGTGCCACAGCGTACTTCCGGCTGTCTGGTAGCGAGACGGCAGGTGTGGTATTGATTGCGAAGGCGACCAGGTCAAACTTGTCATTCTCCATAAATATGAACCAAGATCTGCGTATGAGCCACTTACCGCAAACTGATTGCTGTACAAATTGAGGCTGTGCACAAAATTACCGCAGAGCTTGTTTTGATTAAATTTTGCAAACAGTTCCATGCATAACACTTGCCATTCAAGAGAACCAAGGATCGCACTGTGGAACCCAGGCAGTTTTTTCTTGGTTTTTCGCGTGGGGGGCAAGCACGATAAACCATTAGGCCACAGGAGCGCTGCCAAGTAGGCCAACTGTGCACGCGGCAATATTTCCCAATTTTCGAAACCCGAATGGGTTTTATGGAAGTCAGTTTAATTCCAGTTTTCTTCCGAAAGCCTGCCTACCTGAGAGGTGACAACCATTTAGAGGTAGGAAAATTACGAAACATTCCAGATCCATTTCGAAAGTGCCTCCTTGGTCACCCGAAAAAAGAAAGAAGAAACAAGGAACCTATAGTTATGGTCATATTTAACGATATTTAAGCATCTGCTTTTTTTGTGCTCCCCCGACTTGTGGTTCAGGAGACTCGGGGAACAAAGACTATATTTTAATTCGACAAGGCGCAGAACACTTGGATATGTACGGTGGCGCTGCGTGGGGGTAAATGCATGCAGCGAATGACGTTAACTTTCCCGAGTTCCCGATTGACCACAGCTATCAAACATTTCCCTCTGAGTGCAAAATAATAAGTATGATTGTGAATTCAATATCCTAATTCTTTATAAAAGTTGTTTTTAAAGGTGCGAGGGCGATAAAGTAAACAAATATAGTTAACTATGGAAAACTCGAGAACAGCACCTTGTTGACGTGCCCCCCCCCCCCCCCCCCCCCCCCCGAGGAGTGTCGCAACCGTCCCACCGTTGGAGGGACTGTATTATATAAGGAAAAATAGTTTTGTTTGCTTAGATTCATCATTTCATTTCGCTCATAACTTTCAAAACAATGAATTTTGTAAAAAAAAAAAATTTGTGTTACCATGTTGTTGGAGGTAAGCCTCGCCACAAGTTTTAGACCAGTTAAAAAATTGTTGTGGAGGCTCTGGAAAGGGATACTGAACCGAAATGTTTATTTCTAAAAAAGGCCATGTTTATTGGGAAGCTACAAACCCCAAGATGTCACAGTATCCTGAATGGATGGCTGTATCATGGAAAAAGAAATGCAATTGAGCGAAGCTGAAAGGCCGTCTGACGTCACGTCACAGAGCTCCTTCAAAGCTTGGCTGGGGGCAGAGGAGAAGGCTGAGAAGCCCGGTAATGTGACGTCAGCTTCGCTTCATTGTGTTTGTTTTTTGTCAAAAATACAGCCATCCGTGCAGCATATTGTTATAAAAGTGATGTCTTGGGGTTTGTAGCTTCCAGTTGAATGCTCCCACTGCCTTTTTAGCTGAAATTCAGATTTCGGCTAAATACACTAAACTGCATAATGTGCTCTTTCATTATAGGGCACACAGTGCTACCCTCTTTCTTTTAATCACACTCTTGGCGGCTCCAAGAAAGTCAAATGTTTGCTTATAGACAGAGCCGAGAGAGGTCAAAATCAGTCGAGGACATTAGAATTTAAAAATGTGTGATTTTTTTTAATCACTAAAACAAAACTTCCTAGTTGAAGGAAATAGAGACTGACATGTGTTTCTTTTTTGCTCTTCACAGAATTAAAAAAAAGGAGATAGCTACTTGAATGCCATCTGAATTTACTGTTTATTTGTGAGGCTCGGCAGACATTAGATGGGTGCCTGCTAAAAGTGCAAGCTAAATGCTTTGGATCATGCGTCGGCGGCTCCACGAGCACTCGTGCAGCGACCCTTCCAGTCGAGGCTACCCACTTGTTCTTGCACAGCCTTCGCAGTCGGTTCATGCTGAGGCGAGACGAGGTATAGTGCCATTTACACATCCAAGATTGCAAAACCCTCAACATGTCGGCTCCGAGCGGCATGATGATGATACCCGAGAGCTATTTTGTGTGTGGTCTATAAAACTTATATAAAGCATGATGCCAAACCTGCTAATTGCTGCATAGTTTGGTGGAGATGGGAAGGTGGAGATGCTGCAAGGCACGCACCTGCGATTGCATCCACTTTGGCAGGGGTAATGGGCTTCCTTCCCATGGGGCCATACTTTGTCACGCCTGGAGGGCTGTCCTGTCACGCTCCTATTGACCAGGTCCTCGTCCTTGTACACTCTAAAAAAAAGGGGTGTAGTACTTACACCCAGTGGGGTGTATGTGACTTGTCCCATATACGACACCCCCAAGGGTATATATGCGACACCCCAAAAAGGGGTGCATACATGCACCTCATTTTGAGGTGCACATGTGCACCTCAGCGGGTGCATAAGACACACCCCACCCCGGGGTGTACATATATTCTGTTTCTCACTTACTGGGAATACTGATACACCCCATTCTTAGGTGTACATATATTCCGTTTCTCACTTGCTGGGAATACTGATACACCCCATTCTTAGGTGTACGTGTATTCCGTTTCTCACTTACTGGGAATACCGATACACCCCATTCTTAGGGGTACGTATATTCCGTTTCTCACTTACTGGGAATACTGATACACCCCTCTTTTAGGTGCACATATATTCCGTTTATCACTTACTGGGAATACTCCTACACCCTATTCTTAGGTGTACATATATTCCATTTCTCACTTACTGGGAATACTGATACACCCCATTCTTAGGTGCACATATATTCCGTTTCTCACTTACTAGGAATGCAGTTACACCCGATTCTTAGGTGTACTTATATACCGTTTTCTAGACCCTTCTCACTTACTGGGAACCGATAAACCCCACTCTTAGGTGTACATGTGCGAAGTCAACAAAACTAACACTAGAACATATTCCATCAAATTGACAGGAAATGTCTTTGCAGCTCTTTTCCAAGCTTTTAACCGTCAAACGACGGTGGTTTGTGTCAGTTTCATGTCCCATTTGTCAACCCGAAAACAATTAAGCTGCCAATCCCGCATTCTATCGTCATTTCATTATATGGCCTGGCATCATTTTGACGTCCTAACTGTCAACCTGAAATACAATTGAGAGCTTTTGTGTCACTCCTGCGAATTTAACATTGTCATGCAATATTTTATAAAATGAGCTACAAAAATTGGCATCTGTTCTTACATATTTATTGCTCATAAACACTGGGTGAAACATATACTACAAAAATACACATTGAACTTGGGCTTGCTGTGTGGTCTGACGAAAGGTATGCACCAGAAACGTCGCTTGTTTCCTTTCTTCTTTTTGCATGTCTTATCTTTTAGTCTCGTGCCTTGGGTGTTGACCACCAAAAAGAGCCATGGAGCATTCCTGAAAAGCAAAACCCAGTTGCATACCATGATTAGATACATATAGGACACTGTCAAGGTCCCACACCTTACTTAATGAGCATTACCAAAAACCAGGAACTCAGCCAACTTCATAAATATTTTGCACACCATTGAAGAATAGTAGGGTGGAAAGTTTACCACTTTAGATACAGGTGCAAGGCTGGAAAACCGAAAACACAGATAAAAAGCATGTGTTTTCAATATACTTAAACAACTGATTTTGGCGGTTTTCAACAATGCCAGCCTGTTTCTTATTGCAACTGTGTTTATTTTTTACTGAAAAAATGCACAATTAGCCAAAAAATGCCATAAGCAACCTTGTACTCAGTGGCGCCTAACCAGATAAACGAATGCCAACATCAGAGGTGTCCTAATGCAAGCTTCCTTTAACAAAATTTGGGCCATCTAAAACAGTGCTCTCAAACACATTTGAGTGTAGAGGCCAGATAGCCCACCCCCGAAAGATTGAAGGCTTCTGTAAGGCATGGGGGTCAAGAAATTGTTAAAGCGACCTTGCGCTCTCCACATTTTGTAACTTGCAATCTTGACAGTGACATTTTAAGCCGTGATTCATTTGTAGTGCTCCCCTTATCCCTTTCATGATGCAATCACAAGAATTAAATTGGTACTGCCGCCAACATACTGGCATTTGGTAAGAGGACAAGAGAACAAGTACACTGTTGTTGCCGTTGCTTATTTCACTCGGGATATATTCAAGCTCAACATGTTTTGAAAGAATGCCTTTTGCTCTTCTGAGAATTTCTGATAGCACCAGTCTGAGCGAATACTTGTATTTTAATGGTGATATTTTCTGAGGGCGAGAATCCGGAGCTCATGAATTTATCTTTGGTAGTTGCTTCTGACAAGCGAGAGTTCATGCAGTTGAGGTGCATCCTCGAGCAAAGAGCTCGTGGTTTCAGCCTACCAACGGAATTGTCGTGCAGGTGCTAAATACTAAAAAAAAGACGGAAAGGAAAAATAGAGACTAAACACCTGAAAAATAAAAACGAAACTACATTAACTATGTGGATATGTTATAAAAGCATAGCTACGTTTCCAGCGTAAATGAATAGACCGATTCCACCAAGCGTTCCACGCATGCGTGACGCCGCCATAACTGTAGTTCGTAGGAGGCAGACTCCAGTTCAGGCGACAGCTCATGCTGCCTCGTGGTCTGCTCGCGCAAACCTCCAGCATGGTTGTCGCGCGTGTAGAAAGACTACAGCTCCAACGATGGATATCGGCAGCGGTGGCGTACTCAAACTAGCTGGTGAGATCGGTCTATTAGCGACATATAACGCCGTGTTCAAGGAAGTCGCGAGCTGCGTCTCCAAGCACTGAGCAGATTAATTTTACCCAGTTATCTATTACCTGCCAGTGCATCATAATCTGTACAATGGTGAATATATTCCGAGTTACTACTTGCGCGCAGCACAGGCTAAGGCAATGCCCGAAGAGGAGAAAGGGGAAGCGCTAGAAAGGCGGGTGAGGAGAGTAACCTCCTCTCCTATCTAACATTCATAGTGCTTTCCCCCTCTCCCCCAGCCCTGCCCTCCCCTCCCATATGCCTTCCTAGTGCTCGCCTTTTCTCTCTTCGCATGGCCGTTGCATTCACCTGCACTACACACAACTAGTGACACGGAGTATAATTGAAGGAGGGTACACTCACAGATGTCAAAGCACTTGAAGAGTTTGCAAGTTCGGTGCAATGCCACTGGTTGCACTTTTGTATCGCACTTCAGATGGCTTGATTTGCCCGAAGTACCTGGAAAATAATAAGAATGATAGAATAAATAAATGTGCCATAAACCAGGGCTGGGCAGACACACTCCAAAAAGTATTCGGGAATACTGAGATACATCTGCTTTAAGGCCAAAAATACAGATACTGAGATACATTGTCTTTTATGCAATGCTATATCCCCAAGACACTTCTGCGAAACTGGTGAAAAAGTATTCAGCAATACAGATACAATGTGTAGTTGTATCTGTATTGTAGAGGGTGTAGTCCGTGGGGAATATGTACGGTCAGTGGCGTTCCAACTTGTTTTCGAGAGTCAGGAGGGGGGGGGGGGAGTGCTCTTGGTATCCCTTGGGCGCCGTCGGCCAGTCTTTAACCTGCCCTGTGGCGGCTGTTTTAGGGGGGTGGCAGGGGGGGGGGACAACACATGCCTTCCGCCACCCTTGCCCCGCCCCCCCCCCCTCCCCCCCCCCCCCCCCCCCCCCCCCCCGGTTGTTACGCCTATGTGAATGGTATCTATGCTTTGCTCCTTTTTTGTGCCATTTTATATGCGGTCCTTCTTACCTCAAACTCTTTATTTATCATTAATGTCGCTAAAGAAAACATGTCGCCCCCGTTGAATCAAATAGTTACAAAATGGTAAAGACCATGCTTGACGAAAGGCGTCTGCCAAAATTAAACCTGTTTTGCGTTGAGGGCCGCCTGTGCATCAGAGATTTGAGTCATCAGTACATGGAATCTAACCAAGTACCAAGCCTAATCACACAATATAAGCGTAGCAGTCTGACAAGTGAAGAAGAAAAGAAAACAGGGTCCACCGGATAGTCAATTGCTCCTTGCCAAACGGTGCCTCGGGACTATGGCGGCATCTGCTAGGTGCAGAGCTTCTGGTCTGTGCATCAGAGAATAGGCATTAGCAAACATGATCTATCCAAGCACCAAGCCTAGTTTCACAAGATACGCTAACAACCTGAGAAAAAGAAAACAGTCTGCAGCATAGTTGATTGCTTACCTTGCCAGACAGAGCCTCGGGACTATGGTAGCGTCTGTGCTACAAGCAGAGCCTCTCGCCTGTGCATTAGATTACTCATTAGTATATGTGATCTAGACAAGCACCTAGCCTAGTCACAATTTTACTTAGCAGCCTGCTTCTCATCTGTTTCTGCGTCATGTCTCCAATCGCTGGCTCACACTTTCAAGATTCACTGTGTCGTGTCCTAGAACAATTCGAAGCGCTGAAGTCATACTTTCACAAGGCAAGCATGACAAAGCAGCGAGTGGACACTCAGAATCTTCACAGCAGGCTTGCTGCAGCATTTTCAAAGAAAGACCTTTATGCCAAGGTGGTGTTCTATGTGGTATGTGGACAAGAGTGCGGAGGAACTGAAGAAACTCGATGTGCAGGACTCTACTGTGTGGAAAACCAAACCAGAAGTGGGTATGGACACTGAGCAGGCAATGCTGAAATGGGATCCAGGTGAAAAGAAGCGGTTACTTCTTGGGGCCCGTGCCTTCTACTTGGCTTGCTCGAAAGACCTCCTGCAGAAGCTGCCTCTTGACAATAAAGTCCTTCAGCACACAGGTCTCTTGGGATTGCAGCCCAGCAACGTGGAGTCAGAAGTCCGATCCTTGCGATACCTTGCTTCCCAGCTGCCTCAAGTGCTTGAGAGCGACCACGTGTCATCACTGGTCGATGAGTGGCATCTGCTGAGATGTGACTCTGCTAACAGCCTTCAGTTGATGGAAGATGGACGGATCGACACTCGTTGGGCTACAGTATTTCAACAAAAGTGCGCAGCTGGTCAGCAGAAGTACCCACTGTTGTCAAGGCTAGTAAAAGCGCTGCTCTCTCTACCTCATGGCAACGCGGACTGTGAGCGAGGCTTCAGTGAGAATAAGCATCTCCTTGAAGGCTGAGCCTCATTGTGCATTGCGAGCATCAACGGATTGCGGCAAGTGAAGACCTACCTGCAGAGGTATGATGGAGATGCCACAAAGGTGCCCCTGTCACCAGACCCTCTGCGAAGCGTCAAAAGAGCAAGAGCCCGGTATGAGGAAAGAATTGGAAGCAGAGAGGCCGACATGAAGAGAAAAAAGCCTGACAGCGCAGAAGTTGATACTGACAACCATACCTCGGCGAAGTCACTCACGAACTCGCTCACTCACACTCACTCACGCTCACCGCGTCATGGTGAAGGGCTGTGAATGACTTCGTGAACTCGGACGAAGTCGTGATGTGAAGGGGATGTGACTTCGTGAACGCGGAAGGAGTCGTGATGTGAACGGGCGTGACTCCGTGAACGCGAAAGAATCCGTGATGCAAAGGGGATGTGACTTCGTGAACGCGGAAGGAGTCGTGATGTGAACAGGCGTGACTCCGTGAACTCGGAAGAAGCCGTGATGTGAAGTGGATGTGACTTCGTGAACGCGGAACGAGTCGTGATGCGAAGGGGAGTGACTTCATGAACTCGGAAGGAGCCGTGATGTGACGGGGAGTGACCTCGTGAACTCTGACGCACCCGTGATGCAGTGGTGAAGGACTTCGTGACTCTGGTGTATACGTGATGTGATGGTGAATGAATTCGTGAACTGAATTTGTGATGTGATGGGGACTGAGTTCGTGAACTAGGAGTCAGGACTCAGGAGATGTCCGTATGGATTTGCTTCCGTGTGCGTACTCTTCGCGACTGATAGCCGACTTGACATTTGGTAGTGTCTGCAGCATGTTGGTGCCCTTACACGCACAAACATGCTGTGGCGGTTAGTATAGAGTGCAGACGGAGCAGAAACTTGGAAGGAATTTCTGTTAGAGCCCAGAACGAGATTCGTAGGGGTGGTCTGGTAACGTTTGGGGGAAGCAACTGCAGGGACGTTTGCTTTGGAGGACTTTGAGAGAGGATGTGACAATTTGCGTGTGCGACTGTGCGCGGCTTAAGAAATCGAAAATGGGGAGGGGACTGTGTATTGCAGACGAAGCGGCACCAGCGCTTCCCAGATGGGCATTGGGGGGAGGGGGGGGGGGGGGATGTTTGGACCGGCACAGACTCAGCGGCGACTCCAACGAGTTTGGCGGGCCTCCGCTCCTCTGCCCCGATACTGCGGGCGTGCGTACCCGCGTCGCGTAGTACATGTGCAGCTTAGCGAACGTTAGGGGGGCTTTGTCTGTGCGCGGCAGACGTTTGAGCCTCCTGCATGGCCGTGGGGTTCCGTTTACGCGGCGCGGCTTGGCGGCTCCTCCTTTCGGTGTGTGTGTCTGTGTGTGTCATTGTGTGTGGGGGGCCGGGGAAGGTGTCGTCTTGCCACTGTGCTATTCTGCCATGGGAGGGTTTCTCTTCGCGTTGATTGCATCTGCGTGCGTCCGTGCGCCCATGTTTTTGTCTTTTGTAAGCGCGTGCGTGCGCGCACCCCGGAGCTTTTACGCGAGTACTGGTGTGACCCTAACTGGACTATACAAAGTTTGTTTTCTCGCTCTCGCTTAATAATGCTTACATATATTCTATGATGCTGGTAATATGCGGCATACGCTCGTTTTTATCCGTCCACACGAAAAAGCGTGCGCTGGATTTGATCTGTTTCGGCCGCTTCCGAATTTTTTCAAACGCTGTTTAGCATCTAAGATCTCGGGAAGGCTTGACGCTATTCTAGAAAAATCACGGAAGTTTACGGGCTTTATCCATATGCCAGAGAATTGTGATAATTTTAAAAATGTGAGGAAGCAGCCGATTGGCATCACGGTTTGTAGCCCACGTTTCCTAACAAGCGCGCGGACATGTCCGTTGCAATAACAGGTGGAGAGGATTGTACGTGCTCTCAGGCGTTTAGGTGGGGGCTTCGCTTGATGTTGCCGATAATAGTTTTCATCACAGTCGTGCATATTCCTGAGTTCTTGAATTCTAGGAATACGAACAGAGTTCTTCGATTTCCCTTGAACGTGAATATTGACTAAAGAGGTTTTTGTTTCTGTTTATTTGAGCGAAAGTCAGCTGCTGGCACGATACTTGTGTGTAATAGCCGGACCCCATCAGAAATTATGCGACGAACACGTGGCGAAGCTCAATACACTAAGCAGCCTAGCCTTACTCCGTGAACAGCGCTTCGAACGCGAAGGCGGAGTACGAGTGTTCAAAGATTCTTGATAAAATGACATAAATCTTTTCCAAGGGAGGAGACAGATAGGCCGTCCCCATTTCTGAATTTATCTCTTTTTTTATGCTAGCTAGTTTTGCATACGAACAATATCGGCCACATTTTGCTGGAGTGCTTTTCATTTAAAATCGAGTCCACTCTTCTTACATAAGTGCTTAGACATTCGTCTCCTCGTTATTTTCCTGAGCAAGTGACTCATTCACAGGTCTGCTGGGTTTTTTCAACAGCGTCGGAGCGATACGAATGGCTCTCACTTCGATCGGAAGTGAGAGCCCATCACACAGGACCACAAGCAGACCGCGATTGCGTTGTCATCACCGTCATTCTGCTGTTGCAAGCAGGCTACCAGTGAAAAACAAGGTGCGCGGTCGAGGTCGAAGTCAAATTCGAATTAAGTGTTTATACGACGTGCAAGTAGGGGTACCAAAACGTGTCTTCCGCGCTTGCGAACGTTATCGTGACCCATTGAAAAGAAGTAAACACGAAGAATGGCACAACAGTCAGCGGCAAACATAAAGGGCGCGCACAGAACGCGCGAAGACGAGACAGAAAAGCGCGCGCCGTCATTGGTCAAAACGAGGTGTAAATAGCGGTACGTCAGAGCGTCTGAGGAGTAAACAAACACACGAGGTGCGCAAAGAGCTGAATAAGCCTGTTATTTTTAAAACATGGAAAACTATTGAAACGGGCTGGCCGCGTTTGTTTTTTAACTTTCTCCATGCACGTCGCCGTGCTGTTCTGAGGCACGTATCGTCGGCTCACTCAAAGAGCTTTTACTTTCCCACGCTCTTTAGAGCCTGACATTGGACCTTTTTGTCAGATGAGCCGGTCATGTCCAGTTTTTGTGACAGGCTGTGTTCCCCGTCTAGAAGTGTGGACGAGCTGTTTACCCGTCCTCCCATCTTGCATCCCACCAGACCTTGTTCCAAAATGACCCTTCTTTTGTAACAAAAACAAAATTAAGAACCTGCCTCTATTCATCTCAAAGACTATGTTTGATGCTCGCTGAAGGCGTCCTCACTGGCTCTGTCTCTTGAAGAAATCACCGGTTATCAAGGGGAGCTGAAGGAGCGAAGACGACCTATGTTTCCCTTCCCTTCGAGATTAGTTAGCTTGCTTCTCCTTGCCAAAGTCGTCTTTAATTTCACTAGAAAAACGATAAACGGTAGGGAGTTCTTGTAGAAGGTTTTTGTGCTCGGTAACGATACCCAATAACGATACTATGCATGCACAAAGACGACAGAGGAGTATCGGGTATCCTTACAGGGATTATTGGAGCAATACACAAAACTCCCTAGTTTCTTAGACGTGTAAACAGGAAGTATAAGCACTTACTTAATTCGTCCCCAACACGCTCGTTTGTGATTAGTGCTTTTGTGTTTCAAGCTTGGGGTAAGCTTTTGTGTTTCAAGCTTGAGGCAACCTGTAGGTACAAAGTTTGACCTTGCCAAGTGTGGGGAAAAGTTCGCTGTTCAGGTTTTTCCTTTTACGTCCTTTGTCGACCCGTTGTGACCTGTTCTTTTTGTTACGGGTTACTTGTGGAGTCTGTCGGTTTTGGTTTTAAGGAGCATCTCTGTTACGCCCGACGCGCTACCACCGCGCCGTAACGTAACAGAGATGAGTTCATGCATAGGTGAATATGTCGCTGAAATTATGTTCTGGCTATAACGAACCAACGAACTCATCTCTGTTACGTCACGGCGCGGTGGTCGCGCGTCAGGCGCACTTCCGGTCTGGGGCTGAAGGCGGAAGTCCCTATGTGAGACGTGTATTCTAGGGTTGTATTAAAAAAAAAAACTGACAAAAACTTGCCTTCTCGCCAAAACGCCGCGACTGAGGCTGTACCAAGAGAGTCGAGAAAGGTTTGAAGATCAGTTTTCATGTGCTCGATTCGTCCGAGAACGTGGATATGTGCCGTGAAAATGGAAAACCAGTCGCCGTCGGACCACGATTGCTTGGGCGGGAAGCAGTTTGGGTTTAATTCACGGATACTTGTTGTCATCTGATTTATTTGTTTTGTCCCGTCATGAAAGCGGGAATACCGCCAAGTTGTTGAGACCGCCTGCATGCGGACGTTCAGTGCGTCTTCAAGATCGAACGGCCGCCTGATCGCTCGAACTGTTGTCTGCTCTTTCAAACGCTTCTGCTCGTCGTCTGCTCTTTTAGACGACACCGGCCCGTGGACCAAATGTTGGCCCGGTACTTGCGATAAGAAGTGAGTGCAGGCCTCAAAATAATTAAGTTTGAAAATTGGTAAGCGGGCTCGATGTAAAGAGTGGATAGAAGGAGATATTGATCGTTGTTACCAGTGACCATCAACGACTTGTTATGCCTCATTCACTTGGTCCGATTCTGCTTGCGATTTTCAGTATCGATGTTGAACATCTCAGCTACGGTTCACGCTGTTGTAACCCGAGCGACGTCATGACTGAAAATTGCGACCGAAATTTCATCATGCGAATCAGGCTTTAGCGTACCCTCTGCGGCGTCCACGCGGAATGAATCGCCGCATGTCACATTATTCACGCGAAGTTTTGTGGTGCAGCGAGCCTCGGTAATTTTGCTGAGGCTGCTCAAATAGTCAGGCATTGCCAAGAAGACATAGAATCAACAATTCCAACGCAGAAAAGTGCACGGGGACTCACACCACCGCCGACAACAACGCAATTCAATGGTTTGTTTATCGGCGACGCGGCGAGCTTCTTGCCCACACCCCATCGCGCATGCGCGGCGCCGGTGGCGTCGGCGAAGAGCGCTCCAACTTGTTTGTAAACATGAGTTGGTGTATAAAAATATAGTGGAAAAATGATGTGAAATGAGGTGCCACTGAGCACCACGTTTTACATGCTCACGTCACGTCATGTGAGTATATAACGTTAGAAAATTCATTTTTAAGTCTAGATACTTCTAGTCCTTGTCATTCGCAGAGTTTTCTCCGTAGGTAGCAGCCGCCTGCATTACTGGTGTTCTCGCGGAAAGTGGCGCACTAGCTCCCAATCAATCGCACAGCGTGCCATTCTGAATGAAAGCAATGCCAAGGGGTGAAACTGGAAGACCCGGTCCTCTAATAAAACGCTTCGTAGAGATTCCCGCTTCAAGAACTTGCGTCCCATCAAGTTTCCGAGTCTATTATATTCACGAACACTGCCTCGTCGGACTTTAGCAAATGATTGACTCTTTGCCCAACAGATGTTTAGTCGAAATGTGGTAAAGTTTGAAGGTGGGCCAGTCGGTGTATAGTGCACAGTCTTTGTAAGGAAGCAAGTAGAGGACTGACAGCGCTGTGTCACGTGTCGCTGTTCTACCTGTGTGTGTGTCCTTTTGCGCCGCGGTTCCTTTCATGTTTAGTCCAACGGAGCTTCAGATGCGTAGGAGTTTAACGAAATACGGAAACATGCCGCCCACAGGTATCAACGTAGGTGTAGCGTGCCAAGTACGTTCAGCACATTGCGCTATTGTACTTATAGACGATTGCAAGCTGGGCGACTGGCCGCCGCCATGTCTCTGCTCGAGCAGGCACGCCCGTTCGATTACGAGCTTGCCAAAGCTACGTTCACCCGCGCGTTGCACGCGCTTGCACGCATGGGGCACCACTTGTGGCGCCATGCTTGCAATTGTCCATACTCAGTGACCGGTGAAGACCGCAGTGCACGGCCGGCCTGAAGCGCGAGGTTTCTAGTCTCCGGGTCACCACTGGCATCCTACTGTTGGGGTTGGTATACGTTCTCTGTGCCTCGACTCTCGAGGCATGGGTATTCCGCGCGCCCCGGCAACTTCGTCTTTTATTGATTTCGTATGCATGTTGTTTTCGTGGACCTGCGTCACCAGAAAAGCACAAGCTTGCAAGCGCAGCGAATGCTCGGCGGAAGGGAGCGAGTGCGCGCTGGGGGCTTCGAACTGCAGTCTTAACCAAGTTAAGAATGCAGTAAGCTCCGCATTTTGCGTGAGCCCACTACAGTATAATTAGGGCTCCGCGTTTTCCAATAAACGCTATGAAATCCGAAGAACACTTGCCGTTGAAACTTTTGCCGATTCGGGTTTATCAAAAAAAAAAAAAAAAACGAATATTTGGGGCTGCCAGAAGTAATAACGCCGACAGGTCTTCATATTTCCCCGGAATTTACAACAAGCTTTACGTTTGTCATCTTTTCTAATTGCAACTTATGAACTTATCCCGTTATCATAGAAACGAGGCAGCTTCTCTTACGACCACAGTCGAAGACTCGCATATGAAAAGGCTGATTTACTAAATTCGCAAACTGCTGTTTTCTAAATACAATTCGCACCGCCGAAGAAGCTGACAAACTCCGAATTTTGTATACCATTAAAGAAAGCTCCGAGAAACACCTCGAATTCATCGTAAACAAAATTGCAGTGGCTTAGCTCGGCTATGCCAGGATATACGTAGCGTAAGCTTAGGTTCAGCTGGTTATTCTTAGCTTTCCTGGTTGTCTATGATTAGCTTGATTATCATGTTTACTGCTGCTTCAGTGACACAGACGGTTTACGGATTATGTGACTACTTCGGGATCCGATGAGTTAAGCTTCTCCGCTCTTCTTATTGCGGAGGAGGCGCCGTGTAACCGAGCCTTCGGTTGCACGTCAAAAGATCCCCAGATGGGCCAAATTAATCCTCCGCTGAGGCGTGCCAGATGCCCGTCATTGGTTTGGCAAGCTGTGCGCCGTGTTATGTATCAAGCAACCAAGCTGCCGCCCAGAACAACCGGACAGCGCGAGCCATGATCTCGAGCGGGTCCATGCGCGCGGCGCGTGCATCGGGGACTGACACGTGTGACGTCACTGCTCCTCGCGCATACGCAGCACGGCTCGCCAGAAGCCACGCGAAACTGCTCAACCTCGGCCGGTGTAGCCTACGCTACAAAATAAACTCCGAAAAACACGCTCCGATTCTATTCAAAAATGAACTCCGAAAATACAGTACGCTACATATAATACGAGTCTATGCGCAGCCAAACCCCGGCGTAAAACAACGAGCGCGAGGCGCGCGTGAGTCGCACGCCTCGCCTCGGTTCAAAGCTGAGAAAAGTGGAGTCGGCCGCCATCATTAGTTATCTCGACTGCATTTCGCTCAAAGTAGGTCGAGCGACACGAATACGCTTAAGGCTGGTTCAGACACTTGCGTTTGAGTGCGTTTGACTGCGTTGCGTCGAGTGCGGAAAGCTAGTCACCGGCACATATGTGCTTCGTATGAAGCATGGAATCCAATCCAAGAAATCATCTTGGCACGCGATATAAGCAGCAGGGATCTCCTGGTTTCTCGCTGCCGCAACGCAGTCAAACACAGTCAAACGCAGTCAAACGCAACTGTCTGAACCAGGCTTTAGAAGTAAACATAATGCTTTGAGGTGAATGATCCAATGAGTGGTTTAATTAATGATGAGGTGTACCCTGACCAACGGGTTCGAATAAAACACAGATTTCATTGCTTCGGCAAGCTACAGGTCGCCTCTTTAAGAGGTTTTTCAGGGGAGGCACTTACTTTTTTTATTTATTTGTTTAACTGGCATACCCTCAGGGCCATCGGCATTACAGATTTCAGCGGGAGTTAGGAGAGAACAAAACAAAGCTGTACACTTTGGAGCTCAGTCTGAGCTGTATAGATTATTTACGGCAATTTTAAACATATAGTAAGTGGCAATTGTGGCAACAGATGTGGGAAGGTAGTTCCAGTCCACTGAAATTTTTGGGCATGGATGACTCTTGTTTTGGAATGTCTACTTTATATATATGTGATGAAATCCGTGACAAAATATTAGACGGGTGATTCAGAGGTCGGTTGTGAAGTATTGCGTTATTATGGTATCTCTTATGAAAGTGACATCATCGCGCTATTTTACGACGTAAAGTGAGGTAGGCAACGATAGGCTGGTTGCCATGGATCATAATTATTAAGATAAAACACACAGAACAATTTTGTACTGATCGAACGACGGTTTAGCGAGCGAAACCTGGCCCATGACGTTTCATCGAATGACACTTTAGCGAATGGCGGCGTTCATTCGACCGAATAGATAAAATGGAGGCCGCCGCCGTCCTGTTTTCGAGCTTGCCGAACCTTTGGCGATGGACGCTCGAACTTGAGTTCATATTATTTTCCCCAAACTATAGCAAAGCACCCCTTGTTATCGTTCCGAACAGACCGACTGGCGCGGTCTGTTTGGATGCCGAGTTTGCCGCCCCTACAAATGCCTCAACGTCGACTCGCGTTTGTGATCTCTATTCGCTAAAATGTAATTCGCTAAAACGTCTTCGTTCATATAATATGGACTCTTATTAATGTTTGTAAGATGTTTCACAAAAATCGTGCACGCAGGTTCGTGTCTGTCTCCTTTTTGCCCCCTGGGCGAGCGGTCGTTGGCAAAAATATAAGCGCCTTCTTTTTTTTTCGTAGAAAAAACCGTGCGCAACGAAAGTAAAAAAAAAAAAAAAAAAAGGCAGTCCAGAAGATTTTGAGGTGGGGTCACCTCCACAATCACAACGCCGACAACCAGGCGCAGTCTAGGGAGCCTTCATGTGCGCTTTGCTAGGGTGATGCCACCCTTTGTAATACCGCTCGCCGACAAACCAGCAGCCATTTTGGTTCTGGGCATCCGTGGGGCTTATAACTCTCCCGGAAACAAGCACCTTATCTCACAAGTTCGGAGCAGGGAAGTCAAGAAGCCGCTTGCTCTCCACAGCATGCGCGCACGATAAAGAAAGCGCGAAACAAAACGAAAATAAAAGAAACGGGACAACAGAACTAAAAGCCAGAGGGAACTAGCTAAACAAACAAAATGACAAGAACAGGGTGCGTCGCCCGGCCCAGCCCAATACACCCCCCTACCCCCCATACATACACACACATAGACACACACTGACACACACATCTGGAGCCGTCAGCGCCGCTGCGAAAGAACTTCGAGGATGGCTGAGAGCCGGAGGCAGTGGCGGTGGCCGCGGCTGCAGGGGCCGACGCCGCTCTCCGTGACCTCGGTGACTCGGTGAATGGCTGTGACTCGGTGAACGGCTGTGACTCGGTGAAGGGCCGTGAAGTCGAACCGGTCGAACGACTTCATGAACGGGATCAGTTCACGGACGTGAGGGGAACGACTTGCTGAACTCGATGAGCTCGTGATGGGACGGTGAGCGACTTCGTGAATTCAGAGTTGGCGGTGATGGGATGGGGAATGCTTCATGAACTCTATAGGATTCGTGATGTGACGGTGAAGTACTTCGTGAACTTGACGGATTCGTGAAGTGACGGTGAATGACTTTGTGAGTTCAGAGATTGCGGTGACGTGATGGGGATGAGTTTGTTGTCCGGTTGAACTCCGTGATGTGAATGGCGGTGACTTTTGGACGTCGGTGTACTTTGTGATGTGAAGGGCCGTGAATATTAGACATCGGTGTACTCTGTGATGTGAAGGGCTGTGACGTTTGGACATCGGTGTACTTTGTGATGTGAAATGCCGTGACTTTTAGACGTCGGTGTACTCTGTGATGTGAAAGGCTGTAACTTTTGGACGTCGATGTACTTTGTGATGTGAAGGGCTGTGACTTTTGGATGTCGCTGTAATTAGTGATGTGATGGTGAGTGAGTGGGCTCGGAAATGCCGACCTATGCTGACAACTCGCATGACAAGCGCTTAAAGAAGCAGTTGGAGGAAAGGGTGATCTCGTGCCGTGCGTTGCTGAAGAGGGCGGAAGAGACCATTGGTGCAGGACTGAAGTGCCAAAGCTTGAAAAAAGTAGAAGGTGGCCAAACCATGTTAGCTGAAGCCAATGCCACTTTGTCACGCACTCTTTGCGAGCTGGACGAACTGAAAAAGAAATGCAAAAAGCATTGAGTCAATTTTTTTTTTTACCTGTGATATATAGCCTACAATCAAAAGGCAAGAAGTATTAAGCAATGTTTTAGTTTTCATCTGTGATATTTTGTTACATAGTTAAGCTTTAGCTGCAAGAATGTTCTGTCATAAATAAAATGGTTTTCTTATGGTGAGTTCTTTTCTTTGTAAATTACTATATGAAATTCAGATGTTTGTGACACACACAGACATATATATATATATATATATATATATATATATATGGGGGTGAGGTAAGATTGACAAGGGCAGCCGTAATATATATATATATATAATAATAAAGACATGGCACAGAACTGCTCTATGTTCATGCTGCTCCAAAATGTTTAGTTTTCCTGATATCAAGGTGCTCCAAAACAAGCTTTTCCCTGCTCCAAAAGGGGAGTTTATGTGATACGAATTGCTCCAAAATTGGGTTTTTCTTGCTCCAAAAATTGCTCCAAAACCTAAAATGGCTGGACCACCACTGCACTACCCCTTTCTAGTATGCACCGCCTTTTCCACAGCCCGGTGGCAAATATGTCGACGAGTCATATCTTGTTTCTGTACTTTACAAACTGCATTTGTTTCTTTTCTGATTCAAAGTACTGAACAAAAACTACTTTCATATATAGTTGAAACAGTTCGCGCCACTTATATTTTGTTTTTCGGCTAAATAAAAGCTTTTATAGACTTTGACCAGTCGTAAGGCAGGAGCTGGCCAGGACCAACAACATCCCAATGTCGTCACATGCCGTGCGTGTTCGGTACCACGGGGCGCCCCCATAGGTGGAGGAGGCTTCTGCGTCGTCCGGTTAAAATATGACGCACTGAGTTTTAGTTACTCTCTCCGTGCCTGCTGGCTTGCCCGAACCCCAAGAGACGTGGAAACCACAAAGAAGGTAGGCGCTTAAATAGGATTGCAGTGCCCCTTTAGGGGTGGTCCCAAGGGGGCAGCAAATGATGTCACAGAACCGGAAGTGTCATGCTGTCAGATGTCGAGATTCTGGCAGTAGGTCTTCAAACTTCTGGTGAATAAGACAACTAGGCACAAGTGCCTACTTGTCTGCTGTGCTGTTGCCGGTATTACAATTTTTTTATTTTTTATTTTGTTAAAGGCTATTTTGTACGGTAGTCCAAATAGATTGTTTTTAGTAGCTTAGGAGCAGAACTCCTGCCAAGATTCCGTGTTGGCCTTGACTTGTGTTTTGTATTTCTTCTGATACTCCAGACAGGATTGTTTTTAATGTTTCCCTGAGGGGGTTGTTGCACTGTTGGTAACGCTTCTGAGAGCTCTGGTTCTTTTTCTTTCCATTTCAAGTTCTGGTGACCACCAGGGGTTTCGTCTCGTTGTTTCCTTTACGTTTCGATAATGTCTTTTGTATCAGTCAGCTAGTTTTTTCCTTTGTGTTTTATGGTCTTCAAAGAGTTTGATTAATATGTAGTTGTGGTTGCTGGATGAATTTTCGTTCAGAACCTCCCATGAATGGACTTTTTTGAACATGTCGTTTGTGATAAGTGTGAGATCGATCCAGCTGTTCCCGTTTGTTGATGAGAATGTCGGTGATGATTTGGGGTCAATTAGTGCGATGATGTCATTGGTCAAGATGAATTCTCCAGTGCTTTCTCCTCTGTCATATGTTCTCAATCCCCCCCAGATGTGGTTTTTGGCATTGAAATCCCAGAAAATCAATGTTGGGATGGGATGTCTCTGTATTTCTCCATGGTGGCTTATTTGGTCCAACATTTCATTTATGTCTTCGTTTGGAGGGGCACAGATGTTGATAATCAGGAAGTCCTCTTTTTTGGTCGATATTCGGATATCAATTACGTCTCAATCTGTTTTTGTTTTTTTCAATGTGTATATCAAATGTTTTATTATGAGTGATAATTGCAGTTCTAGGTTTAGATTGCCGTGAATGAAAATGTCCGATTCCGAATCTTATTACTTTCTCCTTGTAGTGGTAGGGTTCCTGCGTGCATGTTATGTGGTTATTAATGTGTTGGATGTTGGATCGAAGCTGCTCGGTTGCTGTGTAGGAGTGGTTGAGGTTAATTTGCAGAATTTTTACGTGATTATTTAGTTTATCTTTGATTGCTTAGGTTTTTAGTTTCTCTAAAGTCTGTTCTGTGTGATCTGTTGTCGAGGATCAAATTAATTTTGCCCGCTATTTCCAACTCGGCTTTCAATGTTAGTAGTACCTCTTCCTAGCACGCATCCTATCCTGTTCGGCGGCAAGGCTTGGGCATTGCTGGTCGTAAAATGAGTACTGCGTGGTGTACCTTGTCCCATTTTTCTCGTTACTATCCGTGCAGGTCGGGCATCTGTGGGGTATGATGTATCCATCCTTGTCTCTCTCCCCCTCGCAACTTGTGTAGTGGTGTGAACCGGCGCATTCTGAACATCTCTCATCCCCTCTGCAGTTATTACTATTGTTGAACCAGCCTCAGCAGTGCGAAGGTGTGGTTGCACAAGCTCTCTTTGGCCAGGCACTTGCAACTGCTGGCCTCAACGGTGCAGTCCCCTGCAACCAAGCCTGCTACGTAGTACCATTTGCCAGTTTACTTCTGGCTTCGGAAGCATTTTCTCCGCACAACGACCAGTGTGTCCATTCTGCGTTCAATGGAAGCACTGTCGGAAAATATGCAAATGTTGAACTTATCCCCGAGGCAACATTGCTGTTTCCAACGGGCTTGGCTCCAAGTAAGCTCTCCGTCAAGAACTTATAACGCACCGCCGGTTTCGGTCGTTCGCCTTGCGTGAGGCACAGTACTTGTAAATTTTTTCATTCAACAAGTCCAAAAAGGGCGACAAACGTCTGGTCCATGAGAGGGTTGGACTGCCAGCAGCAGCACAGCTCGCACTGGCGATGCCATACATGCTCATGGCGGCATTTCCCTCATACAATGTGGCCAGCCGCAGTTTGAGCAGTGTCAAGATGATGGGGATGATAGCTATTGAGGTGGCCATACTGAAATTTGGAAAGGGTCTATTGTGCTGTCTGTCCTTGTCCCTAAGTGTTTTTGTTCTTTCATCAATTTTTGTTTTAAAAGTTACAAAAATTTTCTTATTTTTTTAGCAGCTGCAGATTTTCTACTGTGATTTGTGAGAGATCGCTTGGTGATACGAATATACCAGATGATACGTGTTTTCATAAATAGCTTCAAAAATGCTTGTTTGCAGTCCTCAGTGCAAAATGCCTGTTGTGACAAGCAGCTGGTAAGAAGTGCACTGCAGTTACGTCTAGTAGATGAGCGACAGCACCAACGTGCATCAAGAAACAAGACTACGGTATGTTCTTGACATCCTCAAAACATTCATCGGAAGGTACTGTCACTTGCGGAAATATTCTGGTGGAAGGCCACTAGACCTCAGCATCGCAAATAACTGATGCGATGTTGTCAGCTGTGGGTCCTCTTTTTTCAGAACACGTTCACATACACAATGTTGTGGTTGGTGCAACATAGAATTGCACACCAGATAACTACTGACATGGTACAGGACAGTGGTTCTCAACCACCAGTGTTTCACAGACCCCTTGTGGATCAATGTTAATGATGGAGGACCCCGTTCATAGTGAGGGGAGGGTATAGGTTAATTACTATAATGATTTAATAAATGGATATAACTAAGAGCTAGTGGGAAGTAGACTTCTTTCATTGACATACACACGAGAAAGCTCACCCGAAAATTGGAATGTTTCTTCCCAGTCTGAGAAAAAAAAGACATTTATTGCTGGGCTTGGCTGATAAGGAAGGGCTTCATGAAAGGGAGCGGGGAGGACAGTGGGACAGTGCCACACAACAGGAAAATTTCACAAGCCTTGCCCACCCCCGCTCCCATGACACCCTATCCCCTTCCCCTGTCACCTGAATCAGGCTACACAGCTATGCATAAAATTAAAAATTAATTTGTAAACAAAAAAAAAAAAAAGCGGTCGGAACTGTCTGGCTTTACCACAGATGCTTTGAAAAAAGAAAAAAAAAAAGCGAGTGCAAAATATAGTGGCAAAAAGAAAGACAAAATTACGCTCTGAGAAAAATATATCACCTACATAAAATTGTTTTGCCTTTTAGAACCCACCGAAATGCTGTGAAGAAGTTGGGTGCGTTTTCGGTGACAGTGACCTAGATCTTGTTTGTTGACTTGAATTCTCAGAAGACATCTTGAAATGCAGCAGCAAGGATGTCAATTATGGCACCTTGTGAGATGTTTGCATGCCAAGATTGCGGACTCTCTTGCCAGGGATTCTGGGTTAATCCAGCGCACGGTAACACCCAGAAAGCTCCTGAAATAGGTAATAAATTTAGGATCATCAAGTAGCTAATCATTAGAATAGCAATGATTGCATTGTAGAGTCGCAGCTATCAATGTTATGTGTCTCAAAAAAAAGACGGATTTGAATTTAGCATGGCAAGAACTGACTCATAAAGTTCATGATCGTGTTTCGTGTATCTCTCAGTTCATTTTCTCAAAGAAATAAAAATAGTTTTGTAATCGACTTACCCATGAAACAACGTCCAGCAGTCAGCTGTACAACACACAGTTTCGATTTAGAATATTCCTCAAGGAGTAGCGCATTTCCCATGCAGCTGCTTCTATGCGGCTAACAAGGGTCTTCCTTGTCATAACGGCTTTTTCTGGTTGAAGCCCGTTGATTAACTTGCGAAAGTCTTCGTCTTCCACCACAGAAAAGCACTGAGACCTGCCGACAACAAAGTTAACAATTAACTTATCGAGTTGGCCCTGAGTAAGCACGGGAGTCTGGCTGCTTTGTCCCTTGAGCTTGTCCAGTCAAAGCTGTTTTCGTTCCTGGCTTGGACCAGCTTCATTAGCACATTTCTCCGGCCTCTTGGATGCCTCGATTTCATGAATTACTTGAGGGTGTTTCAGCTGGAAGATATAGACGAGCCATTATTTTTTTTTATAACTGTAATATTGAAATTGGCAAGAAAGTTGCCTACCTGTAAACGTTTCCGCAAATTGGAGGTCGCCTTTCTGTTTGTTGAACATGTTTTCAGAGACGGTGCGCAGAGTTTGCACCTCATGATTATATTTTTTCCATTGCTGCTAATCTTTTCAAAGAATTTTTCGTAAAAAAACCACGGCAGCCTTTTCTTTTCCATTGTAGATAAGACTGTTGCAGGTTCTCAATGCAAAGCGACACTGCGCACCTCAAGACGTTACGCGATGTCTAGCCATTGAGAGAGAGGTGCTATGTTGGATCTCGGTGGTGGTACCTCTGCTTGCAGAGTTTTGAGTGCGGGCGCCGCTTGGGGCACCGCGTCTATTGCTGCCTCTTCCGCGGGGACGGCCACGGCTAGGAGGAGGCAAGTGGCTTGGAGAATCGGTGTTGCGGTCGTCCTGCATCTGGGGGCGGTCGCCACTGGATGGAGTTGGGCACGAAGTCTCGATTATGAGAAGTGTTCCAGTTTGAGGAACTTTGACGTGCTTGTGACGTCCTTTCTGGTTGATAAGAGGAATGATCACTCTTTGGTTGAGAAACGGTTGAAAGGGTGTTAGGGGTTAGAGCTAACAGTAAAGAATGAAAATTTATACAAAAACGTAGACGAGGATTGGGAGAGTGAAGAGCAGTGTAGCATAAGTTGCTATTAGTGATACCAGCAGTTGAGCTAGAGAAGAGGGACGGGAAGAACTCGTAAAGATAAGAGAATGATTTCATGGACAATAAAAATCTCCAACCTTGACTGAAATATGTAAGCGAATATGCTAGCGGCGAAGACGGTGCAAGGAGAACCTCAAACCTCCCCGCCTCAACCGGATGATGTGATCGGAGCCCAACCAGCTCGAATTCGTCCCCTGATGCCCCCGGATGGGAATGACAAATCTGAAAGAACCCTAGAAGCACGAGCAACAGGAAGGGAACGAGACGAAGAGACAGATTCAACTACGGCAGGAACCAAAACGGACGGGAATATAGCCCTCAATTATCAAATTATTTCTAAAATTTTTCATTAAATCGTTTTATAGTCTACAAAATTGTTCATTTCGTTTTATCCCGGCCTCTTTTTCTCATTCCTCCTTCCCCTCCTATTGACCAGGTTGGGATGCACTCTCTCCCCTGTCGCTTTGGCTGTACTGTCGTCTCCGTGGTCAGAGGGTGAAAAACGCCTGCGCCGCAAAATCTTGCAAAAGTAATTTTAATTGTTCCTAAAATTTTAATTACAGATGCTTGAAAGTAATTAAATTACAATTGCAATTCTTTTATCCGGAAGTAATTAATTACAGTTAAAATCTACCGGGGAAAAGTAAATTACAGTAATTCAATTACTGTAATTGAATTACTACCCAAGTATGTAATATACTAACAGTGCCCGACAGAACTCCGCATCTTCAGACGAAATCGCCTGTCAGTTTGGCGGATCCCGGCAACAAATCAAGGGCCATGAAGGGGAGCATAACAACTGAGTTGGATTCACTCATGACTTGCATACTTAACCTTCATGTTCCCAAACGGCTTCAGATAGATGTGACCATCCGTAAATTTTTTTACCAATTTGAGTTTCAGGGTTGTGAATAGGGGTAGAGTTGCCTAATGTAGGTCCAATCAACAATTTTGGACCCAATGTAAAGCTTTTGAGGGGCACAAAGATTATTCCTTGTGCACTGACAGGTCAAAATCATATTGTTTTTTTTATTATCTGAAAGAATGAAAAACGATGCCTGGACATTACCCTCAAAATTCGAAGCGTGGAACTTGGTATTTGTTAAGTAAAAAAAACAATTTCTAAAAGCCGAATTTGAAGTTCCCATGCAATCTGCGCATGTGCAGTGACGTCGAAGATTGAGTCGTCCTGTAACTCGAGTTTCTCTCATTCCTCCAAACAGTCCCGACCGGAGGTGTCGTGTTCGTTCGTGTCCCGCGATCAACTGCGCTTCTCTGTGTGTGCCGTCTATCACTGTGAGCACATGATGCTTCACTTTCGAGTTGAAAGTTCTTTTAGGGCCCTTTCAGTGATCTCAAATTGCTTTGAAACGGTGTAACGACGAAGAGAATGAGCAGTGGACTTTTGTGAGCAGTGTGAAGGCCATGTCGTGCCGATTCTGTGTGAAAGGCTGCCCCGGCATAGACGAAACCAAAACTTGTGTGTGCAGACAACAAACCCAGTTGTTTTGACCGTTTGACGATTTCATTTTCCAAGTCTGAGAGGTCATTGGGCACCGAAAAGATTTTGTTTTCCCCAACTCCCCAATCATCCTCAGTGCTACATGTGCTGACTCTTGTGCCATTAAACCCCAAACATCATTATCATCAGCGGCTAGACTTTCCATTTTCCCGAGGGGGGGGGGGGGGGGGGGGGGGGCAGGCAGGCTGGGACGTTCTCCGGTGGGGGGGGGGGGGGGGGGGGGGCTGCTTTTCCGCGCAATTTTGTTTACACCGGCAATTATCAGTAGTTTATTTTTGGGGGTAAATTTTACAGCGTATGTATATCTTCTTCAGCTATCATTGTAACAGCAGTGCTCTTGGTCCATTACTTTTTCTAATTTTTATAACGACTTGCCAACTAATATTTTCTCACGCATGCGGCCCTTCGTGGATGACTGAATCTTCTATCGCTTCATTAGGCGCGTTAAGTTATGACTCCACGACTCCGGTTTGGGTAACTCCGTCGGAGTTGCTACTAAGCGGACTTTTGGAACAGCTCCGGATGGAGTAGGCACCCTCTATATGAACTTCCGGTTGTTTTATTTATCTTTTTTCTTTTTCTGATGGGACATCGCAAAATGGCAGGCTGCTGAGGAAGCAGACCAAGCGGACGTAAAAGTGATCGATGCCACGTTACCTTCTCGCCAGAACTGGAGATTGAAGCTAACGAAAGCACGCTGGGATTCCATTTCCCTGTATTTTGTCAATAAAGGCAATGTGGGCGTTATTTTGTTTACATGCCACTACTAGAAGCTCCTTACATGGCACGTAAACAGCGTCTCAGTAAGGATCATGGCCTAGGAAGGGCCCTGCCCCCCCCGGATCTCACCAGGGGGTGCACAAACCCCGAAACCCCCTGGTGTATATAGAATTTTGGTTATATCAAATTATTTCACTGTCCTCGCACTGTTCGATGTAATGAGGTTCGACTGTATATGACTTGTACAAGCACAATCTGATTGTGGCCAATCTGCAACTGTCTCCTTGAGGACATCAATGACGTGAGGAATAATTCCAGGAGTCACCTGGATATTCGACAGCCAGGACTCTAGGATTGTCACAGTAGGCAAATCCAACACTCCTGATAAAAGCCTGTAGGCTTCTGGACCATGGAAGTACAGGTTCAGTGCAAACTCTCTGTACTCCTGTTGCCACCTCCTTCTTTTGCTTTTTACACCCTGCATGTTAACCTGTGTAGACACCAATTTAAATTACTTTTGCTGACATACGGCCAGTACCGTGCCCTCCGATACTTTACATTGGAGCGCTGCAGTTTCGTGATTTTTTTTTATGTTCTTGGTGTATACTCACGGCCTTTGGGATGTGTTGTCACAGGTCTGGAGCCTGGAAAAAGCGATAATTCATTGCTTTATGGGATTGAGCATGATCATATGAGGAAAAGTAGACATATAATTCCACATCTCTTTTCACAGAATGGCGCTTCAACGCTAATGCATGTCTCGTAGGTTATGAACATCAAGGATTAATACTATAAGCAGTATAGTTTCGAAACGTGTGTGCTAAATTAAACAGCCAACATATACTCAAGGCAGCCCTTCTCATTCCTGCCACAACAAAACTAAGCTGAAAATCTATTCACATATCAAAGGGGCTTACATGGAAGTTCAACGGATGAATGCAGGCGATCTGGGTTAAGCACCACATTGACAGTCACCAGTGATAAGATCCTCTTATGCTTTGTCCATGCACTATTTTATCTGGCGTGCAAATGACTAATTCAGGATAAATTAATACTTTTTCCGGAACTTTTATCGAAAGGAGCTAGGGAGGAGGCTCAGCGGGGGGCATATGCCAGTCCGGGGGAGGGACCTGGGGCCAGTCCTGGGCATGGGGAGCCATTGCAGCTTCGAAGCGTCTCTTTCTGCTGCCTCCCCTGTTGCACGATCCTGGCAGCACTTCACCATTGTTTTCTTGGCAGCATACTCTTTAATCTTTTGCTTCGCACTGGTGGTATCTACAAAAAGGTCCCAAAGTCGAAGATCAACGCTTTGAAACCCACATTGGTCTTAGTAAAGCACTTTGCCTTCGAGTACCGTATAGTTCTGAAAGAAGATGTCCACCTAAATTAGAGGTATAAACTGTGAAGCTTATCGAGCAACCTGAAGCTAGTGTTTGAACTGAGAAAAACGGCAAATTCATAAATCTACATTATCCAAATGGTGTCTAACGGATTTGAAATCGACTGCTCTTTTCAACTATGCACGTAAGCTCATGTACCAGCATAAGACTGAAAACCTGCAAGACAATATACTCCGTGAAAGTAAACATCTTCGACAACTCCGTCCATAGCTGACGGAGAACCATGAGCTAGCTCGTGCTCCTTGCTTTGCAGAGTGTCTTTCTAGCGCGAGTGATCGTGCCACGAAAGCCCGTTTCAAAGCTACAGTCTTGTGCCCGTAGCCTTCGCTTCCATGTTTAGAAAGCCTTCGCTTCCATGTTTAGAAAGTGTTATTTCAAAATGACTGCTTTGATACCTATTTTGCAGCAAATTTAAGGCACAAAATTTAAAAAAAAGAAACTACAGCAGTTGATCTCATATCCAAGAGTAGGTGTAAGCATAAAATAATTTGGAAGGCGGCAGACGCTAGTGTAATCTGTGTATTAGTGAGCGCATCCCCCGGGCACATCCCTTGCGTTGTCAGGTACTAGTGTTCAAAATCCCAGGTCAGCTGCTATCGAGCATCAGCCGTTGAATCGGAATGTATCGAGCTTTCATTCTGCGTCTTCTTTCTCAGGCCTTCATCGCACAATGTTCATAGCATCCTAGAACACGCGCCACCCTAATGAGAACAGTGTACCACCCTCATAGCACTATGGCCTCCGAACTCGCAGGCGTGCAGGGCTCTTTCTGCATCAACAAGAAGCCCTGCACACCAGAAGACTTGCGGGTCATAGTCGTGCACAGGTGCCCCGAATTTAAAAACCTCCATGAACCATTCTTGGCAGAGTGCCCACCTCCCACCCTACTGACACGGGTCTAGTACGCATAGAGATAAATTATAGTCACTGTAAAGGCACTGAACACAGGATTTCTGAGCTGCTATCGAGATGGTTTCGTATATATTTCGAAAGCTTTCGGAATGAATTTCGAGAAGATTTCATAGTAGACTTCGAGAACAGTTTTGAATAAGATTTGGCAATAATGAGCGCTATAAGCATTTGATGCTTAAAATCTTGCAGCAAAATCTAGCAAATAAGTTAGTTTGGTTAGTTCTCATACACATAAGGACCATTTAGCTCAAACAGCTGCCAGAACCGGCGGGGGGAGGGAGGGAGGGAGGGACGGACGGGGAGGCAGGAGGAGGAGGAGGAGGAGGAGGAGGAGGAGGAGGAGGAGGAGGAGGAGGAGGAGGAGGAGGAGGAGGAGGGGGGGAGGGAGGGAGGGAGGGAGGGAGGGAGGGAGGGAGGGAGGGAGGGGGGTGATGTTTGGTACTTTGTGTTAAATTAGACCTTATGTCCAAAAATATGTCTAGGCATCTTTCGGGAGTGGGCATACATTTAAACTTTCACAGTAGCAGCAAATATCAATAACGCTTGTAATTTCAGTATTACCTAGTGCCAGCATACTAAGACCCGTGGTGACGAAGGGCCTCTTGCCTTTCTTTCCATAGAGGCTGAATTGGGACTGCACTGGCAGGGTCATGATTGCCTTCATTATATTTGCCACCGCTTCTGTTCCCTTTTCTCCACCCATGTTCATTAGCCTTTTTTTCTGCAAAAAAACATAAAAATGACCATGAAAAAAGCTTTTAAAAGAGGTGCAGCATTGTAATGGCAAATTAAGAATCTTTCTTTCCGAGTAAAACGATAGGAAAGCTCATAGCTTTCAAAACTAGAGGCAATGGTGCCCTTGAAGCAATTTGAGCTTATTAATAAGCACTGTGCTAGCCCAAACATCAAGATGCATGCAGGAATTGTAGGTACTATGTGGACCAAAGTTAAGGGAACACAAGGACACGTGGCTGGCGCTCGCTACACTGCTGGCTGCTGGAGCCCACGGCGGCTGCTTGGCGCAGATGGAGTGAGCGCAAGAGACTGTACATGGGCCGAGCGTCGTCTGCTACTGCTCCCACTGCGTCTGCTCAGCTGGCTCGGCTCAGACGCCGCGAGCACCAGAGGTGCTGCATGTGGAGTGTCGTCTGCTACTGAAGCTTACTTCATCTGCGTCGGGCAACCCCTTGCCCCAGCAATTCTCATGGAAGAAAAAAAGCTAAAACAAGTAGTGTTTCACCAGCATTTGCCGTTATTTTGGTTTTTGTTATTAACCTTGACTCGAATTGTTATACACAAGGCGAGCGCATGCAACATACACTCATCGCATGCTTCTTGGTGCTTGGCCAAAAAGTCAAATTTGGGGGGTTTTACGTGCCAAACCAACGACAAGCATCTGGCACGCCCCAGCGGAGGACTGAGAATTAGTTTGGACCACCTGGGGATTTTTCGACGTGCAACCGAAAGCTCGGTTACACGGCGCCTTCTCTGCAATAAGCCTCCGTCAGATTGTGGGCATCTCGGCCGGGATTCGAACCCGCCACATGGGGATCCGTAGGCCGGCGCTCTCGCCTCGGAACCACCAAGGCGGCCTTCTTGGTGCTCCGGAATTTAGCAAGTTTATTCTCTTTAGTTTACTGGTAACTGAAGCTCTTGCAATATTGAAGTTTTATTTCAAGTATGGTGGAGGGCAGCTTTCGCAGCGGCAGCTTTTATTTTAACCAGTTTTTCATTTCCAATATTGATAACATCACATTATCTCCAGGGGTAAGCAAATTATCTTCAGGTGTGGACAGCGTGCTCTTTGCGGGTGCCAGATAAAGTTCACTTGTCGCTTTAGTTTCAAGCAGCGCCAGCAGATTACTCATTGACCTGGAGTCATCTCTGGCCTCGTCTGCCATGCTTTTATGGTGCAAATCTTATCGCCCTTATACAGTAAACATGGCAGATATAGTCGGGCCGGTTTCCATCCACAATGTTGTCGCCTAGTCTGGCACACAAATTATTTTAGTTGCTAAGGGGAAATTGGGGCTTTACATAGACATAGGCTGGACGTGCGTGTAGAGAAAAAAAACAACATGAATCACCGACCACAACATTGGCCTTTCAACATATTGCCAGAAACAAAAAAAATATTTGTCAACACTCTTCTGTTTTTTCGCCATTTTTAATGCCTGTCGTGTAACATCAAAACATAGCTAATAAAATGGAACTAAAGAAACAAGTACATAACGTAAGGTGTACATGAACTCCATAGATATAATATCAGTCCCAATGTTTTAGCAAAGAGGCCAGTTTTCTCAAAACACCCCCCCTCTTTCGAGTCCGTATCCTAAATATTGAATTTTAAAATGATGTTGCCCCGAAAAAGCTGCAGAAAATGCACATAGTGACAAAGCCTAGAAAGATCATGCCTGCCCTTCATATGACCTTTTGAACCAGATGCAGTGCAGGATGCAGAACGGTACCCATGAGCCTGCTGTGGCTGTGACCCAGTGCTTGTAGTATTTCGCAGCTGCTTGGAAGGGAGGGAGGCCAGCTCCCTCACGCCGTCATATTGGAACAGGCAATACCGATGAGCCGCAGACGTCGAGCACCTTGAGTATTTCTGTGTATCCACGTAGCAATTCTGTGGCAGCGACGACAGAAAACTTCAGTAACACACTGAACAAAAAAGTGACCAAAACAGTAGGCATACAGGCGAGCTGGTGAATTGTGAACACAGCTAAAACCCAAGGCACAAGGAAACAGGAAGAAGGCACTTAGAGAGGCCTTTCGACTTCCTTCAACGTTGGGTTTGAGTCTCGCACGGGGTAGTAAAAAGCAACAATACTGGTTCCCTAGTCTTTTTCTGCATGAAGAAGCTTTGGAAGAGGAAGAAATCCCACTGGATTTTTTCCTCTTCACTGCATTTCTTTCTCTTCTCGGGCTGATTAGAGCGTCTGGTGCGGCAGCAAACTGCCTCGAGGAGACTCAACTCTCATTTCCAGGAGAATGACGGGCGAGCAACCTTTCCATTGTGTAATACATACACTCTATGTTTTAAGCAAGTCTTTTTTTTTTTTTTTTGCGAACACGACAGTGGTAGGAACGTTTCTTGTGTCGAGCTAGAGAAACCGTATTGGGGGCTACCCCAGCTACGTCCATGTTGGCCTTCGTGGCGGTTATGCACAGTGCAGACAGCTTTCACTATTTCAATTGAGTGCCTAGTCAAACACAGAAGCAGCTACATAAGGCAATCGAGGGAAGACGCCGAGTTGTACGGGCAAAGAGAAAGGAAGGATATAGTGCAGCGAGCAATTTAGTCCAGGCTATTGCCCCCAGAAATGCAGTTGGTGGAAATGCAGGTTAGTTATTCCCGCCATTAATTTAGGTAACGAATGCAAACATTACAATATTTTGCATATTTCTCTACTGCATTGCTAGTCATCAACAATAGAAAAAGGCTATATTGTGTCTCAGCGCGATCACCTTAGTCATACTAAGGAACGTGCAAATTAAGATCCTTATTATTACCGCACGTCTTACCTTCACGTTCAAACTTCGCACCACCTGCTTTCTCCTCAGTGTGGCGACAAGCGTCTGTTGAGGCTACCATGCTGCGAGACGATCCTCGCGTGGTTCAGACCTGCTTTAGATTTTTTAAGTTACGCCCTGGCAGCTCGTTTGAGTGCCTCTCGGTGAGTTCCTGCGCCGACAGTGACAGGCGAAGCATCAGGTTCTCTGCTTGCTTCGTTGGACCTTCCTGTCTTGTTGAAAAACTAGATCGAAGTCTGTGTAGATGGTAGACCTGTGTGCCAATCAGAAATCGCCGGCGGCGGCGCGCCGGTGTTTGTACCTCCGGCGGCGGCGTGTTGACAGCGCGGGGATCAACGGATCGGTGGCGGCGTGGCGCGGAAGAGGGAGGGGAGGGGGTTAAATTAGAGAGTGATGGGGAGAGAGAAAGGAGTCGTTTGAATTTGGAAAACAAGATGCAAATACCATAAAAAGGAACACACCTTTTTATTTCATTTTTTTCTGGAGTCGTATACATTGCCTTCGCTGTGAAGAGTGCGTCCGTTAGAAGAATCAGGTACTTCGGCGTCTTGTTTATTCTCGTTTGTAAGAGAATATGTTGCCGGCTGGCAGCCGCGGCGCAAGATCCTCCGCAAGACGAGGACCGACGACAACAGGTATTTTATCACTGCGTTCCACCTCACCACGCGCTTGTCGTGCGCCCTGTGCCTAACAAGTTGACTGAACACGTCCTTCGATTTATAGCACTCATACTCTCATTCGGTACGCCGCTAGCCGTCATCACCGACAACGACAGGGTCCTTACCTTTCGTTTGGCTTCGCGGTACTTCGCCAACAGGCACATTCAGAGCATCCCTAACAGTACTTTACGCTCCCGAAGCTTAACGACTTTGTTGAAAGCGCCAATGGAAAAAATCCTTCCATGTCTGCGCAAAAGAACATCAACGGCGACATCGACCATTGGAGCGATTATCTCCAGGCAACCAGCTTTCAAGTGAACCAGCAGCCGTACGCCGGACTCCAGAGATCACCGTTCGAACTCCTGTTCAACTTTGTCCCACGTCGACCAATGGAATTTTTCCCACTTCCCGACGAGGTCGGCAACGTCCGCGTGAACTGCGACGCTGCAAACTCGAACCTCGCTTACCTTCACGGCATGAAATGTTCCTACGATGCAAAACATCGACCAGCTGCATACAGCGTCAGGGACAGGGTATGGTACACGAACGGGCTTCCTACCTCGAAACTTGGCCTGCTTTTCCACAGACCGTACGTTGTCACTTAAGTCATCACCAACGTGAACAATCAAACCTACACCATTTCCGGGTTTACCCCGCAAGGCACACCGGATTGCCGCCAAGCTGCCGCACGATAGCTCTTTTTTTTTTTTTCCCCACAAACATCCTGCAGCGATTGACGTCGATTTCAACCAACTCGCCTTGCACCGCGGCAGATCCTCCGATTACAAGCGCATCACGCCGACGCCGCCCTCCACGATGGCTAGACGCATAACGGAGGATCATGACAACATTAACAAAATGTGCGAGGGAGCCAGGATTCTGGACTCGGGTGTGTAAGCAAATACGCTGGCGGCAAAGACGCGTAAGGAGAGCCTCCCCGACTCGACCGGATGGGGGCTCGACCTCGACCCCCGATGCTGGATCCCGGCGTGGAGACGAGAAAGGAGGACCCCTAGAAACGCGACGTGACAGGAACAAGCCAGGCGTGTGGATCAAAATAAAATATGTTTGAAAGAAGCCTGAAAACGGACGCAAATGTAGCCCTCTTATATCAAATTATTTCACAAAGTTTTCATTGAATCATTCTGCAGTCTACAAAACCGTTCATTCCGTTATAACACTTTAAAAACACAGGCGAGCTGGTGAAGAACTTCCATAGTAAGGGGAGACACGGAACGATAAAAATAACGGACAAGACAACAAGTCTCAAACAGAGCTTTTATACCCGTTTTAACGTCAAGAACTCCAGTAAAAAGAGTCCGACTCCTCGCGAACCATTACTAATTTCCACCTTTATGTGGAGAATTAAGATATACGTAGCTGGATTCTACTATCTATTTTATCAGGACGTACACGTTCCAGCGTCAAAATCATTGCTTTTTCCCCGACAACCAAATCTTGTAGGACTTTGCGTCGCGTATACGAACAGCGGAATCTCATCATTTAGAAGGAAGGAGATGTGTTTGTGTGTCCTTTGTGACAACATAAACAGTCTCAAAAGTACAAGATGCAAATTCTTTCAATGTTAGCTCCCTTAAAGGGATACTGAACCGAAATTTCTAGCTTGCAAAACAAGGCTGGATGTTTGAACCCTAAAAACACCACTCATACAGTGATATCTCTTACGGATTGCCTTAGTTTTGTAAAAAGTGTGCGATAGAACACGACCAACGAGGCTGACAAGGCAAGGCACGTCATGATTCCCATTCCCTCTCCTCGCTACGTCCCGTCGAGCTGGTGAACCAAAGCGAGGAGGAGAGAAGCGAGGCCTCTTCCCCGCATTCTAATATTCTTCCGGAGGATGACATCAGACCTTGCTTGATTGCGCTCTTCTTTTCCAAAAGTATGGCCATCCGTTTGAGATGTCTATGTATGAGTGATGTTTTTAAATTTGTAGCATCTCGTTCAATGCTTCTGCTGCCTCATTTTGCGAAATCGCAATTTCGGTTCAGTATCCCTTTAAAGGGTTAATGTTTTTCTTGTGCAGCTGCACAGATATGTACAGAAAAATTTGAGTTTTTTTTTAGCTTTTATTATACTTTTTTTGTTAACCCACCGGAACATGGCCCACTCCACCTTTTTCATGAATTTCAGGTGGCCGGGTGGTGGGTGGTGACTCGAGATATTGCGGTTGTAACCAAGTTTACAAAACATTGTTTCGCACGTCTCAGTAGTAAGAGGTTGCTCATAGCCAGTGAGAGGCTAAGCACTCCGTAAAAGTTTGGTAAAGGTTCCATCTCCAGCAGTTGCTAATTACCCTCTGCCGGGCTTTGGCTGAGGGTGTGCCAAAGTGCTATCAAAGGCAGAAAATGTGCACTGGGAGCAGAGCGTCTACTGTGTTCTTGACCTGTCAGCAACTGTAAGTTCGAGCTGAGTTTGCAGCATCTCAGACACGGGAGAAGCTAATATAAGTTGGACCTTACCATCGTTTTACTCAAGTCTGATAGCCCGAGGTGTAATTCGGGGATAGAAAACGCGAGAAAAAACCTTTTCACGCGAATATAGTTCAAGAAAAACAGAAAAATGCATTTATTTACATTACACCTTATTCGTCGTCCTCGTCTGACGCACTCTCTTCCGAAGTTCCCTTGTCGGAAATGTCCTCCCACAGCACCTCATCCTCCGTGCCATCAAGCGCGTTTGAAGTGGGGCACTTTTTAAAGGCACGACAAACCAGCGCCTCGGGAATGCAGGCCCACGCCTCGGCGATCCATGCGCAGAGCATAGCTGGCGAGGTACGTTTCAGCCGTCCGGCAGGGGTCACTTCCGGCTCTTTGGACCTCATCCACTCCATATACAGTTACCTGATGTGGTCCTTAAACGGCTTATTAATGCACACATCAAGTGGCTGCAGCTGGGATGTCATCCCTCCCGGGATGGCGACGAGCTCGGTGCGGGAGTCGCGCAGCAGTCGCTTCACGGAGTCCGCCAGATGACACCGAAACGCGTCGAGCACAAGCATCGATGGGAACCCCAGCAGTGCTCCGGGCCGTCGACACCACACGGACTTTATCCAGTCCATCACTAGCGATTCGTCCATCCACCCCTTGTCCTTGCAGCAGATGACAACATTTTTTGGGAACTCCTCCCCCTTCGGCAGCGTCTTTCGTTTGAACACCACGTAGGGTGGCAGCTTGCGATAATCTGCCGTGCAGGACAACATTACAGTTACCCGCGGTTCAAAAGTTAGCCTTCCGGAGTAGTGATCCCCCTTAAGTTCGAGCACCAGGTCTTCCGCCTCAGCAAATTTGATCTTCTGGAGTATACGTAGTGCTCCAATTACATCGGGGCCGCACAGACTCTGTCTATTGCACTCCAAGACGTAGACTGATACCTTTGCACTCCCTCCTTCGTGTTTCACTGTCATGTGAACTCCCTTAACTGGTTGGGCTCCCAGGTACCACGATAGCTTCGTCTGGCAAGCGGTCAATTTTTGCCATAACTGATGGTAATAATAATATTAATAATAATCTTTCTTTGCAAGAGTAATGTTACCTCGAGTGGCTTGCGAGGCAAAGGCAGAAAGGCGAGAGCCCGTACACTAGTGTGTCTGTCAGCCAACCACCCGGGGCATGGAATAACACAACAGAAACAATGGCAACAGAGAACGAAGAAAAACAAAGTGAAACCAAACACTGAACAACATGGCGTAGATTCATTCTAAGTGCTTCGATCGTGAGAATGCGCGGCGCAAGGCGGCGGACTTGTTACGGTGTTGGTAAACACTCAAAGAAATGACAGATACTGGGGAAGCGGTGGCGACTTTCATGTTGACAAGAACTTTGCTCCAACTCAGCGGAATGGTCAATGGCTTGTGCATCAGCAGCTCACTGACGCTGCTGGTGGCGCAAAGATCCGATTTCTCTCTGGGTGCCGATCGTGCTGAAGCGATAACGTGGGCCTGGCCATGGCGTGCCGAACCACTTGCTTGAGCGCGACTTGCACACCCTTGCAGGATGTCCTGTTGTACCGCACTTAAAGCATGCATTTGTTATGAAAGGGCACATTTTTTCGGTCGTAATCGCTGCTGCCACATTGTCCGCACTTTTTGCTGTTCGCTCTCCTTGTTGACTTGGGGATGGTCCACGCCTTGTCCTTTCAAGTCCGATGCATTCTTGCTAGTGGTTTCCACAGCCAGTGCTATGCGCATTACTTTTTCCAAGGTCAGCGCTGACTCTGCCAGCAGTCTCTTCTACACTCCTGCATCGCACACATCACACACCAGTCAATCTCAAATCATATCTGCGAGGGTGTTGCCAAAGTTGCAGAACTCGTTGAGTTTCCAGAGAGCTACCAGGAATTCCGAAATGGTTTCCTCCTCTTGTTGGGAGTGGATACCGTTCTATTATCTTGGATGGTCTCGGTGAGAAGTGTTGATTCAGGGTCCCCAGGAGCTCCTCGAACATCTTTGTGCTCTGCTTTATGGGAGTCAATAAACTTTAAAGTAACTTGTAGGTCTTCGGTCCTACACAAGACAGAAAGTTCCCGGTCTTCTGCATGTCGTCAACAATCTGATTACTGACGAAGAACTGCTCCAAGTGTTCTGCGTAGTTCGCCCATGGCTCCACCTCCGTGTCATACGCTGAGGTGCTGCCGATAGTCGCCATCTATCTTTCAGCTGCGAGTTCTCTCCGAGAAGAAAAAATCACAAACTGCAGGGACTTCCCTTGTCAGCTATTAGGCACCTGGATGTGGGCTTCAACATCATTGTTTTTGTTGCCATTGATGCGTTTTAAGAGTGACAGTGGCCGAGTCAAGTTTGTGGTTAACTGAGTTTGTTAGAGTGAAAGAAAAGCGTGTCTATAGTCAAAACCACCACAGAGCATTTTTTGCCTTTCTGTGGAGCAGAAAGGCAGAAGATGATTTTATGTTCCAGACAGGAGAGAGATAAGAGGGGGAAACCCCGCGGGCCCCGCACGTAAAACCGGGGATGTTGGGGGGGCTCTCTGTCGGTCGGCCAGACAATGCGCAATACAGCACATACCACAGTCATCAATGTTGTAAATCTATAATGGCACGAAAACTGAAAGCTTGCAGATGCGAACATCGTCAGTGACACGTATCACGAGCAGCAAAAGCGTTCATTCTAAAAATTCCAGAGTACAAAGCAGTGCGCAACAGAATAATAGTTTTTTGCCCCATTGGACAATCTCAAGAACCTTCATGAAAATCTGTGTTCCCCACACTTTCCTGCAATCATGACGCATGGAGACTGATTTTTATGTGGCCCAGAATGGCAAAAATAACACCATGAGCGAGGTCTCTATTAAATTCTCTTTCCAATCCTGCTCCAAGGTATGCTACAGTAAGAGTTACTGGGCAGCCAAGCTTTGCCTCGATAAAACCATCATTTTGAAGTTCAGCAGTGCCATCCCCATTCCAAAGCCCATATGACTTGTTAAGCTGGAACATTTTAGCGAGAAATAGGGCAAGGTTTCGGAAGTTAAAAGAATTTCTTAGACTTCGGTAGTGCATTTCTTTCTTCATTGCGCATTGTCCAATGTTGCCTAGCGGGTCCAAATTGGTGGAGCCAAATTCAAACACCGCTGCTTCCACTGGCACTTTGCTCGCTAGGCTATGTGGTCACCACTTGAGCATTCCAGCTTATATCGCTGACAACTGTATGTGTCTGTCACCAGTTTATCTCAAACGAATTTGGTGTGGACACAATGTAGTCAAGAACAAAAATACATTTGCAAAGTTCTGTTTGGGGCAAGGGGACTATACAAAGCTGACTGGCAGAAGAATAGACAGGAATGAATTGGTAAAGGGAAAAGTTTGTACCCTCATGCACTATTGTTTCAGTATTGTCAATGTAAAACTCGTGTACGACTGCATATGCTTCCATGCCATTCCTTACAAAGCATTCAATATATGCATAGCAGATACCATATTTAGTTGTGTATTTGACTGTCCTGTTATTTTGAAATTTCTGTGTTTTATAAATTCTAGATATAAAAGGGCCATAGCCAACTGTTGCTCTTTTGTATATCAATACATTTTGAAAACCTACTAGACTAGGTAAAAAGGAACTGATACCCTTCTATTCGCTGGGCATGCTTACGGTTGAAAAGTGTACGCTTCGGATTTTGTTTAAGACAGAAAATACAGGAGAGCATTCACCCAAGCATGGCTCAACTGAGTTCAGAGCATTCCCAATTCCGACAAGAGTAACAAGGGTGTTATACAACTAGAGTACAAATCTCAGTGGCTCGTTCTCGAGGTTGCAAAGAAATGCACTCAGTGAGCTTGCACAGCGTTCAGTATACGTTGACCTGCGTTCACTTGACTTCACCGTTGCGGCGTTTTCGCTCGCTCCCCGTGGCAGCAAAACAATTATTTTGTTATTCGCCACGTCTGATATGTAGCGACGGTATAGTCGCTACATATCAGACGTTGTTGGACTGAGCCTGGGACAGAGCGGGTCGGGTGGCCCCTTGCTCGGTCGCTTGCCTCGATTCGTAGGAATTCAACCCTACCTCCGTAGAGTCTGAACTTGGCTTTATTAGCCACGGCTCCAATTGCGTCATAGAGATTTTTATCCCCAAGGGGGCGAGGTAGTTCGGTCACTGCAGATCTCGAGTGTCGAGGATCCGCGGACGTCGGAGCAGGTCAGCCGGCTCAAAATGCCAAAAGCCCTTGAGCCCAGATTCCCATTCCAGCCGGAGCCAACGGAAGACGTTGTCTGCAGGCCCGACATTGAGCCCCCGGTCACAACGAAAACGTCGTCACTGCACAGGCCAGCTGGAGCTGAAGCATATCACGGGAGTGTCCCACCTGGATGAGTCAATGAAGCAACTCTGCCTCCTGGCGGTGTTCTGCCGTTGCGGTGTCGACCACCACGCCGTCGAGGACATCCTGAAAGGCCATGATTTCGGGCCTCGGCGGCTGGTGGTCGAACGCCGCAAAGTCATACAGCAGCGAGTAGTGGCCCCGGGCGAGGTGGGCGTGGTTGCTTTAATTCCTGGGCACCCTCGGCAGCCAGAGACTCTTCGAGGGTGTTTCCTGCCCAGTTGAGGTAGAAGCCTTACCTCCAGATGGGCTGGTTGTACGTCCTGGGGGGGGCTAGGATGTATGACCAGCTCATCTGGAGGTAAGTCTCTAGGGGGGAGGCGACGGCGATTCTTATTTTGCGTAGTTCACTCTTGACTAGAGCCTTGTTTTCTTGTTTGTCGTACGTCGTGACGCGAATGTACAGTTCGTCGAATGTGGTAATGTCCATGACTAGGTTTTTTTGTGCCTTGAATTTCCTGGCCTTACTACCCGAAGTGGTCGGGACGTGGTACTTCACAGCCCTGAAGCTCGCCGAGCCTGATCGTTCCCAAGTACCCTCCTCGAGCCACTCGGCCAGGTTCATTCGGCGGTGGGGTGGACACGGGCCGCATGGCGAAAAGCGGCGATCCGTTCCAGGACAGCGGCCTGATCCCAGCCGGGTGTGCCTGGAATGCCATGGTCAAGGAGGCTCCTCCCACGAGCGCCTCTGCCTGAGCAACGGGGTCCCACCCATTGACTGGGGGAAGCAGAGCACCGTTGAGGGCTGCGTTTTCGTAGAATGTCACGTGTTTGTCGGCAGGCAAGAAGGTTTGAATCTTTTTAACCACGTTGGCACCCTCCCTGGCCACGTTCTTGAAGTGGTCAGCTCTGCGGTTAAAGGTCCCGCAGTCAGCCCAGAAGTCCCACCAGCGTATGCCGTCGAACAGGAAGGAGGCCAAGAACACGTTGGCGGCACAAATGTAGTCTTATCTCCTCAGGGCAATGAGCCATTCACGCAGCATGCCCGGGGGGAAGGGTGGCGTGAGAAAGTCTATGAAGCGCGAGGTCACGGGAGTGTGCGTCGGAAAAAACATCCGCACGATATTGTCGCCCTCCAGAGAGGCGAGGAGTTCACCTACACAGTCGGGCCAACTACGAGCCTCGGGCTGAGGAGTCGCCATTGTGGGGACACGGGAACGGACGAGCCGAACCACGTCGTCTCTGGTCAACAAGAAGAAAAGGGTCGAGGGTACTCGCTGCATCTTGCGTAAGTGGGGAGCAGTCTACGACGACGGGAGCAATGGCAGTGCGGAGACAACCACGCTCTCTGATGTTATGGCCCAAGAAATCTGTTGTGATTCCACCGAACTATGTGGGGCTCATTCATCGACCAAGGAGTCTGCGGCAGGACACGTCTTTGTTGACGCACAGTTACGGATGCAAGAAGGCAAGGAACACTGTTCGCCTGCTTGTATAATCAACGTCACAGAAGGTGGTGACACGGTCTTGCCTATTTTGAACGCATCCAGTCCTAACGTCCGAATTTCGAAAGGCGATGTAGCAGCCAGAGGCTCCTGGTCTTCAGATATGTCTGAAAACACTATCAAGCGATGAACGGCGGATCTCCTTGAACCGATCAAAGTGGATGATGTACGAACAGGACCTCAGCTTTGCCCTGATATGTGGAGTAGATACCACCTTACAACAGAAGACGGTCCTATCGTGCGAGCGCCTTTTAAGATGCGGCCAATTAAGGAACGCTACTGCTACTACTGCGCAGATCAAGGGCACTTTGGTCACCAATGCCACATAAAGAAGAGGGCAATCCAGGTACGGCCTACATCATTTCTTACGACAACCCTCACGAGTCTCACTATCAGAGTAGACAGTTGGAAGGAAATTGGCGAGAATCATTGGACGCGTTGGCAAGAAGACAACCAAGAAAACGACCTCAACACAATACGAATCACCAGCACCAAAACAACAACGACGGCGGCTACGACAACAAACCTTTCGTGAGCAACGGCAGAGGCTCGAGAAAGAAGAAAAAGAAGTCGCACTTGTAGCAGAAAATCGGTGCGACTTTCTAATGAGTTCTACCACATTGAGGATATACCTGGCCACAAGCGAACATAACGTTTCTATATGTCGACAGCTGCCGTCGACAAGCTGAAACGACCCAACGTATTTGATGTTGACATTGAAGAAACATCAAGTGAGGACACTTGAGTTTTAGGACGGCCGAGTGTTAGCGCTGTCGCAAAAGAAAACGACTGACCCCAAGCTCGTGCCACCACCCGCGTGGCGCACTGTTCTTTTTGTTGGGCAGGCGAACCCACTAGACGTATATTAAACACCCCTTTCAAAGCTTTACTGGTTCCCGTTTCGCATGTCGAGGCCCTAACAGTTATTCCTTTTTCTCCAGCCGCGCAGGGTTAATGAGGTCCAATCTCAAACATAGCTAACGTCCTACTAAGAGTTCTACTGGGGATGTTCCTGACGTGCTGTTGGGTGTTTGCTGGTACGAAAGTGACCAGAGGTCTAGCTTTGTTTGTTGGTCTTTGCCAGAATCTTTTTCAGCGCCAACTTTACTGTTTGCACCACCCGTTTGGCGAGTGCATTTGACTATGGGTGATAGGGTGCAGTTCTTACGAGTCGCACACTGTTCTGGGACGTGAAGTCTTTAAATGGCTGTCCCATTGTCCGAAAAGATACAGTATGATAATTTAAAATGAGCAAATAATCCTTGCATTACTTCTACAGTCTTTTTTTGAAGTAGCATTCTTCACCAGAAGAGCCTCAATCTACTTAGAGTAGCTGTCTACTACAATCAGCAGCATTTCTCCGTCAACTGGCCCTGCATAGTCTATATGAATTCTTGACCAGGGAATGGTTGCTGCTGGCCATGACAGTGGCTCTCTTGAGGGCGGCATATTAGTTTTCCTCGCACTCATAACCAACTTGTCATGCTACTACAAACACTTATTTGAACCAGGAGTGTCTCATTAAAAATAATTAAATGAATGATACCTGTAGTGTGCATCACATGCTGCCAGGAGAACCATACTGAAAGTCTTCTTGTAGTTAAGGTTTCTTGCACCCGGGTTGGGGGGCATTCAATATTGACGTGCTTCCCATCAATGCACCCAATACAATTGGGGAAATTCCAGAGTAGCTCCATCTCTGCTGCAACCTGAAATAATGGTGGTCATAAAAAAAAAAGAAAGGGAAGTGAGCATGGGATAGTGTGACCTAACAGATACTCTCCCTTACCTTTTTCCATTGGGTTGGAAGTGTCTTGGTAATACGTGCGTGTGTTTTCATACAACGCTCACATAATGTATCTTGCGGTTGCTATCAATTTTTTGCAACACTGCTTGCTCACTCCGAAGATTGACTATAAAAATAACGATATGCTGACCCTGCAGTAACCCCCCCCCCCCCCCCCCCTTGCCCCGCTTCCCCCCTTACCTCACGGTGATACCAAGCCGGTCGTGTGCTGATATCGGGTCGCAGAACGGCGTCACCTTGCGCTCGATCACCGGACCAGTGAGTTGCAGCAGGGCATCAAATGTGCTGGGTGGTATTCGCAGGAGGCTGGAGACCAAAAAGCAATAACAAACATCCGTTTACCATTGTATAGACCTTTGCAAAAATCGCCCTCAGCGCGCTGCCATCTTTGTCTGCTGGGAAGTCAATGCGAGGCGCGAAGCGGGTGCGGCCTCTCCGAAGACCTACCCATACCGTCGCTCTATAGGGTCTCTAACTGGTACAAGCCACTGCCCTGTCTTAAAGAGGAAGTGGGGAATGACAGCTGAACACTCTTTAAAAAGGCCGTTACTCCGCAAGTCACACTGTTGTTGCGCTGCTGCACTGGGTTCCTGGCTCAATTTAAGGCTTTCTTTCACTTATTGAACTTTATGGCTCTCAAAGCTGAATAAAAACAATTTTTGCAAAACATAAAATGTAAACACATCATACTTAAAGAACACATGCAAAGGAAAAAAAAATTTTTTTTAGACAGCTTAGATGGAAAAAGGATGTCATAAAACGATTTTACAACGAAGAAACAAAATTTTTAGAGCTATATTTACGGCGCTATACAAATTTGTAGTTGGCGCTCGCGGGAGCCGCCGCTGGTCACGTGGTAGGCCCGCGCGCCGCCGCGCTGCGTCGCCGCCGCACGCTGAGCGTTGTGTGAACGCCGCTTCAACGCGTTTCTCCACGCCGCCGTCGCCGCCGCCGCACAAGTTCGTCTGCTTCGGGGCGCCGCCGCCGTCGTCTGACCGGCGCACAGGTCTATCACGTCTGCTTGCGCTTTTTCAGGAGTTTCCTTTGGGCTCTAAAAGTTACTTATTCGTCTTGGTTTTTTGTTATACTTCAAACATAGATGAATAAGTTACTTTTAGAGGCCATAGGAAGCTTCCGAAAGAGCGCAAGCACCACGTGATAAATAAAGACCAGTCACGTGATAAATACAGACCACTTTTCTGCGGTGCCCGCGGGCGCCAACTACAAATTCGTTTGGCGCCGCAAATATAGCTCTAAAAATTTTTTTTCTTCGTTGTAAAATCGTTTTATGGCGTCCTTTTTCCATCTGAGCCGTTTAAAAAAAATGTTTTTTTCCTTTGCATGTGTCCTTTAATATTCTGCTTTCAGAGAGGAACATTCACGGCTCTGGCCAATGGGGATGCCAGGTATAACGTCGCCAGCTGCGAACATTTAGCACCATGCCCAAAACCGCATAAAGTAATACTCTCTGATCACTGCGTTTACCCTAATTGGGTCCATTTGTGGCCTTGCCTCTTTGTCTTTATGGGCATTGGATTGTTTTCCTGTAGTGGACTTGCCCACAAGTTCTTCAGCAGTGACCACCTGCCTGAGAAGCTCTCGGGCATATGTCGTCTCCATCTTTGCAGGTTCAAGCTTGAGCATATCTAGAATTGCCTTGTTTACTAAATAACCTCCAATGTCAACCTGCTAGTTTTAATTCATTTAAAAAGACCCGATGAAAGTTGTTCCCCAGATCATGATCACTGCCCAAGTGCCACAGTAAAGAGACACAGTGATGGAAGCGGCATTTAACCTTTTGTAGCAGGTTCTGTAAGAGGTTAAATATTGGTTTGGAGCTGGGACTTGCTTCCTGTTTACATATTTTAATGTATTCAAAGCTGCAGTAAATCGACTTGATAAACAAAAAGACAAACAAAACTTGCCTTTTCAAATTTTTCTGCAGAGGCTGCCCTTTCCTCGTTAGTGTTTGGAAACTTCATTACTCTGGGGCCAATGTCATGAAGGAAACTTGCCACGTGCTCTATTAGCCCCGAGAGCGAACACAAGCGTCGCTGCGGTCGCCGCGCCCTGATTGGCTGAGGTGTATCGTGATGTCAGGGGAAGGACTCCGCTCCGCGGTCTGTTGCTTGTTTACGCCGGTTTCCTGGTTTGGTGTTGTGTGCCGCAAGCACTTCGAGGAGCAGGGCCTCCTTTACCCGGTGTACAAGACGCTGGGTTAGTCCAATATTGACATGTTTCCGTACATTTTATAAGCCTGCTTGTCACTTTTACCTTTATAATTGTGTTACAAATCCCGAAAGCCATCGGCGGTGGCGATTGTGCCGATGAACCTCCCCGTCCGTCCACACAATACAAGGCAATCTTGAAAGGGGTCGGGGAAGCAGCGGCATAAGTGTTTCAGACGCTGGAATTCTGTTCTTTGCCTGTTCATGATTTAGGATAATATTAGATCCCGCTCTGCAGGCATTTGAAATGGCATTTACATCAAGGGCCTTTGGTCGGTCGACAAATTACCTCGCGACCCCGACTCTGCGCGTGCCAACCTGCATGCGCTGGTTCGCAGATGTTTTCAAGGCCCTGGGTCTGAAGGCCCTTGAAGTGGTCGTGGAACAGAATTTTTTTACATAAATGTAGCTTCTTCGTGAATTAATTATATAATTCATACATGTATGCAGGCATGTCTTATTTTTTAGAAGATGCACAATTACTGGAAATTATTTTGTTTGGTTGCAGGAAAAAACTGCTGAATTGTCCCCCGTCGCCGGTATGAGATCTAGTGAACTGCCCAAAATATGCAAAGCAATACTACAGTAATTTGGAATGTTTATACTTTTCCTGACACTCTTTCTTTTATTCCAGCCTTGTGTACTCGAAAAATACACCATTCTCCTTTCCAATTAAAAGCAACACTGCTGCAGGTCCCCAAAAGCTGCCTCAGCCCCCAAACTCCCTACAGCTGAGCTCTCTGACAACACAGGAAAACGGGAGGAACAGCAAGCATTCGAACGGCTGTCCAGTGGTAGATGCTGCACTAGTAGAAGAAAATGTGGATCCTGTGAAGGGTGACAGTTTGCGTGAGAAAGCTTCTGGTATTTGAGCTTCAGGAGAATTTGATTTAGCTAAAATCTCAATTTTAGAGCCTAAGGGACTAATAATGGGCTAGAAACCTTCACCTATGTTTGTTGTACATTACTTGAGGAATAATATAAACAAGTCGTCAGATACACCAGTGGAGTCCATTGGAATACTATCCGAATCCAGCAAAGATCAAATGCGAGCAATATATATAAATAAATGTTTCTTCTTTCTTTATTTTGCCCCTGTACTTAGGGTGTCTCACCTGTGATTCTCTCTCCATGGCCCAGACGGTATTTAACATGTTGCCTGAGCAGCATGCAGCTTTTCTGCTTCGGCGATCTTGTTTAAAAACAGATACCAAAAAAAAAAAAAACGAAATAGTATACATAATCTGCCAATTCATTCAGACCATCAGTAGCATTGATTGTCTGAGATGGAAATCTAGTGATGCTGCTGCAATTGTGGCCATATTTCTTCATTTTCATATACCAGCTGCGATTCATGTGTTGCCTGCCCTGTCAACCAAGCCTGAAATGTTGGTTGAAGTTCCGCCTGGCAACTACAGGCCATACTTTAATAAAGCCACATATTAAAATTTACACCTCATACAAACAACACTCACAAAAAAAAAAAAAAATATAGAAACGAGCTTGCTGACAGCTAACGTCGTCACAACCTCCACAGGGCGAGCGGAGCGAGTCGGGGAAAAATTCTTCCCTCGTTGTGACGTCGCCCCGGTTTGCCGCAAGCGGGCGCCACGCGAACTTCTCGGGGCTATTAGCATAGTGCAGCAAGCTCTTGGCCATGTTGAATCTGCTCGCCACATCCCACAAGCAAGGTCTGTTTCTGGCAAACCTGAAAAAAATCGAGGTTATGACGCTTACGTGGGAAAACAAAATTCGGAATCTTCAGTTTAAGCATATATTAGCCTAGTATGGCTCTACTCTCCTGTAAGCCATAGAACGACGCTGGAGAGTAACTTACCACAAGAATGACGAACATGTGTTCCTCTGGCGTCTTTTGCTTGCGCCCACCATGGTGTTGGCTCTTTGGGTAGTGGGCAGATTTCTCGTAGTCAGCTATGAGCTTATAGCAGACTGCCCTTTGCACCCGGAACGTCCTTCGAAATTGTAGAGTTATTAAAACGAGTCGTCACTGTAATATCACTTTCTTGATCGACAATCCATGCAAGTCTATTGGTGGAGGTGCAAACACCTCCACCAAGGGTAAATGTGCAATTCTGATGTTTCTCTGAACTGCTTGCCAATCACTCGTGCCTCACCAAACGCAGGACAGAAAGCGAAGTTCTGAACACTAATTATGCTGCCGTCAGCCAACATACAAGTGTTGTCATTCATCTGTGCCCTCATGCAGAACTTGTGGGGGAAGATTTACAGCTTTATACTGAGAATCAGTGCTGTCAAGAGCCAGTGGCCCATCACCATGTTTGAGGGAAAAGTGCCTTTCATTGTTCAAATCCTTTATTGTTGACACACTCTGGCGCTCCATGACACGGTTGTACAGCGGCTCCAATGGCCTCTCTGACTTCTTCCGTAGTGCTTTCAGCGGCCGTATGAAGTTTTCAAATGGAAATGCACTAAATGAATGTAGTGGCTTATGAGCTCTCACACCATTCGCCAAGTTGGTGAGGTTATGAACGTTGTGGGAAACTCCATCTTTTCCATATAGTTCGATGTATGTTTGACAAAATGGACTAGCAACTGCTCAGCATAGTCCACAAACTGGTGGCAGTACCTAGGACTGCAGAGAACTGTGACAGCTGGGTGGAGACCCATGAAGTTGAAAAAGAATGGTTCAGGAACCTTTCCATGAAGCACAGCTGGGCCTGTATACAGCACGAGTAGTCGAAATTCAGCTGCCTTTTAGCAATCCAAATCTACAAGACTCCTGGGCTTTCGAGCAAACTCTGAGCAGATATGGCGCTGAATTTCGAAGTTAGCGAAAGATATGGCGTCTCGCACCGCAATGCCCAGGCGAGACCTGCTGTTCCCCATAAGTAGGGCTCCCTGTTTTCGGAGTTTATTCTTCCTGAAATTCGGAGGGTGTTTTTCGGAGCTTATTTTTTAGCGAAAATTCGGTGTTTATCGGAGTTTATTTTTCATAAATCCCCAATTTTCCAAAATTCGGAGATTAATTTCGCAGGATTTCCTATTAAAAATATTAAATAATAACCAGATGCAAATGTATGCCAGATAGAAAATAAAACGCGCTTGTATCAATTAAGATTTCTTCAGTTGAATTTGACGTTGGTGTCATTGGCAATACTAATTTGTCCCACGACAAAAGCCGCACACAAGTGTGGCTTCGATAAACGTCGATACCTTAAAATCAATAAACTGCCCGAGGTAGCCCTAAGGAAGCTCGCAGTCATCCCATCAATCTATTCCGCGGCCGCGCGAGGTGGAGTGGTTAAGGACGTAATAGAGAAGTTTCAACTGTCCCTCTTCCCTATTTTATACAATCTCTATGGTACATAGCTTTCACTGTTACCCCCAGAAACATACCCTCTCCTTTCTCTAAATCCCAAACCCCATGGCCCAACTGGAAACCAAAAGAGTGGCTTTTGTCGTGACACGCATGGTACGATGACCTGTTTCCGTGAACCAACCTTGACGAGACAAGCCGCAAGACCTCCTTTTGAAAACAATCCGAGGCTTGAAAGATAATTATGGTGTCATCTTCCCAGGACCATTAATCCCACGCTGCTCGAATTTAAACAAAAAAAAAAAAAAAAATACTTTGGGGGGGGGCATGGGCACATTTGGAGTTTATCGGATAAATCCGAATTAACAATAATTTTACCGGCGGGTGTTTTTCGAAGTTTTTCGGATTTATCGGAAAACACGGAGCCCTATTCATAACCTAGAAATGAATTACCAGTTAGTATACGGGATTATATCAAATCCGATTCAATATCAGCTTTGTATGCTTGTTTAGTAGCACTAGCACATTGGTGCCAGTCTATGTTTTTAGGAATAATTTAGGGGTTTGTGTACTTGCGCGGCAGAACTCCTCCATGAATCTGGGCTTGCTGGGTCGTTGAAGCCTTGGCAGAGCCAGTTTCGAGAACAATTCATCTAAGTCATCTCCTTGAGCTGCCTCTCAATGGCTTCCATCGACTTGAAAAACGAGTTCCATCTTGAGATGGCAGGACGCGGCAGGTAGATTCCACAGTGAGCTTTGATTGCGTCCGCTGCAACTGCGGACTGCCCCTGCTTGTTCCACAGTTTATGGCACTTGGAAAACGCGCCTCTTGCAGCCTTCACGTGGTCCTGGTTTGTCTGTTCAGCTCGTGCTCCGTCGACCGTCGCAACCAGGTTAGTGTATGAGCTACACAACGTTGATGAGGCGGCAAGCAATACCTCAACTCGTCAACTTTGTTAATAATGGGACAGAGCGGCACAAACTCGTTCGCCTCAGGCACCTCTTCTTCCGCGTGCACCTCGGTGAATACTCTAAAAAATAACAAAATAAACATTGATTAGTGTATATAAATGTAATTGGATACTATAAGCTCTGGACAGGCCTCCAACAAGTTTTATGGAGGGCTAGAAACCATTTCTGCAAGAATCGGACAACGCACTGCGAAGGGCATATTTAGGGAGGTGCTCAGCATTTGGTATAATATTAGAATGCTCTACCAATGCTCGGGCTTAGTAGCAACAGCCAATACAAAATATAAAACTCAGGTGTATATTATTGCTGCAACTTCTCTAGAAAATTTAAATCACGGTCTAGCATTCTGCTTTGAAGTTTCCCGAGCAGTGTTAAACCACTGCTATTCCTACATATTTCTAAAAAAGAAATTATTGTAGGGTTTGCGATGATGTACACAGCAAGTTTCTTACTGAAACTGTGCCTTAATTATTCATTGAAACCTCATTCAACACCAGCGCTATGCACTTCCTTATAGGAACATTGGCAGTGACCGCTACTGTACCTTTCTTCTTTTTCTCCGACCGTTCCTTCTTTGAACGTCTTGGCGGTGTTCTGTGGAATATTTTGTGTAAGGTAAAAACACTTATCGAAATGCCTTGATGAAATTAGATCAGCTGTTGGTGATAACTTTGGGCACTTTGCCGTGGAGACCGTAGTTGCTGAATATCTCTTCCAGAGAGCTTTCTAGGCTTTCATATGTCACACTTCCTTTCATTCGACGGCAAGCGAGGGGAGCGATCCTTCATTCCAAGGTATGCGGATCAAGCCAGAGCGCCATGACCCCAAGGTACGATCTATAGAATGATCAAGGAGCAAATGTCATAAGAAAGAGAACACACCCACCAGGGACCAAGAGATACACTCACCCGTGCCACCTATCAAGCGCAGACCGCATGGAGGGTTATTTAGCACGCGACAACGCGACACACTTCGATCGCTCGTGCGGAAGTTGACACGGAGACACCCGCATGCAGACAGCCAAGCGCCGTCGATGGTGTGTTTTCAGCGCTGCCAGATTACAAGATTCTCAATGCGCGCTGTAATTGTCGATGCAAATACTACAGAAATAAAATTAAAATACCGAATAAGTAAACAAAACATGTTTATGTGTCAAATCAAAGGAGCTCAAATTTTTAAGCGCAAAATAAAAATGTATTTGAACCCTCTGAGCTGCGCTGAATACAAAACGGCAGACTGAACTATAGTAGCGGTCAACTTTCTGTGGCATAAGAGAAGAAGGGAAGAGAGCGCGTGCACAGCTTCGATAGCGCTCAAAGTGGGCGAGGGTATTATCGCCTATAGCTTTGGCTGCATTGCCACAGAAAGTTGACCCTGAGTATAGCCGCGTCTCGAGAGGTGTCTTGTTTTTTCTTGTCGTTATTTTCTGCCAGGTCCCAAAAAATGGTGCGCTTTTCAACCTCGCAAATGAGTTGTTCATTGAATGCACGCGTGTCGACCATAACGCACATGCAATCGGCGATCAAAAGAAGAATAAAAAAGGGAGCGCAGTCAAACTGCCAGGACGACGATCGGTTTCTCTGCTCAGTCACGTGATAGCTCGGCCGCCTCTCATTGGGCGACAGCCACTTGACGCCTTGGCGCGCGCATCTTTTTTCTGGGTCGGTTAGAAACGAGACTACAGAATGCGCACGCCAATGCGCATTCTGTAGTTTTAGTCTCGATGACGCGATTTGGTTACATTCAGAATTACTACTGACTGGCCCCCCTCGTGCCTGGCGGAGGGTATACCGAGATTGATTATCAACTTTTAATAAAATATAATATATTTTAATTGACAATTACAAGCACCAGTGGGTTTGCTCTGGTGTTGGTGAAAATTAAACAAATTGGGTTGTGGCAAATGTGACAAAGGGTGTTCGCGGAGAGTTAACCTTTTGAGAAACGCTGGACCTTTTTCCGACAAAGTGCTGGCGCAAACGGCCTACGGCCCTTTTTCTAATCTAGAAATTGGGGAGTTTGGGTCGCTGTGACCTAGATACAGCTCCCCTAAAAATGACACTTTCCCCTTTTGGATTATCTCGTCGCGAGGTTGATACAAAGGAGACCTCTTTCCACTATGCTTGCCCAGCAAGAATAGAAAAATACAGCTGTATACCCGGGGTCAACTTTCTGTGGCAATGCAGCCAAAGCTATAGACCGACACGCGGGCTTGACGTCACGGAGCTGCGGCGGCGCTGCGATCGCGCCGGAGCCGGGGGGTGTGGGCAAAAGGTCGCACGTTTCGCATGAGCGTCATAGCTTTTCATTATGCCGCGAAGCTGTGTTGCCGTTAATTGCACCGAAATGTACAAGAAAAGTAGCGGAGTGAGTTTCCACAGGTTCCCGGCAGACTCTGAAAGGCTAGAAGGTGGATAATATCCGTAAATCCAACAGATGGTTGCGTCGCGCGAACGACCGTTTGTGCGGCAAGCACTTTCTTGTAGGCAAGTGCGGCTTCCATTTCAATCTCCTTCCCGAGGCTTGCGTATGTGCAGGGAAACCGTCGTATGATCGAGACCACCCGGGTTTGGTTCCCACGGTGTTCGCGCACAAAGCAATGGAAAAGCGCTCGTTGGAGGCTCGCTACGCCCGTGCTACCCAGCAGAAGGGGATCGGCAACAGAACGGCAGTGTTGTAGGTGCTACCAAAAAAAGTAACGAAATACGTTTCTCGTTACTTGCAAGTAAAATGTACGCGTTACTGAGCTACGTTACCTCCAAATAAAAGAAACGCGGTACGGCTACCGATAAAAAGTAACGCACATTACTTCTGCATTACTTTTCAAATTATGATTTAACACGTTTTACGGTTTTGACGATGCAGGTATGCATAAGCTCATATATCAAGAAACATCATGTTCATGCAAAAACTGTACATAATTACTTTATCTCTTTTTACGGTTTCATCTAAATACTCACGAGAAAAAACGCAAAGAAAAACATGGCTTGACACCTAAGAACACGGAAAAAATTGAAGTGTAATTTCTTTAAGACTTGGGAAGTAGTAACGAGTAACTTAATTACGTCACTTTAAATAGTAACGTAAGTACGTTACTCGTTACTGTGTCGAAAAAGTAACGAGTAGGTTACTACGTTACTGAAAAAAGTAACGCATTCCTGGTAATGCCGTTACTTGTAACGTGTTAACGCCAAGACTGCAGAACGGGCAAAACATTACTGCTTGTCATTCCTTGTGGTCATGAGGGTAGGAAAAATATCATATCCTATTGAAGATGCTGTGTGTATTTAATCAATTAATGAATACACTTCCGCTTACCCACTGTCTGCTGATCCCGCCGGCAGTGCGGAATCCGACTCGAAGTAATCGTAGGCCTCGAGACACTTGTACGCCTGCACCGTGTCGGCCGTAAACTGGCTTGGCAAAAAAACTAAATAAACGACGACGTGAGCCGTCGACTTCGGTGGCAGCAACTTCACGTCGGAAGACCAGCAGGCCTTGTTTACGGCTTACGGATCCTCGTAGGCAACGCCGTCCACGCACAGTTTGTTTCGGTACCGCTGCCGTTGAGGCTCGGGTAGCGAGCTCAAATAGTCGGGCATAGCATACATAGACTGTCAGAAAATGCGACTCACAAATAAACCTACAAGGGTCCCTACTACGTCCACAACGAGCGCACGCCACACAACGCAATGGCGAAAATACACAGAGCCGGGGCGCTTTTGCCCACATAGCTACCGCGCATGCACGGCCTTCCGGCCTTGTTGGTAAACAGAGTCGCTCCGCATGTTGGTCTATAGGCGATGATGCCCGCGCCGATCGATGCTGCGCTCGCGCTCTCTTCCCTTCTCTTATGCCACAGAAAGTTGACTGCAACTATAGTAACGCGTATCATGTCGAACTCACATGCGTCAAGGGTTGCGCGCATGCACAGTAGGTATTTCGAAAAAAGGTCCATTAAAACAAAGTGTAGCAGCTAGAATGAACATAACCGTTGTTCCGGTAAAAAAAAGTAAAAAAAAAAACAACCTGTGAAATTGTGTCCAGCAGTCAGCTGTTACCGCCAGATACTTGAGGTTTCGAAACGTCTCACGAAGGCTTGTTAAAGCTTGCGTCCCTTCTCGCCATTATCATCTTTCGCGTGGGCACCTTCTTTTCAGGAGCAATTGAGTTCAAAAGGCTCACAAACGATGGCTCCTCCACGACGGAAAAGGGCTGTAGTGTCCCTACCACGATTGTCTCCACCAGCTTGTTGGAGCGCTCTTGAGAAACGGGACCTTGGTGCATGCTATCAATCTGCGTCTGCTTCAACACTGATTTGTCGGTGCAAAAGGTCGTGACTTCGCTCCTTCTTTTTTTTTTTTTGAAAGAACTTCAAACTCTGGTAGTTTGTGTGCATGGAGGCTTTGACGAAGAAAATAAATAAAGGGTATAAGAACGACGGCGAGGCATCTATGCCGATTCCTGATTAGCAGTGTCCTGCCGCAAGAAATACCTAAAAAAAGTAAATATTATCTGAAATTGCTTTCAATAACCTCAGCTATTCTGCATCTCGGAAAGGTGTGCTAGCCGCTCGAATAATTTATGACGTTGCTTCGCTTACAAACATGCCTTCGGTCTCGTGCTTACAAACATGCCTTCGGTCTCGTGCTTACAAAATGCCTTCGGTCTCGTGAACGAGAAAACTATTCAATATTAGCCCACCTGCTTAATATATTAGATTATAACCATGGTCGACATGTTTGCGGAATGCATTAATGAACTTATTAAGAAGTTATGAGAGCGCTCGCACTGGCATAAAGCAACGAGGGCAGTGAAACATCAGCAAGTTCTAAAATATACCCGCGATCTGTGAACATTCTGAAAAGTGAGCTGAAGAGAAAACTAATTATAATCGAGACATACTCACCTTGATGTGCTTTTTCAAGTAAGAGCTAGACGTCTTTGATGCGCGAAGCAGCTTAATTTTCGGCATGCAGAGTAGGCATTGAAACTGTAAATTATCAGATTCCGTCTCCTTTAGTTGATACATTTCATTCATTCCTGGCCGTGGCAACGGAGTTTCGTTTTTCATGTCCATCTCACACGCAGAATGAGTCGGAGATGGTAGTCAATCAACTTTTATAAACTACAGCATGCGAACGGGGACTGCTGGAACACAACCAGCCAACCAACACCCCTCATCTTTACGCCGGTCTTAGTAACAGTCTGGTTCATATTATTACCAGAGACTGATTTACTTTGCTATGTGGAACAGGACACCGGTTACCAGCACACTGGTTATAATCACTTGTTGCCTCTTACCAACAGTAATTCTTAGTTTTTCTGTGACAAAAGAAAAGGAAAGGTTTCGTGTTTGTAAGTTTTTTTTGCAGGTTTAAAACTTAATTTATTTTTTGATTATGACCTTAGGGAATTAAAGACTAATCAAGCGGAAGATTCTTTTGTGTACGAAAGTGGCTCAGGAACTTTCAAGCAGCAAGGGGGAGAGCGGGGGTAAAAAATTCCACAAAGGGTGTTTCTTCTTTTTTTCTTTGTAACTGGAGAAACAAGCGAATCGCTTCGCCACTAGTTGTCCACTGTTGTAAATGGATGTCTCCCCCCCCTCCCCCCCCCTGCTGTCCACCTCTGCTGCACAAAGGAGAAGGGGAAGAGGAGGGAGGGGAGGGGGCTGTAACGCAGTAGTTCGTTCAGGCCTTGTAAATGATGACTATATAAAAAAAAAAAAAAAAAAAGAGGATGAACGGAGTTAGTTGGTAGCCAATGTTTTTTTTTGCCTTCCAGAAGCGAGATAGTATCGCCTTTTAACAAATCTCTCTTTTGGTAAAAAATTTTTTTTTTTTAAGTTTATTGTGACGGAGGTTGGTTCTGTGCAGCGATAAGCTTGTGCAAGATTTGGAGATGGATGGGTGAATAGATGTACTGATAAGGGGAAAACCCACCGTTTTAGGAAATCGAAGGCTCAGATGTCTTAGCAGCAAGATACGGCATTGCCTGGGCATTGCGTGCTCGAGCGCAAGTAGTTGCCCCTTGAGCAGAGAAGCTATATTCTCCATTGAGCTTAGTGACCTAAATTTAGTTCCCCTAATGTCTCCAGTTTTATGCACAAGATTGCTATTCTAAACGTTAGATCAGGCGTCGTGACCTTTTCTGAAATACCTAATGTATTTCACCAGTTTCGGTCAAAAGTAACGAATAACATAATTTGATAGCCGATACCGTGAAAAAGTAACGAAAATACTTTACTCGTTAGTCATTCAGAATACTAACGAGTACGTTACTGCGTTAGCGAAAAATGTAACGCGTTACCAGTAACGTCGTTACTAGTAACGCGTTACCTCCAACACTGCTGCACTGTCACCTGGAAGCTATCGGATGTGTACGGCACGTCTCCAGGAAATTGCACATTCGGTTACATGTGAACCTTACTTGGGTCCAGGAAAAGAAATAAATGAACATGGCAGTTCACGCAAATTAACCGAGAAGCTATCAATGAATTATAAACTGTTTTGGTGTCCAATATGTTGTTCTTTGTGTGTGTATATGTGTGTTTGTGTTTGTGTTGGGGGGGGGGGGGCTTAGGTAACCAATAAAGAGTACTTGGCATGCACCAGCTAGGTATTGAGGCATAATTTAAAGCATTGAAACTTTTTTGACATGCAACCAAATTTGAGTTACATTTCTCTGCAATAAATCTCTAAAACATAATGAGCACTTTGGGTGGGGTTCCAGACTGCCAACTTATTATCCGCAGTACAGAACAAACAAAGCGGCTTTTGGGTATTAGTATGGGTGATCTTTCGACATAACACATTTCAATAACACTTCCTCTTCCTCAACGCTAACAACAACATTTCCGGTCTGTGCCCTCCTCGAAGGCTCTGTTGCAAAAACAGTCCTGATGCCCGGGGCTTAACAACAATAAAAATTGTATGGAAAATAAAAAATACATGTAAAGCACCCTTCAAAGTGATTTTAATTTTTATTTATTCCTTCCTGCAGTCAATGTATAAGTGGGCAATCAGCCACAAGTGCACACCTCTTGGTACTTCATGGAGCTGAGCAGGACACGAAAAAAAGCAATCCGGAAACTGCTATTTAAGCTGCGGCCAGTCTCTCATCGGCAAAAGAAACCACAGGTGGCCTAGCATGGCGTACACCAAGTAAACAATCTAATCTCGAAGACTGCATAAATGTCATGGCTTCCTGAAATCGTAAATACACTACGAGCACTTTTTATTCAGAGCTAGATTCAGTTTGGCGCAGCTTACCATGGTTATTTTTGGGGGCTGAAGTCTAGGCACGACCAGAACTTGTGGCCTCTTGTCCTGCAGTGGTTGCACGAGTGTATCCGGCAGCTCCGGGCAGTGTCTGGTACCAATCCACTGTGCTCCAAGCTTCTTTTGGATTTGGAGCTTGATGAGCTCGCTCATTTTGAGGACCCAAAGGATACAGTGGACGTGATACCCATCTGCCGCAAAGTATTCCCTCTTAGGGGCCTTTTCTCTGTCCAGGAAGAAGGGCTGCATAAAACAAACAATTATCCATTAGAAATAGGAAAAATTGGTAAGTGTAAATACCCTTTTCAAACAAGTATGTATAATCCTATCTGAAATGAAGGAAGCATACAACAGCTAATTCCCCACTTGTATTGGGAACAGCTGAGGCACCCGACAAATTACGGGGCAGCGATTGGCCTATTGCAGAACATAAAGAGCACTCTCATGTGAGGATGTTGTGAACCTCCCAAAGTGGGAGTTGGAAGGGTATAAAAATTTTCAAAGTGCGCTGAGATTCAAATTTGCAAATTTTGTAATTTATTAACTTTGCCTGGGTTCGAAACAAAGTTTGCCGCTTTCGAACGCTACCTTTGCAGCATCTCTACTACTATGGTACCGAAAGCTGCAATAGGAAACTGCCATATGCATCCTCCAGTATCATTGTTTTACCACATGCATGTTAGTGCCATAAAGGAGGCGACTTGACGGCTTCTTCGACTAACTCTCTCCGCTACGTATCCCATTAGGACTTGGCTTAATGGTATAGCATTTGCTAGAGACCCTTTCAGGCAACATTTCATGGGCGCCGCCATCTTGACGTCACATGACCCCGCCGCCATAACCAACCTTCAGTTTCTAGCCGTTGCTCCGCGTTGTTTGCTGCACCGGTCACCACCGGAGCTTTACTTTCGTGTTCTTTTACGTTCTGCATTGAAATCGTGTTTCCTTTAGGTCTTTTCAATATTTTAAGCTTTCATTTGATCATTTGATATCTATATTTCAACATAGCTCTTGTATTTTCTAATTTATGGAATGGAATTGGACAGCAAATGGGATTGACGATACAAGATTATGGCCTAGGCCTCAGAGACCATGTGAGTTCATCACATTCTTACGTTTTCCCGCTAATAAAGGGCAGTCAACACCATTGCAACATTTGCTAATTTCAACTGTCGCAGTAAGGCAATCGCAGTCGTGCTTCTCGTTGCATGTGTGCGCTTTAGACATCGTTTCTGTCAGTAATAACGAGGCACCAATGATTCAGTGCTGTGTGCATCAAAATTAAGTATAAAGCACATGTGAGCGATTTGGCGAGCGACAAGACAAGTGACAGCGACCTGCTTCGCTGTTGCTCAGTCAATTATGCGACGAGGCAAACTGCACAAAAGCGACAGGGGCAAGCGACCAAGGCGATGAGCGACGTTTTCTAGAAATCCAAAGACCGAGCGACGCTACGAGCGACCGAGAGGGATCTCCGTCGCTCGTCGCTGACTCTTGTTGCTGTCGCTCTTCTCGTGGCTCGCTAAACCACTTGCGTGCGGTTCAGTCTTTAGTGCCAGGCAACCTATCTGTTAAACTGAAAAGTCTTGCGCGAATGCATAGTCCAAGGCATGTCTTTGGAAACATCTGGCAATGACAGCCGAATCGTTTCAATGGCAACCAAAACATCAGGTACTTCCTGGAAATCTGTGCCAGATGGGAGACCCAGAAGCAGGGGCAGATCCAAGGTAGCCTCCTGGGGGGGGGGGGGGGCCTTCACATAAAAGAAGCGGTAAGAAGGGGGGGGGGGGGGGAGGGGGCTGTTAGCTGTGTTTTCATTTCAAACAAACATCGGGGTACGCCTCGAAGCTTATTTACTCATTTGTTTGTTGCTTGCTATGACATACGTCAAAGTAGTGTATGACTGATTTAGTACATAAATACAAACATCATACGCTAAGGACTGTGATGCGGGACTTGAATCTCTGGCGCCGAGTAGCCGCTCAGCAAGTAGAAAGCCTTGCAGAAGCGAATAACATTTTTAGATGTCCAATTTCACGTACTGTAAAACCCTTTATTTTCGCGGCCCCAATTTTTCGCGTATCAAGCAAAGGGTAGGGCCATATTCGTGACCACTAAATTTCGCGAATTCTTGAGGCCGCAATTTAAGGCTTCTAGAGGCTGGTATATTCGTGTGCCCCCGAATTTCGCGAATTTTTCAATTCTGGAATTTCGCGAAAATTGGGGGCTTGCGAAAAATAAAGGGTTTTACTATTTGTCAGACGCAGGAAGTGTGTTTATGTGCCAAGCGAACGAAGAACTGAGGATTAATTTAGAACGATCTTCAATTTGAAACTGGAATCTCAGTCACACGGTACAGAGCATGCTTCCAGAGTTCAGAATTAATAAGCCTATAATGTAGATATAACTGACAGTATTTTCCCTAAACATATTAGAAACTTGTAGTACGAGCGCTTTGCTGTCTCTCGCACCGCTATATCATGTAAAAATTTCACAGCAACGAGGTCAATGCCTCTTGTTCATATTTTATTCACATTATAAATAACGTCGACCTCAATGTTTTATTTTGAACAAGGTTCGATAGTCCGTACAATTGAACAAAATTTACAACCAGTTATACAATTCCTTTATAAACAAGCATAAAATTGATTCGCTTCCCATATTGGAGTCGCATAATACTACAACTTTTAAGACGTCTTTATTTCTACTTATCTACGACATACCACAGGCCGTCATCTACGCAAACAGGGTTCGACAATAAAAAAATATCCGCTGTGAAACGCACACACTTTTTCAATTATGAAAAATGTAGGTGAACAGAGTGAACCGGCAAAAGCAATACCCTATGCTAATATACACATACATGATGACACAGCGAGTTCAAAGAGCCTACTAGAAACAAACACGTGCACACCAAACAACCACCAAGACACAAAAGATGTGTACAGCAAGAAAGAAAATTAATACAAAGCACTGACCAGGTTGCAAATGTCAAGCTATGATATATAACAGCAAAACAAAAGGGAGGTTTCATACAAAGACAAAACCTTGGCGATGAGCACGCAAAGCATGCATTCAAAATTTCATAGAAGATTTAACCACATTTATCACCAGAGACACTTTTGGAGCTCAGCGAATTAGAGAGAAAATGATAGCCTGCGCATCCCGCCATGGGCGAACCTCAGTTACACGGCTTACATCCAAAGAAATGTCGCGATGAGTCGCCAGCAATGCAAGACCAAGCATCCTCTCTTTGCCTATGGTTGATCGGATCCATGTTTTCAGCCTGCGCAGTGTAGAGAAGCATCTCTCTGCTGTCGCAACGCTTATAGGCAGTGCCACTAGCACCTGTAGAAGAATGTGGATAGTGGGAAACATATCCTTGTCACAAGCATTCAGGGCCTCGAGAGCTGTCGACGGAAGGCGCGTGCCACATTTCTCTTCTCGGCTCCACTTTGTGACCCACATATGGTACTCACCACGAAGTGCCCTTTCAGCACCGGTCGCTGCCACACCAATGATTGAGCCATACTTCTAGGCAAGGTTGCTACAAACTGGGCTAGCTTCTGACGCGTTTGGGGCACGTTGTGAAGAAGGCAGCAAAGCAAACAGCTGAAATATATCCAGCGTCTCAGAGGGAAATCTTTGAGCCATGTCTGCGGGACTTTGTCCAACAGGGGCACGTAGACAGCTTGTCTGAAGTAGGCAGTGGCATCGCTTGTGGACAAATTCTGGCAGGAGGCCTGCTTTTTTGGAACACGTTGCAGGCGAAGTTCTGTCCCAATTTCTTCAGCGAGAGTAGTGGCCTCATTTAAAAGATCAGCAAACTCACTTTCTGCCGTGCTTCGCTTCTCGTGCAGTACAGACAACGTGTCTCGTACAGCGTTCTGAGCTGTCTGAAGGTCTATCGATGACTTCTGGAATGCCTTGCTCAGCGAATAGGTATGTGACAATAAATCCACTAACACCACCAATGCTACAAGAAAGTGACTGTCCAAAATTGCAGCCAGGAGAGTAGCACCCTTGAAGGCACTCTGTCGTTCCCTCCAATGAGTGACCTCTTCTAGGGCTTCGGCAATCTTAGGAAGAGCTGTGCGGAACTGCTGAACACTTTGATGGCATTCAACCCATCGTGTTTCACAGAGGCCTGTGAGCTGCCTTCCGAGCGTTCGCTTCAGAATTACGTTTCTTTTAGACGAAGCTGCGAAGAACGTAGTGACCTCTTTTATCACACTGACGGCATTCCTCACGGCTTGCACCTCGTTCGATTTCGAAATCAATAAGTTCAGCGCATGATTGTAACACGGACATCTTTCAGCATTCGGAGCCTTTTTCTGGACCTCCGCAACTGCTCCCTTTGTTTCGGATACCATTGTGCTGCAACCATCTGTCCCAGTTACGACGCAATTCTTTGGGTCCAGGCCATAGCTTTCTAGGATGCCGAGAACGGTGCGTCCTACATCTTGACCCGTAACGGTGGGCTGGACCACCGTTTCTCGATTGTTTGAGTGAACTTGTCCCGTGGATGACTTCCGTAAAAATAGGAACTGAATGAAGTCCTCATGGAGCATGCCATCGCATATGTAGCGCAGTACTAGTGCTAGTTGCGACTCGTGGGTGGCGTCGGTAGTCTCGTCGAACATGACACTGTAGAGGACAGCATTTCGCACCCGTTCAATGATGATAGAGGTAATCTCCGCTCCGCAGCAGGATATAAGCTCATTTTGAGTCGTCTTACTGACGTACGTTTCTCGGGAGGATGAGCCAGGAAGATGTTCAGCGAGCTCTTTATCTCCGCTCTCGACCCGGAAGCGCAAAATTTCTCTGAAATTTCCTTCGTTTACAACGCCAGACGAGGCCGAAATCCCTGTCAACACGCCATCATCTCTGTGCCCTCGCAGAGGGGTCTTGTGTCGGCCCAGGAAGATAATTGACTTGATGATCAGCACCAGCCTTCGCCTGTTTTCATTCACTTGTGCCAAGCGATGGGCACTGACTTGGTTCTCCACACTTTTCTCCGGAGCAATGATGCGCTGCTGGAATTCCTTCCCAGAGCTCACAGCAGCAATGTGGTAACTTTTTTCAGCATGAAGTGTCAGGCTACCATCCTTTCCAAGGAGGTTCTTGAACTGTGTGAGAGGCTTTCAGACTAGCTGCTGAAGAGTGACTGTCCTGTGCTTACCCCCCATGTTTCCTGGGACAAACAGAGCACAATACTTGCAGTAAAGCCCTTTGTGAAGATCTGACAGAACCAGCCATTCAAACTTCTTCAAGTGTTCGCACGTAGGATGGCAGCGAACCTCTTTTCCGTCTTTCTTGTGAAGAGAAAAAGGAAAAGCGTAGTCCATTGGAGGGCTCCCAGTGATTCTGCAGCAAGAGGTTCCTCGTGTAGTCATCAACTGACCTGCCAATATGGCTGCCGACATCGTTCAGCGCCCCTTGTTTGTTTGTTTCCAGCCCGACGGCTGGGCATATTGCGACTAGCGTTTCAACATTGACTTCACTAGCAGTGGAGACGCATGGTGAGTGCGAAGCATGACAGTCATTAGCACGGTCTATGTGTTCGGAAGAAGAAACAAGTGACGTAGAACAAAAGACTGGCTCAGACGAACTATCTCTCGGGGAGGGGGGGGGGGGAGGGGCCGAGGGCCGAGGGCCCCCCCCTGGATCCGCCAGTGCCCAGAAGGAAGATATCTTGCTCACCAACGCAGTGGACACCTGAAAACGAAATGCTAGTTTAATGAGAAGCAGTCCCATATGAAGCTGCATTAACATTAGCAGGATCTGATCTTCAACAGGTATCATAAACAACGCTTTGGCAAGTGATACTGCCAGCAAGACATAAACCTGGAACACTTGTTTTTGTTAGCCCCGTAAAAAACCGAAACTGGCTGTTGGAGATGTTCTCGTCCACTGTGACCCTTGTTTGCTTGGCCTTCTGCATGACCTTAGGGGGCACAACTTCAACTTATGAGCAGTATGCATGGCTATGGGCACATGGTCAGGTGCAGTAGCTTCACACTGCACTTCCTGCTCTTTCGTTTTTTATTTCTTTTTACAGTTCAAGCATAGAGTCTTAGTGTGGTGAGGCACGCTCTAGGTCCTAGGTGAACTAGCAGGGTTAGGACTATCAATGATGTCCTCGACATCCATTGCAGCTGGGAGTGGTCCCAAAGGGGACTCCTTGGCATCTTGGGTCCCTGCAGGATCCGATGTTGCTCTTGCAGCAGACTCTACAGTTGGATCGAAATTAACTGTTGGGCTAGTTGGCTACACATTGTATAAAAATTCAAAAGCGCAAACACCAAAGAAAAGAGGAGGGGACAGGACAGAGCGCTTACTACAACTGGACGTTTAATGCATTCCTTCCTCCTGCCCTCGTGCAGCACCCTCCGTTTTGAAAGAACAAACACAGTTTGAAATTTTTTTATTTTTTAAATCTGCAATGACTTTTAACAATACATTTTTGGTAGGGACTGTTATGCTTACCTTATTTTCCTTTCCCAGATGCTGGGTTGGATAGAGGTTCAGAGAGGTTGGCCTTTGGTCAGGAAAGTGGATGGAGCAAATCTGCAAGAGCAATAAACAATTTGCAGGAAGTTACACTGGAGTAGGCTTGCAGAGTCATTCCCTCCTCAATAGCTGAAAATGACCCGTATAATGGCAGGCTTTTTTTTCTGTCATAAAAATAGCAAATAAAAGTTCTACCTTTCACAACCCCTTCTACACATACGGTTGTTAGGAATCCCAAATGAAACACAGGCTCTAAAGACAAGGTTTGAGTTGTAAAAGTTGTAACCTACGTGAAATGCGTTAAACACCACCTCAGACCTTGTTATTGAGGGGATAGCAAAGATGGAAAATGTTAGTCAAGCAACTTCATATGGGGGCTTGCTTGCATCCTACGCTAATCTATGCTACAGTCAAACCCAGATATATTGAATTCAAAGGGGATTGTAAAATAGTTTGATATATCGATAAGTTCATATCCAAAAATGTGTTAACTTAAGCTCCATTTGAAATTTCCGTGCATCTCTGCTGACACCGAAGGCCGCAACAAATGGGACCTTAGCAAATAGAGCTATAAGAGCCGCTAAATACAGTAGATCCTAGTTAGTGAAAATCACAAACACGGCCTCGCTTAGGTGATGGTGTTTGTGACTTCCACACAGCGCAGGCAACAAAATGAAAAAAATAATTCGACAAATGAAAAAACAAAAAAGCGAGCTGCATAAAAAAAAACTTTCCATCCATAGAATGAAGTTAAGCAAGCAACAAAAAAACAAAACAAACATCAGCAAAAACGGTGAAAGAAAAAAGGTAAACAAAGATCAGGCATTCAAAGTGCGATCGCTCAACCGTTGTCAACGCACTAAACTTAACGAAGACCTTTTTTTGGGGGGGGGGGGGGCTTATTTTATTTTGGGGTCAAGAGTCGCGCAGCAGCAATCGTGTTTGGGGAAAGAGCGCACTCTACCGTTCCAACAGCGGGCATTCCCTGCCCTCCCTACGCGTGCCCATCCCCTTGCTTTTGCCATCTTCCACTTTTTTTTTTTACAACTGCTCTTTTGTTGCGTATTTCCATGCGCGTATTCTGGCTTGGCGATCTGCCAGTCCCGCAGTGCAAGCTATGTGCTCGCTGCCAGCGCCATAATCTGACCGCGGGAGAAGCGACTGGCGGCTGTCTTTTGTTCCCTGTATAAAGTGTCCCCGCCTTGGGAGTTTGATACAGAAAAACAACGCTCCTATACTATTACATGTGATTTTCAAGGGGATGTTTGGACTGTTCATCGATATAAACAATAATTCGAAATTCCCGGGTGTGATATAACCGGGCTCGACTTATGATTCCGCGATCTCTGCGTAGTCGCACTTCACTCGCTGAGCTTAACGTACCGTGACAGTTGCTAATATGCTGGAATGAACGCATGTGCTTCGTACTTGAGTGACAACGTTTTACGCCCTATGATTGCTTCCTTCGCTTGTAAAAATTGAGCGGCACAACAACGACCTCCTCCAGACATCGCGCATACTGTTTACAATTTTTCCGGCACCACCATGCCATCAAAGTAGCAGTACTTGCCATCACATTTTTACTGTGATTTAAGTTCTTCCTTTCCAGGTTTGCCAGCCACTGTCGACGACATTCTTCGTTTTTCTTTCCGTTTGGAAATCAGTGCATCGACAGGGGCACCAAGCATGGACAGTCCATGTGCGTGAGCGGGGCATGTTCAGAGCACACAGCTTGATTCCAGGCCTGAATATTGCCACTCCCTTTTAGAGCGCAGCTCTTAGGGGCCCGTTCCCGGCTTGAGCAGCGTCGGCGTAACCAAGGTCGCCCCAAGGTCACGCAACCCCCAAGGTCACGTGACCCCCAAGGTCAGCCCAAGGTCACGTGACCCCCAGAGGTCACGTGACACCCAAAGTCACGTGACCCCCCCCTTCCCGAAGTCACGTGACACCCCCCGAGGTCACGTGACCACCCCGCAGGGTCACGTGACCCAAACGCCGAGGTCACGTGACCTCCCCGATGACATCGTCACTGATGACGTCACCGGCATCCGCATCGTCATCGTCATCATCACTGATGACGTCATCAGTGACGTCACTGGTGACCTCACCGGCATCCGCATCGTCATCGTCATCATCACTGATGACGTCATCAGTGACGTCACTGATGACGTCACCGGCATCCGCATCGTCATCGTCACGGATGACGTCATCAGTGACGTCACCGGCATCCGCATCGTCATCGTCACGGATGACGTCATCAGTGGCGTCACGGATGACGTCACTGACATCCGCATCGTCATCGTCATCATCGCTGATGACGTCATTGGAGTCCGCATCGTCATCGTCACATCATCAGTGACGTCAATGATGACATCATCGGCATCGTCACGTGACCCCCAAGGTCACGTGACCCCAAGGTCACCCCAAGGTCACGTGACCCGCAGAGGTCACGTGACCCCTCCCCCGGTCACTTCACCCCCCCCCCCCCCGTACCCTTCCCTCCTCCTCCTCAAGAGCTGCGCTCTAATTCGGTGTTACAGGGAGTTGTAAACGGCTTTCACTTTTTTTACAGCCTACTAGTGAGCACGTCTTGTCCGCGGGACGCGTTTTCTTTGTCCCGTTGTGGTCGTCCATCACGCCAGCGGGGAATCAGAAGTTGCGAGCTGTTGATTCCCTGGCGAATGCAGCAGGTACGACGAAAAATGAAGGTCGGCTGTGGTGGCTTGGAAAGCGTGCGGAGGGTGCGGTAAGTGGTGTCAGCTCGAGTAACTGATTCCCTGAAAGCGTGTATATTATAATGTTGGCAGGGCAATTAGGAGACATCACTCCCCTCCGGTAGCGTGGAAAGAGGCGACCATTTAGAAGCAAACAATACTGACTGTTGCTACATTTCTTTTGCGTAGCAAGCTTCGCACATATATATGCATGCATGCATGCACGCATGCATGGAAACAGAATTTCTACCTGTGTAGCACTTTCAGGACTTTTTAAGAAATAAAATCTCTTAAAAAAACGCTCCACAACTTTTTTATGGCAGCGGTGCACAAACTGTGATCCATGGATTCCCGGGGTCCTCGAGAGCATTCAGGGAGGATCCGCAGAGATTAGAGAATCATTAAAAATTTGTGCGAGTCTATTCTCCAGCTCTGAAGGGTAAAATAAGCTGGATAATGAATCACTTTTATAAGAAGCTGAACACTGATTTTATGCTATTGGACGCGGACTTGCTGATTTACCTTTAATGCACATTGTGCTAAAAGTCCCGGCAATGCGTTTTCCATCGAATTACTTTTCTACAGAGACAATCCTTTTTGGCTCGTTCTACAAAGGCACCAGTATCAATGAAGATTAAACTGATGTATAATTTCATACTTTGCTACCTGCCGCTTGGCATATCAGTCAAACAGGCCAGCTCTCAAAAATGCAGCGCTGCCCAGTGAGTACAAGAGCAGCAGCAATGTGCAGCAGTAATCACTTGACTGATTCGGAGGGAAATGGATGAAGATGTAGTTGTGGTGTAAAAGTGAAAAGCAAAACTTGACTTTCAAAACGGTTAGGTTTACGTTCTATACACTACTGGAAGTGCGAGCAGCTAGGCAAATACAACTTTAGGCTGATCACCGACCTTCCTGTTGAAAATATTCACAAGATCATCTCAAAGAACCAAGCAACTCATGCTCCAGAAATCTGCAGGGTTACAGTTCTTCATAGTCAAGAACGGGTCAAATTCTCTGGCGCTGGCCTCGGGTGGCACCCATGATGGTTGTACAGAAGGTCATAGCAGATGCAGCAGTGTCTTCGAAGCAGCACCTTCCAAGCAATGAAGCCTTGCACCAGGTTGTAAGATGAGAGAGGAAAACGGACTGCCTACACAAGCCGTATACTGTACGGGCGCTGGTTATCAAGGGAGAGTTAAGAACAACTTTAGATGGTTGGGAGTTTCTGCAGTGTGACTAGCGGAGGCGAAGCTTGACTCTTGTTAATTTTTTTTTTTCACCGCCGGAAACTTGAGGAAATTGAATAATGCTCCAATGTGGCTCATGGACGGAACATTCAAGACTGTGTTGCCGCTTTTCAGACAGTTATACGCAATTCACGGTAATCTTCATGGCCATGTGTTCCCTTTTTTTACTGCCTCACGACTCGACGAACCCAGATGGTGTGTGAGACGCTCTTCGAAGAAGTGCTGAACTTGGCCGCAGATCTTGGACTTGCATTAAATCCGAAAACTGTGAGTACAAACTTGGAACTGGCAGCATTCAAACTCTATTTGGTCGTGGCTCCCGATGTTGGAGGTGCACAGTTGCCTGTTTGACTTTCGTCAATCAGTATGGAGGAGTGCAGCACCTAGAATTGGTAGTGTTTTACAAAAATTATGTAGATGGCTTCGTCATCAATGTGAGGCAGCTAGCAGCCCTTTCGTTCTTGCCCACTGAAGAAGTATGAGATGCCTATGCGTCCTTGGAACCACTCTTGCCGCAAGAGTGGTTCTCCTACCTGCTGCGATGGTAGGAGGACAACTACCAGCTTGAAAAATCACGCTGCCGTGTTGGCTGTGCCCTGATTAGGAGTAATCTGTGACACTGTTCCAGATTTTATCCTTTGCACATGTTATAAATCGAGACGCAATGGTTCCCCGTGTTTCGGCATTCTGACTTTTTAGCTCGGTATTCCTATATCAGGCTTATTAAAATTTCCCCACCCACCGTATCAGAGATAGTTTAACCATGGGTGTTAAAGTTGGGGTAGGCCTGACATAGGACAATTTCGGCATTCGGATAATTCAGAATTTTCGGCGTTTTTAATGCTTCTTTTCTAAGGAGCGCACGCTGTTGCACATATTTGTGTTCATTTTCTCGTGTGGAACTAGATCTCTATGAACAGGAATGTGCCATAAAACATGACACTTCATAGCAAGAATGATAGCTATTTAGACTGAAGACAGCACAAAATGTCCAGTGGCCCCAGCCCAATGCCACTGAACTTGGATAAAATGCACAACTTGCATCCGAGTTGATGAGGACGACATCAGCCATCTGCCTCACATTTTGCTCCAGCAGGCACTTCAGCAGGAGTCTGCGGCTCTCAGTTTTCCGGTCTACCCAGCACCTTGGCAGCACCTTGAACACGAAAATGGTGCTCGCGATGCTCCGCAGGTGCTCCACAAGGACCTATAAATGAGTGAACAAGCTGCAGTGTCCGAATTTCGTGGTGTGTGGCCACAAACATGAATAAAAGGTAAAAAAATAATCAACATACCAGGATGTCACTGACAATCACGTCCGGTGGCTGGCAGTTCGCCAGGTCATTGCCTCCAACGTACACACTGCGGTGCCCCCCCTACACTAGATGTACACATACCCATGCCACATGCGAATTACAGGCAGCATACGCTGAGCCATTTCAACTGGCCAGCTCCCAGCAAGACGCCGTCCATCTCGCAAACTGCAGAAGAATTGCAAAACATGACACTTCATAATAAGAATAACATCCATTTAGACGCTAGGCCCCAGCAAGACGCCGTCCATGTCGCAAACTGCAGAAGAATTGCAAAACATGACACTTCATAGCAAGAATGATATCTATTTAGACTGAACACAGCATAAAAAAGTCGGTGGCCCTTGCCCAATTCTAGAGGACTTCGGATAAAATGCACAACTTACATCTGGGTTGATGAGTATGACATCAGCCATCCATCTCACATCTCGCTCCAGCAGGCAGTTCAGCAGGAGTCTGCGGCTTTCAGCTTCCCGGTCTACCCAGCACCTTGGCAGCACCTTGAACACGAAAATGGGGCTCGCGATGCTCCGCAGGTGCTCCACAAGGAACTATAAAGGAGTGAACAAGTTGCAGTGTCCGAATTTCATGGTGTGTGGCCACAAACGCGAATAAAAGGTAAAAAAATAACGTACCAGGATGTCACTGACAATCACGTCCAATGGCTGGCAGTTCACCAGGTCATTGCCTCCAACGTACACGCTGTGGTGCCCCCCCCCTACAGTAGATGTACACGTACGCATACCACATGCGAATTGCAGGTGGCATACGCTGAGCCGTTTCAACTGGCTAGCCACCAGCAAGACGCCGTCCATCTCGCAAACTGCAGAGGAATGGCAGAACATGACACTTCATAATAAGAATAATATCTTTTTAGACTGAACACAGCATAAAAAAGCCAGTGGCCCTTGCCCAATTCTAGAGGACTTTGGATAAAATGCACAACTTACATCTGGGTTGATGAGTATGACATCAGCCATCCACCTCGCATTTCGCTGCAGCAGGCAGTTCAGCAGGAGTCTGCGGCTCTCAGCTTCCCGGTCGACCCAGCACCTTGGCAGCACCTTGAACACGAAAATGGTGCTCGCAATGCTCCGCATGTGCTCCACAAGGAACTATAAAGGAGTGAACAAGTTGCAGTGTCCGAATTTCATGGTGTGTGGCCACAAACGCGAATAAAAGGTAAAAAAATAACTTACCAGGATGTCACTGACAATCACGTCCAATGGCTGGCAGTTCACCAGGTCATTGCCTCCAACGTACACGCTGTGGTGCCCCCCCCTACAGTAGATGTACACGTACGCATACCACATGCGAATTGCAGGTGGCATACGCTGAGCCGTTTCAACTGGCTAGCCACCAGCAAGACGCCGTCCATCTCGCAAACTGCAGAGGAATGGCAGAACATGACACTTCATAATAAGAATAATATCTTTTTAGACTGAACACAGCATAAAAAAGCCAGTTGCCCTTGCCCAATTCTAGAGGACTTTGGATAAAATGCACAACTTACATCTGGGTTGATGAGTATGACATCAGCCATCCACCTCGCATTTCGCTGCAGCAGGCAGTTCAGCAGGAGTCTGCGGCTCTCAGCTTCCCGGTCGACCCAGCACCTTGGCAGCACCTTGAACACGAAAATGGTGCTCGCAATGCTCCGCATGTTCTCCACAAGGAACTATAAAGGAGTGAACAAGTTGCAGTGTCCGAATTTCATGGTGTGTGGCCATAATTACGAATAAAAAGTAAAAAAATAACGTACCAGGATGTCACTGACAATCACGTCCAATGGCTGGCAGTTCACCAGGTCATTGCCTCCAACGTACACGCTGCGGTGCTTCCCCCTACACTAGATGTACACGTACGCATACCACATGGGAATTGCAGGTGGCATACGCTGAGCCGTTTCAACTGGCTAGCCACCAGCAAGACGCCGTCCATCTCGCAAACTGCAGAGGAATGGCAGAACATGACACTTCATAATAAGAATAATATCTTTTTAGACTGAACACAGCACAAAAAGGCCAGTGGCCCTTGCCCAATTCTACTGGACTTCAGATAAAATGCACAACTTACATCTGGGTTGATGAGTATGACATCAGCCATCCACCTCGCATTTCGCTCCAGCAGGCAGTTCAGCAGGAGTCTGCGGCTCTCAGCTTCCCGGTCTACCCAGCACCTTGGCAGCACCTTGAACACGAAAATGGTGCTCGCAATGCTCCGCATGTTCTCCACAAGGAACTATAAAGGAGTGAACAAGTTGCAGTGTCCGAATTTCATGGTGTGTGGCCATAATTACGAATAAAAAGTAAAAAAATAACGTACCAGGATGTCACTGACAATCACGTCCAATGGCTGGCAGTTCACCAGGTCATTGCCTCCAACGTACACGCTGCGGTGCTTCCCCCTACACTAGATGTACACGTACGCATACCACATGGGAATTGCAGGTGGCATACGCTGAGCCGTTTCAACTGGCTAGCCACCAGCAAGACGCCGTCCATCTCGCAAACTGCAGAGGAATGGCAGAACATGACACTTCATAATAAGAATAATATCTTTTTAGACTGAACACAGCACAAAAAGGCCAGTGGCCCTTGCCCAATTCTACTGGACTTCAGATAAAATGCACAACTTACATCTGGGTTGATGAGTATGACATCAGCCATCCACCTCGCATTTCGCTCCAGCAGGCAGTTCAGCAGGAGTCTGCGGCTCTCAGCTTCCCGGTCTACCCAGCACCTTGGCAGCACCTTGAACACGAAAATAGTGCTCGCAACGCGCTCCACAAGGACCTATAAAGGAGTGAACAAGTTGCAGTGTCCGAGTTTCGTGGTGTGTGGCCACAAACACGAATAAAAGTGTAAAAAATAATCAACGTACCAGGATGTCACTGACGATAGCGTCCGTTGGCCGGCGGTTCGCCAGGTCGTTACCCCCAACGTACAAAACTGCAAACTTCACTGGCTTCAGCGACGCTGCGGTGCCCCACCCCCCCCCCCCTACACTAAACATACATGTATGCACTCCACATGCGAATTGAAGGTGGCGTAGGCCTAGCCGCTTCAACTTTCTATCCTCCAGGAAGACACCATTCATATTGCACACTGCAGAAGAATGGCAGCGACGTGTGCAACAGTGCAACGTGCAACTGACGTTGAAAAGAAGGGAATGGATTGTATATGATTCCAGCAGATAGATGGATCGACCACCTGTTTTGTTCAGCGTTGCCAATTCGTGCCGGAACATACCTCAAGGACAGCGACATTAAAAGTTATGTGGAATGGTTTTGACTATCAGTGCGTTTGTTTTCCTAAATAATAAGAATACTCAATTCTATTTTCTTATATTGTTATACTACAGCGTGGACTCTATGGATTGAAGTCACGTTAACAAAAGTTAGAAATCTGACACCTGGGTGATGAACATGTTTTTTTAGAATAGAAAAAAAAAAAAAACTTGCCGCAATCAAAAGTTACAAATAAAAGTGCTAATTTTTTTCTGAATTTAGAGCAAAGGCAGTTAAGCCTCCTTTATGCCATTGAGAAAAAAAACATTCCAGTGAGGCACTGGGCCATTTGATTGAACTCAACAAGGTATAAAAGGGAGGCAAGAATAATTTCTTGCATTTGTTTTAAACTGAAATGTAAATCGCCAATGTACCTGTTCCCATTCGTCCAACACATACACTCCAGCTTGACCACATGGAAGCTGTCACACTTTCGCAAGTGCGGAACGAGGGTGAGTTTGACAGCAGTTACAGATTAAGATACTAAGAGAAAGAACGCAGATAGGTTCAGGAAGATCATGTCCCACCGTCCTAGCGAGCACACCATCATCTCCAATCTTTATGTCCTATACTCTGTCCGACCATAATTCAGAGCGCGGCCACTGCCACGAGGCCTACGGATCCCCATGTGGCGGGTTCGAATCCTGGCCGAGGTGCCCGCAATCTGACTGAGGCCTATTGCGGAGGAGGCGCCGTGTAACCGAGCTTTCGGTTGCATGTCAAAAGATCCCCAGGTGGTCCAAATTAATCCTCAATCGTCCGCTGGGGCGTGCCAGATGCCCGTCGTTGGTTTGGCACGTAAAACCCCCAAATTTGATTTTTGACTTTTGGCCACTGCCACGAGCAGGCGTAGCCAGTCCGGCGCTGATACCATATCACGTGACCTGCCGTTTTCGTGCGGCGGTGTGCATAGCACACATTCACGTGACACGATTGCAGCTTGGCAGGATGGTGCATAGCATCGGCCACATTCAGACTTGCGGTGGAAGGAAATGTAGCTACACCCACTACGCTCAGTCATTAATGATGTCATAAGTCCCTGGCTCTACCGTGAAGTCTACTTGATGAGCCGAATCCCACTGCTCTCTCGGCCTGTCCTCCATCTCCCTTTCCTGTCTCTTCATCTCGGCCTAATGCAGGTTCTCCCTATCTTGCCTCTCTCTTTGTCCTCCCTTACCCTGTCCTTTTACTGCTGTCGTTCCTCTACTACCTCATCATGTGCTAGGTCTGTTATCTGACGGATAAAATGCAAGCGCCTGTCAACGCCCGTTCGCTGCATGAACAAACGAATGTGTGCCAGGAACTGTGCTATCTAGTTTGTGTGCTCTGGAGCGCAATCTGAAAACCTCAGGTTAGCGGCGGCTGCTCTCAGGACCTGCTCCGCTGGCGCGTTTCTGCCATCTATGAACCTCTTTTGCTTTACTGGCCAAACACCAGCAGGCCAAGCCACATGTTGGGGCACAGCAGGGGGCATGGTCACTTCTTCCACATCCTCAAGGGTCGGGCTCGATGGATGTCCACTCTCTGCTCCCCGCTGTGCGGCCAAAAAAGCAGCCGAGTCCTGGAAGGGGGATGGTGGGTCCTGGAAATGCATTTGCCACTGTCAATATGTGCCAAGCAATCTAGATCGGGGATCGGCAACCCTTTCAAGTAGCTGGCCAAGGAAACACGAAGTGGATGTGGGGTTGGGTTAGACGGGAAACTAGTGTGTTTGTGTGTGTGTGGGTGTGGGTGGGTGCGGGAGGCGGCGGTGGGAGGCACGTTTCGAGGTTCTCCGACATGCCCAAACGCTGTTCCGTTGTCGGTTGCAGTAACGAGAGCAAGAGTTGTTGTGATTTATATTTCTTTAGGTTTCCTTTTACTAGCCTGCACCCAATGAAGCGTCGGCTGTGGATTCGGGCAATCCGGTGAAACAACGTGAACGGCTCCTAAAGGTTGCCTTTAAAGCATTACCGTGTTTACAGTTGCCACTTCAAGAAAGGTTCACGTCTTTGTTCCTTTATTTGTTATTGGTGTAGAAATACAAGTCAGCAGATTGATTAATACGTATGCTGTTAAGTCGCTTATGTGCCACGCAGAGCGAGCGCCTTGGAGTTCGCGTTTCTGTGACGGTGCGTTTGACTGGCGCATGATTTTGCTTGCTAAAGTGGCGGTCTTGCATTGCTACGCAAGCTGCCTGCTTTTTGGGTGTTGTAAACATTGGAATTGCCCACAGTTTCCAAATATTTATAAAGCATTGAGGTTAAGTGGCTATGCTGCACAGTTTGTTGCTATGTGCACACCCAGAAAGAGAAATGGGACCACGACCGCATCTGCTGGTCTTGTGGTTAAATAAAAAAGAGGAAACAATCGACTTCAGGAGTTGTTTTCATGTATCTGTCGAGTAAAGAAATTAGTTTGCAACATTGTCTTCTTCATGTATCTGTCGAGTAAAGAAATTAGTTTGCAACATTGTCTACAGGCGCGAGACTCAAAGCAGACAGGTGTGACCGATTTCCTGTTTTTTCTTCTGGACCTCTAGTCACACACCGCTGTAGCCTGAAGCGGGGTGACATCAATGCCGAAGCTCGCTCACAACTCATTGGCTGTACGTGTACGTCTTGAAAATATATTAAAGATGTATTTTAGTGGTGAATTTGATCTTGTGAAATTTCGAAGTGGTACTCCCTTCCAGTAAAAAAGACAAGACCAACAAACTTTCCAGGGTCAGCGTCGCTCTCAAACGACTTAGTAGTCCCCAACGCGTCCGCCGTTGACCCTGGGAAGTTTGTTGGTATCATTTTTAACAGGAATGGAGCTACACTTCGAAATTTCACAAGGTGAAATCCACCACATAAATACACATTTGACGAAAATTTGACGTTGGCATTTGCGGACGCCGAGTTTTTCGGATTATTTTAGTCAGCCTTTTTTGGACCATTTTATAGTGAGACTTCACATTTATGATAATACTTGTCGTCAATTAAAATTTTCGAGCAGGTTAAACAAATCAGTGTTGCGGAGTTGCCCCTCCGGAGTTGGAATGATTCCGGAATCATTCCGCATTTTCGCGACCCCGGAATGGAATGGGAATGGAATGGCGGCAACGGTGAGGGGAATGGAATGGGAATGGAATTAGATGCCTTTTGCCTGGAATGGAATGGGCCAGGTTGTTTATATTTTATTTATTTTTTATTAATTTTTTCTTACGTTTAGCCATACCGAGCCAGTCAGGGAGTCTGTTATTCAGAAATAAAATTAGCGGGAAACTGCGAACTTGCGTAAGGCCCCAATAGACTTATACGCAAAAAAAATGCAATACAAAAAACAGGCGTCGAAGCAAAGAACAGGGGGGGAGGGGGGGGGGGGGGGGGCGTCGGTGGCGCCTTTTACCAGTGAAGTTCAACACAAATCCGAATGCGTTTGCGCCTGTAATATTGCACGGCTCAAGGGTACGTCATCAGCCGACGTGAACGTGACCCGCTGCACTGGTGATCCGATACCCAGGATGGAGGCCAGACATGGCCTCGCTGTGCGGACCCAGACTTCGTACACCTGTGACTCGTCTCGAGCGCGCTGTATCTCGGAGAGCTCGCACCTGTGCCGGCCATCTCAGGTCGCAATCCAGGAGGTCTCTTTTTGAATGATGCTAGGCGAAACTCGAAGACTGCCATTCATGTGTTGGAGGCGGACAGTCGGCAGGAAGGACCGTCACAACAGGTAGGCCACCGTATCGATTTTTCAACCGTAACAGAAGATAAGACATGTGCTTCAGGATGCTTCAAGTGGTCCACTTTTCTCGAAAATTCCAAATGCAACTGCCTGCATGGTCTTCAACGAGGTCACCTACAACGAAAGTATGTATTCTCCTTTCATACAGCAGCGTGGTTAAAGTTTCATGTTCAACACCTACAGATTCAAGAATACTAGTTCATCCCACCGTGACGTCATGGGATCACTGCTGACGGGCGCCCTTATTGGAGGGGGAAGTGTTGATGTTTTGATGGAATTTATTTAGAGGTCAAAGTTTTTTCGCATCACTGGTCAGTCAGACAGGATGCCAGGGAAGGGACTGCGCTCAATCCTTGACGGAACGTTTTTTAAACCCATTGACTTGAGGACTCTTCGCCCGGAACCACTACCTTCAAGGCGAAGTGCCAAGCCTGCGGAAAAGTAATTTCGGGACAAAAAACCAAAAAAACTTTCACTTCAAATCTAAAGCCACATCTCAGTTGGCGTCCGAAAGAAATTTGAAAAATGTATTGCATTATCAGTATTTATATTTCTGCTCTTTCTAAAATGTATTCTTGTATTTGTATTTCCAAAAACTTTTTGCCTCTTTTTAAATGCATTTCCGATATGTATCGCGATACATTTTTACAGATATATTTGAGACTTCAGTATCAGGATCTTGCAACTATTTTCATATATCCCAGTATTTGTATTTCCAAATACATTTTTGAATATTTCTGCCCAACCCTGCACCATAATGCAGCTGTCAAATGACACTTTTAACGTTTAGGAATTAGAGGAATGGAATGGAACGATTCAGCCATTCCAGGAGTGGGAATGGGCCCAGTGTCCCCATTCCTAGGAGTTAAAATGAATGGAATTATCGAAAACTCTAATTCCCCGGAATGGAATGGAATGGAATTGGAATGGAATGGGGTGCCCATTCCGCAACACTGAAACAAATAGCTCGCAGTTGAGAAAAATCTTGAGCGTCGTCCATTCATTCGGAAAAATGTACAAACGGACAAAGTTATCCGTTGTCAATGCATTTATTAAAAACAATTGTACTTGTCGGTTTCGTTAATTAGAGTAAAAACGCCGAGCGCATTTACCGACCGCGTTCAGGCAGCCAACTTAGCTTGGAGCGGGCAGAACCGGAAGCAACGCAGGCCATCAAAAACGTTTCTCCTGCTTGCCGATAGATTGCGCCCAACATTTGCGGAAAAGGCCTTTTAAGACAAAAGGTTAATTAAGGCCTAAATGCTTTGGCACTGCACTGATTTCTGAAATCCAGCCTACAGAACACTTGCGCCCCTTCTCAATGCACATTTTAGTTTTCAATATTGCTCGCCGAGTCGCAAACATACAAGTTGAGTGTACTAATTAAAAGTCACGCAGAGATGTAGAGCTCTTCATTTGTCACTTGCAAAAGCATGTGTGATTATGTGTGCTTTATCCTCGAAAACATCCATTTACACACCGAGCATCAGTGTACTGCTTAGATTTGAAAACCCCAACGTAGGAAGCTGATGTAAAAATTAACTAGACGAGTCATCTTACCCATCATCAAAAAACACTGCGAACGACTCCTCTGACTCATGATCCACTTAAAATGAGCAAGCTCCACTGGATGAACATCTTGAACTTGTCAGAAGTCTGTCTGATCTTATTTCTGAAAGATACAGATGTTGTTCGAGTCCTCCTTCCTCAAACCATGTAATACCTTGAGTTTGAAGAGTTTTTGCTAGCGGTGTCTTTGCAACAAGAACATTGAGCGATTAGACTCACTACAATCTGTTTAAACATAACTTTGCTAAACATTTAAATCAATGGCCCAGCCAGCCAAGGACTGTAAAAGCAAGACGCGCGACAGCATACTGTCCGAGGTTGCAATCCCCCTGCCCCCTGCGGAGGGCTTGTCATATGCCTCGCTCCGATTGCCTCGTGAGGGATGCAGCTTTTAACCATTTTGAAAGTTATGCTGAGATAAAGTATACTGCACTGTCGGAATAGTTAAGGTAAAGCTCTAAAGCTCTTCTACCTGTGGGAATCCCAGATTTGGGTTTGGAGTGAAACATCAACCAGTAATGTCAGACAGAATCAAAATCGGAAAGCTGCGATGGCTTTCATTCTACAAAAACATCAACCCCAAAAAAATCTGTTTGGCCCAAAGACTGCACAGAGGGTTTACGCTGTGTCAGGGGCCGACCCCTCATCTAGGTGGTTAGCCGGTGTCCTCAGTATGTAAGAGATAAGGGTCATCCAAAAAAACAGCAATGGGGCGAGGGGGGAGAGAAGGTGGTGCTGTTCGCTTTATGAAATGAGGCAGCTGTAAAGCCAAAGGAAGTGCCACAATGTGGAAGCACTGTATAGAGGAATGCACACAAAAAACAATAAGAAATAGCTTTTGTAAACTACGGCCCATGCTCATTAGTCTGCAAGCCCGAAAAGAAAGTAAAGATGGGCAAATAATCTCCGCAGGATCTTGGTCATCAGTTGCCTTGGTTGCATTTGTGGTGCATTCAGGTGCCTTGTCGCATGATGGAGTCACTCCTAGAATTCAATAGAAGAGTTCAAGTTCCATCGCACATGGCAGCACTTCTGAAAGACAGCTGGAAAGGTGACTATAAGCCCACAAACATACCGTAGAATGCCGCGTATCCGCCCATTCCACACTAAGCGCCCATTCCCAAAGTTGTAAGATCTGAGAAAATATGCTCAGTACATTGATATGTAAAATTGATGACGGGGCAAGCGCCCATTCCCCATTTTTTCGCGATTATCTTAGATTTTGAGTGGGCGCTTGCCCGGTATTTTACGGTAATGATGAGGAGACGCCGCAACACAGTGTGTGCTATCTTACCTCCAGTTTGAGTGCTGGACTGGCTTTCTGAAGTTCCTGTAGCCTCAGACGTGCATAATTGACAGAAAGAACCATGTAGTTGTATGCTGAGTAAACTGCATGAAGATAAGGGCTTTAGTAACCAATGAGAAATATGAAAAGTATACCTCCGCAAAACATTGGAGGTGCCAGTTGGGAAGCGCAAGCTGCCAAAGTGGATCCACTTTGGCTTGTAGACGTCCGAGGTTCCACAGCTGCAGCGCTTTGTTCCTGCCACCTTGGCCGCCTCCTTGGCGTACTTGTCCCTCAGGTACTTCTACTTTGCCTTGCAGATGTCGTCTGGAGAGAAATATGTTGTTCGGGACACGCATGACAGACATGATATTGCTGCCCGCAAGGCCGAGAAAGCAACGCTCAGTCACGGACTTCTAGAAGACTCGCATTTATTCTGGTTTTTATTGTAACTTATGTCCTGCTTTCTTGTCCTCGAAAGTGGCAGTTCATCCTCGCCCCGAGCACGTGACGCTCAAACTTCCTTTGTCAATCTTTCGAGATAGTGACACACTGTAGATATGCCGCTGCCTGTGACCTTGTCGATTCAGTCTCGCTCTCGCTCTGTTACGCTGCCGGTCCGCTGCCTGCTTTTCTGCTGCCTTGACACTCTTTTTTTACTTTTTTTGTTTGGCACAAGTTCGCCGATTAAACCTTTATTTTTCAGTTTACTGTTCATCCTTTCGTCACTTTGTTCGTGACAATATACTCATGCAGAAATGTGAAAAAGACGTCAAAAATGCCATAGGTAATTATGTTTCGTGGGCAACAAACAGCACACACAAAATGCCCGTTTAAAGCACTTGCGCAACAAATTTAGTCCCACCCTTAGAAATGAATGGCCAAGCTCTCATGCAGATGACTATAGTATGTTCACTGCTAGGCTGACTGGGCGGTAGAAGTTACACGCTCGTAGGAACAATCAACAATAGCTTGCATGCCTACAACGTGGTCACACTCTCTGGATAGTCATGGCCATAGAATGGATCAGGCACGGAGGGGCAGGTGACTGACTGATCTAGAGAGTATATAGCTTTCACTGCCCGTCAGCTTAGCAGTGAATCAAATACAGACATTTAATACCGATCTCACTAACATCTGGTATGTGTACGATGCTATGTATACTTTGTAGGCCGATTGAAACCAATCTATAGAACAAGAATCGTAAAAATTTGTTTTGGGCTGGATGGTGCTGTAATTTGTCATTATTGTTCGTGAAATGTTTGAAAAAATGCTTGGCTGAATCAAAAGTTAAAATTAACCCTTTGCTGCCTGACCCTACTTAACATTTGCCCAGAGTAGTAGAACTTTCAATAAATAATTGGAATGGCTCTATTTGAAGAAACCCAGAAGCAAAAAAAAATATTTATTGAACAGAACAGTTTTTGTGAGTTGGGACATAATAATAATATCTTTATTCAACCCTGGAGGGTTGCGGCACCACAGAAAGGCCATTGGCCCATACCTGAGGCCTGTGGTGCCGCACTACTACATATTGTGAAAAAAGAAACAAATAAATAAATAAATATGACAATGAAGCATTCAACGTTTTTTTCCATGGAAGATCACTGCTGAAGGAAGTCCGATACCTCCTTGCACCAGTCTTTAAGGTCATCCTTCTCCTGGGGTGGACAGTCGGTCAGCGTCTTTGGCAGCGAGCGCCAGAGGGTTACACACTTCACCAAGACAGAGTTCTGGTGACGCACAGTGCGACCGAACAGTGGCTGTAGCCCACCAGATCTAGTAAGGCGCAAGCTTTTAACCAGCGGGAGCTCCTGATCTCTTGGGAGGAGGCTGTCAGCAAGGAGCCGGAGTGATGCAACCTGCCGGCGAAGTGCTAGGGGGTTCCACCCCACCATCCTCAGAAGTTCTTGCGTGGACAGGTCGCGGTAATGTGGCAGTCCAGGGGAAGCCTGGCACTGCAAGACTGTGTAGGCGGCACGCCGCTGCACACTCTCGAGGGACGCTTTCAGTGAATTCTGGTAAGGGTCCCAAACTGAAGCACAATACTCGAGTTGTGGGAGCACTAGAGCAGTGTGTCCCGTCAGTACTACTGACCTATAAGAAACACGAAGTTGTTAGGAAATCTCTTGAAAAGCTCCAAAGCAATTCCTTTCTTTAGATATGCAGAGAAACACTCCGCAACAGGTGCATTTGCTGAAAGGCGTGATTCTTGCTTGCGCTGTGCACAGACTTCGCACCTTCCACGTTTTTCGCCAAAAACAGGCCAATGTGAGCCGAGACTACTCTTTCGCACATCTGCACACACTCAGTAGGAGGATTTGCGCCGCTTGAGACACTGTCCACCGTCTTTGCTACCTGAATCCCTTTTTCGACTAGACGACTGTCCCATGGTGAGGAGTCCCATCACAACGGAGCGCTTGTAGTCCAGGTAGGGGATCTTTTCGTTGAACTCACAGTAGGCGACATAGCTGTTTACAAGAGATATGTCCAGGAAACCAAAAAACAAACGGTGCCACCATTTCTTCGATTTTCTGTCGGTTCCATACATACTCCGTAGCATGTCTGCCTTGTCAATACCTCCCATGAACATGTTGTAGTCCGAGAGCGCAGTCGGGCACGAGACAATTATTTTTGTGCCGTCTCGCTCCGTTCTTTCCACAGTTCCCACTTCACAGCCATGGTAGTTCGAAATAATGTAGACTACCTTGTTGTCTTTCCATTTAAAGAGAGTTATTCCTTCCTCTGTAGTTTTGAAGTCGTGCTCTCCCCGTGTCAAGCTCTTGTCAGAGCGAAGTTCTGGAAGCTGCCTTCGGTTGCTCCGTATTGTGGCACAGGCACATGTTTTTTCCATTTTCAACTTCGCCATCAGTGGCACGGAGGAGAAGTAGTTGTCGAAGAAAAGCGTGTAGCCCTTTCCTAGGATTGATGAAGAAAGGTCAAGAACCACACGCCCCCCAACCCAAATTCAGACTGAAGGTCAGATGTTTCTAGTTGCTTTCCGTGATACACCTGGAAGGTCTGGATAAAGCCCGACATATCTCCCAAGCACCAAATCTTGTAGCCGCGTTTGATCGGTTTCATGGGGTTATACTGCTTCATTGATGATCTTCCTTTGAAGAGTATGATGGATTCGTCGACGCAGGCCTCTCGTCTCAGACCATAGGCTAGTTGAAACTGCCGATTCAGCCCATCTATCAGTGGCCTCGACTTGTAGAGCTTGTCGTTGCACTGGCTGGATAACAATGAATTATCATTTAGGTGCAAGTTCGAAAGTATCCTGGAAAACCTGTCCCTCGACATAGTTCTTGAAACCAATGGCACCCCAAGGTCTGGGGAACCTGACCAGTAGTCCCTCCAAGAGGGAAGTTGATATCCCATCAAGAAATTGATGCCCAAGAAGCCAATGAGCTCTGTGGTTGACAGCTGGAGGTCAATGCCCTTTTGCGTGGCATTAGAGGTTGCTTTGAAAAGATATTTCCTCTTGCAGTGGCACGTGAAGCAGACCTAGAAAAAATTCCATTGGTGGTGAGCAACCACAGAACACATATTCGGAAGCCCCTTCCTGTTCCTTGAACTCCGGTCTCTCAGTCACGTGCTGCCTTCGACGCCACTCGTAGCGTTTCTGACGAAAGGAAAACTCAAAGACTGCGGCTACTTCTTCTGGACTTACACACGAGTCTTCAGAGGCTGCATTGTTATTGACTCCGCCTGTGCTGTGCGATTCTGCTTGGTTGCAGTCCGCCCCTGGCTCTGAGGCGTCGACCAGACTTGGTCAAGCAACTCTTGCAGATCACGTGGGCAGTTAGTTTTTCCTGGTTCCCTATCCGGGTCATCAAAATCCGACTCAATATCCATATCAGCTGAATAATCGCAAGGTAGGTCTTCAAAGAGGAGCTTGTCGATTTCATCACGGCTAAGTGAACTTCCACCTGCTGCCATGCTGAAAAAATAAGCAGTAGTAGTATTTAGTAATAGCAATATTTATTCAAATCTCCGTCAAGCGTCGAACAGAATAACATTTGCCTAATTTGAAGCCTAAACTAAGCAAACAAAACAAGCTTTTTCAGGGCGCAAAAAATGCTGTAGCGCGTTCCATTTTGTCTTGTAGTACTGACGGGACATGAATGTCCCAGAGAACAAACATTCGCATAATTGAAAAAATTGAGCCGGGCGGCGCTCTATATTTATATGTGCTGCCTCAGAAGCTATAGTGAATGCACATATGGTCGCGCAATAATGTAGAATAAAAATTACTTACGTTTTCGATGACTTTCGTTTCAAGAATCAAAGAGCCCGCGCAAACATGCTTTCAGCCATCTTGAAAATTGTGTTCGCGCGATCGCAGCGCCAAAACGGTGCGCTTTGGAAATGCTGCCAATGCCACCAGTGTCCCGATAGGTTTTTGCCGGGATATGGAGCATGCAGGAGATAAAAAAAAATCGCAAACTTTTGGGGCACATGTGTCCCGTCAGGCGGGAAAGGGTTAAATATGATGGTTGATTGTCTGCAGACACAAATGGAGTTCAGCCTTTTCCATACAACCGAGAAAAAACTTTCTCGTGGGCTGAACAAAAAGAGGAATAAAGACGACGCAGAGATTATCTTCCTTTCCTTCCTTCTCATTTGTGTTTATTTAAAACAACTGTCAAAACAACACAAAGATCTGAAAAAAAAATAAAAAAAATCATCATCTGGGCCGCTACACATATTACTGTCTTTGTCTGTCGATTTTTGAAGGAATCATTTTTTTTCCCCAATATTGTTACCAAGACAATCCAACACCTGACTGCACGCTCAGGATAAATTACAATACCATGGTATGTATAAGCGATTGAGATACATTTTGTCCACGTGGTCATACGCTGCAACAAGAATCGCATATCAAGAAAAACATGCGCACAACACAAAATGATAAAACACAGTGTCAGGGGATGCAAAACCATACTCGACGTGCACGATGCCCGACGGACGGGTGGTCTCCTTCCATGCGTTTTCCCGTTTCAGATCGTCTTTGTGGTCGCGTTGAAGCTTTCCGTACAGCCAAGAGTAGTTAAAGACGAGCTCGATCAACTGAAAGCACTTGCTCTGGTCATCGAATACGGCAGCATCTGCAGCCCTCTGCGCAGCTTCGTCTTTCTTCTTCGCTTCCGCAGCAGCGTTCTTCGCGTCTGCAGCAGCCTTCTTTTCGGCCGCGGAAGTCACCTTCTTCGGGTCTGAAACAGGGGGAAGTTCATAGATGCAGCCATACTTGCAAGCATGCAGTCAGCTTCTGCGACAGACAGCGAAGAAATGCAGAGCTGCAACTCGTGCCCTCCACTGATCAACCAGGAGACGGGAGCACCCTATTATGTCACAGTGTGTTTTCTTGCGCCTTTAGAAAAAGTTTAAAATGTAAAACGTTCTTATGCGCTCCCAGAAAACGCACAAAATAAGTGCGACGTCAGAAAATTCACAATTTCTGGGAGTTGCACGGCCTACGCGTGCACAAAAACACATTGATTTGGATCGCATTTTAGTTTTCTTATCTACACATGGCAACCAATAGGCTCTTACTTGTAGATGGATTTTAATTTTTTTGTGTGTGTGATCTCGGTTTGCATTGGTTGTGCAGGGTCAAATCTCGGCTGTCACTCAGTTGGCATCACAATCATGCAATCAAGACCACTGCTCCGATTTCGTTCACTTTTGCCGTGGAGATCCTCCGACCACCGAATATTTTTATCCTGTGAAGTGTCTTTCTCCCTTTATACCGCTTGAAAAAAAGGAAGCATAGGTACAGTTTTATCACTCACATTTGTTGGCAAAGTTCCCATCAGTCGCTCTGTTTAAACACCTTCATAACTGCTTGCTGTCGACCCCCATTGTCACACTAAGACAACGCTGTTTGAAAAAATTAAGTGCCAAAATACATTGGCAGATTTTTCTTACAGCTCAATACTGGAAAATTTTCTGTCTAAACTGATGTATAAAGTTATTGAAATATTCTGTAGTTTCATTTCATACCCCTCTTAAAAAACAATGTGGTATACTTTGTGTTATATGAGCGAAGTATGTGCGAAGCTTCCCTGATAGAGCAAACAACATTCAGTGCAGCACGACACATTCACCTGTATTTGACATACTACAGAAATTTGCCTGTGATTGAAAACCCTCTGGTCTGTGATACCGGTGCCTCCCAATGGTTTCATCAGATTCCTCCCAATTAGAAAAGCGTCTCCACCCACAAAATTGGTGGGGCAGGAGCTTGCCACCTTCATGGGCTCTGGTAAACAAACAAATACTTTGCTGCCTTGTTTGACGCAGCTTGCTGCAAAGGCGTCTTCTGCCTGGTACCAGCGCCTCCTTGCAACCCTGGTGCACCAATATTGGTGTAAGTGAGCTCACGCTCAGTGCGCTCAGGTTCGGTGCAAACTAAAAAACAGTAAAAAAGTCGTTGCAGGGCCCCTTTAACGAAGGGTAGGCATTAGCTCGAAAGAGAGATTTTGGAAATGCCTGAGGCGCCTGACTCCGGTAGGTTTGCTGGAGTGCATTGCACGATTCATATTGCAGTAAGAAAAAAAAAAGGAAAAGGGCATAAGCCATTTGCCAGTCATCGAACAGTTACTCAATAAGCAAACAGAAAAAGACAATTCAATACACTCTTGCCAAGGGGTCTGCAAATGAAAGCTTATCTCAGACCCCTTACAAGAAAAATAATGTTCACAAGATGTATTCCCTCAATCATAACAGCCTGCTCTTTTACAATGGCAAATATAACAGTATTGAGTTTAAACAATTTGATTTTACATTTACGGTTATATGGAATGCGGGGCGCGGGGACTGAATGGTGGGTGTTCCGCGGCTAGGAGGGTGGTGATGCAACTTGTTGATGTCCAGGCAAGGCGTGAGTGTGGGGAGTTCTGGCTCCTGCTGTTTTAGGCCAGGAAGGGGGACTGGCGATGGCACTGAATATTTCTTTACCTGTGAGCAGTGAACCATGTGTTTGTTGGTGGAATATGTTACCGAAGGCGGGCAGTGGTCGAACGCGGAATATCTCAGGCGTACGCTTCCAAACAATTTCGTAGAGGCCCTTAAAATGCGGGGACAGCTTTTTCAAAGGAGTACCCGTACGGCTGGTGGCAGTATGGGGTGGCTCTGGGAACCGGGTCGATGCTGTCGTCCGTCCCCATGTGAAGGTCGAGGTCTTGCTCGTGTGTGGCGAAGAGAGGCGCGTGGCTGTTTGAGATGGGGGCTTGAATCCTGTTTCGGTCACTGTCGTTGAGGTTGGCCCCTATCAATGGGACAACCGATGAGGGCAGAGCTGGTAAGGGCGTTGGAGAAGCCAGCTTGGGCTGCTCATGAGGCTTGACGAGCTGGCGGGTGGCGGTGGCACAAAGGGTTGCGGCGGGCGAAGCTTGACTTGGCATGCTGAGTGGCGGGGGCATGTAAGCGGGAACTTCCAGCGTTGTCCAGGCTTTTTAATCCTCTAAAATCGGTTCCGATTATAGCCTCGTCCCACTAGAACGACAAACACCGAATTTTGTCTGGCGACAAGGTAAAGTTGTGTGTCGCTGATACCGTCCCACCTCAGCGACAAATGGGACCGACAAACGCCGAGAAACACTCGACGACAGAACAGTTCTTGTTTGTCGTCTGACTCGTACCGCCACGAACACGAAGCGGCAGTCCCACCTACGAACACTGTCCGACGAACTATCCGCCTTGCCCTCGCATTCGCGTCCGCTCCCTCTCGCGTTTCGACATCGAGCCGATCGAGCATCGAGCCGATCGAGCGCCTTCATTTGGTATGGCATTTTGTCCGGAAAAACGAGCCGTTGTGGCCGCTCTCCTTTTATTTGAGGCCCTATCCTCCAGTGAGGATGAAGAGCTGCCAACGAAACGAAGGATGTGGGTTAAGCCCTACCTGCGCCGACACCGGGAGCAGGGCTGCTACGCTAACTTGATGCGTGAGTTAGCGCTAGAAGACGCCGAGGCGTTCCGCTCTTGGATACGCATGGACACCGGGACATTTGAAGAACTGTTGAGGAAGGTGAGACCGCTCATCGAGAAACAAGATACGTCATTCCGCGAAGCCATCCCTGCAGGCGAAAGGCTGGCGATCACGCTGCGATACCTCGCCACTGGTAAGTCATGTAGCAAGAGCGAACCGAAGAATGTTGTTTACGCACAGAGTTTGCTTTTGAACAACATAGTGTTAGTGTCTAAAGTACCGTCCGATGGCGCTCTTGGAGAGCGTTCAAGTGCCATCCGACGACATTCCACTCACGCCTTCAAGTGCCGTCCGAAGGTTGCGCATAAAACGAATTGTCAAAGCGAATTGTTTGCAGCGGGAACGTAGCTTAGCGGGTAAGATATCCGCGTCAGACATAGCGTTCGCGGGTTCAATACCCAGTGTAGATTTTCTTTTTTTATTTTTTTTCCTCGAACATTTGTTTTGTCGATTTCACGTATATCTGAAAAATTAATCTTGGTCGCATTCAGACATGCACATCGAAACATAAAGGAAAAGACATCAGATCGTCAGGGTTTTTTTTTTAATTAAAGTTTTGACTCTAAAATCACCCGCAAAAATCAGGAACTCGACGCATCAAGTAGAAACTTGCTTCGAATACTTATTTTATTGGTCAGATTGACGCATTAAAACTTTAAGCTTCGATTGGAAGTACAAACATATTAAAATAAAAATAAAGAACAACAATGTCCCATGTTACTAAATGAGACAGTTTTTATTTTTTATTTTTTTGCACATGGAGTAGAGGCTTAGAATTTTAATGTGTAAATGGGACTAGTAAATTACATATTCGAGGTAACCTTCAACTTGATACATTGAGTCAATCCTCTTTTACTGTCTACAAACAAAGTTACAAGCTAATATTAATGGCCCGTAAAAAATCAGCAACTGTACGTATAAGGTTGAACTTACCTCAAATACATATTTTACTACTCCCACGTATGCGTTCAAATTTCAAGTTTCTACATACAGAAGAAGAAAAAAAATTACACCAATTTGGGGCTTTTTTTTTGTTTTTTGTTTTGTTTGGAGTGTGAGTGGAGACTTTAAAATTTTTTGCTGGAATCCGGCAAGTATAAGACGTATTCGGGGTAAGTTTCTACCTAATGCGTCGAGTTCCTGATTTTCACAAGCAATTTTACAGTCCAAACTTTATTTTGAAACACAAACGCGGCGGCGTTTGTGAAATAAAATATTGCGGTTTCCGGATGCATCGATTTGATATTCTTTATCATACTGGCAGTGCTAGTTATCGCTCGTGGTATTCATGCACGGTCGACTCTTGTGGAGTAACGTTTGCATGGGAATTTCAAGTCTTCAATTTCTCAATTTTAATAGGAGCCAAGTCACGATTAAGTATTTTAGCACGTGATTGAGGTTTGCGAAAGAAAGCAATTGCAATATTAGGTGAAACACGCTGTACTCTCGTGTTTCATGATGGTATACTTGTTTCTGTGCTGTGCATTTCTGATCTCGGTGCTATCATTTCTTGCTTACAGGGGAAACCTTCGCCTCCATGGGTTTCCAGTTTAGAAGGGGGCATAATACCATTTCCAAGATAGTCCGGGACGTTTGCGTCGCCATCTATGAAGTCTTGGCCCCCGACTACATAAAGGTAGATTTTTCCTACATGATTTGTTGTCAGCATAATTAGAGCAATCCTTACATGCTTCACATTAACTCATTAACCCCTCCATAATTCAGCCAGCAAGACAGAGTTAATGTATCATACTACATATACACTGAACTGCTCTTTCATCTGTACGGAGTAATGCAAATAACAAAATATTACGAATATAAGCTGGCAACGATGCTTTCGAGTTATTCATTACCACATATTTCTACACTAAGTGAAATAAACTAGAGATAATACAAGCTTTTCTTGCATCTAGGCTTCGATAATCGAACCATGGAGTTAAAAAAGTGTGGGTCTGTTCAAACTTCCGAATTTATTAGACTGAGAAATGCCAAAACTGAAACTAGAGGTGCGATGGACAACACTAACACCATTATAGTATTGATGCCGAAGTATTGATCATTCTGTTACATTGCTGCATGCATGTGTAGTGGCCGAGTGGGAACCACACTTGGCTGCCATGCAGAGGTCCCGGGTTCGAATCCCGAAACCGGCAGCAATTTTTTTTATTAACTTGTAAAACATGTCCTAGAAAATTCAAGGCTGTTGTCTTTTGTTCTAATAGGAATGTCCTAGGGCCAAATGTTCTAGTAGGAATGTTATAGAAAGCGAAGCGGCAATAAAACGAACCCCACATGGTTGTACAGAATCATTCAATCTCCAGCGCTCAACCTTGCTGTCACGCCGACAATCGAAGCCTGCGACGCAGTTATTTTCTTTTGTTCTGGGCACAAGTTCACCCCCATTAAAGAATTATTTAATTCAGCTCTTCTTGTCACCAGTTATTTGTGACAATATCTGTCCCTGTTACCTTGCGAATTTTGTCACTTTTTCTGCACATTGATGGAACATACAAGTGGAATATGCAAACACATTAGTTCAGAACGTGCTTGTCGACTTTTTGGCTATGCCATTTAATAAGTGTCAACTTAGTGGATTCCACTGACTGGATCCAAGAGGCATATCGGTGCTGTTTGATGAAGCTACAGGCATAATATTTCTATATACTTTTTCATGATAACACTCAAGTGAACTTCACGGTTCTTTTGGTAGAAGAAGTAAAGAGTTATTTCTATGTTGCCTCATACTTGACAAACATAATTCCCTATTCCATTCAAGGTGCCATCAACACCAGGCGAGTGGGAGCAAGTTGCCCGAGGCTTCGAAGAAATCTGGCAGTTCCCTCACTGCCTGGGTGCCTTAGATGGGAAGCATGTCACGATCTGCCCACCTCAGGGTGGGCAGATCGTGACATGCCACGGATCTACGGGCACGTATTGGCCGGGGCATTGCTGAGTTTCCGAAAGCAGCCCAGCTGCCAAACTCAACGAAGACGGCACCTTTCGTCATCGTGGGGGACGAAGGGTTCGGCATGAAGCCATACCTGATGCGGCCGTTTCCAGCGTCAGAGCTGGAAGATGCCGAAAGGATCTTCAACTATCGGTGAGCTCACAATATGCTGTGATCACTATGCTGCTGTCAGTGCATATTGCCAGTTTACTTGCATTTCCGAGTTACGAGGATAACAATAGCATACCACGGCCAACAACAAAGTGCCATCCATACATACCGTCATGGCTGCCTATGGGAGTGTCTGCCACATTTGTCATCCATGCATTTCATGGGCGTCCTTTTCTGTGTGCTAAACCAAAAAAATGAAAGGCTCCATAAAAACATGTAGTTGAGAGGCCTCCCCAGAGGGCTGGCAGCTTGACAAGAAAAAGCAGCTGCGCTGAAAGAGTGTGTTGTGTGGCCAGCGGCATCATCATATGTATTACCGGCACAAGCAGCGTCGCCAGCCCTCCGTAGTCGGAATCAAAAACGCGCAAATAAACGTCTTTGTCTCTCAGCAATCACCACGTGCAATTGTGTCCCTACGCGTGGTTCACATGTTGTAATTGTCATTTGGTAAGCGAGAGCAATTTCTTCTCTTTTTGCACTGTAAAATTTAAAATGACAGACCTCTGTTAGGCTTGAACCACGCTTCACTGAATTCTAGATTGAAACAATTAAGGGATACCTGACAGGCAAAAAGATGGAATTGGTGTTAATAAAGAATACTAGTTTCACATGGGCAACACATGTGCCCCATCAGAATGCTACGACTGTATGTCAATCTCGCCAGCAAAATTGCTGAAAGTAACTTTTTCTTATTTGAGCGAAGTTACACGCTGCAAGCACGATGGTGTGCTTTGCTATTTTTATTGTTATCAGCCGAAATGGTATCTTCATTATTTTAATATCCCCTTTGCTGCAAATTTGTTTTCTTAAAATCCCAGACCTGTTGAATTTGTTTGGGGAGTGCAGTGTGGGCCAAGCTGAAGAGAGTTAAGTAGCACAGCCATGGGGATAAGCAATCAGTAAGGGTGTGAATATATTGTCACAAATGATAATTGATTAAGTGATAAATAAAAGATACTGAACATTTAATGTGGCGAACTTGTGCCGGGTAAACAAAAGAGGAACAGTAGCGTCCCAAGCGTCGAAGTTGGTGTAACCACAAAGGTTGAGCGCTGAAGCGAGTCTGACTCGTCAAGGTCCCGTGCAGCTCCTTAGCTTTACTTCGTTTCACGATAACTTGGCGAACCATGGAGGCTACGGCCCTTGTGACCTACTAAGGACGTTGGAGTGAGGCACATGACAGCACGTCACGGTGGCATTCGTGTCACTGCACCAAATGCGAGGCCTGAAGGAACCAGCTGTCGTCTGCTGGCAAAGAGTCGTCCGCTGCGATACCAACCAACTCGGAATGAATGTCTACCGCCGCAACATTGCGTTCCGCTAGAGTAGCGAGGTCTTTGAGAACAGTTCATGAGACAGACATACAGTCAATTTATCCGTGAATCTGTGGCGGGTGCGACATTTTGAGTGGCAGTGGTCGACTACAGGGCTGTGATCGTTCAAACATGTGGCGCTCACTCTCTTCTCCGTGGTCACATGCTATTTCCTGTGGTTTAGACGCAACCACCAAAGGTAATCAGAGTCGTGGGTCATCGAAGGCGCACACTCAATATTAAAAATAAAATAAAAATATGATACTCATTTTTTGTGGCTTTTAAAAAGCTTCAAATATGTTGAATGAAAAATAAAAGTTGCACAGACACGTGACTTCTGCCAACACACTTTGGCTTCCACACACTTTTCCTCTTAATTTCTTCTTCCTCCCCAGTCCAGTTTTGGATTCAGTTTCAAACAGTTGCATTTTTTAACTTTATTAAAAAATATATGTGATGCTGTAGCAAAATATTGATTGGGTAGCTTTTTTGACACCATAATGGATTGCCTAACAAAAAATAAATTTTGGGGGTGTCAGCATCTCTAAGTATTCTTTAAAAGTAACATATCTTCGTCTTTCTTCCGTGTAGTGTAGCGTAGTGTAATGACGCAACTTCAGTTGCCGTTAAAATAAAAAAAGATGCCTGGAACTACTTTTTGTTGTGTAGGCCGCTGTTGCTGTTGTGGTAACGAGGCCTCCGCAGCCTTGGAGTGCTGTCACATGCCTTGCTCCGATACCCTTATTGGGTCGCGGCGGCTGCAGCCTCCACAGTTCGCCAAGTTATTGTGACACGGAGTATAGTGTGTGTTAGCATCTTGAAAATTCGGCCCAAAAGGTATGAGCGTTCGGGGTGAGGATGAACAGGCATTTTCAAGAACAAGGAAGTTGGACAAAATGATAACAGTTACATCCCGAGCAAGAATAACTACAAATCTTTTAAAAGTCTGTGACCTAGTGTTACTTGCTCGGCCGTGCGCACAGCAATATTGCTGAAAGTCAAATAGCAGAGTGTCATCCACAGCTTCAGCAGTCATCCTAGCAATCAGTGAACCACTGGCATCTTTCTATGTGTGTGCTTTAGGGTAGTGCAACACTCTAGCTAATTTGCCTTTTTTCCTCATTGATTGAACAAGATTACAATCTATTTTACAGGCTTTCCCGGGGACGCCGAATTGTTGAAAACGGCTTCGGCATCCTCCGGAACAGATTCCAAGTCTATGGGGCTCCTCTTCGTCACAAGCCGGACAGAGCGGTGAAGGTTGTGAAGGCGACTATTGCCTTACACAACTACCTTCGGACGAAGAACGGCACGCGGGCAAGGTACACACCACCCGACAGCCTTGATGTTGAAGACGTGCTCACAGGTAAATGCGATATTAGCTGTTCAACTGGTGTAGATATGTCACTTTCAATTTTCAATAGTTGCGTAATGTACAACTAGACACATCTCCAGCGTGTTGCTCACAATCAAAATGTGTAGTGCTCTAGCGAGGGTCCCCCAATTCTTCTGGTCAGCAGCCATGGCAATGCCACTCATTATTATTGCTTGCAGCTATTTCTGAATGTAAACAGCACTATTCGGTGCACTAATGCAAGACTGCAACACATCGAAAGATCTAATGTTACTGTTTAACCGGTTTCACATCCATGAAACATACTGTTGTGGAAAGACGTATGCGTTCCTTCGAATTGAAATGACTATGGCCAAGAGAACAACAGTCAGCTCGTGGCTTTTTTCATTGCAACACAATTTCCCTCCAAAGAGTGTGCCGACCTCTTGCACAGCAATAAGTGCCGTATGGAATAAGTTCCTTATGGCGAATTTGGGTGGTCAGTCGCCGGCAACTTATTTTGCCGGAAAACCGGCAATAGTGTTCCCGTAATCAGTTTCCGGCCGGCGCGCACCGTTCGGGTGGTGGTTCTCCGGCAAGCAACGGCAACTTTCCGGCGCTTTTTCGGCCCGAGCTCCAAACGGCCGGGCCAGCAGGCGCCAGTCTGTATCCAGTGTCGTTACTTCCGAAATGGGAGAGAAGGTCAGTGAGAAAAAAATGAACAAAAGAATTAAACTGATCTGAAGTCACTTCAGCAGCCACTGCTCAAGTCAATCCAAGCCGTTGGAGCATGGGTGACGGCAGCAATAGCCTCTTGCTAGCAGTGTCGCGCGAACAGGAGGCGAGGTAAACGCCACTGTCTGGCGTTTCGTGTTCGGGCGCTGAGGGTCACGTGGTGTGCCGCCAGCGCGTTTCTGGTTGCCGGTTCCGCCGGCTCAGTCTCGCCAGCGATTGACTACCCGAATTTGCTATTATTTAGGAATTCTGCAATGCATGGCGTGCAAGAAAAATGCAAAGAAAGCAAGATGTGCAGAGCCGTATGTGGACATAGCTGGTCATGCCACATTTGAACTTAACAGCCCATCTAAAGCAACACCATTATAAGCAAGCTGCTTGTGCCATTCTAGTTCTGCTGTAGCTGGACAATACTTGTTGGCTTGTATGTGAACATTCCTTGCTATATTGGTGTCGTGCCATGCACTCCTTGCTCTCCTTCACATTTTGTGCAGCCATTTTTTCCTGGCAGTGCTCATGCCTTGCAAATGCTTGGCATCAGATAAACTCTACTCCACAGCCTCATAGCATTCGTAGTTCTTTTGTGAGGGTCTTTGCAACTTGTAGTAAAGACTCGGTTAATCTCTAATACTGCTAGTTGGTGGTGAATGCGTTAAAAAAAATATTAATTTTCATTTCACTTGTTTCAGTCACTGTACGTCAAGGCAGCTGGAGAAAGGGTGTGAACGACAAAGCAGTCTTCCCCCTGGAGCGCATTGGTGGCAGACAACCAGACGACGCCAAGGCTGTTCGTGAGGTCTTCAGAGACTACTTCATGAATGAAGGCCAGGTTTCTTGGCAGTGGAAGGTGCTGGAGTAACGGTATGTCATGTTTGTATGCAGGAACGAAGTAGCATCCATTAAAACAGTTGTTGGGGTATTACGACATTACTCAGGTCCGCTGAAGCCGTCATTATCTGCAACCCAAGACATTGTAGGTAAACACTGAAAAAAAAAGGACACCTATACCGACTTCATTTTGCATGTGTCCCTCTTTTCATGTAGATTTTTTTGTCTATACATAGTCAGGCATATCTAAGTATGACCGCTGAGTCCACGCTCGACTGCGTCCTTACTATTGTTTTCGCTTAATTTTGGTTGCTAATAAGATATATAACATCTCCAACAGGCCATCTGTATAGCCAAACAGTTGAGTATAATGTATAAAAATTAAGGTGTTGTAGCTTTCAAGAAGTTTGTTGCTCTCCGAAAGCAGAAAAGTAAAAGAAAAGGCTGGCCGAACTGCAAGACATACCATTCTATTTATTTCCATCGAAGATAAGCGCATGCGCTCAAGCCCACTGTCTGAATTCACTCATATGCGATCCTGCGCTCTTAATAATCTTAAACCATTTCGAAATAATCCAACAGTTTTCTCATCCTACTTGCTAGCTGGTTAGAGACAAAACAAAATGGAAGAATAAGTTTTTACGGTGTTTTGTTGGTTTGTCTGCATGGTGTGCGAATATAGGCATCGCAGCTAGAGGAGGCCAATTTAGTGCCACAAAGTACCATAGCAGCACACCTGCTTGGCTTATACATCAGCCTAGCAAGTGTGCTACTGTACTTAAGGTACTACTAGTTTGTGAAAGCTCACCCAATACCAGCCCAATTTGAAACCACAGAGTTGCATAGAAATTTGTTAGTGCTGTTTTTAACTCTTCGGGCCCATCAGGCAGTTCTGACAACAATGAACTCCTACTGTACACGAAGAACTACAAATTATTTATGATCCTTGAAGTGTGTGCAATGTTGGATTCTACACCAACTGAACAGGGTGGCTAGTGTGACCGCAGCAGAGTTGATAGCAGCAACACCAACCAAAACTAGAGACACGACACTCCAGCATATGAAACAAGTTTAAAGGGATGCTGAACCGATATTTGAAATCTCATAATTATTGCCCGAGCGGGCTTCACGGGATGGTACTGTACCTAAAAACGATTGAACCGATATTTGAAATCTCATAATTATAGCCCGAGCGGGCTTTACGGGATCGTACTGTACCTAAAAACGATATTCAATCAGACGGATGGGGCCCGAATTATTGTATTTCTTTGAACTAAGAGTGAATCCTCGGCTGGAAGCCGCCGGCGCGAGCGAGTCCTTCTGAGAGCAGGCGTAACAGAACTGACGTGCGCATTCTCGGTGCCATCTGCGCCCCTGGTGCCTCCGCGCATTCTCCTCGTTCGTTGGTGCTCCCCTTGATTCTTCGCTCGGCGGCTGTTTTCTAAGCAACCGGTACTAACAATAACAAATGCCACCCGGCTTAGCGCCTGGCTTGGCTCTGTCTGTCTTTTGAGGCGAATGAGAATGCGCACGTCACGAAGCGAGCTTTCCACGACGCTCACCAGGGGCCGCGTAAAATTGTATTTTTCGTGTTTATTCAATTTTATACGCCTTCTTGCTCAGAACAACGTCATTTAGAAGTAAAGGACAGGCTATGTATGCCATTGCGACCAAGAATTTCCACCCAAAAATTTCGGTTCAGCATCCCTTTAACACTGTAGCTGTGAAAATGCAACATGCAACATGCACACAGTTGGCCTGTGCACCTCAACACGAAATAACAGAAAAAAAAAAAGAAAACTGTTTGACAAGGGCGAGGAGCCTGACAATGTGGCAGTTTGTTGTCCGGTTTTAGTCTCCAGACTTATTCGAGCTAAATCTGCTACACTGTGCCCAGTGATTGCAGGGACTGAAGGCTTGCACTGAAAAACAGAATGATGCTTGGTTCAATTCCCACTCCTGCTTGTTACAATAAGGACGAGCATGGCACGAGCATGCGGTTCTGTTGTCACTCCACGATACATGATAAAGACCCCCCAGGTTAGCAGTTGTAGCACAGAACCAGTGTCATCATATTTTAAAAGTGGACTCGCCTTATGTTGTGTAAACACTTGACACGTCCAATTTGCCTTGCTTTTGCCTGTGAATGGACTATCTCTACTGGAAGGGAAGTTGTCCCTGTGCACGGAGAAAAGTTCTTTGCTGAGCATGCGCAAAGCTCATTATCTTGCAGTAGAATTTGATATATTGTCTTGCTGTGTGCTTTTTCTGCACCGGCAGTTTACAGCTTTGCTGTAGACTGCCCGTGTCCTCTCCCTCAGCCCATTTGACTGTTTAGCCCGAGCACGTTTGTGCAGCAGTGCAGAAGGCACAAGCACTGAAACAGAAAAGTACCTAGTGTGGGCACGGGTGGGTCTACCTCAGAGCTTATCACAAATGTGCATGTTCTGCTGAGTACCTTTTTTCAGCACCGCACACAACCAGTGAGAAAGTGTGGGGCATTGTGGAACAAAAAAACCATATAAAGCTCAAACTGAAACTTTTAATTTTCTCCTTCAGGCACCACGACCAAACTGGCTGCGATTGAGTTTTCCACCATGATTCTGTGGGCGGCCAGCATGGCCATCTGCCTGTCCGCACCCCTTGGTATGCTGCGGGCGCAGCACTCCATCATAACGCCGAAGCTTCTGCACTCGTCCGGCTGCGGCGGCTCCTTGGCAGCGTTCAAGCTGTCGACAGCTGCCTGCAGCAGCACCGCCCTGTTCGGTGCCGCCTCCTCCGTGCGGCGGCAGTTCTTCTTGGAGGGTGGAGGCGCTGACTGCACAGCTTCTTCACTCGGCTCATAAATCAGCTCGAGGCTATCATCCTGCACATCATTTTTTATCCCACTTCTCGTATTATTTGGTGTTTTCTCTTTTATTCTCGTATTCACAAGCTCTAAAGTACACATGCATATTTGAAACCAGAAGCCTGACAAAGAAAGCTTTTCATGAGAACAATTGAGTGTGTGTAACGAATGTATCGCAAATTATCAATTACGAAAGCTAAGGTATACAGAGGTAATTCATTTGGCGAGAAAGGATCCCCTGAAATTTGTATGGAGCACAGATGCAATCATTCCATATTCCAGTTTGTTGGCTGGAACAGTGATACTAATCTCTATAAACTGCCTTTTTTTTAAAGAACTTTTTTGTCATTGTTTGAGTGTGAGCCGTGACCTGTAGATTTGGCACATCTGCTGAAGCCAACATTTGTGTTGCCCATGCAACTATGTGCTAAGGAATTATTAAGGGTAAAGGTGCTCATCCTGAGAGTCAATTATTGGGCGATGCCTTGAATGAAGTGGCACAGATATGTGTTCTGAATTGTGTTGCTCCTTCCCGATTAAAAGAAGGTCCCTCCAAAATGGGCACTTACCACTTCCTCCTGGGAGGTCTCGAGTGTCGACTCGCTTTGGGCTTCAGGAGCCCCAGCCGACAAGAACCTCATTTTCTTGTAGTGCGCCCACTTTGGAACAAAGATGTCATCGGCCCCAGCACCAGAGCGGCTCGAATCCTTGACCTTGCGGTTTTCCCTCTGGTACTGGGACCGCATATTTGCCCATTTGTTCTTCACTTTTTCCACTGCAATGCAATAAAACAAAATATTCACACTCCATATATCTTGCCACCTCGTTTTATGCTGTTGAGTGTTTCAAGCCATGTTTAAACTACTTGTTAGAACTATCAAAGTATCAAAATGTATACAAATGCTCCAATTGTGTCACCATATTTCATTCGCTGACATTGTAAATTGTCGACCAAACTGGACGAATAAATGTGGTTTGGTGTAAATTGGACTCGTGGTCATATTCAGTTATGTGCACTCCGGAGGCGCGCGTACAGGCGAGTCGCAGCGGTGGCGCGATAGCTTTTCGGTCACAAAATTGCGTAATTAAATGCGCGTGAAGTTGCAGTGATTCTGAGCAGCTGCAGCCGCTACCGCATCGCGATCAAATCGCGAGTGCTGTCAAACTAGCGATTTAATCGCACTGCGATCGCGATGAGATCGCGCATGCGGCTACCTTCTTGCTAGCGCTCGCCAGCGCAGTAAACAACTTCAAACAATCTCGAATACAGTACTTTAGTTCGAGCGTGAAAGAAGGCTGAATGGTGCGTAGATGTTTCAACTCCGGACGTTTTAATCGCAGAAAACACAACCAATGAGTACATACCGTTGCCGTCGAAGCCCAGGGCGATGGCAATATCTCTGAACGCCTTTTCTTTCGTTGTCTTCTTGTGATAGGATGGGTGGGTCACATCCCATATTAGTGGCCGCTCTTCTACCATTTGAATCAACGTCGCTTCGAGCGCCGAGTCGAACTCTGGCGTGGCTGACGCTGGGGCTCCCATCTCCAATCCTCGTGGTTATATCAGTTATATCGATCGCGCACAAAGAATGCTTCGGATTTATTTTGGTGTCGATGGTCATGAGGGAAGCGCGGAAGTAAACAACGACAAAAAATATCAGCCGGAACTGTATATTAAACATCAACACATAAATAATTACCTCTTCTTTGGCCGTGTTTGTCGGCGCGTAATTCTCCATCTAGCAAAACGGGAAGACTGCGTCGCCCGACTCGGTTTGTCTGTGTATTTTGCCGTGTTTTGTTGCCGACTTCAGTCCCACCAGGAAACAAGTTTCCTTGTTCCCGTGTTCTGCGTCGTGTCCGCCAGGTGGGACGGCGGACTCCGAAAAACAGGTTGTCCGTCGGTGTCGTCTGTCGCTCGTTGTCGTGTGTCGCTGTCGTTTGTTGCTGTCTGTCGCTCTAGTGGGACGCGGCTATTAGAGTTCTGTTGACGTTGGCGCAGCGTGCCACCTTCGAATGGCGATCTCCTGCCACAGCTTGGCGCTCGCCATCCGGGGCAGGGTCTTCTCGAAGCATGGCGCCACAAGTTTTCAGTGGAGCTGGTGAATTTCTGGGAGTTTGGCTGGCTTGACGTAAAGCTCGGTGCGAACAGCACAAAGCCAGTCGTCTCCAAGATTCAATGGGAGGGGGTTGTTTTCAAGCATGGCGGCTTCGACAACTCCAGAGGTGTCGTCGACGAAGATGCGAAGACAAGCAGATCTGATTGGCATAATCGCACCACCCCCGACGACGATGAGGGGAGCTGCTGTCCACGGTAAGAGCTGTAAGCTGCTGGCATGTTTCGCGGAGATGAGGGTGATGCTTGATCCGCTGTCGGGAAATGCATCAAGGTGCCAATTTTGCAGACGTCAGCAGTGACCATGTGTCACGGATGACTAAACCTGATAAAAGAAAAACTCTGAGATTAAACGAGAAATTACTTAAGAATAAAGAAAAATTGGGTTTGACCGGCGACAGGCGACAGCTCCACGCCCGGTGTGAAAGTCAACAGAGAGGCGACGGAATGCAGGGGTGAAAATAACAACAAGAAATTTAATTAGGCAATGATAAGCCATGCATGACGACATGACCAACACCAACAGAACGAAATGCGAACACGCGTTACTCCAACATCACATTCGCGAACCTTTGGGCAGTGGGGCCACGAAGAAAATCAAAACGACACTCAATTCTTAACACAATGCGAAACAACTCACTGCTTGCGGCACAAATGCAGCCGGGAACAAGGTTCGCCGACCCACAGAAAATGTAAGTTCCGAGGAAGGAAACTCTCCACTGCTGGACCCAAAGTCTAGGGGAAAGTTCAAACGAAGTCCTAAGACTCGCCTACGTTTTGGGTCCGACGAACGACGAATGCTTGACTTGCCCGGCGTAGTGGACTGGTTGCTCGGTCGACGCAACACAGCACCACACGCACACACATTTCCCGAAAAAGAAAAAAAAAAAAAAACTGATACCCGTAGGCAGGCAAGCCACTAAGAGCAAGCACCAAAAATGATAAGTTCTAATCGCCGTATTCATAAACATTCCCCTACTCGACTCCAAACTCAACTCGAGTTGAGTGGAGTATGGACGCGCGGTTCCACTCGAAGTGCATTGTTATTCACGGACGTGAATTGGCACTTATTCAAACTCCTGTGTGTTCGAACTCGAGAACGGAATCTCGAGTAAACTCGAGATTCCGTTCTCCACTCCAGCAAGCTTGAGGACGTCTGGGAGCGAGATTATAGCCAAACCTTCTATTCAAAACGCCGTTTTCACGTGAAAAATAAATATATTCGTTCATGTTATCTAGAAAAGTGTATGATTCAAAGACCGAATTAGTGAACTACGAAGTTTTATTAAGGAAGCATAAAGATTCGACGTGTAAAACGGACAAAGTCGTTATCTTGTCTGGCAACAAGCGCATTAGCTGGCTGCGTCCTGTCCTGTCGTTGTTTCATCAGTCTCGTCTTTCGTGTTTTCGCCGATCTTGTCTTTCGTGTTATCGCCGCCCGCTGTCTTCCGTGTACCCCTGCTTCGTCGCCTCGCTGCCTCGCACGACGAATGATGGAGGACCCCAATGGCAATGACTCGGAAATGGCATAAACCGAAGAGCGTACGGGGGTTTGATTTATTTATACTGCGGAGAAGAAGGCGCTACTCCAAGGGCTTGTAACAAAACATGCGTGACTTCTGGAAAACAAAAAAGACAAATAACTACCCGAAGGAGGCTAAACTTAAAGCATGGGAGAAACTCAGCACCGAGTATAACAGCCAGCCAAACGTCCGCCCATGAAGCGCTAGGCTACTTAAGATGCATTGGGAAAAAGAAAAATTGATACAAAAAAAACGAAGTCTGACGAGACAAGGGACATTCACGCCACAGGTAAGTCGACCATTTGCATATGTGGTAAACCGTTCCCGATGTGTAAAAAGTAAACATTGGAGAGAAGTCCTTTTTGGCCAGAACAATGCTATGTCCACGACGTTGTGCAGCTTGTTGGGTCTCGTATGAAACGAATTGTCAAAACGGGTTGTTTAAAGCTGTAGCGTTGCCTAGTGGTAAGGTGTCCGCTTCATACGCAGCGGATCCAGGTTCAATCCAAAGTGGGCCTATTTTTTCTTTTTGACATTTTTTTTTTTGTTGAACATTTGTGATATTGAAATTTCTTTTTTACAATTATCACTGAAAAATATGAGGTCCCCGCAATTTGACGGAGGCTTATTGCAACAAAGTGCCCAGCATTCAATCGCCCATAAGAAGGTTCCCAGGTGGTTCAAAGTAATCCTTCGCTGGGTTGTGCCAGATGCTCTTTGTTGGGTTCGCTCGTAGTCCCCCTAATTGTTTTTATCTCGCAAGGAGGCGAAAATGCAATCTGCACTTTGTATTCTTCATCCCATAGATTGTTCATACTTTCTCTAATGTGAGCTTCGAATTCTTATGGTCTCAGTAGGTGGGCCACGAACAAGCCGGCCGATGAGCCCCTCACTCATTCTTGTGGGAGCACGGGATAAAATCTCACTAATATTTTCTTCGACGAGTATAATTCAAGGGGAAAATACTGGAGTGCTTGCTAGAAAATAACAAGGGCCATCTCGGCACCCAATCAAATGTATGTTTCCAAACACTCAATGCATAATTCTTGGTTTTGAACCCTCTAGTATAATTCATAGTTAATGATATACGTAGATTAAGATGGTAATTGTTTTCTTGTTTTGAATATTTAAAAAAAATAATGTTTGAAATAATAATTTGTACAGCTGGCCCGCCACCACTCTGCTCTGTCGCAGAGTACAGATCTCTTCACAAGTTCTAGTCTATATCAGTCACAATATCTCTGAGCTTTCACGTGCGACAAATCCCCAATGACCTCGTCGCAGTCACCCTCCGGGAAATTCATGAGGCGGGGGAAGAGAGTGTCAGCGAGGACCCGGGAGACACGCTCGATCACACCGCACACCGTCGTATGAGACACGTTTACGAGATCGCCCGTAACAACTTGAAAAGTCCCCTCGCCATAAAATCTCAGGGCCACGAGGAGCTGGAGCACTGGGGACAGTGGCAGGCCGTGACTGCTTTCGTTTGCTTCCAGCGGAAGGCACTGGAGGAGGCTTACGACGGTCGATTTCGTGAAACGATATCGCACGAGGAACTCCCAGTCATTGAAATGTTCCAGCGAATTAAGTCGGTCCTGGCAACATCGTCTCGGCACATTGACTGCCTGGTCGGGGTCTGGGTCGTCGTGAAGAAATTCGTCTGTTCTCAACAAGAAGTCGACAAATGATGCATCGGCCGCTATGACACTGAACGCACTCGAGTGACTCGAGTGACCGTTCAAGGTAGCTCCTGCACAGGCTCGAGATCTCGAGTAAATTTTGGAGTCGAGTGGAGTTTCGAGTGGAGATCTGTTTATAAATCGCAAAACCACCCTCTAGTCGAGTTTCGAGTTGAGTAGCGTTTAAGAATACGGCAGTAAGACTCGCGTACAGGGAGGAACCGCGTTGAGCAGCGACTTGTCCAGCTCCAGGGCTCGACTACCTCCTTTTTTCCCAAATTCTCTTATATAACCTCTTCTACCAAAACACATGTTGCTGGTCCTCACCTCCCAGGGACAGACGTCCACTGGAAAGCCTTGGCGAGATTTCTCCTTAGATGTCAAGAGACACTAACCTTCCGCCAACCAAAAACACGTGCGAGTACATTCGCTCGTCCGAGCCCCCAACCCAAAAACAAACAAACAAACACATCAACGACAACAACTCTAAGATGTTGATAATCGGGTGAAGAAAAACTATCCGCGTAGAGAACAAAATGGCAAAGACGGGAGATTCACGAAAACACCGTCTCGGCGTCGCCTTCACACGCCCAGTGGTCACACTGGGAAATCAACACAAACATTGAAATAAAAGAGATGGCTCGAGGCAGTACACGCAAGGTGCCTCGGAGAGCTCGTGAAGAGAATGCTCTGAAGCCGCCATCACAGGCAGACACGTCGTTCGTTGTCTCTTTCTACGTCCTCACTTTAAACAACGTGGTAGGACCTCATGGCCGCCACAGTAGGTTGATCAACAAGGCAATGATGCCATAAGAGTGAACGGCAACAATGCCATTTCACATGCAAAACAACTATTTTCCTGCTCCCTTTGCAAGATATTTCGACATGTGCTGTGTGCCTCAGTACAGCGGAGCTAAAGTGGCTCTGAACGGGGCCAGGTTAATCCACGGCTCTTGAAACATTGCGCATATCACAATCTTTATTTATACTGTTCTGAAGGAAATGCGAAATGACAAACGCTGGCAAAAAGAAAGTGCGAAAGGTTTTCCCAACATGATCTTTTGCCAATCACAAATGCTAAAGTAGATCGATCACTCCGAGTAACATGGACAGAATAGGGACAGAACACTCGCCTGTCTTGTGGGTTTTGCGCCCCTCGTCCGAGCGCTCGTTCTTCCACTTCTGTTTGAGGTCCCCTTAACACTTCTTGAGCTGATTAGAGTCCCGTGGACTAACACCCGGTGAGCAGTTATGCTCAGTGCAGAGTTTTTCCCAGGTTTCGCTTTTGAAGTTCGTAGATATGGAGCCTGTCTTTTTGCATTCAATGATCGTTTTATGCTCGCTGACAAGCCCCGATAGAAGAGATATTTCATCAATGGTAAAGTGCGGCGAGTTTCTTTTTTTTCTTTTTTTTTAGTGGCCATTTCACTGCTGCTCGGGGGTTGGGGGAATCTCAAAAGTTTAGCAGAAATCTTGGACAGAATGGAAGGCTGGAGCAACCAAACGAGTGAAGAGCATGCTTGGAACGCGATGGGAGAGATTGGAATGGTTCTACTTGGTGGCTATTTGGCATGTTGCTAGACAAAAACATGATTATTTCCAGAAAACGCATACAATCGCTAAGTAATTAAATTTCCCATTAGCATCTCTCGCAATTTATGTTTTGTAAACACATGTTGTACCGTAGAATACTGCGCATCCGCCCATTCCACGTTAAGTGCCCACACCCATATTTGTAAGATCTGAGGAAATATGCACAGACTATTTATATGTAAAATTGATGCCCGAACATGCGCCTATTCCCTATTTTTTCACGATTATGTCTAAATTTTGAGTGGGCGCTTGCCCGGTATTTTGCGGTAAAAAAAAACTTTAAAGAAGTAACTTATTTTAAAGTCTGAAACAACCTTTACGAGAAAAACTGCAGCCTACTCTCGCAACTTGAACGGGACCCGACGGAGGAAGTTCGCGGGAGCGTCTATGCAACGTAAAAGCCAACTTTGGCGTTTTCAAGTGAAACTTAGGGTTGAGGCGAACTTGAGTAACTTAAAGTTTGGCTACAGTTGAACTCATCTATGAGTTTGGGGGTTAGTCTTATCCATTGGATCTGCTGTTTTGTTTGAATCAAAACTCGAGTAACCACGTGTGGATCGCCTCTGCACCGTGTGTGCACTATTTTGTGAGCCTTGCGGAGGTGTCACCTTGCTAGAAACATCAACATAGTTGAACCTACAGCCACTCTGGGAGCTACTGACCGGGCACCATAATGTTTGTGACAGCTCCTTCGACCTGCCTCATAGTTATGCACAGTGCAAGTCATATTCACATTTTTGTGCAATTGCTGAGATGGGTACAAAAGCTGTCAGTTTGGGCCGCTGGAGCCAGCACAGTTCACCATGATCACAGTGTAGCAAAGGTGCAACCACGGACCATCAGTGGCCATCAGCATGAGGCTACTGACAGCACTCGTGCATAATATATGTCAGTGACGCATAGGTGAAAACCATGTATCATGTAGATGAATCCAGACTGTTTCTTATACATACCATTTGGTGGTGGTGGAGCTGCCACCTGTGCTGAATCCTCACTAGCACCTTTGGCGCTGATGAGTCCTACATAATCCAATTAAACATAGCCTAATGCACGACAAATGGACAGCCTTTCTGGTTTTGCGCTGATATAATGCACCATTGCCTTCACTTCAGAATTCAGGTAATGGAGTGCCTCATGCACAGGTCTAGAGAATTAACCCGTGAGCTTGAGTGCTACGATCCAAGCTTTTGAAGAAACATTACGAGGCAGCACACTCATGCAAAGTCAATAAGACCAAAAGCAACACGGTGTTTATTCACCACCAGTTGGCAGTTTTAGGAGACCCTTACCTTGTTCTACTGTGGCCACGGTACGGTGGTAAGGCTTTAGTCGCATACTGAAAAGCGTGCTTCAAAGTCGCAGTGCGAGCTTCCAGTAGCAATTCCACTACGCACGGCAATGGTACGCTAAAACTGCCCATTGTGATTCCCAGCACTTACCGACACTGCAGCCGATATGGTGTGTGGCAACGGACCAGGTGCGACCACCCTAGAAATCATGTGCCTTCTCCCGTGTCCTTGCGAGGAATCTTCTCATTGAAGGTTCAAAGGTTCAAAGGAGTTTATTGGCCTTACTTCCATACAGCTGAGAGCCTGAGGCAGCCAAAAGGCAGATGCCCCGTGCATCCAAGTGCTGGCTGCCTCCTCAACTGTATGTTAACAAGTAGAGAATACGTGAGAATGAAACTTACATGTACAGGTGAGATGCACGAAGTGGAGCTGGTCACAGGATTTACACATCCCTGTACCGCACTAAGTCTTTGAACTCGATGACACTTTGGGCCCTTCTAGCGTCATTCGGCAAGGAGTTCCATAGCTCGGGGGCATGGATGAAGAGAGAGGCGGAGGCACTATTGATGCGTGCAAGGCGCTGCTCAAGTCTCAGTGGTTCCCGCCTTGACCGCCGCAGGTAACCTTTCGGGATGGGGCAGCCACCGTGCAGAAACTTGAACAGGAGTACCCGCCTGGAGAAAAGTCTACATTTGCCAAGTCTAGACCACCGCAGGGTCTGTGACTGCCTTTCATAGGGAAGTTTGCTTGCCCTATCCTGTATCTTACCCTATCCTGTACGCTTTCCTTTGTATTGACTCTAGCTGCTTTTGGAGGTCGGTCTGGTGCGGGCTCCAGATGGTGGCACAGTATTCCAGGACTGGCAGTACGAGGACTGTGTACAGCGTACAGAAGGCCTGGTGCGGCATGGCCCTTGACGTTCGGGTTATGAACCCTCTTAGCACGTTTGCATTGGGGCCAGGATTTTGTCCTACACATGAAGTTCAACGACAGCACTCAGTTCACGTCTCCCACCGGACGGTCGTGTGACAATTGAGGTGTGACAACCTTTGCAAAAGCCCGATTGGACACAAAAAATTACAGAAGTAAGGCAAATTTCTGTACAGACACACGAGCACCTTACGTATGACGTTACGTCGTCGGCCACAACAGCCATAACGATTCATTGCGATCGCGACCGGCAATTTTATTTAAATTGTACCGAATTTTGAGAAGTTAAACATGTTGCTTTTCCAAGACCCTCCGATGTGGCGTTTTGCATTTTCTCTAGGGACATTCATAGGTACAAATCCTGACCAAGTTTCAACTCAATCACCACTCTTCGTCGACATCATTAACGTGGCGCGATGAAGTTCCCTGCCAGTTGAGTTCGCCGGCGATTGAGATTTAGCTCCTCCCACCGGCGACGTCACAATGAAGTTTCTCCTTCGCTTTTTCAAGCATAGACAGACTGACCCGTGATGCTGCGCTGCTGCAGTTGGTCCACAGTCGTTAAAGCAGCGCATCACGTCCTTGGTGAGCCGCCTGTCTGTTGGAAACTTTATGAGTTGGTGAATACACGTCGTCTCCTAGGTGGATCCGAGGAATAGGCAGACAATAAGAAAGAGAACATTCCGCGGTAAAATCTCGTTGATATGTTCCCAGCTAAAATAATTCCCCCAATGCTACTCAAAAGTGCCAGTCCCGTCAGAACTACCAGAGGAGTCTGTACCGATTTCCCCCTCGTTCTGTTTGCGTTCCCAGTTTCTACATCAAAACACGGCACCTAAAGCAGTTTCATGTTTCAGAGCGTTTCAGAGCAACCAACTAACCGCATTGTGTTTCAGCTGTAGAGTTGACTGACGTGTTCAGCGATAAACATTGCTATACTGTCGTACTGTCTAGTTGTTTTTCGGGTTGGTAATTTCCTTGACCTTAAAAGTAACTAAGTATGTTACTCGTAACCGAAAGAAGTAACTAGGTAGATGTAACTTGTTACTAATAATGCATTACATACATGTCTGATTCTAAGTGTGATAAGGCATTGTAATTCAGGCTGCTCAATATTAAATACTTCTATAAATTGAGAACAAAGCATGCTAAGCAACCACCCGTCGGGCATGTTGCCTGCCTCAAACTTGTCGGCCAGGTCACAATTTCTCCACATGAAGCTATCATGGGTACTTCCTGGTCACTTGACTGTCAACTGGAGTCATAGCCGTTTTGGTTGCGGTACAGGTGCTGCTCCTTTTTTGCTATCTTCAGGGCGATGTGTGTCCCACCCCATCAATGCAGCCCAATACCGTGGGGAAGGTTTTGACCTCCAGGAAGCCTAGAGGTTAAACAACAAACATTCTTCTATAGTGCATTTTGTTTGTAGCGCTGAAACAAGTAATGCAGACACTTTGCCTATCTGAGAGAGCAGTTTTAGATGAGACATGCGTCAAATGAAGTATGATCATAGGGGTGGAACGGCTGCGCCATTTGCGCCTTTTTGCGCCAGACGCATTCGTCTGCGTCATCCTGCGCCATTTTGCGGAAACTGCGCCACAGGCAATACCTTGCGCCATTATGCTCCAAATTGCACAACGTGCGCCCAAAAAATTGTATTTTGTCTTGGTTTTGATTTTTATCGACTCAATTGGCAACAATGAGCGTATTTAGCTAGGTCGGCCTTGCAATACTTTTTTCTGTTTTTTTTTCTCTGTGTATCCCGAGTCGAAAGCACGCGAAAAAACTCAGGGGTCGAATTCGAAGTGCTACACCACCTGCGAGTTGATTGTTATTCATCAACCATAAGCGGTTAAGCAAGTCTGATGAGGTGAGGTCGATTCGTTAAGCGTCAGATTGCCTGAGGCTCTGCGGCCCGGGTTGTGGTTGTCATCGAGTTGAAAACACATTAGCTAAAGATTCCTTTTAGTACTTCATCGTTACAAGTTGGAACCGCATTCCTGCAAGATAAATCGTGATTTGATAGAACTGAAACGCGGTCCAGTCCCAAACTTTGCCGGCCAGCAGCTCTCACGCGAGCGGTAGATCCGGCTTATCGCTTCGAATGCGATAACTCCGTTAATCGTGGTCTGTGGCTTCAATATTGAGTTGTACAATAGGATACACTCGAAATTGTTGCCCTGTTCCTCCGCGGAACTGCACGTCCGTTGCTTACTCACGTCACATGGTTCGCACATATAATTACTATGTCGAGCACGTGTGAGTTGTGCTATAAGGAGTGCTGGTTTGCATTTGAGCAGCTGAAAGCCACTCAGAAAATATCAAGGACACTATTTTCAGAAACATATGGTACTTGGTTTTTGGTTCTCATTAAGGCTTGCAAAGAAGTTTTCGCAATTGTTTCACTGTTATCCCATCTACCTAGGTCCCTAACCACTCATGTTCATCTGTGCTGCTAAGAACAATTGAAATTTCTCCCGTGGTTGTCTAAGAAGCTGAAGTGCAATGAAAACTGATCTGATCTGCTCCAAAGTACACTTCACTTGTTCCGTCTTTGGATCAGAATCGTTTATCATAATTAACTAAACAGGTGGGGGAACCAGTGATTTTCCTTTGCCATTTTGCATGGTGGCAAATCCTCATCTTTCAGCCTGCATCTGCAGCAGAGAAAAGCCTACGCGCTAGTGTTGTGAGAGATTAGTTAGTAGCGAAAATTAGCGTCGCGCACGGGAAGCGGACGCTGATAGCAGCGTCCGCTTCCCTTTTAGCTTGCAGATTCAAATGCAAGGAGCAGTCCGAGTAAATACGCCAATGTGGCTCTGGCTAACTTTTAATGGAATTAAACTGAAGGTGACGCCATTTGGAAAACACTTACCACGTGCAGTGAGCAACGCTGCCCGCGATGTCAGGGAAAACTTGATCCCACTTTTGGCGAGGTCGCACAGGACACTGCTCACCGCGTTGATGATCCGTGAGGAGCTCGATTGGCTCATGCTCTCTACGTCGCCTTCCACCGACTGAAAGCTCCCGCTCGCATAAAAGCGGAGCGCAAGCAGCACTAGAGCGTTGACAGGGAGTGAACACGAACGAGCTGTCGGGCGTCAAAGCACCGGTGCTAGCGCATCGCGGAGCCTCTGCACGGCCGGCCTCGGCAAGCACTAGTAGCGCTCGAAATGGTGATCTGCGATCGTCTCCAATGTCCGACGAGTCCAGAAGAGACGCTGCTGCTGCAAACTTCTTCTGGCATCGCACTGCTGATCGAGTAGGAAGATGACGTAGGCAGCCATTTTGAACAGACTGCCGCAAAAACGTTTGTAAAAGGAAATCTACCGTTGTAGGATTTTGTCGTAACTCACGCAAAATCAAAACATTTTACTTTGAGAAAACCAAAATGTTTGTAACTTTTGCGTAAGTTATATTTGCAAACTTTTTGTCGTAGGAACGTTTTATGAATCCAACCTCAAATCGGGGAGTGCTAAATGCTCTTATCTCGTCTGCTTGAAGGACAAGTAGCATTCCTAAGAGCATATGACATGTGCATGTGACAATTGGGGGGAAAGAAGATGTACAGGTGTGTCTGTCTGCCCAATACTTCGACTTGTCCTTTATTCTTTGGCTTTACAAGATAACCCTCTCATGCATGAATTGTGAGCACTATGTCAGAAAACTTTTATACCGTGTTGTGGCATTCATGTGAACAACCAGATGTAAAAAAATTGTCTAAAAAAATTCCACCCTATTTACAATAGCAGAACTTACATATTAAAAATTACATATTACATATCAGAACTTACATGTCCTCATTTGAGGACAATGTGCATTCCAGTCAGTCGTCGAGTGATTCAATTTCTGGTATTTTTGCAATGGTCATTTTAATCAAAATAATGAGTATATTCGGGCTAGAACACGTTAATACTGTTTCATTTCTGTTCCACAATGCTAAAGAAGAAGCTCTCGGCTCAAAAAGACGAAAGTGAACATCTCACGAGGCTTGAAACTGTTCAAAGCACTCAGGGCAGAAAGAATTCGAAAAAAAAAAAAACTCAAACCAAAAGTTTAGAAACAAAGAGTTCCCAACGTTTCGGGGTCGACTGGACTCCTTCTTCAGGGGTGACTGAAAATGGAATGGGAGCGTTATGCAAATCATGCGTAACGCTTTTAGCGCCACCACTTTCAGAGCGTCTGCCCTTGCTTTTTAACAACTTTGGTTTGCACTGCTATCTTACTGAAAGTTTGAAGTCCAATTGGAACTTGATGCTTTGACAAAAATTTTGGTTGTTTTCTACTTAATTAACGGTGACCCCAATGTTAAGATACAATCTATTTTTCCTTGCAGTTATATAAGCCCAATGAAGACAACTAGAACAGAACTTTCAGCAAGATAGGATGCAATTAAGCAATACCAAACATGTATGCCGTAAACTGATCGTCACCTCCGAAGGTGACTTCCATCTGCGGAGTATTTGGCATATTGTCTTCTAATTATTCCAGTTACACTACAGAGACCACACAACAAGCAAACGACATACCTAGCTCTTCATCCAAATAGGCGCGCACGTCTTCGACGTAATGCGATATCTTGGGCCTTTTCGCTGGCAAGGCGAACGACTCGGCAAACACTTCGTCAAGAACGGCTGCCTCGTCGTCACTAGAGCTGGAGCTAAGCTGATATCTGTTGCTGTCACTAATTTTGCCGTCTCGTGACATAGGCATTTTAGATAATGGTTCCATATTTCTGCGTTCATTCAGACACAAAAGGCATATGCGAGCCACACGTGTCCCCAATGTGTTTCATGAATTTTGATGTCTTCTGGTATACTGTGAAATCTCTTATTGCTTATTTTATATTTCTCAAAATTCAAGTTTTGGAAATATTTCATGGACACAAAATTTTGCGATTTGGAGTGATATGGTATGAATTCATAATGACATGTAATATGTTTGCGGGACAAATTGTATGCCACAATTTTCAGGTCAAGAAATGGATGAAAATGAAGTGATTTACAGTACATTGAACATGCATATTTTCAAGGTACTCTGACCTTACAGGACCTTATAGTCCTGCAAGGTCTAGGGTACTCTGACCTTATAGTTGATTTCACCTTGCTCATCTGAGGTAGTAGTTGAAGATGCGTTTTTCGCCATCAAGCCCACGTCCGGGTTAGGGCCTCGAAAAATCCGGCCTCAGCTGGAAAGCATCGTCCTCCACGAACACACATGGAGCAAGGATTCCTTTGCTGGGCAGTGGCAAGTCCTTGGGCAGCTCCAGATGGCCTTGCTCAAGGAGCCGGCCGAAGGCAGACTTCTTGAGGACCCCTCCATCGCTCTGCTTCCTGTAGGCGCCAACATGCACAACAACAAACTGGTATTCGCCGTCGACTACGGCAAGCAGCACAATAGAGTAGGTCCCCTGGAACGAACAGCATTATTTTACTTGGGACAGTGTAAACACGGTGGACTCGCAATAATTCAAACTTGGATATTTTGTACTTCCGGTTAATTCGAAAGAACTAAACCCTTTATGTTTGCAATGCATTTATAAGCTGCTTAATTCAAACGGCGTTTTTGCTAAATTAACGCAGTCTATTTATTTGTTCATCGCAGTGGGTTAGCCCCATTGAGTGCTTTTCTCACAGCAATACCGTTGAAGGACATGGTCATTCCTTTTCTGCAGTACACAAGCGCTCGGTGAGACGCACACTCTATGCTACTAACCGATTGCGATTATGCAAGCAGAACTGTCCTGAGAGAAGAGCAGTGCGAGCTTGAGGAAGACCGCTTCGCCCGATGAATTAAACGTGCAAACTGCTTTTTATCTGAGTAGTTTGTTGATCGAGACTTCAATGCAGGCTTGATTTATATCCAGCCAAGGCCCGTGAAGACATGGTCACCACACTGAGAGCGTTCTTAATAAACTCGGATTTTGTCTAGCAGCATCCGGTCTGTCAAACCATTCGAAGACTCGAGCTTTAGGAAACCGAAATGGTCTCTTATTATTGGGTTAATAACAATTCAATTCAAATTTGGATCTTGAATATTTGCATACCTCTAGCAAATATATTAATTTAACTCTGCACATATTCCTGTCAAATATTTGCATAATTGAAACATGTGCTGACGAAACAATGCACACCCTTATCGCATACCATTTGCTGTTCCAGGCCGACATGGTTGCACGTCAGAAGGGTTGACCGCGACAAAAAGTGTTCCCTATAGTTTCTCTATGTGTAGTGCTGTACCATCAAGGTGTCGCTGTAGTTCCGAGTGTGTGGAAAACTTAATGCACCTTTGACATTTTGCTTTTGTGGCCATACACCTGTTCAGCAGGTTCTGGTGTCACATTTTGCTTGGTGGATGCATTCCAAGTGCGTTTTGCATCGTTGCAGGCACTTCCAGTCATTCCTCTGCCTGTCACGTCCACTATTGACAGCAGAAGTGCTTCGTCATGTGAGCATGTCACCCCCAAGGCTGCTGTGCATGTGCAGGACACATCCTGCAGGTCTGCTCCCTCAAAGTGGACACTGACGTCGTATGATCTTGATGTTGTCTGTGATGACCTTATGTTTGCCTTCAGCCGACACTCTGTACCATTCGTCGCACACATGACGTCACCATGGCGAGAGTCCAAGAGTCTTCGGCGAACACCTTGTGATTCTCAACCGGTTTTTCATCTATGTCCAGCCTTGTAACCATGTAGTCGTAGACAACTGAAATAAATATTTAAATGTGTTAATTCCGTAAGGGCAAATGAATAGTGTACTACATGGGGTAAATACTGCGGTGATGTTCTGCCTTTCGAAAGGACTCTTAGAGCCCTTCAGGGGCAACAGTAGCGGCCTTCTTTTTCTGCAGAGCGCAGTTAAAAACAGCTGCGAATATGTAATTGAAACAACTTATTCTTCGCAGTCTCAATATTTCACGATTTAGGCCAAAGCTCAAGTTTGAAAATTATTCGCGGGTGCTAATTCTCGCGAGGCAGTGGAATCTCAATGTTGCTTCCAATGTGTGTTTACATTTTACAGGAATTGTTAGCAGGACCTATTTTTGCGAATTTTAAGCGTTTCATGAAATTTGTGAAAATTAAGTCATTTACATACGGTTTCGTCTCTGAAGAAATTTTTTTAAGAGTTATATCATCATAGTCACGAATGTCAATTGTTCTCGTTCTCTGGTAATCATTCATCATCCAGATGTCTATAGCGTGCACATGCAGCGAGGAATACTACCGCGATCGACTGTCCCTGGGTCAAGTTAATACTCAAAAAGTCACACATTCGTATGCATTAAGGCTAGCCCCCCTTCCTCTCAGGAAATGTGATTTTTTCCCTTGGGGTGTGCATGGCTTGGGATTTCTTGGAATATGGTAGTGTCGTCTGGGATCCTTATACAAAAAAAGACATTGATAGGCTAGAAAAGGTCCAGCGACAAGCTGCGCGTTTTATTCACTCTAACTACAGACAGACAGCATCCCCAACGGAAATGCTCAGAGCTAGTAATATAGAACCTCTGCACATAAGGCGAGAAGTCGCACGTCTGAAATTGCTTTATTTAATGATCAACGACAAACTAAATTTAAGCCCGAATAAATACGTTCTCCCATCCAGCTCAAAACGATCAGGTAGATTGAATCATACAAAAACATGTCAAACTTATAAAAGCCGAATAGATACCTTTAAACAGTCTTTCTTTGTAAAAACTATTGAGGCTTGGAATTCCTTGCCCAATGACGTTGTAAATTTGGAAACCGTGTCCTCCTTTGAAGATTCCATTGCAAAGCTGTTAACATAATGAGAGCTTAAAGTGATGTCCTTTAAGTGTGCAATTTGTAATAATTATGTGGGTCAATTTGTTCAATTTGTTTATTTGTTTAGAGGGCCAAGGTTGTGCATTGTTGTCATTGCTTGTTCGAACAGCAGTGTCTGCTACATTGACAATTTTTTATGCTTGCGTCTTTTTTTATGTGTCATCACAACGATGGATACTCTCCCTGTAATAGCCCTCAAGAGAGGGCTGACAGTATTTTCAAATAAATAAATAAATAAATAAATTTCAAGACTTGGTGTAGGGGATCGCGGTTGGCGCAATATATATGCATTAAGGCTATCCCCCCTTCCCCTTGGGAAGCGTTTTTTCTTTGGGGGAAGGGGAGGGGCTGGGGGGGGGGGGGGGGGGCTGGTTAGGCCGGGGTCTGATTGGGCCTGGGACTGGCTAAGTTAGTCAAACCATGTCAGGCCATCTCTATTACAGAGGAAGGAAGACACGATTTTAGGTATGCATGAAAATAATATGGTTAGGTCATGGTGAGTGATAATACCTGAAAAAGTTTCAACTCAGCTCCACCCAGACTTTTTGTGGCTGGGTCAAAGACGTCCAATGAATCAAAAAGTCTTGGTCAGGTGGGCAACTTGTTCGTTGACACATTTTTGGTATGCATCTTTCGTAGATATCCAACTTCTAGTAACTTACTTGAGTTTAAGAAAACGAGAGCTAAAGCTCGCTGGACAAGACGCCAGGCGAAGGGAAGCTCCTGGAGAAAGTATTTGACGTCCTTGAGTAGTTTTGTATCTACAAAAGAAGCGTGGGATCGGCTTAGAAAGATTAGGGGCGACTACTTACCTTTCAGAACTCCTCTCTTCCCTGCATCATCTTCGACATCTCTGAAAGATCAAGCGAATGTTCTTGGGAAACATTTTCAGGATGTTTCTAGTTTACGCAACTGCAGTGAAGCCTTTAAAAAGTTCCGTTCGACAGCAGAGAAACAACCAATCATTTTGTCTGGTGCTCGTGACGCTCCGTACAACAGGCCTTTTACACTCTCTGAGCTCAAAGTGGCTCTTAGTGTAAAGAAACAGTCTGCTCCTGGACCAGATAATGTTCATTATGAGATGTTAAGGCACCTGTCACCTGATTCTCTAGGCAGTTTGTTGACCTTTTATAACTCATTGTGGCATCGCTCTGCATTCCCCGAGGTTTGGAAAAGAGCTCATGTAATCGCTCTTCTGAAGCCTGGCAAAGATGCTTCTCAACCAACTAGCTACCGACCCATTGCTCTCACAAGTTGCTTGGGAAAAACCTACGAAAGAATGATTAACCGACGTCTCATTCATTTCTTGGAGAGTGAGAATGTGCTTGACATTAATCAGTGTGGTTTTAGAGCTGGACGTTCCACCCTGGACCACTTAGTCCGCCTTGAAACCTCTATTCGTGAGGCGTTTGTACACCGCCAGGCCTGTCTCTCTGTGTTTTTTGATCTGCAAAAGGCGTACGATACAACGTGGCGCTATGGGATCCTGCGGGATCTTTATGCTTACGGTGTTCGGGGTCGCATGTTGCGATGCATACAAAGCTTCTTAATGGGACGTACTTTCCAAGTCCGTCTGGGCTCTACCTTATCAGATGTGTTTTCTCAAGAAAGTGGTGTCCCTCAGGGAGGGGTGCTTAGTGTCACACTTTTTGCAGTTAAAATCAATAGCCTGGCTCAGGTGATACCACCGACAGTATCTTATTCTTTGTATGTGGATGATGTGCAAATTTCAGTTTCTTCTTGCAATCTGCATAGTTGTGAACGTCAACTGCAACTGACAATCAACAGGATGAGCAAGTGGGCAGCCGAAAATGGGTTTCGCTTCTCCCCCGACAAAACCGTATGTGTTCTTTTTTCGCTGCGTCGAGGGTTGTCACCGGATCCTACCTTGCATCTGAATAACGTTACCATTACTGTTAAGGAGGCGCACAAGTTTCTAGGCGTGATATTCGACAAGAAGCTCACATTCGTACCCCATTTGAAAGAACTAAAACGAAAATGCCTACGATCTTCCAATATTCTTAAAGTGCTGTCGCACACAACTTGGGGGTCTGACAGACGATGTCTGCTGCGAATTTATAACGCTCTAGTGCGGTCCCGGTTGGATTATGGTGCACCGGTATATGGGTCGGCACGACCATCTGCTTTGAAGATGTTAGACCCAATCCATCACCTTGGCCTGCGTCTAGCCACGGGTGCTTTTCGCACGTCGCCCGTGCCGAGTCTGTATGCTGAAACACATCAGATGTCCCTTGAGCGACGCAGACAATATCTTAGTCTCTGCTATGCCTACAAAGTTTATAGTGATCCAGACCACCCTGCATTCTCTGCTCTGCAGACCTCTGCATCATTGCGCCTTTTTGAGAATAAGCCCAGTATTGTTCGGCCCTTGAGCCTTCGGGCTGAGAGCATGGCAAGGTCGCTGCACCTTTGTTTTGATGAGCCTCCTTTGTTGAGACAGGCCTATAGGGTTGCTCCTTGGGATTTGGTGCCAATCTCTTGTGATTGGTCACTTTCGAAGTACAGCAAAAAGGTTGTTCCTCGTCTTGTTCTCTTGTGGGAGTTCGCAGAGCTAGAGAAGAAATATAGTGACTATCTCCACTTTTACACTGATGGCTCGAAAACATTGAATTGTGTAGGCTGTGCAGTTTATTCTCTCGCTTTCAGTGAAGTGAGGCAACTCAACCCTCTAGCAACTATCTTTACTGCTGAACTGTATGGTATCCTGATGGCTATTGAATATATTCTAGAAAATAACATTAACAAAGCAGTTCTGTTTGTTGATTCCCAAAGTGTTCTCTTAGCTATTTCATCTTTAGCAGACAGCAAGAACGCTCTTGTGCAACAGGTTCGTTTTCACATAAACAAAGCTTTCCATCTAGGACAATTTATAAACTTCTGCTGGGTGCCCAGTCATGTGGGCATTCCCGGTAACGAGAATGCAGACCATCTTGCACTTTCTGCAAAAAATTACACGGAAACGTCTTTTGGCCTGCCGCACCAAGACCTCAAGCCAGCCTTAAACAAGTCAATTATTAAGTTATGGCAACAGGATTGGGACACACAGATAGATAACAAACTTCACATTATTAAGCCCAACTTAGAAGTATGGGAGAGTTCCTCCCATAAGGACCGCCGTTCGGAAGTTCTTTTATGCCGCTTGAGAATTGGTCATTCTCGATTGACTCACCTGCACTTGCTCTGCGGTGAAGATGTAAAGCTCTGTGAAAAGTGTGGGAAAATGTTAACTGTCCTTCACATCCTGTGGAATTGTAGATTTTTGGATCATCAACGTCGAAGATATTTTCCAGAACTTTTCAGAAACCACCTTCCATTTCATCCTTATTTTTTGCTTGGTGATAGACCTTTGGTACCATTTGCTCACGTTTTAAGTTTCCTACATGCAATTGGCCTTTTGCACTTGATATAGATAAGTAAAGTTAGATGTAAATGCAAGGCTCCTTAAATTAACTTTCTTGGCGCAATATGGCCGTAGTCGCTCTTGCGCCATTAAACCCCAATCATCACATTTTTGGTATACAGGGCGATGTTAGGACTTGCATAGGTCTTGTGACAGCGGCTGCTGGTAGGTGAGTGGGCTTCCGTCGAGGACCACACCAAAAGTACCATTAGTTCCCAACACCTGCACACAACTTAGGTGCTTGGCAAATGGAGAGTGCCCGAGAAAGTTGAGCTCATTTCCCAGGTTCCGCATCGCGTGTTGCATCTCAGCGAGGTCTCTTGGACGCTTTCTCACGTCGTACAGTCGGGATCCAATCTGTTTGGTAGTCCCGCCTTCCCGCACGCTCCCCCGATCGATGTCGTCGATGCTGGCGGCAGCAATCTGGGTCCCACGGGGACGTCTCCGCTGTTGTGGGAGCCCAGTACAGCTAAGCTCAAGGGAGGCTCCTCGTAGCACTGTGCTTTCACTAGAGCAACCACCCCGAGCCATGCGGGTTCGCCCGCCCACGTTTGGCTGTGCGTGGCTTTCTCGTGTCTGGGGAAAAGGGAATCCTGGTGGTTGAGCTGAGCCCGGGGCAGGTTTGGACCCTTCGGGGCCCCCCGAGTGAGGCAATACACCACTTCGGCCCCCGCTTCTCATAGACGGGAGTCCTGGTAAGGCCCGGCCAGGATGATTCAGTCTAGTCGCCATTTCTTCTACTATCCCCTCCGATCTCTTACTTTTACCTTTCCTGTTTCCTTTACTTCTCCCTCACTTATCTTACTCCTTTTTCACCCCTCTTTGGCGGCAAGGGCTAACCTTGGGTGGCAACGGACCTCTGTCTTGACCCACACTTGGGTATAGTTTCATCCTGTAATCTCTCAATTTGTGAACGTCGCGTTCAACTTGCGGTCAATAATTTGGTCAGATGGGCCGATACGAATGGGTTTAAATTTTCTCCCAAAAAAAACAGCTTGTGTCAACTTTTCTCGTCGATGTGGTGCTCTTCAGGAACCGTCTTTGAACATGTATGGTTCTCCTATTGTTGTAAAAAATGAGCACAAGTTTTTGGGCCTTGTGTTCGATTCCAAGTTGACTTTTGTTCCACACATTAAGAGCTTAAAACTCAAGTGCCTTAAATCTCTAAACATCCTTAAGGTCTTGTCACATGCATCATGGGGCTCTGACCGACTGTGTCTGCTGCGTATCTATCACTCAGTCATTCGCTCCCAGCTTGATTATGGTTGTATTGTCTATAACTCTGCTCGGGCATCAGTTCTAAAGATGTTAGATCCTATTCATCATCAAGGACTGCGACTGGCTACTGGTGCATTTCGTACCTCCCCAGTGCTTAGCCTTTACGCGGAAGCAAACGAATTGTCCCTTGAGTATAGGAGGTTTTCCCTGGGTTTTATGTACTCTGTCAGGGTTCGCTCGGTCGCGGAGCACCTCGTTCGAGATAATATTGAGACGATCAAGTTCCAACGCACATTTGTAAACAAACCTTCCACAGTCCCCCCTTTTTCTATGAGGAATAATACTGCAGCACAATCCGTTGGGATGGATGCAAAGCCTCAGTTGGTCCAATACCCTCCGGATACAGCTCCATGGAACAACTGCCAGATACATTGCGACCTTACACTGACCAAGTATAACAAAAAGAATGTTCCACAGGAAGTCATAAGGCAGAACTTCTTTGAGCTTCAGACCAAATATCACGAGTATGCCAGTTTTTATACAGACGGGACAAAAAAAGACTCCATAGTAGGCTGTGCTATGGTGGGACCATCGGTAAATCAGGTGAAGAGAATAAATTCAAAAGCCTCTATACTAACAGCAGAGCTTTATGGTTTGTTGTTAGCTGTTGATTACATAATCAAAAAACGCCTTTCTCACGCTGTAATCTACACCGACTCTTTAAGCTCTCTGAAAGCTGTCGCATCAATGAACCGTGTAAAAAACCCACTGGTTTCCGAGTTAAAGTACAAGATAATCCTGGCTGCAACGAAAAATTTTGACATAGTCTTATGCTGGGTTCCTAGCCATGTTGGCATTCCTGGAAATGAAGCAGCTGATAGTGCAGCCAGTTCTGCTAATGATAGTGAAATGACACACTCCAAATACCCTACAAAGATTACCACAATTCTCTGAAACGTTGCATCAAAGCAAAGTGGCAGCTGCAGTGGAACGGCGAAACCGGCAACAAACTACATGCAATCAAACCTCTTCTAGGCGAGTGGGAGAGCGCCCGACATCGGGAGCGCTTTTATGAAGTCGTACTGTGTAGGCTACGAATCGGTCATACTCGTCTTACACATGGACATCTCTTGAGCGGGGAGGATGCCACTGAATGTGTGCACTGCAACCTACCTCTAAGTTTGTCGACGTTTAGCGCACTCGAAAAACTGTCATTCAAGCATTCACACACCCAAAGAACACTCCTTTCACACAGCGCTCTGTGTGAGCGCTCTGTGAAAGGAGTGTTCTTTGGGTGTGTGAATGCTTGAATGACAGTTTTTCGAGTGCGCTAAACGTCGACAAACATGAACAACCAACTCGCCCAATCTCAAGTTCCTACCTCTAAGTATTATGCACGTACTCATTGAATGCCCTATGTATGACCAATGCCGGTATAAACACTACTCACTGCTTTATAAAGAACACATTCCACTACACCTTGCCCTACTACTAGGTGACTAACCACTCATTCCATACAGTTGTGTTTTTAATTTCCTCACAGATATCGGCCTTCTACACTGACTGTGATTTTACTTTCTATCCTAAATTCATTGTCATATTGTTTACACTTATACACATTCATGTTCATGGTTTTATCATATATTTCGCTACTATAGCTCTTTCCTCTTCTTAAATCCGAATTGCAATAGTCTAAGCTTGGCGCAATATAGCCTTAGTTGCTGATGCGCCATAAACCCCCAATCAATCAATCAACCTTGTTGCAAAGCCCCACAATGAAGCGGTCCCTGACGAGTCGGTCTTCAACTGCCGTTGACGCATAACCGCATTTCTTGACGAGTGACCGGCCCCGTGAAAAACGCGTCCACGCTTTTGCCGGGTTCTTGTATGCGACGGCGAAACACGACGCTTGTGTATACCTCGTTGGTAGGATGCACAAAGTGGCGTGTGAAGGCCTCTTTGACGGCATTGAAGGACAGTAGCGCTTCCGAAGCCAGGCCTGGACTTCGCCAGCCGCGTGATGTAGTGCCGAAGCAAAGCGGAAGTCTCCGAAGACCGTAATCCATTGCTCTCAGGTGTTGGGGTTCGCAAAGTCGGACGGAGGCGGTGACGGGAGGGACATTTGCGGACTGTTGAGCAGCTGTCCGATGCTAAGCCTTGTCTCCTAGACAAGGCTTAGCATGCGTAGACATGCCGGCTTTGTCGACAGAGTGATTGAGCATGGCGAGCGTTATGCCGCTGCTATGGTGGCCGCTTCTGACACCATGCCGCAGACTCGAATGACACGCAGATATGCAGCACTCCAACCGGCAAGTGACACTACTTTATTCAGCTGAGCGATAATATAGGTGCAGCAACCAAAGAAGGAAAAGAGTGAGGGGGTGCCAGTTGCGACCTCTACAGCCGGGTATTCTCGCTTTCTTTCGCCACATACTTCATTTTTTTGGCTCCGATGAGGTCGTTTGCTGCAGTAGTTTCTCCTTCCTCCGGACTTTTGATCTCAATGAAGACTGATGGCATGCCGTCTGCTTCCACGACGCCATCAGGGCTGCATCCCAACCAGGGCATCAGTGGATTGACTACAAGCCCGAACCTTTGAACGCTACTGCCTGTCAACATGGTGTATTCTTTCAAGGCTGGCTCTTTGCACTGCTTTCCATGCCATGTGGCCTTATTGTATCCAAAGTTCCCAGAGCGCACCAGGCAGACAGGGTGTCTAGCGACCGGGAAAACCGGGAATTATCAGGGAAATTTTAATTACTGGAAAAATCGGGGAATTGTCAGGGATACCGTCACAAAGCGAGCCCAGTCAGGGAAAATGAGCCGGAAACGCCATCGAGTGCCCTGAGCAAAGACTTGAGGACTTGGGGCAGTAAAATAGGCAGTGATGGAAGTGCTGCGCCAATTGCGCCAAATTGCGCCAAGGACGGAATCCTGCTACATGTAGCGCCAAATGGTCATTTTACCGAAGAATTGCGCCATGCCTGCGCCGAGATGAGATGTAGCAACAAAAAATAAAAAATGGAGTCTTATCAGAGCGCGTGGAGGTACCGCGGTATTTTCCGCGCCGCAACTGTTACGCGAACCGAAACTGCGAGGGCGCATTATCGTCATCATCATTGAAAGGAACAACGTTAGCAACATCTGAGACCAAAGTCGCAGAGACTAAGCGAAGAACCATCCCACTGAGAAGGCCGAGCTTGTGGATGTTTTCAATGTTGGCCCGCCCTGTTCCCGTTCGCTAGCTACCAGCGAAGTCAAAGCTAGCGCGAGCCCAATGCTCTGTGCATTCCTGACTCGCGCGAGGGCTCATGCAGTGTGGGCACCGTTACGGTACAGTGTAGTTACGGGCTCCATGCGCGCGCTTGTAGCTTCTGCTGCGTTCGTACCGAAGCTGAAACGAAGTATAGTTGAGTTGCACCAAACTCTGCATGTAGTGCTAGTAAAGCCTCGCCGTCCTTTTCGGAGCACAAAGCACTGCGCGACTCGCGCGACTGCGGTGTCTGCTCCGCGGATGTCGCTTCTCTGCAGCGCGTTGGTGCATGCCAAGGAGCGCACTCAACGGGTTAACTCGCCGTGATCCGATCGTGACTTCGCCAGCACATCGAAAATGAATCGGAATTTTTGAAGCGAATATCAGATACCGCAATATTTGAAGCTGCTGCCCGAAAGGCAACTCTAATCTGAACTCAGACATTCCACAACAGTGAGGGTCATTGGATGCTGCTGCAGATACCTTAAAAGAATTGCAGGCTGATAAAACTATATATCCTGTACCATCAGAACTCAGTGTGACATATTTAATTGTATTTTTTTATCTGACGAGCAGATAAACTTTATTTAAAAAAATGTTTTTTTTTTTTTTTTTGCGTTTTTTTTGTTGAATTTTATATATATTCTCTTAAAAAGGCGAAGTGCTGTGTTCCAATAATAGAGATGGGCTTTATATAGCAATGCAGGATTATTTCATTTTCAAGTAATATGCCAACATATGCCGGACCCTGCTCCAAAAGGGCCAATATCTGCTCCAAAACAACATTTTGCCTGCTACAAAGCCTGCTCCAAAAGGTCAAATGGCACTTCCATCACTGAATAGGCAATAAATTCTGCTTAGAGTGGAGCGTTGGCTCTGCTAACCCGATGTAGAGTGTGCTACCCGACGCAAAGGGAACAGTCTACAAATCCAGTCCAACCCTTCGATTGGATTGAGGGCGTGAAACTAGGCTAGATCCAGTGAGAGATACTAGATTTAGTTACAAATGGGAAAGCCGGAGACCCCTGTCTGATCCAAGCCTTGCGCTGAAAGTATCTGAAAGTGTGCATCTTGCAGCCATGCTGCCGTTCGTTTATTGACATGTGCGGTTGAGCGTTGTGTTTTCATTGTTTCCGGAAATGGCTTCTGTCTTCACTGACAATGTCGGCGGCAAGAAAATGCTCGTTTAATCCGGATTGGACGAACCCGAATCTTTTCGAATATGCAAGTTGGATTAAGCCCGTGCAAAATGATCCTCACAGTAATCAATGCTCAACGCATTGTGTTTTAATGGCTGTATATATCTAACTGCTTGTACAGTGGTCAGGGAATTTCACCTGAACTTGTCAGGGAAAACCTAGAAAAGTGAAGGAATTTCAAAATAATAATTTGCTAGACATCCTGGTACAGACTTTCTCGGCCCATGACCGATTTTCCTTGGGGATGGAGCTGAAGTAAGCTTGACACCTGGCTGCAACGCACGGCTTTCCTTCCCGCTGCCAGTGGCCGTTGTCCAAAGAGAGTGTGTCACGGTAAATGACTGCTGCCTGTTTGGCTGTGACAGCAACATTCTCTTGGTAGAACTCCTGTTCTTGGGTTGGCGAGGTTTTCCACGAGACCCTAGGTATTTGGAATTGTCCGACATGATGAAAAGCTACATCGTGGAAGTTATCTTCTTCATACTTCTTGACGCAGTCGCTTCAGCTGATGCTCGTGAAAAAGGTGACGTCTGCTGTGCTTTAGGGTCTTCTGTTATCTCCTGGCATTGTGCCACCGTTACCTTCACCTGTGTGCCTACTTTTCATACGAAGGGCAAGCACCGAAATCGGAGCGCATGAAAGAAGGTCGCTGCTTATGTCATCCAGTACTGCGTCGTCCACTTGCACCTCAGGGACCGCGTAGACGTGGCACAGTTTATGCAGCATCTTAGACACGTATGAATGTGTTGACAGGAGTTGACCCCAAGCTTGCTTGAGGTCCGTGGAAGAGAGGTTCTCAAGGTTTGAGGTGACAATGCTAGAAACGAAGTGAAAGAAGTATTATGAATGAAATGCAGCCGGGATGGTAATGGTCTACATTTGAGCGAAGCTATGGATTTTCTACAACACGTTGCTTTCCAACTTCCAGTACTGTGCTGCCTACAAATGGTCTGAAGTATGTTTTCTATAACAGCGTGCCACATTATTAGCCCTCAAGACTTGAGAAATGCTGCATGCCCTGGCAGTCTTGGGTAGATGATGTCGAACCTGGGATAAAAAAAAAGTGACAAGACAAAAGATATTTCTGAATAGTAGATTGTTGTGCTAGTTGTATTCCAAGATATTTGTAAGTCCTCTTTTGCTATTATGATAAGAGTTACGCTCACATTTTCAGTTTCAGAAACCCAAACAAAGTATCGAGCAAGCACCCAGTCAAATATTAAGTAGTAACGAAAGGTTGGGGGACGTGGGTCATCGATTTTACATATCTTAGTAGTGTGCATATTTTTTCAGACTGCTGGAAAATTTAAATTGACATCTGTTTTTGCATTAATTTTGAGAAAAACACTTCTGTTTTTGCATCAATTTTGGGACGCCATTGACTAGCTTGTTCTAATGACTTCAATATTCACTGACATAACCATGTTCGAAGCTTAACATTATACATAATTACTTGTTAACTGAAGTGAAAAATCCCGTTTGTGCTTTTCCAATTTGCTGCATTTGGAGTACTAGCATTACTTTTGATTATAATGCAATTAATGCAAAGGTGCAAGCGAGCTGGACAAGAATGACAATAATAATCTCTGGTGAATGGGAACAAAGGGACAGAGAACAAACACAAATCTCCAAACACAGCTAGGTGACTGGTGCACGACCGAAAAAACCCTCCCAGGCTGTCCAGGGTGCCTACCAGCAAAAGAAAATTTCACTTGGTGAACCCCCAAAGCCGGCGCACTCTAGCTCCTAACACGGTTAAAACCATACTTTGCAAAAAATTAATTTGAAAGAATTGTTCCTTCGTTGTAGTTAGACATGGGCACTTCAAACAAGTGAAAAAAACTGCTTTCTCAAATCAATTTCAATAATCGTCTGAAACTTTTTGTGTCTTGGATACTGAAATTCAGGGAGAGACCATATTTTTTTCCAGCAAGTTACATAAACAGAAAATAAACAAAAACATGCACAGCATTTGTGCTTTACCTAATCCTCAGGCGTTGAAGCGTGATTGGTGCTTCGAAAATCAGGGACTTCTTGTATGGGTGTCCAAGGTTGCTTGACAATGGTGGGGGAGTGCCTGTGGCATTGGCCTCTCGTGCCGCTATGTAGGATGGGTGGCGCTGTTTAGGCGCAGTGTATCCTCCATCAGCTCTCGAACACAAGCGGCAACATACATTCACCACAAGTAAGACTCTTGCTTTATCAGACATAATGGAGCGACAGTTGCTCTCTTTGGGCAGCTCGGCGAGTACCTCTTGCCATCTTTCATAGTAGCTTGTGGATTGTTGCCAAACGGATATAACTTTGTTTGCAGTGTTTAGACTACATTAAGAGCTTGAGAGTTGAATCATACTTCAAATGGTCGTCACACACAGATAAGTTGTAACAAGGCCAAGCACAAACATCCTCACCGACAATGTCGTCCGTAGTTTCTTTGTTCAGGGCTTCTTTACCCTCGCCAAAGGTCGAGCCCCTCTGGCTTTGGGTGCCTAAGATGGTCTTGCCGAACGCCATCTTGGCCAGCTCTTGGGTGAAGATTAAGCGCGTAGTGCCCTGCAGCCTCACCATCGTTATTGCCAGTAGAAGTGTGGCGCCAAACTTTATGGATAGAAAAGACACGACAAGTTTTTGACTTCAACCATCCCATACTATAAATCAGATTTATGAGAGGTAAATAAAAGGCCAATTCCTGGGTAAAGATTGAGGGCGTAGTGCCCTGCAGCCTCACCATCCTTATTGCTGGTAGAAGTGTGGTGCCAAACTTTAACTGTGATGGATAGAAAAGACACATGACAAGTTTTCGACTTAAAGGGAAGCTGAAGCGGTTTTAAATATGAGAAAAAACACCTAGCCTAGTTAATGAGACCTCACCTATCACAAATATTGTATTCGTTTGGTAATTTTCTATGCGGATTAACCGGAAAAGCGCCTTCAAAGTAGTGCCGAAGCCACGCCTCTCCGAAGCAGAGGGAAAGGGGAGAAAGGAGGAAGCCCGTCAGCCGGCGTCACAAAAGGACCGGCTGGGGGACCCCGCCGCGGCTGGCCACGCTTTCCTCGTAGGCTGCTCTAGTGTCTTTTTGAACCTCCGTCGTTCTGCCGCTGCATAGCGCTTGCTTTTATCCGTTGACTGGTCATGCTATTGACTGAATCGCCTGACGTGTTGATTGTTTTCTTGTTCACACGTTTGCAGAATTCTCGTTACACCGAACCAACTGACTTGTGCTGTTGAATGCCATACTCATGTGTTGCCGCCAGCTTTCACGAACTGCGCTCGTCGCAGTTCTTCCCGCGTACCGTCTTTTCCATTTCATCACCGAGATTTTAAAGGGGTGAGTGGGTTTGATCATGTACACCGTTTTTTGTTCGAAACGTCTTTCGTACGGCACATATGAAAACTATGTACGTGTGGGTTTGGGTCTGAATAAGGCTCGACTGAACCCGACGCTCTGCCGACCATCTTTGAAGGTAAGAAGGCACTTAGGCTCATTAAAAGTCACAAGCAAAGAGGAAACGTAACTAAGTAGGAATTGTTGGTCGACTGTTCTAGAAAAAAGCTATTATGTTATTAGAATTGTGCAGTGTGCGCGTACATGTCTACCAATAGTGTTTTCTTTCAAAATCCATAAAATAGCTGCTCCCGAAGAAATCGAGGTCAGCTGCTGCGCATGTCACTGTGATCCTCTTGGGCAGTGCCTCGACTGCTTCTGTAGCGCACAGGGCCTCGACGAGGAAAGCTCACCGACAAGTGCAAATATTTTATTTTCAGGTATCTATAACCATTATTTAGAAAGTTGAGTTCCTGTCAATTCCACAGAGAATAAGTGTTGAAACACCATCATGTGCCCCTCATAAACAATATGTTTACTAATTGGGACAAACATTGTAACATTTTACCCCTAAAATGCTGTGTGCTACACTTTTCTGAGCATGTACCCTCTGGTTTATGATTAGGGTTCGGAGTTTTCGGATTAAACCAGTAAAAAGTGATAGAAGTACGCCGAATCCATTTTCAGAATTTCGGTTTTAACCGAAAAAGGGCGGTTTGTATGTTCAGCGTTCTCGGTTTGAACCGATAAAAATATGTTGAATTCATTTTCTAAAATTCGGTGTTAATCGAAAAAGGCCACTTTGACCTTCCAGTCGCACCGCTGAGCCATGGCGAAAAAAGGGAACGACAGTGTCTATCGAAACGTGTCCGAATGTATGGGATACACGGATGCCAGCACAATGTTTTGGTTTAATGTGCTCATCATTGATCACAATGCGAGGTCAGAAATGCCCCATGACTTCGCCATGTACAAGCATGTTTTCAAGCTCTTAAGGGAGACACTATATGCAAGCCTTTGAGTGATCACAAATATCAGCTACAAGGGTCATCTGATCTGGTGTCTGCTGGTGTTTATTTCATATTCACTGAAAAAAAAGAGGGTAAGCTTTTGTGGGCATAAATATACACACACACACAAAAAAACGAAAATTGAATTCTGAAATAAACACAGAAAAAAGTATGCCGAATTTTGAAAAAATAAAAACCGAAAATGCTGAACCCTAGTTATGATGTTAATGCAATTGATGCAAAAGTTCTTGTTATTTTTAACATGTAGGGTGTGTTGTATTTCTAAATGACACAACTGTTTACTTTCATTCCCATCATAATTCTGGGTTCTTTCAAGTTTACAACTTAGGATGTGTTGGAACTAAAATAACATAACTAGAGTATTGCCTATGACCCTCAGGCACCGAGGAAGCAAGAGCTGACTGTGGGCCAGTGTGTTCCGCTACCGACAACATTGTCAAAGAAGTTGAGGACATCCGCGCAAGTATGCCAGCTCGCCATAAAATTAGATGTCCGTCATGGTACTTTATTCCCAACCAAAAACCCATACACTCGGCGACAGGTTAATTATGCAGTAGATGCTTAGCATCCAGTGCGAGCTTCTCCCTTTCATAACTCTTTGTAGCACACGTAGTCGAAGCCTGGCTGGAGGCACAGCTTGTACTGCATTCTTAACGTGTCGCTGGTAATAGTTCATATGTTGTACAAAGTATTTGTAGCAAAATTTGCTTTTTGCTATTAAAAAAAGCCGCTTTTTCAATTTGGACTTGGTTTGTCGCTATAAAAGAAGAAATATGTAATATTCAACATGCTTGGAGTATATTAATTTCATAAGGAGTTATATTAGGAATGCTTTATGAAGAACCAAGCCTTTTTACTATGATTATTCAGGTGAAAACTTGTACCTTACAAGTGAGTGGAGCTTTCAGTTTTAAACTCACACCCACAGCCAGTTTGTGTGTGCCTCACAAATGTAATAAAACAGTGTTTCATGATTCTGCATTATGTTTCAGGTGACATGGCATCTCAAATTCTGGAACTCAGAGTAAGGGTAAGAACACTGGAAGTCAGAGTGTTTTCTGTAGAAAATCTGAATGGTAGGATACTACAGATGTACACTAGAATTCCACCATCAAGTTTTACAGCGCTTAGCCTAATTGACCGTTTTGAGCTAAACTATTACAGTGGCACAAACGTGTTTAGGCTGACACGTGCCAACCAGCTGCTGCTATGTTTGACGAAGCTGAAGCTCGGGGTTTCAGACGACGACCTTGCCGTCCGGTTTGGTGTCAGCCGCACGACTGTGCAGTATGTCTTTATGACATTTCTGCATGTCCTCTACGAGGTCTTGTTTGAGGGCATTATGGACAAAAATTTTCCCACAGGCTCATACTCAGTATCAGAGATGCCCAGTCCTTCAAGGACTTTCCCAACTGTCGGGCAAGCATAGATTGCTCCTTAATTGAAATCGAAATCCCAAGGGGCAGTTTGTCTCTCAAAGTGTAACCTTTTCGAACTATAAGTCAAGGAACACCGTTAAGTTCCTTGTAGCAGTCGCCCCAAACGGGGCAATAATCTACACGAGTGGCTGCTACCTTGGCTCCACTAGTGAAAGACTGCGGCATTCTTGACCGGTTGACCACAGGAGACCCGATCCTGGCAGACGAAGGCTTCACCATCTTCGACATAATGCCAGGCGGGACCTCCTTAAATATTCCACCGTTTTTGCGAGGGAACCGGCAGTTCACACACGACGAAGTGTCTTACTGTAAGAAGATCGCTGCCTGCAGGGGGCACGTCGAGCGGGCCATCCAACGTGTAAAAATTTACTGAGTGCTGCGAAAGCTGCCAGCACACAAAAGGCCCCTCGCAACGAAGCTCGTCCGGGTATGTAGCTGCCTGGCTAACCTGCAGAGCTTTATTATTGCTCAGTAGTGGCAGCATGGCTTGTCTGCAAGTGAAGTGGCTTGATTGCCAGTTTTTTTTGCAATGCTTTTTATAGATTTAGATGCTTCACAGCAGCTTTGCATGGGCGCCATCGTATCTGCTGTGCTAATTGACCTCCATTTGTTTTGTCACTGCAAAGTATTGTCTGGTGCACCCACCACCACTGGAGCTTTGTGTTTGTGTCTTTTTTCTAAGGTTTAAATGGTGCAAGTTTTGCATGTTTGTATATTTCGTGCCTCTGGTTAATTATTTTATGTAATGTTTAAGGTAGCCAGTGCATTTTATTGGGGAAGTGGGACGACGACAGAATATGTTCTCAGCGGTAATCAATAGCTTTGAAAATTTGCATCAGCTTACTGTAAGGTTCCAATTGTTTAGAGTTCCCTGAAGTGTCAGTTGCTGTATTGATAGCGGGATGAACTTTAAAGGCAATGTTGGTGCATATTCATAACATTTCATAGACATGTAACAGGGTAAGCTATCTGCTGAAAGCGGTACAGGAATTCATTACTGTAAGTCTTGCAAATTAGAATCAAGTGGTTATTGAGTGTTCATGCTATATTGTTCAACAACCAATGCCTCCTGTAGGCTGTAATGTGATTAGGATGGTGCACCAACTAGTATCAGCTCGAATAACTAACATTTGGGCCAAGCATGTTAAGTGGTAAATTGCTAACTTGTCACCCTTCACTGTTTGATGATGCATGCACTGCACACTAGGCTTTACTAATGTAAACAGAAAAGGACTTTCTATGGAACGGTTTTATTTTTCTTTAAGAGTGCATGAAAAGGAATTACAAAGACGCTCACTGGAAATTTTGTAAGTTTACGAAAATAAAGGCATTATTACTGAACATTCACATTTGTTTGAATGTTGAAGTATGACATGTACAATGGTGGAAACAGCCAACGAAGCCACAGGACTGTGCGGTCTGGAGCTATGCGCGCGCATTATGCTGGCGACAAGAGAAACCATGCGAGCCGGGTGCTGATTGGTGGCAAATCATTTAAAATAGGTGTGTGCTACTGAACATGCCAAGGCCAGATAATTGGATGTTTGCAGCTGCTAATCTCGCAATTAGAGAGCGCCCAGCTCACGTGGTTCCCTTTGCTCCAAAAAACAAACTAAATGTTCAGGGAAACTTTTAATCAAGGTTTTTAAATATTTAACCTATGACTAGTATGACTGGTACAAAGTATGGTTAGCAAAGTCACCTTATGTCTCTACTTGCTACTCAAACATTTTCCGTAGATAAAAAAAAAAGCTGTAGTCTTTGGCAGCAATCAAGTTTGAAGGAAAAAATAAACATCTGAAGGGCCACTCCACCCCAAAAAATGTGCTTAATTTTGACATGGTCAGTAAAAGCCAAATTAGACACTCAACATTTAGAAGCATCACAATTGCTAACCTGGGGTTCTTAGTGTGCATGCATCATGCAGGTGTGTTTACATGACCATGACAGAATCAAGCTCATCCAAAGCAAAAAATGAAACCCACAAGTATGATCCTTCGGAGTAAGCAGTGTATGGAGTTCACTAGGGTATTAAGCTACACAGCAGGACGAGGGGACCGGGCCATTGCCGCCTCATGCGATTGGTTAATGGCGTGGTACTGATCAATCGCAGCAAGCAGTGATGTCCCAGTTCCTTCCCGCCATGAGGCGCGGGTTGTCAGTGGCTTCCAAGGGTGAAATAGCAGACAATCACGATGTCATCCTGTATCCCGTCTCGCATCACCGTGGCACTTTGTTCATAGCAGACGATCAACACTTGTTCTGGTCTTAACAGGCAACATGACATTTCCTTGTTTTATTTTGATGTGTGAATGACGCTTCATAGAAGACAAACTGTCTACGAATAGTATCTTTCCTCGCTTTGTGAGAGGGAAATTTGATCTTGCTCTTACTCTCATGGTGACCAAAATTGTACCCCTGTAGAAGACCTACCGTATTTTCTCGCACAATTAACACACTTTATTTTTCCGAAAAATTAACACATTTGGGGGGTAAAATCGTTATATGGGGTAAAATTTTTGCATTTACAGACTTTGCAAAAACGTCATTTTAGGTGCCAATATGACGCGGCAGGGTACTGTGGCACGTCTCCACTGACTGAGGCGCACCCACAACTGGTCGTGGGGGCACCACAGTAACCATACTTTTTAAATTGCAAACCTTTTTTAGGGTGCTTTCGGCGTGCCTTTTGCCGAAGGAGAAGCGCCTTATGAAGCTCACTCGGCACGGAGAGTGACGCCGCTGTTCTTAGGCCTAACCACTTTCACGATTTCACTGCCCGTGGAAGTATATACAGTATGTTCTGTATCATTCCTTAAACAAAACAAAAACCTTTGAAATCTGGAGTGGCCCTTCCGACAATGCGTACACTACTGGTGCAAATAATGGTGATGAGTTGAGCTTTGGTCCATACCTGGAAAATACAGCCTGAACTTGGGGAAGAAATGTAGAGAGAAAACGGGAAGGATGGAGACAATAAGGCTGTCTCGTCTCATCTCTTCCATTGTCTTTCCTCGTCTTCATCTCCCCTGTTTTCTCTCTATGTTTCTTCCCTAAGTTCAGGCTGTTTTTTAGAACTACTGGAGCACCACCTCAGAGGCCAAGCCTCCCCTTAACAAGGGGTAGCATTCTATTGTAATAAAAATTCAAGAGCTGTGGCTGCTTCTCCTGGCCCCACATGGCGTCTGCTTCGACACGCAGGACGTGTAGATCCTTATTTGTCCACAGTGCAAGGTCACAAAATCTCCGCCTTGTAATAGTGAGGCACCCCTGAATCTGGTGGTAGTAGGGGTGCGACGTGATTAGGGAGCCTTTGGTGTCAAGGCCTTTGGCCCCAAAGGCCTCCTTAATCATGTGGTCCCTCCAGGTCCAGGGGCACTTTACTTCCACAAAACCATTTGTACTAATCAAACCATCGGTACAGTGCAGTCCACTTATAACGATATTGAGAAAACCGCAAAATCCAATCGTTATAGCCGATTATCGTTATATCTGGACCGACAAAAAAAAAACACAAAGAGAAGTTACTTACGGGCGATGAGTGAATCAGGTCGTACAACGCGAGCCGAGGCAAAGAAAACCGAAGGCTTTATTAAAAGGTACGAAAATGACTATAAAATAATTTAAGCATGCTTAAAAAAGTCGGAAATTTGCGCTTGCTTGAGCTGAAGTTTGACAATTGCCGTGTGCATTGCTTCCAGTTGTTGCGCGTACGCTGGCGGCAGTCCTTTTGCGTGCACAAAACCGACCAGCGACTGGATGGAGAGCAGGGCATTTTGTGAAGACATTGGAGGCGGGGTGTTCTCGTCGCCGCCGTCGTCGTCACTACTTTCGCAGTCGCTCGATGTGATTTTTCGTCGCGATTGCTGTTCCTCGGCAATGGCCTCATCAGTAGACTCCTCGCATGAAGCGGCAGCGTTGTCCGCGTTCAAAAAGTCTCCCAAGAGAGCTCCGCCGATGTTCTCCTCGGAAGCTGCTATGTGGTCCCAAAGTTCACCCACATCGGCAGGTTCGATGAGCAAGTCATTTGTCTCTTCCGAGACCGTGGCGTTGTGGCGCACGAAGCCTGCCTTTTTAAAACAGTTCTTGAGTGTAACCTGCTTCACCTCATACCACGCACCATGCACGAACCGCACCGCTTCTAACAAGCTCACCTTCAGGTCAGGAGGTCCGCCGGCGTATTGAGACAATCCTGAGCAGTCTAGTTTCATGATGAGCCATTCCAGCATGCGACGTCTGTAGAGGGCCTTGAAATTGGCGATTACGCCGGCATCCATGGGCTGCAGACCTGCCGTGGTGTTCGGAGGCAGAAACATTACCTCAACGGACGTTAGCTTCGGGCTGACGTTGTGTGCGCTGCAGTTGTCGAGGAGCAGCACCACTTGCCTCTTCTGCTTCTCCATAGCGCCGTCAAACTCGAGGAGCCATTCCTCAAAGAGATCTCGCGTCATCCACGCTTTCTTGTTATTTCGATAGCGGACTGGAATGCATTGATTCCTAAAGCAGTGAGGCCTTTTCGATTTCCCGATCACAAAGGGCTTGAGACGCTCGGTACCGTCCATGTTTGCGCACACAAACACCGTCACCCGGACCTTGCTATGTTTGCCACCAACGCACGGGTCACCTTTCAGCGCGTGCGTCTTTGTAGGCAGCATCTCATAAAAGAGTGCTGTTTCATCGCCGTTGAAAATGTCACTTTCTTGGAAGCGCTCCAACAGCTCGGGTAATTTCGTCGCCAGCCATTCGTCTTTCGCATTTACGTCCAGCGAGGCAGCCTCCCCGACGACGTTTTTATAAACGATGCCGTGGCGATCCTTGAACCGCTGAATCCATCCTCCGCCGGGTTCGAAGTTTTCCCGTCCCAGAAGGGAAGCAAATTTCTTCGCCTTTGCGGCAAGAATAGGTCCACTTATGGGCACGTTCCGGTTGCGAGTGGTCAAGAACCACTGGTACAGGGAGTCTTCAACGTCGCCGTACAAAGGATCCCTAACCCGCTTTCGCTGGTCGTCGTGACCGCTGGTGCCAGCCTTCTTCAAGACATCTCCAGCCTTGATGATTGTAGAAATCGTTGATTGAGACAGCTCGTATCTTTTTGCGAGGCTACCAACCTTGAATCCTTGTCGGAAATCCCGGTGAATTCGCTGCTTCACCTCCAGAGATATCGCTTTGCGCTTAGTCGGCGCCATTTTTACCTCACGAACGTACGAACGTGCGGAAACGGGGGAAAACTAGGAAGCGTTGCGCGGCGGCGGCCAAGCAAGCTCTTTCTCTCCTCCCTTCAGCGATTGCGATGACGATAGCACTTAGTTCCGAAGGATGAGGCTGAACTTTTTAAATCGGGCGGCGCCTCGCGTCACCTAGCGGATCTTTCCACGCCGACCGGTTTTTGATATTTTTACTAGTTTTCATGTCGTTCGCTTCAAGTATTTTAATTTTTCTCAAATTTCCAGGCAAATTTTTCGTGATAAGCACCTTCCGGGCGGCCAGAATTCTATCGTTGTATCCGATATGTCGCCGATAATTCTATCGTTATATATGGTTTATTTTTACATAGGGGCGATGGGAGAATTGACAAATCTAAAAAATTTGATCGCTATAAGCGATATATCGTTATATCTGGTATCGTTATAAGTGGATTACACTGTACTCCCACCCAGGACACCGCTCTCGTGCAGCCACAAACCTGACTTAGTGGTCGTCAAACCCTTTTGCTGTTCGTACTTGAGGAGAGCTTCCTCTTCATGAACCTGGCCCCAGATTACTGCGCAGTTGGTTGAAAGGTTGTACTCTCCTGTAAAGAGAGCAGTCTCAGTAGTTTAATGGTTCACTTTTATGCCTGAGCACTGTGCTCACTTTCACACATAATGAATTTAGATTAAACCTTTCTGGCCAACTTGTGGCTGGGTCTCTAAACTCGTCAAATACAAAGTTGGAACCGAAAGTTTGCGGAGCACGCCAATTGGACGCTGACGAAAAAAGTGTGAAGTCATCGTCGTGATAGTCCAATCGGCACGCTCTGTGAACTTCAGCCCCAACTTTGTATTTGATGAGTTTAGATTCCTTGGTGTCTGATTCCATGAGGATCAGCGCCAGCGAATTCAAAATTTTACTAATTAAATTAGAGCTAGTTATATTGATGCCCCATCAGTACCTAAACTTTTGGCAGTCACAGACCCACTGACCCACTCAGAGTTTGTATGGGTACCCACCCCTGAGTATTGGCGACTTCAGCGGAATCGAAGCCGCGTAGCGGCAACGCCGAGAAGCCCAGGAAAGGAGGTCATTTCGACTCCGTCGTCTGCTATCGCTGCTTGGTTCATATAGACAGTATAGAAACAAACATTGTTTCCAGTAACTATTTTTATGCTTCTGCTATGTCATTCTTATGCACTGACTAGAAGAAGGTTTCTACCGTCGAAAAATCGCGTTGCTTTTATATGTAACACCGCTTTTTCCGCAGCAGTTCAAGAAATTTATGGTGGTCTGCGTGCTAAATGACGAAAACACCCTCCTTTCGTCTGCCATTTTGCCTGACCAGTGCGCCCCCCAAGTTTCGCTGGAGTGGCGAAGTTTGACAATGGCTACGTCTGCATTTACATGAACGCAACCATAACGGGGACTTGCAAAACTGCTCCCTCGCCTTGCTAATATTCGATGTTTCGTCGGGGCATATCTTGTATCGGTGCAGAATCCCCTGACCGCTCTCGAGGGCTGTTGGGGGACCATGAACCCCAGTGTGAGAACCACTATAATATATGTTCAAAAGTCATGGGAAGCTTAAAATTTGATTACAGAAAAAAAGCCTTCATGAATGGTGGACACTTGGCAGTGGAGAATAGCATTTTGGAGCAAAAGGTAGGAGACTGAAAGTTTGGAGTGGGATAGAACAGCTGGCACGTGCAGGGCTCTGAAAGACTTCTTGTAAAGGGTGAAGTGGAGGGGGCTAATGTAACCAACCTTGCCCAAATTATGAGGAGATGCTGCAGTTATTCCACTGACCAAACTGAAATGTAAATACTTGCAAACTGATGCAATCTTACCGAACAGCGTCTTAAAGAGAGAGAGGGCGGGTATGAACTACGCCTGCAGCTGTCCAGGACCCGACCGAAGTTGCTAGCTGTCAGGCGGTACTTCCGAAGCAGGCTCCAGCTTGGATTGGTCCTTTGCCCGACCGTCATCTCGTGGATGGTCCCCTGGTTTTCCTTGGTCACCGAGAAGTCGGCTCCTGGAAAGGAGAACTTGTTGCTTCAAAGCAAAAATAGATAAACGATAGCCCAACAGCTTGTGCCTCCAGGCTGGTTCACACACTTGCATCTAGTACAGTCTCATGATCTCTTACGACAAGGGAACACACTGGCACCATCTATTGGGTAGCCGCGGAACATTTTCGATTTCCGTAATCGCAAATGTTCCTCAATCTGTCCACATGCCTTTCGTTCCCCCGACCACAACCAATGACAGCGCGCGCTTAGTTGCCTTGTCATTGCACGTTGCCTACGCGTTATCTATGTTGTCCTTTCATTGACATGCCCCCCCTTATGTTCTGATGTGCCAAAGACGGATTTTGGAACACTTGCTGGTGATATGTTCACCTGACGCAAGCACAGAGGCCACAGAAAACTTCTCTGCTGGGGATGGGGGCTGCAAAGCAGAACTCCTCTGCATGACCCATTTGGTTGGACATGTGGCCAGGGCGCTGCAGAGAACCTCCACGTCTTCTTCGCAGACGGCCTTTCCTGTAGGCCGGTAGTTTGTGGCGCTGCCAGGGAAGTGTGCTTCTGTTGGGATAAGGGAGCACAGCGAACTGAAGTATTTGCAAACTGACATACACTGCATAACACAGTTAATATGAACATTATGATATAAGCACTTTGTCATATTTTTCAGCTACAGGTAAATGCCATACCAACATAGCTCTTTACTGTTATGTTGGTGCCTCGTGTATAAACCACATGTAAGCGATTTGGCGAGCGACGAGACAAGCGGCGGCGACAAGAATCCGCTTTAGCTCAGTCAGTCGCGCAACGAAGCAAATCGCATGAATGCGACAGAAGCAAGCGACCAATGCGATGAGCGATATTTTCTAGAAATCCAGAACCAAGCGACGCGACGAGAAACTGAGAAATCTCCGTCGCTCGTCGCTGACTATTATCGCCGCATGTAAGCGATTTAGCGAGCGACGACACCAGCGCTGGCAAAAACTGAACACTCGCTCGATCGCCCTTCACCGATCGCTTCTTTCCCGAAGCATATCAGCTGCCATCCCCTTTATCGTTTTATGTGGGACACTCTATGCAACGGGATGTGATTGATCAATAACCAAAGTGCTCTCTAAGAGCTTATGAACCCCTAGCGATGAAAGGCGAAGAGAACAAAATAACAAGTGGCACAGCTGACTTACCTGAGAGGTCGACCTGCCGTGGCGCGCTACTCTTCGGGCGCCGTAGCCACTTCTGGGGGAGGTCCGTTTTTGAAAAGCCGTTTAGCACGGTGCACAAGGTAGTGGCCACCATGTGGCTGCACTTGGCTGCCCCACGGGTACACTCGCACTGGCAAGCTAAGATGTCGCCTCCGTGAGAAATACTGAGCCTTACCAGGTAGGAGCAGTCTTTGAATGAGGCTTGTACATGTGCTCTCAGGGTAAATTCTTCCGCATCAAACGAAAGAACCTACCCTTCGAGGTATTTTCGCTCTCCTTTTTCGAACGCCACGTCCTCATCCTTGAAATAGCGGTGGATTTCCGAAAGCTGCAGAAATGGCAGAGGGGCAGCCATTCCTGCGACTAGCAGAAAGACCGCTTTGTTTACCCCCGAGAGTCTCCGAGCTCCCGCTCGTAGCCATCCTCCAATCAGAGCGCGGCGATGTGACGTCACGACACCGACCTGCGCGAAAGAGCAGACGGCTTTCCCTCCGCATAATACATTTTTTTGTGTGTCTGCTGCATTATCTATGTTGTTATCATCAGTGCATTATAGCTGGTACCCTGTTCTTGCGTTGGCGTATGTCACTTTGAGGTGGTTTTTGCAAACTTAAGCATTGTACGTATTGCCGATGACTCGTGTCTTTCGGCTATTTTAACATTTTTTTCCTTTTGTGTTGCTCGCATTATGTATGTTATGTTTGTTTATATTGGCATATTGAAGTCTTCAATACTAGTAAATTTCCTGGTATGTTGTTTTTGTGCCAGTGTGTGCCACCCCGAGACAAATTTTACAAAATGAATAAGCTTGGTACATATTGCCCAAGACCCGTCTCCTTCAACAGTTTTGTCACAGTATACCGTATTTGCACGAATATAACGCGAGTTTTTTTCTGGAATTACGTGCTCCAAAACGCACCTCGCGTTATATTCGGAATCGAGTTCAGTCACGAGGCGCGCGAGTCTGGAGAAAGCCATTCCTCCTGCTCAATGCAGAGAAATCCGGTGGGAAGAGAAGTGGGGGTGTGGAAGGGAATTTATTAGCTATCGGGCCACGTGAAGGGCGAATAGAAAACATTAAAAAAGCATTTTTATCGCTTTTGTGTTTGTACAACGCGCGCACGCCGCAGAAACTCAGCGTGCGTCATGCGGGAATGCGGGCGCTGGCCAATTCGAGCCAAGCCAAGCGAAGTCAACACAAGCCAAGCCAAGACCACCGACCGCGTTTACGCAATCCTGCTGCACGAGGAGGTGTTTGTTTATGCAGAGGGAACAGCAGAACAAGAAGTGTGATCGTGTATCGGGTTCAGCAGTATTTTTTTCTGCCTGCGCATTTTTTTAGTTTCTGCTCCAGAGTGGTCTGGTGTTTGTGTGTTGGCGCTTCTGCTTCGTGCCTTGCTTGGATTGTGGGCTGCCGAGGAGCTCAGGCCGAAGAAAAAGGAACTACCAGACAAGCAGGTGCCGTGCTGCTGCTTATCTGCGTAGTCGCCAAGTGGATTGCAAACGAAAGGACCTGAGCAGTGAGGATGAGTGCAGTCAAAACATAAACTGATATTTCTTCTATTTCCATCGACTTTTCACTTCTACTTTGCCCCCGAGTCTTCTATTTCCATCGACTTTTCACTTCTACTATGTCCGCGAGTGCGAGAAATTGCTGCGGCCTCGGCTCGCGTTATAATAGTACTAATATTTTTTTTTCTTTTTGAGGGCATCAAAACCTGCCCTCGCGTTATATTCGTGGTCGCGTTATATTCGTGCAAATACGGTAGTTATGTCACCGCCTGCTGATTTCTTTGGCATGTTACTTTTAGCATTAGCTTGTGCCAACTGAAAGCAGCTTTTGCCAAATGAAGCCCCATACATCTCTTTTAAGACCTCTCTGCTTCTATTTTTTACATTTTAACACATTTATTCTTGACGTGTGTGGCCTTTATGTGAATGTTTGCATGTTTTTAGTGCAGTGTGATAATAAAGAAAGTTGTGCATTTGTGTAAAGTTTACTGTTCACCATTGTGGGGGCGCCTTCCCAAAGCCCTAGAGTGGCAACTGCCAACATGTTGCTCTTAGAATTGGCTACTTTAAGCCAAGAAATCAAATCCCTCAGCAAGCCAGCAGCAGCTCTTAAGCTTTTAGGAAACTCTTTTTCAAGCTCTTCCTACCAGCTGTAAGCCCTTTCATGTTTATTTTGTATTACTTCCTTCATGGTATTGCCCAGTGCGATGGAAAAGTCAGCCGGAAGGGAAGCATATGCCAGTGATTTATAACGAAGTCGTAGCACATGAGTTAGGGAGTCGCAGCACAAGCTGGTCTCGGTCAATAAAAGGTTTCTGGACGGCACGTAGGCTGTCATTGTAACACCTTTGCACAGATTTATTGACAGTGAGATATTGCACTCCCTCTCGTAACATTTACAGAATATGTAGGAGTCATTTGGGACCCTATCAGCCTAAAAGAGTATGCTTTAGTCGAATGCAAGCAATATACAATCGTAAATAAAAGGTTGCTTTAAAATACCACGTGACAAAACACCAAAAGCCTTGAAGTCTATGACCAACTCTTGAAACGCGACAAGTCATCTTAGCCACTCAAGTGCCGAGTACACGCTCCTGTCACATTTTGGCACTTTATCGCATGGTTATGTGGCATGCTTATGAACACAGAACTGGGAGCACATGCTCAAAGTACACATTCTTTATTCTTGTACACAGGGGCCAAAGAAAGGCTTCATCATACACCAGACACAAAACTTTGATAATGCCATCGATGTCAGCATATATAACCAGGTCACACTTTTTCACATCGAGCGCCATTCCAAGTTGCACCTGGGCATAATTGGTGTGGCATTTTTTGAGCGTATATGTGCCTGCTGCATTGCTCAGGGAAGTCACAGGCAGCCAGAAGGGCTTTCGCTGTCATTGTTTGTTCCTTTGTCGGACATTCAATCTCCAGCAAGTTCGCTGGTCTTACATCCTCAAACACTACACCATCAGGGGAGCACCCAACCAGGGGTTCTTTGGACAAACAGCGAGACCACAAGTAAAAACGTCTTCTTTGTTTGTCGTCACATACCTTTCCTGTGCTTTCGGCTCCGAGTGTTTGCCATACGCTTTTGCAGCGTTCCCACGGATTGATGGCTGCATTCCTTTCCCAGTCTGCTTGCTTGTAGGTGAACAGTGGGCAGTAGGTTGTTCCTGTAAAAAGATGCACCCAGCAGGTGGTCTGTGGTTTAATTTGTAAAGAACACGGTAAATAACAAAACAAATTTACTTTTCCTCTTATGAAAACGTTTTCCCTAAATAAACTGATGAGCATTTTGGCCGGAGCCAAAAGACTAAGAAGCAGTAAATTCGCAGAACAAGGCATGGCAGAAGCAAGTCTTAAGTAGCAAAGACGCAGAATACCCGAAAATTGTATGTTTGTTGCTGTTGAAAGGTGTTCTTGTGTTGTCCTTTGTTTTGTGTGTTGATTCTTCATTCCCTTAATATACTTCCATTAGGCTTATCTGATAACTCCAAATAAATAAAAGGTGACTAGCTGGCCTTTCCATACAAAGCTTACATGAATGATCTCTTGCACAGTAGGCTTAGTTACTTATAATGTACGCCTTAAATGTCAGAAAGCACAGCCCAGTTTGGTCAACATAGATACGAAAGCCTGTGCACAGGATTTACCATGTCCCATACTGAGGTCTTTTGCGGGCCCAGACTGGACGTAATGGCTAAGTTTGTGTTCGTCTGGGATTCATGCTTGGTTGGTGACGCACCCTCATGTTCTATCTGTGCACCACGATAGATCTCACTACGTGACTGAGAAAATACCGTGGGGGAATTTTGCTATCTGCGTGGCGTTGGTTTGGTACATCGGTTAGGAGAGGGTAAGATACTTAGTCGAATCCCTTGTTGCAGTCCAGTTCATGCACTTGTATTGGCTCCGTGGATGGTGGGATACGACATGAATTAACAAAAATACAATCTAACTACAATGAATGACCTGTACATCAATGTTATACTGCTTTATTTTCTCGCCAAACTAGAGGGTGTTAATAAAAGGTGCCACAAGTGAACTAACATTGAGGCGCACATTCGGGCAAGCAATATGCACAGCACTGCTTTTTACTTTTGTGAGTTTGTGAGAAATTATAACCAAGGATATACAGATGTTCGAAAGTGAGCTGGACCCACCACGGCAGATAGTAACTGGGAGGACTACTATTGAAATTAAATGTTTATATTAACATTTCATATAGTTTGTGTAAGGTTTGTGGGCACCCAGGTGGCTCCCCAGCTCAGTTGCCCAACTGCGGGGCACAGGGGGTGAACTTTCCCGCATGGCGGTGGAATCAAGCCGGCCACGCCCGCATCTCGTGCGCCGCCTTGATAAGGTGGATCAGAGGCGGCGCACAGGCAGTGCGCTGCCTGGACTCGGGCGCCGCTGGTAACAATGTTAATAATCTTGTTCATGTCCAATTAAATGTAGGTTCTTGTTGTTAAAACCGTTGGCTTTGTGTTATTCCTCCGGGTCGGGTACACAGCAAGGCAAACTGACCACAATGGCGCCCAACCGTGGTGTGCTACCCACTCGCAGGAATTTCACGGGGCTTGGCTTCATTTTTCGGTAAACCTGTTTCGCACTCCCCGTGTTTCCTACCGTCGTTCTGTGCTTCCGTCATGTCCGCGTTTGTTGTATTGGCGTGTTTCTGACTGTTTTTTTGATCGCGGCAATTGTTTTGTGCTTGTGTTGGTTTCCGGGAAGTGTTTCCTTTTTTGCGCTTGTGTCTTTTTTTTTGGTGCTTGCAGGCAAGCTCACACGGGAGCAGGAAGCCCTCTCTGCCGTTCCTGCGACGCGCCTGGTCAGCGGTGGGGCCTTCTCGAGCACCAACAGTCGTGTCAGAGCCGCCCGAAAGTCCGAGCACACCACTCTGCTTCTTGGACCACCGTAGCAGGCCTCCAAGTGCACCAGGGCAGCGACCGCATGGCTGAGCGCGGAGAGTTCTGTCATCTTACTGGATGCGTGGAAACCAAGATTTCTGCCAAGGCACCGGGGGATGTCGTTCAGAATCACCGCCGCTGTCGATGAGCCGTCGGAGGGGCCCGTGTATACCCTCAATCAGCCTGTGTAGTGCTGCTCAAGATGGTGATTGGTGAGCTGCCTGGCAATCGTCACGTTGATCAGTCGTTTGGATTTCATCCCGTCCACCTCGAGAATGACCCTGAGTGGCTCCGGTCCAAAGTGCAGTGCGGGAAGGGGGGGCAGTGGTGATGATGTGCTGGCATTCTCCGTCAGCTTGCTCAGCATTTGGCCCAGCTCTGATTCGGACCCTTCTGCATTTTTGCCAACAGTGATCCCGCAGGGGGCACCTGTGAAAGCAGGTGTTTTGTGAGTGGTGCCACCACGGACCCCGAGCCATGCAACTTCGCCGGCCCACCTCTGGCTGTGCGTGGCTTTCCCGTGTAGGAGAAAAGGGCATCCTGGTGGATGCCCTTTTCTCCCAGTGGAGAAACCGTTGAACCTGGTTTCTCCACTGGGAATTCCGAGATAGTTCTGCAAAGTATTTTTGCATGGCAGCTTCAAAAATCCTTCCTTTTGGATGTGCTCATACAATTTCGTCGAAAGGTGCCTCAGGACAATTGAATGGCGGGTGGTTTCTTTAAACCAACAGGGCCTCCATCAGCTGAAGTATGAAATCTGCTCAAGCAGAAAGACAGCAGAATGTTGCTCCTCTGCTGCTGGTTCGTTGATGTAGGACAGGTCGGCAACATGGCACTCCTCGTAGCTTCTGAAGCTCCTCTGTCTTTCCACCTGTTTCTTGAGGTCGCATTCTTTTTGCTGTAATTTTCTTTCGAGGACCAACCAGCTAGGTGCTGTCCTGCAGTCAGCTTGTGTTTCTTGGTCTTTAGTAGTGGAGACAAACTTGCTGGAACTGGTGCACTGTGTTAGCTGGCACTTCTAGGCACTCTGGTGTAACAACTTCAAATTCCACAGAGTCAGTTGCAGGCCAATCCATTGGTTCAGTTCCTATTGCATGCTTAGCTGTGGAGCTTTTCGGTAATGTAGGCAGCGGCTCCAATGGTACGGATGGCTGTTCTGATAATGTAGATGAAGGCTCTAATAGAGTAGGCAGGGGCTCCGATGATGTATGTTTAGGATCCCCTTGCTGCACGCATCGCTTCCCATCTGACAATTTCAGGATGTTCTGTGGAACAATGTCACTGCAGAGGGATCTTGTTTTTATACTTGAGCTACCCATTTCCTTCCTACTTTTGGGCTGGAGATTCAACACGTCCCTTTACTCCTCTCCTGCTACAGTCAGCAGGAAGAACAAGCTTCTGGCACTATGTGCTTGTGTTCTTAAACCCATAAGCTCATGCTCGCACAGTTCACTTTAGTGCTCAATACACCATACTGCTGGTGCAGTATAGCAAAGTGAGAGCATGTGCATCCTCATTTACCCTGAGGTTGTTAATCAACATGTATCTGTGGAAAAACTAAACTCACTTTCAACAGCCCTGACATTTACAAGCGTGAGTGCCGGTCGTCCGACTGCTCCCCGCTTGACATACCGCATGCAGGGTGCCCCGTGAGGCTCTTGTCTCGAAGGTTGGGGGTGCCAACACCCCCTTGTCACTTCCTTGACAAACAAGGAGTCGCTCTTGCAGTCCTTCTCTCTGTCTGCCAGCATTTGTGTTGAAAAAAAAAAATCACGCCCTCACCAAGGTCAACCAGCAAAAGTAACACGATTTACACATTAATTGTAATACCCCCCTAGAAAAAAGTCCCAATGGAATATGCCACATATCATTAGTCGATATGCTGTATTTCTCGCTGCTGCTTGCCTCAAAAAATGGCACAGTGCTGGTTCAGCAAAATGCAGTCACGTATTGACACTTATTATTGAGTGGTACGACCTTTTGTTCCTTTGCATATGCTTTGTACGAGCTTTAGATACACGACGAAGCACTTCTGGAATGGCAGACTGCACTTGGCCACATCGCGGGGGAGGTGACAAAGGAAGATTGATGTATGGTCAACCTTATCGGTCCTGTGCTGTGAGGTTGCCCACAAGTTGCCCTATTGGTTCAAGCTGATTAATCATGGTAAGGCCAACAGGTACTTGGTAAAGCCAATAGGTAATAGGTCAAAGAAGAATGACAGACGATTTTTGTTACTGACAACTTAAGAAATGCAGGGGTTATCAGTTCTTGTTGTAACATCATAGGCTGCGGAGCGATATCCCCGCAGGGGGCACCTGTGAAAGCAGGTGTTTGGAGAGTGGCGTCTCCACGGACCCCGAGCCATGCGGGTTCGCCCGCCCACGTATGGCTGTGCGTGGCTTTCCCGTGTCCGGGGAAAAGGGCATCCTGGTGGTTGAGCCGAGCCCGGGGTAGGTTTGGACCCTTCGGGGCCCCCCGGGCGAGGCAATACACCACTTCGGCCCCTGCTTCTCGTAGACGGGAGTCCTGGTAAGGCCCGGCCAGGATGATTCAGTCTAGTCGCCACTTCTACTATCCCCTCTCTACTTTCACCCTTGTCTTCTCCTCCTTTTCTCTCTTCTCATTTCTCTTCTTTCCTTTTCAACTCCTTTGGCGGCAAGGGCTAACCTTGGGTGGCGATAGACACCTTGTCCAGAACCACTCTTGGTTATAGAGACTGGGCAGCACTAATAGAGTAACGTCTTCAGCCAAGCCATTCTTGTTATGGAGCGTTACCTATTCCCTTGTTGGGCTCGATGGTGGGCGGTGCACCACAGTTTCCGAAAACCCTCCCCTTTTATATGGGTTCCAAACTTAAACCTTTTGATCGGCCCCCAAAAGGGGCCGCACCGAAGCTCAAGTCACTCCCGAAACATCCAAAGCACTCGAAAAATTTCCAAAATTCCTGGTCTTACACTCTGAAGAAGAAAAACCACTTGCCAGACTGTCTCCTTTCCTAGTCGCCGAGGTACTGGAAGGAATCGTTGGGAAAGATTACTCTGCTAAAAAGATGCCATCCGGTGATCTTCTTGTTGAGATCAGCACCAAAAAGCAAAATGATGCCCTTCTTTCACTCAACGCTGTGTCTGAATACAGAGTAAACGTTACTCCACACCGCAGACTTAATACAGTTCAAGGAGTTATCTCGGAGGATGACCTAATGGACTCATCTGAGGAAGAACTCGTTGAAGGCTTTTCAGACCAAGGAGTTGTTGCCGCTCGTCGCATCACCCTTCGTCGTGAGGGTGTAGAGCGTAAAACAAGGCACATTATACTGACCTTTGACACCACCACTCTCCCAGAGACCATAAAGGCAGGCTACCTCCGGTGCCGTGTTCGCCCCTATGTGCCGAATCCCCAGCGGTGCTTTAAATGCCAAAGGTTCGGCCATGGGTCACGGAGCTGCCGGGGAAATGACACTTGCGCGAAGTGCTCCAGTAAAGAGCATGTTGCTGACAGTTGTGAGAGCGAACCGAGATGTATCAACTGTGATGGCCGTCACCCAGCATACTCGCGCTCTTGTCCAAAATGGAAAGAAGAAAAAGAAATACTTACTTTGAAGACCACAGAAAACATCTCCTACCATGAGGCTAAAAATCGTTTCTCCTTCCTATCTAAAGGAGGGTATGCCGAGGTCGTGCGCAGGGGACCCACACGACCTGTAATGGCATCGGCGGGAACACAGACCCCTCCTGAGGGGGTGTGTCTCCCGTCAGTGTCCCCTCTAAAACCAGCGGGTGCAATGCCAGCTGCACTGCACCCCAACCACACGGTGGACGCTGTTCCGTCAACGTCCACCTTGAAGCAAGGGACGGCAACCCCCGCCGCCCCTGCCTCCCTTCCTCCTCGAGGCCGGGGACAACCCCGCGTCTCGTCCCAACAGAGACCTAGTGAGCCGTTAAGGCTGCCTACCCCACCAGGTCTCCCTCCGGCTCCTCCTGAGGAGCCTATGGACGAAGGTGGACCCAAGTCCGGCGAGGAAAGTTTCCTCGCTGGATCTGACTCCTCTCTTTCTGCCACCAGTGACTCCACTGGCCAGCAGAAAGAGGCTGTAAAGAAGAAAAACGCCCCGCGCAAAAAAATAGATTTTAAGCCATAGTCACCTCATTTTACTTTTTACCAGTTTTTATATTCACTTTTGCACTGGCTAAGCATATAGGCATTATGCAGTGGAACTGTCGCGGCCTTCTACATAACATAGATGACATCAATTCGTTTTTTGATGAGCTCAGTCCTGTTGCTATTTGCCTACAGGAGACGTATCTTACTGATTCGCACACGCAGGTTTTGCGTCATCAACAAGTTTTTAGGAAGGACCGCCATTCCTCAACCCCTTCGGGTGGTGTAGCAGTGGTGGTTCAAAGTGGAGTGGCATGTGCTGAAGTTCCTTTACAAACTTCACTCGAGGCAGTTGCAGTTCGCATCCTTCTTGATCGCCTCATCACTCTAGTATCACTCTACTTACCACCTAATGTTCCGCTGCATCTCCATGAACTTCAAGCATTCATCAAACAGCTTCCCAAACCTTTTTTAATTCTTGGTGATTTTAATGCCCACCATCCTTTGTGGGGAAGCTCTCGTCAAGACTCTCGAGGAGGAGTTATTGAAAGGCTTTTATTATCAACTGGAATCTGCCTGCTCAATAAGAAAGAACCAACATTTTTTAGCGCTGCCCATAACACTTTTACATCGATCGACCTATCACTATCATCACCATCTCTACTTTCATGCTTTTCATGGAACGTTTTAGACAATCCTTTTGGAAGCGACCATCTGCCCATAATTTTAGAGAGCGTTTTACCAGTTTCATCGATACCAACCCGCCTTCCACGATGGAAGTTGGAAAAGGCCGACTGGTCTATTTTTGGTCTAGAAGCTACACTTGATCCCTCTTTGTATCTTCATATGACTCCTGAAGATGCAGCGCTTTACGTTACGGAATGCATTATAAATGCTGCTTCTGCTTCAATTCCACAGACCTCAGGAAATCTTCCCCGGAGGTGCAAGCCCTGGTGGAATGAGGAATGTACTTCCACTCGGAAAAGCCAGAACAAGGCGTGGGGAACTTTTCGTCGCTATCCAACTTTCCGTAATTTGATAGAGTTTAGGAAAAAAAGAGCACAAGCTCGGTGGACGCGAAGACAGGCCAAGTGGGCTTCATGGACAAAGTATGTTTCATCCTTAACTCTTTCGTTACCGCGGAAAAATGACTGATTTTCAGTGCTTCTAGAAAATATTTTTTTTCTCTGCGACTACTAGCCGCATTAAGCTTTGCTATTTATCAAACTGTAGGTTATTAGCTGGGCATCATAGTTAAATAAACTGTAGTGTTATGAGTGCAAACAGTGAAGAGAATTTATTTGTCAAATGAACAAAAAGTTGACAAAAAAAGTACAAACAAAACAAAAATCAGTGGCTGTACTGAGCCAGAAAATTATTTTCGAAATTCTGAAATATACAAAATGTTGCAAGTGGCCCTAGCCATCATTTCAATATCTTCCAGTTCTGTGCGCCGTGTTCTGTATTTTTCGTGGCCAGCAAAGTTAGCGGTTCCGAAGGCTGTGCCACTCAGAAAAGCAGTCACGTGAAGGCAGGAAGCAAAGATAAATTTCGCATGTGGCGCAGAAGACGTTTGTTCTGGATTGGGATTTTGTCTTTCGATAGCAGAGCTTGCAGTTTCTTCTCCTCTCCATTCTTTTTGGTTGGTGGCAAGCAGGGACATGAGGTGAGAAGGGGGTACCACTTTGCGCTGCTCCATCGTACTCAAAGATCTGCTGAATTAGCTCTTCTCTAAATGCCAGCTGGTCAAAGTAGGCACTTCTGGAAAGTTCTGGGACGTCTGGGTTCTCTTTGTGGTGTTCTTGGAAGAGTATAAAACTATTTACGCATGCAATGTCCACACAATGGAAAAATAGCGTCTTCCACCAACGCACACATTTCCTCAGGACGTTGTATGTTCCAATAATTTGGTCCGACTTGTCGACTCCCAACATTCCAGCGTTGTATTCGTGGACTAGAAGCGGCTTTTTGATGGTCCTCAAAGTCCACTTGTCCCCTCTTTTTTCTCTTCGTTGGGCCGAAACATGCTCGTTTGCTGTATGCATCGTGCTCATCAGGTTTACCGCACGCCTGTCTTTCCACTGCATGTAGAGGATGTTCCCTTCACGAATCCATCTAACATCTCCCCGCTGAGCTCTTCTTTCCCATTTAGCATCTTTCAATTCAGCTGGAAAACATCGGCGATCTTTGCGAGATGTGCCGCATGCAAACGTCTTGCGCGCAAGGAGGTGGTCGAAAAGTTTCGTTGATGTATAGAAGTTGTCCATGTAAATCTTGTACCCTTGATCAAGGTACTCTGTGCAGAGCTTGGTGACTACGTCAAAAGCTAGACCGTGAGGTCCTGGTGTCTCACGCTTGCCAGTGTACACAACAAATTGAAGGGTGTAGCCTGTTCTTGAGTCTGCCACCACCCAGAGTTTGTATCCCCACTTCGTCACTTTGTCTCGAATGTATTGCCTTATTCCTGATCGGGCTTTAGATTTTACCATGCGTTCATCGACTGAGAGATCACGCCGTGGTTGGAAAAAACTTGCTGATTTTTCATTGATGTGCTTCAACAGCCAGTATACCTTCCAGGTTTTGCCGACAGAAGCTGCAGCTCCACAGTCCTCCGGGTCCGATACGTGTAAGAACGCCAGCAGCGCAGAAAAGCGCTTTCTTGGCATAATATTTGGTGGTAGAAGGCCTCTGAATATTCCTGTTGTTTTCCAGTATAAGTGCAGTCGCGGAACTTCAACCATTCCCATGTAGATGAGAATCCCAATAAATTGCAGCATCTCGAGCGGTGTGACCTTCTCCCAGGAGCCGTCACGCCGAGCGTATGTCTGCCGGTCCAAAATGTGCATCCAAGCATATTTGTTTGTGTTCTCACACAAAGTCCTTACCACCTCGGAAGTGAAAAACAAAAGAAAAAAATCTAGTGCTCTTGAGAAGCGCCGTGAGTCGCTCCGCAGTGCTGCGCCAACATGGACACCGGGCTGTCTCTTGGGCGAAAACTGGATACGGCGCGACGCATTCGGAAAAGTATCCTTGCCGTACGTTGTTGAGACTCTAAACATGCAAGAAAAAACGCTGTCGTCAAATACAAAGCGCGCGTTTGTATAAATACAGTGTGCAAGCTAAAACGAAACACACCTGCGAGCTCCTGTTGACGTTCCCGGACCTTGAGCTGGAGTGTCGCTGTCAGAACTAAAATCTGACGACCCTGCATCGTTACTGGAGTCATCACTGCTGCTTGAGTCACAAAAATCGGCAGAAAAAGCGGCCGAAGTGCTTGCAACAGCCTTCCGCTTTTGAGGTGCGCGCGGCAAACTTGACGCCATGGCTCCCGACTACGCGGTAACTTTTGGTTTAAGTTTCGTTTTTAACAGCGCCGTCTCACGTCAGAAGATGAAAACCAAAACCGAAACTGAAAAAGTAGATGTCTACGAGCAAACTAGGTGGCGCTGTCTGTCTTGACGCGCCAATTTTGATTTTTTCAGACGCTTTGAAAGTCATCGTAACTCCGTGTCCGATTTTCTATGGCGCGGTACTGAAAGAGTTAAATAGTTTCGTTACTGCTAAAGAAGTATGGGATCGTCTCAAAAAGGTTCGTGGGCAGTACCACGCTTTCAGGATTCCACTTTTTCCTTCAATCTCAGCATCTCTAACAGGACAAGCAGACTTCCTCGCAGAACATTTTCAGCATGTCTGCAGCTCTTCCAATTACAGTACGGAGTTTTTAAAGTACCGGTCTACTGCTGAGAAGCAGAAAATCACTATGTCAGGCTTCAACTCTGCTGCATACAATAGACCGTTCACAATGTGTGAACTGGAAGTTGCTCTCAGCCAAAAAAAGCAATCTGCACCTGGGCCAGACAGAATTCACTATGAGATGCTTAAGCACCTGTCTCATGAATCTTTGTCCCACCTGTTGTCCTTTTTCAACTACCTATGGGAAGCTGCTGCTTTCCCACATTCTTGGAGAAGTGCCCATGTTATACCTTTGCTGAAACCTGGAAAAGATCCCTCTCTGGCTACCAGCTACCGCCCCATAGCACTTACAAGCTGCTTGGGGAAAACTTATGAAAGGCTTATAAATCGCCGCCTTATGTTCCTTTTGGAAGAGAAAAACTTTTTTGACACTAAGCAGTGTGGCTTTCGTGCTGGACGGTCCACCGTGGACCATCTGGTCCGACTTGAGACCGTCATACGTGAGGCCTTTGTACACCGGCAGCATTGCGTGTCGGTGTTTTTTGATTTAGAGAAGGCATATGACACTACGTGGAGGTATGGTATCCTTCGAGATCTATACAACTGTGGAGTGCGTGGCCGTATGCTTCGTTGCTTGCAGAATTTTTTAAGTGAGCGTACATTTCAAGTCCGATTAGGCTCGACTTTATCCAATGTCTTCTTGCAAGAAAATGGTGTCCCCCAAGGCGGAGTCTTAAGTGCCACCTTATTTGCAGTTAAGATAAACAGTCTGGCTCAAGTTATACCGTCATCTGTTTCATACTCGCTCTACGTGGATGATGTGCAAATATCTTTTTCGTCCTGCAACCTCTCCAGTTGTGAACGGCAACTGCAGCTCACAATAAACAGAATGACCAAGTGGGCAAATGAAAATGGTTTTAAGTTTTCCCCAGAGAAAACTGTGTGTGTGCCGTTTTCCCTGCGACGAGGTTTGACTTTGGACCCAATCTTACAATTGAATAACATAGAAATATCGGTGAAGCAGGAACATAAATTTTTAGGCATGGTCTTCGATAAAAAGCTTACATTCAAGTCTCATTTAAAGGAAGTAAAGCAAAAGTGCTTGCGATCCTCAAACATTCTTAAGGTTCTGTCACATATATCTTGGGGGTCTGACAGACGATGCCTCCTACGTTTGTACAATGCTTTAGTTCGGTCACGTCTGGATTATGGAGCGATTGTTTATGGTTCGGCACGACCTTCCACTCTAAAGATGTTGGATCCGGTTCATCACCTCGGACTCCGGCTAGCCACTGGGGCATTTCGCACGTCACCCGTATTAAGCTTGTATGTGGACACTCATCAAATGTCTCTGGAAAAACGCCGACAGTACTTGAGCCTGTGTTATTATTACAAAGTGCTTTCGGATCCGAAAAATCCTGCTTATAGTATTTTACAAATTCCACAGTTCTGTAATTTGTTTGAAAACAAGCCAACAATTGTGCGCCCCCTAGGTTTTCGAGTTCAAAGTATTTGTAGCTCTCTCAGCCTCCCTGTCCCTTCCACAAGTGGTGTTAACTTGCTAAAATCTATGGAGAGAATTGCCCCTTGGAACGAGCTACCCGTATGTTGTGACTGGTCTTTTACCAAATACAGTAAGAAGACCGTGGCTCCACAGTTTCTTCAGCAAGAGTTTCTATCTTTGCAAGAAAGGATATCTAGTGGTTGCGCCGAATACTACACCGACGGATCAAAATCTTTATGTTCCGTTGGTTGCGCAGTTTATTCTAGTGGCTTTGGAAGAGCTGTGCAACTTGACTCGATGGCAAGCATCTTCACTGCAGAGCTCTATGGTATTTTATTAGCCATTGAGCATATTCTGGATAACAATGTATTGAACGCAGTCATTTTTGTCGATTCACAAAGCGTCTTAGCTGCTATCTCTTCCAGAGTTTCCACAAAGAATGTACTTACACAACATGTTCGTTTTAAAGTAAACAGAGCTCTGCGCCTTGGAAGTAATATCAAATTTTGCTGGGTACCAAGTCACGTGGGAATTGCAGGGAATGAGAGTGCGGATCGCTTGGCTGCATCTGCCACAGATTCAATAGCATCTTTTGGCCTGCCCTATCAGGATTTTAAACCACTTTTAAAGAAATCTCTTTTAAAGACTTGGCAGCTAGAATGGGACACTGAAACCAACAACAAACTCCACGTGATTAAACCAATGATAGGCATCTGGGAAAGTTCATTTCACAGAAACCGTCGTCTCGAGGTTATGCTTTGTCGCTTGAGAATCGGCCACTCACGTCTGACACATATGTACCTCCTCTGTGGCGAAGAAGTTGCACTTTGTGCCCATTGTGGGGAATTACTTACAATTTTACACATTCTATGGGAGTGTAGGTTTTATCATCAACTGTGCATATCATGTTTTCCTGAACTTTTTAGAAACTATCTACCCTTTCATCCTATGTTTTTACTTGGTGACAGTGCTTTAGTACCACTTAGACGAGTTTTTAATTTTCTTAACAAAACTGGTTATCTACACAAGTTATAAAAATCTTCTCTAGTCTATCATCTGTTTTGCTGAGTTTTAATAAACATTTTGTTTGGCGCATTATGGCCTCAGTTGCTGCTGCGCCATTAAAACCTTAATCTTACTTACTTTGCGGAGCGATATTAGGATACTCAAGCCTCACTCGGAGTTTCTTAAGCTTTAAGTCATTTCCTTTTTTGATCTCTCGTCACTAGCTCTCATTGTACCATAATTTATTCTTCTCTATGATGCCTATAGAACAGAAAATTTACATAAAAACAAATGTGAATAAAGAAGTCATACCTTGTCATCAACTTGCTTAAGAAGTGCCGGATGTGGCTGCACCACCGCCAATTCTTCTTGCGCAGGCAGGCCGTCATCGTAAAGGGGCGAATCCTCTGGATCTGCAGCCTGCTTCATGTTTTTTATTGGAGGCTCTTTCACAGCTTTTGAGAAGTAGTCCATGTCGTAGTCTTCACTGAAGCTCAGCATTTGGCTAAGAGATGGGTGCGCAGCACCGATCTCTTAGCTGCGACAAGGAACTAGAGCAAAAACCTAGCAAGCAGTCGGAGCCACTGCGAGTTCTCGATAAGCAGATGAAAACTTGCCTCCGCATGATGAGTCTTGGCCCACTGATATGTACGACAGAGCAAATATACCACGTGGTTTCAAACAGACTCGTGATTGGACCCGGCGGCCTGTAGTGTCTGACCTTAGTTCATCGTAGGATGAGACTGAGTATTGCAGATCTGATTCCGGAAATCTATTGACCGTTGCAAGTAAAATGTATTTTATTTCTGAGCAGCTGAGTTGGCTTTGTGATATGTAAACAAATATTCAAAATGAAAATAAAAAACAGCATAATATGTCAATGCTTGCTTTCCTACTAATTGTTTTTTTTAACAATTTGATTTGCAATTCTGCATGCTGTGTTTCCAGTCCAATTAAAGTGTTTTGGTCCTCTTGTAATTTTTTGACTGATGATAAAACTCTGCAGCAGCTGCTTCACCCCTTGTGTGGACTCTTTCTTCAGCAGGAAATTCGCTCCCTCCAGTTGCTGCTGTCTCTCTGTCTCCTGCAGAAAACGCTGTGCAGCCTCCCGGCACCAACGTCGGCTGTACGGCACATTAGTTGGAGCCCGCTGCACCGCCTTCTGTGGCAGGCTCTCGTGCGGCACTTTCGCACTTGTTCTGCTCCCTTAGCGACCAGGCTTGCTGCTATTCCCCTGGAGCTGTCACTGCTACAAACGCATATGTAAAGAGTGGTCAGGTTTTGTTCTTGTCAGTATGGGCAAAGAGAACACACTGTGTGACATTCATAACCCCGATAAAGATACTGATGCTGTGCCGAAATTCATTCATATGTGTGGATGCAGAGGACAAAGTTTGCCAGCTAAGCTGTTTTATACACTGACGTGGTGGCTTGAGGTTGGAGCACAGTGTTGTTACTTCTTGCGAAATTGCCCAACACACGGTGTGGGAAAATGTGCCTTTGGCTGTAAAGAGCATGTGCATGTGCGTGTGTGTACACTTTCACTGCTAAAGGTTAGAATGCAGATTTGTAGCAATGTGATTAACAGTTCATAAAAGTAGCGGTCATATGTCCAGTCAAACCACGTTGCACTGTGCACATTGATAGGATAACTTCAAACATTACAGCACGTAGCTTCACTGGCATTGATTTTACTCACACAGGTTACCATCATGGGGGTTGTTCACTTCACAACCGGTTTGAAGGTAGTGTTTGAGCCAATTTTCCTAAGTTAGTAAAACTAGCAACGGGATGGTTGTACTGTGTGTGGTCTTTTAATCTACATATTCAAAGCCTGGTACAGTTAGCATAGAAAAAAGCCATTGCCACTTTGTTGCACTTTATCTTTATGAAATGATGCTAAACAGCTTTCCTGCCTGATTTGTCATTGCATGCTGTCCTATTTTATAAATTTGTAGCTTCGGTGATACTGTTTCAGTCTTGTTAAAAATAATTAGAAATGTGGTAACGCTGTGCCTCATTCGATCTTGGAGTGTACTCTGGAAGACGGTTTCATGGCTTATATTTCGAGCCGCCTCTCAGCTTTTTTGGTTGAAATACAACTGGTGTGTATATAAAAGTACTCGGCAGTAATGCTATTCAAATGGTAACATGCCCATCTTGTATAATACTGTTACCATCTGAAAAATTCTTCTGTTATCAACATTTGTCCTTGTCTTCTAGAGCCTCGCCTGGAGCGACAGTTCTGCTTCACTATGACCGGTTCCTTAGCACCATTTACTCATCACACAGTCGGGTCTATTAACCAGTCGCCTACTCTTCGTGTCACGTATGGTGGCATACGACCCACACAGGTTAACCAATTCCTCGCCGATCACCTCGAGGACGGCTTCGACGAGGGGTGTCAGGACATGGGGGTTTGGCCCAGCACCTAAGAAATTAAGGCATAGTAATTTCGTCTCGTCTACTACTTCACTGTTCAGCCAAGTATGAATGGAACTTTCATGGGAAAATCAAAATAAACACAAATGCTGCATGATACATTCTTTTAATCATTCAGTGATTGCCAGATAACATTGCTGAAACTGTGGACTATGTAATCATGCAATTTTTGCTTTCTTACAGTTTGGCTTGTCGGCCTTGGTTGGCCTCGACCATTGTGCTCTAAAAAAAATATGCGTTAACATTGTGTAAGTTTTTGGTCTTTCACTAGAACTGTTTTAAGAGTTCCGTACAGCCAGTGCAGAACTGGTACATAAACTGCAATAAATGGTCTTCGCATGCTGTCACATTGCTTTTACTGCTGTTTTTGGGAGATATGTCAACTCCCAGCAGAGGGCAAAGGTGCACGAATATGCAAATGTCCATATTCACCTTTCTAGGTTTGATTGTTCATATATTATCACAAAAGCAATGCAATATCTTTGTAACTTCAGAACACAGTGGACTTGCCTGTGTGCTGGTCATGCTTCTTCTATAAACTGTACAATGTTCTGGTCTTTTTTAAAAGGTTCCTCCAGCACTGCCGCAACTGGTCTGAAGTGCGCAAATAGTCCATGACTCTGGAAATTTCGTCCCATGCCTGTATTTTTGTTTGAGTCGTGATTGTGGGACTGAACTTCCCCATAATTTGATATTTTTGCTCCCTCACTGCCCGAATTAGTTCATCCAATGTCCAATTCGTTTCATGGTGATGCTTGATGTTGTCAGATTTGCTGTGGTCGTCTGCTACATAATTATATATATCTGTACAATCCTAACAAGACATCTAGTCATCCAAAAACAAAAAAAAAATGAAGAAAGATGAGTGCAAGAGGAAACATGGAAATTTTCTTCATAATAGAATTTTTGTTTATTTCACAGTTGTACAAATTCGCAGATGACAGTATTGAAGTTTAATCGTATGCCGTGCCGGCATCTGTTTCTTATGAGGCAGGGTTCCAATTATCATTGGCGGCAGCTTCTATAGAGGTAATGGATCTCTGCTTCTAAGGAAAGATTTTGTTTCTTTTTTTTCCTGATCTTTTCAAATATTGCATTCCATTTCAACCTGCCTTGCTACTTGGTGAGCGACCACTGATTTCATTCAAATATCTTTTTGATTTTCTTGAAAAGATTGGATTTTTAAACAAATTATAGAACTATTCCCCCATAGTTTAATTCAACTCACCCTTTTTATTGACCCACCTTGTTTGGCAAAGTATGGCCATTGTTGCTCTTGCGCCATTAAAACCGTAAACAACAACAACAACAGCACCATAGAGACCGTCGCCATGAAGTTTTAATGTGTCGTTTGAGAATTAGGCATTCACGTGTGACCCATCGACATTTTCTCTGTGGCAAGGACACGCCATTCCCCCGCAGGGGGCACCTGTGAAAGCAGGTGTTCGGAGAGTGGCGTCTCCACGGACCCCGAGCCATGCGGGTTCGCCCGCCCATGTCTGACTGTGCGTGGCTTTCCCGTGTCTGGGGAAAAGGGCATCCTGGTGGTTGAGCCGAGCCCGGGGCAGGGTTGGACCCTTCGGGGCCCCCCGGACGAGGCAATACACCACTTTGGCCCCCGCTTCTCATAGACGGGAGTCCTGGTAAGGCCCGGCCAGGATGATTCAGTCTAGTCGCCACATCTTCTACTATCCCCTCCCTTCTTTCACCCTTGTCTTCTCCTTCTTTTTACTCTTCTCATTTCTCTTCTTTCCTTCTTCAACTCCTTTGGCGGCAAGGGCTAACCTTGGGTGGCGACAGACCCCTTGTCCAGACCCACACCTGGTTATAGTTCCTGGGCAGTGCTAATAGCATAACGTCTCCAGCAAAGCCCTTTTTGTTATGGTGCGTTATCTATTCCCATGTTGGGCTCCGTGGTGGGCGGCACACCACAGGTTCCGAACAAACTTCGCCTCTTATGGCAACCCCCCAAACCAAAACCCCCAGTTCTGGACGTGCCGCTAAGAGGCATCGTCCCGAACGAACGGTCATAGTAAAAGATAAAGAAGACGAAACTTTTCAAGATTTATGGTGATCCACTCCGAGGCCCCTGACAATCCTCTCTCAAAGATGTCACCGTTCCTTGTAGCGAAAGTTCTTGACAATCAGATAGGTGGTGATTACAAAGCGAAGAAACTGCATTCTGGTGATCTGCTCGTTGAAGTTGCAAAAAAAATCCCAGAGCACTACTGTTCTAAAATTGACATCCCTAGGTGACGTGCCGGTAACAGTGAGCACCCACTGAACCCTCAACACCATTCGAGGGGTGATTTCAGAAGACGATCTCCTTACCAGTAGTGAAGACGAGATCTTGGAAGGCCTGCGGGCATCTAGAGTAGTGGCGGTCTAACGCATTATGACGAGGCGTGACGGCGCAGAGGTGAAAACTAAACACCTTATCCTGACTTTTGAACGTCACACGCTTCCTGCACTCGTCAAAGCTGGCTACCTGAATTGCTGTGTCAGACCATACGTCCCGAACCCACAGCGATGCTTCTGTTGCCAGCGTTTTGGTCACGGGTCGCGCAGCTGTCGGGGGAGAGAGACGTGTGCAAAGTGTGCGAGCCACGACCATGTGAGCGACGTCTGTGAAGGTTCGGTTGCCTGCGCGAACTGCAAGGGTCCTCACCCCCCTATTGGAAAACCCCAATATGAACAGCGTATTATGGATATTGGTAAACAATATCTATTTATTGTATTGCAATACAATATAGACACTGTATTGGAAAACATTACATTTATTGTATTGTATTACAATAAGGATTTGTTATGGGATTCTAATATCCATAATACGCTGAAAATATTGGAATCCAATACCGTATAAACCCTTATTGGATCCCCATGTGTCGTATGGGGATCCAATAAGGGTTTACGATTCCAATATACTCAGCGTATCATGGATATTGGAATCCAATATATTATATCGGCTACCAATAAAACTATATACGAGTTGGAATATCACGTTCAGCGCAACATTTCTCTGCAACGCAGTCTCTTCTTGTGTGTATTTCTGAGTGATAAATTAAAAAAATGTTGCTGTTGTCAAATTGTGAATAAAGAAGCAAAACACTGGACTTATCCATACCAAATATATTTGACATATTCCTCAACTGGAGGATCTGGCATTTACTGCAAAAGAAAGTTAATGATTTAGGACTCTCATTCAAAAACTTGATGTTTGAAAACAGAATGTGAAATCCTCACCTTAATGAAAACAGCACCTGCTAGCTGTAGCCATATAGAAACTGCAAAATAAAAATTTGTGATTAGTTTGCGACAAGTAGCAATCCTTCACCAAGCCGGATAGATTCAAATTATGTCTGCGTTTGATTGTGGAAAAAAAAGCTTCAATGCCACTGCCACAGGTCATTCTGAACTCGGTCAATTAAATATACGTATCCGCTCGTCTGGCTTCACTATTCCTGCTTCGCACCTAACTAGAGTATCTGGAATGCTCACCTTTGAGGAAAAACGAACTGGTGCTTGCTTGCTTGTAGGCCGTGGAAACTGGAAGAGAGATTTGCGGTTAGTTGCGTCCAAGTGGCAGTTACTTTGAGTAGCCACGTAAAGTACACTAAGTCTGAAAGATTCAAAATCACATGCGCGGGACATAGATATACTCTTGCGACGTAACTGGGCACGTGTCAATGTTGCCCGTTTGTATTACAGAAAAATAAGCTTCAATGCAGGAGCTCCCAGTCGTTCTGAGCTCCGTCAATTAAAAATGCTGTACCGGTCGTATGTCTTCAGTATTCCTGCTTCGGGAATCTGGAATTCTCACCTTTGAAGAAAAGCAAACTGGGACCTGCTGGCTCTTCGGCTGTGGAAACTGTCAGAAAGATTTACGATTAGCTGCGTCCAAGTATCAATTTCTTTGACCAGCCACCTACAGCACACTAAGCCGGATAAATTCAAAATTACATGTGCGTGACGTAATATGCCTCTTGTGACAAAACTGGGCACACGTTTTGTCGCCTACAGCAACACTGAAGCCAGACAGACAAGCGGTACGGCCCCTTTAATTGACGGAGCTCAGAACAAGTAGGGAAGCTTTCACTGAAGCTTGTTTTGCTGCAATACACACATGTGTTGCAACAAAACAAGCTTCAGTGAAAGCGACCCCAGTCGTTCTGTCAATGAAATATGCCGTACCGCTTGTCTGGCTTCAGTATTGCTGCTTCAGAGCAATGTAGAAAATCTAGAATCCTCACCTTTGAACGAGAACGAACTGGCGCCGGCTGGCTTGTGGGCCATGGAAACTGCAAGAGAGATTTGCGATTAGTTACGTCCAAGTAACAATTTTTTTGGGTAGCCACCTACAGCACACTCAAAATTACATGCACGGGACACAGATGCCTCATGCGACGGAACTCCCTTCGTCCTTGTTTTCTGTTAACTCTGCTCACCTTCACCACTCGCCTCCCATTTCTGCGCTACTTCTTTAATCTCAATTCCCTGGTTCCCAAAGGCCATGCCATGGCTTGCGCCAGTCACGAATCTGTCAGCTCTGCGACTGGCGCTATTGTGGCAAAGACGCCACAGCACCTGGCGCTTGATGTGCTCTTTCAATATTTTGAGCACGGCTCAAAACAGGTGGATGGGTGTCTGGTATGCCCTTTGCTTATTTGCGGATTGTTCCAAATCAGAGGGTAGGCGCTTCTGCGACCTGGGCGCATGCTTGGTATTTTACAATAGTTGAAACCGAACTCTGCAGGAATCTTGAAATATAACAAACATAATGGGCACGCCAAAAGGCATAGCAAATGAAACACCCACCATCTATCTATTTTCGTTTCTTGTCCGCAAGAAGCTGTCGTATATGTAGCCTTCCTTGCTTAAGCCGTTCCTCCCTAGTGTCCCGGTTGGGTCTCGTCCTGATGAATCGTCGGTGGAGACCTGAGGAGCGGTCAACATCAGATTAGACCTTTTTGAGACAGAACTATATACTTGCTGAGAGGGAGTACACCCAAACGAATCTCAGGCATGTCATTTATAGTGCGTTTTAAATTGAGACGCATGATGTAAAATGAGACGTCAATACTGACGCACCCCTTTTGCGAACCCAAAATTTTGAAGGCCTTGTCCCCCTCGCTAGGGGGACAAGGCACATGAATCCCGACATGTGGATGAAGTTTTTACCTTAACATCCCGACTCAATGCCCATCCCTGAATATTCGACCACCACACTTTAAGAAAAAAAAATATTTTTTTTTAGAAAACATTGAGTCATCTACCACCCCTACAAACGCCTGAACCAAGCATACTTGTACCGTGGCTTGTTTGCTCCGTGCCGTCCCCGAGTTAATTCGGGCTGACAATGTTTGTTTTTTTTTCAAATGGAACCCACATTCTTAGTTTTGGTTTGTCTTGTAGAAGCAGGTGGATACTTTTATAAAGCTTCCTCCGAGTCAACATTTTTGCAATGGGCAACCCCCGGGCTTTGATTTTGCGCTCCTTGATGAATGCTGAAACTCATATAGGCGGGCAATAGCTCGCCTTGAAAATGCTTGCTTTTGGTGGCCGAGAACAAACTCGTGTTCCTGATTGGCAGCCGCTTGCTGCCAAGAATTGCTGCAGATATCCTAAAGATTAGTCTAACACAGATGCTTTGGCCAGACAGAGACACAAAAGCCTGAAACAAGACCACTATACAGACAGGAAATAGAGTGTCTGTGAGGAATGAAACAAACAACTCAGATAGGCATCAATCACTCACCTTGAAAACACTTGCCATGCGTGGCAAAAAACAAACTTCTGGCCTTGATTGGCTGGTGCTTGCCACCAAGACCTGCATGTATAAGAAAGAACCCGGTCTTAATTAAACTTGGGTGCTTTTGCAGAAGAGAGACAACAAAATACTAGTGCAAGACCACTACACATAGGTTATGGCATTCAAGAGGAATGAAATACAAAACTCATATAGGCGGGCAATAGCTGACCTTGAAAATACTTGCTCTCGGTGGCCGAGAACAAACCCGTGTTCCTGATTGGAAGCCATTTGCTGCGAAGAATACCTGTAGATATCCTAAAGAACCCAGTCTTAGTGTAACACAGATGCTTTAGCCGGACAGAATACAAAAGTCTGATACAAACCACAAAAAGCAGGAAATAGTGTCTGCGAGAGATGAAAAAAGACCCAAGTGGAGAGGCTCGTTCTGTTTCACGTTAGTCAAATAGTGTAGCTCATTTTGCTAAAACGATGCATATTTGCTAAAAAAAAGTATCTATATTTTGCCCCATTTAGCAGAGTTTACTGCCAAGGGTACCTGCACACCAGAATAAGTCAGAATTAGTCAGTTTTTTTTTTCTTCTTTTGATGAGCGACAACAGAATCCTAAACAGGTGATCCCCGCAGGGGGCACCTGTGAAAGCAGGTGTTTGGAGAGTGGCGTCTCCACGGACCCTGAGCCCCGCAGGGGGCGCCTGCACCTTAGGTGCTAGGTGCTTGGTGAGTAGCGTCACCACGGACCCCAGCCACGTTGGCTACATAACGGACCCTGAGTAACAAGTGGGTAAGACCCACCCACGTCTGGCTGTGCGTGGCGAGCCCGTGTCCAGGGAAAAGGGCATCCTGGTGGTTGAGCTGAGCCCGGGGTAGGTTTGGACCCTTCGGGGCCCCCCGGGCGAGGCAACACACCACTTTGGCCCCTGCTTCCTGTAGACGGGAGTCCTGGTAAGGCCCGGCCAGGATGATTCAGTCTAGTCGCCTTTTCTTCTACTATCCCCTCCAATCTTTTACCTTTACCTTTCCTGCTCCCTTTATTTCTCTCTCATTTCTCTTCCTCCTTTTCACCCCTCTTTGGCGGCAAGGGCTAACCTTGGGTGGCAATAGACCTCTGTCTTGACCCACACTTGGGTATAGTTTCCCGGCAGCACTGTTAGCGTAACGTCTCCAGCCAAGCCCTTCTTGTTATGGTGCGTTACCTAACCCCTTGTTGGGCTCGGTGGTGGGCGGTGCACCGCGGATTCTGAACATTCTTTGCCCCTCTTATGGCACCCCTCCGTTCTAAACCCTCTGATCGGCCCCTGAAAAGGGGTCGGACCGAAGTAAAACTGAATGATAAGTCTTCACCGGTACAGAACACTTTTAGCCGATTCCTTGTTATGCACTCTGAACAAGACGAAAAACCTCTTGCGAAGTTGTCACCTTTTCTGATCGCAAAAACCCTGGAAACCCTTGTAGGCAAAAACTTCAAAGCAAAGAAGCTAGTATCTGGTGACTTGCTTGTTGAAGTGGAAAATGGCACACAGAGTGCTGCCCTCTTGGACCTAAACAAGATTTCTGAGTATAGAGTCTCCGTCACTCCACATCGAACTCTAAATAATTGCCAAGGAGTAATTTCCGAGGATGATTTGCTAGAGTCAAGTAACGAGGAGATTTTGGAAGGCCTTTCCAGTCAAGGAGTAACGGCAGTACGACGAATCCTGCTTCGTAAAGACGGAAACGAGGGACCAACAAAACATATTGTACTTACATTCTCTTCCACTGTGCTGCCTCAAAGTATCAAGGCGGGCTACCTCCACTGTAAGGTGCGCCCATACGTCCCGAACCCGAGACGCTGCTTCAAGTGTCAACGGTTTGGTCATGGCTCTGCCACCTGCCGCGGAAAGACAACCTGCGCAAAGTGTGCATGCACAGACCACCCAACAGATACGTGTGGCAGCTCAACCCCTAAGTGCATCAACTGCACTGGTTCCCATCCTGCTTACTCGCGATCATGTCCAAAGTTTAAAGAGGAGAAAGAAATTTTAACCTTAAAAACAAAGGAAAACTTGAGCTACCATGAGGCACGAAAACGCTTTTCGTTCCTTCAAGGAGGAACATACGCCGAGGCGGCCGTCAGGGGGACTAGGTCGCTGTCAAAGGCATCAGTGGGTACCCAGTATAGTCTTCGAGACACTGAGTGCCCACCCAGTCCCCTCACCCCTACAGAGACTTCTGTGGGATCTCAGACGCCTGAGGCCCCACAGAAGCTCACGAAGTCCAAGGCGTTTCCGCAACGCCTGGCCCCGAAGGTTCGGGTGGTGCTTGACCCCACCCGTTCCCAAGTCCGAAAGGGATCCCCTCCTTCCTCTGCACAGGGGGTGGAGGAGGCCATGGAGGTCAATGTCCCATTCACCGAGGGTAGCATGGAAACTGCCACCCCTGTGCCTTCATGCTCGAAGGCAGGCAATGTTTCCTCTGCACCCCAAAAAAAATCAGCGCAGGCATCCCAGGTGCCTGCCGGCTCGTCAGGCAGAGGCCGGGCACAGCCCACTCGCCTGACCGACAATGCGAGAAAGCCGGGTCACTCTGACGAGGCAGTCTCGTTGAGGGGCCCAGAGGTATCGACGGAAGAGAAAATGGAAGAGGCCGGTCTAGCTTCAGACGACGACTTGCTTCCTTCGGGAGCGGAGTCCTTGTCGTCTTCCGCGGGTGAGCCCGCAGAACGACAGAAAGACAATGCTAGAAAGAAAAGAAATATTCCTCGGATTTTAGCTCCGAAAGAAAATTAGCTGAACTATATATAGGTATCTTTTTTACTTTTTTATACGTTTTTAGGAGATTTCACTAAAAGGCAGCCACACCGATATTTTTACGCACTTTTGCCCACAACTTTTTATCGATTTTAAATAATTTTTATGGGTCATCTTTCTTTTATGCAATGGAACTGTCGAGGTCTCCTACGCAACATTGATGACATTAGTTTTTTTCTTAGTGAGCTACGACCGATAGCTCTGGCTTTGCAGGAGACTCATTTGAATTCCAGTCATACAAATGTTTTACGGTCCTATCACACTTTTCGTAAAGACCGCCCATCATCTCATTCAGCCGGTGGTGTGGCAGTTGTTGTGCAGAGAGGGGTGGCATGTGCCGAGGTGCCCCTGGACACTCCGCTCGAGGCAGTGGCTGTGAGGGTTCTGATCGACCGGTTAATCACCGTTGTTTCATTGTACCTTCCGCCACAGATCACAGTGCACATGCGTGAACTTCAAAAGCTCATTGCCCAACTACCACAACCCTTTTTAATATTAGGCGATTTTAATGCTCATCACACCATGTGGGGCAGTGCACGAGTTGACTCACGTGGAGAACTCATAGAACGACTTTTATTGTCATCGAATCTTTGTCTTTTAAACACGAAATCTCCAACCTTTTTTAGTGATGCTCATAACTCCTTCACCTGCATCGATTTATCTTTATCATCGCCCTCTCTGCTTCCTTGTTTTTCTTGGAAGGTTTTAGAAAACCCATTCGGGAGCGACCACTTCCCGATTGTCGTAGAGAGCCTAGCTGCTGTTAGTACGCTTTTAGAATGTACGCCGAGATGGCGCCTTGACAAAGCGGATTGGGAACTCTTTTGCTCATCTGCAACATTTGATATTTCTTTATTATCAGTCTTGTCTCCAGATGATGCTACAGCCTATGTTACTAAGAAGATAATTGAGGCTGCAGAACAATCTATTCCTCGCACCTCTGGGAAATTACCAAAAAAGTGCAGGCCCTGGTGGACTGAAGAATGTTCCACGACAATGAAGAAACAAGACAAAGCTTGGGGCATATTTCGACGGTACCCCACCGTAAATAACAAGATTGAATTTAAAAGGCGAAAAGCTCAAGCCCGCTGGACTAGAAGGCAAGCAAAAAAGAAATCGTGGACGAAATATGTCTCCTCACTGAACAGCTTTGTCCCCGCAAAGGAGGTGTGGGACCGTTATCGCAAAATCAAAGGGGATTACCGCTGTTTTATTATCCCTCCATTGTTCAAGAATGTCCCCACATCACTGAAAGACTTAGGCAATACTCTTGGCGTTCACTTCCAGAGCGTTTCGAGTTCTGAAAACTACAGTGCCACATTTAAACAGTTTAAAATGAAAGCAGAATGCGAGCGAATAGTTATGTCGGGGGCAACCTCTACACCATACAACCAGCCCTTTACGCTCCGTGAACTGGAGTTGGCTCTTGACATCAGGAAACAGTCTGCCCCAGGCCCTGATTTCATCCACTATGAGATGCTTCGTAGGCTGCCCCTACAACATCTGCTTAGTTTTTTCAACCTTCTCTGGGAAAAAGCTTACTTCCCTGAATCCTGGAAAAGAGCACATGTTATACCCCTCTTGAAAGCTGGCAAAGACCCCTCTCTTTGCTCGAGCTACCGCCCGATTGCCCTTACGAGCTGCCTTGGTAAGACGTACGAAAGACTTATCAACAAACGGCTGGTGTTTTTTCTTGAAGAACAAAACCTATTTGATAACAATCAGTGTGGTTTCCGCCAAGGCCGGTCTACTCTAGATCACCTCGTGCGCCTCGAGACGAGAATCCGGGAGGCTTTTGTAAAGAGGCAGCACTGTGTGTCTGTATTTTTTGACCTGGAGAAGGCGTACGACACAACCTGGAGATATGGAATCATGCGAGACCTTTATGCCTGCGGAGTACGGGGCCGCATGTTGCGTTGTATAAAAGCTTTTCTGACTGGGCGGACCTTTCAGGTTCGACTAGGTACCACATTATCAGACACATTTGTTCAAGAAAATGGGGTTCCTCAGGGGGGCATCCTGAGTGTCACATTATTTGTTTTAAAGATTAACACCCTAGCTCAAATACTGCCACCTTCCATTGAACACTCATTGTATGTCGACGACCTACAGATATCATTTTCCTCTTGTAATCTGTCCAGCTGTGAACGCCAGCTGCAGCTAGCAATTAATAAGATCAGTAAGTGGGCCGACGAAAATGGCTTCAGGTTTTCATCCGGAAAAACGGTGTGCGTTCCATTTTCTCTTCGACGAGGGCTGTCTCTTGAGCCAGTGTTGGAATTGAACAGAGCACCTATACCAGTTAAAGCCGAGCATAAGTTTCTGGGAGTCATATTTGATAAGAAATTGAATTTTATCTCTCACTTAAAGGAATTGAAACAAAAGTGCCTGAAATCCCTAAACATCTTGAAAATTTTGTCACATAAAACTTGGGGTTCTGACAGACTATGCCTGCTACGCTTGTATAACGCTTTGGTACGATCCCGTCTTGATTATGGTGCCGTTGTGTACAACTCAGCGCGACCATCTTCCCTGAAGATGTTGGACCCAATACACCACCTTGGCTTGCGCCTTGCTACGGGTGCATTTCGGACATCGCCTGTTTTAAGCTTGTACGCGGACTCTCACCAGATGCCCCTTTCCAAACGACGGCAGTACCTGGGCTTGAGCTATACTTCCAGGATTTTGTCTAATCCTCACCATCCAACCTTTTTTGCTCTCCAGCAATCTCAATTTGCTCGCCTTTTTGAAAATAAACCAAGCATTGTGCGGCCATTGAGCTTTCGTGTTCACAGTGATCAGTCATCTCTCGGTCTCGACCTTCATGGCATTAACCTTCTCCAAGAAGCCGAGAGTATTCCCCCTTGGAAAATGCTTCCAGTATCATGCGACTGGTCATTCACACGGTATAGCAAGCATAATGTCTCCCCTCTGCTTATTCAACAAGAATTTCTTGGCTTACAGAATAAATATGACGACTATACTCAATTTTATACAGATGGCTCCAAGACTTTTTCTGCAGTGGGATCGGCTGTTTATTCTGAGGTTTTCATACAGGCCCAGCGGCTTAGCTGCATGGCTAGTATTTTTACTGCGGAGCTATATGGTGTTCTCCTTGCAATTGAGTATATCACCACCAGCAAAACAATGAAGGCAATTCTTTTTGTAGACTCCCAAAGTGTCATCGTTGCTCTTTGCTCTGTAAGAGATACAAAAAACATGCTCGCTAAGCTAATACGCTATAAAATCAATTGCTGCTTAGAGCGTGGGTTTGTTATCAAATTCTGCTGGATCCCAAGCCATGTTGGGATCAAAGGCAATGAGAAAGCAGACCAGCTGGCTACCTCCGCAAGCAATCTCCTAGAAATCCGACGGGGGATACCCTTTCAAGATATCAAACCCCTCCTTAGGAAAGCTCTCCTCGATGCTTGGCAATCTGAGTGGAACCTAGAGAGTGCAAATAAGCTGCATGCTATTAAGCCAGTTTTGGGGTTGTGGGAGAATTCATCTCGTAAAAACCGTTTTCATGAGGTTCTCTTGTGCCGTCTTAGAATCGGCCACACCTTCCTGACTCACGGACATCTTCTTTGTGGAGAAGACGCTCCAAGCTGCGAGCATTGCGGTGAACCTTTGACAATTTTGCATATTTTGTGTTCTTGTCCAGGCTTTGAGCAGAACCGGCTTGCTTGTTTTCCAGAGCTTTTTACATATCAGATTCCTTTCCATCCAACACTTTTGTTAGGCGAGCATCCCATCGTTCCATTCAATCGGGTCCTCAACTTTTTGCAAGCAAGTGGCCTTCTACACAAAATTTAAGTACTGCATTTTCTGTTCACCATAAATATATAAAACATCAGCTTCATGTATGCTCTCAATTACCATTACTGTGAGTCGCATTAGTCTTGTAGTCTGGCGCAGCATGGCCTTCGTCGCTTTTGCGCCATTAAACCATTAATCATCATCATCAACTAAACAGGTGATGAAACAAAATATGAACCCAGCAAGACAGGCTAGTTTGCCTTGATGCAAGCACAGTGCCTCGGCCAACCAAATGAGGTTCTATTCTTTATCACTTGTCATATTTGGTGGGAATAGTAAAGTAAATGAAAATAAGGCAACCTCTCCTGCAGCCGACAGCTGCAAACAAAATTCATATACCTCGATGAACGACCTGGAAATAAAATTGGGTGGTGGCCAAGTGGTTTAAGGTGTCAAATTTCAAACTTACAGACTTTAGTTTTGGTTTAAGTCCTCCTGGTCCCCGCAGGGGGCACCTGTGAAAGCAGGTGTTTGGAGAGTGGCGTCTCCACGGACCCCGAGCTCCGCAGGGGGCGCCTGCACCTTAGGTGCTAGGTGCTTGGTGAGTAGCGTCACCACGGACCCCAGCCGCGTGGGCCACCATACCCGCACGCAGGGGGCACCTACTTTAGTAGGTGCTTGGTGAGTGGCGTCACTACGAACCCCGAGCCATGTGGGTTCGCCCACCCACGTCTGGCTGTGCGTGGCGTACCCGTGTCCGGGGAAAAGGGGACCCTGGTGGTTGAGCTGAGCCCGGGGTATGTTTGGACCCTTCGGGGCCCCCTGGGCGAGGCAATACACTGCTTCGACCCCTGCTTCTCGTAGACGGGTGTCCTGGCTTGGCCTGACCAGGATGATTCAGTCAGTCGCCTCTTCTACCCTCTTCTTCCTTCTTTCACTTTTCCTTCCACCTCTTTCTCTTTTCTTCTGCACTCTCTTCCTTCCTTTTTCACCTTCTTAGGCGGCAAGGGCTAACCTTGAGTGGAAACAGGTCCTGTCCCTGCATCCACACTCGGTTATAGTGCCCGGGCAGCACTGGTAGAGTAATTGTGTCAGCCAAGCCTTTCTTGTTATGGCACATTATTTACCCCCTCGTTGGGCTCCGTGGTGGGCGGTGCACCCGGGCACTGAAATTCCTTCCCATCTTTATGGGTTCTCGTACTAAACCAACTGATCGGGCCCTGAAAAGGACCCGCACCGAAGTCCTTGACATTCCGACTAAGACTCCTGATCTTTTTAAATTCTCAAAGTTTCTTGTTTTGCACGCTGAGGGTGAAAAGCCACTGGCTAAACTTTCTCCATTTCTAGTATCTAAAGTGCTTGAAAGTATTATTGGTGCGAACTTTAGCGCCAAAAAGATGGCATCAGGCGACCTCCTTGTTGAGGTGAATACAAAGAAACAAAGTGAATCACTCCTAGCCCTAAACTCTGTCTCAGACTATAAGGTCAGTGTGACCCCTCACCGAAAGTTGAACACCGTCCAAGGGGTCATCTCTGAAGATGACTTGCTCGACTTGACAGATACAGAGCTAGTTGAGGGTCTCTCCGGACAGGGAGTGGTTGCAGCACGACGCATCACCATCCGTCGCGACGGCATAGAACGTAAAACCAGGCATGTCATTCTGACCTTTGACTCCACGACCCTACCCACTAATGTCAAGGCAGGCTACCTTCAATGCCGTGTCCGGCCTTATGTGCCGAACCCTCAGCGCTGCTTTAAGTGCCAAAGGTTCGGCCATGGGTCGCGCAACTGTCGGGGCAGCGAGACCTGTGCCAAATGCTCTAGTAAGGAGCACGTCGCTGATGTGTGTGAGAACGAAGCTCAGTGCACAAACTGTAAAGGAAAACACCCAGCATACTCCCGATCTTGCCCGTTATGGAAGGAAGAAAAAGAAATTCTCACCTTGAAGGTTAATGAAAACATTTCCTACATTGATGCCAAAAAGCGTTTTGCCTTTGTTTCCAAAGGCTCGTATGCCCAGGTCGTACATAGGGGACCGGTACGGCCAATGGTTTCGACTGGAACACAGACGTCTACGGACGATCTGCGCCTCCCGTCGAGGTCTCCTGCACCCTCGGGAGCGGTGCCAGTGACACCGCTTTCGAATCGTAAGGTGGATGCTGCCTCCTCAGCATCCACCTCAGGGCAGGGGCTGACCCCCCCTGCTCCACCTGGCCCTTCGGCCCCTAAGGGCCGAGGCCTACCCCCTCGCACCTCTGCTCCCCAGAGGAAGCCCGGGGAGTCGCCGAAGCAGACGACCTCCAAGGGTCAACTGCCGGCGGCAACAGACGAGCTCATGGACGTAAGTGGGCCCAGGTCCGAGGAGGATACTCCCCTCTCAGGATCGGAGTCGTCTCTTTCTGTTGCCAGTGACCCCACTTGTAAACAGAAAGATCCTCCTAAAAAGCAGAGTACCCCACGTGTAAAAATAGATTTTAAACCTTAACGGATCTCCCTTTTAGGTCACTTTTATATATTTTATATATATATATATATTTATTTATTTTTTTCGTTTAAATGGCAAAAAACTATAGTATTATGCAGTGGAATTGCCGTGGTCTTTTCCCTAATATTGATGACATAAATTTTTTTCTTGATGAGCTTCGACCTGTCGCTATATGCCTACAGGAGACTCATCTCAAGGACACACAAACAAATGTTCTACGTCGTCATCAGGTTTTTAGAAAGGACCGTGCATCCCATAGCAACTCCTCTGGTGGAGTAGCTGTGGTTGTGCAGAGTGGTATTGCCTGTACTTCTGTTTCTCTCACAACCTCTCTAGAAGCAGTGGCAGTTCGTATTCTTCTTGACCTCCTTATTACGCTTGTTTCACTTTACTTGCCACCAAATATTCCACTGCATTTACATGACCTGCATGGACTTGTAGCGCAGCTTCCGCAACCTTTTTTAATCTTGGGGGATTTTAACGCCCACCACCCCATGTGGGGTAGTGCTCGCCAAGACTCCCGTGGTGGTGTCATTGAAAGATTTTTATTGTCATCCGGCCTTTGCCTTTTAAATGGACATGATCCTACATTTTTCAGTGCAGCTCATAATACTTTCACTTCCATCGATTTGTCTCTTTCATCCCCAACTTTACTTCCCTGTTTTTCTTGGAAGGTTTTAGATAACCCTTTTGGGAGTGACCACTTTCCTGTCTTTTTAGAAAGTACTGTAGCACCTCCATCACTTTCAACACGTATCCCCAGGTGGAAATTAGACAAAGCTGACTGGGCTCTTTTTGCATTGGAAGCAGTGCTTGACCCAGCTATGACTCCCGAAAATGCCACCTTGTACGTTACGGACCGTATCATAAATGCTGCTTCAGCCTCTATTCCACAAACATCTGAAAATCTTCCTAAGCGCTGCAAGCCTTGGTGGACCAAAGACTGTTCTGTTACGCTTAAACGTCAGAACAGGGCCTGGGGCACTTTCTGCCGCTACCCAACTGTCTGGAACAAGATAGAGTTTAAAAAATATAAAGCAAAGGCTCGTTGGACAAGGAAACAAGCTAAGAAAAGCTCATGGATGAAATATGTTTCCAAGGTGAACAGTTTTGTCACTACTAAAGAGGTGTGGGACCGAGTGAGAAAAATTCGGGGTAACTACCTCTCTTTTAGAACGCCTCTTTTTCCCTCGGCTTCGCCAACCTTGAAAGGCCAGGCAAATGTTCTTGCGGAACATTTTTGTAAAGTGTCTAGCTCATCTAATTATTCGGCAAAATTTAAGAAGTTCAAGGCTGTAGCAGAAAAGCAGCCAATTGCTATGTCAGGATCAGACACTCTTGTATACAACCAGCCTTTCACAATGTGCGAACTCGAGGTGGCCCTTGGGTCAAAAAAGCAGTCGGCACCTGGTCCTGACAAAATCCACTATGAAATGTTGCGGCACTTGTCTCCTGAATCTCTAGGCCATTTGTTAACCTTTTTTAATCATTTGTGGATGGCTTCTGCCTTTCCTCAGTGCTGGAAGCGGGCACATATAATTCCTCTCCTAAAACCCGGTAAAGACTCTACTCTACCAGCAAGTTATCGTCCCATTGCAATGACCAGTTGCCTTGGGAAAACTTATGAAAAACTAATAAATAGACGATTAGTACACTTTTTGGAGACTGAGGGAATTTTAGATCCCAATCAGTGTGGGTTTAGAATGGGGCGATCAACATTGGATCATCTTGTTCGCCTGGAAACTTTCATACGTGAAGCTTTTGTTCATCGACAGCACTGTGTTTCAGTATTTTTTGACCTAGAGAAAGCTTATGATACTACCTGGCGTTACGGGATTCTAAAGGACTTATACACACATGGTGTCCGTGGCCGCATGTTGCGCTGCATAAGGGAGTTTTTGACTAACCGAACTTTTCAGGTTAGGTTTGGTTCCACACTTTCGGATGTTTTTCCTCAGGAGAATGGCGTCCCTCAGGGGGCTGTATTGAGCGTCACTTTGTTTGTGGTAAAGATAAACAGCCTTGCTGCAGTGATACCTCCATCAGTTTCATATTCATTATATGTAGATGATGTGCAGATTTCCTTTTCGTCCTGCAATCTCTCAAGTTGCGAGCGCCAGCTTCAAATCTCAATAAACAAAATGAGCAATTGGGCCAATGAAAATGGTTTTAAGTTTTCATCTGAAAAAACTGTGTGTGTGCCCTTTTCACTACGTCGTGGGCTGGTGCTTGATCCTTGTTTGCAGCTCTATAGCGCTGCGATACCTGTAAAATACGAGCACAAATTTTTAGGGGTTATTTTCGACAAGAAACTTACCTTTCTGGCTCACGTCAAGGAGCTGAAGCAGAAATGCTTGCGGTCGTCTAACATTCTCAAAGTACTTTCACACACATCATGGGGGTCTGACAGGCGATGTCTCATCCGATTGTACAACTCACTGGTCCGTTCCCGTCTGGACTATGGTGCAATTGTGTACGGATCAGCACGGCAATCTGTCTTGAAAATGCTGGATCCGGTCCATCACCTTGGCCTTCGACTTGCCACAGGAGCATTTCGGACATCGCCTGTTTTGAGCCTGTATGTAGATACACATCAAATGTCACTAGAAAAGCGCAGACATTATCTTAGCTTGTGTTATGGGTACAAAGTGAAATCTGATCCTATGCATCCATCAAATAATTCGGTTCACACCTCCATGTTTTTGCGACTTTTTGAAAACAAACCTAGCATAATACGCCCATTAAGCTTCCGGCTTCAGAGCATTTCTTCCTCCCTGCAGCTGGCTCTTCCTGAAAGTAACTTGATTAAGGAAACACAAACTGTTGCCCCTTGGAAGGCAGTAAGATTGTCATGTGACTGGTCGCTTACAAAATATAACAAAAGGTCAGTTAACCATCAGGTTCTCCTCAAGGAATTTTTTGCAGTACAAGAGAAATATCAAGACTATGTGCAATTTTTTACTGACGGGGCCAAAAGCCCGTCTTTCGTAGGTTCTGCAGTATATTCGGAACACTTTAGTAGAGCGAAACGTATTGACTGTGTTGCAAGTATTTTCACTGCTGAGCTTTATGCTGTGCTCATGGCGCTTGAACACATCATAGAAGACCGTGTGAGGAAGGCTATTTTGTTCGTAGATTCCCAGAGTGCTCTACTGGCTTTATGTTCTCTTACCGTTACGAAGAATCGCCTCGTTCAACACGCGCGTGTCCAAATGAATCGCGCTCTCCTACTTGGCCTTGATATAAAACTATGCTGGGTGCCAAGCCATGTAGGTATTCCAGGTAATGAGGCAGCCGATAGATTGGCTGCCTCTGTTAATGGTGGCCTAAAGGCATCGTTAGGCCTACCTTATGAGGATTTTAAACCAGTTATTAAAAAATCAATTTATGAACTTTGGGAGTTGGAATGGAATCAAGAAACAGACAATAAACTACACAATATCAAACCTTGTTTAGGATTATGGGAGAGTTCCCACCAGAGGAACCGGTTCCACGAGGTCTTGATGTGCCGCTTGCGTATTGGTCACACTCGTTTAACGCATCTATATTTACTTTGTAATGATAATACCCCGCGCTGTGAGCATTGTGGCAAAACTTTGACTGTCCTACATATTCTGTGGCACTGTAGGTACTTGGATCAAAAACGACAAGTATGTTTTTCCACTATTTTCAAATCCCATCTTCCATTTCACCCAAAATTTTTGCTAGGAAATGAACCTCTTGTACCTTTTAGTAAAGTTTTGGAATTTCTTAAAATAACAGGCTATCTACACCTGTTATAACCCCTCCTTTTTCACCATGTTTTTTTATTTTCAGATAATTCCTTATTGACTATAACTTTTATACTTACCTGAAATTCATGTCCATATCTTTTACACGATTCATGTTCATACTTTTATTGTATCACCAGCTACTATAGCTCTGTCTTCTCCTTAACCCTTTTCCTGCAATAGTGTATGCACCTGGCGCATTTTGGCCTAGTTGCTCTCGCGCCATAAGACTCCAATCAATCAATAAGTCCTCCTGGTGTATATTTTTATCCTTATAACTATATTTACATTGTTTTTTTGTATTTTTGAGGCACAAGTACTTAATTTATATGCTAATTCACCTTTAGAAGCGTTTTAATTACACTCCATGCCTTTCTAGTGCTCGTAATTGATTCTTGGTGAAAGCGGTCTTAAATTTTTCTTTTCTTGCTGTCGCTGCTGCTTGATTTCTCACCTTTAGAATGCTGACAACTCGACACAAAAGTAATGAAAACTGTGTTTAAAATGTCATGAAGATCAGCATTTCCAAGCTGTACCCGTGCTTCATGCCCCGACCATGCCACCATACCATGGCTGAGTGCAGTGACAAATGGTCCCAGGTTTGTCACCCGACTGTATATGGGCTTACGGTGTGGCGCAACTCATGCAGCACCTATGCTTCGCGATGGAGCCAGTGAGCGAGGTGTGACACACTAGAGCTGTGCAAGCCACAGCTTTACAGCCTGCAAAGCATGGGAAGATCCCTCTCCCTTTGCAGAGCTGGCATTAGCTCACCGAGAAGCTATTGCAAGCACTAGAAAGCCACAGAGTGTGAATAAAAGTGCTTCTGAAAATGAATTAGTGTGTAAATTATGCATCTATATGTTAAAACTTAAAAAAAGTATATATATATATCTATTTAAATACTAAAAAAGGCAAAAAAGAAAAAAAAAATGTTTCCAGGAGGGCTTGCACCCAGAGCTCCACGGCCCTTGAATTCAGTTCCCTAAAGCCCGCTTCAGACGGAATGATTTCGCCCAGCAACTTCATGTCGCAACACCAGCAACACGGGCCGCCTGCGTTCACATGCAGCAACCGAATTGCTACGACTTGCCATCATCATCAGGAAATTTTATTTTTCTAACAGTATTTAGACGCACAGTTATATCCTAAAAACATGTTTTTATATCTTTAAATTGCGCTGAGAATACTAACTCATCTTTTTGAAACAGTTTATTTTCAAAAATTATCCATTTCAAACCAGAACTAAGTCCTCAGTTATCATCATTACGACCACAGGGGTGTCACGTGAAAATATTGCATTCCTGATTGGCTGCTTCCGCTTCAAACATCTCCGAGTAGTCAGAGTTGCTCGTCCGCTTCGAGCCGGACCCGATCTCAGCAATTCGTGTCGATCTAGGGAAAACTAGGGAACAACCCGCCAGCAGCCCCAAAATTGCTGGAAAGGTTGCCCCGTCTGAAGCGATCCTATACTCTGTTTCATACATAGAGTGCAACGCAGTCAAAGCTAGCGCACCGGTTTGCATTGCTGACTGTGCCTACGTTTGCCCCATAAGATAGGGCAAAAAACACTGCAAAAAAATTTTAAAAAGTCGGAAAATGTGCCTCTTCGGGGCTAGTAACTGATAGTGGCGTTATGATTTCAACGGAGCACAAATGTTTTTCAAGAGAAAGAAAAAGATAATGTAAACCACCTTAAATTGTTTTCGTGTTCATCCGTGTGGCAGCCGCTGTGGGTTTTCGGGTTGTGTGGCACTGGCTGGTTTTGAGAAGATGGTGTCTTACGCAGCAAGCTCAAGTACCTCTCCTGCTCGGATGTTTTCGAAGATTCGTTGTGCGAAAATCTTGAAAGAGTGCAAGCAGATGATCGCCAATCTGTACGGGAGTATAAGAACACATTCCCCGGAGAATTCGGTCGTGAAGTCCTGGAGACGGCCAGTAACGACGCTGGAGTGTGCCCTGTACTGTCGCGAAGTGCAAGGCGCAGTGCCTCTCTGGCAAGGTGGCGTCCCCGAAGCAAAGACCTCGCTACGTGAAAGTTTCGAGCACGGGGACCGTCAAGCATGACGAGTTCACACAGAACGCCATTCGCCTGAAGGTGCATCGCAAGTGCTCCGAGAGGGAGATTCCTACCCTTGACAGCTATTTCAAAATAAACTGTACAGGCCACAACTATTGTCGATTAACGTCTTATTATAAATTTTGGGACAAGGCCGCTATCAGGGCGATTCCTCATTCCACGCTGCACGAAAGAAAAATATAACTCGGTGCTGGAGGCAAATAACACTTGCAAAGCCCAGATGGTAGAAATCTGGCCTCTCGGCGACTTATAAATAAAAATCAAGAAGGAGGAACTGAAATATGCACTTCGTCAATGCGCACAATCTTGCACGAAAAGTATGTCTAAAAAAGAAAAAAACAAAAAACTTTGCGCGTAAAATGGGTTCGAACCACCGCCACCGAGACGTCAATATCGCCAGAGCAGCGCCTTCTACCACTCGTCCACGAAACGCGCAGAGTAACACTTTTTTTATTTTTTCATGCGCACCACTTTAGTACCTTTGACAGCGTTGCACGCTAAGTATGAAACAGTATAAGACACCCTATTGTCTGGTACAGAGACCATTTATGAACGCTTGGGTGTTTAAACGATGTACTACACATTTTACAAAAAGAAAAAAAAAAAAACATTGGATGTTTAAACGTTGTACTACCCTTTTTCAATAGAAAAAAGCAACAATAAAAAAAACACATTTCAGAAGAAAAAGTTAAGGAAACGGAATGTACCATTATGTTCAGTGTAGTTTGGTGACAAGACTCGGGACTCGAGCAGGAATGCAGTTATCCTTGGTGTGACCCCATGAGACTGTCTTGCTGCCTTTGCTGGAGCTGGGGCTTATCTAACTGAAGTACCTGTACGAAAAGTAGAACACATGTGCATAACACTCATTATTCACAAGAAAATTTGTCAATGTCCAAAATGACCCATGAAGAAAGTTATGCGAGGAATTTTCAGGCTGCGTTGGCCGAGTCACCTCTCGTGGCCAATGTTTCATAGCAACTTTAATTGTAGTGAACAGTTATAGGGTATATTACGAACAAAAGTGCTATTTGGTTTTGTAGGAAACTATAACACACAAAACGACACTTGAATACAGTATGTTGAGGTACCTCTAAACAAACTCCAGGGTTTCATGGTGCCTCCTTCAGATACCTGATGTTGAACATGAAATATGTGCACCAAGGAGTGAGCAAACAGCGACTTCAGATTTGTCTCTAACACCAGCGACATGTCGACAAGGAGTGCAACGTGTAGAAGGTCGTCTAGAAGTGTGCCAAGATGAAAAAGCAAGATGTAACGATATCAGAATAAGATCACACCAACGAGGCACCATTGTGGTGAGACAATCTACGATGTAGAGACAGTAATTGGGAGTCAACCGACGTACGGCCGCGATTTACTTTGCGGCAACTAAAATGAAACATGGCAAAAAAAAAATTTGAAAATTCGACAACGCGTTTTTTTTTGTTTTTTTTTACATTATTGAGCGCAGCCGGTAGCAGAGCAGTTGGGCGGCGTCACGAAAATCTGACAGACTCGCTAGCTTTTCTCAACTTCGTACGGCGCCAGTCGGCACCCCAGATGAATGGTCGGCACTCAGTCTACCAGGGAAAAAAAAAGTACGAGCTCAGAGCCCAGCGTCGATCGCGACTTTCGTAAAGAGAAGCTCCGGTAACACTTCGGCGACTCGTGAGCGTTAAACAACGCCTCTTCGAACGAGCCCACGAATCCAACACGTCGAACGGTTTGCGCCGGTAAGCACGCTGGGAGCCAGGGGGCTGGAGGTTGAATATCCGAAAGAGACGAGGCGCTGGTTTCTACGTCTTTCGCACATGAGATAACAAGATAGCGAAGCTAGCCGAGTGTAAACACTGACTGACGTTACATCAGAGTACACGCAGTCGAAATGACGTCTGCAACAGAGCACAGCCAGACGCTTTCAGCAGGGGACGCATGCGTTCAAATAAGCTGCTATTTCAAAACATCATGCCTCCCTTCTGTCCTTCAGTGTTCACTTTGATCTGTGTACATATACCAAAGCACTCAATGCTGCAAGTAATAAAGTCGTCTATATGTACCTTTCGAAGCGATTGAAAGTGCGTTGGTTTCACTTGGAACCCACAAGCAAAGTGCGCAACGAACTTGACGAGCTGTCATCCGTCGGTCCCGCCATCGCCGCCGTCTCGCCGGGTTGGTGCGGTCGCGGTCGCTGCGCAATGGCGCAATCGCAATCGCGCAATCTCGGCGGCTCGGCTAGGCTTGGCTGGATCGGCGGATTCGGCCACTCGGCGGCTCGCTCAGCCACTCGTCTGGCTCGATGGGCTACTCGCGGCTCGCTCGGCTCGCCTCCCTTCGGAGTTCGAACTGCCTCCGAAACTCGAGCGCTCGAGCTTTCGCGCGCGCGGGTTGACGATGGAAACTTTTCTCATAAAACGAGTCTGTAACGTATCGTTTTATGGCGCAAGTGCACATATTTTTCCTGTCGTTTTTTACAGTGTGTGAATCTTGCGAAACAGGCGACGAAGAGTGGTGGGTGAAATGTGCTCGTGTGTGGTTGTGGATTTTGTGTACGACGTAGGATTACCCAGAAAGGTGGGTCAATATCGATAAATGTGCAAGTAAGAAGCACGTGACCTGTCAAGCCCATTAATCCTCATTATTTTATTGAGCGAACTGACATTGTCACGTATCGCGTTCGATTTGGGTTCCCACATCGGTAACCTAACTTTTGTTGCATTAAAACTGCAATAAACATTTTTTTGAAAACGATCACTCCAATGAGCACGTCGTTATTGGGCTTTCTCATTGAAAGGTAGGTCGCAGATGTCCCAGCTAGTTATTCTGAATGGTTTGGTGGTTCTCTAGCATTTCAAGTGCTCGAGGGGTTGTGTACTGTGTGCCGTACGTACACTTGCGCTTTCGATCAATGTGAATGTGTTTGCAACGCGGAACGTTTGTGTTCTGTGTGTATCCACCTCCAATATCGTTCTCTCTCGTATTGCCGTGTGGCAACTCCTGCTGTTCTACGATATCATTCACGCGATGTTGTATATGTGGGCGTACCGATATCCATATGTTGCTGCACGGGCGATCAATACTGTGTTACGTATCCTCTTAATCCGCGGTATATGCCGACGTAATTCATGTTGGTAACTTGGAATTCGTTCTGAGATTTATCCACGCGATATTGTATTCTCCTTTGGGCCCGTGATCGACAACCGATATTTATATATCGTGTGGCCGCACAGTATGTCCATGTCGGTCACCAATATGCACGCGGTGTCGTATTCTATTCCAATAACCGTAAGTTCTGTCGGGATATTGTGCTTCGATATCGTGTTGTATACCAATAACCGCAAGTTATATCGGGATATTGTACTCCAATATCCTGTTGTATACCAATAACCGCATACTATATCGGGATATTGTGCTCCGATATGAATTCCCATCGTGCGTATTGGGTTAATCGGATAACAATAAGTTTTTATTGGTTTCCATCAACTTCATTGGAATACAATATTTCCAATAAGCCGAGTTCATATTGGCCTTTTTCAATTGGGCCTGCTTACTCTCGGTCCTGCCCGCTGTGGCGACAAGAAAAGGAGATCCTTACCTTACGAGCCAAAGAGAACTTATCGTACCCTGAAGCAAAACAAAGGTTTTCCTTCATTTCCAAAGGTACGTACTCCGACGCGGTGCGCAGGGGCCCTGCACCACGTACGGAGTCCAGGGCCACTCAGTTCTCTCTTGAGGACTTAGCAGGCTCCTCTCAGGCCCCGAAACAACCTGCGGGGAAGCAGGGTGCCCCAGGTTACGCTGGGAGCACACAGCCACCCCAGTCGATTCAGGCACAACCTCCGGCTGACCGGCAGCTTCGTGCCAATGGCCCTTCTCATGATGGAGAGCGAGGCCGTCGTTCCAATTCCTCGGAGGCGGCCCGCCTTGGTACGGAGCAACAGGGTCCACCTGCTGCTCCATCAACGTCAAAGGACGTTGAAAGCGTGAATGTGGGAGGGTCCCGGCCTGGTACGTCGAAGCCTTCTTCGGCGGGGTCTGGCCGTGGCCGGAAACTCGTGGCACAGGCCTCCGACCATGTCGGAACTGGCAAACCTGCGTCCAAGGTTCAGGATGCAGTGGGAGCTGTTGACATTGCTGACTCCTCCGGTCCTTCCTCGGATCAGGAGGACATGGAATGGCAAACTGCTAAATCAAAACAAAAAGGAAAAAAGCCGGTGGTTCCTCCTTAGTGTGTAGCACATGCAGAATTGCTTTAATTCATTTATGAAATCTTTTATCCTTTAAAATGGGCTCTGTAATTCTTCAGTGGAATCGCCGTGGCTTATTCACTAACCTTGCAGATGTTGAGTTCCTTTTAGAAGAGTATAAGGCATCTGCCTTATGCTTGCAGGAAACACACTTGAATACATCTCACACTAACTTTCTGAGACGCTACAGTGTGTTTCGTAAAGACCGCCCTAGCACGTCCATTTCTTGTGGCGGCGTTGCGGTGGTGCTTCCAAAACATATTCCGTGTTCAGAGGTTCCGCTTCAGACGCCACTCGAAGCTATCGCTGTTCGTCTCTTGTTGCATAAAGCCATAACTGTATGTTCAGTGTATATTCCACCTTCTCTTTCTCTGAAGCGACAAGATCTCGACTTTCTTTTAAGCCAGCTTCCAGAGCCCTTTCTTTTACTCGGTGATTTTAACGCACATAGTACCCTCTGGGGAAGTGATCATACAGATACACGTGGAAAGATAATAGAATCCATATTATTTTCACAGTCATTATGCATTTTTAATACTGGCCATCCTACATATTTTAGTCCTTCATCCTTGTCATCTACATGCATCGATCTTTCTATTGGCAGTGCAAATCTGCTACCCGATTTTTTCTGAACTGTTGATCAGAATCCCCATGGAAGTGACCACTTCCCCATTATTTTAAAATGTAACGACACTCTGCAGTCTTCACCTACGCGCCATCCACGCTGGAAGTTTGAAAAAGCAGACTGGAGCCTTTTTAAGCAGTCGTCACTCTTGGCCTGTTCTCGCCTCGATCAGCTTTCGATTGATGAGCTCAGCCATCTTTTAACATCCCATATTCTCACTGCAGCGTCACTCTCAATCCCTCGGTCATCTGGACAGCTCCCTAGACGACCGAAGCCATGGTGAAATGAAGACTGTAAAGAGAGTCGCAAACAGCAAAACAAAGCTTGGAGTGTTTTAAGACGTTATCCAACTCGGGATAACCTGATATCTTTCCGAAAAATGAAAGCTCGTGCTAGGTACATTCGTCGGAAAGCGAAACGCGAGAGCTGGCAAAATTATGCGTCCTCTATCAATAGTAGTACTTCTTCTAAGGAAGTATGGGACAGGATTCATAAAGTAAATGGCTCATACCATGCTTTCACTATTCCACTTCTTTCCAGGAATGGAAAATGCCCAAGCAATCTTGAAGAACAGGGCAAGATCCTTGGCGAGCATTTTGAATTCATTTCCAGCTCGCAGCATTACTCGCCTGCTTTTTTGCAACATAAAAGGAAAGCTGAAAGTATGGTACTGAAAACATCCGGTGGTGAACGCGAAGCTTATAATGCCCCCTTTACTTTACACGAACTGAACATAGTGCTCCAAAACTCTAAGTCATCGGCTCCTGGTCCGGATGGTATTCATTATTATATGCTTCAACATCTCCATCCTTCCACACTTGATATTGTTTTATACCTTTTTAATCTTATTTGGTTTGAGGGCTACTTTCCATTGGACTGGAGACCCCGCAGGGGGCACCTGTGAAAGCAGGTGTTTGGAGAGTGGCGTCTCCACGGACCCTGAGCCCCGCAGGGGGCGCCTGCACCTTAGGTGCTAGGTGCTTGGTGAGTAGCGTCACCACGGACCCCAGCCACGTTGGCTACATGACGGACCCTGAGTAACAAGTGGGTAAGACCCACCCACGTCTGGCTGTGCGTGGCGAGCCCGTGTCCAGGGAAAAGGGCATCCTGGTGGTTGAGCTGAGCCCGGGGTAGGTTTGGACCCTTCGGGGCCCCCCGGGTGAGGCAACACACCACTTTGGCCCCAGCTTCCTGTAGACGGGAGTCCTGGTAAGGCCCGGCCAGGATGATTCAGTCTAGTCGCCTTTTCTTCTACTATCCCCTCCAATCTTTTACCTTTATCTTTCCTGCTTCCTTTATTTCTCTCTCATTTCTCTTCCTCCTTTTTCACCCCTCTTTGGCGGCAAGGGCTAACCTTGGGTGGCAATAGACCTCTGTCTTGACCCACACTTGGGTATAGTTTCCCGGCAGCACTGTTAGCGTAACGTCTCCAGCCAAGCCCTTCTTGTTATGGTGCGTTACCTAACCCCTTGTTGGGCTCGGTGGTGGGCGGTGCACCGCGGATTCTGAACATTCTTTGCCCCTCTTATGGCACCCCTCCGTTCTAAACCCTCTGATCGGCCCCTGAAAAGGGGTCGGACCAAAGTAAAACTGAATGATAAGTCGTCACCGGTACAGAACACTTTTAGCCGATTCCTTGTTATCTCTGAACAAGACGAAAAACCTCTTGCGAAGTTGTCACCTTTTCTGATCGCAAAAACCCTAGAAACCCTTGTAGGCAAAAACTTCAAAGCAAAGAAGCTAGTATCTGGTGACTTGCTTGTTGAAGTGGAAAATGGCACACAGAGTGCTGCCTTCTTGGACCTAAACAAGATTTCTGAGTATAGAGTCTCCGTCACTCCACATCGAACACTAAATAATTGCCAAGGAGTAATTTCCGAGGATGATTTGCTAGAGTCAAGTAACGAGGAGATTTTGGAAGGTCTTTCCAGTCAAGGAGTAACGGCAGTACGACGAATCCTGCTTCGTAAAGACGGAAACGAGCGACCAACAAAACATATTGTACTTACATTCTCTTCCACTGTGCTGCCTCAAAGTATCAAGGCGGGCTACCTCCACTGTAAGGTGCGCCCATACGTCCCGAACCCGAGACGCTGCTTCAAGTGTCAACGGTTTGGTCATGGCTCTGCCACCTGCCGCGGAAAAACAACCTGCGCAAAGTGTGCATGCACAGACCACCCAACAGATACGTGTGGCAGCTCAACCGCTAAGTGCATCAACTGCAGTGCACTGGTTCCCACCCTGCTTACTCGCGATCGTGTCCAAAGTTTAAAGAGGAGAAAGAAATTTTAACCTTAAAAACAAAGGAAAACTTGAGCTACCATGAGGCACGAAAACGCTTTTCGTTCCTTCAAAGAGGAACATACGCCGAGGCGGCCGTCAGGGGGACTAGGTCGCTGTCAAAGGCATCAGTGGGTACCCAGTATAGTCTTCGAGACACTGAGTGCCCACCCAGTCCCCTCACCCCTACAGAGACTTCTGTGGGATCTCAGACGCCTGAGGCCCCACAGAAGCTCACGAAGTCCAAGGCCCCGCAGGGGGCACCTGTGAAAGCAGGTGTTTGGAGGGTGGCGTCTCCACGGACCCCGAGCCATGCGGGTTCGCCTGCCCACGTATGGCTGTGCGTGGCTTTCCCGTGTCCGGGGAAAAGGGCATCCTGGTGGTTGAGCCGAGCCCGGGGTAGGTTTGGACCCTTCGGGGCCCCCCGGGTGAGGCAATACACCACTTCGGCCCCTGCTTCTCGTAGACGGGAGTCCTGGTAAGGCCCGGCCAGGATGATTCAGTCTAGTTGCCACTTCTACTATCCCCTCTCTACTTTCACCCTTGTCTTCTCCTTTTCACTCTTCTCATTTCTCTTCTTTCCTTTTCAACTCCTTTGGCGGCAAGGGCTAACCTTGGGTGGCGACAGACACCTTGTCCAAAACCACTCTTGGTTATAGAGACTGGGCAGCACTAATAGCGTAACGTCTTCAGCCAAGCCATTCTTGTTATGGAGCGTTACCTATTCCCTTGTTGGGCTCGGTGGTGGGCGGTGCACCACAGTTTCCGAAAACCCTCCCCCTTCATATGGGTTCCAAACTTAAACCTTTTGATCGGCCCCCCAAAAGGGGCCGCACCGAAGCACTGAACACGAAACAATCTTTTGTACTGGAAAAATTCCCGAAGTTCCTTGTTATGCACTCGGAAGGTGACAAGCCACTTGGCAAACTTTCTCCCTTTCTAGTCTCCAAAGTTCTTGAGGGTGTTATTGGCGCCAATTACAATGCAAAGAAGATGGGATCTGATGATCTCCTTGTTGAGGTCAACACAAAGCAGCAAAGTGATGCCCTCCTTAAACTGAACCTTGTCTCTGACTACAAAGTAAGCGTCAGTCCTCACCGCAAACTGAACAGTGTTCAAGGGGTCATTTCTGAAGATGACTTGCTTGACTCACCTGAGCCAGAGATAATTGAGGGCCTCTCTAGTCAAGGAGTTATAGATGCACGACGAATCACTATTCGCCGTGATGGTGTGGAACGGAAGACAAAACATATAATTTTGACTTTCGATTTAACCACTCTGCCGCAGACTGTAAAGGCAGGTTACCTTCAATGCCGGGTCCGACCTTATGTGCCGAACCCTCAACGGTGCTTTAAGTGCCAGAGGTTCGGCCATGGGTCACGGAACTGTCGGGGAAGGGACACCTGTGCAAAGTGCTCCAGCAAGGAACACGTTGCAGATGTGTGCGATAATGAGCCTCATTGTGCGAACTGTAGTGGCAACCACCCGGCATACTCTCGATCTTGCCCTGTGTGGAAAGACGAGAAAGAAGTTCTTACATTAAAAGTTACCGAAAACATTATCTACACTGAGGCAAAGAAGCGTTTTGCTTTTGTATCGAAGGGCTCTTATGCCGAGGCCGTGCGCAGGGGACCAGCGCGGCCAGTAGTTTCGATGGGAACTCAGACGTCTCCGGACGACCTGCATCTCCCGTCACGGTCCCCCTCTAAACCCCCGAGAGCGGCGCCAATGGCACCGCCTCCGAACCGCAAGGTGAATGCTGCTTTGCCAGCATCCGCCCCAGAACAGGAGATGTCGTCTCCTGCTCAACCGGCTGCTTCGACCTCTCGGGGTCGGGGCCTACCTCCCCACACCTCTGCTCCTCAGAGGAAGCCTGGGGAGGTGCCAAAGCAGTCGACCTCCAAGGGCCAGCTGCCAGCAACTGCAGACGAGCCCATGGACGAGGGTGGGTCGAGATCTGATGAGGAGGCTCTCCTCTCAAGATCAGAGTCCACCCCCTCTGCCTCCGGTGACTCTAACCGGAGGCAGAATAATCCCCCTAAAAAACAAAGTGCGCCGCGTGTAAAAATAGATTTTAAACCGTAAGGAATATAGCTTTTTGATATAATTTGTATGTTATACTTGTTTTGTTTTAAATGGTTAAAAATATAGGTATAATGCAGTGGAACTGCCGCGGTCTTTTTCGTAATATTGATGATGTCAACTTTTTTCTCGATGAGCTCCAGCCTGTTGCCATCTGTTTACAGGAGACTCATCTTAATGAAACACATACTCAGGTACTACGGCGACATCACGTTTTTAGAAAAGACCGTGTTTCTTGTAACACCTCTTCTGGTGGAGTAGCTGTGGTTGTGCAGAGTGGTATTGCCTGTGCGCCTGTCCCTCTCGCAACCCCCTTAGAGGCAGTAGCAGTTCGTGTTCTGCTTGACCGCCTAATTACTATTGTTTCGCTTTACCTTCCACCAAACTTTCCAGTGCATTTACATGACCTGCAAGGGCTTGTGGGCCAACTGCCACAGCCTTTTTTAATCTTAGGAGATTTTAATGCACACCACCCCATGTGGGGCAGTGCACGTCAAGACTCTCGTGGCGGTGTCATAGAACGTTTTTTACTGTCATCTGGCCTTTGCCTTTTAAACAAAAGACAACCAACTTTTTTTAGTGCACCTCATAATACTTTTACTTCCATTGATCTTTCCATATCATCACCTACTTTACTTCCCTGCTTTTCTTGGAAGGTTTTAGAAAATCCTTTCGGTAGTGACCATTTTCCTGTAATTTTAGAAAGTTCAGTATCCCTTCCTTCTCTTCGAGCTTGTGCTCCCAAGTGGAAGTTAGATAAAGCCGACTGGGCTTTATTTTCTCTGGAGGCAGTGGTTGATCCCGCTGTTTTTTTAGCTATGTCTCCTGAGGAAGCGACTCTTTATCTTACAGAAAAAATTATAAATGCTGCTTCTCTGTCAGTTCCCTGAACTTCTGGAAATATTCCCAAGAAATGCAAGCCTTGGTGGAACAAGGATTGTACAACCACCATAAAAGCTCAGGATAAGGCTTGGGGAAAGTTTCGGCGGTACCCGACTGTTCAGAACAAGATCAAATTCAAACAGTGTAAAGCAAAAGCTCGTTGGACACGAAAACAAGCCAAGAAGACCTCATGGGTGAAATATGTATCCTCCCTAAACAGTTTTGTTCCTGCAAAAGAGGTATGGGATCGTGTTAAGAAAATTCGAGGTACTTACCACTCCTTCAGCATTCCCCTTTTTCCTTCATCATCCCCATCACTAAAAGATCAGGTTGACATTCTTGCTGATCATTTTCGAGAAGTCTCCAGTTCTTCAAATTACTCTACCAAATTTAAAAAGTTCAGGTCCTTGGCAGAAAAACAGCATATTGATTTCTCTGGAAGTGATACTGGTTACAACCGGCCGTTCACAATGTGTGAGCTTGAATTTGCCCTTGCAGTAAGGAAGCAGTCGGCACCTGGTCCAGATATGATTCATTATGAACTGCTGAGGCACTTGTCGGCTGAATCCTTGGTGAATTTGTTGTCTTTCTTTAATTATTTATGGGAAGCTTCTTGTTTTCCACAGTGCTGGAAGCGAGCACACATCATTCCCATCTTGAAGCCTGGCAAAGACCCTTCCCTACCAGCAAGTTATCGGCCTATAGCACTGACTAGTTGTCTAGGAAAAACTTATGAACGGCTTATTAACAGAAGGCTAGTATACATTCTAGAACAAAAGAAAATTTTTGATAAAAACCAGTGTGGTTTTAGAAGAGGTCGCTCAACCTTAGATCACCTTGTCCGGTTGGAGACTTTCGTGCGTGAGGCTTTTGTGAACCGGCAGCATTGCGTTTCTGTCTTTTTTGATTTACAGAAAGCTTACGATACGGCATGGCGGTACGGAATACTTCAGGACCTGTATAGGTGTGGCGTTCGTGGCCGCATGCTGCGTTGCTTAAAGGACTTCTTGACAGACCGTTTCTTTCAAGTCCGCCTGGGATCCACGCTCTCAGATGTTTTTACACAGGAAAACGGCGTCCCACAAGGAGGTGTCTTGAGTGTTACCTTGTTTGCAATTAAGATCAACAGCCTCGCTGCAGTTATACCACCATCAGTCTTTTATTCATTGTACGTAGACGATGTCCAGATCGCTTTCTCCTCATGCAACTTGTCAATTTGTGAGCGCCAATTGCAGATAGCAATAAATAGGATGAGTAAGTGGGCCGATGAAAATGGCTTCCGGTTTGCACCAGAAAAAACAGTGTGCGTGCCTTTTTCATTACGTCGAGGGTTGTCGCTAGATCCCAGCTTGCAGATGAATGGCATTGACGTAACCGTTAGGCATGAGCACAAATTCTTGGGTGTTATTTTTGATAAGAAGCTCACTTTTCAGACCCATCTAAAAGAACTGAAGCGAAAGTGTCTTAAATCTGCCAATGTTCTCAAGGTGCTTGCACACATGTCCTGGGGTTCTGACAGGAGATGCCTCCTGCAACTTTACAACTCGCTGGTTCGTTCCCGCCTCGACTATGGTGCGGTTGTATATGGCTCGGCACGACCGTCGTCTTTAAAAATGCTAGATCCTGTGCATCACCTTGGACTTCGACTTGCCACGGGGGCCTTCCGAACGTCGCCTGTCCCGAGTTTGTATGCAGAGACGTACCAAATGCCATTAGAAAAGCGAAGACAGTTCCTCAGCCTATGCTATAGTTATAAAGTCAAATCTGACCCTGAACACCCATCCTTCCGTTGTTTGCAGGTATCTCCTTTTTTTCGTCTTTTTGAGAATAAGCCAAGTATAGTACGGCCTTTAAGCCTCCGCATTCAATACATGTCTGCATCCCTGCAGCTTGCACTTCCTGAGCGTAGCTTGATGACGAAAGTTCGAAGCATTGCTCCTTGGAAGGCGGTGCACTATACCTGTGACTGGTCACTAGCAAAATACAATAAGCGAACTGTTGCACCACTAGTCCTTCAGCAAGAGTTTATGACCTTGCAAGCTAAGTATAAGGACCATGCACAATTCTTCACTGATGGTGCAAAAACTCCACACTTTGTCGGTTCGGCTGTATATTCAGAACACTTTGTAAAAGCTCGACGGCTTCACTCTGTTGCCAGCATTTTTACTGCAGAACTTTATGGTGTGCTCATGGTCATCGAATATATATTAGGCAACAACATCAGGAAAGCTATCTTGTTTGTGGACTCCCAGAGTGCTATCGTCTCTCTCTTTTCCCTCAATGATTCTAAGAATCGGCTCGTGCAACAAGTACGGGTAGAGTTAAACCTGGCTTCCCAAATGGGATACAATATCAAGCTGTGCTGGGTACCAAGCCATGTGGGAATTTCAGGTAATGAGAAGGCGGATAGGCTGGCAGCGTCTGTTAAGGATGCTCTGAAAACACCCGTTCAGCTGCCTCAAGAAGATTTTAAACCAGTTCTTAAAAAAGCAATTCATAATGCCTGGCAGCAAGACTGGGACAAAGAAATAAATAATAAGCTACATGTCATCAAACCACGTTTGGAGGTATGGGAGAGTTCGCACCATAGAGACCGTCACCATGAAGTTTTAATGTGTCGTTTGAGAATTGGACATTCACGTGTCACCCATCGACACCTTCTTTGTGGTGAGGACGCCCCAGTCTGTGAGCATTGCGGTGAATTGCTAACAATGCTGCATATTCTATGGCACTGCAAATTCTTTGATCAAGAACGTCGAACAAGTTTCCCTGCACTTTCTGGATACCTTCCATTTCATCCAGCCTTTTTACTGGGAGATCAACCTTTAGTTCCTTTTGGTCATATTTTAGATTTTCTTAAAAAAACTGGCTACCTGCACCAGTTATAGATCCTCCGCATAGTAATTCCTTCCTTTTACTATAGTCTTTTAACTATTCCTTTGGCGCAGCATGGCCTATGTTGCTTTTGCGCCATTAAACACCTAATAATCATCAATCATCAATCGAAGTCCAAGGCGTTTCCGCAACGCCTGGCCCCGAAGGTTCGGGTGGTGCTTGACCCCACCCGTTCCCAAGTCCGAAAGGGATCCCCTCCTTCCTCTGCACAGGGGGTGGAGGAGGCCATGGAGGTCAATGTCCCATCCACCGAGGGTAGCATGGAAACTGCCACCCCTGTGCCTTCATGCTCGAAGGCAGGCAATGTTTCCTCTGCACCCCAAAAAAAATCAGCGCAGGCATCCCAGGTGCCTGCCGGCTCGTCAGGCAGAGGCCGGGCACAGCCCACTCGCCTGACCGACAATGCGAGAAAGCCGGGTCACTCTGACGAGGCAGTCTCGTTGAGGGGCCCAGAGGTATCAACGGAAGAGAAAATGGAAGAGGCCGGTCTAGCTTCAGATGACGACTTGCTTCCTTCGGGAGCGGAGTCCTTGTCGTCTTCCGCGGGTGAGCTTGCAGAACGACAGAAAGACAATGCTAGAAAGAAGAGAAATATTCCTCGGATTTTAGCTCCGAAAGAAAATTAGCTGAACTATATATAGGTATCTTTTTAACTTTTTTATACGTTTTTAGGGGATTTCACTAAAAGGCACCCCGCAGGGGGCACCTGTGAAAGCAGGTGTTTGGAGAGTGGCGTCTCCACGGACCCCGAGCCCCGCAGGGGGCGCCTGCACCTTGTGTGCTAGGTGCTTGGTGAGTAGCGTCACCACGGACCCCAGCCGCGTGGGCCACCATGCCCGCACGCAGGGGGCACCTACTTTAGTAGGTGCTTGGTGAGTGGCGTCACTACGAACCCCGAGCCATGTGGGTTCGCCCACCCACGTCTGGCTGTGCGTGGCTTAACCCGTGTCCGGGGAAAAGGGGACCCTGGTGGTTGAGCTAAGCCCGGGGTATGTTTGGACCCTTCAGGGCCCCCCGGGCGAGGCAATACACCGCTTCGACCCCTGCTTCTCGTAGACGGGTGTCCTGGCTTGGCCCGACCAGGATGATTCAGTCAGTCGCCTCTTCTACCCTATTCTTCCTTCTTTTACTTTTCCTCCCACCTCTTTCTCTTTTCTTCTACACTCTCTTCCTTCCTTTTTCACCTTCTTAGGCGGCAAGGGCCAACCTTGAGTGGAAACAGGTCGTTTCCCTGCAACCACACTAGGGTATAGTGCCCGGGCAGCACTGGTAGTGTAATTGTGTCAGCCAAGCCTTTCTTGCTATGGCACATTACCTACCCCCTTGTTGGGCTCCGTGGTGGGCGGTGCACCCGGGCACTGAATGTTCCCATGTCATGGGTTCTCGTGCAAAAACCTTCCTCGATCGGCCCCCGAAAAGGGGCCGCACCGAAGTTCCAACCACAGTCAACACACCATCTACTCCTGCTAGGTTCCCAAAGTTCTTGGTTCTGCACTCTGAAACTGAAAAACCACTATCAAAGTTTTCTCCCTTCCTTGTAGCCAAGATACTTGAATCTACTGTCGGAAAGAAATTCAAGGCCAAGAAATTGCCCTCTGGCGACCTGCTTGTTGAAATCGAATCAAGCCAGCAGAGTGCTGCCCTTGTTGCTTTAAGTTCCATATCTGACCAGAAAATCACAGTTACACCTCACCGCACCCTAAACACCATCCAGGGGGTCATTTCTGAGGATGACCTCCTTGACTCCTCAGACAGTGAAATAGTTGAGGGACTTTCCGACCAAGGCGTTGTAGCGGCAAGGCGTATCTCCTTGCGCCGCGACGGCCAAGAACGGAAAACAAGGCACATAGTTCTTACCTTTGAATCCACTACATTGCCAGAGGCTGTGAAGGCTGGGTACCTTCACTGTAGAGTCCGGCCCTACGTGCCAAATCCTCGCAGGTGTTTTAACTGCCAGAGATTTGGTCATGGATCCCAGAACTGCCGAGGAAAAGCCACTTGTGCGAAGTGCGGTCAGGCTAACCATCAAGCAGATACATGCTCTAACGACGCCAACTGTGTCAATTGCAACAATCCCCATCCTGCGTATTCCCGCTCTTGTAAAACTTGGAAAGATGAAAAAGCCATTCTTACCTTGAAAGTAAAGGAAAACCTCTCGTATCCAGAGGCACGCCGTCGCTTTGCGTTTTTGCAAAAAGGCGGCTTCGCGGAGGTGGTGCAGCGGGGGCCTGCACCACTGAAAGTTGCAGTGGCAACCCAGACGTCTTTTCCAGACAATGGGAAGCCACTGCAGTCCCCCACGCCCAAGCTGAAGATTCAGCTCCCTGGGCATGCACTTTCAGCAGGTCGGTCTCCCGACCATTCCAGCAAGGGTGCTAACTGCCCTGCACCTTCAGGGCAGCAGCCTCTCCGTTCTGGCGGAGAGTGTGCACAAGCTACCCCCCCTTCTCAGGATAGGCCGGCAGCTGCAGCTGTCGTGCCCGTCCGCACTCCGCGGTCCCCTTCCAGGGAAGGAAGTCGACGCTCTCGTCCGCACTCGTCGGAGAGAGCATCCTCTTCCAAGGAGCGGCATGTCTCTTCTGTCGCTCCTACATCGAAAAAGGGACAGGAACGGGTGGAGTCGGGCAGTGCACTGCCCGACACACCTGCTGCCTCTTCTGCTGGATCAGGTCGTGGCCGGGGCCTGCAGCCCCGCGCTCCGAGCCAACTCAAAGCTTTACCCAAAGCCCCGTCCCAAGAGGCGGAGGCAATGGATGACAGCAGTGAGGTGTCTGCGCCAGCGTCTGATCAAGACGACATGGACTGGCAGACAGCTAAATCTAAGCATAAGAGCAAAAAACCAGTAACCCCTCCAAAGTGACGTAGGACATTCTTTTTTGCCCTGCGCGGCAAAGTCAAGGTTTTACTTTTACTTGTCCTTTACTACTTTTACTTATTTACTAATCTTTTAACTGTGTTTTAGAATAATGTCTAAATTTACTTTTATGCAGTGGAACTGCCGCGGTCTTTTACGAAATATTGATGATGTCAATTTTTTCATGGACGAATTGCATCCTATAGCTCTCTCCTTACAAGAGACACATCTTAATGATCATCATAATTCAGTGTTACGTCGCCATCAGCTTTTTAGAAAAGATCGCCCTTCATCAAATGCATCAGGTGGAGTAGCTGTGGCTGTTCAAAGTGGAGTCGCATGCTCGCAGGTTCCTCTTTGCACACCCCTTGAGGCAGTGGCTGTGCGCCTTCTTTTGGATCGCCTCATCACTGTTGTATCTATTTATATTCCACCAAACATTCCACTGCATCTTCATGATCTCCAAAGACTTGTTGCACAGCTTCCTCACCCTTTTTTGCTTTTGGGAGATTTTAATGCTCACCACCCCTTGTGGGGTAGCGCCCGCCAAGACTCACGTGGGGGAGTCCTTGAGCGGTTTTTATTAACATCTGGGCTGTGCCTCATGAATAAGAGAAAACCAACCTTTTTCAGTGCAGCTCACAATTCATTTACATCTATCGATCTTTCCATCTCATCCCCTTCAGTGTTTTCTTCATTTACATGGAAAGTCTTGGATAATCCTTTTGGAAGTGACCACTTTCCAATCATTCTGGAGAGTCTTGTTTCAGTTCCAAGCCTTATGAAACGTACCCCTCGTTGGAAACTTGACAAGGCAGACTGGAGTCTATTCAACCTAAATGCAGAGCTTAAGCCTTCCATGTTCTTGTCCTTAACACACGATGAAGCCACCACATACATTACACAACAGATCACTAATGCCGCTTTTCGCTCCATCCCTCAAACCTCCTCTAGCATCCCCAAAAAGTGTAAACCATGGTGGAATGATGATTGTTCCAATACTAAGAAAAAACAGGAAAAGGCATGGGGTATATTTCGCAGATATCCAACATTCATGAATTTGATAGAGTTTCAGCGAAATAGGGCCCAAGCTCGTTGGACCAGGAAACAGGCCAAGAGGAAGTCCTGGAGAGGCTATCTGTCCTCTATAAGCTGTTATGTCCCAGCAAAGGAAGTGTGGGACCGACTGCACAAGGTTGAAGGCAAATACCGATGCTTTACAGTACCTCTTTTTCCCTCTGTAAGCTCTTTACATGACCAGGCAAATGTGTTGGGTGCTCATTTTGCAGCCGTTTCAAACTCATCTCATTATTCTCCAGCGTTTCTGAAGTTTAAAACAGATGCGGAAAAAACGAAAGTCAGCTTGGCAGGAGGAGCCTCTGCACCGTATAATCAGCCGTTTACAATGGTTGAGCTTCAAATGGCTCTCAAAATCCGGAAGCATTCATCCCCCGGTCCTGATCGAATACATTATGAGATGATCCGCCATTTATCGGAGGAGTCACTCTCAGCCCTCCTGACATATTTCAGTGAACTATGGAACAATGCACACTTCCCCGCCGATTGGAAGCAGGCAGAAGTAATTCCGTTACTAAAGCCTGGAAAAGATCCTTCACTTCCTACAAGTTACAGACCGACTGCACTGACTAGTTGCTTGGGTAAAACGTTTGAAAGGATGATTAATAAGCGTCTTGTTTATTTCCTGGAGCAACACAATATTTTGAATGTAAATCAATGTGGGTGTCGATCAGGACGTTCCACCATAGACCATTTAGTCCGGCTGGAGACTGTTGTACGAGAGGCGTTTGTGAATAGGCAGCATTGCGTATCTGTCTTTTTTGATTTGGAAAAGGCTTACGATACCACTTGGAGGCATGGCATCCTACGTGACTTGTTCATGTATGGAGTACGCGGCAGATTACTTCATTGTATAAAAAACTATCTTAGTGGACGTTTCTTCCGTGTACGGTTAGGCACGACAGTATCCAACAGCTCTCTCCAGGAGAATGGTGTTCCTCAGGGTGGAGTACTGAGTGTCACCCTCTTCGCCATAAAAATTAACTCTCTTTGTCGTGTCATACCTTCCTCAGTATCATATTCATTATACGTAGATGACATTCAAATTTCTGTAGCATCATGTAATATGTCTAGTTGTGAAAGGCAGCTACAACTAGCCATAAATAAAATGACTAAATGGGCTAATGAGAATGGTTTTAAGTTTTCTCCAGAAAAAACTATTTGTGTTCCATTTTCTTTACGGCGGGGTCTCTGGTTAGAGCCCTCTCTCATGTTAAATGGAAATACCATCGAAGTTAGAACTGAGCATAAGTTTCTGGGATTGATATTTGACAGTAAGCTTAGTTTTGTCTCCCATCTCAAATGGCTAAAGCAGAAATGTATGCAGACATTGAACATTCTTAAAGTCCTCTCACACAAGTCTTGGGGTTCTGATAGGAGGTGTCTACTTCGTTTGTACTTCTCTCTTGTACGATCGCGCCTTGATTATGGGTCTGTTGTGTTCGCGTCTGCTCGGCCGTCTGCCTTGAAAATGCTTGACCCTGTGCATCACCTTGGGTTGCGCCTTGCGACGGGTGCTTTCAGAACATCTCCTATTTTAAGCTTGTATGCTGACTCCAATGAAATGTCATTGGAAAAAAGGCGGCAGTATCTAAGTTTGGTTTATGCCTACAAGGTGTTATCAGAACCCAGCCATCCAGCCCACAATAGTATTCGAGAGTCTAAGTTTTATCGTACTTTCGAGCATAAACCAACTGTTATTCGACCCTTGAGCCTTCGTTTTGAGAGTCTCCGTATCTCCCTTAACCTGCCACGTGAGGGTGTCCATTTCCTAGAAAGTGCATATCATACTGCCCCATGGGATATGAAACAAATAGCTTGCAATTGGTATTTTACAAAATTTAATAAACATAATGTTTCTCCACTCATTCTACAACAGGAATTCTTAGCTCTGCAAGAAAAATACAGACATTACCGCCAGTTTTATACTGACGGTGCCAAGTCCTTAATGTATGTCGGCTCAGCTGTTTATTCAAATTCGTTTACCCATGTTACTCGACTTCACAATGTCGCCAGCATTTTTACTGCCGAACTATATGGTGTTCTGGCAGCACTTGACTATATAATCAGGAACAAAGTGATGAAAGCCATTCTTTTTGTAGACTCTCAAAGTGTTCTTACTGCAGTATGTTCTATCACACCAACTACGAATAAGTTGACTCAACTTGTACGGGCTAGAGCTCAACAGGGACTTGCTGGTGGGAAGGACATTGAGTTTTGCTGGATCCCGAGCCATGTGGGCATCGCAGGCAACGAGGCTGCAGATAGACTAGCTGCTTCTTCACAGAACCTTTTACCATCAAATGTCTGCATACCTTACCAAGACCTTAAAGCGTCCGTAAAATTTTCACTCTCGCAACTTTGGCAATCTGAATGGAAGTTAGCCGATAACAATAAGCTTCATGTCATCAAGCCAGAACTTGGTGCATGGGAAACCTCGTATAATAAAAATCGTTTCCACGAAGTCCTCCTGTGCCGGCTGAGAATCGGCCATTCATTCCTAACCCATCAATACCTGCTTATAGGTGAGGAACCGCCGATATGCGAGCACTGTGGGGAAGCTTTATCTGTTCTGCATGTTCTCTTTCTTTGCCGTGGCCTTTTACAACAATACAAGATCTATTTCTCCGAGTTTTTCAAGTACAACATCCCATTTCACCCTGTCTTATTTCTAGGGGAGCAGCCTCTCATATCACTTGAACGTCTTTTAGCTTTCCTCAAAACTACAGGTATCTTACATAAATTATAGCCAAATTCTAGTCTAGTGAATGTACTTTTACCAGTGTTTTTCAGTTTACCTAGTTTGGCGCAGTATGGCCATCGGAGCTCTTGCGCCATAAAACCCGTAAACAACAACAACAACAACACTAAAAGGCAGCCACACCGATATTTTTATGACCTTTTGCCCACAACTTTTTATCGATTTTAAATAATTTTATGGGTCATCTTTCTTTTATGCAATGGAACTGTCGAGGTCTCCTACGCAACATTGATGACATTAGTTTTTTTCTTAGTGTGCTACGACCGATAGCTCTGGCTTTGCAGGAGACTCATTTGAATTCCAGCCATACAAATGTTTTACGGTCCTATCACACTTTTCGTAAAGACCGCCCATCATCTCATTCAGCCGGTGGTGTGGCAGTTGTTGTGCAGAGAGGGGTGGCATGTGCCGAGGTGCCCCTGGACACTCCGCTCGAGGCAGTGGCTGTGAGGGTTCTGATCGACCGTTTAATCACCGTTGTTTCATTGTACCTTCCGCCACAGATCACAGTGCACATGCGTGAACTTCAAAAGCTCATTGCCCAACTACCACAACCCTTTTCAATATTGGGCGATTTTAATGCTCATCACACCATGTGGGGCAGTGCACGAGTTGACTCACGTGGAGAACTCATAGAACGACTTTTATTGTCATCGAATCTTTGTCTTTTAAACACGAAATCTCCAACCTTTTTTAGTGATGCTCATAACTCCTTCACCTGCATCGATTTATCTTTATCATCGCCCTCTCTGCTTCCTTGTTTTTCTTGGAAGGTTTTAGAAAACCCATTCGGGAGCGACCACTTCCCGATTGTCGTAGAGAGCCTAGCTGCTGTTAGTACGCTTTTAGAATGTACGCCGAGATGGTGCCTTGACAAAGCGGATTGGGAACTCTTTTGCTCATCTGCAACATTTGATATTTCTTTATTATCAGTCTTGTCTCCAGATGATGCAACAGCCTATGTTACTAAGAAAATAATTGAGGCTGCAGAACAATCTATTCCTCGCACCTCTGGGAAATTACCAAAAAAGTGCTGGCCCTGGTGGACTGAAGAATGTTCCACGACAATGAAGAAACACGACAAAGCTTGGGGCATATTTCGACGGTACCCCACCGTAAATAACAAGATTGAATTTAAAAGGCGAAAAGCTCAAGCCCGCTGGACTAGAAGGCAAGCAAAAAAGAAATCGTGGACGAAATATGTCTCCTTACTGAACAGCTTTGTCCCAGCAAAGGAGGTGTGGGACCGTTATCGCAAAATCAAAGGGGATTACCGCTGTTTTATTATCCCTCCATTGTTCAAGAATGTCCCCACATCACTGAAAGACTTAGGCAATACTCTTGGCGTTCACTTCCAGAGCGTTTCGAGTTCTGAAAACTACAGTGCCACTTTAAAACAGTTTAAAATGAAAGCAGAATGCGAGCGAATAGTTATGTCGGGGGCAACCTCTACACCATACAACCAGCCCTTTACGCTCCGTGAACTGGAGTTGGCTCTTGACATCAGGAAACAGTCTGCCCCAGGCCCTGATTTCATCCACTATGAGATGCTTCGTAGGCTTCCCCTACAACATCTGCTTAGTTTTTTCAACCTTCTCTGGGAAAAAGCTTACTTCCCTGAATCCTGGAAAAGAGCACATGTTATACCCCTCTTGAAAGCTGGCAAAGACCCCTCTCTTTGCTCGAGCTACCGCCCGATTGCCCTTACGAGCTGCCTTGGTAAGACGTACGAAAGACTTATCAACAAACGGCTGGTGTTTTTTCTTGAAGAACAAAACCTATTTGATAACAATCAGTGTGGTTTCCGCCTAGGCCGGTCTACTCTAGATCACCTCGTGCGCCTCGAGACGAGAATCCGGGAGGCTTTTGTAAAGAGGCAGCACTGTGTGTCTGTATTTTTTGACCTGGAGAAGGCGTACGACACGACCTGGAGATATGGAATCATGCGAGACCTTTATGCCTGCGGAGTACGGGGCCGCATGTTGCGTTGTATAAAAGCTTTTCTGACTGGGCGGACCTTTCAGGTTCGACTAGGCACCACATTATCAGACACATTTGTTCAAGAAAATGGGGTTCCTCAGGGGGGCATCCTGAGTGTCACATTATTTGTTTTAAAGATTAACACCCTAGCTCAAATACTGCCACCTTCCATTGAACACTCATTGTATGTCGACGACCTACAGATATCATTTTCCTCTTGTAATCTGTCCAGCTGTGAGCGCCAGCTGCAGCTAGCAATTAATAAGATCAGTAAGTGGGCCGACGAAAATGGCTTCAGGTTTTCATCCGGAAAAACGGTGTGCGTTCCATTTTCTCTTCGACGAGGGCTGTCCCTTCAGCCAGTGTTGGAATTGAACAGAGCACCTATACCAATTAAAGCCGAGCATAAGTTTCTGGGAGTCATATTTGATAAGAAATTGAATTTTATCTCTCACTTAAAGGATTTGAAACAAAAGTGCCTGAAATCCCTAAACATCTTGAAAATTTTGTCACATAAAACTTGGGGCTCTGACAGACTATGCCTGCTATGCTTGTATGACGCTTTGGTACGATCCCGTCTTGATTATGGTGCCGTCGTGTACAACTCAGCGCGACCATCCTCCCTGAAGATGTTGGACCCAATACACCACCTTGGCTTGCGCCTTGCTACGGGTGCATTTCGGACATCGCCTGTTTTAAGCTTGTACACGGACTCTCACCAGATGCCCCTTTCCAAGCGACGGCAGTACCTGGGCTTGAGCTATACTTCCAGGATTTTGTCTAATCCTCACCATCCAACCTTTTTTGCTCTCCAGCAATCTCAATTTGCTCGCCTTTTTGAAAATAAACCAAGCATTGTGCGGCCATTGAGCTTTCGTGTTCACAGTGATCAGTCATCTCTCGGTCTCGACCTTGATGGCATTAACCTTCTCCAAAAAGCCGAGAGTATTCCCCCTTGGAAAATGCTTCCAGTATCACGCGACTGGTCATTCACACGGTATAGCAAGCATAATGTCTCCCCTGTGCTTATTCAACAAGAATTTCTTGGCTTACAGAATAAATATGATGACTATACTCAATTTTATACAGATGGCTCCAAGACTTTTTCTGCAGTGGGATCGGCTGTTTATTCTGAGGTTTTCATACAGGCCCAGCGGCTTAGCTGCATGGCTAGTATTTTTACTGCGGAGCTATACGGTGTTCTCCTTGCAATCGAGTATATCACCACCAGCAAAACAATGAAGGCAATTCTTTTTGTAGACTCCCAAAGTGTCATCGTTGCCCTTTGCTCTGTAAGAGATACAAAAAAACATGCTCGCTAAGCTAATACGCTATAAAATCAATTGCTGCTTAGAGCGTGGGTTCGTTATCAAATTCTGCTGGATCCCAAGCCATGTTGGGATCAAAGGCAATGAGAAAGCAGACCAGCTGGCTACCTCCGCAAGCAATCTCCTAGAAATCCGACGGGGGATACCCTTTCAAGATATCAAACCCCTCCTTAGGAAAGCTCTCCTCGATGCCTGGCAATCTGAGTGGAACCTAGAGAGTGCAAATAAGCTGCATGCTATTAAGCCAGTTTTGGGGTTGTGGGAGAATTCATCTCGTAAAAACCGTTTTCATGAGGTTCTCTTGTGCCGTCTTAGAATCGGCCACACCTTCCTGACTCACGGACATCTTCTTTGTGGAGAAGACGCTCCAAGCTGCGAGCATTGCGGTGAACCTTTGACAATTTTGCATATTTTGTGTTCTTGTCCAGGCTTTGAGCAGAACCGGCTTGCCTGGTTTCCAGAGCTTTTTACATATCAGATTCCTTTCCATCCAACACTTTTGTTAGGCGAGCATCCCATCATTCCATTCAATCGGGTCCTCAACTTTTTGCAAGCAAGTGGCCTTCTACACAAAATTTAAGTACTGCGTTTTCTGTTCGCCATAAATATATAAAACATCAGCTTCATGTATGCTCTCAATTACCATTACCGTGAGTCGCATTAGTCTTGTAGTCTGGCGCAGCATGGCCTTCGTCGCTTTTGCGCCATTAAACCGTTAATCATCATTAATCATCATCATTGGACTGGAGAATGGCAACAATCATACCCATACTCAAGTCCGGTAAGGATCCATCCTGTGCGGCTAATTATAGGCCTATCACTTTGACTAGCTGCTTTGGGAAGACTCTTGAACGAATAATTAATAGAAGATTGATGTATTTCCTTGAATTAAATAGACATCTAGATGTGAACCAATGCGGCTATCGTTTGTCTCGGTCCACTCTTGACCATTTAGTACGGCTGGAGACAGTCGTGCGTGAGGCCTTCGTTCATAGACAACATTGCCTATCTGTATTTTTTGACCTCGAAAAAGCCTACGATACAGCCTGGCGTTTTGGTACACTGAAGGACTTGTATGATATGGGTATCCGTGGTCGAATGCTTCGTACCATTGAGAGCTACCTCAGCAGGCGCACCTTTCGTGTTCAGATAGGAACAGCTTTATCTAAAGTATTTGTTCAGGAAAATGGTGTTCCTCAGGGAGGCGTTCTTAGTGGCACTTTGTTTATTGTCAAAATGAACTCCCTTGCATTGGCTATCCCCCCATCGGTGCAATATTCACTCTATGTAGACGACCTTCGGATCTCTGTGTCGTCTTGCAATCTGTCACTGTGTGAGCGACGAATTCAGCTAACTATCAATAAGCTATCAACCTGGGCCAATCAATATGGGTTTCAGTTTTCCTCAGATAAAACAGTTTGTGTGTGCTTTTCTCAGAAACGCGGACTACTTCCAGAACCTGTTCTTGCTTTAAACAATTCCACAGTTTCTGTAAAGCCTGAGCACAAGTTTCTGGGTCTTACATTTGACAGCAAACTAACCTTTGGTGCCTGTCGTGCCGGGCTGTGGCCGGCGGTCAGACTGCACGGCCCACCAGCGACGGCAAGCAAGCAACTGAGCGTACAGACAGTTGAAAGCCGGGAACCAAAAAGCATGTTTATGTCATGAGGCCATGGCTTTTTACAGAAGACGCGGGCACAATGTTCGCAACCCAATTACCAAAAGTGTCCGAACTTGACACTAGCGCCGCCCACAACATCTCCCCCCTTAAGAATGTTCGAGAATGCACCGGACACTTTGGCTGTGAAAAAAACATAGTCTTACAGATCCGAGTCTCTTGGGAGCGATCACTTGTCTCCCCGAACGGGTTGTGTAGGGTTGGCCCGTACCGTTAACACCTGGTGGTGATGCCAGACGAGGCACAACCCGATGAGGGGAGTCGCCAGGTCCACCCGAGGCTGAACCATCGCCGGAAGCTGGGGTAGCCAGGGGCGTTGAAGATTCGCTCCGGTCGTTGGGAGCCAATGTAGACGGTGGAGCTGAGGTTTGACTGTAGGGCACTAAGTTGCGCCGGTTGCGTTGCAGAACTGCAACCGTTGTCAGTCTCAACGACATAAGACCTTGGGCGTTGCGCCGGGCTTAAGACAGTGCCACGCAGCCCCTCAGGCTGAACCCAAACTCGAGTGCCCTGTTGAAGTCTTGGAAGAGTATGGGCTCGATGACGGCTGTTGAAGTCTGCTGTCTGCTTCCTGCGGTAGTCGGAGTCTCGGGTGACAACCAGGTCTCGTCCCGGGTTAAGAGGCTGTAACTGCTCCTCCCTCTTCGGGACCCGCGTTCGAAGCTGGCGGCCCATCAGCAGCTGTGCTGGGCTGTAGCCGGTGACACCTGGCGTGTCTCTATAACTGAGGAGCGCCAAGTATGGGTCCTTGGCCTTGCGAAAGAGGGTCTTAATGGTTCGAACCATTCGCTCCACTTCACCGTTTGACTGGGGGAAGTTTGGGCTACTGGTCACATGTGCAAAGCCGTAGGAGCTTGCGAATCCGGCGAACTCCCGCGACGAAAATGGGGGACCGTTGTCAGACCGGACAGTCTTTGGTATTCCGTGACGAGCAAACATACTCTTGAGGACGTCAATGACCTTTCTTGCCGTCGTGCTTCCCAGAGTCACCACTTCCGGGTACCGAGAATAGTAGTCAACAAGAAAAATGAAGGTTTGGCCGTTCAGGTGGAAGAGGTCGACGCCGAGGACTTCCCACGGAAGACTTGGGAGACTTGTGGCACAGAGGGGTTCCGCCAGGTTGACTCGGCACGAGGCACATTGCTCACAGTTCGCCACAAGGGAAGTGATGCTGGCATTGATCTGGGGCCACCAGACTGACTCGCGGGCTCTGGACTTGCAGCGGTTGATACCTTGATGGCCTTCGTGGATCAAAGCAAGTATCGTCGGGCGCAGTGCAGCTGGGATGACGATACGGGTTCCCTTCAGCAGAGGACCATTACAGACTGAAAGTTCTTCCAATACGGGTGCATACTTTGCAACGTGCAAAGGTAACTTTCCCTTGGATGGCCAACCGCCCTGACAGAATGAGATGAGCGTGCTGCATTCACCGTCGGATGCTTGAGCCATCTTGAGATCTTCTATGGGAACTGGAAGCACCTCAGAGGAGCCGTCCACTGTTTCAGCTGCGAAAAGCTCGATGGCATCCAGCTCTCCTGGCGCAACGAGGGCCTTGCAAGGGATTCGAGACAGTGTGTCGGCTGTGGCTAGTAGTTTTCCAGGAACGTGCAGCATTCGGAATTGATACCGCATGAGCTTCAGCCGCAACCGTTGAATCCGCGGTGGCAAGACGTCGAGCTCCATCTTTCCGAAAAGGGAGACCAATGGCAGATGATCAGTCTCGACATCGAAGGAGATGCCACGCACATACTCGTCGAACCTCAGTACAGCCCAGGTGACCGCCAAAGCCTCCTTCTCCGTCTGGCTGTAGCGCTGCTCAGTTGTTGTCAGGGATCTTGATGCAAAAGCGACAGGTCGTCTCTCTCCTGTTGGTTGAGTCTGCAGCAGCACCACGCCTAGGCCGAAAGAGCTTGCATCTGCTGAGACCGTAGTTGGGTAGGCTGGGTGGTATTTTGCCATACAACGGTCGGACGTCAGCAGCTTCTTGAGAGCATCGAAGGCGACTTCCTGTTCGTACGACCAGGTCCACTCTGTGTTCTTGCTAAGCAGAGCCCTGATCGGCGCTGTCACTTGGGCCACGTGTGGAAGGAAGCGGGCCAAGTGGTTCACCATGCCGAGAAGTCGGCGTACTCCAGCGACGTCCGTTGGTGGGTCCATGTTTTGCACGGCAGACAGCTTGCCGGGATCGGGCCTTATCCCTTCCGCTGAGACAACAACTCCCAGGAATGACACTTGGGACACTCCAAAACTGCACTTCTCCCTGTTGAGGGTGACGCCGGCCTTGGAGAGACGCAACAGCACCTGCTGCAGGCGTTGGTCGTGTTCTTTCTTCGTTCTGCCGAAGACTAGGACGTCGTCGACCATGTTGACTGTTCCGTCTAGGCCCTCCAAAATCCATGCCATCTGTCGCTGGAAAAACTCTGGGGCAGACGTGATGCCAAATGGGAGGCGGCAAAAGCAATAACGCCCAAACGGCGTAATAAATGTCGTAAGCTCCTGAGAGTCCTGGGAAAGCTTGACCTGATGGAAGCTTGAGGTAGCATCGAGCTTCGAGAAGACTGCTGCATCGCCCAGAAGTCCCAGGACTTGATCGACAGTGGGGAGCACATGACGTTCTCTCAGGACAACTTGATTCAGCTTTGTAAGGTCAACACAGAGGCGGTAGCCTCCCGACGACTTTGGAACCACAACCAGTCCAGCACACCAAGGTGTGGGGTTGGTGACCCGACGAATGACTCCGTCTTGTTCAAGTTTGGTCAGCTCCGTACGCACAACCTCGCGCAGGGGTATCGGTATGCGGCGTGGAACACTAAGGGAAAACGGAACCGCATCTGGGCGTAAACGGATCTTGTACTCCTCCTTGAGCGTGCCGAGGCCTTTGAAAAGTCCCTGCGGCACCTGTACTTTCATGTCGTCCAAAAACTTGACCACACCCAGAGCCTGGATGGCTGGGAACCCCAGCAGGGGCACGGAGAGGGACTTGATCACGTACAGACGCTGATGGCAGGTCTTGCCTCGCCACAGGAGAGTAGCCATGAAGGACCCAACGACTTTTAGCGACTGGTCTCCCGGTCCCGTCAGCAGGTCGTCGACCTTGTCCAGATGACGAGGTAAGTTTGGGAAGGCTTCCGAAACAGCAGATACCTCCGCGCCGGAGTCTACCTTGAATCTCGCCGTGTAGTTGTCGACAGTGACCTCGACGTACTTGGCCTTGGCCTTCTCAGTCTCGAGGATTGCATGGAGCTGTAAGGCCGCCACCTTGCTCTGCTTTCGTTTGCGAGCGCGACAGACGTCCGCGAAGTGGCCCTTCTTTTTGCAGTAGTTGCACAGAGACTGCCGAGCAGGACAGTCGGAGCGTGCGTGGGGGCCTCGACCGCAGTAGCTGCAGGAACCCGAGTCGATATCGCCACGTGAAGGCACGGCTGAAACGTCGTCTGACCGTTTCGTTGTCTTGCGTTGGTGCGTCGGACCCCGACGAGACTTCGCAGCGTCGACGTTGACGGTAAGCTGGCCTGACTCACTCCCACGAGCAGTCTTTTCTTTCTCGGCGTCTTCGGCCTGCCTCGCCTGTGTCCACGCGTCCTTGAGGCTGAGCTTCGCGTTCCGACAGAGTTGGTCGGATAGGCGTCCGTCGCAAAGACCGACAACGAACCGGTCGCGAACCAGGCGTTCTTCGACATCGGGGGACGGGTAGTTGCACCGTTTGACAAGCTTGCAGAGCTCGGCGTAGTAACTGTCGACGCTCTCTCCCGGCTGCTGAACCCGCTTGTGGAACCTCGAAGACTCGTACACCTTGTTGAGGGGGTGCACAAAGTGTTCCGAGAAGCGCTTGACCACCGTGTCATAGTCGTTCAGGGTGGTGGCGTTCAAGCCGAACGTGTCGAGAAGGACCCGAGCTTCGGGGCCCATACAGTAGAGAAGTGTCCGCACCTGAACGTCCGGTGGTGCTTGGCGAAGTCCGGAGGCGTAAGCGTAGTCCTCGAATTGCGTAAGCCACGCAGGCCAAGAACCGGTGTTGTCGAAGTTGAAAGCAGCGGGTTGACGTAGGGAGACGCCCGCCCACGTTGGAGCTTCTTGCGAGTTCGCCATGACGGAGGGACGTAGGCCTAATGCGCTGCCATGAGGACTGAAGGAACGTAGGCCTAGTGGACTGCTTCTGACACCATGTCGTGCCGGGCTGTGGCCGGCGGTCAGACTGCACGGCCCACCAGCGACGGCAAGCAAGCAACTGAGCGTACAGACAGTCGAAAGCCGGGAACCAAAAAGCATGTTTATGTCATGAGGCCATGGCTTTTTACAGAAGACGCGGGCACAATGTTCGCAACCCAATTACCGAAAGTGTCCGAACTTGACACTAGCGCCGCCCACAACAGTGCCCATATTAAGAATCTAAGATTGGAAGCTCACAAATCACTTAATATTCTTAAAGTCCTGTCCCACCGATGCTGGGGCTCTGACCGGACGTGCCTTTTGAGGATATATCGTTCGATAGTGCGATCACGACTGGACTATGGCAGTATTGTTTACGGTTCCGCTAGGCCTTCCATTCTAAAAATGCTCGACCCTATTCATCATCTTGGGTTGCGATTGGCGACGGGTGCCTTTCGCACGTCTCCTGTGCCAAGTCTGTATGCAGAGGCCAACGAGCTGTCTCTTGAGAAGAGAAGATTTTCACTGGGCTTTATGTATTCCCTGAGAGTCAGGTCTATCTCTGATGACCCTGCGCGAATGGCTTTGGAGGACATGCGCTCTGAAAGGGTGTTTCAAAACAAAGCCACAATTGTGCCTCCCTTCTCTTTGAGATTGAAAAGTGCCAGTGAAAACATGGGACTCGATTGGAGGCCCCCGGTAGTGCAGTCTACTGTTGCGGGAGCACCTTGGGAGCACCCTGTCATTAAGTGTGACCTTTCACTCACGCGATACAAGAAAGCTGATACTCCAAATAGTGTGTTTCTTCAGGAACTTTTAGCACTGCAAAGTCAGTACTCCGAATATGTAAGCTTCTACACAGATGGTACAAAGACGGTATCTGCTGCTGGGTGTTCCATGATTGGCCCAACAGTTCAACTTGTTAGGTGAATCAACTCCTCTGCTTCTATTTTTACAGCAGAGCTCTATGGTCTGCTTCCTACCATAGGCTTCATACATGATAAAAGCTCTCTCGCTCCATCGTATACACTGGCTCCCTCAGTGCATTGCATGCACTGTCTTCACTAACACCCCTCAAGCACTTCCTACTCCTTGAACTGCGAAATAAGGTTGTTGCTGCCTCAGGACAGGGATACGAAATTGTATTTTGCTGGATTCACAGCCACGTGGGCATTCCGGGCAATGAGGCAGCAGATCGCGCAGCAAGTACTTGTGTAAAGCGAACAGTTGACCTCCACAGCATTCCTTATACAGACTACAAAGGCCTTCTCAGGCGTCACGTTAAGTGCAAATGGCAGGCTGAATGGGACCAAGAAATCGGCAACAAGTTGCACATGATCAAACCTCTTTTGAGCGAATGGCAGAGTGCACGCCACCAGGAACGCTTTTTTGAGGTTGTCCTTTGCCGGCTCAGGATTGGTCACACTCATCTGACTCATGGCTACCTCCTTCGTGGGGAAGATGCCCCCTCTTGTGAGCAGTGTGACAATGCCTTAAGCATTCTTCGTATTCTAGTTGAATGTCCTGCTTATCATGAAGAACGGCTTTTGTATTTTTCGCAACTGTATCAAGAACAAGTCCCACTACACCCAGCTCTGCTCTTAAGTGATGATTCTCTTGTGACACATACTAATGTTTTCAAATTTTTAGATAGTATCGGCCTTCTACACCGATTGTAGCTTTCTTAACCTACAGATCATGCCCATCACCCTTTTACCTTTTTGTACCCCATTACCATCTTTTATCTAATCACTGGCTACTAAAGCCTCTTTTTTCTCTCCAAACCTTTTCCAGCAATAGTCTCGTTTTTGGCGCTCTATGGCCTTAGTAGCTTTTGCGCCATAAACACCAAACCAACCAACCAACCAACACGCCATTCTGCGAGCATCGTGGTGAATTGCTAACTGTATTGCACATTCTTTGTCACTGCGAATTCTTTGATCAAGAACGTCAATCAAGAACGTCAATCAAGTCAACCGAATTTCTTCCATTTCATCCAGCCTTCTTGCTGGGAGATGAACCTTTAGTTTCCTTTCGTCACATTTTAGATTTTCTTAAAAAATGGTCTACCTGAACCAGCTATAAATCTTCTACATAGAAATTCCTTTCTTTTACTATAGACTCTTTTAACCGTTTCTTTGGCGCAGCATGGCCTATGTTGCTTTTTGCCCCATTAAACACATAATCAATCAATCAATCCCTCAATACTCGAACTCATTTTGTACTTATTCAACCGTGTTTGGTCGGAGGGTCAGTTCCCGTCGTCTTGGAAGGCGGCCACTGTCGAACCAGGCAAAGATGCTTAATGTGCTTCCAGTTACAGACCGATAGCACTAACGTGTTGTTCCTCAAAAACACTGGAGAGTATTACCTAGAAAAAAAAACCTTCTAGACAAATATCAGTGCGGCTTCCGTTCGTTTTGATCCACGCTCGATCACCTGGTTCGACTTGAGACCACCGTGCGGGAGGCATTTGTAAGTAGGCAACACTCTTTTTCTGTTTTTTTTATTTAGAAAAGGCATATGATACGGCCTGGCGTTTTGGAATTTTGCAGGATTTGTTTAGTTTTGGTGTCCGAGGTAGAATGCTAGGTGCTATTCAAAGTTACTTGCAATGTCATACTTTTTATGTAAGATTGGGAACAACCCTTTCCAGGGAGTTTTTTTCAAGAAAATGGAGTTCCCCAGGGAGATGTCTTTAGCGTAACCCTTTTCATTGTAAAGATGAATTTGATTGCCTGTGCTATAGCTCCTTCCGTGCAATATTCTATATATGTAGATATTCAAATTTCTGTCTCGTGCTGTAATCGTTCAATATGTGAACGTCGGGTCCAACTGGCAATTAGCAAGTTACGAAAATGGGATGACACAAATAAATGGTTTTATATTTTCGCCATAAAAAACTGCCTGTGTGTGTTTTTCTCGCCGGCGTGGAGTTCTGCAAGAGCCTTTTTTAAAATTTTATGAAATACCAATAGCCACAAAAAGTGTACAGAACTTTCTGGGACTTGTATTTGATTCGAAATTGACTTTTGGTTCACATATTAGGAACTTAAAACTTAAATGTCTCAAATCGCTGAATATACTTAAGGTTCTATCACATGTATCATGGGGCTCGGATAGACTATGTCTGATATGCATATACAGTGAAACTTCACTTGAACAAACTTCAAGGGACCTCAGGAAAGTTTGTCAAAGTGAAAGTTCACTCAACTGAAATAAGTATGTTGCAGCTTGTTATCACAAACTAAAGGAAAAATCGAGTGTTCAAATGATATTTCAACCCATTTATTTGTCACTCTGCTCATTTGCAAGTGTATTTCCGCCACTTAGCACGTGCCCGAAAGCGATGCAACCATCCACTGCTTGCGTCAAAACCGGTGACGTCGAAAAGCGCTGCGAATTCCACGGTTTTCTCTTGAATCATGTTTCCTGAAACCGGAATGTTCCTGGCTCGTAAATCTTTTAGCCATGTGGCAACAGCGTCGTCGACTTTACTGAAGTACCCAGTGCACAGTCTTTTGCGCGCAGGGCCGAGCTGCTCACTTTCCGATGCGGCTGCGATTGCTTGGCATTGGCTCTTAATCGTAGACAATGACGATGCCGGGATCCCAAATGCTTTCGCAATGTCGACTTGACGCTGCCCGGAGTCCAGCCTTCGCAAAATATCCCGTTTTTCGTCTAGAGACAGGCGCTTTCACTTGGCGCTCATGATTAACCAGCACGCGATCGCCTTTTCTTGGTGGCTGAAGCTGCGGCTATGGCTATGGCTGTGAAGCCAGCTAAACACGGAAAGCCAGCTATGGCTTCGGCTGGCTTCTAGCTTATCTAGATCGCCAATCCAGTTCAAAGCTAAAATGGCGGCAAATTATACGTCGCGCGCTTCTCAACGTGAAAATATGCAACAAAAAGTGCGGGTTGTACTTCTTGGAGTGATCAATATGACCCGGAAGATATAGGATGGTGCCGCGGAATAGGTTCGTAGAACTGAAATGCGCATTGCGCTGAATTTCGTTAAACTGAAGGGCGTTTGCATTGGGTTCAATAGCGCTTCGGTGGGGGATTTAAAAAAGTTAGTAAAACTGAATAGTTTGTTTAAGTAACGTTCGTTCAAGTGGTATTTTACTATACCGGACGGTTGTTCGCTCCAGGCCTGATTATGGGAGCATTGTGTATGGCTCTGCCCGAGCATCAGTCCTAAAGATGTTGGACCCCATTCACCACCAGGGACTGCGATTGGCTACTGGAGCATTTCGCACCTCCCCGGTACTTAGTCTGTATGCAGAAGCTAATGAGCCATCCCTTGAAAGTAGGAGGTTTGCTCTCGGGTTTATGTATTCTATTCGAGTTCGTTCTGTCCCTCAGCACCCCACTCGTGATAATTTCGAAAACATCAGGTTCCGGAGAACGTTCGAAAATAGACCAGCCGTTGTTTTTCCTTTTGCAATTAGAAATATGAATTATGCTGGGTCTGTAGAACTAGATCCCAAGCCTCCAGTAGTTCAATGCTTGACCACTATAGCCCCGTGGGATTATCATATTATTTATTGTGATCTTACACTGACTAAACATTCCAAAAAGATACACCAAATGAAATCATGAGGCAGGAATTCTTTCAGCTCCAAAATCAATATGAACAGTACGTATGTCTGTATACAGATGGGACTAAAGCAAACTTGATATTTGGCTGCGCTATGATAGGGCCATCTGTGAAACAGGTCAACAGAATCCACAATGAAGCCACGATACGGACAGCTGAGCCGTATGGTCTGCTGTTAGCTGTTGGTTATGCAACGAAAAAAAGGCTTTGCCACTCAATTGTTTACACAGATTCCTTGAGCTCACTAAGAGCTATTACATCACTGAAGCGCATTAGAAATCCGCTTGTTCTAGAATTAGAAAATAAAGTTATCGCTGCCTCATACAAGCAGATTGAGATAATTTTCTGCTGGGTCCCAAGCCACGTCGGCATCCCAGGCAATGAAAAGGCCGATAGTGCTGCAACTTCTTCAAATGAGAGACAAATAGACCTACATGAAATACCATACAAAGACCACCACATCCCGTTGAAGAGTTGCATTCGAACTAAGTGGTAGCGTAAATGGAATAATGAAACATAACAAACTGCATGCTGTAAAACCTTTTTTAAGTAAGTGGGAGAGCGCCCGGCATCGGGAACGCTTTTATGAGGTGGTACTGTGCCGGCTACGGATTGGTCATACGCGTCTCACCTATGGGCATCTCTTGCGTGGAGAGGATGCTCCAGAGTGAACGCTGCAACATTCCTCTATCAATATAACACATCCTACTTGAGTGCCCCAAGTATGACCAAGATCCTTTTAAAACTTTTTCGCAAATATGTCAAGAACATACTCCACTGCACTTAGTTATTTTACTTGGCGATCAGCCGCTGATTCCGCATGCTTGTGTGTTTAATTTTCTTAAGGACATCGGCCTTATACACCGACTATGATTTTAATTAGCAATCCAAACTCAACTTCCTCCTGTATACACTTCTCCAATCTCATATACATAGTTTTATTACATCATCAGCTACTATAGCTCTTTCTTCCAAACCCTTATTTATACAATAGTTTCTCTCTTGGCGCATTTTGGCCTTAGTAGCCCATGCGCATGAAACCGCAATCAATCAATCAATTCTGGTGGACTACCACTCTTGTTACCCAGAAGTCGTAACCTGTCGAAGTACATCAAGCCACTCACTTTAAATTTTAACATCCTTATTGGTGTAAATGGCTTGTCCTATGGGGAGCACCCTTATTCGTTTAACAAAACACCCTAGGAAACGGGTGTAATTCTTAGCACCCTAAGAAGGGGTGTGATTTTGTGACTATAAAAAGGGGTGTGATTTTATCACTCCCTAAAAAAGGGGTGTGATTTTTCTAACACTCTTAATCATGTGTGTGATTTCTAACACCCTAAAAAGGGGGTGATTTTAAGACCCTAAAAAGGGGGTGTTACTTTCGAACACCCCTTTTTCTAACAAGGGTGTGATTTTCTAACGCCCATAAAAGGGGGTGTAATGGCTGCCAGACGCGTATAAGCAAACCATATCCCGTACAGTGCCTGACCACGCCCCCTTCGGCGCGACGTAAAAGCGGCCATTTCATTGGTTTTCAAAATGTCACGTGACATGACGTCACTTCCGCGCCGTTTGAATGGATTTGAGCGCGTTTTCGTCTCGTCAAGATGGCGTCCGCCGCTACGCTGGTGGGTGAGACGCGCGTTACGCTGCGCCGCTGTAAAGACTTCGTTTCACGCGCGTGCCTAGATGACTCGAATGCTTTCAACTTAGCGATGTGAACTCGTTTTTCGGTAAGATGAACGCCCAGGACTGCACGCCGAGATGATGCCACCGCATACGCGCTGCTGCCGAAATTGCCCCTACGAGTACAACCACTACGATCGTCGAAGTTCGCCGCTGCACCGTAGCACCAAATGCTAGCAACTAATGCTTTCACCTCGGCAATGTGAACTCGTTTTTCGGTAAGATGAACACCCAGGACTGCTGAACGCCCAGGACTGCATGCCGACATAATACTACAGCATACGCGCCGCTGTTGAAGTCACCCCTACGAGTACGACCCATAACGATCCTTTGAGTTCGCCGCTGCATTGTAGCACCAAATGCTAGCAACTCTTATGGAGGACGGCTCGACGCGGACGCAGTGCTTCTTGTACGTGGACATGTTCTCGTTCTGCAAATGCGCGCCTGACCGCGACCGCGGCTGTACTGTATGCCTGCGTACGCGCGTTTGCTAGACTCTTAATGCTCAGAGTGTGATTTCGAAAAGCGGTGGAGGTGTTCTAGCACCACCAGTACAAGTTTCAAAGTAGGTGGAGTTGTGCCTTCTCAATTCACAGTTTTCCAGGTTGCTCACGCGTAACAGGCACGCACCTAACGTTGCTTTTCTATGCAAGCTTTGCTCCAGGAGAGGAGGTTAACATTCTGTGTAGGCATTTATCACTCTTTCATCTCCCTCCTCCTTTCATCGCTCTTCTGTACACGCACTTCCTACCTGGTGAGAGTAAAATTACTGTGGAGGAAAATGAATACTGTCGTGCACTATGCTGACTGCTACTGTGACACATTCTTTGCCATGAAGTGAGGGAACAAGTGCAGTTACTTTGAATACAAGGAAGAATTTTATTTCACAACATGAAACTGTTTCAATAGAGTGGTATAGTGCTGGTTTCCAAAAAGTGTGCCATTGCCTTTACAGTAATAATGACATTTTGTCCCTTTGGCCAGATGATGACGACACCTTTGTATTACATGCAGGAACATCTTCATATTTAAACAAAACATACTTATTAATAAAATCATGTACAAAAGAAATTTACGAAATGTCCTTAAAATAACTAGAGTAAACAAGCATGTATACTGAAACATTGCGGTACATGAAAAGTCATGGAATTTGTACTACAAATCTGCTAGCAATTTTACCATCTACCACATTTACATGATTAAGGCAGCGGTCCCACGGCTGCCGTCTTTATTCTTGGTGTCTAACATTTTATTTTTTACAGTGCCTAGTAGCTAATGAGCTCTCATTTTGCAGTCATTTTTCTAATATTGGTGGGTAAATTACAACCAAGCTTTATTGACATATCTAATTACGTGATCAGAAAACTAGAAATTTAGAAATCGCTTACAGCTTCCAAGTTCTCCTTTAATAGCACACTTCGGATTAATATTTTTTTCATTCATATTTTCAGGGCTCTCGGCTTTTGCTGTATAGAGTTTTTTTTGCAATTTCAATTTTAAGAAAGGCTTAAAAAATCAAACTGTTTTGTTAAGTAATGTTTAAAATTTTTAGGCCTATATCGAAATTGCAAAAACGGGCTCTATACATCAAAAGCCTGTAGCCGTGACAATGCGAGTAGAAAAAATGGTAATCCAAACTTTATTATTAAAGGAGAAATCTTGGAAGCGGAAAGCGATTTCTAAATTTCTAATTTTCTGATCACGTAAGTTAGTTATGTTAATAAGGTATTGCTGGAATTTACCCACCGATGTTAGAAACATACCTGCAAAGCGACAGCTCTGTAGCTATTTCCTAAGTACCCCAAAAATAAAATGTTAAAAGCTAACATTAAAGACTCCAGGCGTGGGATCGCCGCCTTAAACAGGAAATGTGTTGTCTTTGCTCTCAACACCTCTGTGGGCGACATGAAAGGTAGCTGCCCCTAGGCAGACAGTGTAGGTCATCCTTGACCCCCAGGAATAGCCGTGATCAGCCCGCGAGTGGTGCATGAACAATGCCTGGCTTGTCTCTGTACTTCTCATGTGTATGGACTATGCATCATATGTAGGCTGTCAATGAAAAACCCTTTTGAAAGCTAAAATCTGTCCTTGCTCACTATACAGGTGAGAAGGGCTGTAGGTGCGGACCATCCACTGACAAATATTTCATGCTGAAATTAGCTCTTTGGGACCATAATCTGGAAAATATTGTATTACAGTCTAAGCTCATTACAGACCTGGTTACAACAGACATTTGGATATAACATACCAATTTGTGAAGTTCGGTTGGTTTTCCTCTATGTACCATTGACTCAACTTCATATCTGCATACAACATACTCCTTTTACAGCAGATTGAAATGTCGGTAAAAATCAAGGTCTGTTATAACGAGCTTAGACTGTAATACTAGTACATTGCGTGCAACACTTTGACTTGATAGAGTTCGTGGAGGGAAATTGTGAAATGTAGGTACAGCAATACCATCCTTGGAAGAGGTAATTTTGTAAAGAATGTGCCATGTACATATTTCACACAGATTAATTTCTCTTTGTCAGATGATACAAGACAGTTCCACACCATGGTGACAAACCCGAGCATGGAATAATTCAGACCGCAAAATAATGAAATGATACATGGGAAATTAAAAAGAACTTCCATGTTAGATGAGAAATCATGCCCAGCAATCTTAGAGCAGAAGGAACAATGTAAAATATGTAAAACACAAGGTCCCAATGTACAGGCGCTCATGAAAGGGGGTGGCATAAAATCACAGTCATTAGAGATTACCGGCATTGGTTCATTAAAATTGATAAAAAAAAACATTTGACAAACACTCGTGCGTAAGTGACACATCATCTTCCAAACCGGCAGTCAAAAGAGCTCCTTAAAATTTGTACAGCGCTTTTAGATTGGTGAAATAACACTTAAATCACTTGTACAAGCCCTGTACAAAGAGAGTTTATGCAAAGTGATCTTGATTCGACTTGATCATTTACAGAATTATAGTCTGCCGAATGTCGAGGCACTCCAGGGCATGCCGCAAAACAAAATATGGGTGAAGAGGGACGTGCATTATCAATGCGGATGCAAACCCAATCTTGCACCATGAGGAAGTTCTCATTGTCAGTTACATTTTCATCACTGGGTCACTCAGTCAAGTCCAGATGATCTTACCTCCTATTTGACGGAAGCTATTCATCGCCGCTGGACTCTGAATCGGTCGGAGGAACGATGTTTCGCTTATTTTTCATTCGTGTGACAACAGCAGACCATGTATGACGGTCCCCATTTTTAAAGTGCATGGCATTGCTCTCCATTCACTAACATTGCTCTACTTTTGATAGATTAACACCAAAACAAGCTAGAAATGTTATAAAATATGCTTGGGACATTGATAATCAAGAAAACTGACGTTTTATCCCTCAAAAATATTGCGGAATGTATTTTCCTCATGACAGAGTCTTATGACGGGTTATCTCGTCATCGGCAGTTGCGGCCAGAAGTCAGCATGATGAGATATCTCGTCATTGGCAGTTAAGGGGTTAAACACTCTTGAATCACATTATGAAATCCAGCTCAACCTGGGAGGTTACAGAGGCTTGCAAAAAAATAAGAAAAATGCCTACGTCTCGCTTTCAGTTACAGCACAAAGCAAGTTTTATGTTGCAGGGACAGCGAAACTACCGAAATGTGAGTCTTGTTCCAATACCATGATGGGATCCTGAAGAATTCATCCCATGTCCACACGGTGACCCTGAAGACAAACGAAGTGCTTACACAATTGCAGCTTGCCAGTCATGTCAGAGCTGAATCAACATTGGTACACCACTGTTTCTAAGGATGGGGCTCAACGAAACCTACCTGATCCCGACGAGGTGGCAGGCATCAAGACCTTTAGTGCAGTCTTGCACTTGGCACATTGTCACGTATGCTCATCTGCAGGGAGTGGGCCCTCTTTCTGGGCCTCTTGGCAGATGGTTGGCCTGATGGGCGTCCAGCCGGCACCCTCTTTGAACCCCTCGTCAGTCCTGGCCGACGGCTGGCAAGGCTTGTGGGCTGCACCCCTATCCGACGTCCCCGACGCTGTCGTACTCCTGCAGCTGCCTTCCACATAAGCATGAATCCATATGCGTCGTTCCCATTTGTTACACGATCGATCCGGTCCCCAAGGCCATCTAAAAGCTCAATGTATGCCGGGTTTTCCTCGTTCATGGCGTGCAGCCGTCGCGTGCGGGACTCCAGGCACCTGTAGACTTCCTTTCGAGCCTGCACAAAGCGCATTGAGGACAGTACATTATTATACTTTGTCTGGCGCATACATGTGGGAAGCCCGCAGCTTCTTAGCCATCATCCACGCTGTGGTGAAGATTATGACTTAGAGGCAGCACTCGGGGCACTCTTCATAGTTTTGTTTATTCATGCTTACGCTCAGTTATATTTATTCATGGCTGCTCGATATCACTTGAAGGGTTCACAACTGTGATTTGAGGCTCTTATTGCTGACATACTGGTAAGGTCAAATACAAATATCATATATTCCAGTCTATTGTCCACAGCCTATACATGTTTAAGAGTTGATATCTTACGTTGTGCGGACTGTCTACAGCTGTGGGCTATACAATAATTTTTGTTTCAACATCATTTCTTCTGACTTGACCGGTCTAGTCTGATTGTCGTGACCACAATATTTTACGTTATCCTTAAGTAAGCAACACGAGATCATACTGTCAGTATGTCACCCAGGGAGAGCTCGTGGGTGGTGCATCGCTCTCTTGGAAACGAGCAGGTCACAAACATACCTTGTGTTCAGGCCACAATTCTTTCTCTGGACTGTCCTAGGAAACAATTCCTTTTCAGTGCAAATTTGCTAATGCAGACTATACACTGAATGCAGACCACCTAACAAAAATATATTTTTTAGCTGAAAAGCGCCCTTGCAGACTATACACTGGGAGCAAACTGTAGTCAGAAAAATACCATGTCTTGCCAATTGTAGGCTAGTGAGATAAGACCAGCGATTACCTAGGGCAAGGCAGCACTCATGTGTGCACTATGTCTAATCCTCTGATCTTCTTGACGCAGGTGAGTAATTGTCACTCATTGCATTGTAAACGATCAAGCAATACTTTCCTTTTCCTTCTGCCTTGCCCCCGGATGTGCTTAACCTTATTTATTGAGTGCATTTTTGTCACTCGTGATTTATTGTTAAGTGGTGACATTGAATCGAATCCGGGACCTGATGGCTGCCAAGAGGGTAGTAACCCTACAATGGAAGAGATGGTGAAGGCGATTCCGGACACACAAAACGTGATTATGAGAGATCTAAGTCAAATAAAAAATAGCCAAAAGCAATTTGAAGACAAATTTAAAGGTCTAACAAAAAAAAGTAAATCAAATTGAAGCAACAGTTCAAGAAATGAAAGAACAAAAGGTTCAAATCATAAGCATTGAAAAACATGTTAAGGCAATCAATGATGACTTGAAGGAATGCCAAAAAAAAATCGTTGACTTAGAAGATCGGAGCCGCCGTAACAAAATCATGGTTTTTGGTCTTCCAGAGGCTCAAGGGGAAACAAATGACTCATTGCGGTTAAAAGTACTTGGTGATGTGTTTGAAGAAAAACTTGGAATTCACGTTAATACAGTCGAGCGTATACATCGCGTGGGGCGAAAAACAAACAAAAACCGCCCAGTTGTAGTTAAATTTCTTGACTACGCAGAAAAGGAAAGCGTGCTAAAAAAGCGAAGGTGTTTGAAAGGGACTAGAATAACGCTAGAACACGATTATTCTTGGCAGACTATTCAAAAGCGCCAACAATTGTGGGAAACCAGTAAACCCAATCGTTGTTTAAACGACGTGCAGAGCAACATAATATAGTCACAACGGGATGAAATGCCGTATCTTATAATCAGTCTTTCACACAGTGTGAGCTAGAGAGTGCCCTACATATCAAAGATTTCTGCTCCTGGACCCGATGGAATTCCCCGCAGGGGGCACCTGTGAAAACAGGTGTTTGGAGAGTGGCGTCTCCACGGACCCCGAGCCATGCGGGTTCGCCCGCCCACGTCTGGCTGTGCGTGGCTTTCCCGTGTCCGGGGAAAAGGGCATCCTGGTGGTTGAGCCGAGCCCGGGGTAGGTTTGGACCCTTCGGGGCCCCCCGGGTTAGGTAATACACCACTTCGGTCCCCGCTTCTCGTAGACGGGTGTCCTGGCTTGGCCCGACCAGGATGATTCAGTCAGTCGCCACTTCTACTATCCCCTCCCTTCTTTCACCCTTATCTTCTCATCCTTTTCACTCTCCTCATTTCTCTTCTTTCGTTTTTCAACTCCCCGCAGGGGGCACCTGTGGAAGCAGGTGTTTGGAGAGTGGCGTCTCCAAGGACCCCGAGCCATGCGGTTTCGCCCGCCCACGTATGGCTGTGCGTGGCTTTCCCGTGTCCGGGGAAAAGGGCATCCTGGTGGTTTAGCCGAGCTCGGGGTAGGTTTGGACCCTTCGGGGCCCCCCGGGTGAGGCAATACACCACTTCGGCCCCTGCTTCTCGTAGACGGGAGTCCTGGTAAGGCCCGGCCAGGATGATTCAGTCTAGTCGCCACTTCTAGTATCCCCTCTCTACTTTCACCCTTGTCTTCTCCTCCTTTTCACTCTTCTCATTTCTCTTCTTTCCTTTTCAACTCCTTTGGCGGCAAGGGCTAACCTTGGGTGGCGACAGACACCTTGTCCAGAACCACTCTTGGTTATAGAGACTGGGCAGCACTAATAGAGTAACGTCTTCAGCCAAGGCATTCTTGTTATGGAGCGTTACCTATTCCCTTGTTGGGCTCGGTGGTGGGCGGTGCACCACAGTTTCCAAAAACCCTCTCCCTTTATATGGGTTCCAAACTTAAACCTTTTGATCGGCCCCCCAAAAGGGGCCGCACCGAAGCTCAAGTCACTCCCGAAACATCCAAAGTACTTGAAAAATTTCCAAAATTCCTGGTCTTACACTCTGAAGAAGAAAAACCACTTGCCAAACTGTCCCCTTTCTTAGTCGCCAAGGTACTGGAAGGAATCGTTGGGAAAGATTACTCTGCAAAAAAGATGCCATCCGGTGATCTTCTTGTTGAGATCAGCACCAAAAAGCAAAGTGATGCCCTTCTTACTCTCAACGCTGTGTCTGAATACAGAGTAAACGTTACTCCATACTGCGGACTTAATACAGTTCAAAGAGTTATCTCGGAGGACGACCTAATGGACTCATCTGAGGAAGAACTCGTTGAAGGCCTTTCAGACCAAGGAGTTGTTGCCGCTCGTCGCATCACCCTTCGCCGTGAGGGTGTAGAGCGTAAAACAAGGCACATTATACTGATCTTTGACACCACCACTCTCCCAGAGGCCATAAAGGCAGGCTACCTCCGGTGCTGTGTTCGCCCCTATGTGCCGAATCCCCAGCGGTGCTTTAAGTGCCAGAGGTTCGGCCATGGGTCACAGAGCTGCCGGGGAAGTGACACTTGCGCGAAGTGCTCCAGTAAAGAGCATGTTGCTGACAGTTGTGAGAGCGAACTGACATGTGTCAACTGTGATGGCCGTCACCCAGCATACTCGCGCTCTTGTCCAAAATGGAAAGAAGAAAAAGAAATACTTTGAAGACCACAGAAAACATCTCCTACCATGAGGCTAAAAAACGTTTCTCCTTCCTATCTAAAGTAGGGTATGCCGAGGTCGTGCGCAGGGGACCCACACGACCCGTAATGGCATCGGCGGGAACACAGACCCCTCCTGGGGGGGTGTGTCTCCCGTCAGTGTCCCCTTTAAAACCAGCGGGTGCAATGCCAGCTGCACTGCACCCCAACCACACGGTGGACGCTGTTCCGTCAACGTCAACGCCCCACAGGGGGCACCTGTGAAAGCAGGTGTTTGGAGAGTGGCGGCTCCACGGACCCCGAGCCCCGCAGGGGGAGCCTGCACCTTAGGTGCTAGGTGCTTGGTGAGTTGCGTCACCACGGACCCCAGCTACGTGGGCCACCATACCCGCACGCAGGGGGCACCTACTTTGGTAGGTGCTTGGTGAGTGGCGTCACTACGAACCCCGAGCCATGTGAGTTCGCCCACCCACGTCTGGCTGTGCGTGGCGTACCCGTGTCCGGGGAAAAGGGGACCCTGGTGGTTGAGCTGAGCCCGGGGTATGTTTGGACCCTTTGGGGCCCCCCGGGCGAGGCAATACACCGCTTCGACCCCTGCTTCTCGTAGACGGGTGTCCTGGCTTGGCCCGACCAGGATGATTCAGTCAGTCGCCTCTTCTACCCTCTTCTTCTGTCTTTCACTTTTCCTTCCACCTCTTTCTCTTTTCTTCTGCACTCTCTTCCTTCCTTTTTCACCTTCTTAGGCGGCAAGGGCTAACCTTGAGTGGAAACAGGTCCTGTCCCTGCATCCACACTCGGTTATAGTGCCCGGGCAGCACTGGTAGAATAATTGTGTCAGCCAAGCCTTTCTTGTTATGGCACATTACCTACCCCCTCGTTGGGCTCCGTGGTGGGCGGTGCACCCGGGCACTGAAATTCCTTCCCATCTTTATGGGTTCCAAAACTAAACCAACTGATCAGGCCCTGAAAAGGACCCCCACCGAAGTCATTGACATTTCCACTAAGACCCCTGATTTTTTCAAATTTCCAAAGTTTCTTGTTCTGCACTCTGAGGACGAAAAGCCACTGGCTAAACTTTGTCCCTTTTTAGTTTCCAAAGTGCTTGAAGGTGTTATCGGTGCGAACTTTAGCGCCAAAAAGATGGCATCAGGCGACCTCCTTGTGCAGGTAAATACAAAAAAACAAAGTGACTCACTTTTAGCCCTGAATCAGAATTAATTGGGGGGCTAGTTGGTTGAACATCTAGACGGATAAAAAAAGGACAGAGCGCTTACTTACAACTGTCAAATTTTATAGAGCATCTAGAGAACGACAAGGTGGAAGTGAAAAAAGAAAAGGAAGAAAAGAAAGATGAAATTAAAGTCACTGCTGTAAAAATTTGACAGTTACAAGTAAGCGCTCTGTCCTGTCCCCTCCTTCTCAGTCTTTTGCGCTTTCAAAACCACCGTCTAGATATTTAGCCCTGAACTCCGTCTCAGACTACAAGGTCAGTGTGACCCCTCATCGAAAGTTAAACACCATCCAAGGGGTCATCTCTGAAGATGACTTGCTCGACTTGACAGATACAAAGCTATTTGAGGGTCTCTCTGGACAGGGAGTTGTTGCAGCACGACGCATTACCATCCGTCGCGACGGCGTAGAACGTAAAACAAGGCATGTTATTCTCACTTTCGACTCCACGACTCTACCCACTAATGTAAAGGCAGGCTACCTTCAGTGCCGTGTCCGGCCTTATGTGCCGAACCCTCAGCGCTGCTTTAAGTGCCAGAGGTTCGGCCATGGGTCACGGAGCTGTCGGGGTAGCGAGACCTGCGCCAAATGCTCCAGTAAGGAGCACGTCGCTGATGTGTGTGAGAACGAAGCTCAGTGCACTAACTGTAATGGAAGTGCACAAGCTGCTTCGCTGGTTCCAGACAGGCCGGCAACTGCCGTACCTGTCCGCACATCGTGGTCCTCTTCCGGGGAGAAGGGGCGAAACTCCCACCCGACCTCCTCGGAGAGGACCTCCTCCTCGAAAAAGCGGCACAACCCTCGTGCCGCTCCCCCAGTACCCAAGGTGCCGGAAGGGGCAGAGTTGAAAAACACTCTGCCCAGCACCTCCGCTGCCTCTTCGGCTGGTCGTGGCCGGCGCATGCCACCCCGGGCAACGAACCAGCCAAAACCTTTAGGTAAAGGCTCGCCTCCAGAAGTGGAGGCGATGGATGATACCTCTGAGTCACCCACTCTTGCATCCGACCAGAGCGACATGGAGTGGCAGACTCCGAAGTCCAAAGGGAAAAAGCCAGTGGTCCCTCCCAAATAACCATTAATTTCATACTCAATTTTTTCATTTCCTCTCTCATTTTAATTTTACATTTCACCTTTTTAAATAAATGAAGAATTTGCATTTTATGCAGTGGAACTGTCGTGGTCTTTTACCTAATATTGATGACGTTAATTATTTTATGGATGATCTTCGGCCTATTGCCCTTGTATTACAAAAAACTCATCTTCAAGCTCATCATAAACAGATTTTAAGACGTCATCAAGTTTTTCGTAAAGATTGTTTTAACTCCACTTCTGGGGGCGTGGCAGTAATTGTGCAGAGTGGGGTTGCCTGCTCTGAGGTCCCACTGTGCACCCCACTGGAAGCCGTAGCGGTACGTGTTCTTCTAGACCGTCTCATAACAGTTGTTTCTATATATTTGCCTCCAAATGTTCTCCTGCATCTCCATGACCTACAGGGACTTGTGGGACAACTCCCTCAACCCTTTTTAATTTTAGGTTATTTTAATGCCCATCATCCCATGTGGGGCAGTGCTCGTCTCGATTCTCGAGGCAGAGTAATTGAGCGGTTTTTATTATCATCTCAAATATGTCTTTTTAATAGGAGGGAGCCTACATTCTTTAATTCAGCTCACAATTCATTTACATCGATTGATTTATCTATTGCATCACCTTCATTACTGCCTTGTTTTTCTTGGCAGGTTCTTAATAACCCTTTTGGGAGTGACCACTTCCCTATTACTTTAGAGAGCGACATTTGTCTTCCTACTCTGTTAAAACGAATGCCTCGGTGGAAGTTGGACAAGGCCGATTGGTCTCTTTTTAAGTTAAGCTCCACGCTGGATACATCCCTATTTTCCTCCATGACTGCTGATGAAGCCACATTGTATGTGACAGAGCAGATAATAAACGCCGCTCAGCAGTCAATTCCCCAAATTACCGGTAATCTGCCTCGTAATTGCAAACCTTGGTGGAATAAGGAGTGTGCCATTACGCGCTCGAAGCAAAATAAGGCATGGAGCAAGTTCAGGCGGTATCCCACCTCAAGAAACCTGGTTGAGTTTAAAAAACAAAAAGCTAAAGCCCGGTGGACCCGTAAGCGATCAAAACGGAAAACCTTTATTAAATATGTGCCGTCTCTGAGCAGCTTTGTAACCGCTAAGGAGGTCTGGGATAGATTCAAGAGAATCAAAGGCGACTACAGGGGGTTCACGACTCCCGTTTTCAACCCTCCATGTGCATCACTGAAAGATAGTGCCAACGTTCTTGGGAAGTACTTCTATTCGGTGTCCAGCTCCTCTAGTTATTCAGATTTCTTCAAGTTGTTTAAATGACATGCAGAGCAACATAATATAGTTACAACGGGATCAAACGCTGCATCTTATAATCAGCCCCTCACACAGTACGAGTTAAAGAGTGCCCTTGGTATAAAAAGCTCTGCTCCTGGACCCGATGGACTGCATTACGAAATGCTGCGTAATCTCTCTCCAGAATCTCTCGAATCCCTTCTTAATTTCTTCAATTCATTGTGGAAAAGGGCTAGCTCTCCAGCGGCTTGGGAACGGGCACACATTATCCCTCTCCTGAAGCCGGGTAAGGATCCATCTCTGCCCTCTAGTTACCGTCCGATCGCTTTGACCAGCTGCCTTGGGAAAACATATGTAAGACTGATAAATAGGCGGCTGGTGTATGTTCTAGAAATGGAAAGCATTTTGGATAACAATCGGTGCGGGTTCCGCCGAGGACGATCCACCTTGGATCATTTGGTGTGCTTAGAAACGGCCATACGTGAAGCATTCGTGAATAGGCAGAATTGTGTATCGGTCTTTTTGACTTAGAAAAGGCCTATGATACAGCGTGGAGATATGGCATCCTCCAAGACCTTTATGGTATGGAATTCGAGGCCATATGCTGCAGTGCATAAAAGATTTTTTAACAGACAGGACGTTTCAGGGTAGATTAGGAACTGTTTTATCGTATCCATTCGTTCAAGAAAACGGGGTTCCCTAGGGAGGTATCCTGAGTGTTACACTTTTTGTAATCAAAATGAATTCTCTCGCTCAGGTTTTGCCACCGTCCATTACATACTCACTTTATGTTGACGATATCCAAATCTCAGCATCGTCGTGCAATCTCGAGCTGCGAGCGTCAGCTACAGCTTGCCATAAATAAGCTTGCTAAGTGGGCGGACGAAAATGGTTTTAAGTTTTCTCCTGAGAAAAGCGTCTGTGTCCCATTTTCTCTACGCCAAAGGTCTATCACTGGATCCATCCTTAAAACTGCAAAGAACCTGCATTCCTGTCAGGAAAGAGCACAAGTTCTTAGCTGTAATCTTTGACAAAAAGCTCAATTTTATTGCTCGCCTCAAGTCACTCAAAGAAAAACGTTTCAAAACTGCAAATATTTTGAAAGTCTTAGCCCATAAAACTTGGGGATCTGACAGAAAATGCCTTCTACGGCTGTACAATGCTCTTGTTCGATCCCATCTCGACTATGGGGCTCCAGTTTACGGTTCTGCACGACCGTCCGCGCTCAAGATGTTGGATCCAGTCCATCACCTTGGACTGCGACTCGCAACAGGTGCTTTCCAGACGTCCCCTGTCCTCAGCCTGTATGCTGAATCAAATGAGATGTCACTCGAGAAAAGACGCCAACTTCTAAGCTTAACATACTACTACAAGATACTTGCGAACCGTAATCATCCAACCTACAACTCCCTTCAAAAATCTAGATATTGCCGCCTCTTCGAGAATAAGCCAAGCATCGTAAGGCCCTTGAGTTTCCGAGTACAGCAGTTTTGTTCCTCACTTAATCTTTGTTTGGACAAAGTTATTCTTATGCAGAATGTAGACGGTGTTGCCCCCTGGGACATAGTGCCATTTGCTTGTGACTGGGCTCTCACAATGTTTTATAAACATAGCGTCTCTGCCCTTATCATCCAACAGGATTTTTCTGAGCTTGAGAAGAAGTATGAAGGCTACTCACATTTTTACACTGATGGTGCTAAGACGTCATCATTTGTTGGCAGCGCCGTACATTCTGATTGTTTTATTAAAGTGAAACGTCTAAATACTTTCTCCAGCATTTTTACAGCTGAAGTTTATGCAATATCTATGGCTATAGATTATATCTTCCGAGCTAAAATAAAGCAGGCTGTCCTATTCGTAAACTCTCAGAGTGCTGTTACCGCAATATGCTCTTTGAAAGTTACTAAAAATATGCTGGTGCAACAACTACAAAATAAGCTCAATAAAGCTGTACATGGAGGCTTAAATATAAAATTTTGTTGGGTGCCCAGTCATATGGGAATAAAAGGTAACGAGGAAGCAGACAGACTTGCTACGTCCTCAGGTAATCTCCCGTTCCACGCCTGTTTGCCACACCAAGACATTAAACCTCTAACAAATTCATCCCTTCATCATTTATGGCAGTCTGAATGGAACATGGAGTGCAACAATAAACTTCATATTACTAAGCCGGTTCTTGGGCTCTGGGAGAACTCTTCTCACGGGAACAGATTCCATGAAGTATTGTTGTGTCGACTTCGAATTGGTCATTCTTACATATCGCACAAATATCTTCTTAGTGGGGAGGACCCACCAGTGTGTGAGCATTGTGGGGATACACTTACCATCATGCATATCTTGTGGCTCTGTCCAGCTTTGGAGAATGAACGTCGTACCCACTTTCCTGAATTGTTTCATTTCCGAATTCCATTCCATCTTGCTCTTTTACTGGGAGAATATCCCCTCATCCCATTTGACCGTCTGTTGACTTATATTACTAACGCAGGTTTTATTAATCAGATCTAGTTCCTCATAGCTTATTATTATTTTGTAGCACAGTAACAATAACAGCTTGTTTTCTTTTTATCTTTGGCGCAGTATGGCCTCCGTTGCTGTTGCGCCATAAAACCCGCAAAAAACAACAACCTCTTTTTCTCTTCTTCTGCACTCTAAGCTTCCTTCCTTTTTTCACCTCCTTAGGCGGCAAGGGCCAACCTTGAGTGGAAACAGGACCTGTCCCTGCAACCACACTAGGGTATAGTGCCCGGGCAGCACTGGTAGAGTAATTGTGTCAGCCAAGCCTTTCTTGCTATGGCACATTACCTACCCCCTTGTTGGGCTTCGTGGTGGGCGGTGCACCCGGGCACTGAACTTCTTTTCCTATCTCTATGGGTTCCAAGCACAACAAAACTTCCGATCGGTTCCTGAAAAGGCTCCGCACTGAAGCTCTGTCCAATTTCCTTAGTATAAATGACTCAAGTGACCACTTTACAAAATTCTTCGTCTTGCACTCTGAAGAAAACTCCAAACCACTCTCTAAGCTTTCTCTATTCATTGTTGCGAAGGTGCTTCAAGGCATCTTGGGAGCTAAATTTGAAGCAAAAAAGCTCTTTTCAGGTGACCTCCTCGTACATGTGAATAAAAAATACCAAGTTACTGCCTTACTCAACCTTGAAACCATCCAAGGTATCAAGGTCACCGTGTCCGCCCACCGTACACTGAACACCGTACGCGGTGTGATCTCGGAGGATGACCTAATTGAATCAGGATTGCCGCGAGGCAAAAACGAACCAAAACCGAGCGTGGGGTAAACTTAGACGTTATCCTACTCAATTACAAGTAATGTAATTGAATTTAAGAAGATGAAAGCCCAAGCTAGATTTATCCACAGGCGATCCAAACGTCAGAGTTTTCAGAAGTATGCCTCCTCAATTAACAGTACCACAACACCCAAAGAAATGTGGGACAGAATCCATAAAGTGAATGGCACCTATCGTGCTTTCTCTGTTCCCCTTTTGACCAGAAATGGGTACTGCCCTGCAAATTTGGAGGAGCAGGCTGATATTCTGGGGGAGCACTTTCAATTTGTCTCCAGTTCTCAACATTACCCAGCTGTATTCCAATGACATAAGCTCCAAGCAGAAAGACAAATTGTAAAAACATCTGGAGGTGAGAGGGAACATTACAATTCCCTTTTCACGTTGCATGAACTCCAGCTCGTATTGAAACATACTAAACTTTCAGCTGCTGGTCCTGATGGCATCCATTATGAAATGCTGAAACATCTTCACCTTTCTACACTAGAATTAATTCTATACCTTTTGAACCGGATCTGGAGGGAAAGATGTTTTCCACTTCAGTGGAAGGTAGCCAACATAATTCCTTCATTAAAACCTGGAAAGGACCCCTCTAAGGTAACCAGTTACAGACCTATAGCCCTAACAAGTTGTCTGGGAAAAACCCTGGAACGAATGATCAACCGAAGGCTAACATATGTCCTTGAAGGAAAAAAAACTTACTTGCAAAGTATCAATGTGGTGGCCGTTCCTCTAGGTCTACTCTTGACCATCTTGTTAGACTTGAAACGACTGTACTTGAGGCCTTTGTAAATAGACAGTTTTGTTTGTCAGTGTTTTTTTTTATTTAGAAAAAGCATATGACACAACGTGGAGATATGGCATTATAAATGATCTATATAACTTCGGCATTCAGGGTCGAATGCTGGGTGCTATTCAGGACTATTTAGAAAGACGTACATTTCATGTCTAGTTGGGAACTACTTTTTCTAGAGAATTCATGCAAGAAAATGGCGTACCCCAAGGTGGAATCCTCAGTGCTGCTCTTTTTCTAATAAAAATAAATTCCATTTCGCAAGTAATTCCCCCTTCAGTCCAATATTCCTTGTATGTCGATGACCTTCAGGTTTCTGTGTCATCTTGCAATTTTTCTATTTGTGAATGCAGAGTTCAGTTAACAATTAAAAATATGGTAATGTGGGCAAATAATAACGGGTTTACGTTTTCCACCGAGAAAACATCTTGTGTCCTCTTTTCTCAAAAACGTGGACCTGCCCCAGAGCCCGCCTTGACCATGTGTGACGTTTCCATCCAGAACAAAGCGATGCAGAAATTTCTTTGCCTTACCTTTGATAGCAAATTGTCCTTCAGCTTCCATATAATCGATCTAAAGAGAAAATGTCATAAAGTACTGAACGTCCTGAAGGTCTTTTCTCACAAGTCATGGGGTTCTGATCGCGTATGTCTATTGAGAATCTACCGCTCACTTGTACGATCCCGACTTGATTATGGAAGTATAGTGTATGGATTGGCAAGGGCATCAACATTAAAGATGTTAGATCCTGTTCACCATAAGAGAATACGTCTCGCCACTGGTGCTTTCCGCACATCCCCGGTGTTGAGCCTTTATGCTGAAGCCAATGAAGTATCCCTTGAGAAAAGGCGATTTTCTTTAGGCTTCATGTACGCACTTAGAATTCGTTCGATACTGCAACATCCATGTCAGGGAGTCGTAGAACAATCACGCTTCGAAAGAACTTTCCTAAATAAACCCTCAATCATTCCTCCTTTTTCAATGAGAAATAAATCGGAAGCCGTCTCGGCAGGTCTTGACATCAACCTACCTGTTGCTTCGGTTTTAAGAACAATAGCTCCATGGCAATGTTTGCCTGTTGTGGACCTGTCTTTGACCCAATACAATAAGAAAGACACCCCCCATGAAGTATTAAGGCAGGAATTCTTTCAACTGCAAGAGAAGTATAACAACTACATGAGCTTTTACACTGATGGCACAAAAAGTAACTCCTCGGTCGGTTGCTCCGCAATCGGGCCTTCATATGAATGTGTGCGGAGAATTAATAGCAACGCGACAATTTTAACGGCAGAGCTTTATGGTTTACTTCTCGCTACAAATCACACAACAAAAAATAGACTTCCATGCTCGATAGTTTACACTGACTCCCTCAGTGCTCTAGAGCACTCGCATCGCTTGAGTACACAGATGCTACAAAGACGGAATCTGCTGTTTGGTGTTCCATGATTGGCCCGACAGTTCAACTTGTTAGGCGAATCAACTCCTCTACTTCTATTTTTACAGCAGAGCTCTACGGTCTGCTCCTAACTATAGGCTTCATACTCGATAAAAAGCTTTCTCGCTCCATCGTATACACCGACTCCCTCAGTGCATTGCATGCACTGTCTTCACTAACACCCCTCAAGCACTTCCTGCTCCTTGAACTGCGAAATAAGGTTGTTGCTGCCTCAGGACAGGGATACGAAATTGTATTTTGCTGGATTCCCAGCCACGTGGGCATTCCGGGCAATGAGGCAGCAGATCGCGCAGCAAGTACTTGTGTAAAGTGAACAGTTGACCTCCACAGCATTCCTTATGCAGACTACAAAGGCCTTCTCAGGCGTCACATTAAGTGCAAATGGCAGACTGAATGGGACCAAGAAATCGGCAACCAGTTGCACATGATCAAACCTCTTTTGAGCGAATGGCAGAGTGCACGCCACCAGGAGCGGTTTTTTGAGGTTGTCCTTTGCCGGCTCAGGATTGGTCACACTCATTTGACTCATGGCTACCTCCTCCGTGGGGAAGATGCCCCCACTTGTGAGCAGTGTGACAATGCCTTAAGCATTTACATATTTTAGTTGAATGTCCTGCTTATCATGAAGAACGTCTTTTGTATTTTTCGCAACTGTATCAAGAAGTCCCACTACACCCAGCTCTGCTCTTAAGTGATGATTCTCTTGTGACACACACTAATGTTTTCAAATTTTTAGATAGTATCGGCCTTCTGCACCGATTGTAGCTTTCTTAACCCAGAGATCATGCCCATCACTCTTTTACCTTTTGGTACCCCATTACCATCTTTTATCTAATCTCTGGCTACTAAAGCCTCTTTTTTCTCTCCAAACCTTTTCCAGCAATAGTCTCGTTTTTGGCGCTCTTTGGCCTTAGTAGCTTTTGCCCCATAAACACCAAATCAATCAACCAACCAATCGCATCGCTTGAGGCAACAAAAAATCCCCTTGTTTCTGATTTACAGTTCAAAGTGAGTACTGCATTGGAAAACAATATTCAAATAGTCTTCTGCTGGGTTCCTAGCCACGTAGGAATTGCCAGAAATGAAGAGGCTTAGCGTGCTGCAAACAAACGTAGTGAAAGAAATGTGGATATTGAAAACCTACCATACAGAGACTACCATGCAGCCCTAAGGAAACACATAAGATATAAATGGCAACAAGAATAGAGCACTGAAGTCAACAACAAACTCTATTCTGTAAAGCCTATTTTACAGGAATGGGCGAGTGCCCGGCACCGGGAACGCTTCTTCGAGGTAATCCTGTGCCGATTAAGAATTGGCCACACGCATCTCACGCATGGGTATTTGCTTTGTCAAGAGGATCCACCCATGTGTGAGCACTGTACAGAACCCCTAAGTGCAGTGCACATTCTCCTTGAATGCCCTGCATATGACACTGATCGCCGATTTCACTTTTCATTAACCATACTCAGGTTTTTAATTTCCTAAAAGACCTCGGCCTTTTACACCAACTGTAGTTTTGAAGCCATAATTTTTATATTATCACTTACATAATTATACACACCGTGTCATGCTCATTGTTTTATTTGTTCATCAGCTACTAAAGCTCTTTTCCTCCTTCTAAACCTTTTCCTGTAATGGTACGATGTATGGCGCTCTATGGCCTAAGGTGCCTTTGTGCCATTAAACCCCAATCAATCAATCAATCAAGCAATATACAATCGAAAATAAAAGGTTGCTTCAAGACACAATGTGACAAAACACCAAAAGCCTTGAAGTCTATGACCAACTCTTGAAATGCGACAAGTCATCTTAGCCACTCAAGTGCCGAGTACACGCTCCTGTCACATTTTGGCACTTTATCTCATGGTTATCTGGCATGCTTATGAACACAGAACTGGGAGCACATGCTCAAAGTACACATTCTTTATTCTAGTACACAGGGGCCAAAGAAAGGCTTCATCATACACCAGACTCTAAACTTCGATGGTGCCATTGATGTCAGCATAAATAACCAGGTCGCACTTTTTCACATTAAGTGCCATTCCAGGTTGCACCTGGGCATAATGGGTGTGGCATTTTTTGAGCGCATATGTGCCTGCTGCATTGCTCTCAGGGAAGTCACAGGCAGCCAGAAGGGCTTTCGCCGTCATTGTTTGTTCCTTTGTCGGACATTCGATCTCCAGCAAGTTCGCTGGTCTTACATCCTCAAACCCTACGCCATCAGGAGAGCACCCAACCAGGGGTTCTTTGGACAAACAGCGAGACCACAAGTAAAAACGTCTTCTTTGTCGTCACACACCTTTCCTGTGCTTTCGGCTCAGAGTGTTGACCATACGCTGTTGCAGCGTTCCCACGGATTGATGGCTGCATTCCTTTCCCACTCTTTCTTCCTTTCCCAGTCTGCTTGCTTGTAGGTGAACAGTGGGCAGTAGGTTGTTCCTGTAAAAAGATGCACCCAGCAGGTGGTCTGTGGTTTAATTTGTAAAGAACAGAGTAAATAACAAAACAAACTTACTTTCCTTCTTATGAAAACGTCCTCCCTAAATGAACTGATGAGCATTTTGGTCGGAGCCAAAAGACTAAGAAGCAGTGAATTCGCAGAACAAGGCATGGCAGAAGCAAGTCTTAAGTAGCAACAGACGCAGAATACCCGGAAATTGTATGTTTGTTGCTGTTGAAAGGTGTGCTTGTGTTGTCCTTTGTTTTGTGTGTTGATTCTTCATTCCCTTAATATACTTCCATTAGGCTTATCTGATAACTCCAAATAAATAAACTAAAAAAGGTGACTAACTGGTCTTTCCATACAATGCCTACATGAATGATCTCTTGTTACACAGTAGGCTTAGTTACTTATAATGTATGCCTTAAATGTCAGAAAGCACAAGCCAGTTTGGTCAACACCACCTAGCTACGAAAGCCTGTGCACAGGATATACCATGTCACATACTGAGATCTTTTGCGGGCCCAGATTGGACATGACGGCTAAGTTTGTGTTAGTCTGGGATTCATGCTTGGTTGGTGACGTCCCCTCATGTTCTGTCTGTGCAACACGATAGATCTCACTACGTGACTGAGAAAATACCGTGGGGGAATTTCGCTATCTGCGTGGCGTTGGTTTGGTACATCGGTTAGGAGAGGGTAAGATACTTAGTCGAATCCCTTCTTGCTGTCCAGTTCATGCACTTGTATTGGCTCCGTGGATGGTGGGGTACGACATGAATTAACAAAAATACAATCTAACTACAATTAATGACCTGTACATCAATGTTATGCTGGTTTCTCGCCAAACTAGAGGGTGTTAATGAAAGGTGCCACAAGTGAACTAACATTGAGGCGCACATTCGGGCAAGCAATATGCACAGCACTGCTTTTGATTTTGTGAGTCTGTGAGAAATTAAAACCAAGGATATACAGATGTTCGAAAGTGAGCTGGACCCACCATGGCAGAAAGTAACTGGGAGGACTACTTTTGAAATTAAATGTTTATATTAACATTTTATATAGTTTGTGTAAGGTTTGTGGGCACCCAGGTGGCTCCCCAGCTCAGTTGCCCAACTGCGGGGCACAAGTGGTGAACTTTCCCGCATGACGGTGGAATCAAGCCGGCCACGCACGCATCTTGTGCGCTGCCTTGGTAAGGCGGATCAGAGGCAGCGCACAGGCAGTCGCTGCCTGGACTCGGGTGCCGCTGGTAACAATGTTAATCATCTTGTTCATGTCCAATTAAATGTAGGTTCTTGTTGTTGAAACCGTTGGCTCTGTGTTATTCCTCCGGGTCGGGTACACAGCAAGGCAAACCGACCACAATGGCGCCCAACCGTGGTGTGCTACCCACTTGCAGGAATTTCACGGGACTTGGCTTCTTTTTTCGATAAACTTTTTCTCACTCCCCGTGTCTCCTACCGTCGTTCTGTGCTTCCGTCATGTCCGCGTTTGTTGTATTGGCGTGTTTCTGACTGTTTTTTGTGATCGCGGCAATCGTTTTGTGCTTGTGTTGGTTTCCTGGAAGCGTTTCCTTTTTTTGCGCTTGTGTCTTTTTTTTTTTTTTTTGTGCTTGCAGGCAAGCTCACACGGGAGCAGGAAGCCCTCTCTGCCGTTCCTGCGACGCGCCTGGCCAGCGGTGGGGCCTTCTCGAGCACCAACAGTCGTGTCAGAGCCGACCGGGAGTCCGAGCACACCACCCTGCTTCTTGCACCGTCGGAGCAGGCCTCCAGGTGCACCAGGGCGGCAACCGCAAGGCTGAGCGCGGAGAGTTCTGTCATCATACTGGATGCGTGGAAACCAAGATTGGGCTGCCAAGGCAGCGGGGGATGTCGTTCAGAATCACCGCCGCTGTCGATGAGCCGTCGGAGGGGCGCACAGAGCCGTCCGTGTATACCCTCGACCAGCCTGTGTAGTGCTGCTCAAGATGGTGCTCGGTGAGCTGCCTGGCAACCGTCGCGTTGATCAGTCCTTTGAATTTCATCCCGTCCACCTCGAGAGTGACCCTGAGTGGCTCCAGAACAAAGTGCAGTGGGGGAAGGGGGGGGGGGGGCAGTGGTGATGATGTGCTGGCATTCTCCGTCAGCTTGCTCAGCATTTGGCCCAGCTCCGACTCTGGACTCTTCTGCTCTTTTGCCAACAGTAAGCCCCGCAGGGGGCACCTGTGAAAGCAGGTGTTTGGTGAGTGGTGTCACCACGGACCCCGAGCCATGCGGCTTCGCCTGCCCACCTCTGGCTGTGCGTGTCTTTCCCGTGTCCGGAGAAAAGAGCATCCTGGTGGATGCCCTTTTCTCGAAGTGGAGAAACCGTTGAACCCGGTTTCTTCACTGGGAATTCCGAGATAGTTCTGCAAAGTATTTTTGCATGGCAGCTTCAAAAATCCTTCCTTTTGGATGTGCTCATACAATTTCGTCGAAAGGTGCCTCAGGACAATTGAATGGCGGAGGGTTTCTTTAAACCAACAGGGCCTCCTTCACCTGAAGTATGAAATCTGCTCAAGCAGGAAGACAGCAGAATGTTGCTCCTCTGCTGCTGGTTTGTTGATGTAGGACAGGTCGGCAACATGGCACTCCTCGTAGCTTCTGAAGCTCCTCTGTCTTTCCACCTGTTTCTTGAGGTTGCGTTTCTTTTGCTGTAATTTTCCTTCGAGGATCAACCAGCGAGGCGTTGTCCTGCAGTCAGCTTGTGTTTCTTGGTCTTTAGTAGTGGAGACAAACTTGCTGGAACTGGTGCACTGTGTTAGCTGGCACTTCTAGGCACTTTGGTGTAACAACTTCAAATTTCACAGAGTCAGTTGCAGGCCAATTCATTGGTTCAGTTCCTATTGCATGCCTAGCTAGAGCTTTTCGATAATGTAGGCAGCGGCTCCAATGGTACGGATGGCTGTTCTGATAATGTAGATGAAGGCTCTAATGGAGTACGCAGAGGTTCCGATGATATATGTTTAGGATCCCCTTGCTGCACGCATCGCTTCCCATCTGACAATTTCAGGATGTTCTGTGGAACAATGTCACTGCAGAGGGATCTTGTTTTTATACTTGAGCTACCCGTTTCCTTCCTACTCTTGGGCTGGAGATTCAACACGTCCCTTTACTCCTCTCCTTCTAAAGTCAGCAGGAAGAACAAGCTTCTGGCTCTATGTGCTTGTGTTCTTAAACCCATAAGCTCATGCTCTCACAGTTCACTTTAGTGCCCAATACACCATACTGCTAGTTCAGTATGGCAGAGTGAGAGCATGTGCATCCTCATTTACCCGGAGAATGTTGATCAACATACATCTATGGAAAAACTAAACTCACTTTCAACAGCCCTGACATTTGCAAGCGTGAGTGCCGGTTGTCCGACTGCTCCCCGCTTGACATACCGCATGCAGGGTGCCCCATGAGGCTCTTGCCTCGAAGGTTGGGGTTGCCAAACACCCCCTCGTCACTTGCTTGACAAACAAGGAGTCTCTCTTGCAGTCCTCTCTGTGTGCCAGCATTTGTGTTGAAAAAAAAACACGCCCTCACCAAGGTCAACAAGCAGAAGTAACACGATTTACACATTAATTGTAATACCCCCCCCCCCCCCCCAGAAAAAAGTCACAATGGAACATGCCACACATCATTAGTCGATAAGCTGTATTTCTTGCTGCTGCTGGCCTCAGAAAATGGCACAGTTCTGGTTCAGCAAAATGCAGTCATGTATTGACACTTATGAAGCAATCGTGAGGGTGCAGGCTAGCTGGTGTAAATTGAGCATAGTTGTAAACCCGAGACTGGGGATACGGACAAGGGACAAAACACAGAACGACACGGACGAAGTCTCAAATGCAGCTACAAACTTTATTTCACAGGACAAACATATATGTCACTCGCCACCCTTTGTCCCCCTCTTTTTCCCTTCCTTTTCCCAAAACTCTACCCCTTCCCTCTTTCTTTTCCCAGGCCCCCGTACATTCCAGTAAAAAAAAATTTAGATGGCGCCAAGTCAAATTTGCCGACAGATCCCGTGTCAACAGCCTACACCGCGACATCCTGAGGTCACTTCGGCTCTCCCAAACCAGTCGCAAAGACGCCGACAGATCCCCTGTCCACACGCACACACCGTGACAGCCCGAGGTCATCCCGGTTCTCTCAAACTAGTCAGCCGCAAAAATTTTTCGGCTTCCGAACTTAAAGAGCAACTACGCTTCATTTTTGGTTTTGAAAAAAAACAATGCAGTCCTCTTCAGTATCGTCTAGGAAGACCACACGTCAAATGTTACGACGCAGTTCTGTCTAAATGTCTCTTAAACGGTCCGGCAAACTTTGCAACTCGCCAAGCTGCCGAAATCGGCTGACTCGAGTGGGCGAATTCAGGCGCAACCAACAGCGCAGTCAAGGCTACGGCATGGGCGGAGCCAACATTGAGCTAAACGTCATCATCATGGCCCCCTTTTGCTTGTTTTTACTTCTCCGATCGAGCGTAGCGCATGACGTCAGCAACGTTGCCTCTCGGCGCTCAGCAGTGTCCTCGTGATTGGCGTACGCGCCTGCGCAGCGCGCTTCTTCGGAGCAGACCAACCGCCCGCCGTTACCGCCGTCTTCCGCGTCACAACCACCGTCGTCGGCTCATCGTTTTGTGATTATTGCCTCTCGGAGTTTCGTCCACACTATCGACACCACGTGCGCAGAGTCGCAGACTTATGCCGCAGTTGTGCAGACGTCGTCGAATGCCGTAGACACCAAAACGTGGCGAAGAGTGCGGTGCAGACGACACTCGCGCCTGCCGCACGCCCGCCCCCATACCGCCCGTCGTTGGGCCGAGGATCACGTGACATCTCGTACCACGTGATGGCCATGTACTTGGCGGCCCGAAGCCAATGTTGCCGGACGGAGCCGAAGTTTCGGTTTCGACTTCCGCTCGTGTTTAAAATTAGATTTAAAAATATATGTCCCATTTTTCGCTAAGCAAACGACGTAGTGTGTTTTACTAGGGCTTTTTAATTCGAAATCACTCATTATCCCGAAATCTTCGGAATTGAGCGGAGTTGCCCTTTAAGTGGACGGACGTGTGACTGATGCATTCGGCAGACGTCTTTATTCTAAAGGTCTCTCTCACTAATCTTTTCACGTCGTAGTTTTCCTTTTCTACAATCTTTACGTCTCCCCAGGCTGGAGAGCAGTCGGCACATTCATTCAAATGTCTAGCTATTTTCGAATTCGGATCATTGTTTTTTACATTTCTTTTATGTTCCGATAATCTGTCATTCACACATCTTTTGGTTTGACCGATATAAATGACACCACATTTCATTGGTATCTCGTACATTACACCGATCGCGCATACTGTAGACTTCTCACTGTGCGCCCTTTTACACTGGTTGGGTGTTTTCAAAGATGGGGTCAACCGGTCCAATCTGAAATTCCTCTCAAAAACTATGTCGGCGCCGAGCTTTTTTGCGCACGCCTTTAGGTTGTGTGAGATGTCATGGTGGCACGGGATAACCGCCCAACGACCCCGCCAGGGCTCTAGACTCCCTTTATTTCCCGAAACTAGCATAAAAGAAATGTAAAAAACAATGCTAAACATTTGAATGAATGTGCCGACTGCTCTCCAGTCTGGGGAGACGTAAAGATTGTAGAAAAGGAAATCAACGGCATGAAAAGATGAGTGAGAGAGACCATTAGAGTAAAGACGTCTGCCGAATGCATCAGTCACACGTCCGTCCACTTAAGGTCGGAAGCCGAAAAATTTTTGCGGCTGACTGGTTTGAGAGAACCGGGATGACCTCGGGGTGTCACGGTGTGTGTGTGTGGACAGGGGATCTGTCGGCGTCTTTGCGACTGGTTTGGGAGAGCCGGAGTGACCTCGGGATGTCGCGGTGTAGGCTGTTGACATGGGATCTGTCGGAAACTTTGAGTTGGCGCCATCTAAATTTTTTTTTTTACTGGAATGTACGGGGGCCTGGGAAAAGGAAGAGGGAAGGGGTAGAGTTTTGGGAAAAGGAAGGAAAAAAGAGGGGGACAAAGGGTGGCGAGTGACATATACGTTTGTCCTGTGAAATAAAGTTTGTAGCTGCGTTTGAGACTTCGTCCGTGTCGTTCTGTGTTTTGTCCCTTGTCCGTACCGCCAGTTTCGGGTTTACAACTATGCTCAATTTACACCAGCTAGCCTGCACCCTCACCATTGCTTCATTACTTGTTCCTGAGGCAGGCATCGTCCCATTTTTTTCGACCCAGTTGTGGCACTCGTCACCAGTGGCAGTGTATGTAAAAACGTTGCTAGCTTTGTGCAAGTTGGGCCATCGATTGGCTGAATTGGAAGCAGATGTGTGTTTCTTCGGGATCTGCCTAAGAAAGAAGTATGTAGACCCGACTATGTTTGGATGCCTGTCGTCGACCGGCATCCCGTGGAGATACAAGAAAAGGCTGCTCAAGGCTTACAGGATCTGCACAAGCGACTTAATTGGCAACATCCGAGTTGTGTGTGATCAGTTGTGGGGCAACGGCCTGGGACAGGACTTCAGAAAGGCGAAGGACTACAGAGACTGGACTGGACTCAGGCAGATTGACTTCGAGAGACTCTGGTACGTTAAAAGAAGGCTTGTACTTGAAGGCATAAGTGCACGCAAATCGAACACGGGATTTGCTCCCAAGAAAAGCAACATTGGCCAGGGCAGCGCAACGGAACATGGGATTGTCAATCCATGTGGGGCCGTGTTATCGGAACGCGCTGAAAGGCTGTTGATGAAGGGTCCTAAGTTTTGTGTCAATGTCAAGCCATCGCACCTTGATGTTTTTTCGAATATCCAGACGGTCTCCAGGGCGATTGATGTTGACGAAAGACCTACTTTTGTTGATCAGGCACTTGACCGGATGAAAAACCTAATGAAGGACGATTATCCAATTGAAAAGAGAAACTTTCGGGAGCGGGTGGTTGAGAGAGAGTTGAAAGAAAAATCCTTACAGTTGTTGCAAACGGATAAGTCGGGAAGTTTTGCTGTGTTCCCGTTTCACATGTTTAGAGAGAAGGCGCACCATGAGAGGCCTATTTAATGAATCTGACAAAAACTTGACACGATTGAGGGGAGGTATTTGCAAAGAACTCAAGGAGTATGAATTCGACCAATTAGTCACTAGAATCAGAGGCGCACAGCATTCAGAATTGGGCATCAAATTTTTTTCTGAAGGATCATAAGCCGGAAATGCCATTACGTGCTGTAATCAATGAAAATAAAACGTGGCAGAAAGTTGTATCGGGGTTCATCCAGAAGGGGTTTTCTTTTGTGCCGTTGGCGAACGCGTTATCACTAAGGAACACTGCGGAACTAATCGAAATTTTGGGGGAACATCACCATGAGCGTCGGTTTGTTTTTCAATGGACATAAAGAACTTATACTATTCCTTAGAGAAGAATCTCCTGATGGAACGGGTCAAAGACCACCTGGAGCTAAATCTTGTAAAATTTCAGTTTGAAGCAGGAATTTCGGTTGACAGGTTTTTACGTATTTTAGACTATTACTTGCAATCAACAGTGGTTGAGTACAGTGGACGAAAATATATTCAAAAAGAGGATGTATGTATCGGGTCAGCGGTGGCGGCGATTCTGTCGGAGATTTATTTAAACAGTCTAGATTCCAGTGTGTTGAGTTTTCTAGGAGGAACGCCAGAGAACTTAGGTTTTGTCTGACATTACGTCGACGATATTTTAGTGTTTACGACAGAAGAAAAGCTGGGAAGAGATTTGGAAAGAATAGTCAGGAAGTCCGCACCAGAATTGGAATTTACGCTAGAAAGAGAGAAGGATGGGGTCTTGCAGTTTCTGGATTTGCAGATTCACGTGGCAAATGGTTTATGCTGGGAGTATGGAAAACTCATGCCGAAACCTATCCTACCGCGCTCGAGTTGCCACTCTAGGACGGTTAAATGCGGCATTATTAGATCATTATTAGGCAATGCCTTAAACTGATCTTGCTCCCACTACGTAAGTACGGCAGTGGAGAAGCAGATGTGTCGACTAAAGAATGCAGGGTTTTCGGGTGATGGCATAATCGGACAGATTAAAAAGCCAGTTTCGGGACATAAAGGGAGTCTAGAGCCCCGGCGGGGTCGTTGGGCGGTTATCCCGTACCACCATGACATCTCACACAACCTAAAGGCGTGCGCAAAGAAGTTCGGCACCGACGTAGTTTTTGAGAGGGATTTCAGATTGTACCGGTTGACCCCATTTTTGAGAACACCCAACCAGTGTAAAAGGGCACACAGAGAGAAGTCTACAGTATGCGCGATCGGTGTAGTGTACGAGATACTAATGAAATGCACTCTAAAAAAAAGGGAGCGTGACTTAGTCCATTCGGGGAGTAAATGCGCTGACTCTACCATTAGTCCCCTTGGGGACTAACGGGGATGGGAGCAACTGTTGCACCCGTACGGATAGTCCTTCACAGTTGGTCCCCCTAGGACTAACTGTTGCGCTCTTGCATTTAGACCCCTGGGACTAACAGTATAGCGCCCTTCCATTTAGTCCCCTAGGACTAACACATGCACCCACCACTTAGACCCCTAGGACTAACTGTTGCACTCTTGCATTTAGACCCCTGGGACTAACCGTAGCGCCCTTCCATTTAGTCCTCTAGGACTAACACATGCACCCACCACTTAGACCCCTAAGACTAAATGTTAATCCCATACATTCAGTCCCAGAGGACTAAATATTAATCCCGAAGGAGTAACTGTTAGACCGTCACAATTAGACCCCTAGGACTAACAGTTGAACCCACCACTTAGGCCCCTAGGACTAAATGTTAATCCCATGAATTTAGTCCTAAGGGACTAAATATTAATCCTGAGGGACTAAATGTTAATCCATTACATTTGGTCCCTAGGGCAAATATTTGAGCCTTTGCCTTTTGTCCCCTAGGACAAGCTGTACGCTTAAAGATGCACTCCTGTTGCTTCCACGGTTTTTCAGTTTGCAGCTCAAGTCAAGCACACCTTTATTTGAGACCTGCTGTTAAATACATGTAACAAAATACAATGAAAGTAGTACAGTGAGCTTCAGTTGTATCACAGCATGCACCAGTTAATTCAGCCTGTTCAAGTTTGAAATCTAAACAAAAAACACTGCACATATGGGGTGAAAAAACATAAAACATGACTTATTTTGGGGCATTAAGAGACACTGATATAAGCAAATAAAAAAAACAAGCTAACATTAAGAGACACTGATATAAGCAAATAAAAAAACAAAAGCTAACGGTGAAGATGAAAATTATGAACACATCCAACAAGTAAAACAAGTAAACAAAAGACAAAGAAAGTAGTAGTGGGCTGGAGTTCTATCACAGGGTGCAAAGCAGGCACGGCACTATAGTCAGCGACAGGTTGAGAACCCAGGACAAGCTGCCCCCCAAAGCTCTCTACACCACAATGCTGGAAAGGAGGTGAGTCCCTCCTCGACCCGTCTCCAGCAATTGCTGTGCTGAGGTGATAAGAGTAGACAGCTTTGGGGAAAGGGGAAGGGGGTGGGGAAGGCGGGCTTGTCCTGGGTTCTCAACCTGTCAATGACCGTAGGTAAGCTTGAATTCTAAATAAAAACAATGCACATCTATGCGAAAAACATAAATGATGTAATCTGACATTGGTAAAAACAAATTAGGAAGATGGAATTCCACATGCATTGTGCATGACTCAAAGTCAAGAACTGCAGTTAAAAACATAAAAAAATTACAAGATTAGTACAGTGAGCCTGAATTCTATCACAGTGTGCCACAAAGCACAGCACTAGTTCAGACCCTTTGTAATTTAAATTCTAAACAAAAACATTGCACATGTGGTGTGAAAAACATAAGAAATGACATTCTGGAACATCGAGAGACAATGATATAAGTAAATAAAAAATAAAAATAGTGAAATGGAAATTCTGAAAACAAGATGAAGTAAAAACTACAGGGTGCTTCAGAAAGTGCAGGCCAATGTGTTCCCACCAGAACTACGCACCCACAGCAAAAGGCTGGTATCATAAGGCCAAACGTAGGAAAATGAATAGCCTAGGGAATATAAAGGTCGTTAATTATTACAAATAATTAACTTTTTAACCAACAAAAATAAGAACATGATTAAATGATATTAAAAACTCGTTAGGTATAATGCAATACCACTAAATTGCCTCACTTCACAAAGATATGCGTGCATAGCATTCTTTCAGTGTCCTGAAAAAAAGTATCATTAAAGCATAAATTGAAGGTACTTTCATAGGGCGCATTTTCTTCAGGATGCTGTAAAATGTGGCATGCACGTTGCATCTTTTTGAAGTACAAAGATTTAGTAATTTTCGGTGATGCCCAAGTTTCTTAGTTGATCTACGCTTGTAGCTTTGTTAATTAAAAAGCAAATTGATCAAAATGCTGAACACCCTTTTTATTCCGAACATTATTAATTTTCCTAGATAGAAAAATAAAATCAACCTCTTTGCTGAGTGGTGCAAAGTTTTTTTCATTAAAATTTCGCCAGAAATTCATAAAAAAGAAACCTTTACAAGGTGTACAGCTGCCGGTGGGATAGCCTAGCTACAAACAATACCTATGGCAACCCGCACCAGAGGGCTAGCTGGGATGCCACAATTAACCCCAACACATGCGACATTAACTGCAATGCCTTGGAGCCTCTCGGACTGAATTCCATATTGAACGCCCAATACATCGCAGTCATGGTGGTAATTGCACCCAGCAGCGAGTCTTCCTTGACATGAAGATCATCCACGGTCACAACGAATGATGATGCCTCATAGACGTTCTCCTCATAGCTCACTGCTGGGTATGGCTGAAGTGCGTCTGGGTCCAAAAGAAATGTAAAAAAAAATAAGCATTATTTCAACAAATACCATGGCCTACATTTCCAAATTCTGTATTTTCTTTTGTAATTATGTTATCGTATAGGTGAGACAAAGTGCCAAGCATTCCACCCAAAAAGTTGTGTTGTGCAGATGTTTAGACAGCATGAAGTTAGTCAGCCCTCAGAAGGGTCAGATAAGTTCTCTGCAGTAGATGGGTGATTTGGTTAGCACAGTAAGACTACTAACATAGGATTGAGAACATGCTCACATAGTAGATACACAAACAAATGCCAGTATGATGCTTATTCAGATTAGAATAGACAGAAATTGAACACAGTCTCCCCAGGTTCTGCAATATGACGTACCACTCCACGTGCCCTAAGCTGTTGCGCATTGAGCACAACAATGTAGTGCAAGGTACATTATCACATTCCTCTGCTACCACTACCACGCTCTCTTTTTTACTAATGCCGTGTCAAGTCAGCTACGGTCACCATGGCAATAATGGCATGGTTTGCCGCAGCTTACAGCAGTGCAAGACAAAGATAAGTGTGTCCCGGTTCTGCAGAACTCGAAAAATTTCCATTTCTGATTGCGGACATCTTCCGAGATGCACACATTTTGTGCATAATTTACCAAATCTGCATGGTGCAAAAAGCAGATTGGGCTCCGAATCTTTGAACTGTTTGCACTTTAATTTCGCATTTGTTTCCTACCGACTGCTTGAAAACAGGTGAAAGCGCTTCATTACCTTCATTCTAATTCCAACTCTCTGTATATAAAGGAAAACAATATGGTATTTCATTCAACTAAAGGTGGATGCACAGCTTCGGTTCCATAACACGATCGTCACCATGCTGAAGAAACTGGAGGAGGTAAAAGGGGCCTTCTGCGGAGACAACCCAACAACATTCTTGAACATGAAGACCATTCTCCGGTCTCGATTGGCCAGAGGTCCTCTCATTGCCTATGGTATGTGAAAAAGCGAATGCAAAAATAGAAATGTAAGTTTGACGCTGACGCTTTTTTTTTAACAATTGCTGCTTGCAGGACGATTTTATCCCTGACAAAAAAGGTCCAGGACCCAAGACTTTCTTCGGTTCGGAGAAACGGATCGTTTCTGGGAACTGGTCAGTGAAACTCTCCGCTAGCACGACTATGGAGGGGGCACCAGTCATGTGCTTATGGGTGTATTACATAACGGGACTCTCCTACCCTGTGGCATGTGGACAAACCCTTGGACTCCTCTAAATTCTGCTCGTTGAAAATAAAGTCTTTCGATTCAGTTTATGTCGGAGAAGCTCAGAAAATTGCTTATGGACGTTCGAAAACAACAGGAATTCCGAGCTTCTGCTGATGACAAGAGACGCCGAATAATTCGTTTTTAATGCTGTGAAGGAGGTAACTACGCTCAAAAAAAAAAGCACAGGAATCTACTTTCCCGAACAGCACTTGGAAAGTCAATCACCGTAACTCACGGAAGCAGCTCAGCGAATCACGATGCCGAAACATAAGATTAGACAAAAAAAACCAGTCTGAGTTGTCACATTAAGCAATGCAAAACGTCACGCTTGTTGTGGTTAGTGTCGCAACTCATTGTTTTGGTATAATCATATGTTTCGGCATCTGCATTCGCTGAGCTGCCTCCGAGAGTTATGGTGATTGTCTTTCCAAGTGTTGTGCGGGAAAGTAGACGCGCGGGCTTTTTTTAGAATGTACTTATTTTTTGTGTTATCCGCTAAAAAAAAGTTTTTTTTTCAGCACGATTGTATTGTTATTGTTTATGATAGGCAAAAGGAGCCACTTTGCAGCACGAAATATTTTGTGTGATTGTTTCCAAGAAACGCCAATTTCTGGCGTCGTTCTAATGTTTTTTTTTATCCGTAAAACCTACCAGAACATCGTTATAAAATTACTATTTTGATAAAGACATTTCAAAATATTTTCTTGCGTCATGGCAAATAAAACACGTGTTTACTCTTAAAGATTGTTACTGTTTTATTTAACACATATACAGATCAAATTTCAATTCTGTTACGCAGCACAGAATAACTTTGGTTAAACAATATCAGCGAAAGTGCGAGAACTGCATCACTGCAGTGCAGCATGTCAGCTGACAGTCCAAACACGAAGGAGCAGAAATTCTACGATACAATAAAAGAGATAACCTAAAGTCGGGGTCACGCTGCTTATACATCATACAAAATACATTCTGCAGACATCTTTCAAAAAGAGTCACCGCGACATCCGTGCTTTGTATGCCACGTGACAAAGCAACCTCTTGATTCGGTTGCCTCGTGGCGTACGAGGCTCGCATGTCGCGGCGACTCGTTCCGGAGCATGTCTGCAGAATGTATTTTGTATGATGTATAAGCAGCGTGACCCCGACTTAAGGGGGACTATACCCCTGCATTTTAAGCGGGCCACCGTCCCTCCAAATTTAAGGGGCAAAATATCTAAAAAATGTCCCTCTTACCAAGAGACTCTGACCTCAAATTTAAGGGAGACGCCGTATCGCCTACTTTAAGAGGGCTGGTGTCTCACTTAATTAAGAGGGAGAATCTCCATGTAATATTAAGAGGTCTGTCGCCCCCCTTAAAGTTAAGTGGGAAAAAATCGAAGAAATGTCCCTCTTACTAAGTGGGACAGGGCTTAGAGTGTATGGCAGCACCATGGGTCCGTCTCCAACAACGGTAACTCGCAATCTTTGATGACTTTATTAATAAGGCAATCGGCCACGCATGAATGTAATTGCGGGTTTTAAGGATGCTTCTTGTAGATTAAGTTAGGATTCGAGTTCTGCGTTTTCGTTTTTTTTTTTTTTTCCCTCTGAAATTCGGCATGCCTTTTTTTTTTCTAAATGATGTTTTCGGTTTTCATCGGTTTTCATATATACAGATGCAAGCTAACCGGTTTTTGTCGATGAATATGTAATGATGAAATACACTCTTTTTATGCTTGTCCATCCAAAGTGCAGTACATTAGGCACTTAACTGTTTTATCTGTTGCTGTATTTTCAATTTAGTAGTGTGGGTGGTTTTTTTTTTTTCACGGTGTCCCCTACAGTACAACCTGATTCAGATCAGACAAGACAACCTGCCCCCTCTCTCCTTGAGAAAAAAATCAAAGGAATAAAATACAATGCCAGCAGTTGAGACCCCATCTTGAGAGGACAAGAGCAAACTTGACGCAGGAAGACTGGATCACGAACAATACAAATTTCCTCCACAAGACATGCCCAAACTCCCCTTCAGCAGTGTTAGCCGGTGAAGTCTCCACCCCACTAGGCCCGCGATACTACACTCAAATGCTGACCTTTTACGGTTCAAACCGAATTTCCGAAAATGAATTCGGCCTACTTCTATCAGTTTGAACTGAAAACACAGAACCCTAGTTATTACCACAAAATGAGGATCTACCCCCCCCCCCAAAAAAAAAAAAAAAAAAAAAAAACGCACTTCAGTGCCATTTTAAAGGGTCTGTGCAACAATTTTCGGACTTTGGGACGTTAAGCATGGGAGTTAGTCTTTACCATCTCTAGAATAGTATCTGAAAAAAAAAAAATAAAGACGTGACTTGATATCAGAGATGCGGAATGGAGCCTCCCATTCCATTCCGGCGAGTAGAGGTTTGTTGCAATTCCACTCCTTTTAACTCCTCAGTGAAAAGGCCTAGCCCATTCCCACTCCTGGAGTGGCTGGGCGGTCCCATTTCGTTCCTTTATTTCTGACCCATGAAATTTTGCTCCTAGCAATTGTACTTAAAAGCCGACAAAAACCGCTATACAAGCCAGTGTTACAAAGACACAAAAACCATAGAAATAAGCTTAAGCTCCAAGTCAATAATGCTGGAATGTCACGAAGACCACTAAGAGCTCTGAATTCTTACTTGACAATGACAAGCTTTCACACCAGGCTGCCTTCAAAGCAGTGACAGTTGTGTCTCAGAACGACACAAGTGAGAAAAAGAAGTCTCTCTCTCTGCAGGTGAGCATACGTTTATGTTAAACTCTTTCTTTTTTTTAATCTGTTATCCTTGCATAACATGGAGAGGACAGCGGACAGCACAGGAGAAAAACAACTTTAAATCAGTGCTTTCGCGATGCTCTGCACCATTTCCATGATGATATATTACATGCAGTGAATATAGAATCCAACTCGTTCGAGACTTTTATAACTCGCATCCTTGCATTCTAGGTCGTCACTGCAGTCTGTGCTCATTGCAGGCGCGTGCGGATGCATTATCGGAGTTCCACCGGCGCTTCACGGATATTCTTTATAGAGTGAAGAAAACTGCAACGATATAGAAGTCTTTACCTAAACTGCGACGCCGGGTATTTTTTTACCAGCTGTTCTACTTTATAACCTATATAGAGCTGTCGAGATTAGTCAAAAAAGTAATTAGGGTTACCTTTATAACTAATGTGAGCCAAAATTATGTCGATTGGGACATAAATATTGGTGGTTTGTTAACGCATGATGAGAAATAATCGTTTGTGTTAATCAATACCAAGTAGACCTTCGTAGTAGCCCAGTTCCACTCAGGTCAGCACACTGTAGGGCAACTCGAGTATTCCATTCCCGGATTTAAAAGATCCAATTCCATTCTGTCACGAATTTCAGCGATTTATTTTTTATTTTGTTATCTTTATTCAGCCTAGACATCGGAGTTACGGTGATGGCGTGAGAAGCCGCCTCAAAGTCAGTAGGGAATTGTAGTAGGCCGTTTTTCTCTACTACGGTATCCGTGAAGAAAACGCCGCAGCTGCGCATGCGCGCCGCCAGCCGTGCGCATGCGCGGCTGCATAGTTCAAGGTCTTGTGGCGGATTACAGAGCTCTATCCGGGTGCTTAGTGGGCTGCGGAAATGGTCTACTACAATTCCTTTGTGACGGTGGCCGGACTGGCGTCCTGTTGCTTTGTTCCCTCACGAGAGGATTTGGGTTGACCTCCGCGGGGGTTGGGAGGAGGGACCTTGCATCAGAAAACCTTCGAAGCTGTCATTTTTGTTTAGGCTTGTTTTTCTCATGGAAGCGAGGACGCGCGTAGGATTATATTGCCTCGCGCGGGTTTGTGGGGATTATCTTTTTCACCACCTGTTTCATTTCGTTTTCGCTAATGGAAGGAACCATTGAGTTCGAGATCGGGCACCTGATCACCAAGGCCTTGGCGAGGTCAGACGGCATGGTTGTTTTGGAGGTCAGCCGTTAGTCTACATATGCAGGGATTTGGGGAAGCTGCGATAGTTGGGGGCAGTTGGTCTCGCCGGCGCTCCGCTCATTGTTCTGCTCTTGCTGCCTCGTGAGTTTTTAAAACTTTGTTGCTTTTCGTTTCTGTTGGGCTGGTGCCCTGGTTTTGCCTGAGTGATGTTTGGGGCTGTTTTTCGGCGTGTGTATGTGTGCATCATAGATCATCGCACCTCGATCGACGCTGTCAAGTCTTCGTCTTTGGACCTCAACTTCCAGACCAGCTTGCGGACTTCGGCTTCGTCGCCCTGGACTAGTCGGATAGGTAAGACTTTTTGACTTTCCGTGATTCGCCCCGTTGAATTTTGTTGCACGGGTGTGGTCTCTTCGAACTTTCGAGATTTTACTAACTGCATGTTAGTTTGGTTACATAGATTTTGTTTGGCCGATTGGCGTAGAATGTTTTGTTTGTTTTTGTCTTTGCGGCATAGTTGCCTGAGGGGTTGTACTTTTTGAGTGGCGTGCTCGCACCCGTTTATTTTTTCCCATTCGGGAATGTTCTGAGCTGGATCTTTGTCGCCGTGCGCGGCTGACTTCGTCTTATTAATTTTTTTTTGTTTTTACCTCTGCATGTCGTCGCCTCTCTACCTTACTCTACACCTAGCGTGGACCTATCGCCTGTTAGCGGTCTAACCCGAATCTTTTGTTTAATCTCGGAGTCGCATTTTTAAAATAATTTTGCCCACTTTGTGTTACATTCGCACTTCACAATTTCTCCAACACATACAATCCCAGAAACTCTGCAACTTTGCTTGATACGCACAAGTACCCCAACACAAAGATGCATGAATGCTGCAGGTGCTGTCATATATAGAACTTATTTAAACGAATTTATGAGCTCGTGTATCTCTTTTGAATCATTTATACGCTTCCGTGCAAGCATCATCAGACTGGTGCGATGAAGTTGCAAAAGAATAAGTGTTAGCGTTTAGGAATTAATGAAAACTGCGATTCCTGGGGCACCGTTTTGGAATTTTTCTAAAAACTTTATTTTCCCCTTCAGCTTCTTCCTCGGCTAACATGTCGCACACCTTCGGGTTCCACCTCATTGTCCCTTGTGAATGTCTACCCTGGGGTGCGACCTGTTCGTCAGAGCTTAAGCTCTGCGACGAGCATGGTACAGTCCCGGCATGAAGTAGCTGGAACATGGGATTGATGGCCGAACTGCATCGCAGCGTGACCTCATAGCGCTGGTGGGAACTGATCAGTGCCTACGCGTACGTTGGGCAGACAGCCCCCTGCACCTCTCTATCTATTTCTTTTGCCGGTGGTACGGGTCATCTTTCCATGCTTCTTAAACAGAATGCAGCTACCGCAATGGCACTGACAGCAGGCTTGCGCCCGCCACCGTTTCAAAAACGCTTCCCGCCATTGCGAACTGTGAAAACAAGTGCACTCTCAGCCTTATCTAATGCGGGGTATTTGTTGTTTGTCATTGCTGTTCGACTCGGGTTAAATGACGCTACGAATGCTTACACTCTAAGGCTTCGCTCAAATAAACAACGCTAGCAGCAAAAAATGACTCCTGCTTGTAATGCTGCCAGGCACAAGTCTGCTACCAGCGCTATCGCGGTAGTAGAACTCTGTCTCAGAAGCAGCGAAGGATGATCCGCACCGCAGGTAAAAGAAATAGATCGAGAGGTGCAGAGTGGGTATCGGCACCAGCATGCGCGAAGACGCTGACCAGTTCCCAACACCACTTTTAGATGACGCTGCGACGCACTTCGGCTGCCGCTCCCCTGTTCCAATTAGTTCTGATTGGGACCATACATGGCGCATAAATTTCTATGCTCGGCATATAGCCATCCAGGTCGCACTTTCATACAGAAAAAATCTGCTCACAAATTTTCCGAAGCCATCAAAAATGTATGGTCTGAGCTAAATCTCCCTGGAGCATAACTGACGTCCTTGCCAGCGGACCCTAGTCTCACCTGACAAGGAGTGAACCAGGTCGTAGATCAGTTCAAACCATTAATTGCACGTCCTGCCTGCTTCTCCAATTCATCCTCACCCCTTTAGGCTATTTGAGTTTCGTGGAATTTACCTAACCAGCCCATTATATCATTTAGGTATGCACCTCTGGCCAGCATACTGAAAGGGGAGCCTGATAGTCCACTTTTCCCACTGTCTCAGGGTGGTCTCCTCATCACTTGTTAAATGTTCCTCTGGATGGACCAATATGTACAGAACAGGAGCTACGGCCCCGCAGGGGGCACCTGTGAAAGCAGGTGTTTGGAGAGTGGCGTCTCCACGGACCCCGAGCCATGCGGGTTCGCCCGCCCACGTCTGGCTGTGCGTGGCTTTCTCGTGTCCGGGGAAAAGGGCATCCTGGTGGTTGAGCCGAGCCCGGGGTAGGTTTGGACCCTTCGGGGCCCCCCGGGCGAGGCAATACACCACTTCGGCCCCTGCTTCTCGTAGACGGGAGTCCTGGTAAGGCCCGGCCAGGATGATTTAGTCTAGTCGCCACTTCTACTATCCCCTCCCTACTTTCACCCTTGTCTTCCCCTCCTTTTCACTCTTCTCATTTCTCTTCTTTCCTTTTTCAACTTCTTTGGCGGCAAGGGCTAACCTTGGGTGGTGACAGACCCCTTGTCCAGAACCACACTTGGTTATAGTTCCTGGGCAGTGCTAATAGCATAACGTTTCCAGCAAAGCCCTTTTTGTTATGGTGCGTTATCTAGCTATTCCCTTGTTGGGCTCCGTGGTGGGCGGCACACCACAGGTTCCGAACAAACTTCGCCTCTTATGGCTGCCTCCTCTTCTAAACCCAACACGGTGCGCCCCCCTAAAAGGGGTTGCTCCGTACTTACTTTTGAAAAAGCATCTGAACCACCAAAGTTTCCAAGATTTTTTGTCCTTCAAGCCCTTGATGAAGAAAAGCCACTGGCTAAGCTCTCGCCTTTCCTTGTATCTAAATGCCTTGATGCCATCATTGGCAAAGCTTTCAAGGCGAAAAAGCTTTCTGGCTATCTTCTCGTAGAAGTAGAAACTGAAGTTCAAAGCAGGACACTTCTAAAACAGACATGTCTAGGAGAACACAAGATAAAGGTCAGCCCGCACCGGACACTGAACAGTGTCCGAGGTGTCATCTCCGAGGCTGACCTCATTGACTGCAGTGAGGACGAAATTCTGGCTGGACTCCAGAAACAGGCTGTGGTGGCCGTCAAGCGAATCACCATCCGCAAAGACGGGCAGGAGCAGCCAACCAAGCATCTGATACTGACCTTTGAGCTGCATACGCTTCCTACGACCGTTAAAGCTGGTTATTTGCACTGCAAAGTCCGGCCTTTCATTCCCAATCCACAAAGATGTTTCCGATGTCAGCGCTTCGGGCATGGCTCACGGAACTGTCGGGGCCGTGAAACTTGCGCGAAGTGTGGCAGCAACGACCATGTTGCTGACATTTGTGAGAATACTCTCAAATGTGTGAACTGCCAAGGCAATCATGCTGCTTATGCCAGAACATGCCCACAATGGAAACAAGAAAAAGAAATTCTAACTCTTAAAGCACAAAAGAACATTACCTACCAGGAGGCAAAACAACAGTATTCCTTTCTTGCAAAAGGAACTTTTGCCCAAGCGGTGCTAAGGGGACCAGCACCGCGAACAGAATCGAAGGCCACCCAGGTCTCGCCTGAGGTCCTGGCAGTGGCTCTTCAGTCCCCAACCCCCCAGCAGCGGCAGCAGCTTCCTCCGGTTTCTGGAGGGAGCGCGCCAGCTGCTTCCCGACCACGGGACAGGCAGGGAACCCCTCTGTCTGTCCCCACTCCGAGGGCCCCCGCCAGGGAGAAGGAGCGAGAGTCTCGCCCCAACTCACGGGAGAGGACCTCGTCCAAGGAGCGGCATCGCGCCGCTCCTTCAACAGCTGAGGGGCAGGGACAGATGGAGTTGGGCGACGCTCAGCCCAGCACCTCCACTACTGCTCCTTTGAGTGAGGGCGGTCGTGGCCGGGGAGTTCGGCCCGTGCCTCGACATTGCCCAGACCTATACAGCAAGCCTCGTCTCAAGAGGTGGAGGCGAAAGACGAGGCCACCGAGCTTTCCGCTCTTTCGTCCGACCAGGACGACATGGAGTGGGAGACAACCAAATCTAAGAAAAAAACAAAAAAGTCAGTAATTCCACCAAAGTAGTTTTTTGTGGGAACTACATTTTTGGATTGGGTTTAATTGACTGTGTTCCGTATACTTTCATCTACTCCTGATATTAATGCCTCCACTTCTCCTTCAATGGAACTGTCGAGGCTTACTTGCAAACTATGATGATGTTACTGACCTGCTAGAGGAGCACAGTCCTATTGCCTTCTGTTTGCAAGAGACTCACCTGAAGGAAAGTCACTCGAAAATCCTGAAGCATTTCCAGCTGTTTCGCAAGGATCGTCAACATTCGAGCCATTCGTCTGGAGGTTCTGCTGTTGTTTTACAACGCTCAGTCCCTTGCACTGAAGTTCCCTTAAACACATCACTAGAGGCTGTTGCTGTCCGTATACTGATTGACCGTTTAATAACTATTTGTTCTGTATACATATCTCCAAATTATCACCTGGAGTATAAAGAGCTCGAAGCTCTCTGTGATCAGCTACCTCCTCCTTTTGTGCTCGTAGGCGATTTTAATGCTCATAACCCTCTGTGGGGAAGTGCACGAAGAGATACACGAGGAGCACTTATGGAACGTTTTTTGGTTTCAACAGGATTGTGGTTGCTCAACTCTAAAGAGGCTACACACTTTTCCTCAGCAACACATACATTCACATCAATCGACCTTTCACTTGTGCATCCGTCATTACTTCCACTGTTGTCATGGAAAGTCATCCCTAATCCCTACGTCAGCGATCATTTTCCCATTATTTTAGATTTCCAGAATCATCCTGTCACACTTCCAACACGGTCACCTCGGTGGAAGTTTGACAAAGCCAACTGGACACTTTTTAAGCAATCATCTCTTTTAGCTATTACATCCCTCCATCAGCTCTCTGTCGATGAGGCAACAGGTCATGTCACAAAACACATACTAGAAGCCGCTATGCTTGCCATACCAATGACGTCCACTCACCTCCCCAAACGGCCTAAGCCGTGGTGGAATCAGGACTGCAAAGAGGCAAAGAAGAAACAAAATAAAGCATGGGGCATATTTAGGCGATATCCAACGCCAAGTAATCTTATTTCGTTCAAGAAAATGAAGGCGCGTGCACGATTTGTCCGCAGGCGGTCAAAGAGGAATTGCTGGGAAAAGTATACATCTTCTGTGAACAGTCAGGCAACACCAAAGGAGGTTTGGGATCGAGTTCATAAAATTAATGGCTCGTATCATGCTTTTTCCGTTCCTCTTTTGACGAAAAATGGAATATGCCCTGAAAGCCTCGAGGAACAAGCAGATATTCTTGGAGAACATTTCGAATTTGTTTCTAGCTCAAGAAACTACACACCTACATTTCTTAAACACAAAGCACAGATGGAAAAGAAGGCTGTTAACATTTCGAGTGGTTTTCAAGATCCCTACAATGCTCCATTCACAATGCGTGAACTTGAAATGGTTCTCCACTGTCCTAAACAGACTGCACCTGGTCCAGATGGAGTTCATTACATTATGCTCCAACATCTTCATCCTTCAACTCTTGAGCTTATCCTATACCTTTTCAATAAAATCTGGTCTGAAAGCCATTTTCCGTTCGCTTGGAGGGTTGCCTTCGTGGTTCCTTTGCTGAAGCCAGGAAAGAATCCTTCATGCGCATCTAGCTACAGGCCTATAGCTTTGACAAGTTGTTTATCAAAGACTCTTGAAAGAATGATCAACAGAAGGCTCGTGCACTTTCTTGAAAATAACAACATTCTAGACAGATACCAGTGCGGCTTTCGATCTTCCCGATCCACAGTAGATCACTTGGTTCGTTTCGAGACAGCCGTGAGAGAGGCGTTTGTGAACAAACAACACTGCCTTTCCGTGTTTTTTGATCTGGAGAAGGCGTATGATACTGCCTGGCGATTTGGAATACTGCAGGACCTAATCGACATTGGTATCCGTGGGCACATGCTCGGCGCAATTAAAAGTTATCTAGAAAGTCGTTCATTTCGTGTAAAGCTGGGTACCACCTTCTCTCGAGATTTTTTGCAAGAGAATGGAGTTCCCCAAGGGGGTGTACTTAGCGTCACTCTTTTTATTATAAAAATGAACTCCATTGCCCATGTAATACCTCGTTCAGTTCAGTATTCTATCTACGTTGATGACCTTCAGGTTTCAGTGTCATCATGCAATCTTTCCATCTGTGAGAGGAGGGTTCAAGTGGCAATCAATAATTTAACAAGCTGGGCTAATACAAATGGTTTTAGGTTTTCTACAGAAAAAACTGTCTGTGTATGCTTTTCTCGCCGGCGAGGATTTTTTCTAGAACCCTCCTTAACCATCTATGGACTTCCTATCAAGGTGAAAAGTGAACACAAGTTTCTAGGTCTCCTCTTAGATTCAAAGTTAACGTTTGTTCCGCACATTAAGCAATTAAAGTCAAAATGCATCAAATCACTCAGCATTCTCAAAGTGTTGTCCCATCAATCTTGGGGTTCTGATCGACTCTCTCTCCTGCGCATTTATCGTGCAGTAATTCGCTCCCGACTCGATTATGGCAGTTTTGTGTATGGTTCAGCCAAAGCTTCAGCATTGAAAATGTTGGACCCCATTCATAATCAGGGGCTACGGCTAGCCACCGGTGCTTTCCGCACTTCTCCGATCGCCAGCCTCTATGCAGAGGCCAATGAATATTCTTTAGAGAAAAGACGTTTCGCTTTGGGGTTTATGTATTCACTCCGAGTAAGATCAGTCCCTCTCCATCCAGCTCTTGAATCGGTTGAAAAAATCAAGTTTGAGAGGACTTTTCAAAATAAGCCAAGTATCGTCCCTCCCTTTGCTCTGAGGCACGCTAAGGCAGCAGAGTACTTTGACCTTGACCCAAAGCCCCCTGTGACAAAGTACAGAAGCTCTGCAGCTCCTTGGGAGTATTCGTTCATTAACTGTAATTTCACCTTGACAAATCACAGAAAGAAAGATACTCCCAATGAAGTGCTGAGGCAAGAATTTTCTGAAACACAAAGCCAGTACCAACATCACTTCAGCATTTACACAGATGGCACTAAAACAGATTCTTTTGTTGGCTGCGCAATGGTTGGACCATCTGTTTGCCATGTAAAGAAACTTAACCCTTCTGCTACAATTTTAACAGCAGAGTTGCAGGGTTTATTACTTGCTGTGGAGTATACACTTAAGAAAAGGCTTCGTCGCTCTGTAGTCTACACGGACTCTCTAAGTGCATTAAAAGCCCTTGTTTCACTAAATGTAGTAAAAAATCCTTTGGTTGCTCAGCTGCAAGATAAGATAATATCAGCCACCAAAACTGGGTACGAAATTATTTTTTGCTGGGTGCCAAGTCACGTTGGCATCCCGGGTAACGAGGAGGCAGATCAGGCCGCTCGCTCTGCCGTCACACACTTTGTGGACGCAAGAGAAATCCCTCCAAAAGATTACTGTAAGAAGGTGAAACGTTCCATAATGCAGAAATGGCAACATGAATGAGACCGCGAAGTAAACAACAAGTTACATGCGGTGAAGCACATACTGAAGGAATGGGAGAGTGCACGACATCGCGAACGTTTCTACGAGGTGGTTCTCTGCCGTCTAAGGATTGGCCATACACGACTAACGCACGGTCATCTTCTGCGTGGCGAAGATTCCCCGGAGTGTGAGCATTGCCATAGCCACCTAACCATACATCATATTTTACTTGAATGTAATGCGTATGACCCAGAACGCCTTGACCATTTTTCGCAGCTATACAAGGAGCATACCCCATTACATCTTATGATTTTACTTGGCGACGAACCTCTTATTCCACACTCTTGTGTTTTTAATTTCCTTAAAGCAATCGGCCTTCTACACCGACTGTGATTTTATTTTAAGTCCCTAAAGTCAGTTTCATACCTTTTACACTTATACACACCTCATGATCATAGTTTTATCCCATCATCTGCTACTAGAGCTCTTTCTTCTCCCTAACCCTTTTCGGCAATAGTTTATGTACCTGGCGCATTATAGCCTTAGATGCTTTTGCGCCACAAAAACCCAATCCAATCCAATCCAGGAGCTACGGCCAAAGCACCTATAACACTGCAAAGCAAATATACTATCACAATGGCAGAGTAAAAGATAAGAGACAGTTTGGCTGAGAACTGTGGCATTGATTCAGACTTATCACTTAGCTTGCCAGGCTTGAAATGGAACTTTACAATTTCGTGCATTCTGGGTATATAGAGATCACCAAAAACACCCTATAGGATGTTACAAAATCTTTCAGGTTTCTCATCAATGAGATGAGCACTCAAAAGTAAAATACAATACATGGATCTTATGCTTTGTCAGCATGCAGGCAGTGTCTCCCCCTGAAATCATGGTCACATCCTCTAGCATCTGCTTCTTGCACTTTAGAATATTCCTTGTGGCAAGACTGATGACTGTTGCGACTCCTTCCGCCATTGCCTTCATGGGCTCGACCTTCGTCTGCCGTTCAAAGTCTCTCAGAAACTGAAAGTAAGGCATACATAGATTTGTTTGTAAAAATGCCACATGCCAAAAATGCCAATATTTTAAGAGCGCTTGTGATTTTAGCTTGCTATAAATAATAGAAAATATGAACTAGATCGTAGGCGTTGAAGCATTAAAGGGGTTATGACACGAAAATTAAATGGATAGATTATTCTTGAAATGGAATGCTCATAGGCTACTTAGTATATACACCAAGTTACGCAATTTTTAGAGCTCTGATAATTGCAATATTCAATTTACGAATTTTTATAATTTTCATCTGGTGACCAGGCAACACTGCTCAAGTTAGTCACACTATGGTGTCCATAAGCCACGTGACCATGAACACTCTCTTATTCTAGGCGCCCCATGATCGCCCAAGCTCTTCTCGTCGCGGTACGAACAAAACCGCTCGAACAGCTCGGTAAACTGAAAGCTATTCTCGCTCTCGCCCCCCGGCCGGTTGACCTTCCACCCTGCACGCGCCTGCGAGACATTCCCGGACGACGGTGACCACGGCGAACTCGTCGTCGCTGGAGCTCGTCGCCAGCGGGTCGCAGTCAAAATGAACAGCTTCCAACACCTCTTGATAGCAATCACTCTCATCGCTGCTGCGATCAATGTCGAACACTTCGACAAGGCGATCGATGCCGTAGACGTAATCGTCACAGACCGGATGCTGGAAACGTGGAAGGTAAACGAGGAAGCTGAGAGTTGATATGCCAAGAGAGCCGAGTCTGTGAGTGCGTGCAAGTAGACACCGCGATGGAGGCTGGCTACGTCATCAGCCTCCAGGTCCGCCCGGATCTGCCCCTCCGAGGGGCCCGCATATAAATCGATTTATCCACGTAATTATCGCGCCTTTTTCAAAACAAATCTAGCAGGATTACAGGAACCTACAATGGGTCCTAGCAGTATGGTTATGTAATATTTTATTTTTGGCGTGTCATAACCCCTTTAAGGTATGGGAACCGACATCATGAACTTGAAAGCTCGTGATGCGTGTCCCTGTCACTTTATGTTTAATGCTTTTAACCTTGAGATCTAGGCCAATAAAGTCCTATAAGCTAGATTTTCTTATTTTCAATCTATATATTTTTATAGTGCTTTTGTACATACAGAAGCAGTGTCAAAAGAAAGGATAGATTAGTCTTATAAAACAGGTAACCAATAAAATTTGCAAATTTTCACTCTATAACTATGCAGAGCTTCTTGAAACATGGTTGAGCCATTACAGTGAGTGTGTATGTTGCAAGCATGCACATGCTAGGACAGCTGTATAAAAACTAAAATGTGGAACATCTGAAAACTGCTCTATGCCATTTCCAAGAAAAAAAGTGGGGGAATGTATGGAACTATTTTCACAGGCTGAATATTTTGTAAATTCGGTCCAAGATAGATCCCTGAAATACTCTGCTCCGGAAACTAAAATCTGCGAGACGCAAGGGAAGCAAGATCCCCAGGTCTCTTTGTGGATAACAAGCTAACTTTTCATCAGCCAGTAAGACAAAAGATGAACTAGTGCTCACAGCTTTGTCCAAAACACTCCGATAACCACATTCTGGGGTACATACTTCAACCAAAGAATGAAATGCCCTGAAAAGTAAACCTCAAGACTGCCCCCCATTCCTATGGTTTTGTAACCAGGGGCAAGTAACTGCAGTGTACAAACCATTTGCAACTGCAGTCACTGTGGCCAAAAGGAAATTTGAAGATTTGTCTGTCTGTACACACAACCTTCTCTGCCAGCTCTGAGATGTGGTAGCAACTCAAGGGGGCTCTGAGATGTGGTAGTAACTCAAGAGCTGGGGATGTCATGAATGAAACGTTGCATGTAGCCGCTCAATGTCTATACAGGAGAGGGCGCTGCGGTCAAATGCTTATATAATCGCGTTAAACTTTGCATGCATTGGCTGAACGTTTATAGACGAGAGGGCGCTGCGGTCAATGCTCAAATGCGTGTATACCCTATTGGAAAAACGTACAAGAAACCAACCTGCTGCTTGTATAGTTCTGGTATGACACCAATATAAGTTCTTGATATTATGCATGCAGCTAGTTTGGTTTGGTGTTCTGCATAACTGGAGAGACTGGCACCGCTATGGCTCCGGGTCTGTCTATACTGGCAGCCAGTTTGCTTGCTGATATGATTCGGTGTGGCTGGTATGATTTTGCGTCCGATGACGTAGGCAACCGCCATCTTTCCACCAAAAACGCTTATACCACAGGACCACCGATATACACCACCTCATGTTTACAAACAAACCGGAGCGCCCCTACCGGACGCCACCGGCGCCGCGCATGCGCGATGAGGGTGTGGGCAAGAAGCTCGCCGTCGCCCATAAATAAACCATTGAAATGAGATGTTGTCGGCGTCGGTGTGAGTTCCCCTGCCCTTTTTCACGCTCGAATTGTTCATTCTACGTCTTCCTGGCGATGTCTGACTATCTTGAGCGGCGTCAGCGAAATTACCGAGGCTCGTTACACCGCAAAACTTCGCGTGAATAATGTGACATGCCCGATTCATTCCGCGTGGACGCCGCAGTATGTACGCTAATGCTTGATTCGCATGATGAGATTTCGCTCGCAATTTTCAATCGCGACGCCGCTCGGGCTGCAAAAGCGTGAACCGTGGCTGAGATGGTCGACGTCGATACTGAAAATCGGAAGCAGAATCGGACCAAGTGAATTAGGCATAACAATTCGGTGATGGTCACTGGTAACAATGATCAACATCTTCGTGTATCTACTGTTTACATGGAGCCTGCTTACCAACCTTCAAATTTAACTCTTTTGAGGCCTGCACTTACTTCTTATCGCAAGCACCGGGACAACATTAGGTCTACGGGCCGGCGTCGTCTAAGAGAGCAGACGACAAGCAGAAGCGTTTGAAAGAGCAAACGACAGTTCGAACGATCAGAAGGCCGTTTGAACTTGAAGACGCACTGAACGTAATCCGCAGGTGGTCCGCACAACTTGATGGTTTTCTGGCGTTCATGTTGGAACAAAAAAATAAGTCTGATGACCTCAAGTATCCGTGAATTCAACCCACAGTGCTTCCCGCCCAAGCAATCGTTGTCCGAAGGCGTCTGCTTTTCCCTTTTCACGGCACATATCCAGATTCTCGGACGAACCGAGCACGTGAAAACTGACCTTCAAACCTTTCTCGACAATTTTGGTCGCGGCGTTTTGACGAGAAGGCAGGTTTTGGTCTGGTTCCTTTCAAAACAACGCAGGAATACACGTCTGGCACGGGGACTTCTGCCCACAGTTCCAGACCGGAAGTGCGACCGACGCGCCACCACCGCGCCGTGACGTAACAGAGATGAGTTCGTGTATAACCAAATCATACATGCAGAAAGACGACCGACGTCTTCCATCGCCAACGTCCATCGTTTACCACCGGTATCGTTACATACACCATACATGTCGAAAAAGAACATAAGCCGCGTTTACATGAATGTGACATTCAGCCCATCTAAACGGAGGTCGCATCGCATTTTGGAACGAGGAGGATTATCGGAGGGCGCTCGCTGCGGGAGCGAAATAGCGGAATATAGCGGAGCTGCTCGGTGAGGGCGGCCCCGTCCAAACCTTTGCGAAGTACGACTTGCGCGTCCGAAGGGGTCACAAAGGCTTCGGTGCAAGCACGAACGACACCGAGAGCTCCGAGCACTGTAGAGCACTGCATGGTAGCGCAGAACGAGAAGCTCCTACCTCGGTGCCGTTCCTGGCTGCGCAAGAGCCTCTCGGACTCGGGGTCCGATTGGTCCGGTCGTGATCGGCGGTCTGGCGCGGCGAAACGAGGAGGCTTCCTCAAAGCGTGCGCACACACGTCGCCTCTCGTTCAGAGTGAACCGGCGGCCCGACCTGGAGTCCTAAACGCCTTGGTTTTGACGCTTCTTCCGTCTCGCAACTTCTTCCACAGCATCGAAGACAGCGGGCACGATCTCTACGTTCACGGAATGCGTCGAAAGGCCTCCACGTGCGATGCACCGGAAAACGTGCTGCGGCTGGTGCCGGAACGGAACTGCATAACTTAGAGCTTTGAGTCAACGTGCACGGCAACAAACCGATCGTGACACCAAGCCGCGGATACCGCATCGCCGGTCGACAGCGGCAAACGGCCCGTTGCTCGCATCGTGGGCCGTGACTCGTACTCGGCCAACTTGGCGTCTTTTCGTGGCCCCTCGCGTCGTCGCAACCGGCCACAAACCCACCAACCCTCAACCGTAACCGGTGTCGGAGAAAAGCGAAACCGAAACGTAAAGCTTCCGCCCAGTGGCTTCCGCTGCCGCGGCTTCCACTTCCGGTCGTCGCGGAGATGGCGGACAATGGCGAAGATAAAGGGGTGTGGGGGGTCGTTGGGCTCGTTTACGGTTTACGGCACAGATGTTTTGCGGCCCGTTACTACTGCGTCTCTGGTTCTAAAGTCGACGGCGCCTCTCATAGTTCAACCAGGTGTGGTCAGCCTGTTTCAGCGCAGCGCGGCCAGCTCGCCTCGTCCGATCGCCGGACCGCCGGCGACTTCCGAGTTCGGCCTTTAGGCCTAGGATCCAAAGGCGTCTGTCTCCGTGAAGCGGTAAGCGAATCTCGTCCCCTTTTCGTTCTACTTTTAAATTAAGTTAGGTACTATCGTGGACACTGTTAGCTATAACACCGCAGCGGCGGCCGTCCCGTACCCCCAGCGCCTCGTAGCAGGCGCCGTCCGGAGCTCCGCGCATGCGCCGTGTGGCGGACTCGCTCTTCCCGTTTGCGAGCACACCCTCGCTTTGTCGTCTGCTAGGCGCAGAGCAGGCGGTGCCACAGTGCTGCTCGTCTGGTACCCTGGCTCTAGCGAAGTGGTCTCAAACTCATTTTAAACCGGCGATTTTGATCGGGGGAGATTGCAGAGTCATTGGGGCATTAACCCTGTCTACGTTTTTTTTTTGCTTTTTCAGAAACAGGATTTTGCAATGCATCTTTCACAATATGCGCTCGCAAACCAGTATGAGCGCAGCAGGTGTGATACAGAAATAGACTTATACTTCGTTTCACCTAAAGTCCGAATGCAGCGTACGCTGCAGAGCGACATAGCCAATCAAATAGCGCAAAGGTGCAATGTCACGGAGTGCATCACCGGGGGACACAATAAGGTGCAAAATGTGAGCTTTTGTCGCTTTTGGTTGGCCTTATCGTCTCGTAACGCCGCTGCGCTTAGACCTAAAGTGAAACGGAGTATAACTGCAAGTTTGTCTCATAAAAAGAGAAAAAAAGTAGTCTACCGTGATATTACAATTAGGGGCGATGATTATCCTTAGCCAGCGGAGTCAGGGAATCAACCGTGGACACCTCTTACGCGGTGGTTTGCTGAACCGTGTTCAGGGAAAATTGGCAAGCGCTGTTTCGTCGTCTGCTCTGTGCCTAGCAGACGACAAAGCGAGGGTGTGCTCGCAGGTGGGAAGAGCGAGTCCGCCACACGGCGCATGCGCGAGGTTTCGGACGGCGCCTGCTATGAGGCGCTGGGGGTACGGGACGGCTAGGGAGCCTATACAGGAACTCTAGGGACGGCCGCCGCTGCCGTGTTATAGACTTATAGCTAACAGTGTCCACGATAGTACACTTCAGTGTTAGCATGCGTGCCAAGTGTTTGTGACAATTTTGAACTAGAATAATTGTGCTTCATTGCGGTTTGTCATTTACCGAAAGTGTAAATAGAGCAAAGAACGAGGAGCCATGCTTGAAAACGATGTATGTACGATGTTAACTTCTACCTGGGCGGCTTTAAAAAAAAATCAAGACTGGTTTCGATCAAGTGAGTGCCTCCCGGTTACGGTTGGATGCGAGGCTGGTCCCAATGCAATGTTAAGCACGTAGAGCGTCTTTCTGAACGGCATGTAAGCAAATTAACGATCAACGAGACGATCGTCGGCGAGAAGCTACGAGTGCCGGCGCCGAGCGACGAAGATTTCTCACTGTCGCTGCTTGCGCCGCTCGGTTCTTTGGCTTCTAGAAAACGTCGCTCATCGCCTTGGTCGCTCGCACCAATCGCTTTCATAATGTGTCTCGTCGCGCGGCTGACTACCGTGTTCAATCGAATATAAGTCGACCTTTTTTTTCTTTTTTTTCGGAAATTGTGCCCAAAGAATTTCGACCTACATTCGCGACCAAATTTTGCGACCCTACCGGAGGCATGGAGCTATCGAGTCACCGAGCCGGCGTTGCCGTAGAACCGCGCCGGCTCTACGGCGGGCGGATCCGCGGTGGCCGGTGCCGCTATCGCGCGAATCTCTCGAGCGTCGGGTTTCGCCATCGCGCCTCGAGCCACTAGCGTTCCCTTTGCTGGGCAACGGGGAAGGAGATGAACACGATGCGCCATGCACTTTGCCATCCATCCTCGCAAACGCGAAAAAAAAAAACAAAAAAAAACGGAGGTTACTTTTGTTTGTTGCTTGAGGCGGCGCGACCAACGCTCGGCTCGCGTGTTGCTCGTGGCGACACGGCGACTTTGCTTGCATCTTTGTAGTTTGACTTTCGTCGTTTCGCACCTTCTTTGGTTTCTTGTCATTTTACAACGGTGTCAGTGAAGTATTGTTGCGAATTTGCGAGGATGTCTACCAAGTTGACGAATCTTCGGACGACGATGACATGTCCAGAAGTTGTGACGGTGATTAAGTTTTTGGCATCGCCCCGTGATTTAGCTGCGAGTGATGTAAATAAAGGTTTCTTTCTTTTGCCCCAAAATTTCCCATGTTCTTAAAAATAAAAAAAAAAAGGTCGACCTAAATTTGAATTATTTTTTTTTTTATTCTCGGTGGGTCCAACGAATAGGGTTCCACCTATTTTCGAGTAAATACGGCAACTTTAATTTTTATTTTGAGTTACGTCGGACGTAACTCGAACGCTAGACAGTTACGTTGGGCGTAACTAAGTTTTATTTCGGGTTCCGTCGGACGTAACGTTAGCCACTGCATTACACTTATGCAAAATAGGGGCTGCTGGTTCATCATATAAACCAACCATTTGTGTTTAGTTAAAACGCATCACTGGCCTAAAAAAAATTCTGCTATCCTATAGGAATGTAGCGCTTCAGATGAATTTGTTCATTTTTACTGTTAGTCCCTGCCCCACCAGATACAGCATCTGGCCTAAAGCAGTGTTCCGGATCTTCCAAGACCTCAGGCGGGTCGTCATTCAATCCAGGAGTCGGCGGCGTCTCATGGGCGTGTTGCTGGTGCTTCTTACTGGATGGTGCTACCGAGGGAAAAGTGGACGTGCTTCGGAAAGGCAAGTATGGCCGTCGTAAGTATGCATATTGTTTTTACCTTTGCTCGAATCCACTTTTAAGAAATGCACAGTTCGCATGTGTGCATCTCTCAATGCTTCTACAGTCGGCTGTTATTATTTGGAGTGCTCCAACTCTGTCAGCGCTAGTTTCTCTAGATCATGCAAATGGGATGCAGCACTAAACCATATATGCTCTTGCAACAAACAGTGCTGTGCTGAAGCACTGTGGAATCTACTCTAGCTTTATATTGCAGCACAAAATAGTTGACGCCAAGTATAGCTACTTTTGTGACTCCGTTTTACCAAAAGCTCTGCCGAAATAAACTTGCCACCTTATAGGTAGTGCAAAAGAACCTCGCGTGCCTAACCTGTAGAAGGGCATTTTTTTTCATAGGTCAATTTTTTCCTAAACCAATACCTTCAGCCTCCTTGAAATGTTAACATCATGTGACACACGGAGGAACAGTAAACCCCTTAATGTTGGCGAACCTTTAATTTTCGCAGCCTTTAATTTTGCGGAATTCAGTAGCTGCGATTATGTCCTCTGTGACCGATTCGAGAAGAAATAGGGGCCACAAAGATAAGGGGGTTTTACTGTACATCAGAGGAAAGAGGAAGTCACTTTTGTTTGTATGCAGGAGTAAAACCAACAACAACAATCATGGTGTCGACACTTTGTAAGCCTATCTGTGTCTATTGAATGTTATCAATTTTATTTTAGTTTGTTAAACATTGTTGCCTGTACATTGTGGGATGTCGTCTTCAACACGAGCAGTGGTTTTCCTCTGAAGCAGGCAGCATGGACGCGTGCCGCAGCACAACATAGTTTATTTGCAGGTGGTACTGAAGTTTGAAGGATGGTTCGCACAATATGGGGGAATCACAATTCAATGTTCTACCTCGGGCGTAGACAAGATTTGCTCATTCTAAATCATTTTGTCTAAAAATTGGGGATTTGCGACGAATTTACCTCCATGGTTGGAAGGGCCAGACAAGCCTTGTGAGCGCTTCGTTTTCTAGCCTCTCAGTCCTGAACCCACTCACGCACCACATGTGTAGATGTTTCGATAGGTGGGAGCACTTATTTGGAAAATGGTGAATGGCAACTGTTGTTTTCTTTAAGGTGGACTGCATATTTGCAATACTTTTTCTCACTTAAAAATATGTCTTACTAAAAATATGTAGTATTGCCGATGACAAAAAGAGAATGGCTGGGCGTCCTCCAGCACGTGCTTGTGCTTTTCACCCCGCTTTGGACAGATGTGCTCACTCCAGGCTCATCAGGCGCTGAAATGTCATCGAAGGTAGCAGACGGGCTGATGGTGGAGCAATTGAAGCTTCTCCCTGCATTTCTCATGGTGTCAGTGAGCGTGTATTTCTATACTCTAACTTAGCTTAACCTGCACAGAGCTGAGCAGAATAGCCTTGGCAAGTGCCCTTATTGCACATGCATTTGTACAGCTGAGGCACTTTATGAATCAAGAACATTGTGTACCTTACCTTCAAAAACACATCATTTTGGGGGTGCAAAAGGAATTCTAAGGCATATTTTTGTTTGTATTGTCCTATTACGCATCGACTCCTTCAACTTAATGCGGAGTCGACCCGGCCTCTTGAAAAATTTAATGCCTGCCAGGTAATTGTTTTGCATTTAGTTGATATATCAGTATTCAGTTAGGTATCCCAAGTCATTAGTCGTTGAGGTGGAGTCTCTCTGTAAGTCAGTCATGTTTAACATTCATAAAAATGCTTGTCAAATAATAGCACTGTCGAGGACATGTACTCAGCTCGAACAATCGCTGGGCACAAGCTGGTCGTGTGGTTACAGGCAGCAAACATCCCAGTTGGAACGTCCTATTTCGCAATGTAGCTGCAGACTAGGTGAGGGCCCCACTCACAAACGTCTATACTTTGCGTCTCTTTAGGGTGGACCACTTTTGATACTACAAGCCATTGCAGCAAAAACAGCATGACACATGATTATAAGCTCGACGTACCATGGCGTCCAACTAGAAGGTCACATGGCTTGCTTTGTGCACTGAATTTGCAAGGATGGTCGCTTCTTAACTTTAAGCTGAGATAGTTTGGAATAATGCTCTCGGCTTTTAGTGTTGCCCGCCATGGTTAACAAGTTGGTGATATAGTGCTGCATTGAAAAATCTGCATTCGTGACTGTATCACCTTATGAATGCATACTAGCTATTAAACTCTTCATTCTGCAGAGAAATGAAATGCACTTTGCTTCCAATTGCACACGCTTCTGTAACTTCATGATATGAAGCACCTTATGGCTGCAAGCTCTGACCGATCTTGTTCTGTAATCTGCGCAGGCCCATTGCAGGGAGTTGCTTTGAGAGCCTCACCAGAGTTTCCTGCCCGTGGTCGTTCTAAATTGTTTTGTTGTAGGTATGCATCCTTTCTGTCTTTCCTTTAATTGTACTCAAACGTCTTCGTTTCATTGTCGCCGATTTGCCTCGAAATTGGTTAAGCACAGAAATGGACGCTGTACAACTGTATCGCACATATTTTGTTCAAGGTAACTTTTCTTTGCCAAAGTTACAGATTTTTTTATGAAGGTTAGTCTTTTTTGTTTTTATTTACGAATTTATGTGAGTTTCCATGGGCAACACTAAAACGTTATGCCAGGGGCAAGGACAAGTTCACTGCTCTAACTTGTTCTCAACTGATTGCAAGAAATTTCGTTAATGTCGTGAAACCTCCTTCCAGCGCTTGCTTTGTAGCATAAAAAAAATTATACATAGGACATACTCGGTTTTTAAACGGCTTGCTCATTCTGCAGGTCTGCCTGCCATAGATGTCGTGCTACTGGAGAGCAGGTGAATTCGATTGTTGGTTTTGCCATTGTTTTTTCTTAGCCGTTGTCTTAATAGTTCTTGTAAATTTAGAGATTTTCCCAAAAAGCAAGCCGGGAAGAATATTTAGTTTGATTAGCTAGCTGAAAATAATGATTTAGTACCCCTTAGTCAGTAAAATAGATACTGTGTGCCGCTGTTAGTGTCAAGCCAAGATCCACGCTTTTTTGGCATTTTGCTCAGAGGAGTACCCATTTTTATTCGTTAGCCTCTTGGTGCGCCAACCAAACTCTTTCTATCCAGACACCTGCCCTCTGCTGCTACACTTTACCCTCATGTTCAGCGAGTGTATGAACTGGAGTTGTATCCCCAGTTGACACTTGCTGAGCACGAGGGTAGGAAAATCTTTCCATTGCAGCAGAGCCATATATGGGGAGAGTCTGGCAGTCTATGGATTTCGCTGCCGTAACGTCTCCCTTCCGAGTGAGCTATTCAGCCTGCGGCACAGAGCAAGAGGCGTGAGCGCATGCGCGTGAACTCTAGGCTGCTCCTAGCTGAGCGGGGAGGCCGCCATTTTCATTCATTCGCCCGGCATGGGATCGATATACAAATTTCGGTTCTTTCCTTTTATTTGGCAGGCTCTGGCAATAAAATGATATAGGGTTATTCCTCGGTGGCTTAAAAACCTAAAGAAAGAAGTTCCTCCATGTTTGAACGCAAACTTTTATTCAGGCAAAAAAAAGAAATAAGGCCGTAGCAGACGACGCGTAGCCTCAACAGTGCTCCGTGCCGACAGCTTTGTGTCAAAATGGCGGTCGTCTCCTCTTTGCCTCTTTGCTGCCTTCTCTCTCCCTCCTTCGGCGTTGGCTAAACTCTCCCACTATACGGCTCTGCATTGCAGGAGTAGTTTTATTTATAGTCTTTACAGTTGAATGTGAATATTTGACAGAAATCTCTCAGGTTGGGGCGAAAGAGGGTTAAGTGAATGCATTTGATCATTCGCCTTAATTCGGTACCCATCATTTTAACGCCTACATGGCCTTGTCCTCGGGGGTGACTCTGACTAAAATAAAAGGATCTATGTGCTGATCACGAAAGAATATGCTAGCCATTCTAATGTAGCTCTGCCAAGTACTTGATTGTGATTTGTTTTTATTTTCAGCTACTTGGGTGCCTCAAGATCTGGAGATCCTAGTGGCCACAAGCTTGGACTCAATCTTCTTTTGTGGTCTGGCCAGGACCATGGGGGAGGTAGTCCCAGCAACAAGAGCATCGCAGTATCTCCCTGCCTGTGACTTTCGATCTGCGTCACGACAGGGGAGTCCTCGTGCCACCAGGTGTTAGGTATGCCACTTGAAATATGTATTCTTCTTACCTATTAATAGAACAGCAAAAGCACTACTAAGCCTAAAATGCAAAAACATTCCAATCTTGGGTTGGATGGAGTTCCAATTACAAAAAGGAGTCTGCAGACATGATTAACATGTCTACTTAAAGCCCGCAGATGTAGGTTCGACATGTCACAGAAATAACTTCCCGCAGATCACTTTGCTCGTGCTATACCCAAACAAATTCTTAAAATAATCATTGTGTTGCGTTAGTGTCATCAATCTTATGTACCTACCACACCCAGCAGTCGGGACATGTGAAATAAAAAAAAAACAGGAACTTTCACATTGTCAGCTCTGCAAAGATTTATATAGTAAACAGAGCATAGCACGTTCAACTTAAGAAAAAAATTCAGTGCAGGCCTATATTCATGGTTCACATATGTGTAATTGCTCTTCATAATAAAGTGAAAACTGCTTAAGTTGTGGCCCACTACAGGCTTTCTATTAGTGTTAAAAAGTGTGTTAGAAAACATGATTGCACTTTGAAGACGGGGACATTGGAAGGACAGACACCACAGAGCGCTAACTTTCAACTGATTTAATTCAAGAACCTCAGCATAGAAACACACTGCGTCACCGCACCACATCTCAACCAATCCGTGGCCCTGCCACGGACTGCAAGTGCGCCAACTCCTAATCCGCCAAGTCAATTGACGCCACACTGACACAACACATGCTGGAACTATTTATAGCGTCAGCCTCCATAATCTCACTAACAGTCCTATCTTTGTGCCTAGCAAGAACAGTAGACGAAGCAAATAATGGTTTGCACCCGCAGTCATGACAGTGACACGACAGATCATGACTGCGGGTGCAAACCATTATTTGCTTCGTCTACTGTTCTTGCTAGGCACAAAGATAGGACTGTTAGAGAGATTATGGAGGCTGACGCTATAAATAGTTCCGGCACGTGATGTGTCAGTGTGATGTCAATTGACTTGGCGGATAAGGAGTTGGCGTACTTGCGGTCAGTGGCAGGGCCACGGATTGGTTGAGATGTGGTGCGGTGACGCAGTGTGTTTCTCCGCTGAGGTTCTTGAATTAAATCAGTTGAAAGTTAGCACTCTGTGGTGTCTGTCCTTCCTATGTCCCTGTCTTCAAAGTGCAATCATGTTTTCTAACGTACCATACCATTTGCCCTACAATAGCACTTGTTAAAAAGTGCTATTATGTTTTAAGCAGCTCGCATCAAATATTTTCTTGAAATACATAGGTTCATGGAAATTATTATGTAGATGTTGGCAGACAGTCATGGTGAGGCCAATCTTTAATGCCAAGTGGTCCACTTACTCTGAGTTGGTTGAGTCTGTAAATATTGTAGCTTGCAAATTAAATTTTTATGGTACGCAATGGGCACAATCATCCGTAATGACTAGCTCTACCTAGGGGAACTTTATACGTTTACTACGGCAAGATGGTTTCGCAAAACGAAGTATTTAGTTGATTCAACTCCTGCACTAACCTTGTCTTTAGAAACTTTTTTATATTCTTTACGATGCTGAGATAAGATTCTGGAAATAGTTTTTCTAGAACTACTCTAGATATTTCCAGTTCATCATTTTTCTCGCAAAGCATTCAAAAGGGCCAAACCCTGTAATGTACGGAGGGAACTCACAGAATGATGCGACTGACAGTTTGAAACATTCGGCACTGTAACAGTAATAATGACATGTCAATTATGTAATGCTCATTGTCGCAGATCAAACTGCTCTTTCCGTCTACACTCATTTTCGGTAGACCCATTCAGGGAACTCCCACCCGAGACTGCAGCGCTGGGTTCTGCGAAGTAATTTGAATGAATATAGATGCAACAGGTTTCTTTGAGCATGCGTCTAACACATATTTTTCATATTGAATCTGCTAACGGTATTCATGACCATATCCATAATTGTATCCACATTCTACCAAATTTTTATTTTGACATTTGAGTTTTCGACAGTACTTTTTTTCAAACATCTGTGCTTGTTCAGCCGTACTCAAGCTCATACATCTTGTCTTTCGCTATTACATCAGTATATAAAACTGTTGATGCCGAGTGAAAATTCAAAGTACCGAATCTGTTATGCGAGTTAAGTAAGAACCAATAAAAAGTTCTACAAAGGAATTTTTTTTAAAGGGGGCTGTATGGGTATTAGAATAACACGTGCCATGCTAAAAAAATGCAAATTCTTGTTAGGTATGCAAGGATGAGAATGCTGTACCGTTTCTGATGTGTCACCAGAAAAATCTACCATACAGTGTTGCTTATGGAAGTTCAAACTGTTGAATTCGAAGGCTAGAAGTTTTATTCAAGAATGTTCCTCACTACAAATGTATTTAGAGATCTGAGCCACCAACTCATGCATGACTATGTGGCAAACATTCATTTTCATGTGCATTATAGTTCACAAGGTCTAGTCTGCGTTGATTTATTGCATTCATGCTGAAACTGGGAGGGGTTCCCTGGGTATGATTAAAGAGACACACATTTCTTGAAATCAAAACATTTGAGAACGGACAAAAGGAAGAATCTGAGAACGGCATCTTAGATTCTCTTTTCTTTGTCTTGTCTCTAATTTTTGCTTTATTTCACCTAAGGCATTTAGTTTTTTGAGCGCAGCTCTTAGGCACCTGTTTCCGCATTTCGCGGCGTCGCTGTCGGCGTAACCGCCCGCCCCACTAAACTTGGCAGGAAATTGAATTAATGTTGAGGTCATGTGACGTTAATATTTCCGCTAAGTCTAGCTGAGAAACTGAATTTTTTTTATGGATGACGTGACACGGTCATGCGACGTCAATTTCCCCGCCACTTTTAGCGGGAAAACTGCTTTAGTGTTTAGGTCACGTGACATCAATTTCCGCACTAAATTTAGTGGGAAACTTAACCCGCTAAATTTAGTGGGGAAATTTTCCCGCTAAATGGGAGGGAGCAGAAGATAAGGAAGAGAGGGCGAGGAGGGGCATACCCTCCCATCCTCCTTTTCAAGATCTGTGCTTTAATTTCACATTACAGAGAATTGTAAACGTTTCATTTTTCATCTCATGTTTATTGAACTTTTATATTGCAGGTGCGCTCGCAGCACAAATCTGGGTTGTGCTGATCCTCTACGCACAAGTTAGGAACTCCTGAGTGGCAAGAGTGGGAGTTCGGTCTGACAGCTCAAGGGACACCATTGTTCAGTATTGAATTTATAATTATCTTCTTTTGAGCAAACTTAAACTTTGCTGAATGCGATTCTTCTAAAAATTAATACCTGCAACCAAATTTACCAGGTCACTGCATTTCGCCTCTGCTTTTAGTGCTCCTGGAGGGCCTCGGATAAGAGCTTACTGGTGTGCAAACATCATGCTTGTTTGAAACCACTCACTGGTGTGGAGACTCTCTGACATCCAGCATTCCAATGAAAGGTGGATGTCTGCAAGTCCTTCTTGAACGATACAAGCGGGGAAGGAACCATACAATCGTATCGTATTGGGGGACATTCTACAGGGTGTTTTTTTGTATGTTTTACAGATTTTTTTAAAAAAAACCTATAAAAGCTACATTTACGCGGTCTGTGCACGTGGGTTATATGGCCAGGGCGGCATAGTATAAAAGGCTAATTCGTAATGATCAGTCGGCTTGTTACAGAGAAGTGCCAAACTTCTTTCAGAAAACTAGATGGATGTTCATTCTAGCGTAGTTTTATCCCGCGAATCTGAATATCCCGTTCGTTTTCCACAAAGATATAACTAAATGTGAGAAAACACAAAAACATCCTACCAATAATGACATCGTAAGAAGACCTTTCGGCCGCCAAGCGCGTGTCGCTTAAGGGCCGCACGTCCAATCGCAAGTTTTCTAGGTATATTCTCCCGCACTGGCACCAGTCGTGACATATTTTCTGCCCTTTTAAAAAATAGCATGTGCGTGCATAGCTTTGATAGGCGCTGAAGATGCGTGAGCAAAGATTTTGAAAGCTGCTTTTGTGACGTCGCTCTCCAGGGAAGTGCCTCCAGCAGTACTTTAAAAATGATTCTATGCAGCCTTGAATAACCAAATTGAGAAATAATTTTGATATTTTATATCCTGGAGGTCAAAAGGAATATTTTAATGTGTTTCCTCAAATGAAAAACCGCTTCAGCTTCCCTTTAAGTATAATATGTTTCTTAAAATTTCAATTTGTGGAAATAGATCCATGGGTTTCAATTAGAAACTTGCTAAGTATCATCTAAACACACAAAATCAACTTTATTTGTGAAGATATAAAACAAGAGCAGCATTTTACGGCGTTCTAAAAAAATAGTCAATTTGGACGCGTTTCGAGGCTTCGATATGTTACCAGAGCGCATCTTTGCGCCTGCGATCCTGCTGCCCGGTGGCCGCAGTGCAAAGCCACCCCCTCGCCTCCCTTGTAAGATGGAGGGAAGCAAGGCGCACGTGTGTTGCACAACTAAACTCCTGGGGAACAGGGGTGCTATGTTGCGCTTTTTGCACTCCCAGGAGACTTGAAAGAGGGAAGTGACGTCAACGACTAGAACAAATGCAGATTGGATGTTGACAGAAGAAAACAAAATCAACATCCAATCTGCATTTGCTGCGTTGTTGACGTCACTTCCCTCTCCCTAGTCTCCTGGGAGTGCAAAAAGCGCAACATAGCCCCCCAGGACCGTGGGCGCAGAGATGCGCTCCGATAAGAAACCGAAACCTGGAAATGGATCCAAATAAAGCGTTTTTACAGAACGCATAAAATGCTACCCCTGCGTTATATCCTTCTAAAAAGAGTTGATTTAGTGGTTTTCGATGACTCGGCAAGTTTCTAATTGAAACCATCTGTTCGTTTTTAATAATTAAAAAGTTAATTAACAAATTGTATTTATGTATCCGACTGATCGTTACGGTTAGGTCCCCATATACGTACCCCTGGCCGTACAACTCGCCTGCACAAACCGCATTAATTTAGCTTTTACGACCTTTCTAAACATATATGTAAAGCTTAAAACCAAATCGCCCTGTACAACAGTTAAAAGCCGATACCAGCATTGTAGAGCCATATGGCTCCACCATGCTGGTATTGCCTTTTCGCTGGTATAGGATGTCCCATATTACGTTATGCATGTATGGTTCCGTCTGCATACATAGTTCCGCCCTAATCCACTACGCTGGTATAGGATGTCCCAGAATACGACACGCTTGTATGGTTCTGCCCACCTGTATCGTTCCGCCTTAATCCACTATACTGGAGCCACCTTTTCGCTTGTATAGGATGTCCCATATTATGGTTACGCTTGTATTATCCTTTTCCATCATCTTTCCATCATCGAGATTTTCCAACGGGGTAACCACGTTTTATACCACACTTTCTCTTTCTGACATGGATGAAAACGAATGAAAGGCTCCGCATGCTGCGGCTCAGTGTCTACGCAGACAAGCACCACCAGAGCTTCGCCCCAATCAACATCATTCACCACGTGGAGATGCGGTCAATTTTTTAAACTACAACTGTGCATTTCTGCACATTTAGACTTACATAGAGCAAAGCGTCTCAATTCAGTTTTCAAAATGCCAACACCTTGAACAATTTGTTCATGTCACTAGTGAAGTGAAGGCAATTAGTGAAAATTAGGTCCTCGCAAAAATTTAGTTGTACACAGTATTTACTGCAAGTAAATCACTAACTGGTTTTGTCAAAAACATCTGTTATTTTAATATGATACAGAACCCGTGCACTGTTTGCTGTTCGAAAATCGCGGGAACTATTTTCTCATGTTCTGAATTTTGTGTTTTGATTGGTTCTTCAGACATTTTACCCCACGTTACTGGGTGCAAAAGAGTCAGTAACATCTCAAGCCTCTTCAACTATGGTGCCTAGAATGCTTCCCCATCTAATTTGTCTTGCGTACTATATCACCGACGCACTGAAGGTGATCACAAAGTGACAATGGCACACAGGTGCCAGCTTTTTTTCTGCATAGCAACTGTGGCAATTCATTACAAAGATAATTGACAGCATGTCATTCTATCAGTTATCTTGGTGGCTGGTTGCAGAAGTGCCGGCAAAAATGAGCTGCTTCAAAGATCGCTATCATTCCTGCAATACATAGGCTTGCTGCTGTGCCAATGCCACGATCGCGACAGGACCAATGACATCCTGTATGTGATGTGTATCGGTGGAAACCAGGAAACCAAAGATCAGAATGTGGAAAACACACCAGACTGGAGATATGTTGTAGGCATCATACTTGGACTGCTTGCACATGTGTGACTGGATCACCACTAACTGCTCCTCTCCACGCGTCACATGTATAATCTAATAACAGGCCTTGACCCACAAGTTTTATAGGTTTCTCAAGAACGGCATGCTAAAGTGAGAAAGACTTAATAGCCAGAGGGCAAACAAAAGCTATGTGCGTTATATGGTGAAAATACAGTATGCCATGCAAACAATACAAAGTGCATACCCTCCTAGTATTTATCAGGTATGGATACGTCTCCTGTGCAAAGTCGACACCCATTGATGTTAGTGCTTGTAGCCTCTTGCATGCAGTCACGTCCATACGGCGGTCGATCTGACCTTCGTCAGGTGCCAGCTTTCGGGCTTCGCTGCATAGTCACTGTTCATGTGCCTCGAGGCTGCTGCCGTCCTCGCCCTCTGTGGGCAAGGTGAACCTGGTCTGTAAGCAGGAACGTTCAATGTTTAGATGATTATGTGAATATGATCTGAATCTGTTAGAAAATATGCTCCCTTTTTTTCCATAGATCAAATCATGCAAAGGGAATAAAAAGTCGCGCATATATACAGGGTGTTTTCAGAAAAGCGAGCCAAATCACTCCTGCAAAAACTATGCATTGCACAGAAAAAGGTTGATGCCGTGTTGGTGTGTGACCAAGAGCCCATCTAGAAAAAAATATTAATTGTCAGGAAAAGTAAGTTTTTCTTTACTTTTAGAGGTAAACTTTTTTCTTCACTTTAAAGGGGTCCTGCAATGCAATTTGAGCGTCTACCCTACTGAAAAACCCGGATAAACTTTTTCCAGATTACACTCTATCCGGATTATAGAACTGAAAATAGCATTCTAATAAAATGATTTTGGAAAATGTTTCCGGAAAGATTATTCTGGAAAGGTCATTCTGGATTTATCCATTCTGGAAATTGTCGAAAACTGGGAAATATCCGGATGGGTGTAATCTAGAATGTATGTGGATGGATCTAACTGGTATTTACCTAGATTGCGAACTGGAAACGAAATGGCTTGATCTACATTAGATATTCAAACACCATTAATGCATCCTTTACTGATAGTGTTTGTTTTTATCAAGTTGCTGGAACTCCACTAAAATATCTATACTACAGGTTATCTCTATGAGGCTATAAAAGTAGAGCAAGTCTGCCACTCAGAGAAAGATATTACAGAACACACAGTACAAATTATGAAATTCTCCCCTTTATTTAAGCACTCTCGTAAAGAAAGGAAAGTTTTAGGATGCATTCTTCTTCTGTTTTTTCTTCTCTGCCCTGATGGCGGCCCTCTCGTCAGCTCTGTTATTGTCGACGAGCCAATCTGACAGAGTATTCCGCAAAGCCCCCAGTCTGCCCTCGGGTGTTTCCCCGCCCTCTGCAACGTCTCGATCCTCAAGCGAAGCGCCACTGCAGAGCAATCAATAACATAAGACTATAAACTTTTTCCTTCAATAACATAACATTTCGTAATTCAAATTTAATCTATATATGCCGTAATCATACAGGCTTAAGGGGGGACGCGGCTTTCAACTTGCAAAAAATTACCAAAAAATTGTTTTTTTTTAAGTAAAGTTTTTTACTTCTATGGTTCACACTTTGTGCGTTTCCGAAGTTTATCCGCTGAAAACCGTTGCGAAGTGCCATAATAAGACACTTATATAACCCGAGCTGACGAATTATTTGCGCGAGTTCACGAAAAAATGGCATTTATTGAAGCGCCATATCTCCGGAACGGCGCCACGGAGCGCCGCCATCTTTGTATTGATGGAAAGCGCGCTTCATTGCCTTCGAAGTTCCCGCGTCGGCTGCCCGCTCCGTGGAGAAACACGCATAAAGAGCAAAAGTTTCAAGGCCTCTCCGAGGGAAATGGCGGCTCCTGGTTGGCTTTCCGCGACACGTGAGCAAAGCACAGCTTGCCATTGGTCCGCTCCACCGTTGCCCCTAGCAACCAGCGCGCTCGCCGGGGACGATCGTCTGCTCTTCGCTCGCCGCGGTACCGCATCGCGAGCTCGCTGGCGCTGGAAAAGTTTAGTTTTCGTCAATTGCGCGTTGCGTTTTCGGACCGCCCCGACGATCATGGCTCGACGATCTTTTAAAAAGAAATACAAGACAGCGCACGCTTTCGGCAGCCGCAAGTGGAAATCGCCGATGCCTAAAAAGAAGACTCGTCCGCTGGCTTCCAAAAGTGAGTCCTTTGTTGACGGGCAGCGCGATGCTGAAGTCGACGCGTCGCCCAGCACATCGGATGCCGTTGCGTTCGCGGAAGAAATGCCATCAACTAGCAAGGGGCATACCGTCCTTGCGCATTTACAACCACGCTTCGGATCACCAGAAGCGGCCCGTGAGCAGGCCACGGCAGTACAAGCGTCGCTTAGTTCCATGTCAGCGACGGAATGCAAGATGAAGCTGTTTGCCGAAAGCGAGGAACCGGCGAGCGCGGAAAAGTGTGAAGAGTTTTTAGTCGTTCAAGTCGCAGCGATGAACGCACTCCTCGCGACGACGCCGTGTGAGCAATGCCTTCAGCCGGGGCTTACGGTGGTGCCAGGTACAAGGCACGGGCTGGCGGCAAAGATGATCCTGAATTGCGGAAGGTGCGGCGCCGTCGCGAATGATTGGACATCGCCGCGAAGAGAAGGAGGCCGGGTCTTCGAAGCAAACCTTAGGTCAATGCAAGCGATCAAGAGCATCGGCAAGGGGTCAACAGCACTGACAGACTTCTGGTCTATAATGAACGTCTCCCACCGAGGCCTGCACCAAAAGACCTTCCAGAAACACCTGAAGGCTGAGTTCAAGCCTGCCGGCGATGCCGCGTCAGGAAGTGTATTTTCTGATGCAGCTGAGGCTGTCCGTAAGGTCTATGCAGAAATGGACCCTTGCTTTACAAAAAATATAACTGTAGTCTATGATGGCACCTGGATGACGCGTGGCCACACATCCCACATTGGTGTCGGCACTGTGATTGAGTTTTACACTGGCCTGGTGATTGACTCTTTCGTTTTGTCAAACCGATGCCATGGTTGCTCCGTGGGCCCAAAAGAGGGTGACAAGAAATACAGCAAGTGGAAGCAATCCCATGAATTGGAATGCCAAAAGAACACCAACGTGAACTCGGGGCGTATGGAGGTTGAGGCAGCATTGTTGCTCTTTGGACGCTCGCTTGCAAAGAATGACCTGCGGTACACAAACATTGTTTGTGATGGCGATAGCCGAACCTTTCTGCCACTTTCCGATGACAAGACCTATGGTTTCATCGAAATCACAAAGGAAGACTGCGTGAACCATGTCAAAAAAAGGATGGGATCAGCCCTACGTGCCCTAGTCACCAAGAGCAAGAAAGGCCAGCCCCTCGGAGGCAAGGGTGGTCTGACACAGAACCTCATCTAAAAGCTGACGAGCTATTATGGCATGGCTTTGAGAGAACACTCCGATGTTGATGAAATGCGGAGAGCCGTCATGGCGACGTTTTATCATATCAGCTCAACTGATGCAGATCCCCACCATGAACTGTGCCCACCGGGCTCTGCAAGCTGGTGCAAACATGGGGTCGCAGAAGCCAAGAATGAGCCTCAGCCACCTCACAAATACCACCTGGCGAGGCATGTTGCAGATGCTCTTCTGCCTGTATACCAACGCTTGTCCGAGCCTCATCTTCTCGACCGGTGCAGGGGGAAGAAGACACAAAACGCCGCCGAAAGTCTACACTCCGTAATATAGTCAGTGCTCCCCAAGGATGAGAACGCGTCTTTGATTGCTGCAGAGACCGCAGTCAGTGAGGCCATTTGCAGGTACAACTCCGGCACCTTTCATGCCTACGTGGAGTTTTGCTCCTCCCTTGGCATCAAGCCTGGGCACCACGCACTGCGCAGGGCAGCAGAAAAAGACTTTATGCGCATGAAGAAAGCATCTAAAGCACATCAAGCAAAGGGTCAGAGGGCCAAGCGACACCATGCTGCAAAGGACACCAAAGACTACAACCCCGGTGCCTTTTAGTGTGCTACAAGCAACCTAAAACTTTGGACATCATTTTCTCGGAACTGTCTTTTTACTTTCCTGCTCAACTTGTGGAGCACCTTTCTTAGCAACCACTTTGTCTATTTTTACTCTGTTTGTTTCATTGTGATCCTTGAACTAAGGTGCAGGGCATGACCATCTCATTTTTTCAAGTTAATGACTTTTTTAATTTATTATGTAGTCACATGTTTGCATACCAGGTGCGCATTTCGCAACCAGGCGACAAAAAACAAAAAAATTTTTTTTACGTTAGGTAAAGAAAAAAAAATCAAGGAATGTCTTGACCTGTGATACACATCTGTAAGTGCATTCAAAGTTCAAGAAGCCTTCTTTTTTATTTTATAAGCCCTGCAGGCTCTCCACCAGGTGCAAACAAGAAAAAAATATGATAATAAAAAGTTCTTGAGATATCAAGCTGATATTTTGGTGGATATGTTACAAACGCATTTGGAGTATTTGTGCCAATTTTCATCAAAATCTATAAAGAAATAAGAAAGTTTCTGTCGAAAGCCACGTCGTCCCTTAATTAGAAAACAATGGTGAGAACAAAAAGCCCAAATTAGATGTTTTGCTTGCTCCGTGTTTCAGTAATTTTTCGCTGTGGTCAAAGCTTGGTATCCGAGTCCCCTATTGCTGTAAGAACATATGGTTTATTGTATCAAACTCGTGCCTCTGACATGATTGTCTCACTGCTTTGCTCTGATCCATAAGTTCAAGCTTTACTACTTTGCGCTGGCTTGCAGAAGCGGCTGGTGTGGAGAGGCATTTAGTTTAGCTTGTTGGGCTCAAAAATGTTGCTTGCTCTGATAGGTTTTATTATTATTAGCATTCAAGCGTTCACACAGTAGTGACAGAGTATGACGACTCCTTACAACCGCTTACAAGACACAACTGCCTAGCTTTCCTACCGACGTAGGGAAGCTTTCCTAGCTCCTCTTTGCTGGCTATGCGAACCCGACGCCATGTTTTTATGTCTGTGCAACGTGTGTGTCAATGTTGGTATGTGTGCAGTGGTGGACTATCAGTCGATTACAATGGGACGACATTCATCATCTAGTTTAAAGGACCAACAGGAGAAGTACTTCCCGCTTTCATTTTAGGACTGTTCGTTGCTTGCTGGAGCAGTAACTAGGCCTATGTGGCCCATGGGGACAAGGTGGAAGCTTTGCTTGCTCGTTCCTGCAGTATCTCACTAGTCGGGTGGTGATATGGGTGATACCGTGGGTGGGGGCGCGGTAGATGGTGTTTTTGTATTTTCATTGCCAATCTCTGGTATAAAAAGGAGTTAGCGCTATCGTTTCGTCATGGTAATCGGTAAAGCTAGCCGTTGCTAGGATTGCGATAATAAATATACTTTCAGCAGCGAGCAACGGAGCGATCGAAGGGCCGTGGCAAGCATTCTGGATGTGTTGAAAATTATGGGCTGGTTGTTATAGGCAACTTTAATTTCAAAGAGGGTTAGACTAGTCGAGTCTGTAGCTGTGACCTTTTCTACAGTCTGCTTTCGTAATTTCGTACTGAAAACTTTAATCAAACTCTGCCACACATGAGGCTCGATTTTCATTAATAGCGTCTGCTACTGACCTCTATTTAAGTAAACTGGAACAAAAGCTAGGGCCGGGTGCACTAACATTGTTACATTTTTGTTACGATGCCGCCAGCACAAAAATCACCTTACTGAAAAAAGCTACACGTATTGCGGAACAGAGTTTATCGCTCGTTTTGTTTACCGAAAGCTGTTGGGTAACCGAGCGAACATCCGACTAGTTGAGAGGCTCGTGATGAACATGCGTTGATATTGCCAGCGTCCTTCGTCCACGTCGGAAGAAACAAGGTAGAGATCTCACGTTTCCCTAGCTTCCTTACGGCACATTGCGCATCTTGTTGTAAGCGGTCGTAAGGAGTCGCTGTTGCATTCGGTTGCTACAGTGTGAACCAGCTTTTATGCACTGTGCAGCTTCTAAACTCAATTGTAAGCACACCACTATTGTGGAGTAATAAATGCACGTTTCCCTGCGCTGTCATTGAAAGGTTAGAGTTTGGACTAGAGATTTCCTAAACCACCCACCTTCCATTGCGTCGACCTTTATTGGGGTCAGCTCCTCCTTGGCTGTTGCCCCATCCTTAACCAGTCGCCGGCAGGCCTTTCCGCTCACACACCTGTCTAAGAGCTCGTCAGCCCTCCAAAGGCCACGAGCCACTAAAACAATGTATTTGGAGTCCGTATTGCCTTTTGAAAGGCAATTAGCAAGGTGCTTTTTCGCCAAATAAACACCATTTCTCAGGTGCACCTGAAGCAAGACAAAACGGAACAATTCAGTGTTTGGCCCTCTTTGTAAGAAAGAAGGGATGGGCGAATATTCGGCTATTACGAATAGCCCATCGAATTCTGTTCTACTCGGCCTTCGCTTCAAATCGAATTTAAGTATTCAGCAATATTGAATTATTCGACCTTTCCGAATACTCTGGCTTGGATTTCTGGCCAGGTGGCGCAAGCTTCCAAGCATTTTGACCATTTTGTGCTTCCAAACTCAGTGCACTTGCAATTAACAATTACAGTACTTCTAATGCCAAATAAGGACAAATATAAAATTATAGTTTAAGCATATCTTGTGGTATTTGTTGCTTGTACTATTCAAACTATTCAATGTGAAATTATTCGACCAAAATGACTATTTGCTTTGAATTCGATTCGGACCCTAATCCTCTAATCGCCCATGCCTATAAAATGCTGTTTGGAATAAATATTGGTCATAAACATAAAATTGGGTCACACCATCTCAGGGGTGTTGAAGAATTATGGTATAAGTACTCTTACATCCTTTGTACAAATTGCAGATTCTCACACTTTTTAAAAATTTTAGTGAAAATCCTAGCAAGTGAATAAACCAGAGAATGGAATCAGAAATGGAACTCTGCAAAAAGAGCCCCATGGTGATATACTTCATTCCACTTTAAATTGGACCACAGCAGGCGAACGCAGTGTCTCGGTATTCTTCGATCTGCAAAAGGCCTATGGTACCACATGGAGGTATGTAATTCTTCGGGATCTGCACAACTATGGAGTACGAGGCCGCATGCTCCAGTGTATACAGAATTTTTTAAGCGACCGGACTTTTCAGGTCCGCTTGGGTTCTACACTGTCTGATGTGTTCCCTCAGGAAAATGGAGTCTCCCAGGGAGGAGTTTTAAGTGTTACTCTGTTTGCTATAAAAATTAACAGTCTTGCGTGTGTGATACCACCGTCTGTGTTTTACTCATTGTATGTGGATGACGTACAGATCTCTGTTTCTTCTTGCAACCTCTCCAGCTGTGAACGACAACTACAACTTACAGTCAATAGGATGAGCAAATGGGCAGATGAAAACGGCTTCACTTTTTCTCCTGAAAAAACTGTCTGCGTTCCATTTTCGCTCCGCCGGGGATTGTCCCTTGATCCTTCCTTGCATTTAATAACATTAACATACCTGTTTGCCAGGAACACAAATTTCTAGGCATAATTCTTGACAAAAAGCTCACTTTGTACCTCATTTGAAGGAATTGAAGCGCAAATGCTTAAAATCATCAAACATTCTCAAGGTGTTGTCCCACAACTCGTGGGGGTCCGACAGGCGTTGCCTCCTGCGACTCTACAATTCCTTAGTTCGGTCTCGCCTCGACTATGGTGCGATTGGGTATGGATCTGCATGTCCATCCACACTAAAGATGCTGGATCTGGTTCACCACCTGGGGCTCCGACTGGCTACAGGTGCTTTTCGCACATCACCTGTGTTGAGTTTGTATGCAGAAACCTTTCAGATGTCTCTCGAGAAGCGTAGACAGTACCTTAGCCTTTCTTATGCTTGCAGGGTCTTTTCTGACCCGCAACATCCATCCTACACTAGCATCCGTACCTGTCGATTCTCTCAACTTTTTGAAAACAAGCCACGTATTGTGCGTCCTATTAACATCCGCATTCTAAGCCTTTGTGCCTCCCTCCAGTTTCGACTGAATGATGCTGTCATACTAAAGCACAAAGAAAAAGTTGCTACGTGGGACGAAGTGCCGATTTTCTGCGACTGGTCACTTACGAAGTATGATAAACGGGCTATTTCCCCTCACGCCCTACAGCAGGAGTTTCAGTCATTGCAGGAGACATATAGAGATTATACTGAATTCTGTACTGATGGGTCAAAATCTTCATCTTTTGTTGGTTGTGCCGTATATTCTGGTGCCTTCGCAAAAGCTTTGCGAATGGATGGTAGGGCAAGCATTTCTTCTGCAGAACTTTATGGTGTCTCCCTAGCCATTGTGCATATCATGAGTAACAACATATTAAAGGCTATCCTCTTTGTCTATTCACAAAGCGTGATACAGGCTGTTTCTTCCAGACTTCCCACAAAGAACCTTCTTGTACTACGTATACGATCTGAAATAAACCGGGCTCTCGAACTCGGACACACCATAATATTCTGTTGGGTGCCCAATCATGTCTGAATTCCAGGGAATGAGCAACCAGATAAACTGGCTGCAGGTGCAAAGGACTCGGCAACATCTCTTGGGCTACCCTATCAGGACCTCAGGCCACTTTGGAAGAAATCACTTTTGAAGGCATGGCAGTCGGAGTGGGACGCGGAGTGTACCAATAAACTTCATGTCATTAAGCCCATCTTGGCTCTGTGGGAGAGGTCGTTCCATAAGGAACGTCGACTGGAGGTTCTATTATGCCGCCTGAGGATTGGCCATTCACGTCCGACTCATCTACACCTTTGTGGCGAAGACGAAAAGCTTTGTGCCCATTGTGGAGAAGTACTGACAGTTTTACACATTTTATGGCATTGTAGATTTTATCACCAACATCGCCAACAAAGTTTTCCTGAGCTTTTTAGAGGTAACCTTCCATTTCATCCTATGTTTCTGCTTGGTGATCATCCTTTAGTGTCACTTCACCGTGTTTTTGACTTTCTTAAAAAGATCGGATATATACATCAGCTGTAACTTTACCATGAAAACTCTCTAATATCTCCTTCCTAGTATAGCCATCTTAAAGGGGAACTCCGCCGATTTCTTCATGGTCCCCGATTAGCTTGAAATTTTACTAAACTCGCCAAACAACATCGCCAAAATAGTATCCCAAATATTAGGTCAAAATAATTTTTTTTCACTAAGGTATTGAATTTACAATTTTGGTCCTCACCGTGTTTTTCAAACTGAAAGTCTCTACTGGCAACAATGAAAAAGTGACGTCAGTGTAAGTGCAGGGGTTCACTCTTTGGACTGTAGAATTTGTTCCCAACTGATTCGAAGCAGTTTCATTGTGTCAAATGAATGCTTTGGAAGCTCGCTCCAGTCCCCGCGCTCCATCACGGAACAAATGATTGGCATATTCTATTTTTTAGACTGCTCGCCCGACTGGCAAGCTGACCTTCCAATGACGTCACGGCCCTGAAAAGGGCGGGTATATTTGAATGTTTGTTTTTGCATGATTTTCATTTGCCGATTTCGCAATAACTATTATGAATTTCGCGATACTAAATAGCATACCAGAAAGGGTAAAGGCCGGGGAGTCAGAAAATATAGTTAGTTCAGGTAGCTCAAAAATCGGCGGAGTACCCCTTTAAGTAATGTTGTCTGGCGCAATATGGCCTAAGTTGCTTGTGCGCCATAAAACCCCAATCATGATCATCAGCAGGCAAACGCAGCCAGCCCGACGCGGAGAACATAGACCGTGATCATCCGGCTGTGCTCGGCGACGCGTGGAGACTAAGTCATGTGACACACTGGCAGCCTTTAATTGGCCATGATAGTTCGTAGCTTTCTGTGCAATTCAACGTAAGGTGAGAAAGGGTATAGCAGTTCAATATACATTGTCTGAATAAGAAAATTTGGAGTAAAAGCAATGTTTTTCTGCACACAGCTACTTCCAAAACCAAGAAAGTTCCGTACTGACTTTCGAAGAATTTGAAGTAAGTATGGCACTTCCTTAACTTCCAAGAAATGCGTTAACTATAGAGAACAGCTGATAGAATTGTGCTTTCATAGAATAAAAAAAAACTGCATTTTTTATGAAGACGCTATATTTTACAACCTAGAGTGCCCTCAACAAGATGCTGAAGTGTGTAAAAGCCCAGTTTTGGAACAATATAGTTTTCACATAGAGAACATTGAACTTCTGCGGCAATTATGTGTGCCACAGGCTGTTTTGAAGTCACAGAAAGTGGGCAGCGATTGCTGGTTGCTTGCTGCAAGTGACACAAGTCTGTCAATGCGAGCAGTTTGAGGTTGCTAGAATGAAGATCACGGGACAGGACGGCTTTTGACCTCTGCAAATTTACAATACGAATTTAGAAATATTATTTGAGACACGAAAAATTTGCTTGTTCTTTGATGAAAATGTTTTTCATGGGCATAAAAGCTGTGAGTGCATTTTGATGGCGTTGATTTTGGCTGTTTGCGGTTGCGGAGCAGAAATGGTTGTCTAAAACTCTATGGCACGCTCTCCATTAATATCACCATGTGCGCTGTCTGCAAAGCACGCGAAATAGTAAATGTCTAATACTTCCTAATATAATGCAGAAAAATAAAAGGCACTAGAGGGGTCCACTCGAAGGAAATAAAAGATTTGTGTGCTCATACCCTCTCGCCAACCTTGGCAAGCTCAGCCGGATAGGCGGGGGCCGGTGCACCTTGTAGTGGTGCAGCATCCGCCAACCCGCCAAGCAGTGCAGCAGCTGGTGGTAGTGAAGGCTCCCTTACGGCCTCAGGCGGCGCCCCAGCCTGTGGTGGTGCTGCTTCTCCGATGACCCTTTGCCGTGCCCCATCCACCAGCACTGCAGCCTTGGGCTGTGCAGCCTCTACATTGTCCACTGCGAAATTTGACACGCGGTTAAATTTAGCAAAGATGAAATAATTGCTTCAGTTGCACTACAGCACTTGAGCCATGTGTGCACTGAAAGATCAAATAATGCTAAGGCAGTCCTGGTTTGGGGAAGTTTAGCGCAGTAAGAAGCCTCGTCTACGTAGTCAGGCATTTCTAGGAAAACGTAAAATCAACAATTTCACTAAAAAAAAAAAAAAAAAAAAAAATTGGGGCTCAAAACATGGATTAGTCGAAGAACCACTGAGTAGCTAAACTCGTGGAGCAAAACATTCTTCGCTTTTTGACGTAGCGGGGGGAGTGACCAAAAGAACGCCGCAAAGTTTCCTTCTCCCTGCGCGCACTCAACTTCGCAACTTTTGACGAAAAATCCCCCGCGACCCCTAGGCGGGGCACGAGAGCACGAGACAGCGCGGGGAGGCGAGCGTTCACGCTGCTCGCTGTACGTTGTCTTTGAGCTCTCTAGCGCCGACAATCCCGTCATGCCTCGCCCAGGCAAGGAGCGAGAGCAGACGACGAGAGTTCATCTGCTACGATGCGGCATTCGCACAGCGGATCTGAAAGAGAAAGTTGGTTTTCCGCTCGAAATCGCGTCCCGCGGGCCACAAACTTAAAAGCTAGCTTGAATTGTAAGCGTCTAATATTTCACGAAGGGAGGAATCGACGGCCCCTGTTTTATTTGCAAAATTTGAGTCGTTTTGTAGCCGTACAGACGCTGAAACCTAGCAGTGTGTAATGAAATTGGCCCAGGACAACCACAGAGGCCGCGAGATCTAGCATCATTTGTGTATGGGTGAAAGGTGGAACATTTTTCGACGAAGCTCCCACAGCAGAAGAAACCTGTGACGCATTCACTCGGCGTCCGGGAAGGCTAAACACGTTGCCCGAGACTCAAGCGAAGTCATATTTGAACGGCAGCTATCTTGCCCCGTCATATTTTGTTTTGAGAAAGTTCTCGTTCTCAATGCCCTCACCAGAAAAATAAAAAATCTTACGAAACGTATTGCTAGATGTTCCAAACAACTAGATTTAAGCCGTATCCTTTCAGTGGTTCACTTATAATACTATGCTTAAAACGAAGCAAGCTCTTGCGCGTACAGTGCCATCAATTTTCTTAAGTGTATGCTGTTTTGTAGCCAGCTGGTTTCGGAAACCTACGCCGTCTGTAGATATCTCTGACAGCCGAATTGCTTAATTGGAAGTCATCGCAAATGTAAGTTCCACGTTGCAGCAACCAACGTTTATAGATAAACGATGGCAGCGACTGCACTCTCGCATTCCCACCCATCACGTCGAACAAAAAGGCGCTAGTTTCGGTTTGAGGTCGGTACTTTTCTACAACATCTATGGCGACAGCATCAGTCTGCATTCGGCAAGTTCGTTCGGGGCCTGTTCTCCGTGCAGCACTTCGCGGGTGTAATGCATTAGAACTCTCACAGTGCAAGTCTGGATCGCAAATCGGGAGCCCGTTACTGGCCTCGCCGGCGGCCATTGCTTGACGACAGGCAATACGCCGCGTACTGTCAAGTTCTCCCTTCGTTTTTGTCCTTGTTGTTTTGGCCTATTACACCATGATGCAATACACGCAAGTCTAAGGAAGAAACACGCAAAAATTAGAAGCTTGTACGCGGTGCTCGAGGGCGAGCATTTTATGACGTGCTGCGATGATTATGTCGGGTACTTGGAGGTCAAATAGACATTCGTCAAGCGTTTGAACATCGATTAAAAAAAAAATCGGCCGGAGCACCATTGACTTTACCGACGTCGCTTGCTTCGGTTGCTAAATAAATGGCACGTTCAGCGACTGAACGGTACGCTCCGAGTTTCAGTTTGTCATGGAAGCCCTTATACAGCAGTTCAAAGAAAAAGCTTTCACCATGAAGTACTATGTACAAGCGGTTAAAACGATGCGAATGTCCGCAGTAAAGGCCGTCTAACTTATCGTTTGCTAAACTTTGATGACTCCGAAATCACGGATGACTCCACAATAACTCTCGGTAGCCCTTGTCTCATTAAACACATCACAGTTAACGCCCAACAAAGTCGCCCTCGACCCTCAACCACACAATATTTAGTACAAGATTGGTGTTCTAACGCGTTGAATATTCTTGCCCAGAATATTAACTGTTATTTGCGGAAACACGATAGAAGTTTCATGGTAGAGAACAACCTACTAACGTAATAAAATTGAGTTTTCCCGTTTCTTCTATAGCATGCATAAGATCGTGTCAAGCGATGACTGCCGGTGGTGCCGCTCGACCCCAGCAATACAAGCCTCTATCCGCGATCTAGCCTCCTAAGAAATCAGTGGTGCCAGTGCTATTAGACATAAATCGTTTATTTGTATCGGTACACTTATACCTGCCGGATGTCGGGACGAGGCGCAAAACCGTACATCCGGCCAATATTGAAGCCGGTTTTCGGCCGAAATTGCCTCGACACTCGCCAAGAAGCAACGTGCTGTTTCGGCGACTCGTTTGTGTAATTTATTTTTTCAGTCATATTAACGGGTCCCGGGCTACTGTGTACACCCCAAAAAAGAAATGTACTGTGGTAATTACACCTTGACGAGAAGCAGGCAGGTAGCCAGAATTTTGTTTAAGGGGGCCAGGGGGGGGGGGGGCGCCCATGACAAAGTGCTCTGTGAGGGGGAAGGGGGATAGGAGGCCCCAGCAAAATGGAAAATTTCGGGGGGGGGGGGGGGGGGCGGGCCTTATGCCCCCCCCCCCCTGGCGACGTGCCTGACGAGAAGGGGTATTGTAGTTTTACATCTTTATAAAAAGGTGTAGTGTATTATCACACGTTTTAAGAAACGTGTTTTAAAAGATCACACATTTTTAAAGGTGTGAGGTTTAGATTTTTTATAAGGTCTATTGCTGCACTTATTAGGGTGTTAGTTATGGGACACCCAACTTAAATGTATAGTCTGATGAGAAGGGGTATTGTTGTTTTACATCTTTATAAAAAGGTGTAGTGCATTATCACACGTTTTAAGAAACGTATTTAAAAAAGTCACACATTTTTAAAGGTGTGAGGTTTAGGTTTTCTATAAGGTCTATTGCTACACTTATTAGGGTGTTAGTTATGGGACACCCAACTTAAATGTATAGCCTGATGAGAAGGGGTATTGTAGTTTTACATCTTTAGAAAAAGGTGTAGTGCATTATCACACGTTTTAAAAACGTGTTTAAAAAATCACTTATTTTTAAAGGTGTAAGGTCTACATTTCTTTTATAAGGTCCATCGCTACACTTATTAGCGTGTTAGTTATGGGACACCCCACTTACATGTATAAAGGTGTGAAAATGTTTAATGTGTATATACCTCTAACGGAAGAAAATCTTTCATGTGATTACATCGCGTGCCGATGAAACGATCTGTCGATGACACGTCGTTTGATGAACTGATTTGACCGCCAATGAGTGACGACTGCCAGTAGAATTTTGGGGAAATAATTCTGCCGGCTGCTGGGAGACTCGACCCTACCCAAGAATTACCCCGGTTGTTTGTTTCCCAACATTCTGAATTATATACCAGCTTATTAGTACCTCTCCGGATATTACAGAAAAAAAAAAAAAAAACGATGGCTGCCGCAACAATTCTGACAGCCCGGCTCACAGTCACGTGGGAGACTGACATGTGCTCGTCAGTCGCCACCATGCCTTGAAAGCTACCGGTTCCGAAGAACCCGAGCGCGCAGAGAACTTGTTGTTCCACGGTGATGGTAGACGCGATTGTCCGCCGCCTCGAAGTCCGGGCGCCGAACGAAGCTCGTCGCAGAGTCAACGCACAACGGCTTTCGATAGCCGGTACTGTCGCCGAAAGTCGTCGTCGGGGAGGTGAAAGGCGTCCCCGGTGGTCTCAGTAGCGACGCCGACGGTGGCGGAAGATAAGCTCGGCCGCAGCGTACGGCACCGCCATGTTGACAAAGTTTAACTTCGCCTCGATCCGAAGCGAAGATCTCGAGCTCAAACCACGGCTCTCGCAAAGTTCGGAAACGTCACTTTGACGTCAGCGACAACTTCGACAAGCGAGGTTTCTTTTTAACAGAAACTTCGGAGGGATTTTGAGCGTCAGCAGGTCGCCTAGGGACAATCTGCAAAGCATTAATTTTAGCTTGGCGTAGGGGTGTAGGGACAAAGGGGCGCTACGTCATCGGCGAAGCCGTTCAATCAGCGGGCTCCTCGCGCCCCTCACGCGCCGCACGCGCGCCTCGATGAACTTTGCTACATTCTGCCTCTCTCATAGAAATGAGCGTTCAAATGATTGACACCTCGCTCGGCGCGACGTCAGCGTCGCGAGAGTCCAATTAGCGCGTTCCGCAAACTTCGGGCACAAAGTTGTGCTTGACGAGTTTAGCGACCCTGATTTTTTTTTAGTGCAGAAACGCGTGTCACGCGGTAGGCCACGCGTTTCTACACTTTGGCTGCGCGAGAAAGAAGCCACAAGTCCCTGGGTGCCAGTGCGGGTGAAAACGGAAACGGAGGCCGAACTTTACAAACAAAACCATGCGACGCCGGTGCATTGTGGTTTAGCAAACGAACCTATTTGGTCAGCTATGCGCGACAGTCGATGGGTCCCGAAAATGGAGGTCCCGGAAAACTATGCCCCTAGGTGTTAGGCCCTAATGGGCCTAACTTGTCAGCAGAACACCACTGATGCCCCAGAAACGCTAATCGTTCATAGTCACATTTTCTGGTGACGACTTTGCCTTTAACTTTTCAGCGGTGTTCAATCTGCGTGCTTCAGCTGTTCGCCTTGTGTTTTTTTTTTTTTTTTTTTTTTTTTTTTTTGTGGAGGCTGCAATAGTACACTTAACACTCATCCCCGTAAATTAAATGATCAAAAAAGGTGTCCAGGTAGGCTTGGCAAACCTGCAACATTTTCGCTGTAGGTTCCTCTTTACGCTGTTTTTCCGTGGGCGTGAGCAATCGCGGAACCCAGTGGGCGGGGGCCATGATCCCGAGCAAATCATTGGGCGTGTTCAAATCCCTGAACGCGTTGTGACTTGTGACCCAGGCCCCTGTCAAGACGACAGGGGCCTGGGTTGGTATCGCAACGCGAATATCGTTGATAGTCTCATTTTGTTGCCGCCAGTAAGACGAACTTTATGAATGCCCCTCGTATAAAAGCCAGTACATCTCTGCACTTTCTGCTACTGGAGAACACCATTCAGTCGGCTCATGTATTCAGACTTGACCTATTTTACGTAGAATCAAGATACATTCGCACAGGACCGTTTGACTCTATTATGGTGACTTACGTTCAATTATTGCGAGTCACAAGGACAATCGTGTTTTTTATTAAGCACGCCGAGATATTCAATCAGCAGCTCGGCCCGTAGCATATGCAGCATGGACGGGCCGGTCGCTCCCGGTTGTATTGCAACGTGACGTAGATAACCCTAGTCAAACGCTACTGTGAGAATCAAACATCTTTCTTTGTTGTCATTTAAAGCCTATTTCTGACAAAGCACATTTTTCAAAGAAGTTCAGATACAGTACCCTCCCGATCTAATTCTTAACGGAAAAATTTGTACTTGTTTTACTTCTTTCGGGGTGCATAGACGTGGGCGGTCCGTATATAGTCTCCGTAATTTCCTGCCAGTACGTCTTGGAGTAAGGTCTTCGAGATTTCCTACCCGCCTCTTTGCACGGGTGCTTGTGTCAGACGGGGATAACTAATGCGGCTTAGGAAAGGCTAGAGAAAAATAAGAAGAACTACGTAACAGCAGCCGGAAAGATTGCAGAACGCCATCCTGCGCGGTTTCCGTGCATGGAGTACAGGAAGGTACTCGCTATGACCGGAGTAAATAATTTTTTGCAGTAGTGAACAGATATATGGTCTGTACAGCGTGTCCCCAAAAAGAAGTATGCCGTGCTTTTTTAACTCTAAAAATGAATTACGAATGGCCTAACGCTCATTCTCTTCCCAGACGTAGCGTTAGAGTTCCGAACCAGGTGCCGAAATTTCAGATCTAACCGTTACGTGATTCAAAAGTTATACATGATTTTTCTTAAATTTTAATGGGAAAATGATGCCAGATCTTTTAGGTTTACGCCATTTATCACCAGGCATTGGTAGTAATAGTAGTAATAGTAATAGTAATCTTTAATAACTAATTCTTAGAGTCAGGATCAAGTTCCAGGTCTTGTCAAAGCCTCAAGGGCTTGTGGGACTAGACCCAGCAGTTGCAGCAAGCTTATTGAAAATGTTCACATTGTCACGTACACACACACACACGTACAAACACGAATCTCACACCGATGACATCTTCTGCTCCAGGCGCAAGTTCACATTTCTGTCGGTCTTGAAAAAGTGCAGGAAAACACGTAGTCTCATCAGAAAATAAACGCACACATAGGCAAATACAGTAGCCCGAGAGTACAATGAAGACCGTAGTCGTATCGGAAGCAGGAGCGAATTGCCAAGGCCAACTTACTTCCTAAAAAAAAAAAAAAAAAAAAGGACGCGCACGTTTTTTTGCAGTATTGCTTTTCTTAAGGAAAAAAGAAGCTTTTTATACTTTCCAAAAAGAAGAGAATGAAAGGTATGCGCAGTCACAGTTACTTTGAAAACTTACTTACACGATTACTTTCATAAAAAAAAAGTTTTTCATGTTTTTTTTCATATTTGCATCATGAAAAAAAATCCTAGTGAGGTACAAGCTATTTCATACAATCACGTTTTTAATGATAGCTCGAAACGTGTAAACAAAAAAGTGAACTGAAAAGATTACCTTATAAAACTAAGGTAGAAAAAAAGAAGATGGATGGTCACTGTTTTCGCACATTCGAGAACATGCTTCTCAGACATTTTTTCAACATTTTGTTTGAGTTAATGGAAAGCAGAGATTCTGGAAGACCATTAAAAATTTTCGGGACATAAAATGTGCGCAGACTTTCACCATAGTGAGTTCTCACCCTAGGAGTGACGAAACGTGGAACAGATCTGAGTTCACGAGATGGAGTAGACGCGAGTTTGAAATCACTTTCCCAGAAATGCCGCCAAACGACAGTTTGGAGGAAAAGCGAGTAAAAAGACGGCAACTCAAGTGAAATGAAGAGGTTAGCATTGGATGAAAAGTCGCTGTTGTATGCGACACTTTTTAGAATCCCTGTTAAAACTCGGTCAATTCTTAAATGCCAGGAGAGTGAACAATTGGAAAAGACAGTTATGCCGTACCTTAGTACGCTGTAAGCTAAGGCGTGCATTATGTTCCTTCTAACTGACAATGGTATAAAACCTTTAACGTGGTACATCATGCACGACACGCTCCTCAACCGTTGACATACGTAAGACATATGAGTGTCCCATGTAAGATCACAATCAAAGTGAATACCTAAGTACTTTACTGAACTAACATATTTAACAGGTCTACAATTACAACATGGACAATTGGAGCTGTGAAGGAATAGTGGAAAAGCCAAACTGACATTTTTTAAAGGATTACGGAAGCAGATCAGTTTTGTTTTCGAAGCATTTACACGTAGCTTTTTTGCCGAAAACCAGTCAATAATTTTGGTTGCGTCTGCCTGAAGCATTTCCATAGCACGCTGGTAAACTAGGTGCCGAGAAAACAAAAGAGTGTCGTCCGCATATTGAAAAATTGTTGAATTTGTCGTTGCCGCAGAAATGTAATTTACGTAGAGGTTGAATAGTAAAGGAGAAAGAATGGAGCCCTGGGGAACTCCAGAAGTAAGGAAAACTTGAGAGCTGCGGACATTGTCTACTCAAACAACCTGTGTACGATTTGAAAGAAAACTCTTGAGCAATGTATGAAATGGTCCCCGAAAGCCGATTCTATAGAGTTTGTCAAAGAGGATGTTGTGGTTCACGGTGTCAAACGCTTTGTCTACATCAACGAAGAGGGCACACACATACATGTTATCGTCGAAGGAAGAGTGCACAATATCTGAGAATTTCTCAAGGAGATTAGTTGTACTACGACCAGCAACAAACCCGTATTGACTTGGCGAGATTAAATTGTATTTGTCGAGAAAACCGGACATAACAATAAAATATGTTTTTCTAATATCTGTGAAATGCAAGATAGTATAGAGATTGGCCTGTAGGATGACGCTTGGTTTTGTGCGCCACCTTTGAAAAGAGGAACAACTATGGCTTGTTTTAAGTCATCAGGCACATTACCAGTTTCTATAACATTATTTATAAGAACGAGGAGCACGCTTTTTAAAGAGCCATAATTCCGACTCAAGTCTCTAACGTTAAGGCCGTCTACACCCGCCGACCTGAATCGCTTAAATCCAAACAAGTAGGACCGCAACTCAGCTTCTGAGAGAGAAGGAAGGAAAGCAGATTCATTGTGAAACGGAGTTCCGGGTGTCGAATCCACCGCGCTATCAATTGGCACAGTAATAGAGTTAGCGAAAAAATTATTAAACGAGTTGACAGTAGTCGCCATATCAGTCCCAAAGTGTTTGCGTAATGTCTCAGTTACGTTCTTTTTTAGATAGCCACGACGCTCATTGACGACAGTCCAAGTTTTCCTGGAGTCCGAACGAGCGTCCGATATTTTTTTAGCGAAATAGGTTCTCTTCGTTGACCGAATGAGGGCATTGACTCGATTTCTTTGCATCTTACATTCTAGTTCGAGAGAGGCATTGTTAGGGGACCTCCGAAACTTCTTCCACAGTTTTTTCTTGGTGACTTATAGCTTCAAGAATATCTGGGGTGAGCCAGGGCAGTGAGGGTTTGCGTTTTTTAACATATACAACGGTCTTCGATAACTCCCGGAAATTTCTAATGATGTCTACAAACATTGAGTACAGGTTCATGCTGTTAACCGAGGATAGGAATTCATCCCAATCATATTCTTTAATTAGTCGATCAAAAGTGTTGAAGTCAACCCGCTCTAATCGACACGCACTTTCGAAATTATTACCTTTTCTGGAGGGAAAAACACATTTACATGCGACAAAATAATGATCTGCAAGCTTTTGTAAAATGACAGCGGAGTGTATGGAAGCATCTGGAGCTTATACGTTTACATGATCTAGGCAGGATGATACCAGATTTTCATTTAATACTTCTTCGCGGGTAGCACTCTGAATGGTAGGTATGATTCCATGCTCGGCAAGTAGTGATAAATAATCACAAACACAATTTTGGAAGTTTTCAGGGTGTCAATGTTGATATCTCCCACCAAATATAAATGTGCTTCATTAGACAATTCTCTCAAATTTTCCCTCAGCTCCTCTAAGAAGCCAGAGCAGTTGGACGAAGGAGGTCGGTAAAGAGCAAGCAAGCAAACCGCATAGTTAGAATTAGAAACCTTTAGCATCAAGCTCTCCGAGTGTTGAAATGTGACATCAGTTTGAGTTGACCATGAGTTCTTTATAAATACGCCGATTCCTCCTCCTCTAGTAATTGGCCGTGTATAAAAGAAATTTTGAAATCCTAAAATATTAAACTGTGACAGATGATCAGCACTGACATTGATTTCTGTTAGCACAATTGCATCAATTTGGTCCCGAATTTGATCAACAACTGTCTTAAATTCATCCCAGTATTTTCGAATACTGCGAATGTTTATGTGTAAGACCATGAAAGAGTCGGTTGAAGAAGAAGAAAACGAGCTATTAAACGAGAAAAAATCGGCGTACTGTAAAAAACTAGCCATGTCGGTTATGTGATTAGGTCCAGGTCACTTCTCTGCTGAATCCGTACCGGAGAAGCGCCCTCATCTTTTTTGGCATAAATTCGAGCATTTTTGACCCACACAAATTTGTAACCGCGTTCTTTTCCAAGAGTACGTGCCTGCCAGAAAAGTTCTCTGTTGGTCTGAGTTAAGCTGTCGTTGAAATACAGTCTTTCGGGTGGATTGTCCCGAGAAAATTGCCTGAGCTTGCTACGAGCTTGCATCCATTTGTCTTTAGTGGCTACAGATGTAAACTTGACCAAAATAGGTGGTTTTATGGATCGTTTGCCTGGTAGCCTGAAAACCGACACGACATCAGCTGGTTGATGTCCCGGAATTCCTAGCTTGTCTGCCAGCCCCGCTAAGATGGAAGGGAGAGCCTCGTCGGGTTTGACGGTCATTCCATGAATTTATTTATTTATTTATTATTTATTACAATACCCTCAGGGCCAAAAGGCATTACAGAGGGGGTGGGGCAACCAAAAAATGAAAAAAAAAGGGTACAAAAAGAGTGCAAACACAGCCGAGAATAAACATCAACAGCTCGAAACACAGCACTCTGGTCAAAAAATAAACAAAAGGACAATCACGACAAAAGGTGAGCAGATAAGGTTTTTTTAAATAAATCAATTGAAGGTATATTAACAAACGAAGCGGGAAGGTGGTTCTACTCAAGAGATGTTTTTGGAATAAACGCGTTCAAAAAGGCTGATGTGTTACAATGAGGGACACCAACTTTGAATGGATGATCGAAACGCGGAGAAATGAATGGGGGCTCAAGGAATAGTTTATCTTTCAATGACGTGTTAGAATGATAGATCTTGTAAAAGAGGCACAAGCGCGATATTTTGCGACGTAAAGAGAGGAAGGGTAGGGATAGACTGAGTTTGATGGAGGAAACGCTTGCTGTACGATGATAGTTAGAAAGTATGAAACGAACTCCGCGATTTTGCATGGCTTCCAGGTTAGTTATAAGTGTCGAGTGACCGGGATCCCAGATTGCAGCAGCGTATTCTAATTTTGACCGGACCAGGGAGTTATAAAGCAGTAATTTCAAAGAAACGGGGGCCAGTGTAAAATTTCTTTTTAGAAAACCGAGCATAGAGTTAGCGTTAGCAATAATGTGGTCAATGTGGGTTTTCCATGACATGTTATAGGTAATATGGACACCCAGGTATTTGTAACAGGTCACAGACTGAAGTTGAGTGTTACAAATTGAGAGAGGTGGAAGAACCGTGTGACGACGAGAAACTCTCATAGACTTGCACTTGTTAATGTTAAGGGACATCTGCCACAATTCACACCATTGGGATACAGCACACAAATCATTTTGGAGGAGGAGTGAATCGGATTCATTAGTAACTTCACGATATATCACACAGTCGTCGGCAAATAAGCTAATAGAAGAGGATACACACGTAGGTAAGTCGTTAATGTAAATAAGAAACAATAAGGGCCCCAGAACGCACCCTTGGGGGACACCGGAAGTGACTGGACTTAGAGAAGAGTTAGCATCATTAGTATACACGAACTGAGAACGATTAGTAAGAAAACATTCAATCCAAGACAAAATATTAGGATCAACATGCAAGTGACTGAGCTTGAAAAGTAAAAGTCTGTGAGAGACTTTATCGAATGCCTTACAGAAATCTAGAAAGACGCAATCAACCTGGGAACCACGGTCGAGGATGGAAAGTAGGTCATTAGTGAAAGTGATAAGCTGGGTTTCGCAGGACAGTGATTTGCGAAAACCGTGTTGTGATGCAGTAAAAAGAGAATTTGAATCAAGAAAGTTAGCAAGATGTGAGTAAATTACGTGCTCTAAAATGTTGCAGGGAGTACTGATAAGGGAAATGGGTCGATAATTGGAAGGGTTATGTTTACTGCCTGATTTGTGAAGCGGAATCACCTTCCCAATTTTCCAGTCGTCTGGTAAAACGCCAAGGTTAACAGATTGTTGAAATATTTTGCAAAGAAAAATGGAAATGTAATTTTTAGTTCTCTTAAGAAATTTCGGTGTGATATTGTCAACGCCACAGGAGGAAGATGGTTTTAAATCATCAATACGTTTTATAATTCCGTCATAGTCAAAAGCAAGTGGATCCATTTGAAAAAAACCATATCTCGGGAAAGTACCAGGGTAAACAGGAACAACATCACTAGCGAATTCTTTGACAAAATATTCATTAAAAACGGAAGCACAACTTTGACTAGGAACTACCACGCCATCATCACATGTCAGCGAAAGCACTGTATTTTTAGACCCGCTATCCATATTCCAAAATTGTTTAGGACTGTTAGTTAGCATAGAGGGGAGGGTTACAGAAAAAAATGTTCGCTTGGCCTCCGCGATAGCGGTCTTATAGGAACAAGCTGCTGCGCTATAAGCTTCCCATCGTTCAGAAAGTCCAGTAAGCTTGGCAGTCCGGAAAAGACGTTTCTTTTTATTAGAAAGACGCTTAACAGATCTGTTGAACCAGGGCGATAAGTGGTTAGAAATGATAGGCCTACATGGGATTTCCATAATATGTTGGCGACCGCGTTGGTCAGCGTCGTTCATCTCGGCTTGGAGGCTTTGGATAGTATGTGCCTGTTCGCAAACCGTGTCCTTTAGTGAAGCCACTTCCGTACGCAGCTCGTTCATGTCGGTCGCATGAGCAGACACCGTGGCGAGGAGGCTATCGTATTTCTTTCCTAGGAAGGAAATGGAAGTTTGAACCTCCTCCACAGTCACTTTCATGAGATCTATGGTAGGCTTGAGGAGCAAGAGCTCATTCACCTTTGCGGGAAGCTCGAGCAGTAAATTTACGCTAGCCTTCAGAGAAAGTATTGAATCTAGCTTTTCGTTGATGGTCAGGATTTGCGCCGTGAGTGTCGTGGTTTCGCAGGACGAAATCGAGTCAGAGCTAGCATCGACCCCGTCTATATCAGCACGATTGTTCTTAGAACGGCAAACTTTGCACCTCCATTTTTCTTTTTTGTCGGGGCTCATGGCAGTAAACGTGGACTCAGCAATGCCGGAACACGTTTTCCCGAGATGATAGTTATGCTCGCAAACTGAGCATATCATGAGTCTACCATCAGGCAAAATGCCTTTTTGGCAAGCGTCGCAAACAAGGGACATAATCGTCGAACTAAATGGCATTAAAATAAGTAGAAAAAATTTAAGTGCTGTAAGCACACCTAGGCAGGTTACACCAGCGAAACAGTATATCAAGAGCAGCTTGGCACGGTCACCGAGAAAATGGAACTCCTCAAAGCACTGATGGTCGGTTACCGGCAAGCCTCGTCCGTGGATGTTCGCTGATTGGCCCAGGGCTGATGTTGAGTCGCAGAAAGTCGCCGAACGTCACGGATGGGCATGGGCAACGACTGCTGACTGTGTGGTCGATGTACGATAGTGGCGGTGATGAACGGGGCTGCAGTCGCGATCTTGGAAGCAGTAAACCGGAAGCCACGACTGGATGTCGATCCTTGAGCCGGTGAGATGAGGTCGCCTAACTGCCCGTTAAACCATTTAGCAGGCAAGTTAAAGGTCATCGAATAAAGATTTTAAATTACATTTCTCAGAGCGGTTAGAACGAATGCCCGGACATTTCACTTCTTCTTCTTCTCCAGCTATCATTTTCATATTGAACATTTTGTGAAATTTATAACAATAAAAAAAAAAAAACACGCAGGAGATAAGGTGAAATTTAAACATCTTGATAACCTGAACCTTAGAAACGAAAAGTGGACGAGGCACGCACAGGTCTCAAAAGACGCGCGCGTGTGTTGTGTGTGTGTGCGCGCGCGCGCGTGTGCGCGTTGTCTACTTTTTGTTCCCAAGTCTCAGGTGTTCAAGATCCTAAAGGCTCAAAAAATTTGTCATAAAATTTTTTAATATTATAACAGTTATTTCTGAAAGCTGGTCTCTTTTCCAGACCGCTAACGCCACATTTCCGCAAGGACAAAATGTTTAGGGATGTGTAGTTCTTTTTGCAGTTAAAAAAACAATACCTTTTTTTTTTTTTTTCGGGGAGACCCTACACATGTTTCGTTTTTTTTTTTAATTTACCCCTTTTTTACACGACTGCGCTCCGCGGCAATTGGCATTAATATGTAAACCCATATGGTGCAGACTCAATCTGGGATTCTTTGGCCCAATTTTATAATCGCTTCAGATCTTCCACCAACGTTGTATCAAATATTACGATGGGAAACTTTCAAGATGAATCCACTTTATAATTAAAGATACATTTTTGTGTCAAAATATTTCCGCGATGTTCGCTTTCGTATTCAGCTATTTCGGGGCTGCAGAATCATCGAAGAGCAACTGGATAACTACGAGTTTAATGACGCATCTTTTAACACTAGTAGAATAAACAAACGTAAATATAAAAAAGATTTGCGATCATTCTTATAGAAATGGTTCACCAGAAAAATAGACACTAACATTTTTACACGGCACGGTTACCTACAGGCACGGATAATAAAAAGATTTGTTATTGTACAATTCATTATGACGATCCACGACAAATTTTGTGAATGACAGGTCATGTTCATAATGATTTTTGCATGAGTACCGAACTTTTTGAGTGTGGAAAGTGTATCCCTTAGCAAAACGTAATGCGTCTAAAATATGCCGAAATGTACTTGCTTTAAAAATGCTTTAAAAAACGCTAAAGACATATTTACAGAGTTTTTACTCAATATTAAATATATGTGTATCAATATGCGAAAATATACGGTTCTTAAAAGTTCATTCCAAGCACACTTTTAACACGCCAAGATGCAAACTTAATATATTCGGAATAGATAGGAAAGACTCTTCCATTCTATCCCATACTTCCGTGTTTCAGTCTCGCCTTTGGCAACACTGAACATCTTTGAGAGAGTTTGGCACTTTTTGAACGTGCGGACAGTCTAGCATAGTGACATCGAATTTCGGACCCAAACTCAATTAGGCACGCCAGGCATGCCGTGACCCGTCATCACAATGAAAGCGTTTCTCGTTGATGTAAGCTTCTTTGGTGTTGTACACACAATCACGCGCTTAAACTTACTGATCTATAACAATCTATGAAAAGTATATGATCTTGAATTCATTCCTCATTTGTCAAAAATTAAACTCTAATGGTTTGAATATTATGTCCCAAAACTCACCACCGCCGAAATTCAGTGCCGCTACGAGCGCGATCTAATGGTGAATTCCACTCGTAGATTTGAAGCGCTTTCCACAATCCGCGAGGGAGACGAAATTCCGCTCCGTCAGACCCGCTCCGAATCGACGAAGAGAAGATGAACTCGCCTTTTTGGAGCGACCCCTCGCCCCCCGTTCCCCCCTCCTCTGCCGTTTAAAACGGCCTTTGCTCGAACTTGGCAAGCCCACCAACGCCTCAGCCGACTGATCTTTCCGACGACCAGTGACGACTGTCACTGCTTAGTTGCAGAAATAACACGCGAGGCCGGGCGAAAATGTCCGTACCGTGGAGCCCGTGTCACAAATAATGAGGAAGATGTCCGCGTTCGCCACCGTCACATACCTTTCGGCCACCTCGAAGCTGCGGGGCACGCACAGCGATCGCCGTCGGTGGAGTTCAGATTGCTGGTAAAACTTGAATAAACACAGAGGTAACAAACCATCACAAGCACGGTCGTTGCCTAATCTGTTCTTGCTTTATTGCACGGGAAAACGCCGGCGGCATGCAGTGTAAAAAGGTAAACTACCATTGGCTGCAGAATGAACAGTCCTAACCTTGCGTCTGCCTCCGGATTTTCTGTCCCGTTCTTTTTCTTCTTCCTCTCACGATCACAAATGTCAGCGCTTACGATTTACCACGCTCCACTCCCAGCTTTGTATCCCTGATCTACGCGAGGTAGAAGCGTTCGAGCCGTCACAATCTCACGTAAACAACCGGCGCATCCGAACAGATCCAACTCGACGGCCCGATCAGCCCGACCGGCCCGGCCCCGGCGACCTGGCCAACCTCGCCGCGCATGCGCACTGTCGATTTAAAAAGGAAATGACGTATGCGCTCTGTCAAGTTCCGGATAGATCTTTGAAATCCCGCGGAGCAAGTTCGGCGGGGCTGGAGGCGCTCCATTGAGCGGGTGTTTCCAGAGATCTACGAGCGGATGATGACCAACTCGAGCCAGATCTGCGAGCGGAATATGCGCGCTCGAAATGGAGCGCTTTTGGAGTGCTTGAGATCTGCGAGCGGAATTCACCATAAGAGAGGCACTGCGAACCCGTGCGCCCGATTTCTAGATTCCATTTTGTTTGAGAAAGCATTTCGCTCAAAAACAACATAAAAAAGCTTATTATAAGGTTTGGTTTTGGAGATAAATACAAGATGACCGATGCTCGGATACAGTGACGAATTTTAGCCATAAAAATGTCAGAGTACGAGGAATTGTGTTTATAAAACAACTGCGCACCGCGAATTTCAACTAGCACAGGGAGAATGGAGTAGTCAACAACAAAAACCTTCGCATCCTGGCAACGTAAAGCCAGCTTTTTCTAGCAGGCGACAGGCTCCGCCCATCGGCTGAACTCTTACAGTATACAAGGCTGCATTTTGGGTTGGATGGTCACAATGTTTACTATTTTTCTATTACTTCAAGCACCATTTTAAGATTATAACCATACCGTTTTAGTAGTATATCCCATGTACATATGATTTTTATCGTTGAAGAACACCTTTAATTCATTTTAAATACACCATAAATACTAACGTAGATAGGTACATTCTGAATACATCCAAACATTTTTCACTTACATTCCCATATATTCCTTGTATGTTAAAAATATGTCATGCAAATTTTTGTTTCGTACTTCTAAATATACATATAAGAGAAGCTCCAACATTATTCCCATATTTTAAAATATATGGAAAATGTGCCCATAGTTCTGTCATATTTCGACATATATGCAAAATATGTGAACATAATTCTGGCATACTTCTGATGCGCTTGACAGTGTATTAGGCATTCATTTCTAATGTAATCAAAACATATAATTTAAGTGTGGACAGAAAGAAAAGGAAATTAAGAAATAATACGACTGTTAAATTAAATCAAACTGTATTTTAAGTATACCCTTTTTTGCTAAGAGACGAACGTATTATACGTGTATGAACGTAATATTCAAGGTTCGTTTCTGGAAACTGCCTCTTGACAACGAACGTTTAGTCTTTAACCCTGCGCCTCAAACTGTGGTTCAAGCGTCATAGCTAAGTGCTTGTAATAAAATACGAGGTATTATCGCCGTGCCCTCATGCTGCTGTGTGCGATACAAATCAGTCTTTCCGTCCTCTCCATTAACAATCGCAGCTTCATGTCTAAGCGTTGTCGTGTACCGAGTCGGGTCGAGTCAAGAGGACCAAAGACAGGAGCCGCAAGAGAACACCAGCTACGCCGGTAGCCTTTATCGAACCACCACCAAACCTCGAGCCCACACGCGCGCATCGCAACGTACACGCGCATTAGTCCCGCGCTACCCGAGTCACGCTCATCTGCCAGTCAACACAGCCAGCCAGCGCTTGTGCCATATAACGCAAGATGCGTTCCCACTTATATGACAAGCGTGACATCTTTTATAGCGCACTAGAAAACGGTTTATCCGAAAGTCATTGGAGCTAAACCTTGGCTGAAACCTGATATTCAAGACAGAGAAGTTCTCGATTAATTCATAAAGCGTTTTTCAGCACGACCGAAAAAGTGACTGGGGCGGCGGTGTGCTCATCGCAGCAAAAAGTTATATATCTCCTTTTGATATTTGTTCAGCGAATCATGACTTGGAATTAATTGACTTATGTATTCGTATGCCATCGAACAAGGTTATAATAGATGTATGCTATAGGTGTGATTCCGTGTTGTTGGAGTCTATCGTTAAATTGGTAAAGAGTTTTTCGGACTTTATTTTTTTTTTTTGCAAAGACGTCGGAGTTTATCGGAGTTCATTATTGTTTGAATCTTATTTATCCAAAATTTGGAGTTTATTTTGCAGTGTTTCCTATATAAAAAAAAAAATAATATACGGGTGTAAACGTGTGCTAGATAAGAGAGAACGCTTTTGTAGAAATCAATATGTTTCAGCTGGATTTAACATTAATTTGCCCACGACAAACGTTGCACGCGAGTGATGCTGCGATAAACGTCAATACCTTAAAATCAATGAAAGCTCGGAGGTAGTCGCTGGGATGCTCGGATTCATCCCGTCCTACTCCATCAACCTACCCCGCAGCCGCGCGAGTTGGAATGGTAAAGAGTGTAATCGAAAAGCTTGAACTGCCTCCCCCACCCCCTTCCCTATTTTATGCAATACCTATGGTCCATAGGTTTCACTGTTACGAAAACACAACCTCTCCTTTCTCTAAGAAGCACAAATAGTATGGCACTAACCGGAAACCAAGACATAGGCTCTTGTCGTGACCCGAAAGTACAATGACCGGTTCTCGTGAATGAACCTTGACGAGATATCCGGTAAGACCCTTTTTGTGACAATGGTCCGAGATTGAAAGATAGCTGTGGTGGCATTTGCTTTGAGCCATTGACCCTGGTCTTGGACTAAGCTTAATTGTAAATTACCCTCTTTTTTTTCAATGGGTTATCGAACTTGGAATGCATTTTAGCGCTCAAAACACAAGGACACAAAGGCGAGAATCACACACCACAGTGCGCTACTAACAGCTGATTTTATTACATGAAATGTCACTTATATACTATCCGTGTTTCTGATACCACCCCATCACTAGCCAACCCGATGCTAGGCCGCGTCATTGAGGAAGGCACGTTCCTTGTCAAATAGATCAATTGAGGCCACTCTGGCACATGCTGCCCCGCCCTTGTTAATGTCATCTGCCTCGACTATCTCCCTCACAGTTTTTTCCCTGTGCCTCGCCAGAATCTTGCACTCGGAAAACAACGGCATACATTTGCAGCTTTGACAATGATCAGACAGACGACCTTCCCGATAGTTCCCAACCATCGGGACGCCCAGCCTTCCCCTGACCGGCGTGACCTGGTTAAAAAACTTTAAAGGCGATCAGTTAGGCAAGAAAGGGCATCCATTTGGGCTGCGTGCACACTCTGACTCTTGTACGCATCTCGTATGTAAGCAACGCTCTTAACAAAATAAACCCTGACGGGCCGTGCGCCAACGTCAGCGTGCCGCACAGCCATCCTTGACTTCAACGTACCCTGCAATGGCAGTACCATACACATATCATAAAGCACGCCCCCTTCGTTGTCGAAGGGCAGAAAACGAATCCCATGAAGTGATATTGAAAGGTCTTTTTTGAGAGTACGCTCCAGTGTGTCCCAGCGGAATATCGCGTCCCAACAGTCCAGAAATATATGTTCCATTGTTTCAGATACGAATATCCTTCTTTCTTTAAGACAGGGTTTAACGGGGAGCGTGCCACTATGCTATTGGGAAAAGAAAGTTTTTACCGACGGCTTCACTGGCATTCTTTTATAGCTCATTTAAGCACACCTTTGACGGGACCTTCAAAGTACAGAAAGCGATACAGAGGCACAGGTGAAACAATGTCAATGAAATCTTTGTACGTCGGTTTCCGCGTGACTTAAAATTAACTGTTGGGCTAGTTGGTTAAATATCTTAATTACAAAAGCGCGAAGGACAAGGACAGGACAAAGAATGAACAGGACAAGCGCTTACTAACAACTGATTGTTTAATGCATCATAAGAGAAAGACGAACATGAGAGGAGATTTAATAAATTAAAATTCCAATTGTTTTCCCACGTAAAATGATTAAAAATTATTTGAAAAAAATTAGGACTGATAGAAAAATAAAATTAAAGAAAAACATCCAGATTAAGAGAAAAGGTTGAGGTACCCTATCTCTTTCTCAGACAGTGAAATTGATGGTGTGCTAATGCACGTGTCTCCTTTTTCGATTATAGTTTTTGCCTCGAAAATTTCTCTGGCTCTCTTGCTCCGAAAGCGTTTGAGTACTTGCGTTTGATTGAATAGAGGAGTGCATTTATGGTCTCTGGCATGTATGGCCAAGTGTCCAGACGGTGACGCATGTAGGGAAAGCTCATGCTCTCGCAGTCGCACATTTACGCAGCGCCCAGATTGACCGACGTACACTCTCCCACATGTGCACGGAATTTCGTAAACGATGTTGACGTTGCAGTTGATATATTTATGTGCGTGCTGGACTGAGCAGTGTTCTTGTTTTTCGTTCTGGGAGTATTTTTGGACACAGTTTTTTAAGTTTGTCAGGAGCTGATGTTACAACCTGTATGTCATATTTTGACGCTATTCGTTTCAAGTTGTGTGATACTTTGTGTTGGTAGGGTATCACTGCCGGGCGCCGTGTCTTATCTCTTCTTCTTCTTTCATTGTGAGTGGTCAGGCCCTCTGCTACATCGAACATTAAAGAACTGGTATACCCAGATTCCTGTAGTTCTTGAACTTGTGCCACAAAACTCTGCTTGGCTGTGTGCTTGCATGATTTTTGCAAGGGTGCTATGAAGCAGAATTTTACAATTCCTCTCTTGATTATTTTAGAATGGGCCGAATCAAATGGTAGAAGTGATTTTTTGGACCGTGGTTTGTATGTCCAGCAAGTATGGTTGTCTTCAAAGGACAGCTGAAGATCTAGGAATTGAAGCTTGCTTTCATCTGGTTGCTCGTGGGTAATCCTTAGTCCCTGAGATTGAGTAAAGAACGTGGTGCAGATATTGTTTACAGTTGAGTCATTTTGTTCAGGTCGTTCATGCAGTAGGACAAGATAATCATCAACATATCTGAACACCCGTGATACCAGGTTTGCTGTGAGCTTCTGGGCTATGTTCTTGTCACATTGGGCTAAGATGTTACACAGAACTGGTGCCACGCATGAGCCTATCCATATTCCTTTTTTCTGGATATATGTGTTGTTGTTGAACGTCACTACAGTGGAGGTGAGGTAGAACTTCAGAAGCTCCATGAATGACTCCACGGAGATACCGCAGTGATTTCGGAAGGACACTGTTCCATGGTTGCCGATGCACTCACTGGTTGCCGCAAACATTTCCTTGTGTGGGACTGAGTAAAATAAGTCTTCCACGTCAAGCGAAAACCCATACCTCACTGTAGTGCCATCTTGTTTACGGTGTTCTATCAATGTCTGCGAGTTGGGAATCAAAAAAGGATCGTTGATTTCAAGATTTTTAAGGTGGTCTAGAAGGAATCTAGACATAGCTCCCTGCCATGATCCTTTTTCTGTTACTACTACTCGAAATGGGCAACTTTCCTTATGAGTTTTTGCCGTAAAAAAACACTTCCAATTGGACACCTTTTGCTGCGGTAATCTGTTTTCTGAGTTAAGTCCAATCTATTGCAAAGTTGGAGAGCCTTTGCTTTTATCACTTTGGGTTTAAGCCCTTCCAAGTAGTTAAAATTCTTGTCAATCGCCAACTGAGCTTTATTAAGGTAGACTTCTTTAGGTGCCTCAACGAAGCCTCCTTCCTTGTCGGAGACCACCAGGTTTAAGTTGTTTTCTCGGAAATGGTCAACAACCCGAGATACGTTCAACTTCCTTTCACATGGTGGACCTGCTCTCAGTACTACGTCCACGCAGTCTGCTAAGCATCTCGTTCTATCATTTTCTTGGGCTTTTGAAGCGATGTCGTGGATGTTAGACACCATATAAACTCCTTGCTGTTTCGGCTCTGTGCAAAATTTAGGGCCTTTGTCAAGCACCTTGCGTATATTTTCTGGAAGAGGTTCTCCGCCCAACAGCCCGTGACCTTGCTCGGAAACTCTAAAGAAAAACGAACCTTTAAAAACTGAAAAAAGACTTAACTACTGGTGAAGGTGAGCGGGTTGAACATGAATACATAAAATTGAAAGAATGAAATATGGAGGAGAAGCACCAGGACAACCACTTGCTTTCATGGTATGTGGTTGTCCTGCGCTTGTCCTCCGTGTTTTATTCTTTCAATTTTATGGACTTAACTACTTCGTGCAAAAATCCACGTACTCTCACACATTCAGTGGCACTTAATGAGACATCCAGTTCTAGCAGTGCATCACGCAGGCCAACCCGCACTATTGTCTACAGAAAAATAATCCTTTTGTTTCCGCAAAAACATAAATCTGGACACAACCTGCCGTAGGAATAAATGATTCAAACCCAACGCACCACTCTGTACAGGGCAAAACAAATTTGTACGACTGATGCGTTCCCATCCCGAACCCCACAAAAACACCCCACAAAAACTGTGGTCACTGAAGAACATGTGTTTAACTTCGTAGTTTTCGCACAGAGGCGCGAGAGCTTCTGATATACACCCTATGTATAATTTCGCGTGACTTTGACGCTGAAAATGCGTAAACTGCGGAAAATTGACATTCGAAAGTGCTCCCCCGATGTCCTCTAAATTGGACTCTTGTACGAATGTGTTTAGGAACAAAGCACTCTGATCCCGAACCGGCAACCTATGTGCTCTTTCCGCTGCTGCGCATACACAGCTAAATTTTCCCAGAAAAATTACAAGTCTTTCGCAGTTTAGCGCACGCCACTACGGCTGCTCACCGCCGCTATGGCGCCAACCAGAAGTTTATCGTAAGCATAATTTGAGCCCCCGAGAAACACTTCGAATTCCTCGGACAATCGCTGGGGGTACTGTGTCGCTGCCACTGCAGCGGCAAGCCGCTACCCTACACCGATAAAATGGCTCGAGCCTCGAGCAACCGAAACGACGGCGTGACGGCGCTTCGAATAATGCGGGAAAAAAAAAAAAAAAAACAAAAAAAACAGCCTTGCGTGGACTTAGCACATATGCGCCCTCTATGCGGCCGTACTCGACCTTACAAAGGCCGTCATCGAAACCACCACAAATGAGAAAGACGACTGCTTTTCATAAGGGAGTAAAACAAGAATCAGATTACACAAACTTAACCCCATGCGCCCGAAAAAAAGTCTGAGCCGCCATACCGTTCTTTGATTTTTGACAAGAATCACCGCTAAATCGTTTTTCGTAGAAAGTTGGAATTGTTTGTAGAGCCCACCAAACAGAACACGTTCATTCTTGTGAAAGGCAGCCTCTTAAGGAGTCTAATTACGCCAGGAACAAAATTATCGAAAATAGAGCTGAGTACTCGTTAGGTGTAACAAATATCCGCCTTTTATTTCTTCCCACTTCAACCCGATCCAACGTCTGACGGAGAATGTAGCTTTTGCTAAGTGGCGTTTATCTTTTCCGTGCTCTTCTACAGGAGAAGGAAGCATTAGTGAGCGACAATTTTGCCTCGTTCCCCTCCCCCGCGGCTTTCTTTGATTCAGAGGTCGTCATTCAGATTCTAGCAGGCCTAAGGCTGGCTGCAACGAGTCTGTTCCTTGCGCTAGTCCGAGGGCTGTTTTTGCAGGAGCCGAACTACATTCTAGTTCTTGAATTGGAACGACGTCTGTGGGAGGAGATTGAACTCCTTCTATAGGAACGACTTTTTCTTCTACTTCTCGAAATGACGTCGGTAACATGGCAGTTGATTGCTGGTATGCATGAAAAATATCAGTACGCCATGTCCGCGAGGGACCCTAGAATAGCAGGATGGGGCCTCTCGGCGGACTTAAGCTTCGTCTTGCCAGTGTCCCTGGGCTACCTCTACGTCGTCAAGGTCGCAGGTCCACGATGGATGAGGAATCGCCCGCCGTACGACCTCAAGACCGTCATCACGCTCTACAACTTGTGCCAGGTGATTGCGAATGTGTTCTTCTGCGTGCAGTTCTTCCGTCATTCCTACCTCGGAGGTGGCTTCAGTGTGCTTTGTCAAGGTATGAGTTACTCCAGAGACCAAAACTCCATGACCCTCCTTCGCCTGTGCTGGTGGTACTTCTTTGTCAGGATTGCGGACTTCATGGACACTGTCTTTTCCGTCGCTACTAAGAGATTTTCTCAAGTCACACTTTTGCACGTCTCTCACCATTTTCTCGTTGTTTTGAACGGCTGGGTGTGGTTTAACTTCGCGTGTGGGGGTCAGGCAATGATGGCTCTCTGCGCAAACGGTATCATCCACATAATAATGTACACTTACTACTTTCTTTGTTCCTTTGGACCCGGTGTTCGGCCGTACCTGTGGTGGAAGAAATACCTGACCGGTCTGCAGATTTTCCACATCGCCTTTGTCGGTGTGCACATGACCATCCCCCTGTTCTACGACTGCGGATTCCCGACCGGAGCTATTTTATTTTCGACCCCTCAGTGGATACTGGCACTAGGAATGTTCACCAAGTTTTATGTCCAAGCGTATACCTTGAAACGACGCCCCGAACCGCGCGGTTCCGTAGCGAGAAAAGGCGATTAAATTATGGTCGGTTCGAAACGACACACGTTTTTGGTGGTCAGTCATTCTTCCGCGTAACCATCACGCATGGCATTGAAAAACATTTTTAAAATTCGATACACAATGAGATACTTACATCGGTGTACTAATAAAGCGCGATAATAGACACTTTCCCATCGAGCAACATTGGTGGTCACCATTGCTTGCTTACGAGGTGCCTGATTGGATCCGAGTCATCGCCGAACGCTGACGTCACCGCTCGTGTCCAATACATACTCAGAGTGTGTGAGCAAGCAATGGCGGACAGGCGTCGGCGCGGACTTTTGAAAAGGGGTGTAATGTCCGTGTTATTAACTGAAACACACCCATTAAATCTGATAATTTACTCCTTATTTGCAACATCCCCACAAGCGAATTCAGCTATATGTTACGCCGCCGCTTGCGGCATGCATATCCCGGGAACTGCCGTCGACTCTGCGTGTCGGCGCGAGGGGAGCACGGGAAGGGACGGGCTGTCTCCTGTACTGCGGTTTGCCTCCTGTGGACTACAGTTGTGGCGGCGCCACGCATGCGTGCAACGCTTAAGTGAGGTCGGTCATGGCCTAGTCAGTAGCAGCCTGTCTGGGTCGCAACCGAAAAGTCGTGGGTTCGAATCCCACCTATAATTTTTTTCAATTTTTTTAAGGCAAATTAATTACTTTATAAAGTGAAATCATTTGTGACATGCGTCAACACTTAGTTCGCATTACGTGTCATGTTTTTAATCACTTTCATTCCAAACTTGACGTCACGTTTCACGTGAGCGTTGTGGGTTGTTCGAAATTCCCGCGCGAGGTCATGTGACTGTGACGTCATGACCCTATCGATCAATCAGGACTTTCGCGTCACGCCACCGAGGCCGGCTTCTCTGCCACGCCACCGATTTTCTACGACACGAGCCCCTTAAAGGCCGACGACCAGACTCGAGATTCTGCAAGGCAGAAGATCCTCTTCATTATGGGGTAGGAGGAAACAGGCAACGGTGGACAGGAACACCCTCTCTCTCAACTGATAATCAAAGCATTTTATAAAATAAAAATTTTCCGTAAAGTTACAGAATTTTCAGGTTGCGCCGGCCGCGAGGGTTCCAGGAGACGACTTTGTACTGGCAACAATGAAAAATTCATACTTTTCGCTACCCGCGTACGTCACCTGCGGGCAGGCGGACGAGTGACTCGGGCAGCCGAGCGAAGGATCCAGATATTTTTTTCACAGCCTTACAATTAAAAGTTCCTTTGGTACGAGTAGCAATCCGTGATCCACGGTGGGTTGTAGGAACAGTGCCAGAAAAAGCTTCTTTTTAACCCTTGTTTTCGTGGGAGAAAAAATAAAGCATTCCCCGGCAGCAGTGGAGGCCAACAACGTCAAGGTGCTTTCGCGCGAGCAGTGTGCCGAGAGAACTCGTCCCACGTGAAACGTTCTCACTCATGCTCGGAACACTGTATAGCCGCATGCTGCGAGTTGAGTATCCTTCTGCAGCTAGAACAGCTTCAAGAGCGGCAACCGCATACGACACAAGCCGGATTGACAAGTAGGGCATCCGTCCAAAGAGGAGCGCTAATAATATTGAGAAAAATAGTGCACATTCTAGCACTATATTCGACATTTGGCGCAGTCACATTTGTTGCACACAATTGCTTCAGTGATATGTTTTTTTCCCCCTTAAACGTTATTTTAGTTTCGGACATCGAATCTAGCTCGAGCTACTCTCAGAGTTCCACTCACGCAGCCGATCTGCTGAAAACAAGAAGTTAAATGTCTAAACAAAGTTCAAGTCTGAGTTTAGACATGACGTCCGGCACATTGCTATTCGTGTCTGGTATAACAGAGGTTTATGAAGCAGGTGTTGCGCTCCATTAATATCCGAGGGATTCATTCCCTGGTTTGTCAAGTTGTTGGCGTGCGGTGTTCTCTCGCAGAAGATCTGGTGAAAACATATTTATTTTATTCTATTGCTGAGAAAGGAGAAATTTTATATAGGGCTGAAAAGCTTTTTAAAACCAAGAAAATATTAATGCCGTTGAGGGCAGGCAAGGAAACTTACAGCTCATGGAAACTCTGCAAAACTAAAACATTATTAGAAAAAAAAAAATACGCACACACTTAGATTTACTTTTTTTCCCGCGTGCACTCGGGGGGTGAGAGTGAGCGCGTTGCATTCTACGCACACAGTAAAACAAATATATATAAACAAAAATATGGGTGCAATATTTCATTGAGTAACTTTTGGTAACGTATTTTCAATTAAAACGTTTATGATGCTTTTCTGAACTTCGAGCACTATTGTGCCTTCAAGAAAATATTCTTTATTCGAAGATGAATAGTGTCTGTGTGTATTTTATGCGCCTTTCATTGCACCTTGTTGTTTGGCTCAGTGGTTGCGTAGTTTTTTTAAGTGTCATTTTAGCACGATCTTGATGAACAGTAACCAGCCATCTGGCCTACACAAATGCGGTTTATTACATTCCATGCATTTCATTGTTTACGAGAATCACACCCTCGATGTTTTAGTTCAGGGGCCAGCGCGCGCATGTTAACGCACGAGCCCTGAAAATGGCGCCGACCAGAAGCGCTTTTATGGAATGGTCTATAGATATTTTTTTGCTAAATTATTCAATGCATGTTACAAGAGTAGTTACACGTGCTGGCGCCTGCAACAGAGACTTTTCTAAAGAAAATTTACGAATGGCACGTTCCTTCAGGTAACACATTTCTAGCATTTCCCGAGGTGCTTGGGTAATTTTCAAATGATGTATTGCGTGACTCTTCGGCCTTTCTTCGCCAGTGTTACTGCCAGCGTCTGATGAAAGGATAACGGATTTGCTAGCGATGTCACCAAACTAGCGAGCCGTGGCTTGAGCGTACCGAGTTGCAAAAACGTTTGTCTCAAAATCCCAGTTGCCTCTCGCCGGAACAGCGATCGGACGTCAGAAAGGACTGTTTCGTCATACATGTGTTTCGCGCTTTAGAGCACTACACGAGCCGGAATTTCTAGGCCCGGCCGGACCCGGCCCGGTAGAGTCACGGGCCGGGCGCGGCCCGAGCCCGACAGAATTTTTAGACACAAGCCCGAGCACGGCTGGAGTCCGTCAATTTTCATTTAAATATGAGCTTGTGCCTGCCCTGGGACCAGCAGATTATGAAGATGAGCCCAAAAAAAGTTTGCAGGCTTTAACCTAAAAACCGTCCAAGCATGAAGCGGGCACTCTCCCACTAAGCTGGTGGAATCCATACGTTTCCTTTTATCCACGCGAAGTTTTTTAATTGCAAGACATCTTTTTTTTTGTTATTTTGTTTTTGTTTTTAACGGTGGCGTAGTGACTTTACACTTGGCTTTTGATTTCATTGAACCTAAAAGATCGATGAGCACGCTTTTTGTTGTCAACAATTTAGAATTTCTGGCACACGACTGCCGAGGCACGGCCCGAATTTGTTTTTGTTCAAGCCCAATCCCGGCCCGCGCTTGAACAAAAATCATATAATCATTTGGCACCTTGACATCCCATCACCTTATGAACGACCCAATGTTCTACGCGCAGCGTTACATGTGTATTCTAGAAAATACGGTATTGGGGCGGTCTGAGCCTAAGGAGTAACACACAGAAGCAGAATTAAGTTTTACGACATAAAATCTAAAAAAAATGCTATGGCTTCTTTGGCCGGCACGCTACACGTCTTTTGTTTTTACATGTGTCACGAGGCTGAATATTAGGAAAGAAAAGAAGTTAATTCTCGAGTTTTAAATAATTTATCCGCTGGTTATCGCGGAAAACTCGTTTTCTGCTCTGAGCTACAACCGCGAACGTTAAAGGAATGGAGTTCTTTTTTTCTTGTGTCAAACGCGTTTTTTTTGTTTGTGTTTTTTTACAGTAAACAAACACACTTAATGATTTTTTTTTAGAGGTTGGTGAGTCACATTCACGAACTTTTGGGTCCCTTTAGCGCAGCAAACACCTGTTTCATACACGCGGCGCGTCTTCCTACTCCTACAAAATAGAAATAATGGAAAGAAATGGGCTTTTCCGTTTTTCGACATAATCCATACGAATAAAAGCTGGTTCCCACAGCCCCTTTTCTAACGTTATGTTGCGTTTGGAAAGCTTAAGTAGAAGTCACCGGGAAATTCTTGCTTCATATTAAGCGTGGCCACCAGTTCGAGGACATAGCCCGGTACGCGCCATCTGAGGCACTGAGGTTTCGGCGACATATACGTAACGTAAGACGAAGCTGTGTGTACTTAGTCTGGGAACAAAATAACACGACTGTAAGAAACTGCCGGATCTGCGAGCGAGGAAAACAGAAGAAAGCAATGTGTATGCATTCACCGTTATAAAAAAAAAAAGCAGCATTGAAATCGTAGAATCCTTGCAGAAACTTGTGTATGGTTGTTAGATTAGGCAGTCTGGCGGCTGTATTCATAATTAACGTGTAGCCGCGTTTTTTTTTTTTATGCGAACATGGCTAAAATCACAAAGCTTGATGGCTTGTGTGAGGAGACTTGCCTACACGAGTTCCTTGTGGACGCTTATAAGGAGGAAAACACCAAGGAGACGGCAGTCTCCGTCACCTGAGCTCACCGGTGTAATGACGTCGTCAACACATCGAAGTGTTTCTATAGACGTTTTCTGTTTCCTCTGCGTTCTCAGTCACGTGGATTCCTTATCTGCTATGCGGGACGAAAAAATAAAACATTTCAACCTGGAATATGCAAAAAAATGTACGTGAGGCAAAAAAAAAAAAAGGATATGTGACATCACGTATTTTTCGTAAATACCTTCCAGCAGCGGCGAAAAGGGTAAAAAGAGAGAAAAAAAAAATGGCCTCCCCCTCTCTCCTGCACATCATCTGCTCCGCCGAGTGGGCTGTACCTAGCATCCGGCTGGCGTGATAACTCTCTCTCAAACCGCGTCATTTTGGAAATTTCAAGCGCAGATGCGCAGATTTTTGTATGCTAGTTATCGCGAAATACTATGCTAGATGAAAAGACTAACAGGGTCCAATTGTGCTGTTACCTGCGTGCAAATAAAAAAAAAAATAGGGAAAACTGTGTCAGATTGGCCGGTCTCTCCGGCGAAAAGTAAATCCGGTTGCTGTACCTTTTTCATTATACAAAAGTTCGGTCTGGCGTAGTCCTTTAGCGACCATGAGTGCAAGTCTAAAATAATAAATAATAACGTGCTCTCCTACCGCAATACACGCAGTAGTTGAGGGTGGTACTGCGGGCTGACTCAACTGCTATTTAAGTAACGGAAAAAGGATATGCTAGTTGACCATTTATCCAAATAGAACAACAGACAGCCATAGGCTGATTTTGAAGTAGCCATAACTATTCTAAGAACGTGAACCACTTCACAACGGCAGCCATGAGCGAGAGTTCGATGTTCCGTACAGCCCGCCGGTACAACCCAAAGATGGAGAATGGCAACCTCCCGGAGTGTCGTCTCCTAGCGAAGTCGGGCGCGTTCCCTCTCTCTCGTTTTACCCCGCCAAACCCGCTGAATTTCCCGGGGATGTATGACACTGCTCTCGAACAAAATGGTGCCGCCCGGAGAGCGCTAAATGGAATCGTCTATAATCGGTTGCTACTCAAGAAGGTAGGGCGAGAGAATTGAATGCCGGGGAGGAGGAAGCAGACAACGCTAAAGAGGGGAGGAAGTTTTCCCCTCTCTTCTCCAACGTTCCGTCAGCTTTCTCCTCCCCGGCCTTTTCCCCCTCGCTCTACTTTCTTGAGTTGGAATGGACTATCGGCGGCGTGTGCGAACTACAGGGGGCGCTTCTCTAGCCATCATCATCATCATCGTTTGTGACGTCACGGGTAGGACAGACTGGGACAGAACGCGCAGATCTTGGATACCTCGGTTCGTCAGCTCGCTTCGTGCGTTTGGGTAACGCGCGGCAGAACCTGTGTTTATTTGGTGAAGTGATATTTGTTGTAGGACATTTTACTAAAGTTTGAAACGCGTAGTCGCATGGAGAATAGAAGGGTAGGAGAGGGCATGGCGTCAGCCGCGTAGCCTCCACAAGCCATGCTCCCTTGACGCCTCGCCTCTTTCTCATTTTCATCCTTACTCTCACCATATCGCGTGACCGTAGCTAGCCTTCGTCTAGCCTTCAATTTGTAAAACCTACCGGACGGAGCGCGCGCAAGCCTGCAAGGATTCCTTCTACAATCAACCATCCATCTCGCACGTGACATGTCACGCGCACCAATCGCCAGACAGATCTGCGGTCACGCTGGGCACAAAATCGTTTAAACTTTTTATGACTAGGCTTCACCAATATTGCAACGTGCCCCCCAAGGTACATGCACATTGGTGCCCCCTCCTAGTACTTCTAGCTTCCTTGCGTAGTCGTGCCAAACAACACTTTTGGCGCTGAGGTGTCGATGCGCTCGGATGGTGGCGTGATGTTCTCTACCCCAGCACGAAAAGCTAGATGATGAAAATAGAATATCCAGCACTTTATCCCACTACAACGTCTACCACGGCGAACAGAGTGTATTTTTTATTCTGATTCGGACAAAACAAAACTAAGAAAGGAATATCTCATCAACTTGACACAGAAAAATTAAATTCGAGAATTTCTCGCGTATGTGGTAAACAATTTAGTGAGATCGGCTCCGTCTATCCTGTTGGCTGCAATATGTTCTGTAAGTGCTGATCTCGTATTACGTCCGAGTTGATTCCTTTTCAAATATTTTAAACAGGTAAACAAACATTTCTTCAAAATAACTGGCAGAAAGAACTAAATCCTGCTTATTCACCCAATCTACGGAAATGTGCGAGACGCCTTCGCGATCAAAGTATTTCATCTAGCAAGTCAGTGACACTTCAGCGTCCCAAAATTACTACCGTTTGTACGTTTAATTTTTGCGGACCTAGATGCGCATAATGCGTGATGCGCTCCTCAGCGAGCGATTTTTAATTTGTAACTAATTCTGAATAAAAATAGGACAGAACACATTAATCAACCGCCTGAATGTGCCGGGTCATGGCTGACAATTTAAGAATTTATGAAATTTTTGTTTTTCTTTTGAGCCAAAGTCGCGATGTGAAAAACTTCTGTACCACATATTCGATTCAGGAGGAGCTATGCGTCAGTTGCTGATGAGCATTTGCTCGACAACAAATGTCTACCAGACTTGGCTAGAAGCGTCAGTTTCGGCAAGCTCAATGTAACTAAAACAAGTGCGCGGCGCTTTGCAACAGAACTGTGCGTGAGTGGACAGCTAAGGCGACAGCGCGTCATTTACTCTGTTAATGCAATACTATTTTCTACAGCAGTTTCCACATATCCGAAAAAAAAAAAGAATCAGAGAGGCTGTGAATAGCCCTGACTCACACCGCTGAAGCTGTAATGTGAAGCTCCTTACTTGTTCTTGGACATATTAATCTTTTTTATATGTAAAAAGCAACTTTAAGGCGCTGTTATTCATTAGCAGGATTACTCACAAAAACGTTATACGCGTTTTTTTTTAATAAATAAATCATTTTTAAGTGGCAAAGATGCTAACATAGCGACTCCGTGCTTTGACATAGCGAGTCGTCTGCTCGCATCCTACCAGCCGCGTCACAGGAGGGCGCCCGCGAGGTTGCGCCACCAAAACATCTTGTCGCCAATAGCAGTTACGTCGTGACCGGCCATTATTAATAATCCGCCGCCAAAAGCTTAATTTAAGCATACGTATTACATTAGTCGGCCTATTTACTTCTTTTTCAGTGGCGTGACATCCCAACGCACATTAATTGTACGTACTTTTTTTGTTCTAAATGGAGCTTTTTATGTTTTTCGCCGTAGAAAAAGTTATTCGAGCTAGTTACTAGTTATCTCTCGAAGGGTAACTAAAGACCTTTCCGGCCCTTATTACACAAGCGAAGGATGCTGAGACACTGGGCTGTGAACGCATGCTCGGCTTCGTGGAAGAGCGCACCCTCAGAAGAAGATTATTGAAAAGTTCTACCTCCATTCTAAAAACAAAAAAAAACAAAAAAAAAAACAACTAAAACATATAGCAAATCCAAAAAAAATATGGTTGCTGCCAGACACATTTCTTTTTTTTTTTTTGCAGAAGCAACTATGTTGCTGTCTTAGCAATTAGCTGCAGACATGATGTAAAGATGCACGGCATGTCACGTTTGAATTGTCCCGCAAACTTTAGCGGAACTGAACTTTCGTATAGATCACGTGACAATAAATTATGTGACATAATTTTTTTTGTGCTAAATTGAGCTGGGAAACTGAATTGGTGATTACATTTTTGGTACCAAGAATGTCACGAACGATAGAGGATGAGGCGATGAATGAGCAGAAACTAAACGTTTAATTTGGCGAACTTGTGCCGAAAATAAAAATGCAAAGAGATAGCGTCGAAGGTCGGCGGAGTAGCACGATCGGACGGAAGAGTGAGACTGATTCGACAGGGTCCAGCGCAGCTCCTTATCCAGTGTGCGTGACTGTCTCGAAAATTCGACAAAGAAGCTTCGAGCGTCGCGCGCTCGGTGCAAGAATGAACAGGTATTTGCGAGAACAAGAAACTAGGACGAAATTATGAAAGTTACGCCCCGAGTGAGAATAAACGAGAGTCTTCCAGAATTTTGTGACCGAGTGTTGCTTGTTTGCTCAAGAACTCAAGAATTTTTATTTTGTAACTTAAAGGGCCCCTAAAAAGAACAGTCTAGTTAAGACACGCGTGGCAAAAAAAAAAAAAAATTAATTTTACGCAAAAATAAAAATTAGATCAATATTGACGGTGCGACATGCGATTTAATTGGCGGTCACCTCCTTTCCACTTGTTTTTTTTCTCGGCATTTCGAGCGCATGGAGGTGAGGTGGATCAACATCGCATTCACGACCAAGATGGTCATTCCGGAATGACCCATGACGTCATGGACTTCGTGCGCAGTATTTCAAATAAGTCTCTCGCCGTCAATATTCCTCTAAAAATCTTTTTCTCGTAAAATTTACTTCTCAACACGCCCCCCTCTTAAAAAAAACATTTTTTTTTTGCTTTTTCGGGTTTCTTTTAAGATAAAGAAACATACTTCTAGGGAACTTTAACATTTCTATACGAAGTCTTAAGCTGTAAAAAAAGTTAGGATTGTTCTGAAAAAAAAAAAGAATCTAAAAGTTTGAGACTCTAAATGGTGTCACTCGTCAAAAACTGCAAAAATGGCAAGACGTACCTTGTGCCATTTCGAACGTACCATTGCACCAAGTACCAAGCAGTTATATGCCCCAGTGGCATCATTGCCAGCCTGATGGGCCGTATGAGGGGTGCAGGCACGACGCGTCAGGATTTTCTTCCTTTGTTTTAGTTCCACTCATCGTGGCTTTCAGTGGAATTGACATTTTTAGGATATAGTTCAAATGTCATTCATTATGTTTGTGTGCCAGTACAAAGAATGTGACAATAGGTGAGTGAAATTATTTTCTTAAATTACACATATATATGTATATTACGAATGTGATACAACAAAATGAACTCCCTATAAAGTACAGAGCAAAATCATCAACACTTAAATGACAGAACATCCGTGTGTTGTGGTAGAATCATAATTTATCTTGAGAAATTTGAAGTAACAAATCTTGGAGGACTGTGAACGACCAGTGTGCAAATGAAGCAAGTGCACATTTATAGTCATAATTTTGAGTCATAATTTAAAAAAAAAAGAGCAATTGTATTTTTTTTAATGAAATAAATCATGTCAATATCTTGAACAATACGTAACTGAAATGAAATTTTCCGGCATGCAAGCCATTCCTGTCTAGTTCTGGGAACAGTTAAATGATGTTGCTTCACTAAAATGGTTTATTGCATGTTTTGCTTACGATATCTCGTAGGAGGTGCTTCTGATAGTGCATATAGTCCTCCAAAACTTCTCAAGTAATTTATGACATTTAATATTACGAAAGTGACCCGGTATGCGCATGTAACATTTTATAGCAGCCTAACGTATAATCATTACACTTCTCGAAGAGGTCATGAATAGGTTCCCGCTGCACGCCGCTCAAGGGATCTCATGACAGATAAGAGAGGTAGGCTTGTCATAAGCATACAATTACATAAACTTGGGGATTATAATTATGAAAGCATAATAAGAGATGCCATAGTACCGTGCTACAACAAGTTGCAACATCCTTATGATATAATTTAGCTATAATATTGGTTATTCTACATGCATCTTGAGTTAGAGCAGTTTGTATGCAGACCTGGAGGTGCTTATGAAATCCAAGCCCTTCGTTCTTTACGGGGACCCTGCCTACCCTCACCGATAGCTGCTGCAGCGCCCCTTTGGGGGCGCAAGCCTCACCGTGGGGCAGGCTATATTCAATTACCAGAACCGAGTTCGCCAATCTGTTGAGTGGGTCTTTGAGGAAGTGGCCACTGAATTTGCTTTTCCTGACTAAAAATAAAAAAAATAAAAAGTTGTTTCTTGAGCAGTTGCCCGTCATGTACAAGGTGGGCGTAATCCTGACAAGCTGCCACACCGATTTGTACGGGAGTAAAACTTGGATGATCTTTTCTGTTGCTTCTCCAACACTGGAGGAGTACTTGACTGTAACATATTTTGTACTGTCTTTTTAATACTATAAGGCAATACTTTTTTTCAAGATGATTTATTTAGAAGCTTCTACTGAGAAAGTACTGTATTTTCCAAACTGATTTTTCAGTAACCTGGGATGACCTGACAGACTCCCAAGTTTCACTGCCATATTCTGTGGCACTGAAACTTGCACGTTTGATTTTTTTTGCTTCTTCTATAACAGAGCAAAAGTATTGTGCAATGTTTTTGACATATTCAATTTTATTATTCAGAAAACGAGTCCTTTTGAACACGATTTATTTCATTATTTTATACTATTCATATTGTACATAATTTTCAAACTGACTTCCCAGTACACTGAGCTCTAACCTGACAAACTGTCATGCTTCATTGTATATGGCAGTTAAACTTCCATGTTCTTCTGCAGTAATCCTTGAACACTAAACGAGTGTCAGGCAAAATCACATATTCTAAAACATTTGTTTTTGTTACTGCAAGAAAAGTTTTTTGATGATTATTTATTTTTGGTGTTGCTAACCATTGACAGGTATACGTTCTTTCAATCTAATAATGAAGTACCTTGGGTTATCATGGGCAGCCTAGGCACGTTACTAGGAAGTGCAGTGCTCCAGAATCGGAAAAGCCTGGTGTTTTTATGCCGTGATATTTAAAGAAAAAGTTTTGAACCAAACACGGAATGCTTTGAGAAATGTATGTCTTGTGCCTCTGCAATATACTTCAGGATTTGTTTACGTTGGTTATATTTAGAGTTTGCGATAGAGTCGCAAATTGCAGGTAAATTGAAGATTGGTCATAAAGATGAAATAAATGTTACCACACTTTGACGAAGTTCAAGGTTAAATACTTTGACGGCCCTAAAAGCAATTGTCACTCTAAATATTGTAAATGCTGCAAGATGCAAGTCCCCACATTAGGAGCAACGCTGCATTTTTGTTGATTTCTCACAACATATATATAGAATGTCCATAGCAGTTCAAACCAACTTGTTGCTGCCAGAAATATCCATGCAAATAATTGCCTTTTGTTATGATGGAAGTACTTGTTGTTCCCTTCATGGTGGCTAGGACTTTCACGAGTTTAACTATCCTTCTGGCTTGTGCATGTGTAAGGGCAATTATTTGTTGTCATACTTATATGCATATGTATGTTACGCTAAATGCTGTTCAATATATGGTTTACCTTATTATCTTGTGTTGAGAATCAAGCTCACATTTTGTTACTCAATGATTGAGTCAACGGGCCTATAAAGCAAGAGCAAACGCTGCAGAGACAGTGTATTTACAATTGCAAGCAAGAAAATATGACTGATTTTTTTAAGTGTAGTTGCAATTACAATGTTCTTCGGTTTTTGATAGGTTAAAATATTCTTCATAGAAAGACGTACCATCCAGATCCTCAGACAGATTGCTTTGATCAATTGGTGGTTGTCGGAACATAAATGCAACAGTATTCTTCATTAAACCTGTGTTCAAAATATTTTTCCTTCCTAACTCAATCTTTTAATTTCTGTTTCGGGGGGTTTTGCACGTGCTTTGTCTCATAATTGGCTCTTTCATTTAATCGCGGAAACCATATGCATGTTTCATTTATCACTAGAGTGTTTTGAAGAACGTAAATGTTATTCTAAAGCCAGGAGGGCAGCCAATGGGTTCATGCATGAACTAGGGGAAGCTATTAACACCTGCTCGATTCCATCAGTGAGCACCAGTTGTGTCAGAAGTAATACCTCTATGGTTGCCTTTGCGAGACATAATTGATGACCCAGGTCCCAGGTCCTCTCGTAGGTGTACCCAGGTCCTTTCGCAGGCAGTTGAATGCTGCGTAAATAAGCTGACACAGCATTCAACTGTTTTCCACCGTATTTGGGTGCGCAATTTTTTCCCCCTATGTTAAACAATGTTCGGGCATCAGCAATGATGGCCAGCGCAGCTTCTGGCAAAGCTGAGGTTCACCAGCGTAATCGAGGAGGCTTTCGTAGTGCACCGTACAGTTAGGGTGACCAGATGTCCTGTTTTGGCTGGGGCAGTTCTGTTTTAGCAGTTCATTTGTGCTAGAACAGCTATTATTTTGTTTCAATGTTGCCTCTTGTCACGTTTCTGAGGAAATTTTCATAATTGCGGATTCAGTACTAAGCAAGTGGGAGAAAATCACAAGTATTAGTGGTCGACGTATGTTAAGAAAATGAATATACTATGAAAATGTTATCTCTCATACAGTGTAAAATATCCAGTGCATCGACTTTCCCACAAAGTACTCTGAAGAGCAAATGTTGCAATCTACAAGGGAAGCTCGGCAAATGGCACAGCTTAAGATATGTTTATACTTAACAAAACAGTTTGCATTGTGACACTCGGCATGACGTTTCGTGTGCCTACATGATGCTGAGCTTTAAAGGACGCACTTTTTTTAGCTCTTCAAGGTATTTTCATCCTTGTAGCCTTGCCAAGATATGCCCAGTGCTTTGCGAGAGAGTAGATGCACGGGATAGTTTCAGAATTTATATGGTGACACAGCCATCACCTTTTTTGGCGGGGGCAGGCTGAGATGCCTATGACTTGGTGAGTGCTGGGGGTCACTTCAGCGCCGTAAGCACCACTGCTCCCATAGAGCACAATTTGGTCACTTCTGATGAAACATTTTGTTGACAAAGACGTGTTGATTACTTAAAAATGGGGAAGGAGGACACTTTCATACTCTACCAAGAAATTTTAAAACTGTTTTTACATTACACTGAATATTAGTTTTCAAACTTTGAACTTTATTTAGAGAAACAATATGTTACAAGGATACCTAACCAAGTTTTCAAAAGGGAGCTTTTCTTTCTATCCCCTTCCCCCTCCTCACCTCCCCCCAATGTCCTGTTTGCTACTCTAGAGTGCCCAGTATTGACAAGAAAAAAAGCCTATTAATCTGACTTTTTGGAGAGGAGCTGGTAGAGCAGCTTGTTTGTGTTCACCATCTGATCCACCATTTTTCCCATCATCTCGGCCTCTTGATTTATCAGCTGCCGCTGGTGAAGCCTGTTCTCTTCCTCCATGATAAGCTTTCAGTGGGCCAGCTCGCCGTCTGTCATCTGCCTTTCTCCCTCCAGGCTGATTCGTGCTTCTTCCAGGTCGATCTGGCAATTTTCAATCCTCTGCTGCTCCTTTCCATCTTCTGCTCTTCAATCATCACTTAGTCCTTAGCCCGAACCTTCGTATCACGAAACTCAAGCCCCCGGCTGAAGTTTTGTTTCCTGAATTCTGCACAGAGCATAAAGCAATAAATTAGTATTGATACCAATGCATGGACTACTGTAATGAGGCATGTTGAGCGTGATTAATAAATTATTCACACACTGGCAGTAGAATTTATTTTAATCAAAACCTTTTCAAAGCCATGGCTCTCATAGAATATTGCTTAGACCAAGCCCTTTTTGATTTGTAAATGATTTGTTACTTCATCCACTGTCACTCGTTTATTCGACAAAATGAGTTCACGTGAACGTGCAATGTCATCATCAGCTGTGAACAGAGATGGGCGTCCGGCTCGTTGCTAATGTCTAGGATTCGGTGTTTTCTGAGTCTATCTTTCGCTGAAAATTCGGGGTTTATTAGAATTTATAATTGTTAAAGTTCTCATTCTCCGAAATTCGTGGTTTAATTTCACTGTATGTTAAATTTGTCATATTTCAATATAAAAATAAATAATTACAGAAAAAAAAACACACACCCTAAGTTGATAAAAGCTCCCAACTATCCCCCGAAAAATTTTGCAAAATGTGTTTTTCAATAATCATCAGTACCTTGTAATGTCCAAACTCCGTAGTCGTTCGGAAGCTTAAAAGCTCCAGCTGCCCTGCTATAAAATCTACAAGTTTTTTCGCTGCTATAACAATACAACCCTCTTCCTCTCTCCAAGAAGCACAAATTGCATTGTCGAAACTTGAAACGGTGAAAGTTATTTGTCGTGACCCAAAAGCACATTGACTTGTACTCTAAGAACCTTCATGAGATAAAGGGGAAACTTCATTTTGTTAATAATCCAAGATGAAAAAAAAAGAATGAAGTGGCTTCTTTTCAGAAGCGCAAACTCTGTGCTCGATGAACTTTATATATAAAATGTCGTTTTTTGCTTTTCATTTTGCCATTCTCACCTCAAAATTGGGAGTTTTTAGCATAAATTTCAAAAGACATAAAGTTTACCTGCGAGCTTTTTTCAAATTTTTTGGAGATGTATATTTGAAAACACAGAACCCTACTTACGGCTGACACCTGTGCGTCCTTCGTGAAACTTCTGTATCCATTCAAACATACTTCGCAACAAAACTATTCCTTTATGCAGTGCCAGTCTAATATACATTTTTTCACCAGTCAGATCACAAAAACGGTCTTCCCCACTTGTGTGGATTACGAGTGAACGGTGGCTATGGAAGTCTGAAGCCGCTAAGGAGCGTGTAGCAACTCACCTGCCGAAGCAACTAGCCCCGAAAATGGATGGCGCTCTAGTGTCGAGCCTATCCCCGGCCGCTGCCGGCAGATGCACGCAAACAAGGGGGTGCTAAGCTGCAGCGAGTAGGAGGGCCGCTGCGGTGAGCGTTGAAGGTGTCGCTCCTTAGCCCTCCTGGAGCTTGGTGGTAGTAGCAAATACTCAAGTGAGAACCTTGTGGGGCAGTTATTGTTTTTCGCTCCTCGGTCGCATATTAATAAACTTTAGACGTTCAAGCCTGTACAGCAGCGACTGGAGAGACAGCAAGCTTATATTAAAAGTGCTGATAATTAAGCGAGTTTGACCAGCAAAGTGTTAAGATAACCGAGGTGTGGATAATTAATTAAATAAATGAGTACACCCTGGAAGAATAGATGGGCTGTTTAAGTACTATAATGTATAAAACTACTATAATGTAAAAAATACATCAAACTGCGAGGATACGTTCTTACATAACCGACTGTAAAAAATTAAGGTGCACATATATGTTCAGAAAACCCATAAAACAATGCAATAGTGCAGTGTAGGGTGCCTTTCATACAAAACAATTACCACATAGTAGTCCAGAGCTTTCGGAAATTCTATCTACCAAATAGATACGCTGAGGGTATGTTTATATATACCACACAATACCGAGCAAGTGCCCATTGAAAGGTTGGAGATAATCTTGAAAAACTGGGGGTTCGGTTTGACAACATAATTGCAGAAGGAAGACATGATAGTGTGAGTTTCACTGCTTCGCACCGGTGGGCTCGGAGAAGCGGCTCATGCGGAGGAGTGTCTTGGTTAGCTATACTCCGTCTCACTAAAACTGTGCAGTACAACCAAAACTACAGGGGTGAGAACATATCTCAACCTGTTCAAGAGAAGGGAAAGGAGTAACAGGAGAGAAAGAGTAGGATTGCCAGCCTCTCTCTCCTGTTTTTCCCCTCCCCTTGAACAGGTTGGGATACGCTCTTGCCCTTTTACTTTGGCTGTACCGCCCTGTTTTAGTAAGACCGAATATAGGTGGACTTCGAGGTCTGTTCTGGGTACCTGATGTTACTTTTACACATTTTCTTTCGATCATAAGTAGCAGGAGCGCACTTATTGTGATAGGAGCACTTGCTTGATATTTTACTGTACCATATTAAAAAAAACACGAGAATGATCCTTTTTTTTAGAACCTGAAAATCATGTCTGACAACTACAGTTCATCAGACATTTCGGGGTTAAATATAAGCACTTCGTGGCTTCCCTGGGCATTTTGTGCAACCTTGTGCTCCCCTCATTTCATTACGAATCTCAATGTGGCATTGACAATGTAGCTGACCCTCGGTCACATTCCTAGGAAGGTTCTACATATCTACAGAGTGGTCTAATGCCACACCGGTTCATTAATGCATTATCTAGGGTTTGATTACACCATTATTCTAGTGTAGAGTGCCTAAACACAGGTTTTTTGCATACATGACATCACCAAAATCAAGGAAGTTAGAAGTACTAGGAGGGGGCACGTTGCATTATTGGTGAAGCCTAGTCATAAAAAGTTTAAACGATATTGTGCCCTCATAAAAAGTTTAAACGATATTGTGCCCAGCGTGACCGCAGATCTCTCTGGCGGGTGGTGCGCGTGACATTTCACCTGCGAGATGGATGGTTGATTGCAGGGGGATTACTTGCAGGCTCGCGCGCTCCGTCCGGTAGGTTTTTTCTGATCGAAGGCTAGACGAAGGCTAGCTACGGTCAACTGATGTGGTCATGTTGGGCTGGTAAGTAAGGAGAGTAAGGAGGATAATGAGAAAGAGGCGAGGCGTCAAGGGAGCATGGCTTGTGGAGGCTACGCAGTTGACGCCCTCTCCTACCCTCCTATTCTCCATGGCCAAAATATACCAGTAAAACAAGGATTAGGCAGACAAATGTTGCATGTATATAGCAAGTAGAAGGTTACATCTGCTAAGCATTTTTACATATTATTAAATGTTGCAATGATTGATACTGATACTCCATAATAAATTGAGTGTAGGTTCACATCATCATTTCCAAGTCTTCTTAACTCAGTGGCTTGAATGCATGAGTGATTTCAGTCAATGCCATACAATGTGGAGAAGGAAATATCCCTTATAAATAATGCACACATAACTATAACTTGGAACTCCCTGGTTAAAATTCTTTCTGTCCTCCCTAATTTTTATTTCGTAATAGTTTCTCCGGGCTTTTTTTAGTAACCAGATAATAAAATATTTAACTATACAGTCATTAAAAAATTTTTTTTCATGAAATCAAGCTATTAATTATTGGTGGTACAATTAAAATCAACCTTTCTTTTCCTTTTTTGAGAAAGGGTTCTGCATGTGCTTGGTGTCATTTCTATGCAAAGCTATCAAGAGAGAGCTGTCTCAGTATATATATATATATATATATATATATATATATCATTTATAGCATTTCTTCAGGCTCACGTGCTCGCTGATACTAAATCATTTCAGATTATCAGGAAAATACTACATTTGTATGTTTTTCAAATGCACTTGTTTTTCTGGAAGGATTATGGGTTCACTTTATACACATTTCAAGCACCATTCGACCACAAGGACGTTTTTAAATAGTAGATTTGCCCTTGTGGGATAGGACTCACAACAAAATGTATTTCATGCTGTGCTGCTATTTCTTAACTTTGTGGCCAATGGCAGGGAAGTGTATTGGACCTACTCTGTGTACATGACAGTCATACAGGGGAAGTTTTAATCATTATAATAAAATGCTAACTTAAATCTCTAGACAATTTAGGATCTATCTGTGCAATACATATCTGAACTGCATGGTTGCTGAATGTAATGCCTTGCAGTGTTAGCCTAAGGGCAGGTGCGGGACGATTTTGAGCTGCGGTCAGACCGTTCGACCGCAAGATCCCTGAGAAGGTAGGCACCTGGCTGCAGGGTTCGGTTGGTGCCGTCACCTCCTCGTCCCCATCCGATGGCACCGCGTAGATTTCTTCCAGCAGCGCAGTTACACATTGGTCACCTTCGTCAGCTGGACAATAATGTCACAGTGAAAGGCTTTCTTACAAACTTTAAATAAAAGGCAGCAATGAAGCTCGTGCAACACATGCTATTATTTGTTAGTAAACATTCCTTTGTTTCTTTCGATCATCCTACATTCCCTCAGATTGTTCTGAGATGGCAGCCATTTAACGCTTAGTGGGATTTACTATTGCAGAAATTATAAGCTCGAACAGTCATTTATGTTTTTTTTTTGCATACCTGTCAGTGTTTGGGAAAGTAGTGGCCCGAACTAGGAATGGAATGCGAAGTTAAGGTCCTATACTTCTCACTATTTCACAGATTGAGCGAAGATGAAGCTTGTGAGGACTGCTCACAGAAGAAAACTCCGGATAAGGCGTTTCAGTTCATACTCTCCGCTGGAGTACGTCAAGTTCCTACAACTCGTATGAGTGTCGACCATCTCATAAAGTCATAAGCTATGCTACAGCAGCCTTGACGCCAGTAAATGCAGAATGTTTTTTTTTTGCATTTAAATGTTTTTTTGTTTTTTTGTGATGAACATAAACATTTTAATGAACATAAAAGTATGTCACATATTTCCGACTCGATTTCCCTACCAAAATTTATGCTGGGATATTTTTCTCTATTTGATTTATGCGCGGAGGCAGGGTTTTTCAGATGGCTCCAGCTTGCTTGCGTTGTGATCCACTGCATCAGCAGGAGACGTCAGGTACATTTAAAAGCATCGGCAGGTACTGAATACAAAGTGGTTATTTTTGGGACTTAAGATGTGCCAGTCCTCGAGAAGTCGACTCCTCAGGGGCCCAAATGACTCCAGTTCTTAATGTCGGGACGACCTCGAAGAAACAAAGTAGCTAAACTATGCACAGGTTGATGTGATCCAAGTGAGTACTTTAGTTCTTGAGTTCTGTCACTCGTGAAACCACACACCATGCCTCTAAAGTTTACAAACAAAAATTAAGATGTCTTGATCATATTTGATAAACTCAGAGACCCACAGAATGTGTTTTGAATGAGCTGGGCACATGCTGTGTGTGTGTTTGCGATACCACACATCATAGTGCCCTATGACGTTAGTGTCAAGTGACATCACAATTTCATTTCACGTCAGGTTGCAGAAAGGTTGAAAACTGGGTTGGCAAGTGTTCATTCTGGTTAAAAAGTGCACAACAGACGATGACAAAGTCTTCGTCTTTTGTGAGCTTTTAATTCATGTCAGGGTATCATGTAACATCTTGATACAGGTCATGGAATATAGCCCCGATGAGTCTATATTCCTTATATAACCTTGACCTCCCCGCAGGGGGCACCTGTGAAAGCAGGTGTTTGGAGAGTGGTGTCTCCGCGGACCCCGAGCCCCGCAGGGGGCGCCTGCACCTTAGGTGCTAGGTGCTTGGTGAGTAGCGTCACCACGGACCCCAGCCACGTGGGCCACCATACCCGCACGCAGGGGGCACCTACTTTAGTAGGTGCTTGGTGAGTGGCGTCACTACGAACCCCGAGCCATGTGGGTTCGCCAACCCACGTCTGGCTGTGCGTGGCGTACCCGTGTCTGGGGAAAAGGGGATCCTTGCGGTTGAGCTGAACCCGGGGTACAATTGGACCCTTCGGGGCCCCCCGGGAAAGGCAATACACTGCTTCGGCTTCCGCTTCTCGTAGGCGGGTGTCCTGGCTTGGCCCGACCAGGATGATTCAGTCAGTCGCCTTTCTGCACCTGTCCTTTCTATACCTTTCTTCTTTTTCTCCTCGTCCTTCTTATTTCACCTTCTTTGGCGGCAAGGGCTAACCTTGGGTGGTGACAGATACCCTCGTCCAGATCCACACTTGGTTATAGTTTCCCGGCAGCACTGTTAGCGTAACGTCTCCAGCCAAGCCCTTCTTGTTATGGTGCGTTACCTAACCCCTTGTTGGGCTCGGTGGTGGGCGGTGCACCGCGGATTCTGAAAACTTTCCGCCTCTTATGGCTCCCTTCCTGTCTAAACCCGGTTCCAGGCAGCCATCCAAACGGCACTGCCCGGACCAAGTCACTACCAAAGCACCAGAAGTAGAACGCTTTCCCAAGTTTTTTGTAGTTCATTCTGAAGACGATCAACGCCCTGTCGCCAAGCTGTCTCCGTTCATTGTTGCAAAAGTTCTTGAGCACTTGATCAGACACTCCTACCAAGCAAAAAAGCTGCATTCTGGGGACCTTCTTGTAGAGGTCGCCACACAAGTGCAAAGTGAGGCTATTCAAAGGATGAAAAGTATCGTCAATACCTCCGTCACGGTAACGCCGCACAGGACGTTGAACACTGCGTGGTGTCATCTCTGAAGAAGACCTCCTAGGCGCAAGCGAGTATGAGATCCTTGAAGGCCTACAAAACTCGGGTGTCACTGCAGTAAAGCGGATTATACTTCGCCGCGAGGGTCAGGAGATACCCTCAAAACATCTTATTCTTTCTTTTGGACGGCGTAGTCTTCCAGCAACAGTGAAGGCAGGCTATCTGAACTGCCGTGTCCGCCCTTATGTGCCGAACCCCCAAAGGTGTTTCAGGTGCCAACGGTTCGGGCATGGGTTTAGGAGCTGCCGTGGAAGAGAGATCTGCACCAAGTGTGGCAGCAACGAACATGTCGCAGACGTCTGTGAAAACACTGTGTGCTGCTCCGATTGCAAAGGCACCCATGCAGCGTACTCCCGTGTTTGTCCCCTGCGGAAGCAGGAGAAAGAGATCTTGAGTTTGAAGGCTAAAGAGAACATTTCATTATTTGAGGCCAAGAAACGCTGGTCCTTTCTTGCACAAGGCTCGTACGCCGACGTGGCGCGCCGGGGTCCTGCGCCACGTATGGAGTCGACGGCAACCCAGGTCTTGCTCGAATACCTGGCTGCCGCCCTCAGGACCCCAAAGCCTACCCAGGGGCAGCGAGCTCCCTCTCTTCGCGGAGAGGGTTCGCCAGCTGCTCCCACGTCCCAAGACAGGCCAGCGCCTGCTGCGCCTGTACAGTCCGCACGGTCTCCTACCAGGGAGAAAAAGCGAGGCTCTCGGCCTCACTCCCTGGAGAGACCGCCAGCAACCAAGGAGCTGCATGGCCCTCACGCAGCTTCTGCAACACAAAAGGAGGCGGAGCAGATGGACGTGGTTGAATCTCTCCCAAGTACATCTGCCGCCCTCCCCTCAGGTTCTGGTCGCGGCCGCAGGTTAGGATCTCGCAGGTCCGACCCTCCCAAGCCGGCAAGCAAGCCTGCTTGCGGAGCTCAGGAGAGCGGTGCTCCTGCCCCGTCCACCTCACCATCTACCCCTGGGTGTGACCAGGAGGAGCTGGAGTGGAAATATCCGAAGACCAAACAAAAAACTAAAAAACCCGTGATCCCTCCGAGGTGATTACATTTCTTTCACTCTTCTACCGTGTGCTCGTAATTTTATATCTTTATAATGGTTTCAGTGCTAATGCACTGGAACTGTCGAGAGCTCTTAAGTAACCTGGATGATGTGGAGTTTCTGCTGGAGGAACACAAGCCACGTGTGCTATGTTTGCAGGAAACTCATTTAAACCCCAGCCATACCAACTTCCTCAGACGGTACCAGGTAATCTGGAAGGATCGTCCGTCTCAGTCAGTTCTTCTGGAGGAGTTGCGGTGGTTCTCCCGAGAGAAGTGCCCTGTGTGCAGGTTCCACTGTCTACCTCACTGGAAGCAGTGGCTGTACGGTTTATGCTTCACAAAGCTCTGACAGTGTGCTCTTTGTACTTACCACCATCTTTTACTTTGAAATCCTCAGATTTTAATTCGTTTTTAGACCAGCTTCATGAGCCATTCCTTTTGATGGGCGATTTTAATTCTCACAACCCTCTATGGGGGAGCACAGGTCGTGGCATCCGAGGGAAAATTATTAAGACTGTCTTATTCTCGCGAACAGTTTTTTTTAATACTGGTGAGCCTACCTTTTTTAGCTGTCAACACCTTTCTTCATCATGCATTGATCTTTCCATTGGGACAGCCACACTTTTTCCTAACTTTTCATGGCATGTTGATCCTAACCCATATGGTAGCGACCATTTTCCCATTATTTTAAAGTGCACTGCTCCTTCATCCTCTCTCATGACACGTTCACCACGCTGGAAAGTAGACCAGGCAGACTGGGCCATGTTTGAAAGTTTATGTCAGGTTAACCCTGAAACCTTAGTTGACTTGGATGTGAATGATGCCTGCAAATTCCTAACTGCGTCTATAGTTGAGGCAGCTTATAAAGCTATCCCGCAGACTTCTACACGCCTTCCCGTTAAACCGAAACCTTGGTGGACAAAGGAGTGCAGCGAGACTCGGAAAAAACAAAATTGTTCATGGGATGTGCTACGCCGGTACCCAACGCCTCTAAATGTCTTAGCCTTCAAACAGGCTCGGGCTCGGGCTCGATATGTTCGTCGTCAATCCAAAAAGACGACATGGAAGAAATACACCTCCTCCGTTAATAGTCACACCAGTGTAAAAGTTGTCTGGGAAAAAGTGCATGAGATCAATGGGGATTATCGAGCCTTCTCTATACCGCTTTTTGTTCTGCCAGGTGGTGTACTGCCTAGTCTTGAGCAGTGGGCCAATATTCTAGGAGAGCACTTTGCATCTGTATCGGGTTCATCACATTACTCGGCTGCATTTTTAACGCATAAAAGTGTTATAGAGAAGAAGAGAATAAATACCTCTGGAGGACTACGAGAACCCTATAATAGACCATTTACTTTTCGAGAGTTACAGGCAGCTTTAAATAAAAGTAAAAATACCTCCCCAGGACCAGACCGGATTCATTACTGTATGCTCAAGCATTTGCATTCTAATACCCTGCAAGCGCTTTTAAACTTTTTTAACCAAATCTGGCGAGAAAGTGTCTTCTCAGAGTCCTGGAAAAGAGCCGAGGTTATCCCGCTCCTCAAGCAAGGAAAAGATCCATCATTACCCTCAAGTTACCAGCCCATAGCCCTCACCAGTTCCTTGGGGAAAACCTCTGAACGGATGGTAAACCCAAGATTGGTCTATTTTCTAGAGGGAAATAATCTCCTCGATAAGTTTCAGTGCGGCTTTCGTGCCCAGAGATCAACGGTAGATCAGCTAGTCAGACTCGAGAAAACTATTTGTGAGGCTTTTGTTAATAGACAGAATTGTGTTTCTGTCTTTTTTGATATAGAGAAGGCTTACTACACAACATGGAGGTATGGAATCTTGAACGAGCTTGTCTCGTATGAAATTCGTGGCCAAATGATCTCACTTATCAAAAGCTTCTTGGAAGACAAATATTTTCATGTCAAGCTTTGTGCAATCTTCTCTCGAAGTTTTGTCCAAGAGAATGGAGTTCCACAAGGTGGTGTCCTTAGCGTAACACTATGTTTAATAAAAATGAACTCTATTGCAAAGTCTATCCCACAATCACTTTCCTATTCTCTTTACGTGGACGACTTGCAGATCTCTTGCTGTTTGTGTAACATTTCAGTCTGCGAGAGACAACTACAGCTGGGAATTAATAGTCTCATGAGGTGGGCTGATGCCAATGGGTTCAGTTTTTCACCAGGGAAGTCAGTGTGTGTCAACTTTTCATTACGTAGGGGCATGATCCTAGAGCCTAGTCTGACCTTAAGGGGGCAGGCAATTCCTGTTCGTAATGAAAACAACTTTCCAGGAGTGATATTTGATAAAAAGTTGAATTTCCGTAGTCATGTACTTTACCTGAAACAGAAGTGCTCAAGGTCAATGAACCTCCTAAAGGTGCTTTCACATAAGTCTTGGGGTAGCGATCGGGAATGCCTCCTTCGTCTCTATCACTGCTTGGTTCGTTCGAAATTAGATTACGGATGCGTAGTGTATGGATCTGCACGCCAATCTACCCTTCAGGTGTTGGACCCGATCCACCATCAAGGCCTGAGGCTTTCCACTGGTGCTTTTCGGACGTCCCCTATACCGAGCCTGTATGCTGAGTTTAATGAATATTCACTTGAAAAGAGACGATTTTTTTTAGGGTTCCAGTATGTATTAAGAATTCGCTCTATCCCTTCTCATCCAATCAAAGAAGCAATCCAGGATTCTCGCAACGAAACCACATTCCAGAACAAGCCATCTGCCGTACCCCCTTTTACGCAGAGAATTAAAGCGTATTCACAGGCGTACAACCTTGACAGTTGCAGCCTAGTTGCTCAACTCCCACCTGCAGTAGCTCCTTGGGAGTGCATAGCACCCATAATCAATTTTACTCTGATTAAATAAAATAAGCGGGAAACTTCTGTTGCTGCCTTGCAGCAGTAGTTTTCCCAGGTTGCTTATACATACAGCAACTGTAGGAGCTTCTTCACAGATGGTACTAAGAGTGACTCTGCTGTTGGTTCTGTTGTTATAAGCGAGACATGGAAGGTTGTTAGACGTCTTGATACCAGAGCCTCAATCTTTACTGCAGAATTATATGCTTTATTTTGGCTGTTAAGTTCATTATAGAAAACTCTATCCAGTATTCTGTTATCTACTCTGACTCTCTCAGCACATTAAAGGCGCTTGCTTCTTTGGAAGTACCAAAGAATACCTTCGTTACTAGGCTCCAGAACATTGTGCACACTGCAGCAAAATCACACCTACACATCAATTTTTGTGGGTGCCTAGTCACGTCGGTATTCGGGGAAATGAGGATGCTCATAGAGCTGCCAGTACGTGCATTGAGAGGCAAGTGGATATCAAGGACATTCCGTACACTGATTACAAACACAGTCTTAACAGAGCAATCCAGAAAAAGTGGCAGTTAGAATGGGACACGAAAATACACAACAAGCTTCATTGTGTGAAACCTACCCTGCGGGAATGGGCAAGTTGCCGACACAGGGAGCGCTACTTTGAGGTTGTGCTCTGTCGTCTGAGACTGGGACACACCCATCTCACGCATGGGTACCTCCTACGGGAAGAGGCAGCTCCGAAATGTGAACACTGTAACGAGTCTTTGAGTGTGTTGCATATTCTTATCGTATGTCCTAAGTACCATCACGAACGCACCACTTTTTAGAGCGCAGCTCTTAGGGGCCCGTTTTCAGCCTGAGCGGCGTCGGCGTAACCGGGGGGGGGGGTCACGTGACCCCCGAGGTCACGTGACCCCCCCCCCCCCCGAGGTCACGTGACCTCGGGGGGGTCACGTGACTACCCGCAGGTGACGTGACCCCCCTCAGTACCCTTCCCTGGTCCAAATGCCCACAGAGCACCCACAGAAAATTTGTGTGGGGTCCTAGAGGTCTCTATGGGGCACCCATGGGGTTGTATGGGTGTCCTGAAATCTCTGTGGGGTCAGGCCTGTGGGCCTATGGGACATGCGGGTTACAGTGTGGGGTCCTTTGGGTAACCCTCACAGCCTGTAAGGGCTCCTTTGGGTAACCCACACAGCCTGTGGGGGCTTCTTTGGGTAACCCACACAGCCCGTGGGGGTTCTTTAGGTGACCCACAGAGTCTGTGGGGATAAAACTCTGGCTTTTATGGGACATGTAGGAAATTTTATGGGTTGATGTAGGTACCCTGCAGCCTGTGGGGATAGAGCCTAGCATCCCATAGGACAAGTGCGACATTGTGCGGGCTGCTGTACGGATGCCACACGCTACGGGGCGCTCTGTATAGCTACACGGGACATGTGTGACGCCTATGGGAAGCCTGTGAATGTGCCCCTCAAGATATATTCTACAGAAATTATGCAAAATATAACTTTTTTGTAAGTCTTTTTTTTTTAATTACATCGTTCATCCCAGTGCGCAGAACACTACGCCGACGACGTCGACCACGTGGGCTTTTCTTCGAAATGGGGCTTCTAATGCACAGGCATCAATACTTTATGTCAACATTGTTCCGAAGTCAGTTTCGTGTTCTGTGTTGTGACCTTATGAGTTCTGTATTCTAGCGAAAAAGCGTATTTCCAAAATGCAGAGCAATAAATCTATATGTTTATAGGCAACAGACAAATTAGATGCAGGACATGACTTATCTGGACTCTTATTAGGTTCGTTATACAGATATCCAGTGAAGCGCAAACAAAACGAGAAAAAAAGCTAGTGCACTGATGAGTATACATGAACAAATGCAATCATCTTGCAGCAGAATATTGATTAAGTCTAAAAGAAGAGCATGTTTTAAAAAGACAAATATGGAGACAGACTGAAAAACAAAAAGCAAGCAGTTTTTTCTGAGCAAAATGCATGTGCCCAGGTAGCACACCGCGTCGGTCGGTATCGGGACTACGCCGGCCGGTCCTGTAACAGGATGCGGCGCCCGCCGCGCCCTTGAGCTACCGGCCCCGTCCGGCGTTGGCGTCTCGTCTTACGAACTGGCCAGTTGAGCAGATCTGGTTACAGTGACTGACCGGAATTGTGTTTTTGCTGTTTTTGCTGGCCAGTATTTTCATGGAGGTTCCAGTAACTGGCCGGCATCGGTATTTTGCTGTCTTTGATGGCCAGTATTTACATGGAAGTTCAGTAACTTTCTGGAATCTGCGCTTTGCTCTTCACGCTGGCGAGTCCTGCCGTTCAAGTTCCGTTTGCTGACCGACATCGTTTTATTTTTTATTTTTTTGCCGTTTTCACTATGCAGTCACATCATTGAGATTCTGACCAACTGCGGCATGAATAGCATGAATAGCGAGGGGAAATGTTTGCGTTGAGAAATCCTTCGTAAATGACTGCCGACGCTGGCGTATTTGATCCCAGCGTGCCAAGGCTGACGTGTTTTACCGCGAAAACGAGAAAAAAAAAATGCGGCGAGGAAAGCACATTTAGGATATTGAGAATCTGAACACGTACGCCACGAAAAATAAATTTTACAACGCCGAACGATATTTTTTCAGGAATCTAGTTTAATTTGATGCACTATACTTAACGTCCGGTGGGATACGCACGTGTTTGACTCGGATAAAAAATAAAAACGGTATAGCGGATCAGTGGCGTCGCGAGGGTCAGGGGCACCCGGGGCGGTAGCCCGCCGCGACCCCCCCCCCCCCCCCCCCCCCTTGTGACGCCACTGTAACGGAGCCTCCGAATGAAAAAAAAAAACACGTGGCAGGATTGAGCACCCGCTTTGAGCTTCAAGAACAATAATAAACATTACTCTCCAGAAACCAGAAAAGGTAATTGTATTTATTGCTCACGACGCCACGAGAGGTACGTAACTCTCCTCAGACCATGTTATTGGTGGTTTTAATTGAGTGTGAAAATATGCTGATTCAGGCAGAAATCAAATGTCTTAGTTACGATCATCTAACAGAAATATTTCAAATGTTCACATAGCCAGACGATCTGTCGCCCGAATCCCGATAGCTTATGTTATAGACATACCGCACCAGAAAAGCGGGAATATAAAAAAAAAAACTTCCTTTTTTTTTTTTTTTTAGCAGAAAAAAACGAGAAACACGAATGCGCTGTGGATGTCTGCCCTGCCGGGATTGTGAACGTGACCCCTTGACGCTACGAAACAAATGTTATAACACCGAACGATACCGTTTCTGCTAGCTAGTTTAAGTATCCGCACTGTTCTTGGATGTCAGAAATAAAAACATGTCTAGGCCTAATAAAGAAGTAAAACTGCGGAGTGCAACCCCGATAAGTGAAACCAGGATGTACCAGAACAAAAGTAAGTACTACTTTCCGGTAGTCAGAAAATTTAGAAATGTCCTTAATACGTAGCGCGCTACGAGCTTAGGTAAATAACTGCCTTAAAGTAGCGGTATTTTCGTTTGAATAGTGGGTAAAGATGACCGCCTTCAGTCAAACTTTGGCTGCCTCACTGTGGCAGCTAGTTTGACCACTTACGCATTTTCCCATTTTTCTCTCAATATTCCCATTACTATTACCTTCCTTACTTCGTTGAAAGGATTTACGGCGCTTGCCTATTACACTGACCCACCTATTAGCACGGAGGGAGCGAATTATCTCGGCAAAACAAGAGGGCCACGGCTTGTGCATGTATCAAAATTCAAACTTGGGCTCGTACTTTCTATTTTTACATTTTCAGTGATTTTTACCCGAAAGTAGGGGCCGGCGACCGCAAAAAAACAAACAAACATAGCAAATATTTAAATCAATAAAGACAAAAAAAAAATTAGAAAAGATATTCAATTTTCTGGGATTCGAACCTCCGACCATACGATCAGAAGCATAGCGCGCTAACAAGATAGGCCACGCGCCTCTTTTTTTTTTTTTTTTTTTATTTTCTGTTTAACATTGGTGGCATACATAGTTATCAAGATAGACTAAATAGGTAAAACCATCAGCCTTCCTGGCTAATGTCACAGCTAGAAGTCTTTGATGGAGGACAAATCCTCCAGAAGTGGCAGCCACTCAGGTTGAGGCTGCTGCGCCCTGTACAGCTCTTTAAGGAAACACATGTGTTCTACAAAATACTTATACACTGGCCGCACATCGATATCCGCATGACGTACTGCCATACGACATCGCCATATACTGTGCAGTCCCATGAGCATGAACATATCATAAGGCACAGAAGCAGCTTCTACAGACAGGAACCGAATGCCGTGGGACGTTAAAGGGAGGTCTTTTTTTATAGTCCTTTGAAGGACGTCCCAAAAAAACACTGCGTCCCAGCAGTCCAGGAACACATGTTCAATGGTCTCTGGCTTCTTGCACAATAAGCAGTTTTCCGACCATGCTACTGGTATGCCCTTTTCAACTAACCAAGCTTTTACAGGAAGCGATCCGCTATGTAACTTAAAAAAAAATGTTTTCGTGCACGCGGGAATTACCATTTTCTTGACTCTTTTTAGAACATCCTTCCCTGTGCCTGCGCTGTACAGCGATCGATACAAAGGTGTGGGAAAAAGCAACTCGATCAAGTCCTTCGACAACCGCTTGCGTGACACGCCAGACAAATATTCTAAGGAAAAACGTGTTGCCAAAAACCGATAAGCCCCGATAACTTCCTTCAAATAACCCTGAACACCAAAGCAGACTTCATCGTTCGTCGCTACGATAAACTCGGGCAGCAGATTGCGCAGCCTTACCTGAATTACAGTGCGTAAAAAAGGGTCTCTTTGGTCTCGAAGAAAAAGGAACCTGTTAACCAGCTGTCTAATAAACAAATGCGAAAGGCCGAGACCGCCGGACTTGACTCGACGAAAGAGATTTGATCGACTTGATCTTTCCCACGCCGAACACCAAATAAAAACAGCAAACACCCGATGCATGCGCTGAATATTGATCCGTGAACAATGCAAAACTTGCAAAACATACCACAGCTTGGCAGCGAAAAAAATGTTGCACACAGTTGCACGCGAAAAAATGGACAAGCACTTCCCTCCCCATTTCAGAGTCTTTGCACGAAGAGATTCAGTTTCATCGTGCCAGTACTGGTCGCTGGTGCGATAATGTTCCAAAGGCACTCCGAGATAACGTACCGGCGTGGGGGACCATACAATGCCCTCAAACACAGTCGGCACGGAGGGCCAATTACCGTGCCAAAAACCGCTACACTTGTGCCAGTTTACCGCGCTACACGTGTGCTCACAAAAGCTTTTGGTTACCTCAACTGCTCTTCGAACACTTTCTTCGTCGACACAAAAAATAGCTACGTCATCTGCGTAAGACAGAATGCGCACTTCGGTAGCTTGCAGCCTAAACTAGGCCACGCGCCTCATCGGTTGCAGCGGTTTTTCTTGGAACTTTTATGTCAGCTGAATTTGTTTTAAACATTGTGTGGCTTGTCTCGTATTTAATTTTTTGCTACCTGTTCAGGATTGTATTTCTAACATTGTGGTGATGTTGACATGCTCAATAATTTAATATTACTGTGTATTCTAATCGTTTTAAAGCGCTTTGCTGATCGTTTTATTGCAAGCGTGTTGAAGATACGCGAGCATAGCCTCGGTAAAGTCGCTAGGCATCCATAATAGCCAACGAATGCGATCCAATATAATCCACAATCTTATTTTGCACGTTTTGCCGGTCGCGTTGTCCGTGTGTGTTTCAAATCTCCGTCATAAAGTAAATTTACCGATTATTCGTGATGCGTGGAGTTCACCTTAGTTTCAAATGTGTCTGAAAGAGAAGGAAGCTACTGTGAGCCGTGCAACTACGTCGAATCTGCTCAACAGCCGAGATCGTGGCACGGTCGTTCCAAAGTAAGTTCCTTTCTTTGTTCGTTAGGGCTGGATTATTCTTTCCTCCCTTCATAATGCTTTTTATTGTCTCTAGATCACTTGCTTGTATCGTTGTTACTAATTGTGCGCGAATGGTGTTATGCCAGGCTGTGTTTCTTCTTTTTTTCCCCGATGCAGAGCACTCCATCCTCGCACCAATTAGCGGTCACAGATGAGCGCTTAGGCCGCATACTCGCTCCAGGTCCATCAGTAGCGGCGGAAATTTTCGGGACATGGGGGCGGGCGGGGGGGTGGGCGGGCAGGCAGTCAGGCAGGCAGGCATGCTAAGACGGAAAAATAAAGGGAGGGGGGGGGGTTGGTTTGATTGCCTCCCTCCACCGTACTGTTTACTGGTAAACTAGAATGTCTGGAAGAGCGCGGTGCCCCTCCATCGCCGAAGCTCTAGGTTTGACACCACAGGTGGATTCTGTGTGCGTATTTGCGTCCGGAGAGCTGGACCAGGCAAAAGTCAGCGATTGATTGATCGAGCAGGCCCGTAGCTTCCGCCGCCCAGTCGCCTGCAAACGACTTCATTTTCTCGATTTATAACCGGAAAAGAATTGTCAAAAATTGGTGCCGCGGTAAATTCACCCCACGGTGATTAATGCATAGCATGCCACTCCCGATCGCAAAAATTTGTGCCCGCGAAAAAATTTTTGACACCGCTTCTGGGGTAGTTTACAAGCGTGTCCTTATTTTGAATTGTGTCGCGCCAATTTATGAGAGGTATATTTTGTTCAGTGTAAGTATATAGTGTTCATACCTCACCCAATTCCTGTTTTTTTCTCTTTGGTACTGCCTTTAGTGAATGGTGTAGGTTGTAATTGTTTTTGGTAGTAAGGGGATGAGCTGGGGCTAATTGAACACCTTGAAAATTAGTTCACAAAGTCATGGAGACAAGGAGGGTAACACATAGACCATATGCAAGCGCAGACTCACCTCGCATAAACAGAGAAGGAAATAAAGAATGCGGAAGGAGCTCGAGCAGAGGCCCGAGTGGAACGCGCTGATTTACCCATTAGCAAGTGCAGATTTTAAAACCATAATTGTCTCGTCGTTTAAAAACAGATCGATGGCTAATACATCAAAACAGCTCAATTTCTATCTAAAATTCACGATGGACTGTCAGCTATCTATCCACTGTTTACACTGCTCGTGTATGTCATCCTTAGAAAAAAACGTGGATAATTAGCATATACTATGAAAAACATAAAAGAGGATTATTTTAGGCGTTTATTATTCATAGTATGGGCAACCAACGTGTCTGCACATTCGTCTGTTACTTCAGCTAACAAGGAAATTGTTTTTAGCCTTGTGGCTATGGTTGAATTAACTCGTTCCACTTGAACCTGTTTAGACTTTTGCTAAAACTCCTTCCGCATTCTTTTTTTTTCTATTTTTGCTATAATTTATGTGACTTGGGAGTCTGCAGTTGTATGTAGTGTATGTATTCCGTGACCCTTTATTCCTTGTTTTTTGTGTACTATTTTTTAATATGTTCAGTTAGAATGAACTCACCACTTTACTACATGGAAAGGATGTTGTTAATTCTAGAACTTCTGTAAAACAATCTACCTGACATATTTGCCTCGCGCCACGGTTCCTGAAGCTCAGTTCTCCGAGCACAGCCTTTTTGATTTCTCTGATGCTCTCTTCTTTCTTTTGTTTTCAATGGATTGAGTTGCTAGTGTGCACCTGTCTGTGTTCTACGTGTTCCTGTCCTTTTGTCCTTGTCTTTTTTTTTTTGTGCACTTTTTTCAAGTTGGTCCACAATATTTTTTACTGTATATTGTACTCTGTTTTCATCTTTATACTTACTGCAGCCCTTGCCAAGCAGAAGTTGGCATTCACTTTCACCATCCCGATGTGAGTGTCCTGGGACGACACAGGATGACAGTCTCCTCTGCTGAAGTCCAGGCTTCATGGGAGACTGCCAAGGCTGTTTATGGTAAGGTGTTCTATATATTGGGCAATACAATAGCAACTTATTGCTGCTGGGATTGTTTTAACATAGACTGTGTTTATGGGCTGGCCTTCAGCAATTCTGATGCCACTCGCCTGGAATGAAAGCCTCTAGGGAAATTGCACATTTCATTCGTAAGCGGAATGCAGAGTTGACAACAGAAGTGCATCACTACTTGCATGCAGTGTTGCTGGGTGTTGTATTTTTTTGTATTTCTTTATTTAGTGTTCCCAATAATGGCTAAAGCCTTCCCATTGGTGCGCGTGTTAGCCCCTAGTCCCACTAGAGCGACAATACAGAAACAAACGACAGCGACGAGCCTCAAACCAGAGTCTCTGTCGCGATTTCACAGGCTTGTGCATAGAATAAAAGAGGCCACACTCGGATACAAGTATTACGCACGCGAGGGTATCTTCGGCAGGCTTGCAATCACCCGGGGTCGCTTCACGAGCACCGAACGACTATAAACGCCTGCCAAAGGTATACCATCGCGAGGATACCGCATGTGTTGAAGGCTTGTCGGTGTCGTCTGTTTCTGTTTGTCGCTCTAGTGGGACTCGGGCATAAGTAACAACTCACAAACACAAACGAACGGCAAGAGTGGTAAACAGTGCCTCTCACGTCCTTCGCCACCGTGCCCATTGGTTTTCAGAGAAGTTTCCAGTATTAATATCTATAATATTTTGTCATATATCGCACAAGGACACAACCAGGAGCTGTACCTACAATTCAACACTCACAAGACTTGCGTGAATACACCCCATAGCTGGTCGCATTTTCAGAGTCATTTTAATGTTGCGAAAATAAATAATGACATTGGCATATTTGTCGTGCCAAATGCTGTCACACCTGTTCCGAACTCTGGTCTCCACGTACTGCGGACTTTTTGCATCGATTCTTGTACATCTCTGCCTCACTTATGCCCAAAAACATTTTACTCGGTCTATCAAGCCGTGTAGTCAAGAAGCTATAATCTGTAAAACTCTTCAGAACACTCCTGAGTTGCAAAGCTTTGCAGTAAATATTTATGAAAAATATTCCGTGCTATTTCCTAACCTCGAATACTTGACTGCAGGAGCATGGTATGCATTCAACATACTCTCTTTGACAAGCTAAAGCATCATAAATGTCATGTCCACGACCCTTACTATACCTATTAAGTTTTTGGCTGGCAGTGTCATAGAAGCTGCGTATGGGCTGGACCAAACTGCAATCAGCCTTGTGTTATGTGGCACTGCTCTCCATGTATACACGGGCAGGAGTGCAGCCGCATTGCTCCAAGCTGGTGGGTGGTTGGTTGACCCCACTCCCACTCTCAGCTTTTATTGTAGCATTACACACATCATGTGGCAGTCCTGCACATTGTTCTGACTCATGTCATATTTTTTTATATTTTTCACAAGTGGCTGCAGCACCAGCTCCTGTGATGCAGAGCATGTGCAACATAGGTGCAGCCTTCGGTGGTGCAGCTGCAATACCTGCAACCTTAGATGGAGCAGCTGGTACAGTCGGTCCTGCATCCGCTGAGGCAGCTGCTAAAGAGCCCACTGAGGTGGAGCCATATCAGCTGATAAACTTCCTAGAATGTGAAATGGTAAGTTGATTTGGTAAGTTTTTGCTTTATAAGAGATGCCTCTGGATAGAAGGCATTTCTATGCTTGCACAATGTCTTCAAGATGAAAAGGCCTTGACAATTTGTCATTGACCATCTAGATCTCGATAAATGTTGCTCAAATAAGATCTTTCTTTCAGCACCATCGCCACAAATTATTGTTTTTTGGTGTTGCATCACTTCAGCAGTGGTGTAAGACCCAAGTTTTAGTGTCTTGAAAAACATATCTAAGGCGACATCTCTTTGTAGAAAGTTTAAACCTGCATCTCTAACATTCTGCTCAACATTTTGAGTGCATTAGGCGGAAAGACTTGGAGCATCGCATTCCCCATTAATTACCTTTGGCCCATACAATAAACCCTTTTCAGAAGTGTGTGCATATCCAAGGCCGCCATTTCTTAAACGCGGATTCCGAGTACTCGTTGGAAACAAGCGCCGTGTCAGTGATTGGCGTGGATAGACGTGAGTGCAACGTCAGCATTTCACGTGGTCTTCGATCCAATCACAGCTTTCATGTCCAACAAATGGCGACTGTCAATGTTGCTTGCTTAGGTTTTGAAAATGGTCTATTCTTCCTATGTTCACCAGGTACATGGGAATGAAACTCAGCACTCTTGGAGCATAAAGTGGCTTCTTTTCATTTAAAGCGTTAGTTTTATAGTCCCAGCCACGCTCGAGGTTGCATGATAACCCCGCACACAGGTAAAAAAGTGGCGCGCCTTGCACCGGCAACTCAAATCAGTGGGCGCATCTTCTCATGTTCTCTGTCCATTACGCCGACCGAAAAGTTCGGGGGAAGGCGGGGGGGGGATTCATGAAACACCATCTAAGGAGGCAAAGGGGGCTGGAAAGGGAAGAGCGAAATCACAAGGCCAGCCAGTGATCGCACTGTCAGGTTTTTTTGAGCCGGCCAACTAATCTTCGCCAGCAGCCGACACTACAAGAGGGCTTGCCACCCAGTACCCCTTGCAGTTGACAGCGGCAGGATCAGGGAACGTAATAAAAGAACTTGATAGCTCGAGCACCGTAGTAGTGTTGTATGGGAGCTTCGCAGGATTTTTGAAAATGATTCAACTAAAAAAGGAGTTAAACTAACGAAACTTGCTTTAATCAATATGCACGAAGCAGCATTTCATGAAAGGAGGATCTCACCACCGAATACACCGGTTTCGCTTCCTATTCTAATTTTTTATAGATGCATTTCTACGACGGTTGATGTCAAGGTGACGTGGAAAGCCTGGGGTGACAACATAGTGAACCAGGACATAAGGTCAAGCGTTGCTGTGAAGAACCTGGCCATTGCTCTGTGGGGGTCCAGTGTCCTGCAGAGGACTGTGGCCGAAATGGCGTCGAATGTCAGTCTTAACAAGGACAGCAGGCTGCCTCTGACACCCAAGAAAGTGGCATTCCTAAAAGGCGAGTGCAAATTATCTCACGTAAGCGTAACCTAAGCAGTTATTTGAAAAATCTTCTCAATCAAGGCAGTATCTTGGGAGCTAGTCGGTATTATACTGGGAGTTCACAATGTTTCGGTGATCTTTGGATGGACCGCATAAAACTGATAGGATTGAGCACACAGCTGTGACATAATGGTGGAAGCTTTCAGTAAAATTATAGGAAGATTAGGTAACCTCGGTAAAACACAAAAACTATATTTTTTTTATTTTTTGCGTGCCAACACCAGATTTATATATTTTTTTTGTGCCACTGGCCTTTATTTCGGCTATATGAAGTAAGCAATGCGTAGGGCATTTCCTTTTTATTACAATCATTTGCAGTTGCAGTACATGCTATAGTGACCCTGAATAAACTGATGTCTTCACAAAAAAAAAAGAAAGAAAAAAAAGCTCTGCGAAATTTTCTTTTCGTGGAGAGAATTGTTGCAATTTGCAAGAATTCTCTTCTTTCTTCTTTTTGACGCAAGGGGGTTTATGTCCTTATCTTTGAAATATTAAAACCACCGCTTTCAGGCATTCTCTTGTAATATATCAGCGAAATATGCCCATTTATCTGGTCACTTCAATGTGCCCATGGAACATTGTTAACTCCCAGTAGGTATTGTTTAAAATTACAGTAGCTCAAAGTACTTGTCATGCAGTGGCAAATAAAAGCAGGGTTGTAATATGTGATGTATATTAGTACTCTCAATGACTGGTAGGATGTTTGAACACTCTTAATCACTTTCTCTAAACTGAATTCTGCATCAGCATTGTACTTCTTTTTTAATGGTTTTATCTTGGCTTGCTCAAACATTAGATAGGAGAGGGGCACTATATTGTGTCTCAAACACGCGGCCTGCTTGGCGTTTGCTAGCGGCCCGTGCAGTCAGGCATAAGTGTAAAAAAATTACATTAAGGGTATAACCAGCACTTTTTTCTAGGGTTTTTGATGGTGGAAAACGGTGACATTGTGACGGTATCTTTCATAAGCCCAATACTTGTCAAAACCAGGAACTGGACATAAAAAGCTTTCAAATGGCGATGATTACGAATTGCTATAGAGTCAAACCCACTTATGTCGAACTCGCAAAAGACTGTCTACCAGTTCGATATAGCGGGTAATTCTACATGAAAGTTTGAATGAATCTGACAACAAACAAACACGACATATTTAGAAAAGTTGTTTACTCTCGAAGGAGCGTCTGTACGTCATATGGGACACTCCACATGGCTATTCAGTGGCCGCTTCTTCGTTTTTCAAGATCTCACCGGATCATCCTCTCCCCACTTCCGGGGGGCCGACGCGGTTGCCCCCCCCCCCCCCCTTCCCCTCCCTCCCTCCCTCCCTCCCGCCCAAAAAAGGCAAGCTTTGTCTGCAAGCTGGCTTTCCCCGAATGCGTCCCCGTGCTGGGGGAAAGCCAGCTTGCAAAGCTAAACGGCGCTCTTGGCAGTTCTATCTATCGGAAGACGCTGCAATTTTCCTTCGACGTAACCGCATTTTTCGCTATGCATTTTTATAGCAGCTACTAGTCTGTTCACAAAGTTCGATACAAAGTTCGATATAATCGGGTTCAGCATCATAGAGAATGTGCCATTTTAGTTTGAACGTAATTTAAAAAAAGAGGGCGAGAGATTTGTGGGGCTCGGCGGACATAGATAAGGGAATAACCGTCACAATATGTTGACTAATTAACCCAGATTTGTTAATTAACTTTTAATTGATTTTATAGGGCATGTTGCAATTGCATTCTTCAAGAGCGTCATTATTAAAGGCTATTCCAAATGAAACTGTTCATGAAAGTGATGTGGCATGTGATTTTAATGAACATTAGTTCAAGCCTTACGTCTACAAATTGTGCTCCTTTAAATATTTTGTCATTGCATATTTTTCAGAATGCCTAATGATAAAGCTCCGTGGCCAAAAGCACCATGCAGATGTCATTGCTGTAATGTCGAGGACAGCAAAAGTAAACCACATACTGGGAGAAAAAATGAACGACCGGCGAAAGCAAGAGAAATGAAGAGCCAATCGGTAAATAAAAATAGAACCAGCCGGTTCTTGGCAATGGTCTGCAGTGAAATACGGTGTCAAGCATGCATTCCCCCACAGGTTTCCACAGAGATTGCCCACAGAGCATGGGGTTATGAAACCCTATGGGTTACCCACACGGCTCCCACGGGACTTTGGTCCTACACAGCTCCTATAGGATCTCTGCAGGACCCACACAGCTCCCGTAGACCCACACAGACTGTGCGGGGACCCATGGGGACCTATACACCCACACACTCTGTGGGGACCCGCACACCCAAACAAATTGTGCGGGGACCCATAGGGACCTGAACACCCACACAATTTCTGTGGGACCCACACGGTTTCATAACCCCATGGGTCTGCGGGTTTTTGGAGTGGGGTTCCCTACTCCTTCTCAAGAGCTGCGCTCCAATTCGGCGTTACAGGGATTTGTAAACGGCTTTCATTTTTTTTTTCTCTACCTTTTTCCGAAATCGCGTCCCGTTCCACCCGGCATTATTATTGGGTGACGAACCTCTTGTGCCGCACCGTCAAGTTTTTAAGTTTTTAGATAGCATTGGCATCCTACATCGGCTATGAATTTTAGTTTGTTTTCTTTTCTATTACGTTTGCCTGAAGATTAGTGGTGACAGAGAGCCGGCGATCTTGTATCGTCAGCACATTTTCTATACTTCCTTGCGTGAAAGAAATTCCTTTAGAGTGCCTCTGGTTAGTGGAGCATTGGTTAAAATTTCTGGAGGCCTTAATAGGCCTGTATCTTGTAAGGTTTTAATCATTCATTTTCCATAGTTTTAAGATGGAACTACCTACTATAGGTCTTTTCAGTATTGCCTTTAACTTACCTTGTGTTTGGCACACTATGGCCTTAGTTGCCGCTGTGCCATTAAAAACCTAAGTTTCTTCTTCTTCTTCTTCTTTTATAGAACATGCCCCACTTCTATCACAAAATCCTGCATCGGAAAAGCACGTCGGATTGTGGTTAATATGTGAATATATTTTTTTCTAGATTCCTGGCTGCCGGAGGATCAATGCAGGATTTGGCCATGAGCTACAGAATGCACGCTTTGACAGTCTCAGGGATTCTGAGAGAAACCTTGCCGGCCATCTGGGACTGTCTGTCTCCTGTGGTACTGAAAAAGCCTACCACGTCGAAGTGGGAAGAAAATACGGCAGGAGTTTTGTGCGAAGTGGAATTTCCCGAATGCCATCGGGAGCATTGACGGGAAGCACTTTTCTATTAAGTGCCCAGACAACAGTGGGTCAGAGTGTTATAAGTATAAAGGGTTTTGTTCCTTGCTCCTGCTCGCTGTCGCAGACGCCAACTACAGGTTTACTCTATAGTCGATGTAGGGGTACAGGGTCGCATGTCAGATGGCTCTTTCTTCAGGGAAAGTGCCATCAGACGTCACTTTGAAGCCAACACGCTCGGGCTGCCCTCGGGTATGTCTAGGTGGCCCGTCTGTTTACTCGGTGAGGCTGCTTTTCTATTGAGCACGTACTTAATGCGTCCGTACCCTGGAAGGACTCTGCATGACAACAAAAAAGTTTTCAATTACCGTCTTTCCAGTGCGCGCCGATGTGTTGAGAACGCTTTTGGTATTTTAGTCTCCAGGTGGCGTTCGTTTCTTGGAACTGTCGAAGGTGACGTCGAGCTGGTCACTGACACGATAAAGGCAGCAGTCTGTTTGCATAACTTTCTCATGGCTGACAACGCATACTGCCCCAATGATTATGGTGACAGGCCACAGGGGCGTGCGGTGCAGGAAGGTCAGTGGAGGCAGACAGTATCGCAAATTGGCACTTGCAATGCAGCGGCCGGCAAGCGCCCTGCTCAAGCAGCCATAGACATGAGAGATGAGATCTCAGATTATTTCATGTCTGCAGAAGGCTCTTTGCCATGGCAGCTGGAAGTTGTTAGGCGTAGCTAATACGCGAACCTGTGTTACCACTTTTCTTCGCAAACAGAATATAACACAATTTTCCACTTGCCTGCTCTAGACTGCTCTATCTGGGCATCAGATAGAGCAGTCTAGAGCAGGCAAGTGGAAAATTGTGTTATATCCTGCATCTGCCAGTCTTGTTAACTATTTGAGAGCCACTTGTGCGCGTCCAAATGTTTTTGCTTGGCTACTTTTTTCAGCCTTATTTTGTGTACTCGAAGTGTTCATTCTTGTACCTGATTTGTTTATTGTTTTCGCATGTATTTTTCCTGCTGCAGTGGTTAAATGATAAAAGACATTCTGTGTCAGCCATTTCTCTTCTAGCTTTAAAATGAAGGCGCTGCATGACTTCTATGTAACGTTCTTCGTTTCCTTAAAAAACAATACATTTATAAAAACACAATTCTTACTGCCAGGATACCACAGGCATGTCTCAAAATAAATAGTCGTTGAAAAAATGTTCTTTTCCACATATTTATGCCGCAAGAGGCATTTTTATCTGTATCTCTACAGAAACTATTCTCTCACAATAATAATTAGGAGTGTACTCTATATACGCCATTACTCCGAAGAGCTTCTTTTTTCCCCGCGCTCCCAGAAGACGTGAGACGAAGGAGCAGAGTCGGAAATAGAGCACCATCTTAATCATCATTATTGTAGTACGGTATAGTTTTACCATCGCCCTCAAAACAAGAATTAACCATCGCAACGTAAATCGTGGGCGCGAATATTTTTTTTTTTTTTTTACGGAATTTATTTTAAGACATGTTGGTCCTATCCGGGCACTAAAAATGTTTTCTTGTAAGTTCAGTAACCCAAAATCAATTGTTTGAGCTAGTCATTGCTTCGATGCCAGCCATTTGAAGGAGAAGTCTCTGAGATCTTGACGACTTTTGGTGCTGTCCGTGGGTCAGTCTGCAGCAACTATTGATCATTTGTATTACCTTTGATAGACTTCACGAGTTTCTGAAAGCTTATTATATATAAAAAAAATTACCTTGCCATTCACTCTGTGGTATCTGTGATGTTTTTTTAAAGAATTATTTCGCATCGGATCGTGTTGTTTTATTCACTGTTCTGAGACATTTATGACTAAAAGTTGCCTTCCCACTTAAGTTTTTGTGCTTAGGCAGACATTTTCTTGAGTCTGGTAGGATTAAAAGTCAATGACTCGTGTTTTTATAGTAGTGTTTCCACTTGTGTGGCGCAAGGTGTTGGAGCGCTAAAAGTATTACGCACGGACCTTTTTTTTTTTGTTTTTTAATACTTTGTTCATAAAATTATTTTATTACAGCTTGAGTCCCATGTCACTGCAAGTAAAAGCATAAATAATAAAAAAAAGACACAGCAGCAGCTTCTTGCTTTGTTATAAAAACACACAGTAACAGAAGTAATTGCAGCATTTCTCAACTAATTAGTTGTCATATTCTGCAATGAGCTCCATTATTCGTGCCTTGCACTTTGCTGCTTCAGGCCTAAACAAGCTTTCCAGGCTCATACCAATGGACATACCAAAAGCCTCATTTTTCGTCATTTTCTTTTCCAGCTGACAGAGCGGCTGCTGCTCAAATTCGTCACTTTTTATATGCTTTTTCGGTGCGCCTGACGACACCCCCGTCGTTGCACGCAGATCGGGCTGATCACCATCATTATTTAGCTGTAATTGGCCCCCTTCCACCTGCTCTAAATCGATGCAGTTGACCTCAAAAGGCGATGGTGCGCCACTCTGGATCAAATGAAAGAAGTCCTCTACCGCGACATCCCCGTCGGCGTCCATTGCCTGTGGTCTCGTGTCCAGGTTGCTTGCCGTTCTACACGAACAGAAGCAAAATCCACTTAGCAAGCAAAACCATTATCACATCAACGAAATGCTTCAAATATATTTGATATTGCGAAATGAATATAAAATGTGTTAATATTTTTATCAAGTTAGTAATCCGCGTGTCAGACGGCTTTCTAAAGATCCTGTTCGCTAAGCTCCTTTATAAAATCGGCCAATCTGCTCGCGATGTTGAGTGCGCACGTGCCCTACGGCGTGCGCTGGTTCGCCGATTTTATACAGAAGCTTAGTGAAAAGAACCTTTAGAACGCCGTCTGACACTGGTATAAGTTTTATTTCTGAATCACTGCGAAATTAGAGCTACCCTAATAAAGCAGAGTATACACCATCATAAACAAATATTTTGCGCCTATCGACGCCATTTTATATTTTTTTTTTTTGTGTGTGAGGGAAGGGAAGGAACGAACGTATATAAACATTTTCATGACGGTGGTTTGTCCGCTTTTTAAACTACAACTGAAGTATTTCTGCAGTACATCCGTCCATATCCCTCAATTGGGAGATACGTGGTTTCACATGTGTAAATTACCAGAAAGGTTCACTTCTGACCAATTCATCGGGGATAAACACTAACCAGCGTTAAACGTGTTCATCAATTAACGCACAATGCTATGCATTATTCTGCACAGCGTGCGAAGCTTGCTTGAAGCCATGGGAAGTATTTTCACCCTTGTTTTGTTCGCTATTTTGGTTATGTGTGGCGATACCGGTGAACATATGAAGAAGGCAATTTATCTTCTTTACACACTCAAACAAAACTCTCAGTAGTGCGGGGGGCTCGCTCAATGCAAAGCCTGCCTGTCTCAGCCACGTTGCACACAGACGCGCTGCGTCCAACGTGATTAAAGAATTCCATCCACTGTTCCATCCAAGAGGTCATTTGTGTCGGGCGTTTGCTAGTGCTACTATGCCCCCTGTGTTCGATCGAAATAAATAAAGCGGCATTCTAGTACGTTTTTGCGATTTCACCGACGGTTCCGCAACCCTCATCAGGCCTGTATCTATAATTCCCGAGAACAGCATTGTGACCAAAATGTGTAACTCAATCTACGACACGCGTCTGTTTCAACGCTTAAATTTCTTATACCACAATAAAATTCCCAGGCCTGCATAAATTCCCACGTGTGCCTGGCGACGAACCAGCTGTCGCTTCGCTTCGTGAGTTCCAGGGCTCTGGTTTTGCGCGTGAAGCGGTCACGCAGCCTCTTCCACAGTTTTTGGCAGTCTCCGACTGAAAATAAAAACAAATTGTCTGGTTTGGGGCAATCTGTCAAAAGGTCCAGTAAAGTGCGAAAGCACGGTTGGTGCACGTCCAAGCATGGCCCGCTCGCCGTTCACCAGCCGCCGCTTACGCACACGCTTTTCTTCATCTCTACACCTTTTCTTTGGGGCACATTGCACTTTTTTTACAATTGTGGTAATTTCGGATGTCAATGTAGAAGAAAAAAAAGGACGACGACGAAAGGGAATGCTGATGTGGCTGGTTGACTGTGTGTTCGTGTGCACGGAGAAAATTTGGCACGAGTGGCAGGTGGTGGAAAAAGAAGAGGGAGAAGGAAGCCTGGAGGTGACCGAACAGAACAAGCGAGCAGGATCTGGTGGACGACAAAACCGACCCGCAACGATAGGCGTGGTCGGCACGGCTTCAGTTCGTCGTCCAGAAACACAGGCTTGGTCAGCGGGCCTCCGAGGCTGCCCTGCCGCTACTTCAGGCCACACTCTTCAAGCCAACTCGTCGTCCACTACCCAGCCCCGACGCGCCAATCTACCTGGCATCAAGACTTCGGCGTGTCAACCATGATCAGAACTCAGACCCACTTCACGGACTATGTGAAGTACTCCTCTTTAATTACTCTTTAAGTGTTAGATTTTCCGATAATTATTTTTTTTAATTTTCTCATTCTCTAGTGTTTAACGCTTTAATATAGTTTTGTACTGGCCCAAAGATGTCGTCTCTTTGTCTATACTCTTCGCGTCGCACACCCACGCAAGCGTGAACGCGGTCCTCTACAACAATCTATATAAGTACAAGTCGATCGCGCAAAGCCGCTGCCCGCGCTCACCCAGCCCTCAACTACCACGACGGATTATCCCTAGCCAAGAACCTCCGTTGCGTATACGCTCTCTTTTTATCCGGCCACGACCGCTACGTTAACCACGAAAGGTCAGTGAAAGATGTTTTTATATAAAGCTTCACCTTTCAAGTAGATTACAAAACATGATCGCGTCTGCTGCAGCAGCGGAACACAGCACGGCAATATGCAGAGACGCGATGTGCGGAGCAACGAAATAGCTTACCTGTGGGGAGACCGCACAGCTCCCGAATGGCCTCCCAAGCATTGCCTTTCCTGTCCGTGTCACGGTACTCAAGCTTCCTCGTGTCGTAGACACATGGGTGAAGACGAATTCCCTCGATCAGCTTCTCGACGACCGAGTCGGATTCTTCAAACATGACGCCACACGGAATGGTGCTCCTGTCGTCTGCTATTGCTCGTATTCGCTGCGCTTCCCGCGCGAGGGCTGCCGGGAGCCAGCGCTTGATGCATCCTGGTCCGACGACGCTGGCGCGGCCGGCGCATAATACGGCATGCTCCATTTTGGCGTCGAGACGGTCAGGCTGCGTCCAACGCCGCCGGTCGCGTCGGTTACGCCACGACGCCGGAGTATAGAGCGTCGGGTTTTCGCCGACGTGACGTCGCTGTGACGCGCTCGGACGCGCGCACGCGTTACGTCCGAGTATAACAGAGCCTTAAGCGAAACCTGGAGTGACTCAGAACTGTATCAAAGAATAACTGACGCCTAACCTTGGCGAAATAAAAAGAACATATGAACTGGGGCTAAAGCGCCTAGGTTCTAACCGTCTAATAATTGTCCGGTTTCTCAGCTTTAAATGGAAATATAACGTTCGCCGAAACTCTCCCAAATCAAAAAAGAAAGTGTCCCCGAGATTTTGGGTTTCGAGGGATGCTCACCGAGATTACGTTTCGAAAGAAAAAAGTTGCTAGATTTGGCCGCCCGGTTTAGGGATCAGCATATTAGGTAAAAGCTTTCGTTTGATAAATTACATGTTGGTAATGAAACGTATGTGTATGACTATGCTACCGAGACTGTCGCACCTGTTCAAAGGCCGGCTGAAGTCCGCGCGGACGACTGACGAAACTGGAATATACGTTAACGTTCTCCTAATCCGGCGTTGTCCTTTCTTGTTGTAAATATTCGCAGTTTACTTTCAAAACAAGATGAATTTGAATACATTACCGCCTCCTGCAAACCTGACATAATCATTGGGACTGAAACTTGGTTGACGTCACGCGTAGAAAGCCAATAGTTAACACAGAACAGATCAAATAACTTATATCGTAAAGACCGTCCTAACGCAAAGGGCGGTGGTGTACTCATTGCAGTTGAAGCTAATTTAAAATGTACGCTAATAACTTACGGCACGTTTCTTAAAACTTTGTAGATATGTCAGCAGCTAGTGGGGTTTCTTAAAGACTTAATCGGTGCTTGTTATCGTCTGCCAAACACAAACTCCAGTGAATTTAATGATGCCGTGTATAGTTGTCTGGGGCACTTAACGGAAGCTTACCCAAACGACAACGTAATATTAAAAGGCGACTTCAATTTTCCAAGTATAGATTGGGTGGCACTTAGTCCCTCATTTCAGTGTACAAATCCGGGTCACTGCAATGATCTTCTTGCCTTGTCTACCTGTTTCGGGCGGCACCAACTATTAAGCACCCCTACCCGAGGCGACGCAGTTTTATACCTATATTTTGTCAACAACTTTGACCAAGTAAGCAGAATAAACGTTCTTGATTTCATCAGTGATCATGCGATTAGTGACGTAGAAACTACCTTTACCTCCGGAAACCGAGCAAACAATCGCAAGAGATTATATAACTACGCTCGGGCCAATATGGAAGCAATGAATTTCTCGCTAAATGCATTTTTAGGAGAATTTTTAGCTCATTATCAAGATCGCTCCGCCGATGAAAATCGGACTCTATTTAAAGAGGTAATTCAGAATTTGGCGTCAAACAACATTCCTAATATCAATATCGCATTTGAGTATCTCTCACCCTAGTTCACGAATTCCCTAAAACGTATGTTGAACAAATATATGAAATTGTTCAAGAAAGCAAAACGAACTAACAGGGATAATAACTGGTTTGCAAATAGTCTTTGGTCAAAAAATATCAAAATGGAAATTATCAAAGCAAAAAAAGAGTTTTTCGGATACAAACTGCGACATGTGTTAAGAACCGATCCTCGTAAGTTCTGAAAAATCTTAAATCCCAGTGAAACTCGGAAGTAATTCGTTGTTCACAAACCAAGAAGGTGACTGCCTGTCCTACAGTGATGCGGGACATATATTGAATAGCTTTTTCTCGACTGTTTTTCACTGAAGAATCATTCCCACTTCTTTCGCCGCCGGAGTTTCAATTCGCACCCATGTCTCCTATTTCATTTACAAGTAACAGTATCGCCAAACTTATTGATAAATAAGTTTGGCGATAAATAGTCGCTGTTCCTGCGGGCCGACGACTATAGCGCAAGCTATCACTGTGCCGCCATTGGTCAGCAGCATGCACGTAGACCGACGTCACCGCTCCAACGAGGTTAAAAGAACTGCCTTGAAGACGGCGAGTCCCAAGCAGTCTAGCAGCGGCAGCACCTTCTTGCCATAAAACTACGCATCTACATTTTGAGGTTGGTGCACTTACATTCTTACGTAAAATTCTTAATGCCGTTACTGCCGCTGCTACTGCTTTTACCGCTACGACGCCTACCATTTATTTTAATATTGCGTTTGAAGTGCAGTGTCTTCAGATGAAGAGTCCAATATATGTATAGCGTGCAGTGAACTGCTCCCAGAGGGTAACACTCTGATGGGCTGTGCTGAATTCGAATATGAATTTCAATTGGAGGCATGCTCAAAAGTATCTAAAAGTGATTTCAAAAGAAAAGTGCAGCTTCTAAAAAGACATAGACATGCCCTAGGTGTAGGAAAGCACAGGGAAGTAACAATCTGGAAACTGATGATTCCACGTCTAGAAACGAGAGAGATCACAAGAACACACTCGCAGAAATAAACAGAAAGCTTTCTGCTATAACGGCACTACACTGAAAAGTTGACACGCTGATGGAAATGAAAAACGCTGTTGACGGAATCGAACGCTCGGTCCAGCTTTTGTCTGACCAGTACGATGTCCTGTTTACCCAGGTACAACACCAAAACAAAGAAATAGTTGAACTGAAAAAGCGAGTCGAAAAGGTGGTGATACCGAAGTCAGATCAGCTGGCGATACCGAAGTACAACGACTCAGACGTGAGTTAAACAATCTACAGTACAGTAGACGTCAAAACATCGAGTTACACGGTCTAGCGCCCTGCAGAAATGAGAACCTGCTGAACCAGCTAAATATGCTCTCAGAAAAAACTCCAACTACCAAACCTGAGCGAGCAAGATCTTCAGGCAGCACACATACTCTCTCCTAAGTCCGACGAACTCCCAGTTATCTTAGTACGGTTTAAGTCCCAGGTAACCAGAAACAAGTACTGAAAAAATGGCCAGCTAAAGCAAATGGAATTCAGTGTGCATCTACAAAATTTGACAGCTAAAACAAAAAAAAAATCTTTGGCAGATCAGAACCAAAGCGGCTGAAAAAGGCTATCAATTCACAGGCAGCGACGAGTTCTGGGACAAAACTTGGCTTGCGTCTGGGAGTTTAGGGCATGGAAAAACCAAAAGAAGCCAAAGTAGAGCCAAACCTGACCTCCCTTGGCCACAGTCTGGGTATTTTGGCCCCAATTCGCCAAACAAATGCCAAACTTAGGCTTCAATGCGTGGTAGTTCGGCTGTCATCTGGCATCTTTGGGCCTAAATCGCCTAACAAATGCCAGATTTAGGCTTACTGCCCAGTAATTCGGCAGATCTTTGGCATTTTTGGGCCAAAATCGCCAAACTAATGCCAAAGTTAGGCTTCACTTTTTGATAGTTCGGCTGTCATCTGGCAAATTCGGGCCAAAATCGCCACATATGAGCCAGAGTTACGCTTACTACATTGTAGTTCGGTTGACACCTGGCATCTTTGGGCCCAAGTCGGCAAACGAGTGCCCAAGTTAGGCTTCGCTTCCCGATAGTTCGGCTGTCATCTGGCAGCTACGGGCCAAAGTCACCAAACAAGTGCCAAAGTTAGGCTTCGCTTCCCGATAGTTCGGCTGTCATCTGGCAGCTACGGGCCAAAGTCACCAAACAAGTGCCAAAGTTAGGCTTCGCTTCCCGATAGTTCGGCTGTCATCTGGCAGCTACGGGCCAAAGTCACCAAACAAGTGCCAAAGTTAGGCTTCGCTTCCCGATAGTTCGGCTGTCATCTGGCAGCTTCGGGCCAAAGTCACCAAACAAGTGCCAAAGTTAGGCTTCGCTTCCCGATAGTTCGGCTGTCATCTGGCGGCTACGGGCCAAAGTCACCAAACAAGTGCCAAAGTTAGGCTTCGCTTCCCGATAGTTCGGCTGTCATCTGGCAGCTACGGGCCAAAGTCACCAAACAAGTGCCAAAGTTAGGCTTCGCTTCCCGATAGTTCGGCTGTCATCTGGCGGCTACGGGCCAAAGTCACCAAACAAGTGCCAAAGTTAGGCTTCGCTTCCCGATAGTTCGGCTGTCATCTGGCAGCTACGGGCCAAAGTCACCAAACAAGTGCCAAAGTTTGGCTTCGCTTCCCGATAGTTCGGCTGTCATCTGGCAGCTTCGGGCCAAAGTCACCAAACAAGTGCCAAAGTTAGGCTTCGCTTCCCGATAGTTCGGCTGTCATCTGGCGGCTACGGGCCAAAGTCACCAAACAAGTGCCCAAGTTAGGCTTCGCTTCCCGATAGTTCGGCTGTCATCTGGCAGCTACGGGCCAAAGTCACCAAACAAGTGCCAAAGTTAGGCTTCGCTTCCCGATAGTTCGGCTGTCATCTGGCAGCTACGGGCCAAAGTCACCAAACAAGTGCCAAAGTTAGGCTTCGCTTCCCGATAGTTCGGCTGTCATCTGGCAGCTACGGGCCAAAGTCACCAAACAAGTGCCAAAGTTAGGCTTCGCTTCCCGATAGTTCGGCTGTCATCTGGCGGCTACGGGCCAAAGTCACCAAACAAGTGCCAAAGTTAGGCTTCGCTTCCCGATAGTTCGGCTGTCATCTGGCGGCTACGGGCCAAAGTCACCAAACAAGTGCCCAAGTTAGGCTTCGCTTCCCGATAGTTCGGCTGTCATCTGGCAGCTACGGGCCAAAGTCACCAAACAAGTGCCAAAGTTAGGCTTCGCTTCCCGATAGTTCGGCTGTCATCTGGCAGCTTCGGGCCAAAGTCACCAAACATGTGCCAAAGTTAGGCTTCGCTTCCCGATAGTTCGGCTGTCATCTGGCGGCTACGGGCCAAAGTCACCAAACAAGTGCCCAAGTTAGGCTTCGCTTCCCGATAGTTCGGCTGTCATCTGGCAGCTATGGGCCAAAGTCACCAAACAAGTGCCAAAGTTAGGCTTCGCTTCCCGATAGTTCGGCTGTCATCTGGCAGCTACGGGCCAAAGTCACCAAACAAGTGCCAAAGTTAGGCTTCGCTTCCCGATAGTTCGGCTGTCATCTGGCAGCTTCGGGCCAAAGTCACCAAACAAGTGCCAAAGTTAGGCTTCGCTTCCCGATAGTTCGGCTGTCATCTGGCGGCTACGGGCCAAAGTCACCAAACAAGTGCCAAAGTTAGGCTTCGCTTCCCGATAGTTCGGCTGTCATCTGGCAGCTACGGGCCAAAGTCACCAAACAAGTGCCAAAGTTAGGCTTCGCTTCCCGATAGTTCGGCTGTCATCTGGCGGCTACGGGCCAAAGTCACCAAACAAGTGCCAAAGTTAGGCTTCGCTTCCCGATAGTTCGGCTGTCATCTGGCAGCTACGGGCCAAAGTCACCAAACAAGTGCCAAAGTTTGGCTTCGCTTCCCGATAGTTCGGCTGTCATCTGGCAGCTTCGGGCCAAAGTCACCAAACAAGTGCCAAAGTTAGGCTTCGCTTCCCGATAGTTCGGCTGTCATCTGGCGGCTACGGGCCAAAGTCACCAAACAAGTGCCCAAGTTAGGCTTCGCTTCCCGATAGTTCGGCTGTCATCTGGCAGCTACGGGCCAAAGTCACCAAACAAGTGCCAAAGTTAGGCTTCGCTTCCCGATAGTTCGGCTGTCATCTGGCAGCTACGGGCCAAAGTCACCAAACAAGTGCCAAAGTTAGGCTTCGCTTCCCGATAGTTCGGCTGTCATCTGGCAGCTACGGGCCAAAGTCACCAAACAAGTGCCAAAGTTAGGCTTCGCTTCCCGATAGTTCGGCTGTCATCTGGCGGCTACGGGCCAAAGTCACCAAACAAGTGCCAAAGTTAGGCTTCGCTTCCCGATAGTTCGGCTGTCATCTGGCGGCTACGGGCCAAAGTCACCAAACAAGTGCCCAAGTTAGGCTTCGCTTCCCGATAGTTCGGCTGTCATCTGGCAGCTACGGGCCAAAGTCACCAAACAAGTGCCAAAGTTAGGCTTCGCTTCCCGATAGTTCGGCTGTCATCTGGCAGCTTCGGGCCAAAGTCACCAAACATGTGCCAAAGTTAGGCTTCGCTTCCCGATAGTTCGGCTGTCATCTGGCGGCTACGGGCCAAAGTCACCAAACAAGTGCCCAAGTTAGGCTTCGCTTCCCGATAGTTCGGCTGTCATCTGGCAGCTATGGGCCAAAGTCACCAAACAAGTGCCAAAGTTAGGCTTCGCTTCCCGATAGTTCGGCTGTCATCTGGCAGCTACGGGCCAAAGTCACCAAACAAGTGCCAAAGTTAGGCTTCGCTTCCCGATAGTTCGGCTGTCATCTGGCAGCTACGGGCCAAAGTCACCAAACAAGTGCCAAAGTTAGGCTTCGCTTCCCGATAGTTCGGCTGTCATCTGGCAGCTACGGGCCAAAGTCACCAAACAAGTGCCAAAGTTAGGCTTCGCTTCCCGATAGTTCGGCTGTCATCTGGCAGCTTCGGGCCAAAGTCACCAAACAAGTGCCAAAGTTAGGCTTCGCTTCCCGATAGTTCGGCTGTCATCTGGCAGCTTCGGGCCAAAGTCACCAAACAAGTGCCAAAGTTAGGCTTCGCTTCCCGATAGTTCGGCTGTCATCTGGCGGCTACGGGCCAAACTTGCCCAACACGTGCCAGAACTAGGCTTACAGTTTTGAAGTTCGGCTGATGAGGTATTTGATGTACGCGGGCGGTCTTCATCTGAAGTAAATAGAAATCAGGTTTTATTCGGCTGGCAACTTTATCTTATTTTGGGTGTCTCTTGATTTCTCCAGTCCAAAGGTTGGCTGAATGTTTTGACGCGGCTGGACAAGGCTTCGCAAACGCAAATTCTGCCGGATGTTGTACTCGCGCGCAGCTACACACGCCAATATCGGGACGCGCCGTGAGACTGGTTCGACATTAATTAAGGCGCGTTTACACCGGCGATGCGATCCAGTCGCGCGATAACTTTCATCGCAAAAGCGACCATCGCGGGCAAAAAGCGACGGGATTTGAGCAGTCGCTTGCTGACCCGACTTTTTGCGATGCGCTCTAGTCGCAGAGAGGCTGAGCCAATCAACGGCGTTCGAAGCGAGAGTTCTTGAAAAGCGACTCGCCAACGAAGGCGTTGGACTCGCTCATGACGCACGCCAGATTGACAATCTAATTACTTTTTTTGCGATGTGATTAAGTCGGATCGCGCGACTGCTTACATCCCCGGCGTGAATCCGCCTTTACAGAAAGTGCTGCCATTCAGCTAGCACTGCGCGAGACTGATGTGCGCATGTCTCCACAAGAGATATCATTATTAGGCGGCGCATTGCAAAAGCGAAGGTGGCTCTGTGCGTGTCTTGCATTGTGATTGAGCACTGTCATATCCTAGAGATAACAAAGAGCGGAAACGACCGGGGCTCCGTGGCGCGGCTCCCGCATCACACTTGAGGAATGAAAATGAAATCCCGGAACTTGTACTATTTTAGCGTGTTGGTACTTTTTAAACATTTAAAAAGTGGAGACACAAAAGGGACGATATAGACAGGGCAGTCTTTCAACTTTAACAACATTTATTTTCGGCTTCAAGCGCAAGGCCCGCCCGCACCGTGGGAGTACCGGAAAGGGAAATCTTGGGGGAAGAAGAGGAAGCGGAGGAACTGTACGCGATCCCCCTGTCCTGCGGGGCCAGGTACATCGGACAAACGGGACGATGCCTCAATAGGGAGTTTTAGCGAGTCGTTTTTCAAGCACACGGTTCCGAAATCACGAACGGTACAGCTGGTCCGTTCCGCGAAACCGTACGTCAAATTTGACATACTTTAGCGAATCGTGAAAGTGGCGCGACCGTGTAAACGATGATGATGATCGGGCTTAACGGTGGCGCCATCTTCTAGTAAACATGTGAAGCATTCTGCAACGTGTAAATCCGTGGCGACGGTGGCCCTCCTTGACGGTGGCGGGCACCGTGGTGGCGGCTCGTGTTTCCGGTGTGCGACTGATGTAAACAAGACGGCCGACGTAACATTTGCCGGTCGGAATTTCAAGAACTGCGAAGCTAGATAGAGTAAAAAGTGTCTGAACGACCGTAAAGGTATGTGGTGTGTCTTCGTCATCGTGAACGTGAACGATCGTTCACGCTGTGTGCCGTCGAACCAAATCATTTCGTCTGCTCGCGGTCGGCACGGCAGAGTCTGCCCGCAGGTCGCAAAAATTTACTAGCATGCGCAGTTTACAGCATTCACGATCGCTTACCATTGTGAGCAGTCCTCGAAATGATTTGGTTCAAGCTCTCAAATGAAGCAGACTAACAGGACGGCAAATCGCCTCCCGCTGTCCTAAGCCTAACGCTCGGCTGGGTCGGCGAAGGCGGTCGCCGAACCGACCGCCATCTTTTTTTTTACCCGAGTCGTGAACGGTGCTGGCTGCGTTGCGGTGACGACTCCAGCGGCTGGAATGGGAGAAACGAACGAGAAGAGCCTCCCGACTCCCCGAACGACTCGCGCGCGCATGCGTAGTGGCGTCGCGGATGCGTTGGAGGGCGAACCGTTCGTGTGGAAACGACCTGCTAAAACTCCCTAATGACCGACTCCGAGAACATCAAATGGACGCCGAAAGAGCTGCTTCGGATTCTAAGTACCCGGTCGTCATTCACTGGAGAAAATGTCCCGGCTGCGCTCCTAATTTCGCCGGCACGACAGCCATGGGAGGCCACTGCGAGCGAGTCGGGAGAGGAATAATTGAGGCCTTTTGGATGGCGACAAGCCCGCAAAACACCAGCACCCCTTCCATTTCGCTATCAAGGAAGGAGATTATCTTTCTGAGGCCCACAATGGAAGCCGAACGCTGACAGACTAGGCAAGGCGACAAGGTCACCGGCAGAAGCGGCCTTTCCTTTTATGCCTTGTTGATGCCCCTTTGACCTCGCCTTTTGCAAATCCTCCCCACCTGGTTTTGTGTCTTCGTGCGCTGTCAGCGAGCGCGACAGCCGCTTTAAGCAAATTAGAACAGTGGAGCGAAACGCGTGACCCGGCGTGACTTCGCCGCATCGGACAAAAACGTTTGGACGAAAATTTGTCACGTGACTTTCTCTGTCACGCTGATGGGATCTCTGGGGTTGCTGTTTTCACGTTTGCCTAGTTATAGAAATAGGCGGGCCACGTAGGTCCGGTTTTCGAACTGCGCTCTTCAGTGTTCTGTTGCTTTCGTGCGTTGGAGACGCGGCCGGCCGTCTTTTTTCGTCGTAAACGGTCGGAATACGTCCATGCCAATTTTTCGGTAACAGCCATTTTTTTTCACCGGAGTTCGTGGAATTCTTGTGATGTGTTTGTTGGACACGCTTCAACAAAAACTGCTCTTCGCCGACGACGAGACGTCAGTTGAATGTGCGCAACCTTCTTTCTCGAATGTGTTTGTAGTGTGCCTGAGTAGGATTATGCATCCATCAAGGGTTACATGATATCCCTCTTTTATTAACAAGTACACAGCAAGCATGCTTCTGATAGTAGTCCTGCTTTCCTCTCAATCTCCGCAGTTTTTTGTGTGATGAGTTTTGCTTGGCATAAGGACAGTGTTAATTCTGTTTTATAATTTGCTTTTCGTTTTACAGGGAAGAGTGACCTTTGTAAATATGTCGAGAATACACTGCGTGTAATCATAGTGGTTTAATAAAACGGCGTTCCGCCAATACGGAGCAGACGCATCGTACAGTATTCGCACAATATTGCGCGAACGCTAGGCCGGGGCAAAACAGCCGTACGGCAATGCCTGCCGGATTTCAAACAGTGGTGCAAAACTGGACATTTGAGCGATATTGGAACCGACTTTCGGCCGGTACTGGCACGATACTGCCAAGTATTGCCGTGCTGCTTGGGAACGGAGGTGATGACATCTTACAGTCGTGTTTCCAACGCTTATTTAATTTAATTCTCTTCTGGGACGCGTGAAAGAGCACTTCTGTGACCCACCAGAGATATTCAAAACTTGGGCAGGCCTCTCGGCTTTCTTTGCCGCCACTTATTTGGCACCTCAGTGGGTAGCCAGAGAAGAGCCAAACTTCGGCATGCCCTGAATCTTCAAATTAAGATTTACTGCGGCAGTTATGGCTCAAGTCTGGCACTTACTTTGGCAGAACTGTGGCGCACCAGAGAAAGGCCAAACTTGACAAGTCCGAAATACCCAAATTAGGCGTTGCTTTGGCAGTTATGGCTCAAGTGTGGCACTTAGTTTGGCACAACTGTGGCGGAACAGAGAAAATCCAAACTCGGCGTGACCGAAATACCGAAATTAGGCGTTGCTTTGGTAGCTATGGCTCAAGTATGGCACACTTCGGCACTCCTGTGGCGTACCAGAGAAACGCCAAACTTTGGCATGTCCAAAATACCCAGATTAGGCGTCGCTCCGGCAGTTATGGCTCTAGTATGGCACTACTTCGGCACTCCTGTGGCGTACCAAAGAAAAGCTAAACTTTGGCACGTCCCAAATACCGAAATTAGGCGTTGCTCTGGCAGTTATGGCTGAAGTATGGCACCAACTTTGGCGCTCCCCTGGCGGACCAGAGAAACGCCAAACCTTGGCATGATCAGCATTCCCAATTTAGGATTTACTATGGCAGTTATGGCTCAAGTATGGCACCGAATTTGGCGCTCCTCTGGCGGACCAGAGAAACGCCAAACCTTGGCATGCCCCGAATTCCCAAATTAGGATTTACTATGGCAGTTATGGCTCAAGTATGGCACCAACTTTGGCACTCCTCTGGCCTACCAGAGAAGAGCCAAACTTTGGCATGCCCTAGGATCGCCCAACTAAGGCTAAAGCTAGGCACCGTAATTTGGCACTGGTGAGTGCCATGGTGCAAAATCCTAACTGCGCCAAAGTTGGGCGCTTATGTTTGCCAGACCTTTGCCCAAGTTGGGCATTCCTCTGGCGTGCTACCTGGGTTTGCATGGCACAATGAAGGCAAGATGTTCGCGAGAAACGCGACCGGTGACCGCCTTATCAGCGTTTAATGCGAAGAAAACCTGGAACTGGTGCGATAACCAGAACGGCATTCAAGCATTTTGTTTCTTCTTTTCTCTTTCTTATTGATGGGAAGTTCTACAGAACACGGATATTATACTAGAACTTCATTCAGAATTCTTATTTAAGAAAACATTTCACGCAGCCGCAGCATGCTATGTTTATTTCATTTAAATACAATAAGTATTAGAAACAAATGTGACGACTTTGAAGAATGTCTGGACTGCTTAAACCGCCGCTTTGGTATTTTAGCATTCACTGTAACATGCTTACCTCTGATTCTCATATTCCTGAATTTAATGGTTACAACCATTTAGGCATAATTCGTAGTGAAACGAAAGGCGGGGGAGTATCTTTTTACTATAAAAGTAACCTGGTATGCTGTGTCATTTGCAAACATACTTGTGTTTGTTTGAATGTTGAGTGTCTTCTTGTGAAGTGTCGTATTTACATTATAGATATCGTATACCGACCGCCCTCTGGGTCCCCTAACGTATTGTTTGAATTCCTGGAAGGTATTTTCTAATAATCTTCTGATAATAAATTGCCTGCGATACTCGTTGAGGATTTTAGTATCTATTTGATGCTATCTGACTTATGGCGGTTGAAATTTCTATATCTCGGGCAATGAAACGGTTTCGAAAATATGATAGATCGGTCTACTTGAGTTGCGTCTGATACTGAGACTTTAATATTTTTGTGTATAACCAACTTAATGACTAACGACATAGTATCCGGTGTAATGACACTTGCTTTAAGTGATTACTTGCCCCTGTTTTGTTTTGTTCCGTGTGAAAACATTAGCTGCAGTGAAACGAATACCCTTAGTCCTTACTATCGAAATGTAAACGACTATAGTATCGAAAACTTTGTTTCGCTTTAATCGAGCATAAATTAAAATGATATATACAGTGAGCCAGGCTCCAGTAAATCCTATGATAACTTTTTGGAGGAAAGAAGAGGTGCCTATGAAGTAGCACTTCCGTTTAGAAAAGCCAAAATGCATAGGAGGCCACGGAAACCCTGGTTACGGGATCTTTTTTTTCTTTTTCAAACGGATAAATGAACGAAACAATCTTTACAATGCATTTACAAGAAGTAAAGACATCAATAAATTGATAGAATGCAAAAAGATACTAAACAAGTTAAGCTGCGACATAAAGAAGTATAAAGCAAACTATTACAAAAATAAATTCATTGCAATTCAACACAATCCAATTAAAGTATGGAAGACAGCAAAATAACTAATCTCTAAGTTGAGTAGCACTATCCCCATTCTCCTTAGAATAGATGGTATTGATTGGTCAGGTAGAACACTTGCGAATTTGTTTAATGCCCGTTTTTTCATATTCAGGCGCTCCAACGTCGTCATCGTTCCACGAAAAAAAACTTTCAATTTTTTTTTTGTCGGGACGCTCGCCAGGACCTATATTTCTATCACCAACTACGGAGACAGAACGTTTTAACATGATAAATTAATTAAAAAACAGCGGCGCGTGTGGCGTGAGGAATGCAGAACTAAACCTATAACAGCAATTGCTAATATAATTAGTATTTTCTTCTCTGCAATCTGTGGCAAAATTTTAGGCACAGGGGTATTTCCTTCGAGACTAAAGATCACCCGAGTATCAATGATACACGAAGGTGGACCGATTAATACTTTAAAAAAAACTACAGACCCATATCTGCTTTACCACTATTCTCAAAAGTAATAGAGATGATAATAAATTCCAGAGTGTCCGATCATTTTAGCAAACATAATCTCCTTGTAAAACAGCATTATGATTTTCAGAAAAGAACCCCACTGAACAAGCTTTTCTAAATATTAAGAATAAAATTTAAACAAATTTTGGAATCAAGCTTTATACATTGGGGGCATTTTTAGATTTCAGAAGAGCCTTTGCTTCGACCATGCATGAAATAATTGTTAAAGAGCTTTATAATTATGTTACAATAAGTCTTGCCTTACAACTCATTCAAAGTTATTTATCAGAATATGTCCAATACATCACTCTTGGCTGCGAAAAATCGAAAACCGGTAATATGCATTTCGGGGTTCCCCAAGGATCACTCTTCGTTCCGCTTCTATTTGTGATGTACATTAATAATATTGTTCACATGACAGATCACCAGATAGTTTACTCTATGCAGATGACACAAATGTAATTTTTTTTTTCGGGTACGAGCATAGATCAGCTAGAAACATTAGCGACCAACTAGACGATAGAGCTAAGTACAAGGTTGGAGTGCAATAAATTGGAATTAAACGCTGAAAAAACGATATATATGACATTTAAAGCAAAACATAGAAATATCAATCGAAAACTAAACATACAATATGGAAACACTGAAAGTGGTCACGTAAAAACCCACAAATTTCTATGAGTATTATTTCAAATAAATTTAAATTGGTTTTATTGATCGTATTCGACCCGACATTTCACCGGCAATCGGAATTATAAATAGGCTTTAATTTATTCTTCCGGTTTGGCTAATGTGTCAGCTTCACTATAGTCTTGTTCATTCTCGTTCAAGCTAATGTAGTTTAGTATTGGGTACACGCTCAAAGACCTGTGTATCTCAGTTACTTCTAGGTGTAGCTAGTGCGAAGAAAAATGTAAAATATATGATTGTATAGGGCAAATAGCGTAGACAGTTTTTTTTTTCTTTGACTGTAATTGGAAAGCGTGTGACATGTTTTATTGAATCTATATACTTTTATTTCGCGGTAAGGTGCAATGATGACATAAAACTAAGTTTTATCATGTGGTGTCAAAATTGATATTTGTTTATTTTACGCTTGTTTGTTTTTCTCTGTTTTCGTTTCTTTTTGATTTGCTCTTTTTATGGACTGCCTGTTCTCACACACAAGCCCGCAAGTGCTTTTGTGAGGCAGTAATCAATGTATGTAATGATTTTGTGCTAACAAAACTATTATTATTGTTATTATTCTATTGCAAAAAAAGAGCAGTGCGGTAAATTACGAATGTATCATATTGGGAACATTCCCGCCCATGTTTTATCAAATACTCCCTTCGTACAAGAGAACAATCACTCACTCAGAAATTGGCAGTTTAGATGTTCCACAAATAAAACTACACCCTGAGTTCGTGCAAGAAAATTACATCAACAGGGCATCTACATACACCTTCCGTTATACATACCTACGTCATACCTACAGTCCAGAATACGCACCAACTATGGTAGACAAAATATACTTAATCAGATTGCCCAATTATTCAATAACCATCCTGAAATACTTCCCTTAAATAGTGGCTCTAATAAAATACGCACATTTAAAACCACCTTAAAAATTTTTCTTCTAGGTCTAACATAATATATGTTGCTGTTTTGATGTGTTTCTGTTTTATTAGATCACATTTTGTATATGTACCTGTTTCTTTGTGTAATTGTTTTAATGTGAAAAGATTCACTGTCCCATGGAGCGAGCCGACTTTATCAGCCGCGCCAAACGGCACCTAAGTTACCCAGTCCCAAAGGAACGAAGTTAAGCCGCAATCTGAGGCATCCCAGTTTTGAGGCCGCGCAAAAAGCCACGCGATACGGCAGATAAATTCGCCTCTCCAAAAGGCGCGAAGTGGGGCTGATTTTTTTTTTGTTTTGTTTTGGATTGTGCTTTTATTGGCTGGCGCGTGTCATCAAGGAACGAGGCTCCCATTGGCTCTCGTGCGGCGTGGTTCCAAAAGCCGCCACCAGAGAAGCACTCTCCATGGCGGCGCCGCGCACGCGGCGGCCCACCGAGGTGCGGCGGGGCGAGCCTGGTCGCGTCCCTGGACTTTTTTTTATTCGTTTTTTTACTGTACATTTTGCTGCTGGACTGTACAGGGGGACGGACCCTTGCCAGGCCACTCTAGTCGCCTTTTGCTCCCTCCTTTGAGATGTTTGTCTGAATAAACTATACTGAATTAAATTCAACGGCGCTCTTTGGCGTGGTCGGGAAAAAGTTTTGCTTGGTGCTGGGTCACGTTGGGATTTAGGGCAATGAAGAGGCGGATAAATTGGCCATGTCTGCTCGAGGCACATGAATAACATACAATGACTTACCCTACCAAGATCTGAAACCACTTCTGAGGAAATCTATTTTTTTACAAATGGCAGCTGGGCCGGGATACAGAGAGCAACAACACACTTCACATAATCAAGGCCAGTCTTGGCATTCGGGAGAGCTGTTATAACAGGGACGTCGTTTGGAGGTACTTCTGTGCCGTCCAAGAATAGGTCGCTTCCGTTTGACACATCAGTATCTGCTTCCTGGTGAAGATGTTACAGTATGTGAACATTGTGGAGAGCTTCTGGCCATATAAGACATATTATGGCATTTTTCGTCCCATCAACTACAACGCCAATCATGTTTTCCCGAACATTTGAGAGATCGCCTCCCAATTCATCCCTCGTTTTTGCTTGGCGATACACCTTTAGTTCGTCTCAACCTTGTTTTCGACATTTTAAAACTAACTGGATATTTATATTGTTAAGAAGATTGACGTTCATACTTCGTCATTGTCTTCATTCACAACCACCGTGATCGTCATCGACTCACGCGGCGCATGGTGGCCGAATCAGTTGGAACCTGGTCCTCAACCCACTCGGTTATACATTAAAAGCAACCTTCCATTATCCATCTATGAAGGACGGCACATTAGCGTCATAGGGGTATCACAGAGCTGCGATTGGTGGGTAGTACTTTTTGAGTCTGGCGACGTGAACGGTGTCACGGTAACGATGGCGGTGGTCCACGGGAACCTCAAGAGCTTCTATGACGTAGTTCACTGGGGATGTTTGGGATATCACCCGATAAGGTCCGTCATATTTATACAGGAGCTTTTCAGAGAGGCCTACTTGGCGTTGTGAGATCCAGAGTCACACTAAGTCTCCGGGATTAAATCTGTTTGGCTGATCACGAGAATGATATCGGCGCTTTTGTTCAGCCTGGGAGTTGATGGTTCGCAGACGCGCGATTTGCCGGCACTCTTCTGCATAGGAAGCCATTTCTGAAAGTGTCTGGTTTTCAGTTGCGTCTGAACGGTATGGTAAGATTGTGTCCAGGGTAACAGAGGCTTCCCTGCCGAACAAGAGGAAAAAATGGTGAAAAGTTGGTGGTGGCTTCGATGCTAGTATTATACGCGAAAGTTATGAATGGCAGAGCCTTGTCCCAATTGGTTTGGTTGGCGTCGGTATACATGGCGAGCATGTCGAGAAGGGTTCTATTGAGTCTTTCAGTTAACCCGTTTGTCTGTGGATGATATGCAGTGGTTGTAGAATGAATGGTATTGCAAGGTGCGAGAAGTCCTTGAACTAGAGCGGAAAGAAATACCCGACCGCGATCGCTGAGCAGTGTGTGTGGTGCGCCATGGCGGAGCAGTATATTGGCTAGAAGGAAGGTTGCCACATCTTCTGCGGTCGCAGTTGGGAGGGCGGATGTCTCAGCATATCGGGTGAGATGGTCGATTGGAACTACAACCCAGCGATTTCCAGAAGATGAAGTGTGCAAAGGTCCGATCAGGTCAATTCCAACTCGTTCGAAGGGTCGCGAGGGTCAGGGTAAGGGCTGTAATAGTCCAGATGGCGCTTGCGTGGGACGCTTTCGTCTTTGGCACTCAGCGCATGCTTGCACGTAGCGCTGCACGCTGCGATAGAGTCCGGGCCAGAAGTATCGCTGGGAGATTCGAGTGTAGGTTTTTGCGAAGCCGGCATGGCCACATGTCGGCTTCGCAAAAAATGTTGCGTCTGAATGCATGGAATTCAGTACTTCGCCGCGAAGGTGTTGGGGGATTTAAAGTAACCAACGTTGGCCATGAGGCAGGTAACTGCGTCGGTATGCAAGACTGTCCCGTAGACAAAAATGCCGAACTTTTCTTGAAAACGCGTGATCCGTAGATATTTGAGATCCGTTCAGGTGATTGATAATTTGAGTGATACGGGGATCTGACGCTTGATCACGGGCCAGATTTGTTAGGCTTAACGATTGAAGACAAAGAGGATTCTCATCAAATAAGGTGTTTTGTGACTCTTCGGGAAGAGGGCAACGGGATAAGCCGTCCGCGTCACCATGCTTCTTGCCGGACTTGTAGCGAACTGTGCAGTCGAACTCTTGGAGACGTAGCGTTCACCGCCCAAGACGGCCAGATGAGTCTTTCAGTGACGCTAGCCAACAAAGAGCATGGTGATCGGTGACCACGACAAAATGGCGGCCGTACAAGTATGGTCTAAATTTCCCGATGGCCCACACGATGGCAAGACCTTCTTTTTCTGTTGTGGAGTAGTTTCTTTCTGCTTTTGTGAGTGTACGGCTGGCGTATGCAACGACGTAGCTGGTGTATCCTTCTTTCTTTTGAGTGAGAACAGCTCCCAAACCGAATTCACTAGCGTCGGTGTGGAGCTCTATGGGTGCGGAACTATCGAAGTGGCGTAGTATGGGGTCAGAAGTTAATAAATGCTTTAGTTTGTCGAAAGATTGCTCGCACTCTGAAGACCAGCTAAAGGTAGTGCTCTTGTTAAGGAGGCGGTAAAGGGGTTCGGCGAGGCAGGCAAATCCGCGAGCAAACCTCCGAAAATATGAACAAAGTCCTAGAAAGCTACGAACGTCTTTATCACTTTGTGGATGTGGGAAATGTGAGACTGCTCGGATTTTATCCGGATCTGGTTGGATTCCTTCCTTGGAGACGATGTGACCAAGAACTCGAACGGATCTGCTCGCAAAGCGGCATTTCTTCGTGTTTAGTTGCAATCCCGCTTTAGACAGAGCTGAAAGAATGTTATCTAGACGGCGGAGGTGTTCTTCAAACGTTTGAGAAAATACTACGACATCGTCTAGATAGCACAAACAAACTTTCCATTTTAATCCACGAAGTACATTATCCATCATGCGCTTGAAGGTAGCGGGAGCATTGCCTAATCCGAAAGGCATGACATTATATTCAAACAATCCGTCTGGCGTAGAAAATGCTGTTTTATCTTTGGAAGATTCGGCCATGGGAACCTGCCAGTACTCGGATCGAAGGTCGATGGAGGAAAAGTAGTTCGAGCCCTGAAGACAGTCCAATGCATCGTCGATACGCGGCATTGGATAGACATCTTTCTGTGTTATTTTGTTTAGGCGACGAAAATCTATACAGAAACGGACTGTACCATCTTTCTTTTTTACTAACACCACTGGCGAAGCCCATGGGCTACAAGAGGGACGTATAACACCTTTCTCAAGCATTTCATTTACCTGCTCATCAATTAAATTTCGTTCAGCTGAAGACACCCTGTAAGGTCGATGCCGTAGAGGGAGAGAGTCACCAACATTTATGCTGTGCTCTGCAGATGTCACGCGACCGAGTGAAGGGGAATTAACATCAAAACACTGTGCGTAGTGTTGGAGTAGAGCCAACAGGCTTTCTTTCTCTGATACCTCGAGGTTAGCATCGAGCTAGTCAGCGAGGAGAGGGTGAAGGGACTGACCAGGAGATCGGCACGTGATTTGAGTGGGGTTAGGGCTTGGCGTATCGAGGGACATAAGCTCACATTCGTCATATACTGAGACTATTCCTAGGGTGGAGCCTTGAGGAAGAAACAAAGAGGTAGAAGATGGGTTAGTCCCAACAAGAGAAGCAAACCCGTTGACAAACGTCGTTACACAATGCGGTACCACGATACCACTTTTGAGAAAGTTTGCTTGCGACGGACTAACGAGGGCGGTACAATTAACACAGTCGGGAGATGTGACACCCATTATGACGGAGGAGCATGGGGGGATTACGGTATCCTCAAAAAGGGAGAGTTTTGCATCTGGAGGGAGCTCACAAACATCGGATGGACCTACTTCCGATAGCTCAACCTTGCCATACGAGCAATCTATACACGCATCAGCAAGGGTCGAAAAATCCCATCCAAGTATAATTTCGTGTGAACAGGCAGGAAGCACGAAGAGTTCAACCACATGAATTATCTGATCTATACAACTACGCGCAGTACATTTTGCCGTCGGAATTAAATTCTGCTTACCAGCTGTAAGAAGGGTATATCCCGAAAATGGTGTTGTCACTTTCCGTAGCCGTCGACAGAGATCAGACCGTACTACTGAAACTGCAGCTCCTGTGTCTACCAACGCCTTGACCGATATACCTTCCACATTAACATCAATCAGGTTTCGCGGGTTATGAGGGCTTCCGAGATGTGATGCAGCTGCAACTCTTGCCTCACGAGTTGCAGTTAGCAGTTTCCCCCATGAGTGGGATTGCTGCCGCGAGAGATCATGGGAGATGGAGATCGACGGCGCGGTGATGGGGAGCGGCTTGTCATCCTGGGACGATCGTTTCTTTCGTGTCGAGGGGCGGACATCTCGTAGTTGTCGCGACGTTCAGGTTCCATCGAAGGGTATCGGCCGTTGTAGGGTTCTTCATATCTTGTTGAGTTCACGTCAAAGGACGGTATCCTGGAGAATGTTGGCGGCAATATCGGGCGATATGTCCAGCAATGCCACAGTTGAAGCAAATCGGACGACCGTCCTGAGCCCTCCAGTACCCTGGCTGGGCGCTGACTGGAGGCTGAAGTGAAGCACGCGGAGAGGGAACGTGCGGGGACAGCAGTACTGGTCGCGCAACAACTTCGGCGTATGTGGGTGTTATCGGAGGGGGAGGGGGACGTGGTACAGGCCCCAAGGCGGCGACGACTTCTTGGATCAGACTGCGGATGCCCGGTGGCGCGACCGGAGCGGATGGTACGTGGGATACACGGGCGGATGTGCTCGTGCCCAGAATTTGCGTGACTTCTTTCGCGAACGGCCTCGCGGATAAAACTGCGAAGGCTTTCGCGGGAAAACGGCGGATCATCTGGTGCTTGAGCGAGGCTCGCGATTGTGTGAACTGCGGTAGTTGAGCGCGGGACAGTCAGGCGTTGTTGGCGAATTTCTTGATAATTCTGACATGCCTCGACAAGCTTGCTCACCGTGAGGTCGCTTTGGGTGGCAAGGAGTTGGAATGCATCCTCAGCAATTCCCTTCAAGATATGGTTTACTTTTTGTTTTTCGGTCATGTCCGGGTTTGATCGTCGGCAGAGCTGGAGAACTTCTTCGATGTATGCCGTGAAGGTTTCTTCTGGTTGCTGGACCCGGATGTTGAGTTTTCTTTCGGCGGTGAGCTTTCAAACGGCGGGTCTTCCAAATACCTCTTTGATTTTTGCCTTAAACTCCTCCCAGGTGGTGAGCACGGCCTCGTGGTTGAACCAGAGGTTAGCAACGTCCGAAAGGTATAAAACAGCGTTGCTTAACTTGGTAGCTGGATCCCATTTGTTGTGTCGACTGGCTCGGTCGTAGGAGTCTAAGCAGTCCTCTACCTCATCATCGCCCGCACCAGAGAACCATTTCGGGTCGCGTTGCCGGAGTGCTCCAGCGCACACGATGGTTGTGGGGGTGTCGGGTGGTTGGTCGGAGGTGGAATTGCCGTCGGAGGTCGTTGAACCGATCGCCATGCTAGTTGTTAGGACGCGGTTGCGGAGTTCCAGGGTGGTTTCTGGTTACCGGAGCCGAAGATGCTTGAGGGCGTGGAAAGCCCGCACCTCCACCACTTCTTAGATGGATAATGGAATGTTGCTTTTAATGTATAACCGAGTGGGTTGAGGACCAGGTTCCAACTGATTCGGCCAGCATGCGCCGCGTGAGTCGATGACGATCACGGTGGTTGTGAATGAAGACGATGACGAAGTATGAACGTCAATCTTCTTAACAATATAGTTGAAAACCATGAGAAAAGGGGAAATACAAAAAAAGAAAAAACGGAGAAGACAACGTAAGTTGTCAAACGCAGCTGTGTTGAGTGACACGGAACCACCAATAAATGCTATTTGAGACGAAAAAAAAAAAAACGGAAAGAGAGACCTTAATATACAGACCACGACTTAACACTTCTCAAAGTGTACCATCGCGGACAATATGAGCTGAAACTGCGCTCCGCCCGGCGCACGGTACTACCTGCGCCGCCCGTCGCCTTGCTCCGCACGCACGGCACACCCTGAGGCCGAGCTAAATGAACACTTGCGCTCGCTACGCCGCTGCGCTCTTCCGCCCGTCTGCTAGCGAGACGGCCTGTGCGACAGTGGGCGTGTGCGTAGAGCGGCAGGGGGGGGGGGGGGTGAGGAGGAGGAGAGGGAGGGAGATTACAGTTGTCCCTTTTTTGCAATTGATTTACTCCACTCTATTGCGTAGAATTATGTAGAAAAACCGCTGATTGATGAAGAAAAAAATGTTGAGATATCTTAAATTGCAGCTGCGATTATCGTTTTGGAAAGTCGCATCAAAAGACGTTGCAGGTCGTTTCACACAAAATAAGTTTCTGACAAGACACCGGTATTTTATTTACAAATTCCTAGTTCTAATAAAGTGTGACAAACAGTCATATATTTGCCAGGAGAAGGCGCTTGAAACAGCATCGAGAAATTATTCGCAGAGGACAATGTCAGACACAAAAAATTAAAAGTGGGCGTGGAAGTTCAACTGCATTATACAAGAAGATTAGGATCATAGACGCAACACAAGAAAGTATGCGCTGGTTAACGGCGTCAAACAGTGTGTCGCAACCGTAGCAGCCAGCTTTCTTCCAATTGGTAGAAGTCCAGTTGAAGGGGTCCTTAGGCGCAGTAAAACATACAAAAGAAGTTAATACCACGTCATTGTCCCCTGACACACGACCACGCCTTTCATCCTCTCTGCAGTGGTAAGGTATCAACAGAGCGCGGCCACGAAGCCTGGCTCGGCCCGAAGCCTCTGCCATTCACGTCTCACCGCGGCCCACATTTCGGCGGCAGTGGCGCGGGGGAGGGAACACAGTGACATGGTTACCTTGATGCGCCTCCAAACGTCTTTGATGATATTCAGATCGGCACCTTTTGGGCGCCAAGGCAGCTCCGTGAGGCAGCGGTCTTCGAGGAGATACGAGCGTGACAACCCCTTTTTTTACTTCTGCTCTCTTTTGAAAAGCACTGAAATGCATGTTAGCTGAACACGTCAACATTGGGCTGCACGGCACACGCATCGTGATGGTGGTTCCGTCGGCCAATATTTTTGGTAGTAGACGGCCGGAAGACCGCAGCGGCGCAGTGAGCGCCAGTGATAATTTATCTCGGCCTAAGGTTGCGCCGTGTTTTCGAGCGATGCGACAGGCGGCGCAGGTAGTACCGTGCACGGGCCGGAGCGCTGTTCCAGCTCATATTGTCCGCGATAGTACTTATCGGGGCTTCCCTGACAATAAACTCAGCTGTGTTTAAGAACTTGTGTTGTCTTGTTCGTTTTTCTTTGATATTTCCCCTTTTCTCAGGTTTTCAACTATGGCGTTTAACCAGCTAGCCTGCACTCTTTCCCTTCTGGATATTCATTCCATTTGTAAATTTGTAGCCTCGAAGTAACTTTTGTTATAGTATGAACATGATCAAAAATCGCGCACAAAAAGACGTGGACAAACGAGGAAGGAACACAGAACACAGACAGGCGCGCTTTGGAACCATGTTCCACGTTTACCAACTCGCCCAGCTTACTACTCTGCTACTGTTATACTATGCTCTAAATACGTTGAGCTTGTCTCATTATAGCCCTCGTTGCTGCTGTGCCAATAAACTCTTAATCCTCATTATCGTCATCATCATCAACCTTTGGAAACCGAGCAAGCAATCGCAAGACAATATATAACTAGGCTCGGGAAAATATGGCAGCAATGAATTTCTCGCTAAATGTATTTTTAGAAGAATTTCTAGCCGATCAAGATTGCTCCATCGAAGAAAATTTGACTCTATTTCAAGACGCGATTTAGAATTTTGTGTCGACCAACATTCCTAAGATCAATATCGCATCCGACTATCTCTCACCCTGGTTCACGAATTCCCTAAAACGTATGTTTAACAAAAAAGAAGAGGTCGTTCAAGAAAACAAAAATAACTAACAGAAACGACACTTTTGTTCGAAAAAAAGGAGGTTATCAAAGCAAGAAAAGATTTTTTTTTTTTTTTTAGACAGACTGCTACGTGTGTGAGGACCCAATCCTCGTAAGTTGTGGAAAATATTAAATCCCAGTGAAACTCAGGAGTAATTCGTTGTTCACAAACCAAGAAGGTGACTGCTTGCCGAGAGGAATGCGGGGCATATGTTAGCATTTTCTCGACGGTATTCATTCAAAAATCATTCCCACTACCTTCGCCACCGGAGTTTCAATTTGCACCCATGTCTCCCATTTCATTCACAAGTAACAGTATTGCCAAACTTATTGATAAATTCCTGTTTTACTGCGCCGCCGGCGATGGTGTCATATCTTCAAAGGTGATAAAATTGTTAAGCCACTCGGCCTCTTTTATTTTATCTCAGCTTTTTCAGCAGGTTTGACACTGGCACTGTTGCAACTGACTGGGGTTTTGTTATCGTCCAACCAATTTTCTAATCTTGCATAAAGTTCGTCCCGTCCAATTATCGGCACATCTCCCTCACAAGCGTTCCGTTCAATGTAATGGAGGACGTCATTTTTACAGCTATCCTGTCTCACCACAACGGCATTAACTTCTCTTTTTTTTTAATCAGCACAAGAACTACTCATGTAATACAGAACTATTTGAGTTCATCACAGATTTGCACTTTAACACTCATGCTCGCATCCAGACTGATGTTTTCTTCATCGACTTTGCAAAGGCATTTGATACAGTTCCGCATGGTCGCCGACTTTTACAATTGTCCCATCTTTAAATAGGTCAATCTAAAGTACAATGGATTGAAGAATTTTTGCGTGGTAGAACCCAATCAGTAAGGTAAAACGATACCCTTTCTCCAAAACTTTCCGTGACATCAGGCGTTCCTCAGGGTAGCTTATTTGTCCCCTCTTGTTTCTCGTTTATATCAATGACCTTCCATCCACCTTAATGTCAACAATCAGATTGTTTGCGGACGATTGTGTCATGTATCAAAAATACTCAGTACCGATGATAGTCGCGCTCTACAAACTGACCGTGACAAAATTAGTAACTAGTGCTTAAAATGGCAGCTTAACTATAGTGCTTGGAACGCGTCTTCGACTGGTGTGTTTACCGCGGCCAAAAAAGTGGTCCCTCGATTTCCGCCTGATGACGTCATAGAAGTGTCATGGTGTCGCCGGTCGCGACCCTGGCGGCGTTCCAACAGTTGTGGTACAAATAGCAGACGCCTGTTCTGCTGCAGGTCGCTCTCCACTGTCGCTGTTCACGGAAGTTAGAGCAGCCGGAAGTTCGGACGCCTGGGACGCCGTGACGACAGCGACACTCGCGTTCGCTCGTGCTTTTCGCCAGCATTTCTACGGCCGACCGCCAGGATCGCGTCAGGCAACAGCATGACACTCCGGCTTCTTTGACGTCATCTGTTGCCACATTGGGACCACTTTTGATGTATGGGCAGGATAGGACGCTAAACACACCAGTCGAAGACGCGATCCAGGCACCATAGCTTAACATTAGCAAATGCCGACTAATGAGAGTTACCAATAAGACTAATGTGATATTGATCCAGTACAGCCTCCTCTCTCCCGAACTAGAAGTTGTATGTCATATAAATATCTAGGCATCCATTCCACGTCCAGCTTCAGTGGGAACATGCACATTGATCATATCATATTAAACGCATGCAGAGAGCTCGCTTTTCTAAGACGCACACTGTACCATTCACCCCAAGAGACGCGCCGGCTTGCCTATGAAACTATATTTCTACCGTAACTACAAGGTGATTCAAGGAGACGCCAGGCTCTTTAAATCGACCGCAAAATTCTGTTTTTAACCTATCGCGCTTCGACTTCGTGCAGCGTTGCCCACAGATGGTGCATTTTTTTTTTTTTTTTTTGTAAACTTTGCAAAGAGCGAACTTACCTGAGGAAAAAGTAAAGAAAGAAAAAGGCTTAGCTCCTATGGAAATGCAGCGACGCCACCGTTCTTCAAACAGCACGGCGCCGTTTCGCACGGGAGACAAGAGATGGCGCAACGAACGAGCATACGGCGCCGAGAGCCGGCGTTTTTAGCAGACAATCTTTTCGACTCAAAAGCGGCGCGCGTTCCGCAGGCGGCGACAGTTGCAGAAACAAAAACAGGCGCGGTAACAACAAGCAACTGCAGTTCCTTGTCTGCTAAAGACGCCGGCTCTCGGCGTCCTATGCTCGTTCGTTGGCGGCAGTTGGTGTCGGCGACCGCTTGCGCAATCACTTGTCTCCCGTGCGAAACGGTGCCGTGTTTGAAGACCGGTAACGTCGCTGCGTTTCCATAGGAGTTAAGACTTTTTCTTTCTTTACTTTTTCCTCAGGTAAGTTCTCTGTTTGCAAATTTCACAAAAAAAAAATGCACCATCTGTGGGCAACGCTGCACAAAGTTGTAGCGCGATAGCTTAAAAAACCGAATTTCGCGGTCGATTTAAAGAGCCTGGTGTCTCCTTGAATCACCCTGTAGAATATGCAAATATAATTTGAAACCCGCACAAAAATTATCTTATCAAAAGTCTTGAAGCCTAACAAAATAAAACTGCCCGCATTATTTCTGGAAAATACGCGTATCAATCCAATGCCACGAGTTTAAAATAAAATTTTGGTCTGTCTTCTTTGGAGATAAAAACAATTTTACGCTTGTGTTTTTTTGTGTTTTTTTTTCATCAAAATTATTACCGTGACTCTACTTTCAGACAAACGTTTTGTAGGCTTGGAACCCACATTTCGGTCCGATGTTATAAAACCCAGAAAGTGGAACCTTTTGCGTTAGTTTTGGCATTTGGGTATTTGAAATTGGAGCAGCCTCTCAGACTCTGTAGAAACAGAACGTGACGTGTTGTTTAGGAAGGAATGTGAAGATCTATTGTTGAATTAGTTCCAAGATAATAATCTGTTTCGGCTTGAATGTGCTTGGCATTGTGTACATGACTTGAGTCAATCAATGGCACCTCTGATTTTGTTCTTCATTGTTTGATCAGTGTTTAAACCCAAAGTTTTATATGTATCGAGCTTTTGTAGGTTTTTAGGTTTTCAAACCCTCGTTCATGCAATACGTCCGAAAGGGTGTCTTTGAGCAACACTAAATTGATTTAAATTAAACTAGATGTTGATGACTCGCGGAAATACAAAACCAGGTTCATTGTCAGTTGGCACCCGGCATCAGGGCCCGTTTGCTCGAAGCTGGTTAACTAATCGCGGTTAACCGGATTTCCCTACGAGTGGGAATTTTAGGTCACGTGACCTGCAGGGTAGGGACGCCGGAGTCAAATAGTACCTAGCATCAGACAATATGGCTGCTACGGCTGCTCGTCACGCTTGGGAACATTTATTTTTACGAAGATGCGTCATCCTCGTGCCACGAAAGGAACATTTCAACACAGAGTCTACAGTCGGAGTCGACGGCAGCTCGCCCACCGCCGGACGGCGAGCGTGCTACGCTTGACTGGTCATGTCAAGTTCGAGTTCACGCATCGCCCGTGCACTTGTTTCAACGAATGGTACAGTGAGCGGGATCTTCAAATAGATTACCTAGGTGAGTGCCGCGATGTTTCACGAGAAAGTAATGAGATCGTACCGCTATCAAAATGTCATGTCAACAGATCTTGTGTTGTAATCAACGTCCAGCTTTCTTTTTTTCACTTTTGAAACCTACTAAAATAAACTCACTTACTTACTTACCTTGAGCCGCAATCGCATGGTAGTGAAACAAATCACTCCGAAAAACTGCCTCTAATCGCGGAGTCCGGTTTATAGTACAGTTCGCCGTGTATTGTATTTGCAGCGCATCCACAACACCGACGACCCCCTTGCAGCGGGAGACGGTTCAACGAAGGCAAGATGTGAACTAAAAACTTTCCTCGGAAGCAAATATCCGTTACCTCAATATAAACTGCCGGCACGGATGCCGGACTTGTACAACTGGGAAATAAACAAGCACGGATACCGGACTTGTACAACTGGGAAATAAACAAAGCTTCTATCATGAAAAAAGTGTCCATGTTTTCTCTTGCGCCTGTCTTTCGTCAATTTATTTTGTTTTGGGATAACTAGATGTTTTGTTAGGATTATAAGGAGAGACATAATTACGTAGCAGACGATCACAACCAATCTGAAATCTAAAATGAGTCGGGCGACATCAAGCATCAGCATGAAACGGCGGAGGAATTGGACGAACAATTACAACTAATTTGGGTAGTGGGCGAGCGAAAATATCAAATTATAGGGAAGTTCAGTGCTGGGATCACGACCCAAACAGAAAGACAGGCATGGACTGTTTGCGTACCCCAGACCAATTACAGCAGTGTTCGAAGAACCTTTTAAAGAAGACCAGATTGCTGTACAGCTTATACAAGCACGAACAGCGCACAGGTAAGTTTATTGTGTTCTTAAGTTAAATAAAAATATATTGCATTGCTTTAGTGATAATATAGGGACAATCAGACCTAGAAACGTGCATGTGGACATTTGTATATTCGTGCACCTTTGCCCTCTGCTGGGAGTCGACTTGTCGTCTTCTAAGAACAGCAGTAAGAGCAGTGTTACAGCATCAGAAGACCATTTATTGCAGTTTATGTACAAGTTCTGCACAGGCTGTCTGGAACTCGTAAAACCGTTCTAGTGGAAGACCCAACACTTGGGACACAATATTAACACACATTTTTAGAGCACAATGGTCCAGGCCAACCGAGGCCGACAGGCCAAACTGTAAGAAAGTAAAAATTGCATGATTACATAGTCCACAGTTTCAGCAATGTTATGTCACAGTTACTGAATGTTTAAAAGAATGCCTCATGCAGTATTTGTTTATTTTGATTTTCCCATGAAGGTTTCATTTACATACTTGGTTGAACAGTGAACCCCACCTCCTTTGTTTTTGCTCATGACTCGAGTAAGTAGTAGACGAGAGGAAATTACCTAATTCATAGGTGCTGGGCCAAACCCCCATGTCTTGACGCCCCTCGGCGAAGCCGTCCTCGAGACGATCGGCGAGGACTTTCCCAATCTGTGCGGGTTTGGTTGCCACGATAGGTGACACGGAAGAGTAGGTGACTGGTTTCTAGACCCGATTGTGTGACGAGTAAATGGTGCTAAGGAACCGGTCATAGTAAAGCAGAACTGTCGCTCCAGGCGAAGCTCTAAAAGACGAGGACAAATGTTGATAACAAGATGGGCATGTTACCATTTGAATAGCATTACTGCCAAGCACTTTTATATAAAGACCAGAGGTCAGATTCCCGAAACATTCTTACGGCAAAAAAAGTTAGCAAATTTATCTTACGACAAAGTTACAAACTTTTGAGTATTCCCGAAGCAAAATGTTTTTTAAGTTTTGCGCACATTTCGACGAAATCTGTAACTTGCGCAAAACTTGCGAACATTTTGCTTCAGGAATACTCAAAAGTTCGTAACTTTGTCGTCAGATAAATTTACAAGCTCTTTTGTCGTAAGAAAATTTCGGGAATCTGGCTTCAGTTTTATTTCAACCACAAAAGCTCAAAGGCGACTCGAAGTATAAGTCACGAAACCGTCTTCCAGAGTACACTCCAAGATTTGGCAAGACAAAGCGCTACCACATTTCTCATTATTTTCAGCAAGGCTGAAAGAGTTTTACCGAAGCTACGAATTTATGAAATAGGACGGCACGCAATGAAAAATCAGGAGGTAAAGCTTTTTACCATAATCTAATAAAAATTAAATGCAACAAAGTGGCAATGGCTTTTTTTTTATGGTAACTGTATCAGGTTTTCAATATGTAAATTAAAATGTCACACACAGTGCAACCATCCTGTTCCTAGTTTTACCAACTTAGAAAAATTGGCTCAAACACTTCCTTCATTCCAGTTGTGAAGTTAACGACTCCCATGATGGTAACCTGTGCGAGTAAAATCAATGCCAGTGAAACTATGTGCTGTAATGTTTGAAGTTGTCCTATCAATGTGCACAGTGCAACGAGATTGGACTCGAAATATGACCACTAGTTTTATGAACTGTTAATCACATAACTACACAGCTGCATTCAAACCTTTAGCAGTGAAAGTGCATGAACACATGCCTGCAAATGCTCTTCACAACCAAATGCGCATTTTCCCACACCATGTATTGGGCAATTGTGCAAGAAGTAACGACACTGTGCTCCGACCTCAAGCCTGCATGTCAGTATATAAACCAACTTAGCTAGCAAACTTTGTCCTCTGCACCAACACGTATAAATAAAGTTTGGCCCAGCATCGGCATCTTTATCAGGGTTACAAACTATGCACAGTGTGTTCTCTTTGCCCGCACTGACAAGAACAAAACCTCACCACTTTTTACACATGCATTTCTCGCAGCTCCAGGGGAATAGATTTACAGCCTGGTCCCTCTGGGAGCGGAAGTGCTGTACGAGAGTCTGCCACAGGAGGCGATGCAGCGGGCTCCGACGGATGTGCCGTACAGCTGACGTTGGTGCCGGGAGGCTTCACAGCGGTTCCTGCAGGAGACAGAGAGGCAGCAGCAGCTGGAGGGAGCCAATCTCCTGCTGGAGAAGGAGTGCACAGAAAGGGTTAAACAAGCTGCCACGGCAATGATGGCAGCCGCAACTGCTGCAGAGGAGTTCTACCATCAGTCAAAAAATTACTAGAGGAACGAAAAAACTTTAAAAATCTTTAATTGGACTGGGAACACAGCGTGCAAAATTGCAAATCAAATTGTTAAAAAAACAGTTAGGAGAAGAGTAAACGTTGACATATTATGCTGTTTTTAATTTGCAATTTGAATGTATTTGTTCACATATGACAAAGCCAACACAGCTGATGAGAAATAAAATTCATTTTACTTGCAACTGTCAATAGATCTCTGGATTCAGATCTGCTATTCTCCGTCTCGTCCTACGATGGACTCAAAAGCCCAATGCTACAGGCCGCCGGGTCCATTCACGAGCCTGTTTGAAACCATGTGGTATATTTGCTATGGGCACTAGTCCTTCGTCGGGTGAGATGAAATATAACTGAAGCATGTACAGCGTATTAAAAATTTTATATATCAACATTGTATCACAGAGGATAAGTTCTAAAAGGTAATGTTTGACGACTTTACATCATTGGGAGTACCTTGCCAGCACAGTGCACTGGCACTCACGACCATGCGAAGCAGCATGCGAAATATATTAGTATAGTTACGCTCAACCGATGAACTGGCTAGTGATGGCGTACCAAGCCTCATTGCTTTCGTCACGACCCGCTGCCACGGGCTCGACGGGAACCTCTTCGGGGAGGACAGTCCTTGGCATGCTGCAAGGGTATGTCTTGGCCAGGTTGTGCAGGACACAGCAGGCGACAGTGATGTCACAGCATCTCTCTGCTGCATCCTCAACTCAGCATAGAGGCAGTGGAACCTACGCTTGAGCTGGCCTATCGTCCTGCACAGTGTATAAGTCGAGCAAGATCTGTTATCCTTTCGAAGCGGTTTAACAAGAACCTCTAATGAGGTCGGCATGTGATGTCTATCACCGCTCCAGCCCATTGAAAACATGGTATTATGCCTAATATTTTATATTTTTGCTGGAATATTTTAACATAGAAATGATATGCAAATTTTGTTAAGATACCAGTGATGTGATTGGTCCGAGTCATTTTGGCGCAGCTCTTGGAGCAGTCAAAAGTCAATTTTGGAGCAACAAAAAGAACTTCTGCAGCATAAGCACACATTAATTTTTATTCATACCAAAGCAAGCATTATGTCAAGCTTAATTTTTCGGCCTGTCCAACTAAAAGTCAATGTCTACATTGCCTTCTCACATACATTCAAACCTTTGTTAGCATAAACTGCACAGCAGGAGTCCCTCAAACACAAAACTATAGCGTTTAGTTGCATAGAGAAGCACCATGACAAGGTGACAAGAAGGTGAGTGATGAAGGACAACAGAAACTGCTTTCAATGGTTATTTTAGGTACTGAATGCCACTGAAATAGTACAATAACATTGATGACATAAACTGATGCTTCCTTCAAGTTCTAGAGGCTGTAATAAAACTGCAATTTATAATTCGGATAAAAAGCAAAGCACTTGTCATTTGATTATCAACATAAATTACATTTTATCTGTAGAACTTCATAGCAAAAACGGCACGTGAACGAAACTTAAAAACAATTCCGCCGAGCTCATTCAGGTTCTTCCCGAGATTCCATCCACTGCTCCTGTCAATTTAGTTCTAATCTACTCACACCTATACAAAATTGATAGCTAAACAAATGAGTTGGCATAAATAAATAAACATACGAAAGAGCACATATAAATGTTCTTGCAATACCGAAGTACCGTTACTAAATCTTGAATTCGAAAAAGGTACCGCTAGGATCTCACAATCTATCATATTTACGAGCTGAAGTTGTATTCAGGAATTGTGTTGCATCTCGCTTTGGAGGAGTGCTTTCCGCTTAACACGGAGGTGCGCTGCGGCGAAGCAGGACATGCAAAATCGCGATGCCTACTCCGTGGTGTTTCCTTCTCTGCAGCACACCAGAGCGCGGTGAAAAGCGCACTCAACGACACTTGCTAACCCTCCAGAATAAACAGACGACTAAAATGAAAATTATTACGAAACTTCCAGATACTGTGTGTCTTTCATACAAAATGTGAGTGAATAGTATGGTATTTGAGACGATAATCAAAAGTTTTGAAAACCTGAACACTTGCGTAAGCGTATCATAACGGTCCGGCCGGGCAGCGAGGCCCGAGCTATTGTATTTTCAGTATTATTAAAGTGACATTAAGTTTTGGCAATATGTTGGAGCAAATTCCTCACATTTTGGTTAAATGTAGCAGAAGGTAGCCGGGTGATCAGTTTGGGGCAAATGGCGCAGCAATCGCATCACTGATATAATGAAAATGTTCTTAGCAAAAACCTGCAAGGAAAATGCAGTCTGAGATAAGCAGTATTTAAGAGGATATGTTTGAATATGTCTGTACTCAAACTGTCCAAAAGCAAGACCTGCATAAGCCAATGTGTAATTTGTTTTTCACCCATCGCAAGCATTGCTTTTTTTTCTAAGAATTGCTTTACATTCAGGCATTTCTAACTGCTTTTTTTTTAAGTATGAACTTCTAGTAAAAACTTGTAGGTTAATAAACCCAGTCATACAGCACCAACAGGAAGGATATGTTTCAGAGAACTTCTATTCTGGAGCTCAAACAGAAAAGAGCGAATGAAATAGAATAATTAATGTGACATATAGAGTTAGCTGACAAATGGTTGAACCTTAGAATAAACAATACAGGCTATGGCAGTAGGTTATAGCTAGGGCTCCGTGTTTTCGGAGTTTATTTTTCGTCAAATTCGGAGGGTGTTTTTCGGAGTTTATTTTTTGCCGACAATTCGGAGTTTATCGGATTTTATATTTGTTTTATTCTTAATTCTCCGAAATTCGGAGTTTAATTTTGCAGTGTTTCCTACTGAAAATAAATATGTAAATAATAACCGGATGTAAACGTACGCCAGATAAAAGTTAAAACGCGCTTGTATCGATTAAAATTTCTTCAGTTGAATTGGACGTTCGTGCCATGCTACCATTGGCAATATTAATTTGTCCCACGACAAAAGTCGCACACAAGTGTTGCTTCGATAAACGTCGAAACCTTGAAATCAATAAATTCCCGGGGGCAATCTCTAGGGGCAAGACCCCTTTTGACAATGGTCTGAGATTTGAAAGATAATTATTGTGCCATTTTCCCCGGGCCGTTGACTCCGTGCTGATCAAATTCTAAAAAGAAAAAAAAAAAGACTTTCACTTTTTCTTTTTTTTTTTTTGGCCCGGGGGGGGGGGGGGGGGGGGGCATTAGCACATAAACATTGGGAGTTTATCGGATAAATCCGAATTGACCAAAATTTTACCGGCGGGTGTTTTTCGAACTTTTTAGGATTTATCCGAAAACACGGAGCCCTAGTTATAGCCAGTAGTATAAATAAGGTGGAGTAGAGATACGCATTCCTTTCCTTGCTTCTGAGCAGCCGTAGCCTTCTATCCAAGAATAAAAATGGGAACAAATGTAAAGCGCAGGCACAACCATATGAAAAAGTTTAGGAACCTCAAGGTGCCGAAACCCTGAAGCGTCGAACAAGGACGCATAGCCTGGCTTTACCGTTCCACGATGCTCCTCGTTGTGCTATGCGACGCATTGTAGGCGACCTCCGCTGTTAATGACGGAGAGAAGAAGGGCGTCATCAGCCATGGCTTGCCAGGTGTAGCCGCTATCTCCAAGCAGTAGACCATCGTAAACGCCATCGGCCCGCTTGCCTGACACCGAGCCCTCTGTGAATATCCTAGAGTCGTGGGTGCTTCCAGGCATCAACAGCACCCGCGACCGAAGGGAGCCCACCGACCTCAAAGAAGGCCTGCTGCAAGGCATGACCCTCAGCTTCACCTGGCCACCTGCATTGTAGATGAATTTGAGTCAGTCTGTAGCACCATGACATTAAGAGCGATGGTATTGTTGTTGTGATCACATGCTCAGAAATAACACACCTACATTCATCTTCATCAATAGCGAGCAATAAAAACCTTGTCCGCACAATGACAGTACTCAGTTGCCGCAAGACTAGCTCAGTAGCACCAAGTGCATCGTGGGGAGTGTAGAAACCAGGCTGTTTATAAATATCTGCACTCCTACTTTATTTGTAGTTTCGTTGCATTTGCACCTGCACCAATAATAGGTACTAAGGGAGTCATTTTGTACACTCCAGTTGGTTCGTGTAATTTTACTGCTTAGTTCACTGGTCTGCATGTCACGCTCATAACCAAAAAACAAATATCGAGTGCTGAAGCAACACTATTAATATTCCTTTAGGGAGGTACCAGTATACGGGGGGATCAATACGCTGGCAGATATTGAAGCTAGCAAGTCTACAGCTTAAGAAACAAAAACTGAAGGGTCATTGCACAGGTGGTGCGCCGTAAATAAATTGCAGAATATGTGTGCTGAGAAGACCACTTTCAACGAACTCAGGTATTCACGCACCCAAATTTCTATACAAAAGGTTTCTGCAATAATGGTGATTGCTCATCGAGCAATCTAGGCCCAGACTTTCTTCTTGGAAAACTGGCATGCACATGCGCCTAGTATGGGGACGCGCCAGGAGATGCCCCAAACCACTTACCCTATGAAGTCTCGGGCACGACGTGACAAGGCCAGAGTCACCCGCCTCACAGTCCGCGAAGCAGTGGAGACATGCACGGGTATGTAGTCCCCTGCGGTGATGAGGAAGCTCTCCGTGGCGTAGAACTACAGGGCGACAATGACCTGCTGCTCTGCAGAGAGGGCGCGGCTGCGAGGCGTCGGCCGCTCCAGGTCCGGGCGCAGTGGGTCGGCGAGGAACACAATGCCCGCGCGACCGAATCGAAAGCGTTCCTGCAGTTCGTCCTCGTCGAACCCCTCCAAAGGGTTCAAACGGTCACGGAACACACGCTGCCGTCCCCTCATCACAACAGCGTATTGGGCGAACGCGCGCTCTCTTCGATGTCGGCGTCGCGTCACAGTCGACATTGCGTCCCTTATCTTCGCCAATCCGTCCGCAAATCAGTTTTCAGTCAGTCGGCGGGCAAATCGGCGGGTCGGTTGGGCAAACGGCAAAGAAGACAAACAGTGAAAATCAGCTGATAACTAAAGCGCGGAAAACGTGCGTTGCAAGATATGAGAACAAAACAACAAATCTATAAAGACCGTTGCCAGAACCGAAATCAGCGCTGTAAACTTATGCTGTGTTTGGCGAAACAATAGATGCATCAAAATATTTATGATTTTTTAAAGTATAAATATATATTTTATGCATAAAAAGAAACACTACGATAAGATGTCGGTTTTATTTTTTTTATAAAGACAAAGCTAGCGAAAAAGTTTCTTAAAAGGCTATTTGTTTGCTTCGACCGGCAGGTGGCGGGAGCTACCGCATAATGATAAAACACGGAGAAATTGCGCATCGAAGTTTTGTCGAAGGCGGCTAGGTACTCCGAGGCACCTAGGTAGGGAAACGCGGTTAACTTTTAACCGCGGTTAGAGTTAACCAGCTTCGAGCAAACGGGCCCAGGAGACAAAACCGAACGCAGCACAGAAGACAGGCAAGCACCAGGCATCAAAACCTACCTGTCTTGGACGCAATATTTACGATTTCAATAAGCTTGTCAACGTCATCACGTCGTTCCGCAATCCGGAGACGGCCATCTTAACCAAGTGTACGTAGCGCTATGGTCCCTAGAAAGACTGGCTAATCTTCCGTCCACTGCCCTTTTCGGCGACTGTCGCGGAATGAAAGCGCGTGGCGGCGTGACGAGCACTCGGCGTGCCAGAAAATGGCAGTTACCTAGCCACAAAAAGAAGAATAATAAAATGGAGAAAATACGTCAGACGAAGGCGAATGAGCACTTCGCAGATGAATTATTTACCGCTCCTGGCCTTCGGAAATCAGAGCCGTTCTCGCCTTGCTGCATTCTCTCTGTTCCTTGTTTTGGAATAAAGGCGAAAAGGAGGAGGATAAAGGGCTTGAGTATGTTTGATGGTTTCGGTACTCGCGAGCTGCCACCACCTATGTGCTGCAGTCCTCCAGGCAACCCAAGGATGACTGGGATGGCCTGTGCCCGCCTGCCCGACAATAGACTTTTCCTCTGCCTCCTCGTGACCCTGTCCACATCCCTTCGTCAAGCAAAACCGTTCCGGACGCCCCCGAGGACTCGGAACCCAGAGCTCTGTTGTCTCCGTCAGGCGCTTTCGGCTCCACCGTGGCCGAGGCCGACTGCACCAGTTCCGACTCAGATCGCCTTGTTATAGACGACGTGGGTGGCGCCATACCCAGTTTTGATGTTCCCCCTCCGCGGCAACTACGTCAAAGACGATGACATCCCCCGAGTCGTCGGCGGACTCGGCGTCTCGGGAAGACACCGCCATGCCACTCGACCGTTCCCATGTCAAGTGAGGCTTCTCGGCACCCAACAACAGCTCGGACACCGCCCCCAGTTCATCCCTCAATAAAAACCGTGCCGGACCGAAGAACCTCGAGGAGGACCATGCGCTGGTATTTTAACTTTGCTGACCTTTATGCTGTGTTCTTTTCTATTTATATTTTTCATGGGCCTGCACATCGTCACTTTAAATTGGCAAGGGTTTCGTAACCCGAATAAGCGGCGCGAAGTTACCAATTTCGCTCAATCGCAGCACTGTGATCTACCTAATATTATGACAGTAGGACATTGAGGTGCAACGAGCGGGACAAAAAATACGAAAAGAAGAAGAAGAAGTTGGTTGTAGGTGGGAGAAGGACGAAGTGGCAGCAGCGGAAAAAAGCGATCTGTAACATTTTGGTGTCAGAAGTGGGATCTGCGAAAAGAAAATGCCCTTCACAGGACAACAAGCCCAGTCTGGCGAACGTTCCCCTTCTCCCGAGGGCACCAGCAACACTGAAGGTCCAGTTACCTGCGCCCAACTGAGGGATCGGTTCGTGGAACAGAGAGACGGCTTCGAATCAACGATGGTGGCTATGGTCCAGGTGCAGGTGCAACCCGTTACGTCTGCACAAGAAGACCTTCGACAAAGAATCATAGCGCTAGAGGAAAGGAGAGAATCGGACCGACTCAGCAACGCTACGCACATTTCCTGCCACCTCGAATCCCCTTCGTTTGAAACTGAAGCCCTTCGATGGTAGCGTGCAACTTGACCTTTACCTCGAGCAAGCCAACATTGTTGCTCAAGCAAACCAATGGTCCGAAGATGAAACAACTTACGCTCTTGTTGCACAGCTACAGGGACCACCTATCGCGATACTGGCACAACTTCAAGGAAGAGCTCTAACGTACCAAACGTTGGTAGCGGCCAGGGTGTCGAACCGGAACCGAACCGAAAACCGGAACAGAACCGTTATTTTTAGCCGAACCGGAACTGAACCGAACTGAAATCGTCGCCGCCATCTTGGAACTGACCCGGAACTGAACCGAAAAAAAATAGAACGGTAGCCGGTTCAAAACGGTTCAAGGTAACTTATTATTTTATTTTTTGCTAGTATCACAAAATGAACATATGGGAATAAAAAATTGGCGGCTGTATTTCTATTGATCAAAGTGTCATATACAGAATTGCAACTTATGGTAAATTGTGGGTTTTCGTGGCACTTTTGTATTGGCACTATGATTAACCATATGTCACGTTTTCATGTGACGTCATGGTATCAATACATGTTGTCAAGTAATGTCACGTGACGTCGTGGCGTCACGTGACTCACTGCGTCAACTCGATTTAATTTGAGGAAGTCACTACATGCATTAGCCTTGTTGACAGCGTGACGTAACATGACATCACGATTTTGCACCGAGTCACGTGACACCGTGACGTAAGCGGTTTTCATAACACCTAGTCGAGTGCACGGGTTCTTGCCAGTCAGCATCGTCAAACATTCGGGTAACGGCTCATGTCAATTAAATATGATAATAGCCCAACTCTAAAAATATCTGAAGCTCAGCCCAAGCTTTTGCCTTCCAAGCCCTAGCCACCTAGGGCATGACTATGATGAACACTGACGGTATATAATTAGCGTCAGATCACGTGGCCGCTTGTTCAAATTGCGAGTTGAGGAGGGAATCGACAGCTGTCTTTTTCCTTTATTTTTTCTGCGCCTGCTATTGCGCGGAGAGTAAAACTAATCCACATTTTTGCAAGCTATAAACGGCAGGGGTTACTTCTTAGCAGTATTTATTGAAAGTACAAAAAAATGTTGCAAAACCAATTTTACATCATGGAGGCACCCAAACATTTTTTCGTTGCTGCTGAACTGCATCCGAAACATGTCGCCGAGGATAGAAGTATTGAAATGACTAAATGCGACTCATTAATATGACGTCCGATAGAACTACATGTGTATACGAAAGGAATACTTTAAAAAAATATTTTAGTGACCTCAGAGGGACAGCCGAACCATGGCAGTGGCTGTAAGTCTCACACGAGCGTCGTTCTCAAGTTATTGCCCAAGTTTCGACCCCCTTTGTATTTCTCTTAAAGAAGCTATAAAACGATTCCTATACATCACTAAATTGTACTTAGGATCACTCCCTAACGTTAATAACTGCTTGAACTTGGCTTTGCTTTTTTTTTTTTTAGCTAGGCAATGGCAGTCGCCAAAAAGTTAGAGAAATATGGGCATCATTCATCCCCTCAACTTGGAGCCAGAAGCGGCCACGTGGCCTGGTGTCTGTCTTATTCCGCCAACGTTAATCATACCCCCGCGCTGGGGTTGGAAAGGAAGAAAACGCGTGCTGGGAGCTCCAGGCATTGTTAGAGTTCGGCTATTCTCATTACCGCAGTGGTTGGACACGAGCCACTACCCAAGTGTCCACCGAGGCATTGCTTGTTACGAGCCAATGTACAGTGCTCACGCAGTTCTTCTGTCCAATCCATGAGCCGCACTCGACTGTCGTGAGGCGGGTGGGTTTGATCCCACAATTACGTCATCAATCTTTTCGAAGGCAAGACTAAAAGAAATAATCTCATTTATGGCCTCGCAATTTCACCGCGACAAAGAAGCTTCTGATTCAGTGGCGGCCTTTGCGAGTATACTTGGGTCAGACTAGGACCAGTATGCCGCTGCAAAGTCATGAACATTCCAACCCGATATCGTTTTATGACCCCTTTAAACTTCACGGGGTGCAAAATAAAAGCGGTGAAGGGTTGCTGTTAACAAGTGAAAACTAAAATTGTCGAATTAGCACACACGAACGGAGGAGACAATTTCTGAGGAATACCATCAGCCTTTCCACTCCGGTGAAGAAGGAAGACCAGCGAAGCTCTACTATGGTGGAAATGAACTAGCTGCCGGCCGCAAGTCGACAAGCCAGAGTGGAAAGGCTGCAGAAGGGTTTGGATTTGGGCTAGTTGGTTGAACATGTTTAGGGGTTAAAAGCGCTAAAAACGACGGACGAGTAGGAGAGACACACACCACAGAGCGCTACTTGCAATGGTTTATTATTGGAAAACCCACACGTACCGCGAAACCAACAAGACACACATCCGATTCAGTTCCAACCGTCCCTACATTTCTTACTCTTACACCATGCCTGATCGTAAAAACGATAACTCAGATTCAAACAGGGTTATCGATGGGGCACTTACACACTTACCCTCGTCACACTCGGAAATAAAAAACGCTTCCGTTATCTCCCTTGTCTTTCTCTTTTTGTTTCGTGCCAAGATGACGGTGTTGTCTAAATAGGGGAAACACTCACACCTACTGCAATGCACTGCGAGATTGCCAGAGGGGGCTGACCTCAATGACAGGGCATGTTCCCTCAGTCTTTCGTTCACGCATCGCCCCGACTGCCCCACGTATACCCTCCCACAAGACAGAGGAATTCTGTACACCACCCCCACTCTGCATCCTACGTATTTTGTTGCGTGCTTTTTCTGACAAATATCCAACCGTGTGTCACCCCGTTCCACCCTCCCACATAGCTTGCTTAATTTCTGTGGAGCTGAAAGGAGAACCGAAATGCCATGCTTTTCCCCCACATTTTTGATGTTATGGCTAACGTTATGTGTATACATGCCTTGCAAGTGACGTCACGCTGCTCATGCGTCCACAGCTCAGTGACTCAGCATTTTTTGCCCGCTCGCTTCGTTCGAGACAGCCGCTGGAAAGGTGTATAGACAAAACAGACCGGAAACGAGCTGCCAGCATACGATAGTCAAACTCCAACAAAAAGGATTAGTTTCTTCCCAAGCTGGACGACATTTACCGGGCGTCTTTAGAGCTGCGAAGCTCAAAATCACGCGTACTCATAAGATTTTTTTTTTCTCGCGTGTTTGTGATTTTTATGATGTCCTGCAAGCAAGAAAAAAATATATATGGTGAAGTCACTCCGAGGGGGTACCGATAACTGCGAGCCACGAACATGAAGGATTCGCTAACATCCGTCAGGAGTGTGAACGGTAAATCGTCACGCAAACATATTCTCACAAGCTGCAAATATTTATTTGGCTTAGCAAGTAGAATACTAGTATACTAACGACATGTGATTATTGTACACAAGATACCATTTCTCGGTTCTTCAAAATCATTTCCCTAGTCTGAACGGTCGCGCTACGGGCCGCGGCTAGCCGTGCCCTCGATAGACTACGGAGCTGCGTTGTGTCGTCTGCTACTGTACCGCCAACAGGAGAGCGATAGCTCTGTGTGCTCCACAGATGCGTGTTGCGGTATAACTCTGTAGGTCTGTCCTAGAGGAAGACAAAAAGATAGGCTCTGTGACCCCCTCCTAAGCTAACAAAAACAAACAGAAGTATACTCGTTTGGACTGAAAGGTTTACAAAATAGTGACCAGACATTGGAAAAGCATATGTCACAGAACTTGGTTTATGAAATGGCATCATTGTTTCGAGCAAGAAATCACCTGCTCACCACTGGGACGATGAAATCGTCACTATTTATTGCGTCAGGCATATTTGCGCTCATGAAGAAAAATCTGAACAGATCCTTCTCCCAAAGTCCGATGTCGAATAATAAACACTTTTTTAAACATCTATGCAAAAATAACTCATTTTTTCTACACTTGTATATACACGTTAATTAAACGAAGTCAAACCGCATTTTTGATTAGATCTTGATGTCTACACCAACTACATTCATATTTTTTAGGGCTTTATTGAACGATAACTTCAACTATAGGTTGTTTGCACATGACGTCAATCCGCCATTTTGTTGTTAGTTTGGTTTTTCAAACAAATTTACTACATTGAAGGATTACATCGTAACCGGTTGAAATGATGTCAGCGATGCTCTACGCATTTGAGAAGGCATGTAAATCCTTGAAATGATCGAGTTTGGCACACGCCAGACAGATCGCAACAACAAAATGGTGGATGAAATTACGTCAGTTAAAACACCCTATAGTTAATGGAACACGATGGCTCGATCTCAACAAAAACCTCAACGTGCGAAGCTTCCACAGACGGTCGCTTGCGAGTATTCTCAATGTGAGACTTCAGAAGCTTTCGCTTGCCATAGGGAGCTTGCTTTCGACTGCAGCACTGCACGGGCCCGGAAAGCGCGGAGCGCGCTGCTGTGGGGAGAGGTTGACTTACAAGATGACGTGTTACGTGGTCACGTAAGATGGCGTCATTTTGTGCAGCGTGATCACGTAAGATGACGTCATTTTGTGTAACGAGATCATGTAAGATGACGTGTTTGTGTCACGTGATCACGTAAGATGACGTCAGTTCGCATGAACTGACGTCATCTTACGACAACGCCAACAACATTAGGGCCGTCCGGAACCATTGACCTTAGAAACGCGCCTCTTCGCTTGAAGAGCTGATATGCGTTGACTGTTATTTGTTTCTTTTGCCTACTACAGACCATTCAAAAACTCGCCTTCTGGGTGCCACCAACTTCGTCTACTGGGCTGTGAAGCGCGTTCGAGCGTGCGCAATACCTCTCTAGGCCGAAAGATTGTACACTGAGTATGCGTTCACAGCTCAATGACTTAAGGCATTTTTCGTCAGGATAGATGCTCCCACGAGAAGAGCGTAATGGATATGTGAATAGAATTGGAAATTTGAAATGTTCTTGTCCAATCGTATTTTTCTTTGGTTATCGACGCTTTTTAGCGTCATCACAAGACGTTCAAACCATAATACACTGGTGATTAAAAAATAAGCACCGAAAAACATGCACCGATTTTCGCTCAAAAATAAACACCGGAAAAAACGTACCGTAATCATTACCCATGTCACCTTTTTGGGTGATATGTGAATTTCCAGAAGAACAGCGAGTTATCACCCTCCCCTAGGAATACCCTGACTACAGAGCAGGCGACCCGTTTTTCCCCGCGTTAGATTGCGGTGACCACGAACCGTACGGAGGTCACAGGACGTCCGTGAAAAATAAAAAGGAGGAAAACAACGATCTACTCTGTGCACGCTTCATCCCCGATTTCCACGACCCCAAGGCCGAAGGACGTTTGTGTGAAGGATAACGATAAAATAAAACTTTGCGTAAAAAAAAAAAAAGAAAGCCCGTTTTTAAAAGAAAAAAAAAGTAGAAACAAGCACAACGCGTTGACGGACCGCGAGGTTGTGGAACACCTCGCGGTCCGCTTGCCACAGGACGGTTGTCTTCGACCCATAGCTCCAAGGTGAATTTGCCACTTGCGAAAACACGGAGACCTACCCAGCGAGAACCAGGAAAGCAAGACACGCACACTGACGCCTCAGCGTGCAGAATGAAAGAGGACACGGGCGCGGAATACGGCCGCGGAAGAACACCTCGCACAGTGCCGATCCGGCCGATCTCCGAACGGACGATTTCGCATTTCGTGGACAGCGAGCGCCACCGCACGGGAGAGAGAGGTACCTTAAAAACGACAAAAACAAGCACCGACACCTTGGTTCTTTATATTTGCTGTAGTTATGGAACAAATCGACTTACATGAATAATTTGAATATTATTAGATTCCGTAATAAATTTAGAAGACATTAAGCGCTATACTTCTTATGTTTGAATTTAGATAATTTTGTAAATTCGCTCCGAACGCAAGAGTGCCGAATTAGCCGATTTTGACCATTTTCATGATTTTTTAAAGAATATAATTAAATTTATGATGAAACATTTGTTGCGCTTAGTGTCTCGATAATGACTCAATGTCTTTAAAGCCGAAATTTTCAAGAAGATCCGCCAGCCGTTATTAAGTGAGAATTTTTTTAATTTGGTGAAAAACCTAATTTATTCTTTATGGGGCTCTGAGGTGCGCCCCCTCTTAAGGAAACATCGTTAAGTAAGTAGTCACATAATAACACATGATTAGAATGTCGTGAAATTCTCATCGACTTGCATTTAGTAGTGTTAATTTTCATTAGCAGGTACCACACCCAGATGATATGTTAACTAAGTCAGACTGAAGGGCGGAACGATCATCAGGATTCAGAATTTGGCGATAAATAACTCAATCGTCAGCAAAAAGTTTGATAGATGAAGAAATGCAGTTAGGTGGGTCGTTGATATAAACAAGGAAAAGCAAGGGCCCAAGCACTGACTCCTGCGGGACACTGGAGGTTACGGGGCAGTGAGGGGAGTTATGCTCATTGGCAGTTACAAATTGCGTGCGATAAGACAAAAAAGCATTCTATTCATTTTAAAATATCAGGGTGAAAGTTAAGCTTACTTAGTTTATAGAGGAAGAGACCATGAGAGACAGTGTCGAATGCTTTAGAAATGTCGATGGAAATCCAGTGAACCGTTTTTAAACAATAAAAAAAGAGAGTACGTCGTTAGTAAAGGCAAGTAGTTGTCTTACACAAGTAATTTTTCCTAAAGCCGTGTTGATGCATACTGAAAAAAAGAATTAGTTTCAGGGAAGGACACAATGTGACAGTAAATGACATGCTCCATGAGTTTGCACGGTATGCTTCTTAGTGAAAGGGGTCTATAATTATTGGGAAAGTGGGTGTTACCTGACTTGTTCAGAGGAACCACCTTCCCACCTGCCAGTCGTTCGAGAGCGTGCAGGATTTTAATGACTGTGCAAAAATCTTTGATAATATTATAGAAGAATACACTTGGGTGTTCTTCAAAAACTTGGCATTAACGCCGTCATCACCTGGAGAAGAGGCAAGCTTCATATTTTTTATTAATTTACATATGCCTGTCCAGTCAATAACCATTGGATCCATCGGCAAGAAATCACGAACCTGAATATCGGTAAGCACAGCCGGTGTAATGCTAACAAACGACAATGAGAATACAGAGCCTAAAACAACGCAGCAACTTTCCCTAGGAACAACCAGTTCGCTTTCAGCAGTAAGCTCAATTGGTTCCCTTTCATTTCCGTTCACCACGCACCAAAACTTGCGTACATTTGTTTTCAGTAGTTCTGGAGGGTTTGATTAGAAAACGTAATTTTGGCATGGGACAGAGCACACGCGTGCTCATCTTCTGCATGAGGATATGCTGTCCATCTATCTGGGGTCATAGATAGCTTGGGCCGTTGGAAAAGACGCCTTTTCTTGTTCAGTGACCGTTTCAACGATGGCGTAAGCCAAGGCGACTGCGAGTTTCTAATTTTATGAAAGGGTATGTAACAGTTAGTGAGCTCAGCTTTCGATTTAAACATGAGGGAATTCTCTTCCAGCGTTCGCTCAGAACATTTCAAAAGTTCGTTCAACAGGTGAAACATCTGTGTAAACTAGGCCAACTGCTCCGCACTTATAGGGCCAGGGTTAGATTCAATGTCGCGACAAAAAAAGAGCGATTGAAAAAAAAAAAAAAAAAAAAAAAAACAGACGGCGCTGCACAAGACTGAAATTGGTCTGGGCAGGGCAGCAGCAATAAAAAGCTGTCATCCGAACGGTAACAATAGTAATTGTCAATATTAAGATGTACATGAACGAAAAAGAGAAACAACTTGTCAGGAATTTCGGCCGCGCTGCTGCTAACCTACCCACTCATGAATGAATGGAATGGAGAAGTAAACAACAAGTTGCATACGGGGAAGCACTTACTGAAGGAATGGGAGAGTGCCCGGCATCGCGAACGCTTCTACGAGGTGGTTCTCTGCCTTCTAAGGATTGGCCATACGCGACTAACGCACGGGCATCTGCGTGGCGAAGACTTCCCGGAGTTTGAGCATTGCCGTAGCCATCTAACCATGCATCAAATTTTACTTGAACGTATGGCCCAGAACGCCGTATCAATTTTTCGCCGCTATACAAGGAGCATACCCGATTACATCTCATGATTTTACTTGGCAACGAACCTCTTATTCCACACTTTTGAGTTTTTTTTAATTTCCTCAAAGCAATTGGCCTTCTACAACGGCTGTGATTCTATTTTAAGCCCCCAAATATTACTCATATCTTTTACACTTACACACACCTCACGTTTATAGTTTTATCCTATCATATGCTACTAGAGCTCTTTCTTCTGCCTAACCCTTTATGGCGATACTTTATGTACCTGGCCCGTTATATACTCTATTTCACCTTATGATGTACCCCAGGAAATGCTACAAGCGCGAGCTCCTTGCTCTAGGGCACATCTCGGCGGCACAAGCTCTGGTGCATTAAGGGCAGCTGCAAACGCTATGAGCTTGCGGTTCTAGCCTTCGCAGCGGTACAACATAAAATACAACGAAGCCTGAGGCACTTTTGTGCCACAAAAGTCTAATCCAATCCCATCCCCGTGCTCGGCTGGAGTTGAATGCACGAGGCCGCCTAAATGTTCTTCCAGGCCAAAGCAGTTTTTTTTTGCAGCGTCCTTTTTTTTACAATTCCGCAACGCACAGTTATTTGTAAATGTTGTATTTCTTTGAAAAACTAATAATTCAAGACGTCTTTGAGAACCCGCGCGCGTTTCGTGCATTAAACGAAAAAAAAAAACACGCAAAGATAAAGAAAATACTGTCAAAATCGCGCACGTTGGCGCATTTCCGACTTTCGATGGATGGCGGTAGTGAGCTTGTTTACAAACACAAACCAATGAATAACCTATATTTTATGAACAGTTTAACAAATAATTAATGTGGTCACAATTTTATTCTCTTGCTATGAACGCGATTTATATCACCATCGGCCACTGAAGAATGCTTAGTGGTAACTGCACACAATATAGCCAGGTAAAGTGGCCATCTAGTGAACTGTCGTGATGACGTGTGCACCTCTCTAAAAAACAAACTATATATTTTATTGAGAGCCAATGTGGCCGCGTGTACAATCCATCTTGCGTCATTTTTGCCGCGTGTCTTATCTTTGGCCCTTTGGAACGTTTTATCGCTGCACAAAGCGTTATCTGCGGGACGAGGGCCTGCCTTCCCACTTACGTATGCAAAGACAGCCTTGAAGAAGAGACGCGCATTCAGATACGCCATCACTGCCCTCGATAAAAGAAATAACTCTATAGGATTTTAACTGGCTTGGGTACTGTTGTTGACAAAACCACAACTTAAATTGCAAAATAGTGAACCGGCTCCTGGCAGAGGTGTGTGTCCGAAAATTTGTAGGGGAACGGGACTCTTGCATCGGTTGAGGAATTCTACCACTGGAGTGCGTCGCCAAATACTTCTAGTAATTTAAGCTTTATTGATAGAGCCATGGTGTACCGTAAGGTGTTCCCTCAGAAAAAGTTAACAACTCCCGCATCGTCCTCACCTTTTACGCTGATCGCCTTCCGCGATGATTTCCCAATGTATTCCAAACTTGTAAACAGCTTTTAATGAGCGGCATGATCAAACACAAACACAAACCCAATTCATTACAGCATTATGCTTTAAACATGGTTGTCACCAGTAACGTGCTTAGTAAATGACCCAGGCGTGAGACAAATTGAAAAGTAGAATTCGTCAAATATTTCTTGAATTTTTTTATATATATATATATTTACAATTGAAGATATAGTGACGTAGCTTGCTGAAGAAAAGTGCGGCATCTGACGTTTTAATTGCCCGAAGGTAGATTTGACGAGTTTCCTTATAAATCAAGACCATTTCTGTGAGTATCGATGTTCGCCAGAGTCTGTTGTATTGTAGCGAGTGAACATTTATGCAAAAAACAAAGGGTACGAACACGAAGGGGTGGACAAGGACATGCGCTTCTCCTTGTTCACTCATATGAGCGAAGAGGACGATAAAGGATTGAGTCAGTGAAATAGAGAAGTCTCTTTCATTGTCTCACTCCTTTATCGTCCTTCTCTCTCATGAGAGATGGCGCACAAGTAGGCCTCATGAACAATATAAGACCTCATTACCCGCGTATCTGCTCCACATTTGCACAATGGAAGCCGTCGTAGAGGAGAAAGAGGTCACATCGAAAACTCAAGATCTGGACATTCCTGACGTTCACTTAGGGCAATATTTCCGGTCTATCTGCGAAAGGTTCAAGGACCGGACAGCACTGGTTGGTGAAACACTTTCAATTCTTCTAGGAGTGGCAGTTTTACCTGCTATCTTTTTTTTGTTGTGGAGTTAACTAAGTTTACGACCGTGGTCCCCCACACTGGATATCTATGCGGTCTCGACCACTGGTACAGTCTCTTCACTTTACTTTATTACCTTAAAGACCCCCGTTAGGGGGTATTGCTAAGGGGTGGCCGTACAGATAAACAATTTAAAAAAAGTGCAACATTAATTGACTGTGATAGACTAATGGTGACACTTTCTGCGAAGCTTGATGGGTAGGCGATGGCAGCGTTGTTGTTAGTAAGGTCGTTCCCGTCTTTGGCTGCGGGATAAGAAGTGAGGCAGAAAAGGTGACTGCGTGACCTTACGCGGGCGATCTGAGGAGATGAACGGTGCGCTCGGGTACGATGTAAAGTGTGATGCCAAGCGTAGAGTAGAAGAACTTGTGAAAGAAAGAGGGACAAGAATTGCGTTGACGACAAGGAAAGTGAGCAAATATGATTTAGCTTTTAGGGACGAAACACTGGCATCGTATGAATATGAAGTCTGCATGAATCTGCTGGTGCGATTTTTAAAGTTCTCTGATGCCGTTGATAAGACACACTTGGCGTGGACTCCAGATTGCGGATGATGCGTTTTTAAGTTCTGACAAGGTGAGATTGGCCTGGCGACTCTTTCGAGCGCTCGGCATCCAGAACGCGACCGTTACCTTTCGCCGTGTTTTCGCTGAGCGTGCATGCCAGGGGCTTACGGGACGCCGAAGCGTCGTCAAATGTAGCAAGTTTGCGCCGGAGGCTGAACCTCCTCCCTGCTCTTTTTATTCTGTCAGCGACTAGACGCAATATTTTTCGCGAAAGTGATTTTCGCGTCTGTAACAACTCTCATAGGGCTCGGCGAAACTCTTCATACATAATGTTCCCCCGGCACATGACAAGAACAAGTCACACGCGCAGGGCGTTAAATTAGCGAATATCTAGCCTGACGTTATGCCTGAGTCCTATATTCAATGTGGTCAGGGTAACCGAGCGTTTCGTTTTACGGCTTAGGTATCCCGGCAAACAGGCTATATTTCTGAGACAAAGCTCCATTGTTTTCCTTTGCAATGGACCACACTGGGGGTTGGAATTAATACATTTTTCGCGAACTCCTCGTGGAAGTTGGTGTGACAGCCGAGCCTCTCCGCAGATCGACGGGATTACAGACGAACGCTGGAGCTACGCCCAGCTTCTCGAGCTTTCGTCCCGGGTGGCAGCGGGTCTCCAGAAGCTGGGCTTCAGGCCCGGTCAACTGGCCGGCCTGCACTGCGACGCCACTCCGGACATAGTATTCGCCTTCTACGGGACCGTCCTGACTGGCGGCAGTATGGTTTTCGCCAAGTCGAGTCTTACGGAAAGTGAGTACAGTGTTTTTCGGACCCGCCGACTACACGTGTTTAAGGGGGACTCATTTTGTCGTCACTCAATGGGGCATATATCGGTAAACAAATCTGTTTCAAAAATGCACGACAGTATTGACTCTTTTTGAGGTGCATTATGAGTACGCAATAAAGGGCATACCCCTTAGACATTCCCTAAAAGCGCTGAAGATTTTTAATAAAATCCAAAATTATGACCATTTTGACTGTTTTGAGTGAATTTTGAGGCAATGAAATTAAAATTACTAAAAAAATAAAAGCGACAAAACGAGTAGTAGTACGAAGTAGAGATTTCTTTTATGTGAATATTAAGATCCTGAGGGGAAGACTAACTTACTTGGTATTTGCGAATTGGTGTAAATAACTTTTACAGGACTGTTTTCCTTAGTTTTTGTTTCATTAGGTTAAACAAGATGTTGACACCAGTACCATATTTTGTTGTTGCTGTTTTTGACGAGCCTGCAGAGACGGCAACTCGCGGCATGATTCCTATGCTTGACACCGCCGAGATCAGTTTTGACGTTTTGCCGGAGAACGATCTCTGTGAGATTTCTGTCTGCTGCACTACACGAAAAAATAGGACCAATGAGAGGCAAAGCATGTATGGCGCAGTGATGCCATGGCGATGTGTTCTTGCTCGCCGCCGCGCGACGATGGTCTGCTGATCCGATGGTCTGTGTGTTAGCCACATACATACCCAGGGTAAACTTGGATTGGGCGTCATTTAGCCACTGTTGCGTCTCCAGGTCGTGGACCTTCTTCTGACTTCTGCCTCCCACACCGTAGCTGTCAACGCGTCTATGGGCTCAGCAAGGAAGTCGAACTTCCGTTCTAGCTGGTAGAGGCGTTTTTGCCAGCGGTTCCGCAGCCCGGTCAAGTAGGAGTATTTGGACAGCCTCTTCGCTCACCGGCAGTCATCCATATTTCGAAGATATCCGTAGTAACCGATTTTACTTGTCACTTCTCTGGCTCCAGCGAAGGCCAACCCGGGTGTCTCTGAATGGCTTCGTTTGCTACAGTCCGATGGCAGCCCAGCGCGTGTCTTCAAATCTCCCTTTGACTAAGTTCTATATGAACTCGAACGTCTCCTGGAATACACTGAACAGCATTACTTAAAGTCAAACCTGGTACCACCACCGCCTCCCTGAGCTACCGGGACACAATGAATCGTTTACAACTCCACAAGCTGCATTTGTGGAGTATGCCTGCTCCTTGGATGGCTAATTGGTGGAGGTGAGCATGAAGGTCTTGCAAGTAGTCTTTCGTGTCGCATGTCAATCTGCTGTAATTGATTTAGGAGCTCAGCATGTGGTGCACTGTCGTATGCCATGCAACGTACAGAAAGCAAAATATTAGTGTTCTTTTCTTTTTTTCCGGGCCACCTCACTATATTGTGTTAGTGTAAACAGGTGCTCTTCCAATCGGTGGCCTCGTCGGAAACGTCCTTTGGAGTTCCGTGAGTAAGCCGTTTTTCTTAGCTGATGCATTCATCTGCTCCTACAGGACGTGGACGAAGTTCCGATACATCGTGCTAGTCACGGTCGGAGGTTTGTAGTTGCGCAAGTAGCGTTGGTCACGGCTTTCTTTGGGGACAAGAATGACTTTACCGCTACTACAGTCTAGACTCTAGAGGCATGGCATCACTTCCAGATGCAATGTTGTGGGCAATGTCTGCAAGGTGAACCGTGCAACCCTTCCTGAGTGCTTTAAGGACGCTCGTCGCAGTCTCGTTCAGTCTATGGGCGGCGTTGTTTTTTATATGAGCTAGTGGGTGCATAACTGACACCCGGCCGATGGTTCCACTGGTAATGTCATGTGGGGAACAACCGACGTTTTGACGAGGAAATATATCTTAAAGCGCATGGCTGTTTCAGAGGCGAAAATACCTCCTTCAAGTGTTCTGTAAGGCTCCGTACTTTGATGGTGGCGTAAACCTCGGTGTCCCGCCAGCGCTTTCTTCGTCTTCGTTCATCTGGGTACTTCGTCAGGTGTTTCCGGATGAGTCTCTTCAGTTCTTCCAGATGTCTTGCTTAGACAGCAGCACCCACCCTCTTGTTGCTGTTTTGAATTCCTCAACCACCCTTTCAGCTGCCCTTGTAGAGAGTCTGGAAAGGCTTGTCGGGGGAAGGGGGCAGTTGCTCCTGCTATTTTCCCCATTGCCTTCGAGAATGCTGGTTTCATGCCGTTATGATCGCTCCCTATACTGGCTTTGCCATCTTTATCGATGTGAAATTGAACTAGATATCGAGCCAGGTTATGTGACACTAGAGCGTAGGCGATGCATGTTGGGCTTAAGCGGGCATTCCAGGTAAATTGTTCCTCACATGAGCCTCTCCGATTCACTACCTTTACGGCGAAGTTTTCAGCCGTATGTACCATTAGCCGCCAATTGTAATCCTCCAAGCTATCCAGTCCATGCAGATGTTCATTTTAATCACCCGTGATGAATATTTCTTTGACGGTGACAAGTTCTTTAGCGCCATCCATCAAACAGGTTATCGACTGCTGGTTCTCTCCTCGGCATGTAGTTCCCACAAATAGATATAGTATGCACATGGCTACAGGAATACCGGGTATCTCTCCCGTTGTCCAATTGTGATTCCATCGCTCTTGTGACTCCTTGTTTCATACAGACGTAATCAGAGTGTGTTGCGAAAAAAAAAAATAAACGCCATCTCTGAAGGAGAAGGCTAGAAATAAATCGCGGGTAAATCTCACTTAAAAGTCGACGCTCTACTTTGTGCTGACTACCTATTGGCGCAGACTACATAAAAATAATTTTTCAAAATTATTCATTATCACTTTGATATGCTAACTGCGGATATTAAGTTTAAAGGGGTACAGAAGCGAAAATTTGCCACCCATTTCATTATGTAGACGTGGTCTCCTTTATGTCAGCAGCACACAAACTCCAGTTTTTCGGCCGTAAACCCCCCCCCCCCCCCCACAAAAAAAAAAAGAATAAATTTTAAAACGAATAAAATGATATCCCAATACCACCCTGCTAGTTGGGGGGCCTAGCCTCGTTACAGTGCCTCACGCCACGGGCTCACCATAGCCGCGCCACGGCGCGGCGTGTCCGATGAAGGCGCCCGTGAACGAGCGATGCTTGGCACACCTCCCAGTTCTGGTACACAATACCTCGGGTAATCTCGTTTGGTGGGAATGTAACGCATTGAAGATAACGCTGCTGCCACCTTGTGACGACGATCATAATACGGTACCCTTGGCCGTGTACGGGCCCGGGAAGTTGCGAGCATGACGTCACGGGCAAATGTCCCGAGACGCATCGCGCCGCCTCGATGGCCGATCTTGAAGCGCTCGCCGAAATCTGTCGGTTGAAACGAAAACTATAACCGTCCACTGAAAATACAAGCGCATGATTATCATTTAGGATATTATGAACCATATTTCACCCGTTTCAAAGTGTTCGGAGGATGTTTCAAGTTTCGATTTTGTATAACTTTAAGCTATTTCACGTGAAACCTTTCATAGTGGTACTTTCGCCATCAGTGGATTTGCGAGTTACATTTAACGTAGCTTCGTGCAAGTGATCAATGTAGATGAAGCATAACACTCCACTGCTTGTCGTATTCAGATAATACTTAAATAAATAAACAATTGTAAACTCGTTCAGAAAGCGGTCGTGATAACTCAGAAATAAGACATTGAACGTTCACGCCCATTTTTTTCCTAAATTAAAACGGTATAAATTATACAAATAATAAAATTTTAGAAACTCATTTTTATCCGTCTTGTTTCATTAGTCAGCATGGAGTGCTATTTGTTGGGGAGCTGGTGACCTACCATTTTTAGGAGTGAAACAAATACAATGAACATCTTGTGTTGACTATGCATCCGGTGCAGGTTGTCCAAAGACAAACTCTCTTTTCGGTCTAAAATCCGACATTGCAAACTGTACACAACGGTACGGACAATAGTGGAGAAGATAAGAACCCTTGTTTTAAAAGCAGGCAGACAAGCCTGCAGGTTTAAGATTGCGGAGAACACATGCACTCGGTCTCAAAGTTCTATCATGGGCTCAATAAGCCAGATCTGTTTCTTGCTTGGCGAGAACTGTTCAGCAACCTCCGTCGTGTCAAAGAAAGTTTGGCGGATTCTGTCAAACTTAGTCACCGATGGCCCCTAAAACCCCTGAATGCCTCTATATTTCAAACCTTTCTGTGGCTAACAGCAATCGAGCTCAATGCGTCGTTCAAAAAAAAAAAAAAAAATTTCTTGAAAACACGTAAATTAAAAAAAAAAAAGAAATTGGACAATATGCTCAGGCAATACAGCTTAGCTTTTAACCCTGCTTACCTTGCTAGTGGTACCGCGCTTTAATAAAAACATAGTCAGTTAAGTGATCCGTTGCGTTTTAATGAATAAAAGAAAGGTAACCTGTTCAACATTAAAGTTACTCAAATTGCTTAATATCAGGAAATTGCGATTACATAATTGCACATTGGGGGCCGCTATAAGCTGAAATTTGTATTGCCATTACCATGCTCGGGCATAACGTTTCAGTGAAACTACTTGATTCCAATTAACTACTTTTGTTTTTTCACCTAGTTTATTAACAAGGGCCATATGGCAGAAGTAGCAAAGAGTTCAAAAGGAAATATTTTCATAAATAAAGTTCAACATGCCGAAGTATGGTTAGGTCTCAAGGAAATTATTGCCGTTGTGTGCTTTGAAAACATGGCCAGACCGAAGGACCAACAATCTTGCCAATGATTTATATATTCAGGCTGCATTTGATAGCCCCAGAGATAATTCCCGTGACGGCCCGATAGAAGGGTCGACATTCGACCGATAAGGTGTGAAGGAAATTAGTCGGTTATATTTATTTAGGCCGTTAATCGATTGGTTAATCTATTATAGCCGGATCCAGTTTGTTACCGTTTCTTTGCTTTTATTGAATACGGTTCTTGCTTTTTCGGCATACTTTATAAATTACGTGTCAAAAATCGCAGGTCACCATCTTTTTGTCTATTTGCTTTTACATGAAATATATACGAGCTATATTTTTCTTCCGGAGAAGCTCTTGGCCACCTACGATCATGTAATTAAATCAGAATGCATACTTGATATTTCTCAGTTACAAATTTCTTTGTTGACTAAATAAAATCAATGAATATTTCAGGAGAACCCACTTATCAGTTTGGAGACAGCCGCCCCAGCCTGGTCTTCTGCGATGAAGCTAATGCAGACAAGACAAAATCCGCCTGTGCAACCATCTCAAGTGTGGAGGTGAGAAAATATTAATTTAACGTCAAAAGCGCGTTAGTGAATGGGGTGGAAAAGAAATATTTCGGGTCTTGCTTCACTTGGACCTGGAGCGAATAACACGCAAAGCGGACAGTCTAGCAATTGTGTAAGTTAACCGAAACTTTTTGGGGGTTTTAGTTTCACATGCGTTTAATTTTCACACATTCCCTAATATATGTATTTACGTATTTAGTCCAAAATGCATGCACTACAAAATATCTGATGGGTCAAAAGGGCGGCAGATTGTAGGATCTAGGCGATTGTTTTTGCGCGCACTTTACAGCATCGGAAGGGCCAGCCAAGGCACTCAGTGGAGAAGAATTGGCAAATGACAAAGACTAAAACAATTTCACAAAACGTTGCTATCTGCCCTTACGCACTGAGCGCAGAGATGGCAGTAATGACATTACTGTAATGAAATTACTTCTTTAGTAATGAGTTATGTCATTCATTACTTTTAAAGGCTTGTAGTTTAGTCACGTAGTTAATTCATTTCAGGTAGGAAATTTTAGGAATTGCGCATTACTTTTGAAATTACTTTTGTTCCAGATAAAAAAAGCTAGTTTGCAAGCTTTAAGAAGAAAAAATAGAAAGAATATTTTGCATGGTGAGATAACGTGGAAGAGACATCAGAGCGAATAAACGAGGGCCATCTGAAAGAAAAGCTTTGTACTAGGAACACGTCAGGCGCACAGAGGCGGGCTCAAAAGGCGAAGGAGAGAAAAGCTTTGGTGTAAAGGCATTGCTGGTAGGCCACGGCTCAAGAACTCCAGAGAAGATAGATTCACGGCGCCACGTCTGCACGACGGTTCTCTACTTCGGTCATCCCTGAGCTGACAGTGGAGTGGGAGCTGCGAGTTTTTTTCTGCATGTGGATATAAACGAGAGCGTGGTTACGTGGCGAAGTGTAGACACGCGACTGGACCAACAGCGCGTAGCTTCTTCGCACTGTCAGCTTAGGATAGACCGACTTATAGGCTACAAGGCGAAGAGCACATCACCTGTTGGATCAAGGGATTTTAAAACCCGGAAGGACAGCTAGGACTTCGTTTCAGCTTAGCTCCGAGCGCAGCCAAAGGCTGGGGACGGTTCACCACTCGCAATCGAGCTTTCATACGCGTCACGAAGTAGTTCGCAAAAGTAAAATTTTATAGATACTTTTTTCGTGTGCAAACTTTGGAAAATTTTCCAGATGTTTTCTGCTAATAACTTATTGTCAAAAAAATAAATAAAAAAATTACGTTTCACGTTGTTCATAATATAGTCATGAATATCCTTCGACAAAAAACGCCTACCTGCAGGCATCGCTGATGCGACTGCGGCACGTTTTTGTTTTTTTTCGGGTGTTTTTTCGTGTTCTCAACGGCCGAAACATGGGCTTTAAGTTCGACGCTTTCCTCGCCAAGCTGCTGGACATCCCTTGGTTTCCTGTTTTCCTAATTTTCACCGACCACTCAAGATAAGAAGAAAGCCACGTTTAGGCATCAGGCGCGAGATCGTCATGAATGTGTATTCGTCTTCGTCAGGAGTCCCAAACCGCGTCGTACCGGGAAGTTGCTCAACAAACATCGAAGCTAACAGACGTTAGGAAATCGACGAAACGTTGATCTGCCGACGGCGGGAAACGCTCTCCAATACAAAAAAGGGTCGAAATCGGGTGTCGAGGCGGCGGTCAGAGGCAAAGCCATGCGTTGTCGGTGGAGCGCCGAGAAGACGCGTACTCCAGTGCGATCCTAGGGACACGGTATGCTTTTGCTGTTGTTTTGCGTTCGCGGAAAGAGGGCGCTGCTTTGATTGAACTCGGAGACCGAGTGGCAGTCTACCAAGAGAGGTCGCTCAACCCGCTTTTTCCGTGGGCTACGGGCGGCACCGCGACAAAGAATACGACCGTCTGGTCACCGAACGTTACCTACCAACTTCTGTGTTCCAGCCACGGCCTTCTTCTGCCGGCAGCGCGACGGCTCTCCGCGAAGCCCAGCAGCCACCGCCCTGAACCGGAGTTTTATTCCAGAACGCGAAATGGCATTTTTAATCATGTAGCAGACGATGCCGTCGATACTCCCGTAGCAGACGAAATATCTCTCTTCGAATCCTTTGCGCAGATTCCGCGCGGGGTGATATACGAAGTGTGGGCGAAGTCGCGTCCTATCGTCGGCGTTTCATTGGCCCAGGCAACCCGTAGCTTGGCCACGCTCGGAGCTAAACTGAAACGGAGTATTGGACATGCGGGTCCCTAGTCTTCTTACTCTTTCGTCAAGCAAGGTCTAACCATAAGCCTCGACCATCGTGAAGAACAAACGAACGGAATATATAGATAATCCCAAATGCCTTGTCAAGACCGCAGAACTTTTCTTGCGTAGCCAAGGGCTTAACAAATATCAAGTAAATATTAATATCTCCTTGTTTTCGCTTAAGGAGTGTGGATGTCAGGGAAAGGTGCTTATAGTCGGAAAAGAGGGGAAGCGAGGAAAGCTGGTGCCGCACGCGGTATGCCTGTCTGCCTTTCTTTGGGGAGTTTAATCATAAAGACGGAAACGAGGAGATACTGCCACCCATTTGGTGAGGAAAGTAAACGTTTTAGGAAGCTCGCGCCATCCCTTTCCTCAACTGGCGACGCTTTTGCCCAAGAAGTATGCAGCCTCCTTGTGTGACTACGTGCAAGAACTGGGGTTCTTCGGGTGTCTTGGAACGATACTACTGGAGCGGATGCGCGAGTATGCGTCAAAAAGTGCTCTTGGGAGAGAAGGATTATACTTCGTCTGAGTAAGGAAGAAAATGTTTCACATTACAACTCCCGTGTAAAAACGAGTTCCTTTGGCTCCACTAAAGTAACTAACACTGACTATAACGTCTTTAAAATTAGAAATACGGTATCAAATCACCCTTGAGCAAAGGACCTTCACCCTTGAATTAAAAGCGAAACCGGTGAGGCGAATGTCGTTGAGTTCAATATAAAGAAGCTGTTGATCGTGTTTAACACTTCAGTCGTGTGCGCCAGCGGAACAACTGTTCAGTCTGGTTCACTTTGAGATGCATGAAGCCTTAAAGCGGCGTTCACACTCTTGCGACCCAGTAAGACCGAGAGAGACCAGACCGGTTTTTAAGCCTTTTGCGACTTCTCGGAACCGGATGCGCTGCAGCAGAGCTGGTCCTAAGAAGTCGGAAGAGGCTTAAAAACCGGTCTCGTCTCTCTCAGTCGTACTCGGTTGCAAGAGTGCGAACGGGCCTTTAGGGCGTGAACAGGAAGATCTAAGTTCTAGTACATACAATGTAAATAAAGTAAGCACGAATTACTGCCTCGATGCATTAAAAAGTAATGTAAAATAAATTCATTACATTTTGAAAGTAATGTTAATCTGATGTCATCACTTCTAGTCTATGGTAATTTGTCATGCAATTTAATTAGATCTTTGCAATTTTTAGGAAATTAATTAGTAATGCTATTGAAATAACTTCTGAAATTAATTTTGCCATCTCTGACTGAGCGTATAAAAGTAGTCCTGCGCGGTGTGTCTCTATATTTTTCTCTCTATATTATATTTATAAGTTCAGCTGGCCGTATTATAAGTTAATGTGTCCACGAGAAAGTAAAACTTAACACGTTGCTGTCATGTGAAATTGTAAATGACAACGATAATTATATTTACCAGTATGAATTCAAGATATGCATTCATGACTAATGGCTTGCTCAAACTATTGCTGTGATGCAACGCCTTTCCTTAAACTGCTATTTCACCACAACGTTTACTGCATCTAGTTATACCGGTGCTGTTGTCGTCCAACAGATACGGCAGCTGCTCGTTACTGGTTATCCATGTCTTCTTAAGGATATGGACATCCAAACAATATGCTACATATTTTAACTAAGTTCACCGTCATTGCTACGCATGCTCATACAAATCGCAAAGAAAGGTGCCTTGTAATTTTAAGACTCCTTTTATAGGTGTAAGGTATACTATTGACCGTGAATAAAGTCACGTTTACCGTCATCGCTACCCATGCTCATAAAAACCGCCGAGAAAGGGACTTTGTAATTTAATTAATTATAATTGACTGTCTTAATAAGTATAGGTTATACTATTTTGCAGACTTTGGTCATCTTCGGTGAGCGAGAAAACATGGTATCTTTTGCGATGCTCAAGAACACTCCTCTGTGCGAGCTTCAGCCGGTGCCCAGTGGGGATCCAAAGCAGCTCTTGGCACTGATCTACTCGAGTGGCACAACTGGATTTCCAAAAGGCGTTATGCTATCCAGTAAAAATATTGTAGCAAGCGTCTGCCTTCTGTGGTGAGTGCTCACGCGTTTTAGGTCCTATATGTGCCTTAACAGCGTTATAGACCAACTAATGGAGGTACAGTACGTGCTTCATATATATATATATATATATATATATATCTATATATATATATATATATATATATATATATAGATATATAACGAAAGTGGAGGAGATCCAGGAAAGGCCTTTCTTTACTGCACCGACGTTTCAAGCGGGGACCGCTTTTCTTCAGGGTGAATGGTTGTGAAATGTCCTCTTCTTCTTGTTGATGTTCGTGTGGAAGAGGAAGAGTTACTATGAAGGGTATTGAAAATATTCAGAACAGGAGCAAACAAATTATCGTAAATCTTTGAAATTAGTAATTATAAACAATGTTAATCCAATTCAATAAAACGAAATAAATTGATTTGTAGTATTTGGCACAGTCTTTGTTACAGCTCCTGAGCACAATCACCCCCGAGCAACCGGAGCGCACACAAAAGTAGCAATGAGGATGTGTTCGGGATTAGCACCGCTTCGGGAGCGGAGATCTAGACCACGCAAGGGTGCCGTGGCGGTTTTTTATGAAGTATTTATGTCATATTTGAATGATGCTTACGCGCCCAAGGATTTAACGCAGCGGAAGGATTACCACGGGACGCACGCTCACGAGGATGTTCACGAGAGGCGTGGAACGAGCTCACGATGGCAGGCGCCTTTGGTGCAACAATGTCATCGACACGCTCGGCTAGTACAGTCCGTGCAAAACCAAAATAATTGTGTGGCCTCGGCCCTACACACAGCGTGGCAGCCAAGTGAGCACGCCTGGACTTGCATTAATACCACAAGCAACCGAATTGAATTTGTGAATGAAAAAAGCCTCCTTTAACTCTCTGTCGTGATCAGAGCTAAATCCAGATTCCAGAAGGATGACACGTATTTTTTCAATGCTATGCTCTTTAAGATGCATGTGTTTTGAGAAGGGGAGCGTGGGTAAGGGCTTAATATGAGACTTGTGATTGTTGAAGCGCAACCGAAATGAAGTACTGGTTTGTCCTATATAATCCATGTTACATAGTTTACAGCGTAAAAGGTAAATAACGTTACGCGTACCGCAGTTGAGGTTACCAGTGATTTTGAAAGAAAAGCCATAGTTCGCGCTAGTGACAAGATTGGTGGTTTCGACATATTCACAAATTTCACACCTGGGCGACTGGCAAGGTCTACAACCAGAAACGTCAGAAGTTCTATTTTTCGAGTGCACCAATATGTCCTTAAGGTTTCTACCTCGTCGATATACCACGCGTGGTGATACCGGAAAAAGGGTGCGTAATTTATCGCTTTGCTGCAAAATACTGTGATGTTTCCTGAGAATATTGTTTAAATTTGGAAGGCAGGCTGAATATGTAACCACCAGGTTGGCGTGCTCGTTTTGTGACATTTTGGGTTGGGGTTGATTGATAACTTGCTCTCGGTCGAAAGCACGTGCTTTTTCAATGGCCTTATCGACAATGGCCGGTGGATAATTCTGCTTGGATAGCACGAATTTCAGATTGCTGGCGTTGCGTTCGAATTCATCTAAACTGGAGCATATTCTCCGGAATCTGTGAGCTTGAGAATAGGGAATACTTGTTTTGCAATGTTTAGGGTGGGAGCTCTTGAAGTGCAGGTACTGTTGACGGTCCGTCGACTTTCTGAAGAGTTTTGTTGTAAGAGCATTCCCGCTGATCTCGACTGTTACGTCAAGAAAATCAATGCTCGTTTTAGAATAACTGTGCGAAAACGTAATACTGGGGTGGAGACCGTTGAAATCCCGAATGAAGTCTGTGAGTGCTGACTCCCCGTGTGCCCATACCATAAATATATCATCGATGTATCGCTTATAAACCAGAGGTTGCAGAGAGCGACTAGACAAGAAGCGTGACTCTAAATCGGCCATAAAAAGATTTGCATAGTTAGGGGCCATCTTTGTGCCCATTGCAGTTCCCCGAGTCTGTAGAAAGTGTCGTCCTTCGAATTCAAAGTTGTTGTGTTCTAAAACTAACCTGAGAAGTGTTGCGAGGACGTCGTTGTTGACACGAATTGTTGGAGGGTCATTGTTATACGCCTTGATTACTGCTTCGATGCCATCCTGGTGAGAGATGTTTGTATATAAGGACGCAACATCCATGGTGACCAGGATTGCGTCAGTAGGAATTACAGGTTCTGTTATTTCTCGAAGAAAGTGATTTTTGTCCTTTATGTATGATGGCATCGTAGGGGGAAGGTTCATAATAAGGAAATTGACAAAGCTAGAAATTCTCTCTGTCACCGTGTCTATTCCGGATAAAATTGGTCGTCCTGGATTTCCTTGTTTGTGAATTTTAGGTAATGTGTAAAAGCGGCCAGCCTTTGGATAGGCCGGCTTCATTGCTTTATGCATCTCCTCCGAAATGTCTCCATTATCCAGCATTAAGTCCAAAGTGTCCGTTATTAGTTTAGTGAATTTTTTGGTCGGATCTGCTTGAAGTTCTTTGTAAAATTGTTGGTTCATTAGCTGGCGAAATCCTTCATCTAGATAGTCTTGCTTATTCATAAAAACTATGGCTCCTCCTTTGTCAGCAGGTTTAATAATAATATCATCTCTTGAGCTGAGTTCACGCATAGCGATGCGTTCAGCAGGAGTGAGATTGTGACGTAGACATTTTCGTTGTTGATAGTTTCTGATCACATCACGCTGTACCGATTCGATGTACAAATCAAGGTACTTGTCGCGTTGCTCTTTTGGAGTCCATGACTTATTCGAAGTATTAGGAATGCGCTCTCTGGTGTCTTGCGGATGATCGTGGAAATACTCTGAGTCTCAGGTTTCTTGCGAAGTTATCGAGGTCCTTATATATTTGGAATTCATTGTATTCTTCTGACGTGGGGCAGAAGCTGAGGCCTCTGGAACACAATGAGAGTTCTGTGGCGGATAGAATAACACTGGACAAGTTTATAATATTCAGCGATTGGATGATCATTCCTCCGGTAGATGAGCACTCAGTAGGTGCAACTTGTGTGCGTCGTTGTGGTTGGTTCGAGGTAGTGAGTTGTGAACGGGGTTGAATGTTAGTATGGTCATCTGAGATATGGATCATGTCCGTACGGCGAGTGACAGTGTTAGAAGGAGCAGCCGATAATCCTACCACATTGTCGCGTGCCAACTTTTTATTTTTTGTTACGTTACTTTCATTTAGTCTTTTTCGCTCGTATTCTTCAAGCGCGTTTTTCTCGGTGTGAGATAATAATTTCCTGGACTTGTAACTATACTCTGTGACGGCAAGGTCACCGGCGCGTCGTTCACTATGTTTGACAATAACATTAACTAAATCCAGAGATGCTCTTTTTAAGACGTTATTTCACTCATTCATTTCTCCTTCGTTAAGGGTATTCATGGAAGGAGTCAAATGTAAGCTTAGTCCCCTAGGCGCGGTGCCACAATTAAGATACCTACGGAGTGTTTGAGCATGAAGGTGAAATCGTATTCTCTTATCTATAATTTTGCGTGCCTCCATAAAACATCTTGAATGATGTTGCTCGGGGGTGATAGTACCTGTTGTCCCAGCGAGTCAGAACGAACTCCGCAGATTGTAGGGGTGACGGGGGCGTCGGGTCAGTTGTCGGAGCAGAAGGGATTTCCGACTTAGGCTGGGATGAAGATGGAGGCAGGCTGGGAAATTCTTCCGAAGATAGGGCAACGCATGGACCCGAAGGAGCCCGCGAAGTGGAAGGAGGAGGGCTCTGCGCTGGAGCATTCATGGGCTCAGACTCGATTACCCTGGCCGGTGTCCGGGGACCAGGCTCCGGGATACTTGGAGCCGGATCGTCGGAATTCCCTCGCGCGGCCGAGGCACTGGTAGCTGAAGATTCGGGTAATATGCATTGTGCCCGCAGAGCGTCAGGGCTTCTTCGAACAGTTGTAGCCCTCACGGCCGCAGACAATGCTCCAGTTCAGATGAATTCGAACGCAACGCCAGCAATCTGAAACTCGTGCTATCCAAGCAGAATTATCCACCAGCCATTGTCGATAAGGCCATTGAAAAAGCACGTGCTCTCGACCGAGAGCAAGTTATCAATCAACCCCAACCCAAAATGTCACAAAACGAGCACGCCAACCTGGTGGTTACATATTCAGCCCGCCTTCCAATTTTAAACAATATTCTCAGGAAACATCACAGTATTTTGCAGCAAAGCGATAAATTACGCACCCTTTTTCCGGTATCACCACGCGTGGTATATCGACGAGGTAGAAACCTTAAGGACATATTGGTGCACTCGAAAAATAGAACTTCTGACGTTTCTGGTTGTAGACCTTGCCAGTCGCCCAGGTGTGAAATTTGTGAATATGTCGAAACCACCAATCTTGTCACTAGCGCGAACTCTGGCTTTTCTTTCAAAATCACTGGTAACCTCAACTGCGGTACGCGTAACGTTATTTACCTTTTACGCTGTAAACTATGTAACATGGATTATATAGGACAAACCAGTACTTCATTTCGGTTGCGCTTCAACAATCACAAGTCTCATATTAAGTCCTTACCCACGCTCCCCTTCTCAAAACACATGCATCTTAAAGAGCATAGCATTGAAAAAATACGTGTCATCCTTCTGGAATCTGGATTTAGCTCTGATCACGACAGAGAGTTGAAGGAGGCTTTTTTCATTCACAAATTCAATTCGGTTGCTTGTGGTATTAATGCAAGTCCAGGCGTGCTCACTTGGCTGCCACGCTGTGTGTAGGGCCGAAGCCACACAATTATTTTGGTTTTGCACGGACTGTACTAGCCGAGCGTGTCGATGACATTGTTGCACCAAAGGCGCCTGCCATCGTGAGCTCGTTCCACGCCTCTCGTGAACATCCTCGTGAGCGTGCGTCCCGTGGTAATCCTTCCGCTGCGTTAAATTCTTGGGCGCGTAAGCATCATTCAAATATGACATAAATACTTCATAAAAAACCGCCACGGCACCCTTGCGTGGTCTAGATCTCCGCTCCCGAAGCGGTGCTAATCCCGAACACATCCTCATTGCTACTTTTGTGTGCGCTCCGGTTGCTCGGGGGTGATTGTGCTCAGGAGCTGTAACAAAGACTGTGCCAAATACTACAAATCAATTTATTTCGTTTTATTGAATTGGATTAACATTGTTTATAATTACTAATTTCAAAGATTTACGATAATTTGTTTGCTCCTGTTCTGAATATTTTCAATACCCTTCATAGTAACTCTTCCTCTTCCACACGAACATCAACAAGAAGAAGAGGACATTTCACAACCATTCACCCTGAAGAAAAGCGGTCCCCGCTTGAAACGCCGGTGCAGTAAAGAAAGGCCTTTCCTGGATCTCCTCCACTTTCGTTCTACGTCCAACCGGCCCGTTGAACCTTCTTACCGTATATATATAGATATATATATATATATATATATATATATATATATATATATATATATATATAAGAAGAAGAAAAGAACCCTTAGTGAAAACAGCAACAACGGACGATTTAATCTTCGACGTTTCGGCCGGAGTCCGGCCTTCGTCAGAAAGACGTCTTCCTGACGCAGGCCGGACTCCGGCCGAAACGTCGAAGATTAAATCGTCCGTTGTTGCTGTTTTCACTAAGGGTTCTTTTCTTCTTCTATACCCACGCCTTCAGCCCCCCGCCACCATGCCCGTTGTATATATATATATATATATATATATGGTGTTTGTCATTAGAGACGACGAGTGCAGTCGGCTTTGCAGGCATGTGTTTTTTTTTAATTCGCCAACCTAATGCACTTCAGATTACAGCTGTAAGAAGGTCAATCCCCTGGAATTCGCTGCTGTGACGAAGTCGGAGAGAAGCAAAGGCTTCAAATATATTTTCATATGCAGGCAGCGAACATATCAATATAATGTTCCGTGAGAATTTAGAAATCAGTTTGATAATGGAGATGCACCATTACAAGATTTTGTACGCTTGTGCGTGTGCGTGCGTCTGTTTATATTCTGAACAGCAGGTCTCTACACCGATGTGGTTCAAGTTGCTCTTTCAGAGCTCACTCAGGACAAAAACGGGATCGGCATAAGAATTGCGGAAGGGGGAATACAGAGACATTAGATTCCGCAGATTAGGTCTGGCCATCGGTGGATTTCTCGATATGCAACTAACAGCCTCCGTCAGATTGCGGACATCTCGGCCGGGATTCGAACTTGCCAACTGAAAACCCGCAGGCAGTCCTTTGTCGTTGGAGCTGCCGAGGCGGTTAAAACATAAAATCGAACTAAGTAATAATATTAGCAAGTTTTCTTCATCAGCCTGTCGATATTACGGATCTCCATGCGAGCTGCATGTGTCCACTGAGGCGCCGACACCGCGTAAACTTTCATCATGGACGCTCACCCCGAGCATCAGTGAGGGCAACCAGCATTCGCTGGTCGACGGGGTGACGCGTCATGCTAAATATTCCTCATGTGACTTCCTGCTTTCTCATCTTGCCGAAAGCACAGTGACCCCAGGCATCGGTCATTTGACGCAGACGACATCCTCTTGGGAACTGCACCCCTAACGCATGTGTCAGGGCTCACCGTATTCAACGCCTCGATTGCTGTCGGAGCCTGCATGGTCTTGCTTCCGGGATCCGAGCCTAGCATTACTCTTCCAGCCATCGATAAATACAAGGTGACCACTGAAAAGTCGCTATCTTTCTGATTATAACTTCAAGCCTCCTCTTTAATGGTTTGGCAGTTTCGACAAAAAAAAAAAAAAAAGATACCATATAGTTTAAAACAATCTTGTTCATTTCGCCATTGAATATATCGCATTTGAAATTTGTGATAAGCCAATGAAGGTCATGAGTGAGAAGTGGCAGGTGACACAGCTATTTGCTTCGGTAGAATGGCGAACGTCGGCAATGCGACTGATTCCGCACGGAAAGAACAGTTACTTTTTTGTTATCACTTACTCGATGGCTGCTATCTCTATAGCCATACACGTATTTGACAACAACAATACAGGCCGCAATGAATACCCTTAGCTTGATGTCTATCTTTCCTACAGTTTTCCACATTACGACATCAAAAAAAAAAAACCTTATATCTCGTGTTGTGTGCGAAATTCCCGCTCATATATGTGCGTAATTGCCTTATACTTTTAGGCGACTGTGATTTCCCAAGTTCCGACGTGCATCCAAAAGCTGGTGAAGAGTCCCCTTTTGGAGAAGTACGACGTGAGCAGTGTTCGGGTTCTCTACTTTAGTGGCAGTTCAATGCCATCTGTAGTCGCACGCGCCGTAAGAACGAAGCTGAATATCAAGACCCTACAACAAGGTAACCACACTGTTATTTCATGAGAGTTTTGCCGTGTTTGTGGCCGTCACAAATTGTTTGCACAGCTGATCGAATGTCAAACAAAATATCATGCATGGCGTTTATTGGCTGTATTTTTTCTCGAACCTAGTTATTAAGCATGTGCGAATCACACGCTTAATTGTTTAAGCTGTGCTAATTAAGCTTGTGCGAATCAAACAAAACTATTCATGAAACAAACTGTATACTAAAAATTCTTCGTAGATATACAAACGTCTTCGGGGTGTATATTCGCTAACTCTGCAAGCTCTGTCCATTAAAAACTATGTTTTAATTATGTCATGAATCTGGATAATAATTATTAACCTTACGCCTTAGCACAATTGTACACATCCATTCGTCTTGTCCTTTCTTTAAATAAAAAACGACAGTCTACAAAGAACCTGCTTGCTCATGTTTGTCGGACCGTAGGAAGTAAAGGGGGGGGGGGGGGGGTTATCGTAAAACGTACACTACTTCCTTCTCCACCTCCCCTCTCCATATTACGTTATGAACAACACGAGGAAGCCCAATGCCATCAACTCCATCAAGTGATGTCACATCTACAATGTGCTTGACGAAGTATATTAGCCATGCAATCTTTGCCTGTTACCCACTCTGGCGATCATGACATAGAATAAATTGAAACTTAGACGATTATACAAAACGTATAGTGTGGGAGTGATAAATTATGAAACGATTATGATTCACTTGGCAATTATTAATGAAAGACAGATAAAAAAAACTTGCCAATTTGTTTTTCCTCCCATGTCCTCACTAAGAATTCATTCAACCAGATTCAGTTGTCGCTTAGACGTTTATTGGCTAGACAGTTACACTTGGAAGCAAACGTGTACCGTAGAATATAGGATGTTGATATTATTTGCGTGCAAAACTAACTGATTCATGGTCACTATACCGTGTACCTTAGGCAACTACTCTATTACATCTTATTTAATTAACAAAGAAAAAGAACGCGTGCCAAGTGTTCAAACAATCACCTGTCATCGATTTACATACAGACAAATGGGATTACGTTATCACGCTTATAAATTAGGAGATGACAACTTACCATACCGGGCTGACTATTCGTCCTGAGAGACACTGCCTTCAGTCGGACGAAGGGTAGTCTAAGTATTGCGAAGGCAGTTTCCGAAAGGTTGTAAGTTAAGTTAAAACCACCCCTCTCTTTCTTCGTTTGGCGACATTAGCGTTGTTATCATCGTACGCACTTACAAACCATTTCTCTCTTCGTTCCCAGGGTACGGATTGACCGAAACTTGTGGATCAATATCACTCACCCCTTCCAACTTCGAAGACACCGAAAGTGTAGGGACACCTCTCGCGATGACACGCATGAAAGTAGGTTGACCCTTATTTATTTTTTTTTTTCGGTAAAAGAAAGTCACTCTTTTGGTGACGGCCTGGAGCTGAGTTGGTGGGTTTGACATGCTCCCTTGAATGCCAGCTGAACGTAGAGGAAAAGCGAAGGAGAGGGGAAAACAAAGGCACACCATCAGTGTCAGTCTTTGTTTTCTCCTCTCATCCGCTTTTCCTCTACGTTCAGCTCGTATTCAAGGAAGTAATTCTTTTTCTTTAACAGGTGGTGGACGTAAACACGGGAATAAAATTAGGACCCCGTGAGCACGGGGAGATATGCGTAAAGGGACCAACTTGCGTGAGCGGATACTTCACAACCCGGAAGCCACCGGCAAGCTGTATGACTCGGAAGGATTTCTTCACTCTGGTACAGAAATTTTCGTAGTGAGTTGACTGGCTGTACACAATAAGAAATTTCTTGCGTCTAGTTTCCTACAAAGCCAGGCCTTGGAAGAAACCATTTAGATTCGTAAAAGTAAACGACGTTTCGGTCATTTTGTCCCCATGCCCACAAGTGATACTGTCTATTCCATGCCTGTGCTTCGATGCTTTGGAAATAATTTTGCAATCCGGAGATGACGAACTAAAATCACAACTTCTGTCTGAGGCACAGTGTATACTGCTCAATCAAACGTTGCGTCTCCTACAGTGTCCAAAGGCAGGATTAATAGAATTGCAGGAAGAACAGGCAGGAACAATTATTTAAGTCAATGAATTAAACGGGAGCTCCGGTCAAAACGTGAAACCAAAATAAATGACTAGTATAGCTTTAGTGGCACGAAATATGCCCACAGCCGAGATATTACCTCAATTCGGATAAATAAATAAATTACCACGTAATTTATTGAACCGATTTTAAAGATGCGATCAGCTACTCTTTAGTGGACGGCAAGCGGGTTAGCTTTTACTCAAGGAACACTGGCGCAGCACCCTCGTGACGTCACGTCGGGGTCGTACGGCTGATGACCAGTGTTACCGTCCCTCTAGCAGATTGTTTCGGTTTCGCTGTAGACGCCTGAAACCAAACTTTGAGCCGTGATATTGATAAAACTACACCCAATATATAAAAAGAAAGATTATACTTGGTAATCTAGGGACACTGCTTTAGTTGAAAACAGTCGTAATCTCGAATTCAAAAATATTAACCAAAGTTGCCCTTTAAAGGAGATCCAAACAACGGCCAGGCACAGACTCTATACTCCTGTAGCTTTCAAGTTTGGGAAGCGCCTTTGGCGAGAAAAATCAAACATTTTTCAGTCGCGTTTTGTTTGCTTTCGGTTGCACGTCAATGCGCTTTATCACGTTGCTAGCGGACACTAAGTTGGCAGAATCGCATTGTGGGATAAAAAAAGCTGGGAAAAACATATCTAAAACTAGAAAGCTATACTTGAAAAGTATCTCATTGTTTTGATAGGACAGGGCGAGCTGCGTTTTTATTTTCATATTTAACCTTGTTTTGTTCTTTTAGACGCGCTGTCACCACGCGTGAATGTACCGACGCGCGTTGGTAAACGATCGTGGCTCGTGAACGATTGAACGCTGCAGGGATGCAGTGCGCTCGATGCAAGCATCGCACCCGCACCGAAACAAAAAACAGTATGCCTTTTCACGACATGAACTATGGAACTGGATATCTAACTGAAATTGTTTCTGTAAACCTGAAATCCAATTTGCACACAAAGGAATATTTCCCGGAAGCCTGAAAGCCAGACGAAATCCAGTTAGATTTCCAGTTTCATAATCCAGATAGCGAAAACTTGAGCTGTTTTTTCTCAGTAGGGATGGTCCTGCTTACGTGCGCGTTCGCACTCCCTGGCTAAGGGAAACAGGTCAATACAGCCTTAAGGAAATATGTTGTGCCCCCAGCGTCTGCTTTGCGCATTGTGACGTTCAGATGGGCGGCACGGGAAATTATCCGAGAAGAGAAGACGTAGTTGACTTTGGTTTAACAGTTCGTGATTTCAGAACGCGATGGAGGCAGAAGGAAAACAAAACAGATTATGTGTATTACCTTTTATGTTTCTTTTTTTTTCTTGTGTTCTCATCTACTAATGATAAGAAAGAATGAATCATGCCGCTACCAAAATATACGAAGCGTTTGAGCCAGCACTAATGTACATCCGAACAGCCCCACAATTCCCTTCGTCGGGGCTTTTCCGACAGGTGTATTGAAGAAGGGCTATTGGTAGTCGAGTCCGGACATTAGCTATTAAACTCACTTCAGTTAGAAATAAGCGCCATGCGCCAGGGTGTCGAGTACCTTCAGGGTGAGGCTGAATTCACGCTCCCGTGTTTACAAGATAGAAGGATGTTGTCATATCGACCAATTCGCAACGCGAGGAGTACACGCCCCTTTAAACGACATAGGCGTTCCCGACGCTGACTTGATTAATAGTCACGCAGTCGCTAGTCAACGTAATGCCGACGCTGTTCGTCGCGACAAATAGTAAACGTTGGTTCCAAAAAAAAAAAAAAAAAGACGCTCACCTTGAGAAGAAACCCCAGCCCCATGTCGTTCCGACAGGAGGGCAGCTAAAGCGCGTTGGGCGCCATGTGGGAAAGATGCCTTGCTGCATGCCGAACACAGGGGAACAACACTGAGCCAGGATTTCGAAAACAACAAACTGAATGTTAGAAAGACGTGACGGTTGGTTCTACACCGAAGAAGTTGGCTTGCTACTGTCCTTGGCCGTCCTCGACTCAGAAGCCCCGTGCCACCTGAGCTGGTGATCCTTTATTGACGGGCAACGCCCGTTGTTCATCGTAGTTCGTTCACGTGGTGCATTGTGTAGCGCGCACGAGGGCGCACCCCGGTGGCTACTGAACGGTCGCGCCATCGCGGCGCCCACAACCTTTAAAACAAGGTTGGCACCCTATATGCTCGCACCAACGTCTTCCATTACGTCGCATGCACGTCGTGCACTGCTAGGTCTTTTCTGCATCTTCTATTTCACTCTTGGCCTCTAGGTCGGAGCGCCCTTTACGTTTGCCTGAAGCACGCCAGTCCTGGTTCGAGGCTAGGTCCAACACACTCTGTCCGCGCGTCCTCCCCGGCGACCAGTGGCATCACCTAAATATGTTTCGTGCGTCGTGCTTCCTAGATGGTAGCGATCGGCGCTTCTAACTGTTTCTGGGGAAAGTAGGTGCACAACGGGCTTTGTCCCGAGACCAAATGCGAAAGCCTGTTCTTAGAAACAGTTTATCTGCTGCGGGTTTGCACTTCACCTTGCATTTTAGTGCTAGGAAAATCTGTCACACAAAAACTTCGAGGGAAATATTGCATTTACAGCATTTTTTGTATCGGTTTTGATTTACTGTTGGGACTGACATCATCATGTCATCCAGTGGGAATATCTGCGAATATTTTATTTTCTATGCTTTCTAGTTTTTGTCGGGTTTTCATTCTATTTTTTTTCCTTGACTTGCTTAAAAAGTGAAAGCTAAGGGAGATATAGATATCTGTTTTTATGATTTTTCCCCTTTTTGCACTTTGCAATAATTTTGTTGCCGAAGAACAGTGCAATTTTTAATCGTGTGTTGTTTTTTATTGGTGTGATCGGGCCGTGAAAAGTTTTAGACTGAGAATGTTTGGAACCCCATCGTTGCGTTTTGCGTTGCTGTAGTCTAAGCTTTCTCTATTTTGTATCCATTAAAATTCGCCAGCAGCGCCATCGAAACATTTGTGCAGTGTTTCTTTTTTATACCGTGTTTATTCGTGGTCTTGCTCCTGACTCAAGTGGGAGTGCGAACATCAATACAACTGGTGCCATCTATAACGAACTTATTCAACTGCTGCTCAGTGGAATCGTCCTTGGCGGTATAACAAATAACGAGGCTGGAAGAGCAATATAGAATGCTTATAGATTGTCGGTCTGCTTATAAGCATAGAGTTGTTGTTATCATGTGTATTGTGTTCAGAAACACAAAATGTCAACGCGCTCTTGGGCAAAATTTCCACCCTGGTCAAGCTACCACCAGCGTAAAACGTGAATCAGATAAAGACAGGAGTGAGAAAAATTTGCGCTTTACGTCAATAGTCACTTCCGCGTGTTGGCAGATAAAATGGATGACTGAATCGGGCTCAAACACTGAAATAGTCGTGCAAAATGAAGACAAAAATTATAGACGTATGAAAGACGAGATATCCGGATGAATCTATCCCGTTAATGACCTTTGAAGTTTGCACACTGCCTGATTTGGATTTTTCGGACACTTAAGAAATGTTTGATAACTAATATCCCAGACTTTAGAAAATGCTTGGCACTGTGTGGCGACTTCTATCATCTAGCGACAAGAGAAGACACAAAGTCTTTGATTTGTTATGTCTTTGTATACCACTAGTAAAAACAATCAAGTGATCTGCACGGTTTCTGACAAAAATACCTGGCTGGGCTGTGCTTTTGTCTTATAACTATTTGAGAGAAAAAAGAGCGCGGCCTCATTGCCTCATTGCCCTCTGCACACTTGTGTTTATGTTTGATAGCGATTTTATTTTATTTCCTCAGGCGATGTCGGTTATTACACTGAAGAAGGAATGTTCTACGTCGTGGACCGCATGAAAGAGATGATCAAGTGCATGGACCAGCAGGTGGCGCCTGCTGAGCTAGAAGACCTGCTCCTCAAGCACGAAGACGTCAAGGAAGTTGCAGTGGCCGGCGTTCCTCACTCGGAGTACGGCGAAGCGGCGCGGGCGTTCGTTGTTCTCTCCAATGGCCACTCCGGGAGCGAGGCGCTCAAAACGAGGCTTTTCAAGCTCGTTGCGGGTGAGAACAATTCTGCGCAGACAAGAGCTTCCGTAGTAGAACAGTTTTATGAACTGAAATTGGATTTTCGTTTGAGAATTGAGGACTGAAATCCCGAACAAGGCGAAGCGGAGCCAGACTTGCTATTCTTTATCCAGAGTCTGAGTATCCATATATATAAATCACAAAAGAAGTGCCAGAGTGAGGCTTCCTTGCCTTGTTGTTACGTTACCACCCGAAATTTTGCGTAAATCCCCGAATAAATGCCACAGAGGCCTTACTACTCGTGATTCTGTTGTGCATCGTAGGCTGATATATGGCGCTTTGGCAGTTCTGTGACAAACAAGATAACAACGAAACACCGTCAGGCAGTAAATCCTTAAATTAGAGCATTTGTAGGTAATGACCTCGGCCCCAACTAGTTTCTTAACAAGAAACCGTATTAAGCCAAATTTAGTTCCCTTGGATTGCCAAAATTGAAGCAAGTTAGGTATGGCTATTCTTGGTTTTGTTTTTGTTTTGTTACTTTTATGTGACGGTTCGTTGCATTCTTAACAGATCAATCGGCTCCCCACAAGCATCTGCACGGAGGGCTGGAATTCGTGTCCAGCATCCCCAAGTCGGAAACTGGCAAGAACCTTCGGAGAGCCTTGAGGGACACCTTTGTAAAGAAGCACGTTCAAGGACGAATTTGACTCTTTAGTCAGCTATTTCTCTTATGTCACAAATAACATAGTCTTTGTGATATACTTATGATGGTACGCTTTTATACTTGATTGTTTTTATCAGGGTGTCGAACCGGAACCGAACCGAACCGAAAACCGGAACCGAACCGGTATTTTTCCGGAACTGAACCCTAACCCGAACCGTTATATTGTTATCGCGATGAACCGGAACCGGAACTGAACCGGAAGAAAAATAACGGTTACCGGCTTATGTCAAAACGGTTCGGCCACGCGCTGTTGACAATGAATGTGCTATCAATGCCATTTGTTTTTTAAGTGCCGTCATATGACACACACCTCGCTTACATATTTTTCTTCTCCACTCAGTCTTAGGAATATAAACGCTGCATCCATGAATCTTGACAAACGCTGCATCCATGAATTTTGACATAGGAACCAGTATTGCGCTGGTCGCGGCTTGCTCAAAAGAAAGAGAATTGGAAAGCTGTGCAAAAAAAAATCGCGTCACGGGATTTCATTTTCCTACAATCTCGTAAATCCTAAATGCTGCTGTGTGCTCATTTCATAACACGTTTCTAGAACGCGCGAGTTCTTGAAGCTTGCTTCCATCGGAATGAGAAAAGAAAAGGCTGTGGAGTTTGATAATAATGCGTCCGGTTTCGTATAGGCACTTAGAAGCTAACATATTTGTGAGACAGCGAACTCTTCTATTTTAATATTTATCCTATTACGTCCTTCTGGCGTTGCGTTCGGTGAAGTGTTTTGCATATTCCGTATCTTGTTTAATGAAAACTTCTTTGAGGGTCTAATCTGAGTTACTGAAGGCTAGTTCAAATAAAGAAAGCTGTATTTTCTCCCCACTGTTCCTTCAATTGCTTACACGCCGAGGTGGCGGGATAGTTAGCGAGTTCTACTTGTAAGTGGGTTTGTAAGGAGGTCGCGGATTTTACAGCTACTGCGTCGGACCCAATTAGATGAAGTCCGAATGCGTAAACGTCGGTGAGGTAACCTTTGAGTGCACATAAAGAAACCATTCCTGGTAGAAATCCCTGAGCCTTACACTACGATGTATCCCATTTCGTATGTGCTGATTTCAGATGTTTTATTTGTAATTTATTTTGATGTTGCAATTTGTCATTTATAATTTCCGAACCGGTTCGCGAACCGGTTTGCGGATCGAATTAATCGAACCGGAACTGAACCGGAACAAAATAAATTTACCTGAACCTGAACCGTAACCGAACCCGTATTTTTTTCGGTTCGACACACTGGTTTTTATAATTTAAGTTTTGTAAATCGTAGCATTACTAGTTCATAATATTTGACGTCGTAAAAATCAGTAACACGCGTATGCATTAAGTATTTGCTCTACATCCGCTGAGTTAATAAAAATGCATTAATCATATATGTCTGGCCCAGGTCTATCTTACTCCTAATCAAGTGGTGTTGCAAGCATTGCGTGGTGCTACTCAGACCTACACCAAAGCATTACTCTCAAGTAAATTTTCATTGATTCGAACCACGTTCCTACACGCAATTAAATAAATATATTTTTATTCAATGTCATTCTACTTTTAAGCAAGGGATCGTTTGATTAGATAACGTCGCAAAATATCAAAAAAGCCAGTACGTAACTCAAACCACCACATCCGCAATAAATGTGCGTGGACAAAAGTGCACCGTGGAGAAGATCGATGTAACTACATATTGCAAAACATCTTCAAAACTGTTTTTGCGGCAAACATGTAATTATATTCATACTTTAGGCACATGCAACGAACAACTACGTCAAAAGGAGGGGGAATGAATACACCGAGTAAACACAGATATTAACAAAATGCAAATCAAAGCAATTTCAGAAGTCAATCACGACGTAGAGATAATTAAACTTTTGTGTTGGTACAAACAAAACAAAAGAAGAAGTATCATAAAAGAATGCTGATATTCAACAAACGGGTTAGCCAAGAAAGATAACTTGAAGCAACAACACTGCTAAACATTTCATTGTGACAGCAGTTTGCGTCCCCCAGCGAGTGTAATTAATTTTAACATTAGATATGCATGTATATTAAAAAAAGATGGATCCTTTTATTAATACCGTTTCTAAAAAATTCAGACTTCTGCAAGGGGAGCGCCTCTTTGCAACAGAGTGCTTGCATTTCTAGCCCTGCAAATCACCAGGAAAGGTATAACCAATTTATTATTCCGTCCCTCGACCTTTGCCACCTGCAGCAAAATAGCCTCTGCTTGGCTAGCTCTACCCAAGCCACTAGGGCCCATAATTCCCAAACAAATCAAAGCAAGGGACTCTGGTTGTTTAGGCATATGCAAAAGAAGACAAACAAAAGCTTGAAACGCAGTGAACGACGTCTCCCTTTACATGGAGCGCCTTTGAAGTCAGGTAATTACGCGATCTTGGCCTTCACTTATTGTGAGCACATCGTATCGGCACTTCGCATATGTAAACAAAATTCAATGAGTTTCAGCCTAGCTGTATGGGATTTACGCAACGTAGGCCCCTTCTGCAATATTCTGCCTTTCTTCAAGGTATAACATCATACTTATTACGTAATGACAGCGTCGGGCAAGCTTCCGTGAGGTCTAGCAGAATTACGTGGTACCCAATATTGCCGCTAAGCACCTTTTGCTTTAGCCCGATTAAAAAAAAAAAAAAAAAACGACCGACTGCACAGCCTCCTGGCAGCCTCACAACGAAAATATTGCGATATAAATGGCCGTAAGGCGATGCCCTGGTACGTCAGTAACCGGGCAAAAGCTCACCAACAGAAGGTCACCAGAAAAAATCTCACCCGACAGAAGCTCACCGAAAAAAAAGCCCACCCGTTTTTTTTTTTTACTGACCCCGATAAAAGCCCAGCTCTTTTTACTTTTTTGGCTTCCCGGGTGAAACACACGCTAAGTTAAAGTGCTGGACGTGATGGACGTTGCACCATTTTTAGGAGGCTGCTTCTTCTACCTCTGCCAAACCAAATTCAGAAAAAAGGTATGCCAAAAGACACCATTACACCAATGCCAAAGAGAACGTGTTGGTAGAAAAACTGCAGCGCCAACGCTTTTCCTTGATTTATATCGTAGTAACGGTTCGTCTTGTCGCTTCAGCGGTGTGGAGTTATGTTGGGCCTCCGGGAACAATTTGCTAAGAAAATAGCTAAACGAGCACCTACTGGTCTACTCATTACTAACGCATGGGTGTTCTTGAAGTTCGCATTAATATTTGAAGTGGGTGGCTAAGAAAAGAAAATTGTTTCCGTCATTCTGCGTCATAAATGTAGTTGAAATCAAAGATTATCTTACGGTGATGTCAATTTGAAACTGAAGCAAAACTGTATTATACAAACCATCGAGTTGCAAATTTATTAAAAATAGTTTGCGGTTACGGGATTTGGGCTTTTTAGACAAGTACACGAATGACAACCAATTCAGAAAGCTGTGCGGGGTGTTGGATGGGCTGGCGTTTCTTCCACGACAGGTTGTGCCCAGAGGACTAACATACACCAGGGAAATGTCTACCGGTGACATCGTCGACCTGCTGAACTAGTTTGATTGCACTTTTGCCAACGGCCCCTTCCGTGTTACTTCTGCTCCTCCTGCTGCGGCACCCAGAGCGAATTTTTTGATTTGATTGACTGGGCCGACGACGACCGGAGTTTTCTCCGGGACGGTGGACTATGTACGACGCCACTCTACAAGATGAAGACCAGACGAACAACGGCTGCGAAGGATGGAATAACGTGTTCCAGAAGCTTCTGGCTCACGCCCATCCAAGTGTCTGGAGGCTTAATATATGCTTTTATCAAGGTCAGGCGCTCGTTGCCATGGTATTCACACAAGCCCGTAGACTTGAGCCCCAATGATGACGGGCGCGAAAAACCAATCTCTGCCTGCAGAGCCGTTTGGAAAATATTTGCGAGGGGTTTCAGGTACTCTGAGAGTACAAAGACTGCTGGAGGCTGCAGGGGACTGCTTTCGGGGTTAACCGGTCGATAAATTAACTTGTTTTCTCTCTAAGCAACGAACCAGGTGCCTGTCAGATTTAATTTATCTTTGCATTTTAGTTTAGCACGTATGTCCTTAAGATGTCCGATCTCGTGTAAAAACCAACATGAAATTTTCTCCTGGGGAGAAAATTTCATGTTCGTTTTGTAAATCTGGGTGAGCTTTTGTCCGCTGAGCTTCTGACCGGTGAGCGTCTGTCCGGTGATCCTTTGTCCGGTGAGCTTTTGTCCTGGATTCGGCCCGTCTACCCGGCGTTTCGCGTTGCCACACAATTTTCGACGGTAACACGCAAGGATAACGTTAAAGTTTTACTTGAGATTTAATATAATCAGCGAGTGAGCTGGTATAACAAATGCCGCTAAAAGAAATATAAAAAAAAATGCCAACAGGAATTTCTGTTCTTAATAAATAAAGTGAGCTTCTTTGTAATAGCATGCTCACGTTCTAAAGACTGGAGGTCAGTTTAAACACCGCACCTCTTAGTTTCGGCTCGATTTTCAGCAGTAACCTGTACCTCGTTTTCCCCAACACCAAACCAGAGACATAAATACTTTTTTTTTTTCAAGTTCTCGAGCCGCTTTGTGTTTCCGCTAAATTTTTCGCGACACCCTTTGGGGTCGCGACACAGAGTCACTAAAACACTGTCTTATAACCAAATTAAAAATGAGTCCTCCAGCGCAAAGAGAAAGCTGTCAAAGGTTATGATCCATGGTTGCGAACCCGGACGTCAACTATGGTTCGTTTAAATGGTGCATTATCGATGCATCTTTACAACTTAGAATCCGAGTACTTTCACGTATAAGCCCTTTCGAAAAGCGGAAGGTTCTTCATTGGCAGCAAAACAACATCCTTTTTTTTTTTTTTTGACGCACTAACCAGTGAAAACGCTCGCGTTATCTTTCGAAAAGTGCGATTGGCGCCAAAATGTCGTCAATTTTACGTCTACTGGAATTTCGTGGCGTTAAAATTCTGTTGGCCCTTAAAGGGACACTGACAGGGTATTTATGCTCGCCGAGGTTTTTAGTTGTACGTGACATATGAGAGCTCAACTACCCAGAACAGAATTTGCGGCTCGAAATTCGGTTTCTTTCCGCCCGAAAACCGCCGATCAAGAACTGGCCGGTTCGAGTCTCGCTCACTCTCTTTTCCGCGGTCACGGGCCGTTTTCTAAGGTATCGATGCGACCACCAAATTTAATCAAAGTCGTGGGTCACTGAAGGCAGACACTCAGTATTAAAAATAGAAAAAAAAATATGAAACCCATTTTTTTGTGGCTTCTAAAAAGCTGCAAATACGTTGATTGAAAAAAAAAAAGTTCCACAGACAACCGGAAGCATTCTGTGCGTTCGCCGTTTCGCGTGTCGTGGGACTCGCGGGGACGGCGATGGCAGCGGACGACGCGCGTGGGACCTCCATTTCAGAACTGTCGTTCGCGGTACCGGCGATTTCTGTCTACCTTTAAAAGAGAAATTTGAAACTGATCAAAAGAATTGTTACTCATCCCGTACGACACGCCCGACCACCAAGCCGATTTGCACGAAGACGTCGCCGAGCCGTCGCTCCCTTCTCGTGGCTGAAGACATCGCTCGCGCAAACGTCAAGCACGACGTGACTACTTCGAGTTGAATATGCACGCGTACGATTTATTTACTAGGTGCGAATGTCGCCAATGCGTGGTGCTTCCCGACCTCGACCCGGGAGTGCTTTTGCTAGAGGAAAATCGGCAGCAAACTTTCCAACTTACAATTTACCAGCTGAATTATTACTAAGGAAAGAGATCCACCAGCACAGAGATGCCACAGTAGCTCAGTGGTAAAGACGTCCGCTTCACATGCGGTAGGACCGGGTTCGATACCCCGTAAAACTTTTTTTTTCAAACATTTTCCAATGTTTACATATATATTTTTTTTTGTTTACAATTATCACTGAAGAAACAAACAAAAAAATAACAAACAAATGTTGTGGACGACACTTCGCTGAATTAAATGGTATGGGATTTCCTTTTTGACACCTGCGAACTCAATGTAATTCGGAAACTCTGTCGCACAATGCCCCTTTTTTTTCGGACGCAGGACATGTGAGCCAGCTCTTCAGGCAACATCTCGGGTGTATCTTTTCGGAGCCGATCATGGAAATTCACCACGGGCACTTACTACTCATCCTCCAACTCCTCAATGTACAAAACAACCCATCTTGGAGTACAGAACAACGAGCGGAACAAACATAACTCCAAAAGAATCGCACGGCGAGCAGTTCCCGCACGCCGCATCGCACGCCGCATGTCGTGTCGTCTGCTACGGAGAGGAGAAAAAAACAAAAAACGCACGGTCGGGTGTAGCCACGTGACTTCCGCCACTCCACTTTCTTCTCTCCACTTCTCCGACCTCCGTCGGGTTTCGGTTTCGAGCAGTTGCGTCTTTTGGCTTTATTAAAAAAAAATACGCTACTCTGTTGCAAAATATTAATTGGGTAGTCCTCCGACACCATAATAAAGCACCTGGCGAAAAATGAAAAAAAAAAAAATTTGGGGGGTGTCAGTGTCCCTTTAAAGGGCCCCTGAAAAGAAAAAAAAAAGTTTTTTTTTTAAACAGTATGGTTGGGACACGCGTGTCAAAAAATGAATTTTACGCGAAAAAAAAATTTTTAGAGCAATATTGACGGCGAGAGATTTATTTGAAAATTTGCGCGCATATTCCAGGTCATTCAGCTCGGCTTCTCATTGGTAACCATGGTCATTCAAATCGGCTTCTCATTGGCCAATAGAATGAGTGACAGCTTAGATGTTGGTTATAAAATCTTCGTGATCTCTTGAAGTCGCCTTTTGAATTACATATTTTTAGGTTTAAGAAACAATCCATCGAATGAATGTCGCAATTGTTTACAAACGTTTTACAAAATCGTAACTTCTGTTCGGATACTACAACAAAACAACAAACAAAAGCTTCGCCATTTTGTTTTCTGTCATGGTCGCCGTCTTCGCGTCTCGCGTTCTGAAGAGGGCTTGTTGCTTGTGTTAGTTAGTCAGTCATCGTAAGTACTTAGGAAGTGGCGCGGGGTGACAGGTTTCTGTTTTTCTGCTCTTTGAGCGATTCGTGTGTCCCGTTTACCCCATCTTTTGTGTTTTCTGGCGCGCGCCAGTGCCAATTTTTGTTTAGATGTCGGTTCCCGTAAAGAGTTTAGTGAGGCACGCGGAACCGCACTCAACGTTTAATAAAAAAATCAGTTACCACTGCGTGTCCTCGCGGCGGCTTGAAGGATCGTGCGGCTCGGACGAAATCGTCGAGGCACCCGCTTCGCCGCGGCGAAGCGGGTGCCTCGCGAGCGGTTGTCTCGCGGCGATCGGAGCGGACGCCTTCCGGCTGGCGAGGCGTGTCCTCGTACGGGCGAAAGCCCCGCTGCTGGCAGCGTTGAAGCAACCGACGCTTCAGGTCGGGGTCCACCGCGACGACTATGTACTGTGAGTACGACCACGGTGACCACGGTACGTGCACGATACGACGCGGTACGTCCAGCGACCGGCAGACACAGCGGCCAGGGGCTGTGTTCCAAATCTCCAAATGGATCCGAGTTTCTCTGGCGGATCGTATCACGTGGCAGCACAGATTGAAAAACGTTGTACGCAGGTAGGTTTTAGAACGCCAAGGGTACAAAACCCTTACCCTGGGGTAAGATCGAGTAAATTTTAAAACACGGCCAGGAAGTAGCAATGGCTCTCGTGCGGGGCGCAGCCAAGCCAGGAAAGCAGCCAAGCCGATCCACTACGAAGAGGCGGGGGGTACCTCTCCTCCACGCGCCCGAAATGCCGAGAGAGAGAAAGGTGGAAAGGAGGTGACTACCGACTAAATTTCGTCTGGCGCAGTCAATATTGCTCTAAATTTTTTTTTTTTTTCGCGTAATATTTAGTTTTTGACACGCGTGTCTTAACCAGACTTTTTTAAAAAAACTTTTTTTTTTCTTTTCAGGGGCCCTTTAAGCTGATAGTGTGCTGGAAGTTACATGCTCATTGGGTGAAGCATACGTGTATCTTCGCTCCGTGACCTGGCTTCTATTCATACACACTCACGAAGAAGGGGATCGGGCAACACCTATACGGAGAGCAAGTCGTCTGCTTCTTGCCCAGGAGTTGCGGTGACGTCAGAACTACGTCGAGCTCTGATTCACTTTGATTGAAAGGATATTGTCTAGTCCTCAATGTTAGATACCTTGAGGTCTACCCTCTACTCGCTTCAATCAGGCAATCAGAAATCGGCGTTCTGACATCATCGCAACCGCTGTGCGAGAGGCAGCTGCGAGTTTGCGCTCCACATAGCCTGTAACCTAACGAGTTTTAAGGCACTCACTTCGGACGGCTTCGAAAAATCGGTTTCTCAACGAATCACGCTTCCATTTGCTAGATGTGCAAGCAGGTGGTAAAATTTTACAGTGACAAAAAAAAATGAAGGAATGAACTTCCTCGTTCAAAAGATATAAACTGTGTTCTGCGGAATAACGCCGCCACCTCGCAGATGATGTACGCCTAGAGAGAAGAGCTGCGGAGAGACGGTGTGCGCAGCGTCGAAGGAGCGCCGGCAGATTCGGGTTGATAGCAAACGATGTCGCAAATGACCCCGAATCGGCAGGCGCTCCCTCGACGCTGCGCTCGCCGTGTGTTGGCAGCTCCTGTCTCTACGCGTACATCGTCTGCGAAGTAGCTGCGTAGTTGGTCAGAAAACCTTTTTTATTATTCTTTGAACAATGTAAATTAATTTGTTTATTTTTTCACTGTAAACTTCCACCTCCTACTCGCACCTCTCTGGTGAGTTTCAGGGCGATACGTTGGGAAACCGATTTTAGCGGTCCGTCTAAAGTGTTTTGAAATTGTTGGTTTACAAGGTTTGGATCAGAGGTCCATAGTGGCCATAGTGCTGCATTTCCAACGTCATCCAAAGGAGGTGAACGCGGGATACGGATTGGACAGGAGTGCTGCGTCAGAGTTGGGCTCAGACTCGTAACTTAACAGATTGGACACGAGTCTTAGCTGAAGGCGGACACCACACGCGTGTAGTTCGGGGCTCGGGATCGCCTCTTTAGGCTGACGTTGAAAATTAAGCACTATGGCCTCTTGTTTTTATCTAAGTGGTAATGGATCGCGCGATGAGGAAAAGGCGGTTGATTGGTTCGGCGATTGCGTAGCTCCCGCTGCACTGTCATCTTCGGGGTATAATGAGTGTTATGTAGTTAATACAATAATTTAGAGGGAAATGTCTCATGCATTACCCTTCATTGTGGCCGCTTCGTAACTGCGGGGCATTGACGCGGACATTGGTGGTCTTATGGGTGTTCCCCGTGGGCTCAGATCACTGGCGACGCGTTAATTACACAAAAAAAACTTAGAAACATCACGTGCATGGTCTCTACTTGGTGATTTAGAGCTTCACTTTGTACCTACTTTGAGGACAACACTGACGTGGCGCATTGTATACAGGGTGTTCACGCCACTTCTGGACGCCATGACAGGCGGAGGTAGATACTTCCGGCGCTCCTATGTTTTCCTTGAATTTGGGTGGGTGCGCGACGACTCCTGGTTCACCAGCGAGGAATTGCGCGAGAGCTATACTCTCTAGAAATGCCCCAGCTACGTGCTTTTAATCTGGCGATGCGCACCGTCAGGAACAAAATGTCACCAGTGAGGTTATTTCGATTATCTAGAGACGAGGGACGCCACTGACGCTGCAGAGTTTCGCTGACCGCAGGTAAGCAGAACATTGATCTCCATGGCGCGTTGAGCAAACAGTTCTGAAGCTACCGGAAGTAAGTGGCTTGCCATGGAAGTGTGCGCTTGACACGCTTCGCAACGCTTCCCAGTGTTCGTTGAAACAGCGTTCAGGGCGCTGGATTTTTTCTTGTCCTCTCAAAGAGAGCTGCTTTTTGAGCAGTAACGGCGCATACAGACCCGAAATGTGTCCTGGAAAGCCGTGCGACGTGAAACCAAATTGAGATTTCATTTGATCAAGTGTGCATATATCCCACGGTCAAATGCCTTGTTCTCGAGATTTAATTAAAAACGGGCTAGTTAAAACCCACTCAAAGAGGCGAAAAAGCATGGACCAAAACATCGACTGAATGCACCAGGAAGCGCAGCAGACGCCCGACTTCCGAAACAAGCATCGAACTTCCAGTGGCTTCACGTGCACCATGGCTCGGAGGGCAGCTGTGAAGTAGACGGTGCTCGCCTACTTCTATGTGCTGCCGACAGGTGGCGCAACTCGACAAACGCGTGGATGCGGCGACAGCGGTCCCTCGAACAACGATCTCCGTACAACGCTACAGGTGCCAATAGAGCCACTACTGCACGCATAAATGCAAGCTGGCACAATGCTTTGGGAAAGAAACCCTCGAATAGCGAAGCAAACAATTCAAAACTTTCGAAAATTGGGCATTACAGAGACTTTCGTCGCGCTGAAGGAAACTTAATGAAATCGTTCGGAAGACTGCTAAAGCCAAGACCCAGTTCGGCGACCCCGGCGGGGAAGCTCGGCGCGTACCTTCGGCGCCTGGGGGAGGAAGGTGACTACCGGCGATGCCTTGTCGTTCACGAAGTAGTTGAACGCGTTTAAGGGCATGTAGGTTTGAATTCGACCTCAGGTGTGTGTGGACCAGGTGACTCGAATGAAGTTTATTCTAATTTAATAACGAGAAACTAAAACTTAGATTACCAAGATTACTTTTATTTTCACTCCTCTAGGGTCACAAGAAAAAAAAAGACAGTAAATCAATCACTGCAATAATGTGCAGGACTGACTTACTAATACTCTTTCATTCACAACCCGAACAAATTATCTTAAAGATGTATGACATACTTTTAGTCAAGATAATTAAATTGTCAGAGTTTTGATGTTTTAAGCATTGACATACCCTTAAAAAACTAATTTTCTGCTCAGTCTGTGTTCCTGATCTGTATATGTGATGTGATGTATTTTTGTTTTTATTTTATTCAATTTATATACCGCTGCGCTACCTTCTGTATGCTTTCTTGCGAACATTGAATGGCGTATCTTTCTACCTTGGCTGTCCCATGTCTGTTGGTGGTATCAATCAACTAATCAATAAATAAAATAATGTTTTGTCAATTGTGGCCTTGGATGCCGGTGCTCTATTGCACTAAACTGGCAGCTAGGTATGATAGGTATCTTTCCCCGTATGAAAATCTTATATCTGGGCCATATCGGGCCATATCAAACATTATATGATTATACACGGCCTACATACAGCCTTATCTGGCGTATTACGGACTTACCTGGCGTATATACAGCTTGATATAACGTATATACAGCCTTATCTGGCAAATATGAAGCCTTACCTGGAATGTATGCAGCCTGATCTGGCATATATACCGCCTTATTTGAGGTATATACTTCGTTATCTGTCGTATACAGCTTTATCTAGCGGCCGACTTTTAATTAAATATTTATAAACAAGTTAAATGAATGAAAGGCGTTTACAACTCTCTAATGCCAAATTAGAACGCAGCTCTTGAGGAGGAGGAGGGGAGGATACGGAGGGGACGGTATCCGCCTCTCCTCCCCTTCTCATCTACTCCTCGCCTCCTCCCCTCTTCTCTTCCTCCTCCTCCCTCCCGCGCGATGCATTATGGGAAATGTCCTATAATGCAACGCGCGCGTCACCACGGTGCATTATGGCACGTTTCTCATAATGCACAGCGCGGTTACGCCGACGGCGACGCGTTACGCCGACCCGTTACGCCGGTGTAGCCGTAACGCGCCGGCGTAACGCTTTTTTGTGAAACGTCGCTGTCGGCGTAACGCTTTTTCGTGACGCGTCGGCGTCACCGTAATCTTTTTCGTGACGGGTTACGCCGACGTGTCACGAAAAAGCGTTACGCCGACGCGTTACGCGACGCGTCACGAAAAAGCGTTACGCCGACGCGTTACGGCTACGGCGACGACGACGCCGACGCGTTACGAAAAAGCGTTACGCGACGCGTTACGGTTACGCCGACGGCAACGCGGCTCAAGACGGAAGCGCGCGCCTAAGAGCTGCGCTCGAAAAAAAAAAAAAAAGGTTTAAAAACTGCTTTGTTAGTTAACTGTAAATGACTCATTGTTCGCGAGCTAAATAGCACAAATAATCCCAAACCTCAGCTTTGGCAAGCTTAAGATTGGGATCATTTGTGCTAATTTTTGCGAGGATTTCAACGTAGCTAATTATTTCAAAGTGTAACATTACGTCCGAATTGTTCGGGAGACCCGTTTTTCAGGAATTTAGGTTATTCGCCAAGTTTACAAAAATTAAGTCATATACAGCAGTATCTCTTCTGTTTGGCATTCCAGGGCAAAACGTAAGTAAGATAATTTGGATATTTAACGACTCAATATTCGTCCTGTGTTTGTATTTCCTCATATTATCGTTAGGAAGGTGATGCTTTTACATTGTGTACTCGGTGCTATATAAGTAGACGAAAATAATTTCTAGTTTGTTTTGAAATGTTTTAGAAAAAAGGCTAGCTGTTTTGGGAAAATGAACTATTTTTCATTTCTCAGCAAACAATTCAAAAAGCTCTTGTCCAATTCAGTATTCAATGTAACTTATCACTTTCATAAGATTAATATTGAAGGAAGTATGTATCGAACTGTGTCAATATTTTATTGTTAATTATCTAAATGAATTAGTTTATTAATGGCAGTCATACTTCACCCTCGAATGCCCAACTAAATATGACAGCAGCCACTTTGCACTATTTGCCTTGCCTTTTTATTTTGATAAATAAAAGCTGCTTTGAAGCAAATCAAGGCGGAAGGAGACATGACCCTTCATTCAAAAAATAGAATAATCACAGCTGATAAATTTTCACTAAATATTCTTGCCTTCTTTTTTTCCTCGTCGAGATGTCTATTTGGGTGGATAGAGAAGTCTTTTTTTAGATGCACAATTATGACCAGTCTTCCATTAAAAATGTGCAGTTCTAAGACTGCAAAACTTTTTTTCGCAACAAGTCTACTCAGTTTTTTTTTCACATTAGTATGATCTTGCATGTAAATTTATGTGAAAAGCACGTGAGAAGGAAGAAACACATAACCAAAATTGTCTTTCGAATTACCGAAAAGTGCATTAACATACATAACTTGTACCGAGATAATTATTTATGGTTTGATCAAATTGGCTCAATTTTCATTTGTTGTCATGAATTACACAGTGTACACCAACAAACGACAGGGAAAAGAGGCTCCTCTATGGGAGTCTGACAAATGTGGCAGCCCTTGCAGTTTGGGTTGATTAATGTTGACAGTGCAAGTTAATTTGTTATGCATGTGGTACAAATAAGTCAGAGAACTGCATTTGAGAAAACAAAGTTTTTTTTTTATCTCCACAATTCAACTTCAGGTAAATCCCACATAGAAAATAAAGATGCTTAAACACATAAAACGTGGCTTCGTCAGGTGCTGACAAACACAATCAAATCACAATTATTCACAATACTTCTCATTTGTTCAGCAGTGGAGAAAATGACAGATATGACGCCTGCTTTGAACACACCTAAACATTACTTGTCAAACAAAGCCAAACACACTACAAGACCTAGTTTCGTCCAACCCTGACACACGCGTTAAAGGGATGTTGAACGGAAATCTGGATTCCACAAAACACCCTGCAAAAGCGTGCAACGGGATGCTTCAAACACCAAAACATCACTCATACAGCGATATCTCAAACGGAGAACCTTTTTTTTTTTTTTTTTAAAAAAAAGGGGCGAATTTGGCAGATATGTTTACGTCTTGTTTTTCCTAGAAGGAAAGGGGACGCCCTCGCGTCTTCTCCGCCTCGCCGCCTTGAGGAGGCAAAACGTAGAGAGGAGGAAACGAGATATCTTGGACGGCACGTGCCTCGTCGGCCTCGTTCAATCTCAACCTTTTTTCCCAAAAATATGGCCGTTCATTCGAGATATCGCCTTAAGAGTAGTTTTGTGGGGATTGTAGCGTCCCGGCTAGAACTCCTGTATTGTTTTTTTTTTAAATCCAAATTTCGGTTCACCATACCTTTAAAGCAGAATTTACAAAATATTTTCCTCAATCATCGGGAGAGAGGTAGTTTGATGAATACCGTAAAATACCGATCATCCGCCCATTTCGCGTAAGTGCCCAACCCCAAATTTTGTAAGAGCTAATAAGATATGTGCAGTACAAATACATGTAAAACTTATGACTACACATATGACATTTTGCTGTTTCGTTTTGCTTTAAACTTGGAGCCAAAGTGATGTGTAAGACCATCTAAGTCCACCACCAAGGCACAACATGCGTACTAAGTTCTAGTGTGAAACACATTTTTGAAAGGTGATTAAGATTAAGTGGAACCACACAAGAGTTTTTGGAGAAACCAAGGTAATGGTAAATTTGGGTGTTTACGTGCCAAACATTCGAAGGGCATCTGGCACACCCAAGCGGAGGACTGAAAATTAATGCAACCGCATGGGGATCTCTTGACGTGCAACCAAAAGTTTGGTTACAGGGCGCCTTCTCAGCAAGAAGCCTCTGCCATATTGCGGGCAGCTCAGGACAACATAGCAAAGGTTCTGATCATGTGCTGCAGCTGAAAGTCCAGGGGCATGTACAGTAACAATTACGAAAGGAGCCGTCTACTGGCCTTTACAAATTCATCTGAAACAGATTCGGTGTTGACACAATGTAATCAAGAGCAAAAATGCACTTGTGGAGTTTTGTTTGGGAAAGGAGGACATTGAGAAGCTGATTGTCGGCGGAATACACAGGAAAGAATTGGGAAAGGGAGTAGTTCATTCTCTCGTGTACTATTGTCTCAGAAGCATCGATAACGAAACTCGTGGAGGGCAGCATACACTTCCATACTGTTCTTAACAAAGCACTCAATGGATGCATAGCAAATACCGTTTTTAGTACCACATCTGACTGTTCTGTTGTTTCTAAGTTTCTGGTTTTCATAAATACTAGGTGTGAAAGTGACACAACCATTCGTTGCCCTCTTGTAGATCAATGCTTTCTCGAACATAGACTGGGTCGATAAGAAACTTGCTATATTTCTGTTCGCTTGACATGCGCGTCCATGGAGTTTGACAGATGCGTCTGTCGCCTGTTTTGGAAAATGAACATCCCGAATTCTGTTCAAGACAAAATGCAACAGAGCCTTTATCCATGCGTCGCTCAATTGATTTAAGTGCATTTCCGATCCCGACAAGAGTAGCAAGTTGCTTATCGATTGCCCTAGTACCTTGGATAGCTCTAACTAGTTCACCATTTCTATCTTCGAAAAGGAATGCAGACATCGCCCAGAGAGGGCCTCAACGTCTTACAGAAAGACTGAGATATGTTAACTAGTGCATGTTGAAAGTTAAAAACTGTGGTGCATAAAGTGATGCGGTCTCTTCAACAAAGCGACTAAGAAAAGTTTCCGCCAGATCAATTTCGTGACGTCTCACAAACTCCTTTAACAGCATATGGATGGCGGAGACGAAGGGCTCTGCTGCATTTTCTGTCTTCAACAGAATTCGGAATGTTCATTTTTCAAAACAGACGACAGACGGATCTATAAAACTCCATGGACGCACATGTCAAGCGAGCCATCCATATGCTGTTGAAGCAGCCCTTCTTTGAATGCCCTAGCAAGCATTCAAAAAGGGGCTGCATTTACGTTCTACCGCCGCGGTACCCCCAGAAGTAGCCTCCTCAGTTATCGTGATGTTATCACCGACCCCCTCCTCCGCAACGCTAACTGGCGGTCGCTACAACGTCGTAGAGACGTCGCCTCCATCCGGGAGTTTTGTCGTGTTATGAGTGCGGACGACATGGACTGCCCCAACACACCGCGTGCCAACAGGCATACCGGTCGTCTGCAAACGGTGCTGGCGCGCACTCTCCGCCACAGGAGAACATGTCTCCTACGAGCCGCTGAGCTCTGGTTGGCCCTACCCCCGCAGCTGACAGCAGTGATTCCTAAGGGCAGGGACTCCAAAAAGAACTTTGTCAATTGATATCCCGGGAGGATGGCTGGCACCTGTGACCTGTCTCCCGTTGGCTGGAAGCGCCTTAGTGCTGATAGTTTTTCCGTCGCTGGGTGTCGGCGGGCGCGGGCTGCTGATCGGATGCGGGTGTTGTGTCGGTGTTAGGCTGGGACTCGTGTCCAACTGGCGCGAAGATGAGGCACTTGTGTCCGGTTTGTGCTTGCGCTGGCCGATATTCGTTGGCGGAGAGCTGTCGGTGCTGGGCGTTCTTGTCTGGCGGGTTTTACCCTCTAGGCCAGCGCAACCCCCCCCTTTTTTTTTTTATATAGAACAAAATGTTACAGATGAGCCAGTGGAAGGATGCCAGAAAGTACTGGAATAGGATAAAAAATTAGCCATGCCCTGAACTCACTTGCTTTCCGATACATTCTATGCCTGACAGAGCGCGGCGTTCTTGTGATAAAATGGGGTGGCTGGATGACCAGCTGCCTCTCGTCGATTGTTTTCAGCTGTCGTCCAAGGTACCACGACTCTGCATGATACTTACTGTCAAACCAGGCGGCCATTAGCATTTTCACTATCCCTAGCAGTACACAGTGCATGTAATCTATCACAAAACTGGACGCCAAATCGAAACGGGGAATCAAACTCAATACAGACGGCCCTTTAACGCCCTGTACTACACTTTGGCTATTCACAGCCTGTACGGCCTGTTGCTTCATGCCACTCCCTGTTCGCAAAGCATGCGTACCAGGAACGTAAATTCATGATCGGGAGGACCCATTGCGCTGACAAGTTTTGCCAGGGGTCTCACATAGAGAGCACCCATGCGAGCCATTACACGGGCGAATATTCTGCAGCAGAGCCTTTGCTACGGCGTCCACAGATGTGACTCGTGCAAAAATACGGGATATCAGTTGTCGCCCAGTTATAGGATGAGTCCATCTCAAACCCTGCAATGCAAGTTTTTTTCACTTCCATACAAAACTGCCGAAGAAAGGTATTAACATCAGGCTTTGAGCCGCACCAAAGACGAGTCAGTAGCTGAAATTTCTTGCATAGTCGCGGGGGAAGTTCAGGGATTACACAGTCCAAGGACTACAAGGAAGAGGTTGAGCTTTTGAACACCTTAACACCACCCGTATTCCAGAATAAAGAGAAGTCATATTTGCCGCTTCCAGATCTCACCTTCTTATATTTGTCCCCATCTGTTAGGTCACTGTAGGCATCAGAAGTGCCATGGTCTGGTGGTGAGAAGTATTCATACATCCTTTCATCCTCTAAGAATGAACGCAGCGTTGGAGCTAACTCTATCTGTAAAACTCTGCCGCAGTTGATAAGTGATTTGGTGCACAATGGACAGCATGCGATTCCAGCGGAAACAGAGGTGTGGCAATTCTCGCAAAAGAAATGTTCTTTTGCTGGATCACCGGATCGATACTTGGAAAGGAGCTTGAAAAAAGTGTACGTCGTTGACGGAAGAGAATGTGGGCGGGGCAGAAATGAGTTGAGAGCAAATAACAAAGCTGAAAGAAACTCTCGCGTGAGGTTGAAATTAAAGGACAAGTTCATCAGGATGACACAAACTTCAATGCAGGACATAGAACACCCATCAAAAAGGGGGGTGTGGGCCAAACCTTCCTTTACACAGCTGTCACCTGGGTATTGTTTACCGGAGGAGGTACTGTCTCCGTCGTCAGCTTCATCAAAACTTGAAACACTGATGTCCGAGCACAAGCTCCTCTCTTCTTCGGTATCACTTGCATCCTCTGCACCACCCTCTTGTCGAAGAGGAATTGGGCTGCTTGTAAACTGATCAGGGCTCGCTCTGTTTAGAGGTTCGGAACAACCTGCATCTTCAGAAAGCTGGTCCCAACGAGCTTCGGTACGTTGTGAGACCTATCAAATTGAAAAAAAAAAAAAAAAAACCATTTCTTTTTTTACGAGTACTTCAATTTCAAACATATCTAAAAAAAATGAGCCTTTCAAATGCAGTTTCATAATTTCATGGTAGCACAGGCGAACATTCGGTAGATTTCCGTGCTCCCACTTTGCTATCACCAAGAACTCAGCAACAATGAGCTCAGATGGTGCAGCGGTTAGCATGCTGGGCTAAGAATCTTTTTCTTTTATCTGCGTTGATTATTCAGATTCAATTCCGTGTCTTGTAAACAGTTTCACTTTCTTTTGTTATTATAACCTGTGCAGATACATGACAAATACAAAGCAAGTAGCTTGCTCCCGAGACGTTCACTTCGTTTGAATTTCAGGAACGAAAGACGAGCCTATATTTGGCCGGCAGTTGGCGGAGTTGTCCGGCGGACAAATGCTGGCAGTTCCCTTCCATTTGGTGGCTGCGAACACGGCACTATATGGCCGGCATTATATACATGGGTTTATAGGGTGTAGCAGCCAGAGAAAAAAAAATTGCCGGCAGTGGTTCTATGTTGACTGGCATTAATCATGCGACTACTGCTGACATATTTTTGCGGTTGTTACTGTGCCAGCAGATGGCAAAATAGGCCTGGCACAAAAATGCCAGCTGACAGCTCGGATCCAAATCGCTAGCAGCACTCATTCTTTGTGTCTTCATTATGCCAGCTGCAGTCAATCTATATGGGTACCATGCGTACTGGGATTGAGCGGAAATTGTAACTGTCAATTTGGATAAGGTTGCCGAAAAGATTCCTGAGTATAATTACCTGATAAAATTTTCTAATCTGCGTATTTCACGGGGTATTATAGTTATTACATATTTGTACAGCGTAAGCTATCTGCCACAGCAAGGTATCATTTCCTACACGCTGACGAAAAATCTCCGTAGACTGGTACTACGAATATACGACGTACTGTGCAATAGTAACAGTACGCTAGCCTAAGCCAAGGCCTAAGCCCCCTTCTCCTCAATAGAACAAAGCAGCGATGAACCTTTAAAGTCTGACTAGAAATGAAAACCTTTCTAACCTTTCCCCTAAATTGTCGCGCTGCCGGGAGTGGGTAAGCGGACAAAAGATCACCGGACAGAAGCTCACCGGACAAAAGCCCACCCGTTTTTTTCACAGACCCGGACAAAAGCTCACCTCATTTTTTTTTTTTTTTTGCTATTACGGGCAAAACACGGGCTGGGATAAAGTGCAAGCACGATGGACATTGCACCATTTGTAGAAGAACTGGAATCTCATCCCCTGCAAAGGTAAGCCATAACAGGAAGAGAAGCAGCAATTTGGGTCCAAAATTTAGGTCACTGAAACTGAGTAGAGCTGATAAGATCAAGCTCGCTGGACTCAAGGTATGCCGGAGCACCCTTGTGCTATGCCCAACAAACTTCGTGAGCCGAAGTTTTTGAACCCGAAGAGTGACTGAAGGAGCGAAGTCACCCTTTGTCTACCGCACTTTTTCATTGTTCTTATATCTCGCTAAACGCGCACGTAAAGGTTAGGCACACTGTCTCTTCATTACTAATGAATGGGTTTTCTTGGGGTTCAGGGTCTTGGGGTTCAGTGACGGAAATTCATTCCGTCATTGAGCGTCGTAAATGTATTTGAAATCAAGGATTAACTGAGGGTGTTGTGAAAAGGAAACTGAAGCAAAAATGTAATATACAAACCATTGAGTTGCGAAGTTTTAAAAATAATTCTAAGGAAAGGGAGTGTGGCCTTTTGGACAGATGACCAATTTAGAAAGCTGTGCGGGATTTTGGATAGGCCCGCGCTCCTTCCACCACAACTTGTGCCTGAAGGACTAACCTATATCATGGAAAAGTCTACTGGTGACATCGGCAACCTGCCGGACTACTTTGGTTGCACGTATGTCCACGGCCCCTTCCGTTATGCTTCTATTCCTTCTGCGGTGGCACCCAGGGCGAATTCTTCCCTTGCCTGATTGTGTGCCGACAACGACCGGAGTTTCCCTCGGAACGGTGAAATATGTGCGGCGCCACTCTTCAAGATAAAGACCGGACATACACCTGCGAAGGTTGGAATACCGGGTTCCAGACGTTTGTCGGCCACGCCCATCCATGCGACTGGATGCTGATCGAACGCCCACAGGAATATCAGGCGTTCGTTGCCACGGCATTGACACAAGCCCGCAGAGGTGAACCCCCAGAGCAGCGGGTGCGAAATACCACTCTGCGCCTGCAGAATGGTATAAAACATATTTTCGAGGGATTACAGTTACACCCAGATCTACCAAGACTGCTGAAGCTAGTGGGGTACTGCATTCGCTTTTAACCAATCGATGAATAAACTTGTTTCTACTCTAAGCAACACCATGCGCCTGACAGATTTAAATTATCGTGGCACTTTTATTGTCGCACGCATGCACCTATGTTGTCCGCACACGTGTTAAGACAACCATGAACTTTTCTCCTGGTGAGCGTTTGTCCGGGTTTGTGAACAAAGGGGTGAGCTTTTGTGCGGCGAGCTTCTGTCCGGTAATCCTTTGCCCGGTGAGCTTTTGTCCGGGATTCCCGGGAGTGACTGGAACGTCGAAAAAATTTTAATCATCCATGCAGTAGGTTCAGTCTATAGAAGCGGCAGACGCTTTCTTTCCTGCCGTGGCGGCGCGCATCGAAAAGCTTAGGACGGCACTTGGATGTGCGCATTGAATGCCGCATGACGGCACTTGGATGTGCGCATTGAATGCCGTATGACGGCACTTGGATGTGCGCATTGAATGCCGTATGACGGCACTTGAACGATCCGCTTGAGTGGTCGTGACAAAGAGTGACGCAGGTACTTACGACTTCGCTGCTGCTTGTCAAATACGGGGTGTCACAAAAAGATTTACAAGGTTTTTTTTTTTAACGCAAAAATAAAATAGGCATCGCTGAACGCTCATTCTCCGCCTAAAGGTAGCGCTAGAGGTCACAACCAGATGCCAAAGTTTCAGCCCGATCCGATACCTTATTCAAAAGTTATGTGATTTTCTGAAAATTTCGAAGTGGAAATGGCGGCCGACGGAGTTTTCGAATACAAGGGGCTCTATGGCGCCAGAAACCGAAAACGGGCAAAAATGGGCTTCATTTTCCCATTGAAATTTTCAGAAAATCACTTATAACTTTTGGATAAGGCACCGGATCGGGCTGAAAATTTGTAATCTGGTTGTGACCTCTAGAGCTACCTTTGGGCGGAGAATGAGCGTTCGGCGATGCCTAGTTTATTTTCGCGGTAAAAAGAAACCCTACAAATCTTTTTCGTGACACCCTGTACTTCTTGTAGGGGCCGCGCTTCTGCCTGTTCATTCTGGAAGCCTGGCAGTATGACCCAGGTACCAGGATGCCAACACGGGTAACTGAACCTTTAGTAGAGCCACAAACAATGACAAATTCGTGCCATTTGACCAGGTGAAAGCGCTTCCACGCTAAGGCCTCTCTCGACGCCCGCCCAGCCGAGTGCAGCTGCAGCCAGTCCGCCCGCCTCGCCAGCCACAGCCGGCGGCGCCAAACCACGTGCAGCCGAGTCAATCCAGAGGGAATTTTCTGTGTTTTATTAGGAGCAGTGTTCATTCACAAATAACAAAGTCGGTAAGGCATTTTTTTTATTTATACAAAATATAACTGCTTTTTGACTTTTTAAAGATTTATTTTGTTTTTGAATGGGTTGGCAGCTGGGTAATTGCGTTGGAATTGCGCCCCGTTTTCTGGCAACAAGACCAGCCAGCGCAAAGCTCTTACTGGAAAGTAATCTACCCGCCCGGTGATAGTTGCAGTCAGGGATGAGCAAAATACATGCAAATATGTATCGAAATACAAATACAAAATACATCGTCAAAATGTATTTAATTACAAATCTAATTACATTTCCAAAACAAGCATTTAAGTACAAGATACAAATACAACCAAATGTATTTGGTCTGCTCCAAATACTTTTCCAAATACATTCCTCAAAATTTGCGTCAGCGACTTCAGGGCACCTGCACCGGGATTTTGGGTATCTCATTTTAATTTTGCATCGCACACTCGGGAGTTAGTGTGCGAGGCTCTAGTAACGTAATAGGAATATAATCACCAAAAAATTTGTAATCAGCTTGGACGAAATAGGTGAAAAACGTACAGAGCTTCAAGCAGTTTTTTTTTTTTTTTGTCGATTGCATTTTGGTATAGACCGACAAAGAACCGAGACGACCAAGACGCGCAGCACTAGCTAGAGAATATTTTATTGTTGCAACTCACACCAGTTGCGAAAATCTGGACGACCCGCGCATTTAGAATGTTCCAGGCAAAAATATGGATGGAAATCAGGCTGTAAAGCATCACAAGTTGTCACAGGCACTTATTTAGCCAGTCTGCCTGTGAACGTCGATTTCGTCACAATTCTTGCCCTGGACTAGCTCCGTAATCACAAAGTCACAAAACGCTTGTGCTTGATTGAGAGGCACTACATTCGGTGCAGAACGTAGTTTTCTTCCTGCTCTGGACACGTCTTAGGATGACCAAAATGAGTCGTGACAATAAATTTGAGGGATGTATTTTCGCCCACAAAATTGTATTTAATTACAATTGTATTTGAAATACCCACTTTTTAGTATTTAAATACACATGTCAAATACATTACCCAATTTGTAATTAAATACAAATGCAAAATACACAAAGTATTTGAAATACGTATTTCAAATACTTGTATTTAAAATACTGCCCATTCCTGGTTGCAGTACAGTGTTCTAGGAAATGTAGTAGCAGGAGCGGCGGCCGCTTACAATGGGCCGCGTGACGACGGTCAACGTAGATGCCGCGAGTGGCGCTGGAGTTCTGAGCCCTAAGAAAATTTCTGGCAGATGGCAGATGTGCGATGAGCGAAGACGACGACGAAGCTGAGGCGTTTCGCTTCTTCCGAGCGTATAGCACCGTAGCACTTTTCTTTGTGGTGTAGTGGTGGGGTGTCTTCCCCGTTCCGTTGCCGTCTCGGTCATAAATGCAAGGAAAAGACGGACACACACACTGCTTCGCGCCGGGATGCCAGTCGGGCTACCCGGTCAACAAGGGCAGCCGTAGCACCAGCGATGGTAAGCCGTCGCTGTTTCGTGCGCCAAAGGGGGAGTCGCGCAAACTACAGTGCGAAAAAAAAATCTTAATCCAAAAGATAAACGCCTTGCCGAGACATCAACGGTGTGCGAAAGGCATTTATAACCGCGCCTTATCCTTCAGGATTATGTGCACATCGTCAAAGGCGACGCGGTTAGGATTCTATGCCGCAATATATTATGACAATTTTGTAGTCTTTTTACGTAGTATGTTGTTGGATATCTGTCAAGTGCTTGCTGTGTATGTCGATGAAGTGTATTACCACTTTTGAGAATTTATAAAGCAGTGAGTCGATAATAATTGTTTTTCATATTAAGGGTTGTTGAAGTTTGTGTTCATATTGTATTTTATTGCTTCATGTTATCGCTTCATTGCTAAATGTTCGCCAGTTGCAGTGGCAGCTTGACCGTTCCCAAACGCGCTCGGCCTTGCACCTTACACAACGCTAGTCCCCGCATCAGCAACATGATGACAAAAAACAATACACCAGATTATCGTTCCCCTCAGCATTAAAAAAGTGAGAGATTTATCGAGATTTGTTACTCCATTTTTTTTTCTTGTTATATCAGCATCGCGTGGTTTCTTTCGCAGCTATTAAGCGTGCAGCCCAAGTGATAGCGTTGCTGAACGACCTGTCAGTACTGGGGACGGGGGGGGGGGGGGGCATTTAGTCGATATTTATCAAATGATCTCCATCAAAAACACGCGAATATTAAAAGTAGTGGATAGCACACACTCTAGGGGCACTAGTCCAAAGGAAAACCCACATTTTTTCACATTAGCAATTGTTCTGCGTCGCGAAAAGCTCCAGTCGAACCACAGAAGTACACGCCGAGCAGCGCCGACGACGAAGCTGACGGGGGCACGCTCCTACACTCTAAGAAAAAAGGGTATGGATAGTCCTCCCTTAAGGGAGGAACGGTCTTGTAACCTATGTTCCTTTAGAAAGAGAGAAACTTTCGTCCCTGGAGCAGGGAAGCAAAGTTCGTCCGTCGCCTGCATCTCATTATGGCGGCCCCGAATCGAGCAAATCGAGCTCAATAAGGCTTAACGAGGACGCTAAGCCTCTTGTACGGGACGAGAGGAGCAGCAGATAAAAGCGTAACACGAGCTTTCCGCGAACTGTGTTTATTTCCGAAGCCAGATTCCCCCCGCAGGTACAGAAACTTGCGTTTCGAAAGCAGTTACTCAGTCCTCTCGTCGACAGCACTGCGATGTTAAACGGAGACAACCGATACCCAGTTACTTCGCGCACTTTGCGTCTTACCTTTGGTGTTCCTCGAGTCGAAATTCCTTCGTCAACCGCACATCACGGAGAAGGGCAAACTCAATCCGCGAAACCAAAAGCCGCTCTCAAAAGAACAAACTCGAAGCCGCTGTTTATCGCGTAGCGTGAAAGAAGGTTAAATCGCTAGCCACCAGATGGCGGGGTCAAGCAGAACAATTGCAAGCAGCTAGGCTAGGTGGCGCTAGGTACCGCCCAATTCCTGTCCTACAAAAAATGATCTGCTTCTCTCAGGCCACTACTGCGCTTGGGGATCCTCTACAATACACACATTACGCTTATTACAAGCATCAAGTGAACATATATTGAGCACATACACGGCACACACAAGTATCAATACAACTGAACACTACGCCCGTGGTCTGCGTTTCCGTCTTTTATGCTGGTCGCTTTGAACGTTCGGAACTTTTCGGTGACTCCCTAAGCAATAAAAAATATTCCCAGCATGTTGATTCTTTCCCAGCGATGTCATACCTCTGAGAGTATTTTGAATGGCTCAGGAGATGAATCTCTTATTAAAAAGTAAACGCTCGATCATGCCGTAATTAATTGAAAGCCAATAAATCAAGCCGCTCCAATGCGGTTCGAAGCCATGAGTTTGTTTCCCCACACGGCACGTCGTAGCCTGTATTTCTATTGGTTCTTCTATTTGTGCTGTTCGCGCAAAGCTGCAATTGCCGTCTTGAATTAATCTCTGTAGAGCGGATATTCACTCAGCTGGAAGTGATGCTTCATGGGCTGAGAAATCGCTTTTCGATCAACTTGAATGCAGTCAAAGCCGCGACTTGCGGCAGGTGTTAAGTGTACGGAGCTACGCCGTGGCGAACCCGAAAACTTCTATCGCTCATCCCAGCGCGCCACGGAGGGCAGTTTCTCCAGGATCCGTAGTATGTTTAAACAGCAAAATAAAGGGTAGCTTTTTTTTTCGATTTTACCTACTATTGTTTTTTAATGCCGAAATTCCATGCTGCAAATATACGTACTTTCATTCACGATTTCGTACTGTTCAGTCCTTGCCCCAGAGCGCAATCGCTCTCGGGGACGAGACAATTCCGACAGTCACATTGGCCACTGTACGATAGGAGCTTCTACTGTTCAGATCAGCGTTCCAACATGACTATCCGCACGTTGATCGATTGCACGTAATCCCTCAAGTGGCATTAAACGTTTTAATGTAAGGCGGAATGTCAACCTGCGACACCCCGCCCCCTCCGATCACGGCCCGACCAGCGGCATCAATGCCCAACAGTTTACAATCTCATCTTCTTGTTGCACCACTGATACGCGAGCACACCGTCACATCGGCGATAATTCAAGTGTTCTGTTCACAATCCAAAACACTGCCATCACGATGTTGCAGCTATGTGGCTATGTTGCTGACACGCACAAACACAGAACCACGTTGAACGCCGGTCGCACTCGGCACCGCAAAACAGAACCGAGCTCAGGGAGGAATGCACCCAGGCAGCCGACAGCAAAACCTGCCTGTCTTGGACGCAGTTCCTGCGGTTTCCATAACGTCGAAAACGTCGACACAGTTCCGCGTGGTTTCGCTACTGTGTAGTGCTGTAGTCCTGTAGTTCCGTGTCGCGCGAGTCCCGCAATCCGGAGACGGTTATCCCCCAGTGTACGTAGCGCTGCGGCGCTGCTGGCACTGCTCCGGAACTTTGCTGTTTCTAGCGGCTTCGTTTGCTCGTTTGATAAAATTAGCGATAAAAACGTCAATGCAACCGAAATGTTCTGCACGTTTAGACTAGAAGACGGAATTACAGACGGCCTTCGCTGCCGCTGAAGCTCAATCAACTCAACAGCTATTTATTAAACAACGTGCGCGACCTGCTCGAAAAACGAAACCGAAAGACGATGAGTAGGGAGGGCGAAAGCTTTCTCCCGTCTGCCTAGAGAAGGAGGAAAACGTTTCGTTCCTCCCCTTTTCTCGTGTCCGCTTGGGGGCGCGTCGGTAGAAGGGAGGAAGACGCGCCGTTGCTACTTTTCTCCTCCATTTTTTTCTTAGAGTGTAGGGCTCAGAACAGCAGCGCTACGGTGTCGTCTACGCGCAAAATCTTCACGCGGCGGCCGCCCCTCTTGCCACTACAACTCTCCAGAACACTGTAGTTGCAGGGAGGTAAAGGAGTAAGGTAGAAAAGAAAAAGAAGACATGTTTCAATTAAATAATTCAGGGCAGGGTGGCGTAAGCTACCACCCGATATAAAAGCAACAGCCAATAGAGAGTTTTAGTAGATCGTTCCCATGACTCCGATAACGATATCCCGATACTCCGCCACCGCCTCCCTTGCGCATGCATAGTATCGTTATCGGGGCTATCGGAGGTATCGGAACGATCTACTAAAACTCTCTAGTATCCACCATCCAAATGCGGCGAGCAAGCGGATCTCGGTGGGAAACGCCTCGTCCGCGAGTTCTTTGCTTTCTGAAACGCGTCTCGTGGTTGTTAGTCAATAAATAAGGTACGTACGCTTCTTGGTATTTGCTTTCCCTTTCTTCGAACGCCCAGTCTCGTTCGTGAAGCAACAATGCATTTCTGAAAGCCGAGAGAAAGGAGACGCAACCATCGCCGCGAGTAGCAGACGACGCTGCGCATAAAACGGGGCACCGACCTCGCAGGGAGCAGGCGTCGTCGTATTCGGGCGTTCTCCGTCCGTTGTGGCTCATCTGACTTGTTAGTTGTCAAAACAAAAATGTTTCACATAATGCATTTCTTATCTTCCTTGAAACTGTTGTGGGCACACTATAGTTGCATGGGCGTCAGCCTTAACCCAACACCAGCACGCCTGTACATTTCCACCTCCCAAATGCAATAAATAATATCAAAGTCGTAATAAAAGACACGCGGTAGCCATACGACTAGCAGATGATGGGAAGACCGTCGAAGTTGACGTGCCTAATTCTACGAAATTGTGACTGCGGTGAGGGCAGCTATTTTCGCAGGCTGATTTTCAGGAACTTTGGGGGTGGAGAAGAATTCTACTCGTAGAGTTTTAATCGTCGCGAGTTCTCTTGGTCCAGTTGCTGCGCCCACACGGCATAATGAACCATCGCCGGAAGGAACGAAACGTTCTGCATTCAGAGCTTGAATGCTGCCTCAGGTGTCGTGACGACCCCTCTTCACGCGTGCACGCAAAGAATATTGCGTTGAACATCTGGTGTGCTTTCTATAAGGACTTTGTAGCCACAATTGGTAGGTCTAATGTCCGGCTGACAGCAAAATATCTACAGGGTGTCACAAAATAAAATTTACTCGGTCTTTTTTACCGCAAAAATAAACTAGGCATCGCCGAACGCTCATTCTCCGCCCAAAGGTAGAGCCAGAGGTCACAACCAGATGCCAAAGTTTCAGCCCGATCCGATAACTTAATCAAAAGTTATAACTGATTTTCTGAAAATTTCAATGGGAAAATGGCGGCCGACGGAGTTTTCGAACACATGGGGCTCTATGGCACCAGAAACCGAAAACGGGCAAACATGGACTCCATTTTCCCATTGAAATTTTTAGAAAATCATTTATAACTTTTGATGAGGTTATCGGATCGGGCTGAAACTTTGGCATCTGGTTGGTACCTCTATCTCTACCTTTGGGCGAAGAATGAGCGTTCGGCGATGCCTATTGTTTTTTTTTTTGTTTGCAGTAAAAAACACAGTGTAAATTTTCTTTTGTGACACCCTGTACCTTTTAAAAATGGCGGATCGACCGTGGCGCACCCTCGATTCTTATTTGCTGACACCCCGGTACTTTGAAACCGAAATTGCAAAACAAAAAATTACTCGTCACAAAAAGCACGAGGTATAGCAAAGTGTAAAATTTGATTAGTCGAACTAATATACTAATAAGTAAAATTAATTTTCGGCTTTTTTGTGCGTTTTCATCGCTCAAGCACAAAAAGGTTTTAAATTAGGGGTGTGCGAATACCGAATAGTAGCGTTCGAATCGAATACCGAATCGAATCAAGAAAATAAAGCCGAATATCGAATCGAATATCGAATAGTGATTTTATTTGTAGGAATTTTTCAAAGTGTGCTGCGAATGCGATTATTATATGTGCAGAGTATGCGCCTGGTGCAGAATATACGTCTTGTACAAAACAAAAGCCAAAATGTAGAAAAAAGTTCTGGTGAAAAAAAAAAGCAGTTGCTGTTGGACGTTGGGCACTAAAGATCCAATTTTATGGTGCAAACATAATCTATCTACCCTAAACGTCACAAAAAAAAAAGTTACAGCCACGCGTGCCTTTTTTTCTCTTTAAAAACACAACCTAACACCGCGACTTTTTTTTTTAAATATTTTTATATCTCAGAAAAGGGGCATTTTGCGATAGTTGGTCTCCATTTTAAGGGAAAAAACTGGCACCTGGGATTTGATTTCACATGAATAAATAGACAGGTGTTAAATCTGAGTAAACAGCAACCAGGTAAACAGCCTTAAACAGTATAATCTGGAGTAAGAAAAAAACGTGGTTAGGTGGCGCAAGTCACCGTTCAACTGCCGCTATGCATCCATTTTTCCGTTTATCTACCCTGTTTTAGAGAGCCTTGATTTAAAAGAGGGAACAACCGAAACTGAAACAACAGAGACGGTTCCATCGCAGCTTGATCGTGGTGAATGCGCATGTGTTGTGTTGTCGCGTGGAAAGAAGGCGAGCAAACAGAAGAGCGACGGCGCCCGCCCTGCCTGCCCGAACCCGATCGACGCTTTCGTCTTTTCGGCACCTTCTCGCAGTTCGTAATTCAAACGCGGCTATCGAGCTGTTGGAAACCCTCTCAAATCTAGGCACACTATTTTTCCGTTCCGTTTCGTTCCGAATCAGAATTTGCGGTTCCAACAGAACGACGACGATAAAGGGGTGTCCAAACAGGACACTACAAAACTCACGACTCCGGCAAATCGTGCCGCGCTCTGCCGCGATCCGCTTCCGGCCGTCGGAGAGAAATTTCCCTCCGTCAATTCTTCCCGGAGGGAAACTTCCCTCCGTCAAATCTCCCCCTCGCTTCCTCCACGGCGGCCTTGCTCTGCTTATCACGTGGGTCCGGAGAGCCACTCACACGCTCCGTTGGCTGTCGGTCAATCGCTCAAGGCCTCCGCTCGCAATACGGAACCGCATCGGACGCCATCACGACGAAAGTGAATCTCGACAAAGAAAGCAGATCCGAGGCGGGCGAAACACACCCTTTGACGCAGGAATGTCCGAAATCCACCCAAAGCCGGACCTCCTTGGCCTTCGAGCCGAGGCGACGGCGGTACGCGAGGGCGTTGGCGAGGTGAGCCAGACGCAGGTGGCGTGTGACGTCAATCTGAAGAGGAGAGCAGTCGTGATCGTAAAAATTTTCACGACTCCTGCAAACATTTTCACGACTCCGACAGACCGTAAAAATAGAAGCGTCCGCTTCAATTTTCACGATTTGTCGGAGTCGCGGGTTTTGTAGTGTCCTTTGCGTGGTAACGTTGGTTTTCTTTCTGTGATCGTGCAGTGGTGCAGTCGCCGATTTCTGCGAGTGCGGCAAGTGTGTTTTACATCGGCGCTTCAATTTGAAACGAGGTGCTTTACTCGTGAAAAGAATTAGGCTTGGCGCGGAATTCCGGCTTCCCAACAATTCCTCTCTGGAAGCGGCGCAAGTGGGATGTTTCGGTTGTGATTCAAGGGTAGAATGTGTGGCGATCGTTACTTTTCTTTTTTCTAACCTGTGCGTTAGATTTTTGTGGAATGGTAGGACCAAGAGGTGTTTCTCACATGGTCTGTCTAACATCACGGCGCGTTTCCTACGGGAGAAAAAACTGCTTTTTTGTTTGCTCCGCGCCGACCGCGCGTCTTTGGCCGAATATATCGAATATTCGAGTAACCGAATACTAGGAATTCGATTCGCGAATCGAATTATTCGGGAAGTTTCTATTCGATTCGAATTCGTATATTCGAGTATTCGCACACCCCTAGAACGTTTAATGTAAAAAGACACCAGCCAATCTAATCTGTTGAGCAGTCGTAACATCTTGTGTTCACCGTTCTCTTTGTCTGCTGTAACCGATCGCAACATGACTGAACGCAACGACGGCGAGTTTGTATTCGTCTATTTCGAGGATGAGAATAAGTATGATACTGTCGGCGACGTCCAAATAGAAGAGTTGTGCGATTCGGCAACTCCCCTTGCTGAAGGAGCCATAGTCCACGTCGTCGCAGGACAAGGGCTCCTTCCCTGCTCTAGTGATGGGCCTTCCCAAGTGAAAATATGAAGTTGTATTTCAAGTGTTGCTACTTGGAACTCAAGTGGTACCACTTGGAAGTCAAGTGTTAGCATTTGGACGTCAAGTGGTACCACTTGCAAGTCAAGTGGTGCCACTTGCAAGTCAAGTGGTGCCACTTGCAAGTCAAGTGGTGCCACTTGCAAGCCAAGTGTCACCTTTTGGGCTTAAGTGGTGCCACTTGGGTTGCAAATGGTGCCACTTGAGCTTCGAGTGGTACTACTTGGGTTGCAAATAGCACCAGCTTGCAAAATCACAAATATCACTAATAAAATAAGTGAAATCTGTTGCCCCAAGTTAAATCTAGAAAATGTCCACAAAAAATCTACAAATCTAAAAAAAATAAAAAATCAATAACGTTTCTTGAGCTCGAGCTCAAGAAACGCAGGGCGAGTCTTGAGTGTCTCGTAATCCCTTAATAGCCAATGAGTATGCGACATTAGCCGACATGACCGTCGGAGAACCAATCACGAACCAGGAAGATGACGAGTCACGCCCTGCATTTCTTAAGCCGTCATTCGCCACGTGGACTGCGTGTACCCGTTGAGAGTGTTGTGTCTTCATTGTTATATTTTCAAATATTCTGATAACTTCGTCTTCTATGCTATGTGTTTATTCACTTACTTCTTCTTCATCACCATCATTTTTCAATAAAGAGTCTCATGAGAACAGCACAGGTGACTAGACGTTCCTTCCCGACCTGCCGGGTCCATCGAAGACTCCACATTCCTTTGACGGCGGGATGAACGGCGGATTCGGCATCAAACCTCCTCAAAACTTCTTGAGTAAACCAGGGAAGTCTAAAATTCCCTGCGAGCGATGGATTTCGCTCCCACTGCCTGGGAGTGGGCCTGCAGTGCTAACCCTGGAGCGGGCAGGGGACTAGTTATTTTTTGGTCTTTTACAAAGAGCCCCGACTCTAAAGTTGCCTGGGAGTGGAGGGTCAACGGGACTTCGACACGCTGCTTTCCCCCTGCGCTGTCGCTGTGCCCTCGCCAGCAACGACGTCAGCGGCAGCCGCTTCTAGTACTCCGACGAGATCTGACGTCTATCTATATAAGAGGCTGTCGACACCCTCAGCGCGCACATGAAAAAGTCATGCCACATCTACCTGGAGCGTCACCGGTTCCACCAGCGTTACAAGCGCTCAACTGCAAAATAAAGTAAGAAGGCTAACATCTGGCTTTGCTTTTGTGCAACTATATGACAATGTATACTGTTTGCAAGTGGTTTATTGAACCGGTACCGTTTGCAAGTGGTACCAGTAGCAAGTACTACCACTATCAAGTGGTACCACTTGCTACTGGTACCAAATGCTAGTGGTGCCTGTTCAATAAACCACTTGCAAGCGGTACCACTTGCAAAAATTTTCACTTGAGTTTCCGGTAAGAACTCAGCTTCATAGTTCTTAAATGTAAAACGTTTATTGAGCAAATGGTACAACTGACAGTTGGGTTAAGGTACGGTCACTGTGCAGATACTGGGGAGTTTTCGTAGATTTTTTTTACCGTCCCTCAGCGCTTTCCCCAACCCGCCACGATAACCGGAACACTACAGCCAAGGCCATCGGCGCGCAGGCGCAGTAGCGGCTTCTTCGTTGCGGAGGGCTTAGCGGAGGGGGAAATACGATCTACGAAAACTCCCTATTATTAGTGAGTTTTAGTATTGCGTGTATGAGCAAACGCAAGCGCTCTGCGTTAGCGTTCCGTTCTCCGCACTGCGCATGCGCGAAGTCGCCATGCGCCAATCCAAGGGCGCAGTTTAGGCTCCGCGCTCGGGAAGTGTGGAACACTCAACGCTAACGCAAACGCACAGCGCTTGCGTTTGCTGGTATACGCAATATTAAAACTCACTATTATCATATCTTAGGGGAGAAAGGGCGGGCGGTGTTTTAAACGTGGGGCGTAAGTACAGTTATAGCAGATCGCTTTTACGCTCAGATAACGATACTCTGTACTACGCCGACCGCCGTTTTGCATGTATTGTATCGTTATGTGAGTTGAGGGAAAAAAGAAATATCTCGGTATGTTTTTACCTGGCAACACTGTCACGTTCTCTCGATCAGGATTACAAGAAGGAAGTGTCTAGAGTTCCGTCCAGACGGAACGGTAGTCGCCATTGAAGTTCTGTCCATACTGAACGAACGTGAGTAAACCGTGTAGAGTTCCGTCCAGACGGAACTATAAACTTATATAAACTGAGAGACGGAGGCTCCGCCGCAGCAAAGCGGCGTGTACAGGTGGGCGAGGTGAATTAACATTTTTGTAATGAGCCGCCGCCTACTGTCGTCGCGAAGCGGTGTGGATCGGTGGTTAGGTTAGCACGTGCCCTGGTGATACACGCGTGTTTAATCGACACTCATTAAGCCCTAGAAAGATCACTTCGGAGTCGGGACAGTAGCAGTTTAGATGGAACTCTAGTGGCAACTATCGTTCCATCTGGACGGAAGGCTAACCACAACCTTACAAGAAGAGTGAATCTATACGCACTGCGTCGTGCACTTTGACCAGAAATGGCTAAAGGCACTACGCGTAGAGACGTTTTGTATTTTGAGACGTTTTGTGTGTTGTCCCCTTTTTCGTCCGTCGTCTCCGGTTTTCAAAAATGTGTAACATCAACCAGCTCGCCTGCCTACTTACTTTATCTTCACGCGTAGAGCTCGCGCCATTTGGGTCACACTTTTCGGACGGCGCGTGTATCACTGCTGAGCGTGTTAAGCCAGCCCCCCGCCGCGGCGACAGTGTGCGGTTGCTAATTAGAAAACTATTAACGCACTTGTCCCCTCCCCCCCCCCCCCCCCCTTTCCCCGTACACGCCACTTCGAGGCCTCCAGCTGGTAAACCGGGCCCTGCTGTCCCCGAGTGCACCTTCGGAAAGGGAGTCCCATACCAATTAGTTCCGCGATGTTTCGTAGACAACACTCTTTTTTTTTTTTTTTGTTCTTTTTTTTTAGTCTTAATCGTAGAAAAGAAATGTCGTAAATATCGCCAAATGCTCAACAAAAACAAATATGAAGCAGACACCTTACCACTAAGCTACGCCACCGCTTCGGAACCTGGTTGTAAACATTCGTTTTACGCGAGTTTTGCGTAGTGCGTATAGCCATTTCCGGTCAAGGTGCACGACATAGTGCGTATAGCTTTACTCTTACAAGAATCCTCTCGACCTTTGCGCCGGAGGCTAGGGTGAGATTCCCTGAATATACGACATGGTTATGAGGCACAGAACTTTCTTGTTTTTAAATTTCAGCTGACAATAACAAGCTTCTGAGGAAAATGGAGCGATTAATTAAAAGAAAAAAAACAAGGCTGTTCGTGGAGCAGGTCATAGAGAGACGGGCGTAAGCTATCTAATTAGCTTTATTATTTCATATATTCCCTGGAGGACATATTTGAGCTTCATCCCTGAGACGTAGGAAAATAAAAAAGCGGACAGAACTGTTCTTTTTTTTTTTAAATTTTCCTACGTCTCAGGGTTACTATGGATGTCATTCACCAGGTCGCCTGCGTTTTTTATCTTTCTTCATTAATATTTTAGCTTACTTTTCAGTCCGTGTTAACAGGCTTCCGCTGATCGTCTGCAAATAACAAGAACCTCAGTGGTGTGGAATGCACGTTTTTGAAGTGTTCAGTGATGTGATTGCCCTAAGCCATTTCGGAGCACCTTTCGGAGCAGCCAAAACAGTGTTTTGGAGCACCAAAAGTGGCCTCTGGAGCAGCCAAAACAGTGTTTTGGAGCAGCAAAAGCGACTTTTGGACCAGAAATTTTTAGAAATAAAAAAGTATTCGTTTTAGGTGCTGGACAAGCGAAGGGCACTTTGTGTTGTGTTGTGACGGAACTGGCTACTTGTGTTTTTACTGCTGAGACATCCCAGTAGTGTGGAGTGCTGTAGGCGTTGCCGAGCAATTCCGGAAAACCGCTTGCCACCGTCTTACTGGTTCCTGACGTGCCAGATTTTCGTCAAAAGTAAGCAAGCGTAAAACAATGGATTGCAAACGCCCCGGCTGGTGCCTCTGTCGTGCAATCATGTTCGCATGCACGCGAGGGGAACTTCGGCAGACTTGCAGTTGCACGTGCTTCGTCGTACGAGTATAGACAGCGGCTGTTCGATCGAAACCGAAACCATGCCACTCCGTTTCGTCGCCAACTGGTTCCCAAACTTCTATGCAAAATGTCCAGCATACGACAAACAACAGTCCAGCGGCACGTGCTTGCCAGGCTGGCAGGCGAGGTACAATTAAACACACAGAAAAAAAGAACCTGAGCGCATCGATTCAAGACATCATGAGCCAGAACCAAAAAGGTCTTGGAGCGCTTTGTGCAAGAACTGAACTCTAGAGAAATAAGTGCCCTGTGTGGGTTCAGCGTGCAGACATTGCCTTCTTTGGTTTAGCTCACTTCTCTTTACCAACTTTCTTTCGCGGCAGATTTTTCATCTACTCCCTCTCGAAAGAAAGCCCACTGAAAGAAACCCAGGTAATCAATACTTCGACGCAAGTGTCTTTAGTTAAAGAGGGATTTTTGTAATAGCGTATGATTTAAACAAGAACAGGAATGTTGATGAACATGCGGCGGTACTTACGCTAGTTTAGAAAGCGCCGTATCTACAGCGACGTGGGGCAGCTACGCCCGACGTCGCGCGACCACAGTGACTAGCGGGCAGGGACCATATATAGTTTTCCCACTGCCGTAACTTTCAGGAGCGAGTGCTTCAGCTCATAAAGTAACCCCCGCCGCGCAAAAACTTGGTTTCGTTTCACAGCATGACGGCATGGCTTGTATCTGGCATGTTAGCGTCCAAGAGTCCGGACACACCCGCGTTTATCATTAAAAAATTTAAAAAATGCGCGAGACGAGATTTACGAGACGACGAGAGCACGAAAAGCGAGACGGAGTTAAAAAGCATGCAAGACCAGATGGACGATTGATGCAGGGTACTGTGTGTCGGGCGGCAGCTTGCGCCACCTACCTCCCGCATGCTCAATTACGGTGCTCCGTTCAGTTTCGCTTTTGAAAGGCGACCGAAATTGGTCCTTCGGCGCAAGCTTCCTGTAGGGAAAAATACCGCGAAGAAGGAAACATAAAAGGGGTGGACAGACTCAAATATGGAATGCTGTGTCTGTCCGGACATTTTTATAGATTCTCAAGCAGTGTTTAATTGTTTTGTACCGATTCGCTGGACCCTCAATAAATCTGTACACCTGAGTTTTTTTATGTACTTTCCCCAGCTTCATATTCCAGTTTGTTCCACCCTGAAGCTTGTTTCTGAAAAAGTTGCGTCCGGCCGTTTTTTTTGTAATAATATGTAAATATATCTCTATGAATTGGTTTATTAGTTTTTTTAATGTGCAAATATATCTGGTATGAATTGGCGGAGAAGTTAAAATTCAATTCGAACGTTATTTATCTGAGCATATGTACTGTGTACGACATATAGCATCCTGTACCCTAAATACTGATATCTATCACGCACCGGGGTATAAATCGCTCTCCTATAGGCATGCACGAGCTGCGGCATAAAGGGACGGGGGGTTAATAAAATAAACATTATATTCTCTTAATATTTTGTAGCTTGATTGCATGCATGGCGCGTTGAAGGAGACAGATTTTTCCAGTACAGTATAAAAGGAGGAGGACGGACAAAGCCGGCACAAAGAAACCTTCGTATGCAACGCGCCCCGGCGGTGGACCTGTTTTTGTAACCTGTTTTGCATTATGGAATACACATTAACTACCAAAACTTGCGATCAAAGAAGCTGCTTGATAATACCGCTGAAGAACGACAGTAACTCGTGCGTTTCTGCGCCTTAGTTATATGAGCACTCAGTGTCATACATTTCGTTATGCCCCATGCCCGGTTGTACTTGAATGCACGAGCTCGCCTAAATGTTCTTCCCGGCGAAAGCAGGTATTTTGCAGCGTCCTTATTTACAATTCCGCAACGCACAGTTTTCTGGGAAGTTTATAATGTTTTTTGCAAGAGTAATGCTTTGAGACGGCTGTGAGAACCTGCGCGCGCTTCGTGCATTAAACTAAAAAAAAAAATGCAATGACAAAGAAAAGAAAAAAGAAAAAGTGCGCAGGTTGGCGCACTTCTGACTTTCCATGGCAGGCGGTATCGAGCCTGTTTCCAAAACAAACCGGTGAATAACCTATATTCTATGAGCAATTGAAGGAAATCTCAATATGGTCACCATTCTCTTCTTTAGCTATGAATCCGATTTTATCACTATCGGTCACTGACGAATGCGTAGTGGTAAGCCCACCCAATCTAGCCAGATAACGGGGCTATTTTAATGAACTGTTGTGATGACGTATGCACCTCTCCAAAAAGCAACTCTATATATTTTATTGAGAGTCAATATTGCCAGGTGTACAACGTATCTTGCGTCAATTTTGCCGCGTGTGTAATTTCCTGGCGCTTTGAGACGTTATCTGGGTACACAAAGCTTTATCTGCAGGACGGCGAGCTGTCTACGTCAACGAAGACAACCTTGAAGTGGAGACGCGCAGTCAGATATGCCATCACTTCCCTTGCTTAAAAAATAACTGTATAGGATTTTAGCTGGCTGAGGTACTGTTTTTGACAAAAACCACAACATAAATTGCAAACTAGTGAACCGGCTGCTGGCAGAGGTGTGTGTTAATTTAGTTAAACGGAACTCATGCATCGGTTGAGAAATTCTACCCCTTGAGTGCCTCGCCAAATACCCTCCTAATCATTGTAGCTCAATTGATAGATCCATCGTGTACTGTAAAGGGTTGCCTCAGAAAAAGCAAACAGCGCCCCGTATTACCCTCACTTTTGACATCGAATCGACTTTCGTGATGATTTGCCAATGTTTTCCAAACATGTAACTAGCTTTTAATGAGCGGCATAATTAAACATAAACACAACTTCAATTCGTTACATAATTATACCGTAAACATGGTTGTCACCCGTAACGTGCTTAGTAAATTATCCAGGCGTGAGAGAAACCGAAAACTGACTCCTAAAAATTGTGAGAAATATTTGTTTTCGTTTTTTATTATTTTTACAATTGAAGATTGAAGCCGTAACTTAGTCAAGAAAACTACGGCCCCGGACGTTTTATTTGTCCGAAGGGGGACTTCACAAGTTTCCTTATAATTCAAGGCCATTTCCTTGAGTATCGATATTCACCAGAGTCAGATGTATTGTACTGAGTACACTTTTATACGCAAGCACAGGGGACGGACACAAAGGAGAGGACAAGGACAAGCGCTTGTTTTTGTCCACCCGTACCCAGTCGTCATATGAAAGGGGAGGAAGATAAGGGATTGGCACAATGAAAGAGACTAGTCTGTTTAATCGGCTCACTCTCTTATCGTCCTCCTCCCTCATATGAGATGGCGCACGAGAAGGCCCCCTGAGTGGTATAAGACCTCATTACCCGCTTATCTGCTCCACATTTTCACAATGGAAGCCGTCGTGGAGGAGAAAGAGGTCAGATCGGAAACTCAGGATGTGGACATTCCTGACGTTCACTTAGGGCAATATTTCCGGTCTATCTGCGAAAGGTTCAAGGACCGGACAGCACTGGTTGGTGAAACACTTTCAATTCTTTATGGGGCGGCGCTTTTACCGGCTAATTTTTGTTTATAGACTTAAGTAAATTTTCAAGCGTGGTCCGCCACACGGGATATCGTCCTGTTGAGACCATTGGTCCAGTTTCTTCACTTCACTTCAATCTAATACCTTAAAGACCCCACCCCCCCGGTTACCTGGTTAGGTGCATTACATAAGGGGTGAACCCCCCCCCCCCCCTCCCCCCCCGGTTAGGGGTATTACATAGGGGGCGGGCTGTACGAATAAACAATTGGAAAAAAGTGCAACATGAATTTACCGTGATAGATTAAGTGTGACACTTTCTGTGAAGCTTGAATGCAGGTGATGGCAGCGATGTTGTTGGAAAGATCGTTCTAGTCATTGGCTGCGCGGGAAAAAAGTGAGGCAGAAAAGGTGACTGCGCGGGACAGTACGCGATCGATCTGGAGGAGATGACCGGTGCGCTAGAGTACGATGTAAAGTGTAAAAGAAATTGTGAAAGAGAGAGACGCTGGAAATGCGGCGACGACGAGAAAAAGTTAGAAAATAGGATTCAGCTTTTAGGGACGATACGCCGACATTGTATGAGTATGAAGCATATCTGAATTTGGTGGCGGAATTTCGAAGTGCTTCGAATCCGTTGATAAGATACACTTGGTGTGGACTCCAGATTGTGGATGATGCGTATTCAAGTTCCCTGATTATGAGAATTGACTGGCGTCTCTTTCGAGCGCTCGGCCTCCGGCACGCGATCGTTGCCTTTGGCCGTGTTTTGGCTGAGTGTGCGTGCCGAAGCGTTATCGAATGTAGGAAGCTGCTCCCTGTCGTTTTCATCCTTTCAGTGACTAGACGTAATTATTTCCTTGAATCGAATTTTCGCGTCTTCAACAACACTTATAGGGCTCAGCGAAACTCTTCATACATAGTTTCCCCGTTATATGAGAAGAGGAAGTTACGCGCAGAGGCAGTTAACCTTGCGAATATCTAGCTTGACGTTATGCCTGAGCCCTATATTCAAGGGTGTCACGGAAACCGAGCGTTTCGTTTTACGGCTTAGGTGTCTCGGCAAACAGGCTATATTTCTGAGACAAAGCTCCATTGTTTTCCTTTGCAACGGACCACGCTGGGGGTTGGAATTAATACATTGTTCGCGAACTCCTCGTGGCCGTTGGTGTGACAGCTGAGACTCTCTGCAGATCGACGGGATTACCGACGAACGCTGGAGCTACGCCCAGCTTCTCGAGCTTTCGTCCCGGGCGGCAGCGGGTCTCCAGAAGCTGGGCTTCAGGCCGGGTCAACTGGCCGGCCTGCACTGCGACGCCACTCCGGACATAGTAGTCGCCTTCTACGGGATCGCGCTGAGCGGCGGCAGTATGGTTTTCGCCAAGTCGAGTCTTACGGAAAGTGAGTACAGCATTTTTCGGATGCGCCGACTACACGTGTTTAGGGGGGACTCATTTGATCGTCACTCAATGGGGCATATATCGGTAAACAAACCTGAGTTTGGAAAATGCACGAGGGTATTGATTCTTTTTGAGGTGCATGGGGTTTCCCCTGAAAGCTATTGAAATGTTTAATAAAATCTTGAAATATCACGATTTTGTCTATTTTGAGCGCATTTTGAGACAATTTTGGAGTTAAAATTATTTAGAAGATAAACGTGACAAAATGAATGCTAGTACGACGTAGAGGTTTCTCCTATATTAATGTTAAGACTCTGAAGGAAGGCTAACTGTCTTGCTACTTGCCTATTGGTGCAAATACATTTTACAGGGTTGGTTTCGCCATCTTTTTTTCAATGGGTTCAACGAGATGGCGACACCAGTACCAAATTTCCCAAGAATGAGCATTTGTTGTGTTTGCTGCTGTTTTCACGAGCCCGCACGGACGACAGCTCGCGGTACGATTTCTTTGTTTGACTCCGCCGAGATCAGTTTCGACGTTTTGCCGGAGAACGATTTGTGTGAGATTTCTGCCTGCTGCACCACGCATAAACTAGGACCAATGATAGGCGAAGCGTGTATTGCGTAGTGATGCCATGGTAACGTGCTGTGTCTCACCGCCGCGCGACGACCTTCTGCGTGTTGGCCACTTTCACACCCAGCGTAGACTTGGATTGTGCATTATTTAGCCAATGTTGCCTCTCCAGGTCGCGGACCTTTCCTCTGACCTCTGCCTCCCACGCCGTAGCTGTCGACGCTTCTGTGAGCTCAGCAAGGAAGCCGAGCTTCCGTTCTTGCTAGTAGAGGCGTGTTTGCTAGCAGTTCTGCAGCCCAGTCAAGTGGGTACACCTGAACAGTCTCTTCACCCAGCGGCAGTCATCCAGATGTCGAAGACGTCCGTCGTAATGGATTTTATTCGTCACTTCTCGTGCTGCAACGAAAATCAACGCAAGGTATCTCTGAATGGCCTCATTCATTTGCTACAGTCCCAAGACAACCTTGTGCTGCCCTCCAAATCTCCCCCTGACTACGTTCCATATGAGTTCGAACGTCTCCTTGAACACACAACACAACATTGGCAAAATTAGACCGGGCACCACCACCGCCTTCCAGAGCCACCGGGACAGAATGAATCGTTTACAACTCCACGAATTGCGTTTCTGGAGACTGCCTGTTCCTCAGATTGCTGATTGGCGGAGGCGAGCATGATGTTCTTGCAGGTAGCCTTCTGTGTTATCAAGTGTTATTTATGCCCATGTCCTTGTACGCGTTCACTACAGCTACGCTGTTCACGCCAAAGCGGAGGTTTTCGAGTGGTGCTTCTGGCAGGCCTGAAGACAGCACCGCTGTTGATTTCGTTGCGTTGAATTTCAAAACAAGCCTGCTTGCTAGCTCGGTTTATATGTCTAGGAGTTTGTGGATATCAAAGACGGATGACGCCATCAGAACCACATAACCTTCGCAGTTGTGTCCTTGTAATACCCAGTCTACGATATCTCGATCTTCAGAGGGTACCGACGATAATCCCAGTTACGATCAAATGATTTGCATTTCTAACCCGGCTGCGTAGAGCGTGTACAAAAGTGCAGAAAGCAGAGCGGACGTGTTTTGAAGCTCTGGTCGACTTGGGAAACTAAGTAGTTTTATTTGCTTCGTATTTTTGGTACTTAAAGTGTACATGGTGTAATAGAGGTCGATATAAATAGCGACAGAGTTAGGGATTTAAGTTAACGTAGGCAGCCAGGCGGGCCATAGGAATCTATAGTGCGGTCGGTCTTTGTGTAGTTTTTTGGAGGTTTTTTTTTGTGATAGATGCGCGGGTTTTTTAGTAACTATGCGAATAGTCAAAAGGCAGAAAGGTGAAGGGTGACTTCAACATGGTGGGATGCGAAGAGTGCTATCGGTGGTGCTATTTAGAAAAAATCAACTTCGGAAGCGTAGCTGAGGCAGAGAAAAGTAGCTTCACCTAGTACTAATTCTTTGAGAAGATCGAGGAAGGCCTTAGAAGGCGAGTGGAAGGCTAGATTTGAACTGAGGAGGGGGCTGTTAAGGAAGAGCTGGTGAAGCGGGTCCTGCCTAAGGCGCAGGTCGGGGAGTTGACCGGGGGGGAGCCTGAAGTGGGGTGGCAGGAGTTTGATGCGGGCTGAATTTTGGAAGCAGGAGGAGGAGCTCAGGCAGGTGGAAGCGCGGAAGGCAGGGCTAGAAGAGAGGAAAAGGGAGTATGAGGATAGAGTGGAGCGTCTAATCGGTGCAGTTAAGGAAGAGAAGGGGAAGAGCGAGGAAGGACAAACAATGATGGCAGAATTGCAGGGTATCCTAAGGGTAGAGGTTAAGAAGAGGATCGACCTAGAAACATGGTGGGAAGATATGAAGACTGAATCGACAGCGAGTATAGTGCCAGAGGTGCAAAGGGCTAAAGAGCAGGCAGTGAGCAGTTCCGACTCGATTGAGGTTGCTAGGACCTATAGCGAAGCAGCGCAAAATGAGGAGGAAACAACTCGATTGATGGAGCCTAACCTGGTACCGATGGTAAATAAAGGGGGTAGCAGCGTAGTGCCAGGAGGGGAGTACAGCCGTCGGCATTTAGGAGAGTCATAGTAGTGGGAGACTCCAGCGTGGCACGGACCGTAAAGGGAGTGCTAGGCAAGGAGAAAGAGGACAAAAGGCTGCGAGTAGAAGCCCAGCTAGGAACATACATGGTAGATGTCATTGCCAAAGCGGAGAGGGTATTGTGGGACAACATGGAAGGGGAAAACCTAGTGTCGATCCAACGCAGGACCCAACGACGTGTTGAACGGGAAGCCAGCACCTGGGATGACAAATAGAGGCAGGACTGGGTAAATTAAAAGCGGTCAGTGAGAGGTGGCATGTGGAAATATGCACTATCCCACGGGTCCGGGACAATCTCTTGACATCGAGAGGCGGGTCATTGAGGCGAACAGAGTGATTAAGGGGATGAGTCGACGACCTGAGTACGGCGTAAAATAGATAAACTGGTAGGGTTATCCGGCTGGCTCCTGCCCTTTTACACGGGGTGGAATCCACTACAGTCCACACACAGTTAGGAGGGTGGGAGGGAGGCTGGGTCGTCATGTTGCAGCTTTATTGGGGACCCACAGAGTGTGGGGGGCACAGGTGTACCAGAGTTGGGAGACGCTTCTGGGTGTGAATTCAGAAAGAGCAACAGGGAGAGCAGAAAGAAGCCCCGTAGAAATAAGAGAAAGAAATATGCTCAATATAAGGTTTATAAACATGCAGGGAGATAGACACAGAATAAAGTAGGAGGAGATGGGTGAACAATTAGAGGCTGAACATTACACAGTGTATGGGGTAGCAGAAACTCACCTTAGAGGTGAAGAGGAACCACCGTACAAGCTATGCTACTCCTGGATGAGATGCAACCGGATGGAAGGAGAGCGCAAACGCGAAGCTCTAGGCATGGTAGTTAAAGGACAAGACTGGGAAAGAGAGAAGGAAGCCTGCAGAGAAGACTTGCGGCTGAAAGGTAGGGTAACAGGTCTGAAAACTCTTCCGAGGTCTGCTTACCTAAAAATGAGAAATGACTCAAGGGAGGATAATAGGGAACACTTTGCGTGTATATCGAGGGACATAAGAGAAATCGGCCTTAATAAAAAAATAATTATCATAGGACACATGAACGCCACTTAGAAGAGTTTGACAGATTCACAGATAGAACCGGAACGTTTCAACGAGATTTCTGTGATGCCCTGGACCAAGTGTTAGCTAACGCAATAGAAAAATGCGACAGGAAAATAACGTGGAAACGAAACAACTCACACTAAAGAGTAGACTACTGCCTCATGTCCCATAAACTGCATGACAGGCTAGGAATTATGAATATAGATGAGGAAGGTACACAACACTTAGAAAGTAACCACGAAAGAATTAACATTAAATGGTGCGCATCTGAACCAGAACAACAAGCTCAGAAACGAGCTGGTAGGCCGAAAGCAATTGAAGCTAAAATTAAAAAAAAGTATCAAAAAGTATTCAGAACATAGAACCGAAACAACCAGCAAGGGGATAAACTATGAAGATCTAATACGAATCTTTCGAATAGAATTAGAAAAGCGTCGGATTAAACAAAGAAGAAAGCAAAAACTAAGCCACAAACCAAAAAGCTGGTGGGATAAGGAGGTCAGAGCAGGCATATTGTGGCGCCAAGAGGTATCGAGAGATCATATGTGGTCAAATAAAAGGTGAGCCTTGTCAGCTAAATTAGTCTCAAAATGGGAGAACTTCCAAGAGCGGAAAGGGGAGACGGCAGTTTTAATACAAGCCAAATTTGGAAGTGCAGGAATGCAGTGGATGATGAAAAAAAAAAAAAGATAGGGATGCGGCAAAAAAGTTTTTGGAGCACATTAAAGCGCAGGGGAGAAAGACAGTGGATTTCCAACTCGTACTGACCACAAAGGAGGGGAGAAGAGTTGAGGGGTAAGAGGCACGGGAATATATTAGGCAGACAATCGAAGATGCTTTCTTCCAGCTTGAGCAGAGGGAGCAGTTGATAGCACTGACAGCAGCAGTGTAGAGGAAGAGCATAATTTTGTAACAATGGAGAGGACCATACAAGAATCGGATAAGGCAGAAAGTAAAGTTTCAGCAGGTACAGCGACAGGCCGAGACGGCTACCCATAGAACTCTCGAAGACAATAGAAAAAACTAGCAAATTAAAGTTACGGCATGTGGTTATAATGTATTGATTATGGAAAAAGAGGCACTCAATGATTGGAAACTAAGTAAAATGAGTCTAATATATAAAGGCATAGGAAACGAAGACAACATTAAGTCATACCGCCATATAACCGTAGCTTCAGTTGTATACAGATTAGCTATGCAGATGGTAAAGCGGAGAATAGAGAAAATTGTCAGAAGATATGCAAATACAGGGTGAGCTCTAAAACGGCTCCCGACGAGATAAAAGTCTGGCAGGTGACTTAATTCTCATTGCACAATGTATAGAAATAATAATAAAGGACCAGACTTCTTGGTGATTAGCTTATTTTGACATCAAGGGAGCGTACTATAATGTGAGGCTGAAATTTCTGTGGTCCGCTGAAGGAATATAACTGAGATGCAAATTTGGTTAGGTTGCTTCAGCAGGTGTATGCACAGAATTAGGTAGTTATACCATGGGAAGCAGAAACTACACAACTCGCGACAACAAAAAAATGGCTAAGGCAAGACTTCCACTGTCAGCTCTACACTTCATGATATATCTCAGGGAAATGGAAAGGAAATTAGAGCAGAGCAGCTTAGGTTTTGATGGGAGTTATATGGAATAAGGCAGAAATTTACTACAAGTAATACCAGGACTGACGTATGCGGACGACATAGTACTTATAGGGAAGACAACCAGTATACGTTGCAGAAACTAGCTGTGATATGTGGAGAGGAAGGGGACACCTTGGGCATGAGTTTTAGTAGCGACAAGTCTGGAATAATTGTGTTCAGTGGGGAGGAGAGGGGACCCCTGAGGATGCCTTGTAGTATACCATGTAGGAAAATACAAATATCTGGGAGTCTGGCTCACTAATAGAAGGAAATATCTAGAGGGACACGTGGAGAATATAATAAGAAAAGGAAAAATATATTAATCTATTATGAAGCTCAAGAATCTATGGAACAATAAGAGATATGAAGTGGTAGGAGTATATAGAAAGGAGTGATGGTACCAGGACTGTGTTTTGGTATTGGGGTACTGTGCATGAAATCAGAAATTCAGTCAGGATTAGAGAATCGACAAAGATGAGTAGGCAGATTGGCACTGGGAACACATAGCAAGACACCAAATGAGGGAGTACAGGAGTACATGGGCTGGTCATCTTTTGAGAGCAGGGAGACAGTTAGTAAGGTAACATTTAAACAAAGGTTGACCGAAATGGATGATACGCGGTGGGCACGGAAGGTATTCATGCTTTATACATAGAAAGTTTAAACACAAAATGGACGAACCGAACCCGAAAGCTTACATTTAGATACCTACATACTATTGGTATGGCTGAGCAAAGTACTTCAGTGTAAACAGGAGTCAAAGAGACAGAAAGAAAAATGTGGGAGGTAGGAATACAAAAAAGTGACCTCTAACAATGGACGGGACACAAAAAAAAAGAACATAAGAAAGAAACTGTATTTGACAATTCACTTGGAACTTCTTTACTGTTTGAGACGAGAACGGGAGTTTTGAGGGCGAGGACGCATAAAGCTAAATTTCAGGGGGCGGACAGATTATGAGGGGCCTGCCATAATGAGAGCGATAGATTAGAGCACTTGGTATTGAAGTGCACGGGGCTTCGCTCTGTACTCCCTGAAGGGGTAACAGATTTGGCCGGGGCCCTGGGTTTTGATGGCGACGATGGAAGGACGGTAGAGGAAAGGATCACAGCCACAGAAGAGGCGATTATACGATTGCTGGATATTATCTAGGGAAAACTGAATGATGCACAACTAATTAGCACATCTGGGGACAGGCGGGACAGAGGAAAATTGGGACTTCCTCTCGCGCGGCTCCGACCCAAGTCTCAACCCTGTCCCCCATTGGGTCCGGTGCTGGGGTAGCGCCATCTATGATAGACCAGAGGAAAATTGGCGGCTCCCTCACCGGGGGGGTGGGGGGGGGGGGAGTTTTTTTTAAAGGCGGGTGTGATGTTAAGTTTTTTTTCGCCCGATTTTCTAGAGGTTATCCTGGTGATATCCCACACTGCCTGGTGATAGTTAGGGGGAGAAACTTTTCCTAGAGGGCGCGAGGAATCATATGTTTGTCTTTTTATGCTTAGGCTAGTGGCGCAAGCTACCGCCTGATACAAAGGTTCTGCCCATTAACATCCATCCATCCACCAGCACTTTTTCAGACTTCACGGAACCCTGAGAAATTGGTCTCTTGACGTTGCGAGCATGATATCCCGGGAAATATCCCGAGACGCATGATGGCCGATTTTGAAGCCCTCGCCTGAATCCGTTGGTTAGAACGAAAAATATAGCCATCCGCTGAAAATGCAAGCGTGTAATTATCATTTACGGATATTATGGATTATACTTCGCCCGTTTCAGAGCTTTCCGGGGATATTTCAAGTTTCGATTGTGTGCCCCTTTAGCTATTTTGTTCCGAAACTTGCAAAGTGTCGCTTTCGCCATCGATGCCTTTGCGGGTTACATTTAACTTAGATTCGTGTAAGCGAACACTGCAGATGAAGCTTGATCTTAATGGCATAACACTCCACTGCTTATGGTTTTAAAATTATATTTAAGTAAAAAAGCGATTGTAAAGTCGCTCAAAAGATGGTCGTGATACTTCCGAAATAAAACATGTAACTTTCATGTCACTTTCTTTCAATTAAAACGGTATGAATTATTAAAGCAATACAATTTAGGAAATGATTTTCATTCGTCTTGTTTTATTAGTTTGCATGAAGTGCTTTTTGTCGGGGAGCTGATGAATTATCATTTTTATGAGTAAAACGTTAATACAATAAACATCTTGTGTGGACCATGCATCCGGTGCAGGCTCCAAGGACAAATCCTGTTTTCACTCTGAAATCTTACATTACAAACTATACACAACGGTACGGACAATATGGAGGAGATAAGAACTCTTGTTTTAAATGTAAGCCGTCAAGCCTACAGGCTTCAGCTTGCGAAGAACACATACACTCGGTATGTCTATTCTATCACGGGCTCCATAGGCCAGTGCAGTTTCGCGCCTGGTGACAACTCTTCAGCTAACTCCGTCGTGTCATAAGGATGTTTGGCGGATTCTGTCAAGCTTAGTCAGCAATGGCCCCTAAAACCACTGAATGTGCCCATACTTCAAAACTTTATGTGGCTAACAGAAACCAAGCTCAATACGTCGTTCAAAAAAGATTGAAAATAAATAAATTAAAAAGAAATTGGACAATATGCTCGGGGAAAACAACTCAGCGTTTAACCATCCTTATCTTGCTAGGGGTGCCGTGCATTAACAATGAATGATCAGTTAAGCAATCCGTGGTGTTTTAATTAATAAAAAAGTTAACTGGTTTAATATTAAATTTAGTAAAATTGTTCAATATCCTGCATTTGTGATTATGTATTTGCACAATGGGGGCTTCAATTAGCTTGAATGTGTATTGCCCTTGCGATGCTTGATCATCGCGTTTTAATAATGCCACTTTATTTCAATTCTTGTTTCCTTTTGTCATCTTGTTTATTAACAAGGGACAGATAACAAAAGCGGCGGAGATGTAAATTAATATATATATATATTTTTTTTATAAATTTTAGTTTGTTATGTTGAAGTATATTTAGGTATCGAGGAAATAATTGACTTTCTGTGCTTTGGAAGCAAGGGAAAACCTAAAGACCAGCAATCTAGCGAATGATTTAAATAATGAGACTGCTTTTGATGTTGGCAGAAATAATCCCCGTGACTGCCGGGTAGAAGGGTCGACATTTGACCAAAAAATGGGGCAAGAAATTAGTTCCTAATATTTATTTAGGCGGTTAATGGATAGGTTAATATATTAATAGCACGATTCAGTGTGTTACCTTTTTTGTACTTGTTGAATATGGTTGTTGCTTTCGCGACATACTTTATAAATAACGTGTCAAAAATCGCAAACGACCGTCGTTTTTTTTTCCTTTTATATGAAATGTACACCAGCTACACTTTTTTTCTGGGTGAGTTCTTGGCCACCTGCCATCATGTAATTATATCAAAATTAATTCAGTATATCGCTGAGTTACGAATTGTTTTGTTGATGAAATAAAATTATTGAATATTTCAGGAGAACTCACTTATCAGTTTGGAGACAGCCGCCCCTGTCTGGTCTTCTGCGATGAAGCAAATGCAGACAAAACAAAATCCGCCTGTGCAACCATATCAAGTGTGGAGGTGAGAAAATATTAATTCAACGTCAAAAGCGCGTTAGTGAATGGGATGGAAAAGAGATCCTTCGGGTATGGCTTTACTTTGGGCTGGAGGGAGTAACATGCTAGTCTGACGGTCTCGGATATATATGAAAGTTAACCGTAACATTTTGGGGTTTTAGAGATTTCAACGCTTTGTTTCAACGCTTTGTTTTCAGATTTCCTTTATGCATTTTGCGCATTGAGCGCAAAATGCATGCACTACAAAATATCTGACGGGCCAATAACGCGGCAGACTATAGGTCTGCCGCGTTTTTGGCTCGCAGAGAAAAATCGCAGAGAAATCGCAGAGAAAGTGGCTTTGCAATTTTAAAACTGTTTTGAAAGGTATAGGTTATACTGTTCATAGTGAACCAAAATATTAGTCGACTTTTTCCCCATAGTCTGATATATATTTAACTGGATAAAACGTATTTTCAATTCAATATACTAATCTAGCCATTCTCATTTTTTCGTCGGTATAGACCAGGGGTGGCCAAACCGCGGCTCGCGAGCCGCATGCGGCTCTTTGCTGGTCCAAGTGCGGCTCGCGGATCCCTCGTAGGGGGACCCCCCCCCCCCCCCCTTCCCGCATTTCCCCAGGAAAAAAAGAAGGGAATTCAGGCAGAATGAAGTACGGCTCGCGGTTTGGCAGCCTTGTACCTCCATACGTACTGTCGTACAGCTTTGTGCACTCATACGTACAGTCAGATTCTGAACAAAATTTAAACTTTGCTTCCCCCCCCCCCCCCCCCCTCGTGGCTCTTAGAAGTTTCGTGGTTTCGTTTGCGGCTCTTAGGCCTGGTCGGCCTGGCCACCCCTGGTATAGACTATATAAGAGTTCCAACAACCTAACATTTCTCGTGATTTTGCAGACTTTGGTGATCTTCGGTGAGCGAGAAAACATGGTCTCTTTCGCGATGCTCAAGAACACTCCCCTGTGCGATCTTCAGCCGGTGTCCAGTGGGGATCCAGAGCAGCTCTTGGCTCTGATCTACTCGAGTGGCACAACTGGATTTCCAAAAGGCGTTATGCTATCGAGTAAAAATATTGTAGCAAACTCCTGCATCATAAGGTCTGTGTTCACGCTTTTTCAGTCCTATGTGCACTTTAACAGAGTCAAAAACTAACTATCGCAGGAATAGTTGTACATGCTTCATAGATGTATATATAATGTTTATAAGTAGAGACGACGAGTGCAGTCGTCTTGGCAGACGTGAGAGTTCACTAAAATCCGCCAACCTCATGCACTGGAGATTGCAGCCGCAAGGAGTGCAATCCCCTGGAATTCGCTGTTGTGATGAAGTCAATGAGAAGCAATGGCATAAATATGTTGTTATATACAGGCAGTGATAGATATCAATATACTTTTCCGTTAAAATTTAGAAAGGAGTTTGATAATAGAGATGTACGATTGTAATATTTTTTGTGCATGCTTGTTCGCGTGCGCGTGCGTCTGTTTATATCAGGCCTGCTATGCTGTTTGCCTTTGTAACAATTGACCTTTAATTTATCCGTTGTGAACACCAGGGCTCTGTACAGATGTGGTACAAGTTGCTCCTTCGGAGCTCACTCAGGACAAAAACACGAGGACCGGCAGAGGTATCGCGGAAGGTGGAACACCGAAACATTAGATTGCGCAGATAATTTGCGACCATCAGTGAATTTCCCGATATACAACCAACCACAATAACCCTCCGGCAGATTTCGATCAGCTCAGCTGGGATTCGAACCCGCGACCTGAAACCCCGAAGGTAGCGCTTGCCCCTGGAGCTTACGAGGCGGTTAAAGCTCAAAATCGAACTAAGTAATACTATTTGCCTGTTTTAATCATCAGCCTGTTGGTATTACAGATATCCATGCGAGCTCGCTGTGTTCACTGAGGCTTCAACACCGCGTAAACTTTCATAATAAGCGCTCAACCCGAGCATCATGGAGGGCAGCGAGGTTGCGCAGATCGACGGGGAGACGCGTCACGCTAGATAATGCTCACGTCACATCATTGCCTTCTCGTCTTGCCGGACACACAGTGACCCCAGGCATCGGTCATTAGACGGGAACGACATCGTTTTGGGAACTGCACCCCTAACGCACGTATCAGGGCTCACCATGTTCAACGTCTCGATTGCTGTCGGAGCCTGCATGGTCTTGCTTCCGGGATCCGAGCCTGGCATTACTCTTCCAGCCATCGATAAATACAAGGTGACCACTGGAAAGTCGCTACCTTTCTAATTATAGCTTGAAGCCTGCTCTCTGATCGTTTGGCATTTTCAACAAAAATCAGATATTATATACACTCTAAAAAAAGTGTATGTTGTTAGACCACTTGTCCCATATAAGACACCCCAAAACTTCAATTCGACGTACTGCGCACTGACGTGCAACCGACGGTACGAAATTTTACGATCGGCTTGATAGCAGATTCGTTCCACTCATTAAGATTATTAAGGCACGTCTCAATGACTAAAAAAATATCGTTTTTTCTTTGACGCTGACCTAATATTTTTATTGACTCTTTTATTCGTACTTTACCTCTTTAATAAGTCATATCGCAGCGTTACAAAGCCCCTTGTAAGAGTTTGGGACGTGTGTTCGCCATTAATGCGCTGTACGTCGAACTGAAGTGCTGGGGTGTGAGACGACGCCCCTTGTTGTCGGGTGTAGTTCGGTATAATCTTGCTTATTTTGCCATTTAATATATATTTGAAATTCGAGATAAGCCAATGAAGTTTGAGTCGGACATAGCAGGTACCAAGAATCTCTGCTTTGGTAGAATGGTGGACAATGGCAACGGGGGTGATTTCGCACGGTAAGAGCAGCTAACGTTTTGTTATCACCCACTTGATGGCTCGTGTCTTTATCGCCATACAGACATTTGACAACAACAATACGCATAACATAGATATTGGCGCCATCATCTTATCACTCGAAAACATTTCGTTTCGTAATTCCGCTTAAAGGGCAACTCCGCTTCATTTTTGATATATAGAAAACTATGTAGCCCTCTTCAGTATCATATAGGAAGACCCCACGTCAAATATTACGATCTAATTCCGTTTATATATTTAATAAACTGGCCAGCAAACCTTCAAGCGAGCCAAGTTAGCGAAATCTGCCAACTCTAGCGTGCGGCGCGAGGCGCAGTCATCAGCGCAGTCAATGCCACGGAGTTGGAGCGGCCAACGTTGAGCCACTACGTCAGAGGCATGACACGTCATTCTCACGTTTTGCTTGTTTTTACTTCTCAGAGCGAAATTGAACGATGACGTCATGAGTTTCTCCTCCCGGTGTTGGCTGACCGGGCGTTCACGTGATCACCGTAACACGGATGCGCTACTTTGCGCTGCCCTGCGCGCTTATCGGTCTGTTTCTCCGCTCCCCTTCTCTTTCGTCTTCTCCCCTTTCCCCTCTCCCCCAGGCCATCACCGTCCACGCCACGCGAAGCGACCTACCCGCGTCCAATAAAAACGAAAAACAAAAAAAAAAAAAACCTTCCCGCGTCGCGTGTTCTGTTTCTCGCTCCCTCCCGAACGTCACAAGACCACGTGGTTCGACGTGACGTGCCATGCCTCTGACGACCCGAGACCGATGTTGCCTGACGCAACCGAAGTTTCGGTTTCGGTATCTGCTGATGTTTAAATTAGGATTACACAAATAATATTACACATTTCGCGAATCCGAAGACGTAGAGTTGTTTAGTAGTGCTTTGTGAATGTGAATCACATGGAAGCCTAAATTTTTCGGAATTGAGCGGAGTTCCCTTTAACTTCGCGGCGCAATGCGCGCTTATGAAGTATGCACGGGGGATAGACTAACATTCAGACACCTCAGCCAAAGCAAATGTCGCTAGAAGCTGGATGAGATATTTGAGTGTAAATTCTTTCGGCTGAGCTATGACTCGCATCTTTACACTACGGATTGGATCGGATATTGCCGGCTATTGGTTTCGTATGGGATGAACAGTCTATCTGCTGCTGCCAAAAGCAACAATAACTACCTTTAGTTCTTGTTCTGACGCCACCAGACCTCAACTCTTCACTTGGCGCAATCTGTAATGTTTTCGGTTTTTCGCACTGCTTCAACCGGTGGGAGGCCCGGACCATGGTTGCCGCAGCAACCATCTGGTCGGAAGTGTTACAGGCGGTCCTAACGCTCTCAGTCATAGTCAAATGTGGATGTCTGAATCAAGCCTAAAAAGCGCCAAAAACGCCTTAGCTGATAGTTGTTTCAAGCGACTGGAAATGTTTCCTTGTTATCATCCTAAAGATGCAGAGTTTCGGAGGTGTCTCTTCAGAGAAAAAGGTAATTCAATCTAGTTTTGAAACTCCCGCCGGATTTATTGACGTAGTTTGCGAAAACGCTAACGAGGTAGAGGGGCTTAGATTGATAAACCGGAGGTCCGAAAGTGGCACCCCCCCCCCCCCCCCCCCCCTTTCCCCGAGGGTCACCGCCATGTTGTATGCAAACATATTCAGAAGTCACGTCATAAAATCCGTGACGTCAACGGCAAGATGGCAGCATCCAGAGATTGCTGATGCAAGTTGGTTCAGAGGGTGGCAGTCGTGGTGTGTCGCTGGTTGTCGACAATTTTGTTCTCGGTGATCTTTGACGCAAGTGTAACACGGAAATGTGAAAGAATTATACGTTAATTATGCGCTTTTTTCCGCAAGATCGCACCGAATCAATCAGCTGTGACTCGTGAGACAGCATCAGTCGTATCGCCACAGCGGTGCTCGGAGTCACAGGCATGTTCAGGATCAATAGAACGTTTAGCATGTGATTTTCGTATTTTCCCAGCTTTGTTTAAGCGTTGAAATGTGTGAAAATTGAAGCGGAAGCTGTGCGTCACATGTAGTTCCCCATGGAAGTGTTTTCAGCACTGGGTCACCGCATAATCACAGCAACTTTTAGTGAGGAATCTCCTGCGATATCTAACATTTTATAGACCGCTTTAATAAAAGTGGGCGAAAGAGAAGAGGCGAAAGGGCTACTGGCGTTTTCCTTCTTGCTGGTGTGTTAGGGAGAGTGAAAGTCCCGGATGAGAGGCTTGGTTTGCGCTTTATTCTCTCTTTTAAACTCTGAAACTTGGTTAAAGCCAAGGCCTTGGATGGCGATAGTCCCCAGGTTATCTGGACACCATTGCTCGATTATAGGTACACGGAAAACGACAGAAAGCGTTGTATACTATACGGGGACCTCTGTAGCTTGCACGGACTCCGGCAGGTGCGGCTGCAATGTCTTTAAGCTCTGTCGTTTCCTACATTATCCCGATCTACGGCGGCAATGGGTTGCGTCCGTAAACTGAAAAGACTTTTTCCCAGACCAAATAAACAAAACTAAGTTCTTTTTCTTAAAAAAAAAAAAAAAAAAAAAAAATAGTTGGAAGTACTCGAAATGCCGCTGGATAAATTCCTAAGATTTACGATAGTTCCATAAATAAAACCGATAAGGTGAACCATATGCTCAGATACACACCGTTTTTAGCCCGTTTACCGAAAACCAACATGAGCCGCAGTTGAGAAATCCGGAAAATCAAGGTGTCGTTCGTGCATGGTGCCATCGCGGTGGCGTCTCCGACGACTTTTTCGCTCGCTGGATGCTTCAGAAGCCGGACCGACGAAGAGGCGCGAGAAACAGGGCACTAAGGGACCTTCTTCTGGATCCGCACAACCAGCTAGTCTTGAAGACAGGTGCCGCGCGTGGGACCGGAAGCCGACACTGAGCGTTCGCTCGTTCTGGCGCATTTAGTTCGCGCTCGTTGACGGAGGAAAAAGAGGGCGATTACCGTCTGACAAACGCAGTTTTTCGACGGACTAAAAACAGGTTATTTTCAAACAAACAGAAAAATACCTCTCCCATTTTCTGCACACACCCTCTCTCCTTCGTGAGCGAGGACTTGGCGTTCTCGGGCGACCCTAGACCAGCCCGTGAAACATGTACGCAGAACACACAGACACAGCAATGAGGTCACGTTAACTAAGGCCATGACAGGATCGGAACGGGAGAACGTCTCCTCAATTTTTAACTCTGGTTGCGACCGCCCAATACAGAATAGCCGGGCGGCTTCCCCGACGCATATCAATCAAGCAATCGATCAGCGTTCAGTTCAGCTTGAAACACAAACTGAGGGTTACGAAAAAAAAAAAAAACAGTGTCGCCCACTGCTTGACGGGCCTCGCCACCCTTACAAGTCAGCAGCGCAAACGCGGTACAAATAAAATATAAAGCAAATGAAAAACATATTGAGGTACACAAAGTTTTGCGCGTATTTTGCACAAGTTACGCAAAGTTGAAGTACAGACAAATTATAGAAAAGTGCTCCGGAGGGCAGAATAAGACACATAACTTGGGTGATCACATATATCCGAATTTAAAAACTTAGGCAAGATGTACCGTAACATAGAGAAGCCATAGTTCATTCTACGTCTAGGTAAAACAAAAGTGTCCTTTTTCCTGGTTGTATAAGGCGTATTGTGGGCCACAGTAGAAAAAAATATGTCAAAAAATTATAATATATTGCTATTATAGTTTTTGTAACAACACACAACTCTATATTCAGATAAATTATATACAGGCACCATTTTAAACTGCAGGTAAGCCTGCCCGACTGGCTAGTTATATGGAGTTTTTGTAATAGCACATAACATTTTCTTTTGCAAGTTCAGAAGCTTCTGAATATTGAATTCTGTGGTATTACCCCAGACAAGGAAACACTAGCTTAAATACGAATAAAAGAAAGCGTAATACAAAGTAAGTTTAGTTTGTTTTTAGGCAGAAAATGCCTATTACGCGAGGTAATTCCAACCACCTTAGAAAGGGCAAAACAGATCTCGTTTACGTGGACGTCCCATGTCATCCATGCAGTAAAACTAACACCGAGAGATTTAAAAGTTTCTACGTATTCGATAACGGTATCACTAAATACTAAGGGCTGTGGGTTCATTACAAGTTTTTATTTAGGACGAAATATTACAGCTTCAGTTTTCTATGTGTTTATTTTCAATGAGTTGACTTATGACCACCGCGCTAATAATGTCATTACTCGGTTAGCAGGTGCCAGTGAGTTGTTCAACGTCGGAGGAGGAAAAGAAAATGGCTCGCATCGTTAGCGCAAATAACGTATTTTGCAAGAGTACTAATATTGGAAATGTCATGTATATATATATATATATATATATATATTTTTTTTTTTCATGTTCCTCCGCGGGGACGAGGGCATGTCGAAGGACGAAGCGACACATAAGTAGACGAACGAAGATTAATTTACTCACAAGCACAAAAAAAAACCAGAACAGGAATAAAAATATAAGCATAAGTGAAACAACAAAAATAGAGTGGTTAATTAGCTACAGTCAATACAGTCAGTCTCGGTCGCGAGCTCAGAACACTCACAGCCTCGAGCGTCGATCTTGCCTGGGACGGAACGCGGCCTTGTCCTTCGATGTTACGGGTGTGGATCCAAGCTTGCTAGGAGCTCTGGGCCTCCCAGCACCGGTTCGATGGTGTCGCTTGACGGACCAGGTACGCGGCCTGGGTTGACAGGAGTGTTGCGAGGACACCCCTTCGCGTCCGCCTTCCGGCTCGAAGTCCCATGCTCCGGGCTTCTGGTGCGAGCAGCAGGCACCACGTCGCTCCGGCTCGATGGCGGCGAGAAGACCTGGAGCGGAGCCAGGGTTCACCAGGAGCGAAGCCTGGTCTGCCGGGAGCGTTCGCGTGTCAGCTGCCGCCCTTCAGGTTCAGTCGTCGAATGTCCTGCGCGAGCTTCTCCTTTCCCTTTTGCTCGAGCTTGCCCCCTTCTTCGTCTTTCGCTTTCACCGTCACTTCAGGAACGTGACATATATATATATATATATATATATATATATATATATATAGAGAGAGAGAGAGAGAGAGAGAGAGAGAGAGAGAGAGAGAGAGAGAGACAGAGAGACAGAGAGAGAGAGAGAAAAAACGAAGCGCAGGATGACGAAAAGTATATACGGAAGAAAACGCACCTGAGACGGTTGTTGAAGTTTTTGAAACATATTATTGGTAAAGTTGGTCGACGTTTCGGCCTGAGCCGAAAAAGGTCTGGCTCAGGCCGAAACGTGGACCAACTTTACCAATAATATGTTTTAAAAACTCCAACAACCGTCTCAGGTGCGTTTTCTTCCGTATATATATATATATATATATATATATATATATATATATATATATATATATATATATTAAACAAGAGTGGTCCAAGGATGCTACCCTGAGGGACACCATTGCCAATTTGAAGGGAATCGGAGCAAGAGTCTTTTATGACAAAATATTGTAATCGCTAGCCTAAATAAGCTTTTATATAGTTAAGGGGCTTTCCTCGTATGCCATAACGCTCGAGCTTAGCGAAAAGTATGTTATGATTTAGAGCTGGGGACTCCAAACCGCGGCCAGCGGGCCAAATCCGGCCCGCGGAGGTCATCGGACTGGCCCGTGACTGACCGCGGTCCTTTTAATGGAGCAATGTAAAGTGGATAATATCACGAGAGGGCACGCCTTACTAAATAATTTTCCTAGGGTTTTTATTATTATTATTATTTTAATGTTGCGGCGTCATTTTTTGGCGTGCGCTTTTGCGTCAGCATTAACGGGCCCTCTAGCATGCCTGCTGCTACCGGCGCCAAAGCGCGAGGAAAGAAATGGCGGCGCGACATAAATATGCGGAAAAAACAATCTACTAGGAAAATTGTTTAGTAAGGCGTGCCATCTTGTGGTATTATTCATTGGACATTGTCTACACCAGCACCACCATTTTTAGCCTTCCGCTTCATATCTGTGTAACTACGCATGGTCAAATTCCGTTACGTTCCCATGTATATTAAGGTTAGAGTCCTTTGTCGTATCTATTGCATAATGTCAGCAACAGTTTCTGTCATTCTCACAAGTCTTCTGCCTCGTGGGAACATCTCAAAGTTTCTATGAGCTTTGATTTATGCCTGGTGGGTTTTTCGGCGTCCCAATTATTGCGTGGTTTAATAAAATGAAGTGTATGTATTCATCCACCGTTGATTATATTTTTTTTATTATAACTTTTAGTTTTTTTTTTATTTATATGCCCTTTTCAGATAATTCATTTCGTTTTTCCTCATTTATAATGACTTATTTATTTACCGGCCCTCGAGACAGGGAAATATCCCCGATCCGGCCCCTTAGCCAAAAGGTTCGGAGACCCCTGATTTAGAGTATCAAATGCTTTACTGAAGTGAATACAAATACCAAGAATAAGACGTTGTGTTTCAAAACGGCTGAAAATATAATCTTTTGGGGCAAGCAAGGTATGTTTCGTCGATCTATTTTGAGTAAACGCATGCTGGCTATCGGATATTACAAAATGCTTGAAGAAATACTTATTGAGGCGGCAACGATTCCTTTGTTCTTAGCCTTTAGAAAAGAAAATGGAGGTACAGATATTGGCCTATAGTTACCGAAGTCGTTGTTTTTTTTTTCGTTTTTTTTTTTTAAATCACGGGTACCCTAGCTGGCTGCATAGCTGTTTAAAGTGTATTTTCATAAATGCTGCATTATAAATATGTGTCAGGCATGGTGTAATTATTCGCAAAGCATATTCTACCGCGCGACTTCGTATTTCATGGGAGTCATGGCTATTCGTATCTTTTCAATATTTGCAAACTGAAGGAAAAAAAAAACAACCTCATGCTAGTGAGTCGGTTCACAGGCTATTGATTCCGCCAACCTATCACTTAGAAAACCAAAAATGTTGGAATTGTAGTAACTGTCACCTACAGTCGAAAAAAAAAATTTGAATGATGTAACAAGATCTGAACTTGATAGCTCAATTCCATTAACTGTTAAGCTCGCAATCACTTTGGTATTAGTATGTCTATTCAGAAGCAGATTTAGACGCGTCTATTTATCCTTAAGGTCACTAGAAAAATTATCACCAAGGAAATTATTATGATAGACGTTTTTAGCCAATTTAATTGGTCTGTTTAGTCGGTTGCGTAAGGGGTTATACTCTGCTAGCACGGTAAAATTTTTTTTAATAAACAGTGCAAATAATTTTTACTTTCTTTTTAACGAGTCTAACCAAACGTCTAGTCATTCAGGATTTATGCGCACTTTTGTATGGTGTTATTTCTACAGTGGAAACGCATTCATTATATAGTGATGTGAAGAGCTCTAGAAACCTTTAAAAAGCATCATCTGCAGCGGCCTCGTTGTAAATAGGGCTCCAATCCCCCAAGGAAATGCGACTCTCAAAAGGCCGAGTCTTTTCTGAGACATTAGCTGATGTCTCATTTTAACAATATCGTTCCAACAAATTGTTTTTTTTTTTTTTTTTTTTTTGCACACAAAAGGACAGGTAGGTGATTCGTGAAATCGGCGAGAATATGACCGGAAAAAATTGCCTTGTTATTATTAGTAATAATAAAATATAAAATAGAAGTTGTAATGCGTGTTGGACTATTAATTAATTTTCGAAAACCCGTGGAATGAAGTGTGACTCACAATTGCTGCTGTATTGGGCTGTTCTTACCTATATCAATATTAAAATCGTCGGCTATGATAGACAAATAGTTCTAGAGCTAAATAAAAAAAAGTTTCACGTTCAAATATCTAGAAAACTTCGCCGAAGTTCCCATGAGGTGGAATTGATAGGCAACCGGAAATATATTACGCCCAGATTTCACGGTAAGCATATCAATATCACAGTTGGAAAGAAAGTGCTCAGATAGCATATCACAGATATAGCTAGATACGCCCCCGCCACGCTTTTCTATGCGATTGATATAAAAAGAATTATACCTCGGAATACACAGAACTTCACTATCAGCCCGATACCAAGTTTCAGACAAGAAAATTACATCGAAAGAACACGAAGAACGCGTTAGATCGTCTAAGAGAACAGTTAGCTCATCAACCTTATTCATGGCAAACTGCATTTTAAGGTGTAGAACTTGAAAATATGTATTCGTATCTAGCGCTAGAGATGTTTAAAACTGAGTAGGTGTACAACGAGGAGTGTCAACCATGAGAATATAAAGAATCGAGTACTAAATCTATGAAACAATGGCGCCATTTACATCACTTTGGACAAGTCAGTCAGGGAATAGATCCGGAGAACATTAGAGACGTCTGTCTTCCGTGCGAAAACAGCGACATTCCTTGTCCACACATGCTTCCAAGTGACTTCTTTATTTGTAGAAATCGTAGCACCAAGAAGCTGTTTATTGTCTGGCGTTAAATGCTCATCGACACAGACGCGCTGGTCTGGTATTTCTAACCCGATTCTAGAGGTAGACAGTTTCAGCTTCTTGGCAGCTGCCAGGAACAGGTTGCGCTTTGACCTAGACATGAACCTGACAATTATGTTTATTCAGTTTTTTGTTGTTTTTTTCTGGTTCGAACACTATGGGCGATGTCAATGTCAGCGAGGTTAAGTGGGACTTGTATAGCCTCTGCTATTTTTATCCATGTGGTGTGATCTTACTTTGACAGTGGCAGGCAGGCCCTTAATCTCAGCGCTATTCAACCGGCTGTATTGTTCCAACTCAGAAATCCGTGCTTCAGCTTTCATCAACTTTTCTGTTGGGGTGTTATTGTGTTTCTTTAGCTGGTCCGTTGCTGGTCCGTTAGGAAGAGTAAAACAACCCGATGAGAGGCTTCACCGGTGTTGGGTGTATGCATTGGCCGAACTTCGTTCGCGCTTTCTTCTCTGTTTTAAACTCCCAAACCTAATTAGAGCCACGGGCTTTAATGGCGCTAGTCCCCCGGTCATCGGGAGACCATCGCTCGGTTATAGGGTGCACGAATAACGACAGAAAACGTCGAATACTCTCCGAGGACCTGTGTTGCTTGAACGGAACTCGGTAAGTGCAGATGCAATGAATTCAAGCTCCATCGCTTTCCACATGACCCCGATTTCCGGCGGCAGTAAGTTGCGTCCCTAAACCGAAAATATATTTTCGGTTTAGGGACGCACCCGGCGGCGGATATAAAAATTCAACTAAGTGTTGTAGCTGATAAAATCGAGTCAGGGTCACCACCACTTCCAAATTTCAATATTGAAATAAATTCAGTTACAAAAATTTACAAGCTGAAACAGTAATTATCACGGGAATACTTGCACGCACCTTGCGAGCGTACCATATATGTTTATTGATGGTACCGCGTTAAGTGCGGTGCGCGCCCCATTCGCATAATGTTCCGAGGACAGTCGAGAAGATGTCATTGGGAAAAGTCTTTTCGCTTTAGGAACGCAACCCACTGCCGCCGGAAATCGAGGTCATGTGGAAAGCGATAGAGCTTAAAGACATTGCAGCCGCACCTTCCGTGTTCGGTGCAAGCGACACAAGTCATCGGACAGTATTCGATATATCTTCTTTCGTTATTCGTGTACCCTATAACCGAGCGATGATGTCCCGATGACCGGGGGCTGTCGCCATCAAAGCTCGTGGCTTTAATTAAGTTTAGAAATTTAATAGAGAGAAGAAAGCGCGAACAAATTTCGGGCAATGCACAGAGCCAATACCGGCGAAGGCTCTTCATCCGGGACTTCCACACTTTCTAACGAACCAGCAAGAGGGAAAGCGCCGGTAGCCCTTGCCCCTTTTTTCTCTCGCCCTCTTTCAGTAATACGGTCTATATATTATCCTCCACAAGAGAAAGGGATGGAAATAATTCCCTCTCTCCGGCAACGGATGAACTGCTTTTAATCTCTCCGGGGGCAGGGGTTTGGAGTGGAAGGAATATTAACATGCCCGCACATCTGCTTTAGTTTGAATTTACACTTGAAGATGACTCCTACGTCGAAGCGTGAAGCGAGCAACTTGAGGTGATATGCAGTGCTATGCGTGTACGGAATGACAGCGAATTGTTTTTGGCGTGGTCGAGGTGTAGAGGGAGCTGTGTTGTAGCAGGTAAAAAGACTCTTTAGAGTATTCCCCAGGTCTTACTTGTATCCCGCTTTCATCATAGTCTATCTACCTGGAGGCTGACGCTGTGTGTGGCGAGATTGGAGCAGGACCTGGTCTAATTTCATAACCATTTTTAAAGGGATAGGAAACGAAATGACGTGAGGGCGAGCCCTCTGAACTTTGCTTCAAAGTCAGCCAGCGAAACACGCAATGCGTATTGTGCTCGTGACGTCAATAGTTCATGCACGGTCAAGGGCATTCTAGTTACGATCCTTGCAGATTGGTGGCGTCAACGCGTGTCAATCTCTCCTAGTAGTCATATCCGTGGGCGAGCGCTTCAGGTTGCTGCGTTGAAGCTTTCTTCCGCAGTATGATCGCTCGCGATAGAAATGCATGTGTCAAAGCCAGCAGCGCGGTCTAGCTCGCGCTTGCAGCTTTGGCGGCAGTCGCAGGTTATTGGCAAACGGAGCATAGTAAACGCGTCAGCCTTCTCCACCAAGTCATATCCAGGACTAAGTAACTCCACAAGTGAGCCATACTGCCGTGAACTGGTGATGCTTCTTAGGAACTCAAGACGTCGCGGCAATACAACGGAGCGTTACAGACCGCCATTAGACGCAGTTTTGAAATTTGTTCATTCGTTTTAAATTCAGGTGTTTTTTTCTTACTTCTGTGCCTGGAGTCAAGAAACACTAGCCTAGCCTTCTGTTTCTGGGCTGCCGGCCCAACATAGACCACATCTAAACAAGGAAATAAGGGCAAGACATTTCGTTTCCGTAGCCCTTCAAAATGTATCCGAGCGATATCGGAATTCATCCGAGGTCTGAGCAACGCAGGCCCGGTTCTGTTTTTCTCATGGCAATATCTCCGCCGAGTGACGGCGTAATGCCCCCTTTTCCAAGGTATTTTCGTGTTATACCTACGTGAGAGACCAAGCTGAACTCTCAAGTCGCTTTTTAACGGCTTCATATTACGGCTCCCGCATCTGAAATCAACTCGCTCCAACGTTAACTTGCTCGGACAAACAACAACGAACAACGCATCCGACAAGCCCCGGCCCACTTGGGGCAAACACTGCCTTGGTGCTGCCATCTTGACTTTGACATGACGTATTTGGTTTGGTCACGTGCCGAGTATTCATAGTTGAGCATTATGGCGGCGGCCTGGGATTGGGTGAGGAATGGTCACTTCGGTGTGCGGACCGGAATCCGATTTATCGCTCTAAGCCTTTTTACTTGGTTGGAAAAGGCGCACCTCCTATCTTTGTGGATGACCTCGAACCGGAAGTGCATTTTAACATTCTCTCTTTCCCTCTCACTAATAATAGCAGCAGACGCCCCGTGCTTGGACGTGCTCATCATCTGCGTTCCAAAAACGTGCGACTTTTCAGTGTCTGTTCGTTTTTTAATACTGTTTTGCTTCATGTTTCTAAATCGTCTTTTGAAGTGATAAAGGGGAAAACTACGTGTTTCAAACCGGTAAGCGACAATAACGACAACCCGAATTCCTTGGTCACTGGATAATTACTCTCAAAAGTTTCACGAGTTATCCGGTCAGGTACCAAAAGAACAAATTATATTAAACTGAAAGCCGTCGGGAACAATATGGGAGCACCCTTGTAACCGTTCTTTCCTGTGCGCGCAGCACAAATATTCTGTTTTTTGTTTTTTTTTTCTAACGGGATATGGTTAGGGAGCTCTTGTAGAAGAAAAGCCGATGTAGGTTGCGTGACGGAAAAATCCTGATTGGTCGATAGGGCTATGACGTCACAGCCACTTGATCTCGCGCTGGAACTTCCAACAACCCACAACGCTCACTTGAAACGTGACGTCACGCTTTGAAATGGAACTGATTAAAAAAACATAACATGTAATTCGAATTAAAGGTCGCCGCATGTCCCACATGATTTTACTTTACAAAGTGATATATCAGCTTTAAAGAAAATTTAAAGAATTTTAGGTGGTATTCGATTGCGGCCTTTCGGTTGTGAACCAGACACGCTGACTAGGCCATATTCGCCGTACTTCCCGCTCCCTCGCAGGAAGAGCACGACAAGTGAATGTGGAGATGTGGTCGAAGTTCTTGCTGGGAAATGTGCGTGACCGTCTTTTAAGGCAGAAGCCTTAATTGTCCCATTGAACGACAAATCGGAGTAAATGGCCATAAAATGTGATTGAGCAGCACGCGCCGCTCAATCGTATCCTCAAAGACGTCCCTCGTCCTTGCGGTTATCCTAGAAGTCGTCCTAGACCTCTAGGACGACCTCACTTGTTAAAGTACGTAAGAAAACAAGCCCCAGGCAGCACGAAACGTCGTGGAAACGTCGAGAAAAGATCACTGACGTCCGTGACGTCCCGCGTGACTTCGATCACGTTTTTTCTATGTTGAGGTGACGTCCTTGTATAACGTCCCATTAGAGTCCAATCAGTGACTTTGTGACGACGTTGTATATCAACTCAAACGTCGTCAACGTTCCCACGACGTCGATGCACGACGTTCAGGCAACGTCCACCGATCGCGTTTCTTTGACGTTGAAGCGAAGGTCATAAATGACGTTCCATTATCGTCCTCTCCGTGACGTGCTGGCGACGTCATGCTTCAACTTCTACGTCGTCATTGTCGCCACGACTTCAAGACAAGACGTTTCAGCAGCGTCCAACACTCACGTTTCTTCGACGTTAAAATAAAGTCCATAGTGACGTTACGTTATTGTCCCGTCACTGGCGTTTCAGCGACGTCGCGTTCAGACCTCACTGGCGTAAAGGTTATACAGGATGTACTTGCAACGTCGACCACTCACGTTTTGTTCAACGTTGAGTACATATTTAAATTACGTTCCATTTTTGTCCTGTCATTGACGACCTGGCGATGTCATGCCAGAACCTTTGTGTTGTGTTTTTTTAGCTTTTACTGCTCCATCTCCAGCCGCAGAATCACGTATAATACGCGTTCACTGTTAAAAGCATAATTACAGCTGTGGTCAAGGTGACACTGCTCAAGAGCCGCAAGCAAAACTTAATTTTTGAGAGCTTGAGTAATTTATTTATTTATACATTAATATATTTATTAAAATGTACTATTAATTGCACATGGGATTACGCTAGGGAGGGCATATTCAAAACTCAATGTACACTGAAGGAAACAAAATAATATGATGGCATGTTGGGAATATTATTCCTTTTACATGTGCTTGTTATATTTATGGTGTGCTTAAAAAATTGTTACGGTTTTAAAGAGCCGGTGCAACGATATTCAGTAGGAAGGTCTTTCACTTTAAACGAGCTTACTGGCACTAGTAGGGCTCAAGGATACTAACACGCAACGCCACTGGCCAAGAAATTCCTTTGTTGCGGTGTAAATTCAAAAACAAAAGCGAGCGTTTAATTTAATCTCTCCTTCGCGAAACTTGATGACATAGCTGGGCGGTAGCAGTACCGCCCGGTGACGATATTTAAATGCGGCTCATAAATTGGATCCGAGCATTGCGTAGGCACTGGATTTGGGCTCGTGATAATCGATAGCTCGAGAAGCATTCGGGTAGTGCGCCTGTGTCCAATCGCTGGGATGACGACTATACCCGAGCCATAACAATGTCTGGAACTCAGCGCGTGTCCTGTGCCTTGCCGACCCAAGCACGTGGCTATGATCAGCATTGGCGCATATTATCGGCGCCAGATCACGTGGCCGCTTGGCCTTGCTGCGACTTGAGGGGGTGAACGCTGCTCGTTTTTCTTTAATTTTTTTAGGACTTCGATTGCGTGTGGTAAAAAACAAATGGGTGCTTCACAGGTCATTCACGCAAGTGATGCGTTCTAACCGGTATCTCCGCAGAGTACAAAAATCGTTGCATCGTCCCTAAATAATAAATAAATAATTTGCGAAGTCAAGCCCATGGCGTCTACAACGAATCGAATTGTGCCATTCTTGTTTTTTGCACGCGCGTTGTCGTCTTCCTTGGGTCCTGGGACGCGCCGAAGCCGCGTCGCCACACTATCCCCTCTCCATGTGATTTCAGGCATGCATCATTTCCTAGGAGCATCCATACTGCTCCGCGACCACCTGGAATTGTTTTAAGGTTCGGCAATTTCTCTTCGTGTTTTGTTGCCCATGCTCACTTGCGCACAACCACAAAATTCGCATCAACATCACAGTGCATTCACAACACCAACTTCTAGCACATTAGTGCTTTCAGTAGATCGGGGCGCAGTTTTTTTACGTGACTGTCAAAACAGATCTTGCTTTCTTTGGCACTGATGACGTACCCAAACGAAAATCGCACGCCGGCACACACTATATCGGAGCAGAATTTCACTGCACACTTGCGCATTTCCGAACGCTACTCCAAGAAATAAAATGCCCGGCAATGACGAAATCCGGTAGATGCTGTCAACAAATTTTGCACTCATGATGCCAACCTTTGAATGGCCCAGATGACGGTCCAAAAAGCGTTCAAGTCCAGCCCGCACCTACGTGTCGGCAAAAAGAAAAAAGAAAAAGAGAAAAAAAACAGGGCCGGCGTTACCGTGACGCGAGAGAGAGGGGGAAAGGCTGGCAGAGGGGATGCCAGTGGCATCCCCATAGCGATGCGTCGGGAAAATCGTCAGGAAGAGTGCGAGAGAGAAAAGTGGGGGAAGATAGTGGCAACGAATAATCGACAAGCGTTAGTTCCGGTTGCCCGTATTTTCTCAGTGATTCCCAAAATATTTCACTGAAGGCTGCTTGTCGCCGGGATTTTTTTCGAGTCTGCATACAGTGGAAGTGCTGCGATTCGATTTCTCTATTAGCCCCGAGAAGTTCGCGTGGCGCCCCCTTACGGCAAACCGGGGTGACGTCACGGCGAGGAGAGAATTTTTCCCCGGCTCGCCCCGCACGCCCTGTAAAGGCTGTGACGACGCCAGCTGTTGGCGCGCTCGTTTCTATTTAATTTTCTTTTTGCGTGTTTTTCGTCGGAAGTGTAAATTTTTTTTTTTTATGTGCCTTTATTGAGGTATGGCCTGTAGCTACAGGCGAAACTTGAACCAACATTTTAAGCATGGTTGACAGGAAAGAAATATGGCCACAATTGCAGGAGCATCACTATAGATTTACATCTGGCACAATAGGTGCTGCTGATGGTCTGAATGAATTGGCAGGTTATGTATGATATTTTTTGTTTTGTATCTCCGTTTTTAAACAAGATCGCCGAAGCAGAAAAGCTTAATGCTGCTCGGGCAACATGCTAAATACAGTCTGGGCCATGGGGAGAGAATCACAAGTAAGACAGCCCAAGTGCAGGGGCAAAGTAAAAAAAAAACAAGGACCATATTTATTATATACATTGTTCGCATTTGACCTTTGCTGGATTCGGATAGTATTTCAATGGACTACACGGGTGATATCTGTGGACTTGTTTATATCAATCCTCAAGTAATGTATAACAAACGTAAGCGAAGGTGTCTAGCTCGTTTTTAGTCCCTTAAGCCCTAAAATTGAGATTTACTTGAATCGAATTGTCCTGAAGCTAAAATACCAGAAGCTTTTCTCACGCAGACTGTCGCCCTTCACAGGTTCCACATTTTCTGCTACTAGTGCTGCATCTACCACTGGACAGACGTTCAAATGCTTGCTTTTACTCCTGTTTTCCTTTGTTGTCAGAGAGTCTAGCTGTAGGGAGTTTGGTGGCTGAGGAAGCTTTTGGTGACCTGCAGCAGTGTCTCTTTTAATTGGAAATGACAATTCAGACTAAACGGTGTATTTTCCGAATACCCAAGGCTGGAATAAAAAAATATCAGGAAAAAGTATAAAATATTCCAAATCACGGCTCTATTGCCGTGCATATTTGGCAGTTCAATACATATCATACAGACAACTGGGGGCGATTCGGCCGTTTTTGCTGCTACCATACAAACTAATTTCCAGTAATTGTGCATCTTTTAAGAAATATGCCTGCATACGTGTATAAACTATATAATTAATTTACGAATAAGCTACATTTATGTAAAACAACCCTGTTCCATGAGCACTTCAAAGATAATCAGACACATGGCCTTTAAAACATCTGCGAACCAGCGTATGCAGAGCGGCAGCGCAAATTTGGAGTCCCGAGCTAATTTGCCGACCACCCAAAGGCCCATGATATAAATGCCACTTCAAATGCCTTGAAAGCGGGATGTAATATCGTCCTAAATCATGAACATTCAGGGGACAGAATTCCAGCGTCTGAAACACTTGCGCCACCGCTCCACCGATCCTTCGCGAAATTGCCTTGTGTCGTTTGGACGAGCGGGGAGGTTCATCGGCCGAATTGCCTCCGCCGATAGCTTTCGGGATTTGTAACCCAATTTTAAAGGTAAAGGGGACAAGCAGGCTTATAAAATGTACGGACGCACATTAATATTGGCCTAACTCAAGGTCTTGTACACCGGGTAAACGAGGTCCAGCTCCTCGAAGAGCTTGCGGCACACAACGCCAAACCAGGGAACCGGCTCTGGGAAGCAAGCCGATGCGAGATCGTGGAGCGGAGTCATCGCCCTGACGTCACGGTACGCCTCACCCAATCAGGGCGCGGCGACCGCAGCGACGCTTGTGCTCGCTCTCGGTGCTAATAATGCTATCCAGACTGAGCCGCTCAAGTCGCCTCTATGAAGAAGTCGGTGATCGCCCAAAACGCCGACGTGTTCAGTCATGGCTCGCGGACCTTTTTCAAGGCCATGACGCTTCACACGTTGAATCGTACTACTGCTCTGATCAAGGTGCCTGTGAGGATGTGAATGACGCCCCCCAGAAAAGAAGCGGCAGTGCAGATAATGGCGCGTCAAGTCCAATCTCCCATCAGGGCCCTTCAGACGCCTCCGACGATTCCATGGATTCAAGAACGCCCAGCGGACGGGGTCCCACTTCTGAAATCATTTCCGCGCTCGCAGCTGGAGGACCAGCTATGTGCGATGGGGTGGGTAAAGCACGCGCGTCAGCGGATTAATCAGAAGCAGAACAAGGTAAGCGTTGGAACATTCCACGCAGCGTGACATCGTCCCTTGTTCATTTCTTTACGTGAATTTTTTTGTTTTATATACTTCTGGCTGGCACATCCAGGGACGTCTTTTGGCGGCGCACCGTATTGCATCTCGTGTCTGAAAATGCTAAAATAAACAGTTCGCACAAACCTGCGTTTTAGTTACTTCCTTCGTACTTGCATGAGAGCAACTTGCCTTCGCAATAATACTCGACAGTACATTTTCCTTTAATGAGGAGGGGGGGGGGGCCCTTCCCCACGACGCCTGGGGAACGTAATTTGGAATGGTTTCTCGACGTTCTATGAACGCCGTTGGTAGTCCGGATGTCGTACCCACACGTATCATAAACGTCGAGGGAGGACGCACCGGCCCACTGAGACGTGCATGTGACGTGTGGCAAACGTCATTGGGAACGTTTTCTCGACCTTCTGTGCACCTTTTCTCGCGGACATTTAAAGGTTTTATCGACGTCGAAGAAAGGTAACGTCCGGACCTTCGACGTTGTACGACGTCACGTTACAGACGTCTTCGACGTTCTTTCGACGTTTTCTTCACGTTTATGTGCTTCCTGGGGCGGTGTCGGCCTCGTTGTCGTTATGCCCGAAAGATGGTAATAAAATACGTCAACAAGCGTCATCAGCGTGATGTCATCGAGCGTCATTATACCTAATCACCGTGATGTCACCGCCGGAGTACCATGTGCAAAAGGTGCGCTTCGGACTTCATCTGTGCTGATTATGTGCTTCGTGCGATGGACTGTGATGCCGCCGTGGCTACATCTCCGGCAAATACGCCACAGCCTCCCTAAGTGTCCTCCCTTAGGCGTCGTTCTCGACGTCGTCCTAGACGTCGTGCTACAGGCATCGTTCTCGACGTCGTCGTAGACGTCGTCCTTAAGGTTGTCCTAGTGGTCGCTTTAGAAGTCGCCCGAGACGTCGTCCTAGTGCTCGCCCTAGAAGTCGTCCTAGATGTCGTTCTTGACGTCGCCCTAGAGGTTGTTCTTGGCGTCGTCTTAGAGGTCGTCCTAGACGTCCTCCTCTAGGCGTCGTTCTGGACGTCGGCCTAGACGTTGTCCTAGATATCGTCCTTAAGGTCGTCCTAGACGTCATCCTGGACGTCGTCTTTGACTGACTTTCGCCTTCATACACGAAAGCAGTCTTAAGTGTACTCGTTTGATTTTTTTTTTCTTTTAGGCGACTGTGATGTTTCAGTTTCCGACCTACATCCAAAAGCTGGTGAAGAGTCCCCTTTTGGAGAAGTACGACGTCAGCAGCGTTCGGATTCTCTACTGTGGTGGCAGCTCAATGCCATCTGTTGTCGTACGCGCCGTAAGAACCAAGCTTAATATCAAGGCCCTAAGACAAGGTAACCACACTCTTGGTTCATGAGAGTTTTGCCGTGTTCGTGACCGTCCTAAATGTTTCGCAGTCCTGATCAAATGCGAAACAAAATGTCATGCATGGCGTTTATTGGCTGTATATCTGTTCCCGAATCTAGTTATTACCGAAGCTTGTGCGAATCCCATGCTTAAATGCGAAAGCTATGCTATTTAAGCTTGTGCGAATCTGCCACAAATCTAGTCATGAAACAAATTATGTACTACAAATTCTTCGTAGAGATTTAAACGTATTCGGGGTGTATATTTGCTAATTCTGGGAGCTCTACCCATAAAAACAATTTATGTTTAATTATGTCATTAATATAGATAACAAATATTAATCTGATGTCCTAGCATGATTAAACAGATGGATTCGCTTTTTCCGTTCATTAGCTTAAAAACGAGGCCTACGAAGACCCTGTTTGCTCGTGTTTGTCGGACCTTGGAAAGTACGGGGGAAGGGGGGGGGGGGGGATGTTAGCGTAAAACGTACACTACTTCCTTTTCCACCTCCCGTCTCCCTCGTACGGTATGACCAACACTGGCAAGCCCAATGCCATCAGCTTCATCAAGTGATATCAGACCTACAGTGTGCTTGACGAAGTATCTTAGCCATGGAAGCTTTGCCTGTTTCCCACTTTGGCTATCATGATATAAAATGAGGTCACACTTACGCAATTATACAAAACGTATAGAGTGGGAGTGATAACTTATGAAACAATTATGATTCACTTGGCAATAATTAATAAAAAAACTTGCAAATTATTTTTTCTTGTGCGCTTGTTTAAATGAACTAAGCGTTCATTCAAACCGACTCAGTTTTCGCTTAGACGTTTATTAGCTACTTTGTTACACTTGGAAGCAAACGTTTACCCTTGACCATAGGACACTGATATTACTTAGATCCTAAATTATTGATTTATGGTCACAATGAGGTGAAGGTTAGGACGCTGCTTTATTTCGTCTTATTTAAGTGACAAAGAAACAAAACCACGTGTGAAGAATACAAACGATAATTTGTCATCGATTTAAATATAGTCGAAGCGGATGACGTTATCACAGTTACAAAGAACTCACCACACCGGGCTGAATATCCGTCCTCAGGGACACTACCTTCAGCTGGAGGAAGGGTAAATTAAGTAATGCGAAGGCAATTTCCGAAAGGCTGTAATTTCGACCGGCGACAATAGCGTTGTTACCATCGTACTCACTTACAAGCCATTCATACCTTCGTACCCAGGGTACGGATTGACAGAAACCTGTGGAACAGTATCACTCACCCCTTTCAACTCCGAAGATGCTGAAAGTATAGGCAAACCTCTCGCGATGACACGCATGAAAGTAAGTAGACCTTTCATTTTTTTTTTTTTTTTTTGCAGTAAGAAAAAGTCACTTTTTTTTCTTTAACAGGTGGTGGACGTGAATACAGGAATGAAGCTAGGACCCTGTGAGCACGGGGAGATACGCGTAAAGGGACCAACTTGCGTGAGCGGATACCTCAACAATCCGGAAGCCACCGCCAAGCTGTATGACTCGGAAGGGTTTCTTCACACTGGTACTGAAATTTTCGTAGTGAGTTGAGTAGCTGTACACAACAAGAAATTTGTTGCGTCTAGTTTTACGCAAAGCAAGTCCTTGGGAGAGACCATTTATATTCGTAAAGATGAACGTCGTTTGGATGATTCCCATGCGCCCACAAATGATACCGTTTATTCCATGCCAGTGATTCAATGCTTCGAAAATAATTTTACAATCCGGTTATGACAAACTGAAGTCCGAACGCATGTCCGAGGCACAATGTATACTGTTCAATCAAACGTTGCGTCTACTACAGTGTCTTAAGGCAGAGTTAATGCTATTTCAGGAAGAACGGACAGGAGCACTCCGGTCAAAAACGAAACAAAAATAAATTACTGGTATCGCTTTAGTGGCACAAAATGTGATCACAGCCGAAATATTACGTCAAAGTGAAGCCGGGTAATCCACAAAATCGATTTTAAAGAAGCGAACAGCTACTTTTTAGCCGACAGCAAGCGGGTTAGCTTTTTGTCAAAAAACACTGGCGCAGCAGCCTTGTGACGTCAGATCGCGGCCACACGGCTGTTGATCAGTGCTACCATCCCTCTAGCAGATAGTTTCGGTTTTGCTATTGACGCCCGAAACCAAACTTTGAGCCGTGATATGTATAAACTAGACTCAATATCGAAAACAAATTATATTTTACCTTGTAAGTTAGGGACACTGGTTGAGCTAAAAACAGTCACAAACTCAAATAAAAAAAAAAAAAATAGTGATTAGAGTTTTTCAACAACGACCATCCATAGACTAAGCTCTGTAGTCCAGCAGCAATCAAGGTTCGGAAGCGCCTCTGGCGAGAAAATTTACTATTTTTCGGTCGCGTTTCGCCTGCTTTTGGTTGCACTTCAATGCGCTTTTTCACGTTGACCGGCCACTAAGCAGGCAGAATTGAATTGGGGGATAAAATATTGGAAAATTGACATCGAAATCAAGAAAGGTACTTGAAAAGTATATATTTTTTATTGGACAAGGCTAGCTCCGTTTTTATTTTCAATATATTACCTGTTTTTTTTTTTTTTTTTTAGATGCTCGATCACCGCGGGTGAACAGAAGCCGACGCAGGCTTGTAAATGACCGTGACTATAGTCGGATGCAACCTAAGAACAATCTTTTAGCTCCACCCACAAGCGCATTGCGCCCATCTGAAGTGCCTCCGCCGTCGAGAAAGTAGTTCGCTAGCAACGTTGCTTTTTCTTCCTTCAGGAAACGTGTCTTAAACTACTACAATATGTATTTAATTCATTCAGGACATTTAAATAAGTTAGAACACGTTTTTTTCAACGAAATAGCTGTTTAGTAAAGAAAGCAAGTCATGTTCAATGTACCGTCTTCCCAATTCATTTTCTGTCCAAGATACTGTCTAACATACCGTCTAACATACCTCTCAGCAGTGCTAAGCCTCGCGCCCGCTTCGAAATTTTCGTTGGCGATAGCGTCGCTGGATTCTCACGTTGTCGCGCAAAAACTGCTGCAAACGCAAGCCGATACCATGAAGATTTCGTGGCGTACCCTCGGGCACGTAAAACACGGTGCAAAAAAGCAGAATAATTGTCACGAGAAACTAGCGTCGCGTTGCTAAGGCCAGCAGCCATGTTGAGCTTTTTTTTTTCTTCAAAAGGATCGCGATTGGTCCACGGAATCGTGACGTCATGAAAACGATTGGCTGGCGTTTCTCGGCGTAGGATTACATTTTCCTCTGAGAGGCATTTCCGGTTTTTTCTTAGCTTGCAACCGACTATAGTGCGCGATCGAACGCAGCATGTTGCGCCTTGCGCTCGATGGAAGCATCAGATGGTCGCGCTTACGGGCGCGTTCGTACTCCCTGGCTAAAAAAAAAAACAGGTCAATTGTCTTTTTCGGAAATATGTGGTGCCCTCAGCATCTGCTTTAGCCATTGTATTTAACTGCTTATATGATGCGTGAAGCATCACAATGCTTTACGCGTTGTGACGTTCCAATGGACTGCAGGTGAAATTATCCAAGGAGCAAAGACGAAGTTGACATTGGTTTAACGACTCGGGATTTCAGAACGCGGAGAAGGCAGAAGGGAAGCCAAACAGAGTATGTGTGACGACTCCTGGATGACCCTATGCCGAGCTAAAGTGCTCCCTTACGCATTCCTTAACGTTGTAGTAGCAGGTACGGCTTTCATATCAGTTATAGGGTGTCACAAAAAATATTTTACGCGCTAAAATGGCTCGGAAAACTGGAAAACTTAGCGGATCTTGTAGCAGCTTTTCTCAAAAATGTCTTTAACTGGTCACATGCTTGAGAACAACGGAGCAGCCTCGCGCTCCGCCTTATATAGGGTCCGTTTCTCCCTCACTCCCCGCCAGGGCAGCCAGTGCGATGCAGCAACCCGCCGTCAAGTGCGATGCAGCAAAGTCCGCCGTCCAATGCGACGTAGCCAAAGTTCTCCGCAGTTAGGCCATGCCTCTCTCCCTTTCCCGAGCGCACCAACCACCACGCACACACACACGTCCCGCTAACGTCACGGGCGCGTTGAGACTTGTTGCCGCAGGCTCCGTCACGCAGGCGACGGTCCCGGACTCGTCGGGACTCGTTTCGCGCAGGCCCCGACAAGCGGGCGACGGTCCCGGACTCGTCTTGACTCGTTTCCGCAGCGTTGAAACTGGGAAGAAGGTCGCCGAAGGTTCCTTTCTTAACACCACCCATCATGAAGTGGGTGACAAGGTTTGCGCAAGACGGGAGCATGACAAACAAGTCTGCGAACCGTGTAGAAACGTCGCCGAAACGAAGACAGAAGCAAGCCGTTCACGACGGTTTTAAAGCGGAGCCTTACCTTTCGATCAGGTGTGCTGCTCGTCAGCTCAGCCTTATAGCCAGAACTTCGTGTGGCGCGTGGTTCGCCGGCGAATGTACCCTTCAAAGCGAAGCTCCTACACGAACTGAACCCGGAGGACTACGCATGGCGAGTGCAGTTTTGTGAGGACGAGGTGGCGCGGATTCAGGCCAACCCCAGCCACCTGCATTTCCTCTTGTTCACGGACGAGTCTGTTTTCCATTTGGACGGCCGCGTCAACAAGGAGATCTGCAGGTTGTGGTCTGGCATGAACCCGCACTGGCCGACGGGAGGCACTCACTTGACCGAATGACGTTTTAGCGAACGCCCACGTTTCATCGAACGACACTTTAGCGAATAGTCGGACGCCGCGAAGTGGCGTTTTCGGGTGGGCCAAGTGAGTTCATATTTTTGTAATGAGTTGCCGCAGACTGTCGCCACGAAGCGGCGTAAAGCGCAGCGCGACGGATGGGTTAACGCGCGCCCCCGTTATTCGCTAAAACGACCATTCGCTCAAATGTCGCCATTCGCTAAAATGTCATTCGCTCTTGTGATATGGACCCCTGGCCGACGGAGCATGCTGTTCACTCGCCGAAAATCGTCGTGTGGTTTGGCATATGGCGAGAGGGTGTCGTCGGCCCGTCCTTTTTCGATTCGACGGTGACCGGTAACACGTACCTCAAGATGCTAAAGAAACAAATTTTGCCAGAGCTGGAAACTGCACATATGCGACGTGAAGTTTGCATATTTCTATAGGATGGGGCCCTTCCCCACTACGCGAGCAATGTGAGAGCCTGGCTCAAGAACAAGTTTCCCGGCAAATGAAAGGGCCGCGGCTTTCCGAACACGGCTTGGCCTCCTCGGTCTGCAGACCTCACCCCTTGCGATTTTTTTTTTTTCTGTGAGTACGTAAACCTTAAGCGTACGCCCGGCGATCGAGGACAACCCCGGAGCTGCAAGAAGACATCATCGGCGCGTCCGAGACCATCAGTGATGATATGCAGGAGGCCGTCTTTCAGGGCTACGAGAGGAGGCTGGAATAAGGCATCGAAGTTCGCGGCGGGCACGTCGAGCTGGGAGTCTAACCGTTTTTTTTTTTCTTGCGAGTGTATTTGCGCGTGTATGAGGCATTTGACCGCAACTACGAAAACCGCAGTTCAGATTTTAACGGCTCTCTTCAGAGCCACCAAATTTCTGGTTTTTCGGGCGCACCCCTGGCTGCCTCTCGTGTCTCATTCAAACGTCAAACTGCGAAAGCAGACGATGCACGAAACAAGAACCGTCGCAGACGAAGCTACGTCGTTGCTGGAGCAAACATTTGCGGTTTTATTTCTTCATATTTATGGCGTGGCACTTTCTGCACTATGAAACCTAACTGAAAGCCCAAGCAACTTTGTTTTGGCAAATATCCCACGCAACCAACAACTCGGAGAAATGCGCGCTTTTTCGTTCAGTCACCGTCCAGCCAGAGCCGTATATTGGGAGAGTTTGGCCAGTGGGTGTGGCGACGAACGCGCCGCAGAGGAGAAAAGGAAACGAAAGGGAGGAGAGCGCCGAAGGAGCGAGAGAGAAAGAAGGGAGCAGAGAGGAGACGACCGCCATTTTTTAGCAACGCTCTCGGAGACTGGTCGGAGAAGAGCACTGCTGAGGCTACGCGTCGTCTGCTACGGGTCGACTTCTTTTTCGCCTGAATAAAAGTTTGTGGCCATACGTCGAGAAAAATCCATTTATTAGCTTTTTAACCCACCGAGGAATAACAGAATGTCATTGTCTTGCCAGAGCCAGCGATATAAAAGGCAATAATCGAGATTTAGATGCCGATCCCACGCATTCCGCCGGGAGAATGATCGAACATGGCGGCCCTCCCCACTCAGCTGGGAGCGGCCGGGAGTTCACGCGCATGCGCTCATGCCTCTCGCTCTACGTCGCGTGCTGATTGGCTCACTCGGGAGGAGTGTGTTACAACGGCGAGATCATAGACTGACCGAACTCTCCCCATATACGGCTCTGCGTCCAGCGGATCCGTACCGCCATCTCTGGATAAGGCAAAGAAGCATGGCCGTCGTTCGGTGTCTCCCCGACAGCTGCCGCTCCGCCGTTGAAAAAAATCAGTTGTTATTTTCTTATCTTCTTTGTGCTCGGAGTTCCGACTTAAAATTTTAGTAATCACAATGTGACCAGTTAAAGAGATTTTCGAGAAAAGTTGTTACAAGATCTTGATTTTTGCGAGCCATTTTTGCGTGTATTTTTTTTTTTTTTTGTGACACTGTGTACTTTACAAAATTGCAATTACGCGTCACAGACGCAACCTCGTATTGCTTTTCTACGGCTATCATCTTGATGGCAGCCATTTTGATAGGAACTAGCGCGTCCCGTTTAGGTCGTTAAAGTTGCAAATATTCTATTTCATATCCAATTCTTCTGGGCTTGAAAAACGAGCGTTCTAGATACGCGCGTTCAAGTCTCTATTTGATTTTACTGTAATATTTGGCATTCTTTCTGGGGCTCCGATCCCGAAATGCCCGCTAGTATTACCGCCATTGGCCCAACCCAAACTTCACCGCTGGACAGCGGTATTATTCGACATACAAACCATCCCCAGTCTTTCATGCCATGACTGACAGTCAGCCAGCTCGCCAACGAGGCAAGCTCGAATTAGACCCTATATCGGTCCTATCCGACGACGCCGACAGCCCGCAAAACACCGGATGGCCCCCTCAGACCATTTTTCGGTAAGCGATTGATCACACCTTCCTACTCAGAGCTTCTGAAGCAATTCACCTCGTCTGGCAACAAAAAGCGTCGCATAGCCTACGGACAGCCGGGGGAAGCTAAGCCTAACGCACCCACCAAGTCATATTTTCTGGCGTTCAGCGACACAGAGATGTCGTCGGCTCCCTTTAGCTTTCAACACCTCCTCTGCCGGCGGAGCGTGGAATATGGTAACACACCGCGCGCGCCTCAACCCCAGTAGCACAACCCACCGTCCAAGCTCAAAAATCGAGCATGCGGTCATCCTTCGGCCGACACAAACACTCCACATCGCGGGTCTGCCTTTGAAAACCATTCTAAGTTTGATCCGACCTGCGACAAACTCCCTCCACTTCACGTCAGACTACCGCGTGTGTGTCCAGTCAAGATCACAAACCAGCGCGGTCGACGCGGCGAGGACACATCTGCGCAATAACTTTCCGGAGTGGAAAATGTTTACTTACCGCAAAAACTCCGAGGAAAGCGCAATTAAGTGTACTGTCCAGCTCAACGCGACTTTTCGCATGGGGTCATTCATGGCATTGAAGAGCAAGCTCCGGCCTAACTGCTCAAGCTTATCACCTCCCCTGCTATCGGGGCGCCCGCTGGAGAAGAAGGGCACAGTGCTTGTTATTTTCAACGAATCTGCATTTCCCGAGCAGGTACTCTGCTACGAAATGCTCGAGAAGAAGCTGTTCGAGCACGAAACCACAGTGGTTGCCTGCACCAAATGTCATGAACTCGATAAGAAATACGACTTCTGCCCAAATCACCGCCGAGTATGCCGCAAGAAGTGCGGAGGCTCCCAAGACGAAAGTGACGCCTGCTCTCCCGTTAAGCCCGTCTGCAAGAATTTCAAGGGCCTGCTCCTCACTACAGATCACCGCTGCCCCGCTTGCTAGCAGACAAACCAAAATTTGAGAAACGAGTTGAACACCCCTGGACCGGACGCACCACAAGCTCCAACAACGTCACCCCCAGCGCAATCGGCCTTGCCGAAAAATTGAGGCAAACAACACGCAAAACAGAACACTATAGCCAAAATTCAGCAAGCATTGAACTTACGTCTTTTCGAACCTACTCCACAGATTAAGGGAACATCTGACAAAAGACAAACTACACAGGACAATACTTATCCTGCCCCACAACTTCCAGATATCTAATCATACCAGCCACCATTCGAAAATGAAGAAGAGTTTCCGCCCCTGCCCTCTGGGAAAGGTGGGTGGGGGGCAATGTCTACATCCGTCAACATCGAAGACTTGGCGTCATACACGCGGAGAAACATCAATCGCAGTCGCCGGCCTCTGCAGACAACACTCATCACCGCATCCAACACTACTGAATGAAACGCTCCGTTCAATAGTCCAGGTCAAAATAAATTACAGCCCTGACGGCCCTCGTTCCAAGAATCATGGCCAAGCTCAAATCAATAATCACCATCGCCATCTCGGAACTCCACACCCTCATCCTGGGCACCGAATGATACTTGACACCAACAACATCGCAACAATTTCGGACGTCTCGAAAACGCGCTATGGATACAACAGTGAAACTTTCGACCGCTCGCCACCAAAAGGAGCAAACTCACCAACCGCTTCCAGACACAAGGTAGCCTTTAAGGCCTCCTGCGTTCCTTAGAGGATGTTGCAAAAAGGTACTTATTAGTGCTTGTGTCGGGTAGTGCACAATTGAGCGCCAAACTGACACACTCTAGAAAAGTCTCTGCTCTGCTGCGGAACGCGATCACGAGGAAAATACAAATACACAACGATATGTCGAAAGCCGTATAATGTCAGGTCACAGTTAAGACCCTAAAAGTGCGAGCCAAAATACTCCGTCTTATGCGTCCCAAAGTAAAAATGTTGAAAGCTCGCTGGCGCGTTTCACAACCCGAGCGGCAAGCGGGTGAACTCAAAGAGTCCTCTATGGTAGATGAAGGCGTTTTCTGCACGTCCAGCATAAGAATCTCGATCTGAAGGAAGCAGCGGCTTCAATCAAGCGTTGTGAGCACGGTCGCGTTACCGAGAGCGTACATTACAGAGGAGGTAATAAGCAACGGGTAACTGTCCCGTACACAGACCCCTTAAGACGTCTGTAGTCTACGCAAAATCTGGCTGTGCGATATTTTTTTCAGAGTGAGAACAACGGGAACATTCAAGGGCTCTTTGGCTCACGTACTGCACCGGTGTCGATAATCTCCTGAAGTGCCGTGTCCAGGAGTTCCCTTTTGTGTTCGCTGATGGGGGAGCGGATTGCACCTCCGGGACGATGTGTCACCGGTTTCGACTCGGTGCAGCAGAAGGCCTGTCTTTCCTGGTCGCTCCGTGAGCATCGAACACGCTCAATTGTTTCTTTTAAAAGTTATTTCCCTGGAATTCCTGCAGTGCAGCGTGAATGCCTGCAGACAGAATAACTGGGGCCGCCGTGAAATGGGTCGGGAGTGTTGGGCCGGTGATGCAGCCTTCTTGCCTGGTAAACGGAGTCAGCTTCATCTGGCTTCCTAGCCGGTGGCCTCCACCAGGTAAATCAAGTGTCGTCTTCTCGCCTATTATGAAAGTCTCGGCCAAAGGTTACGGGTATACGGTAAGCCCCTGTAGATAAGGAAAGCGCTGACGCCGTGTCTTCTTGTTGAGCAAAATATTAGCCCCGCAGGTTTTTTCGAAACAAGAAGATAATTGCAGAGGCCTGTCAGATGAAGGAAGCGTTATTTTTTTTCTCGATTTGCATAGTTTGTATGCAACCTCCCTAACACGCTAGATAGTTCTCCCGGACTCTAAAAGCGCAGAAATAGAAAAACAACGCAAGATAATTTTCACGCGTGTTTCGATCATTTGTTTGGTAGGCTTCAATCGACATATAAAGGAAAGCGTCGGAGCTTCTGTACTCCCAGATGTGCGAGCCGTTGGCGACTGTAAAGTTGGGTTAGACACTGCCGGCCGTGTTGAGTTCGGGACTCGTGTTCTTTCAGAATTTGGAATTCAGAACCAAGGGGATGGAACTCATGTCGGAATCTCCGCTCAAACTCAGCTATGTTTTTGAACGTAGTTTGCAGCGTTTACCAGCACGCAGCACTTGACTGTAGCGCAAGCGGGAGTATCCTCTCCATCATGAGGGATTCCGATGCTCCGGAGGTGGCTTTGTAGATGTCTAGCTCACCCAGGCAATCAACGACCGATTTCTTGCGTGATCTGCTCGAGCTGCAGTCAGCTGTAGGTGCAGTTCCGGCTCACGTGCCGCCCTCAAGCCAAGACCCTGCGTGATGGCATCACACATGACTGCTTCCTTCTCGAGCAGCTGAGCTTGGACATCTGCGTCACCTGGGCAATCTGCGTTCGCTTCGTCATTCATCTATGGTAGAAGAAGCAAACAAAACACACCGAGCAGACGAGCAAACGCTCGCTCTTGGGCGCAATAATCGCGCACTACCAAGGAGTACACGCCTCCAAAACGACATAGCCTTTCATGACGCTGAGTCGAGTAATAGTCACGTAGTCGCTAGTAAAAATAATGCCGACGCGGTTCGTCGTGACAAGAAATAAACATTGAATTAAAAAAAAAAAAAAAAAACGCTCACTGTGTGAAGAAATCCGAACCCCATGTCATTCGGACAGGAGGAAAGCTAAAGCACGTTGGGCGCTTGTGCAAAAGTTGCCTTGCTGGCTTCCGAAAACAGGGCGAGCAAAAAGCCAGGATTTCGAAAACAACGAACTACATGTTAGACGGACGTGACGGTTAGTTCGACATCGAAGAAGTTTGCTTGCGAAAGTCCATGGCCGCCCTCGGCTCAGAAGCCCTTGTCACCTGAGCTGATGGACCTTTATTGACGGGCCGTGGTTTTTCGTAGTTCGTTCACGTGATGCGTTGTATAGCGCGTATGAGGGCGCAGCCTGGTGGCTACTGGACGGTGGCGCCACCGCGGAGCCCACAACCTTTAAGACAAAGTTGGCATCCCATATGCTCGCACCGACGTCTTTCGTTACACCTTTATACCATCCGCGGCTTGTGATTGGTATCACCTCCTTGCTCGTACACACCTTTCTTGTGTAGTCGTCGCCAACCTGAAAAGTGGAACTTCCGGTATGAGGGAAAACATCGTTTTGCCCTCGCGACATAACTAGAAGGTTTTCACGATTTTGTAGCGACTGTCATTCTTTCTTGTTTTGCCTCTTCTATATTATATTACTCGATTCAGGTTGCAATATCTTGCGTTCGTTTTCGGCGCCCATGTGGGAACTACGCTGCTGGAGGCTAGGGTAAAGAGGAAAGATCTGTTGTCTCAATCACCGGTTTTTTTTTTTTTTTTTTGTTACAAGCGTTTTAGACTTTTTTATTACTTGACCAATGCTTAAGGTATTTTTTAATTTGTTATATTGTGTCTTCATTTTTGTTTAGCCACTTATCCGTTTCTAACGTTCACGCCCTGATGACAAATCTAGATAGAAATAGAAATAGCTGCGTAGATAAATAGCTACACAGTTAGCTTGACGCAACAATGGAAAACATCCTGCTCAGTGTCATAGCGCGGACTCTTTTGTTAAGTCTAAACACATGTTCAGTCTCCCATTTGTAGAACTTTTTTTCTAGCATGATTCAAGAAACACGTTTAGATGATGCCACTCAATCCGACAGAGCGTCCTGATTATGTTCGGCGCGCCTGGCGCTTTTGTTGGACGCGGATAGATGGCGCCAGGATCACGGGGGCCATCTATCCGTTTCTTCCCCATTATGTGAGCGCTTCTTTGTCATTATATCAGCATCAATATTTTCTTCCTTAGATATCTGCTCACCTTCGTGGGGGTGAACCTCTTCTGCCTCTTTTTTTTATTTGACTGTGTTTCACTAAAGACGCTTAATAAAATTTACGCACGGCGTTTCTTACAAGTACCGCCAACCATTGTTATGGGGACGCGCAGGTGTGTCACGAGCGAGTACTCCGCTGCCATTCGCTTCCAAAGGTTGCTAATTTTAGTGCACCGCCGCCATTTGTTTCCAAAGGCTGCACGTCGCATGCACGTCGTGCGCTGGTAGGTCTTCTCTGCATCTTCTATTTCACTCTGTGCCTCTAGGTCAGAGCGCCCTCCACGTTCGCGCGAAACGAACTAGCCCTTGTTCGAGGCTAGATCCGAACACGATCTGTCCGCGCCTCCTTCCCGGCGACTATTGGCATATAAATGTTTCTTGCGTCGTTCATCTTACATGGCTGCAATTGGCTCTTCCAACTGCTTTATGGAGAAAGTAGGTGCACAACACTTTGTCCCCAGATCAAATGCGAAAGCCTGTTCTTAGAAACAGTTTATCTGCTGCGGGTTTGCTCGTAAGTTTGCATTTTAGTGCAAGGGAAATCTGTCATACAAACACATCGAGGGGATTCGGGCATTTAAAGCATTTTTATAGGTCTTTGAGTTTTCTGTTGGAACTGACATAATCGTCATCCAGTAAGAAGTAAGAAAATGATGGAATGTTTTATTTTGAATGCTTTCTAGTTTTTGTCGTTTGTCCTTTTTTTCTTGATTTGCTTAAACATTTAAAGCGAAGAGAGATTACATATCAGTTCTAATTCTTTTTCTTCCCGTTTTTGCACGTTTCAATAATTGTGTTGCCAAAGAACACTGTGTGGCTTAAAAATAGGTTCTGTAACTTTTGACTCTGTCTTGTTTTTACAGCGAAGCTGTTTATCGCTAGGGTTCCGTGAATTTTTCGTGTGCGTCAATAAAAGCTCAGTGAGGGCTCTCACCGCCCTCTCTTTGTCATAGTTCCAAGCCAAGGAGGTTATAAGCACTAGGAGGGGGCATGTTGCAATATTGGTGAAGCTTAATCATAAAACGTTTAAACGATGTTGTGGCCAACGTGACCGTAGATCTCTCTGGCAATTGGTGCGCGTGACATGTCACGTGTGAGATGGATGGCTGATTGCAGAAGGATTCCTTGCAGGCTTGCGCGCGCTCCGTCCGGTAGGTTTTATGAGATCGAAGGCTAGCTACCTACGGTCACATGATGTGGTCACGTTGGATTGATAAGTGAGGTGGGTGAGGAGGAAAATGAGAAAGAGGCGAGGCGTCAATTGAGCATGGTTGCGGAGGCTACACTTTCAAAAAAGGTGTAAAAGGGTGTATACGTACACCCTTTGTCCCATATAATACACCCCAAAACTTCAATTGGACGTACAGCGCCCTATAGTCGAACATACGGCCCCAAATTTAACAAGGGGCTTGATAGCCGTGTAGTAAAACTTATTAAATTAGCTAAGGTACGTGTTACTGACTAGAAAAAAATAATCGGGGTTTTCTTGGGCTTTATGCAAAAACTCAGTGTTTCCTTTATGCGGTCTTTGATACGTACTTTAGCTATTTAATAAGTTATATCGCACCGTTATCGAGCCCCTCGGAAAATTTGGGCCCGTCTGTTCGGCTATAGGGCGCTGTACGTCAGTGTGAACTTTTGGGGTGTATTATATGGGACAAAAAAGGTGTAAATAAGGTGATACCCTTTTTTTTAGAGTGTACGCGGGATGACGTCATGCGCTCTCCTACTTTTTTATCCTCCTTGCTCAGAGCTCGCTTGCGTGCCTAGTTTCCTTTCCTTCCGCCGGCTGGCGGTCCCGTCGTGCGCATCTAGTTTCCTTCGGCCCCTTGGGGTGGCGATAGTCCTCGACGTGTGCATGCCTAGCTTTCGTCACGATGACCACCGATCAAGGCGAGAAATGGGTTCGTACCCTTGTTTAAAATGTTGTGTCACGTCTGTGCCGTGTGCTAAACAGCTTCGCTGGCCATCCACCTTCACGGAGTGGAATGACTCATGATTTTTTATTCAGGTGATCGGGCCGTGAAAAGTTCTAAACTGGGAATGTTTTCCTTTCTCTATTTTTGTACATTAAAATTTCGCAGCGCCATAGAAATATTTCTGCTGTGTTTCTTTTTTATTCCATGTTTAATCATGGTCTTGCTCCTGACTCCACTGGGAGCGCGAACGCGAATACTAGTGACTCCATCTATACCGAACGTACTTAACAACTGCTCTGTCGAATCGTCCTTGGCGGTAAAACAAATCGCGAAGCTGGAAGAACAATACAAGAACTACAGATCGTCGGTCTGCTTCTAAACATAGATTTTTTGTTATCATGTGTACTATGTTCAGAAACACAAAATTGCAGCGCGATCTTCGGCAAAGTTCCCACCATGATCAAGCTACCTCACTGTAAAACGTGAATCAGAAAAATACTGGAGTAAGTAAAATTGGCGGCTTACCGCAGTAGTCGCTTTTACGTGTTGGCAGATAAAATGACTGACTGATTCGGGTTAAAATACACACATTGTCGTGCAAAATGTAGACAAAATGTTAAAGACGTATGAGAGACGAGATACCCGGATGAATCAATCCCGCTAATGACCTTTGAAGTTTGGACACCACCTGATTAAGATATTTCGGACCATCAAAAATTGGTTGATAACTAATATGCCCGATTTTAGAAAATGCTTGGCACTGTGGGGCGACTTCCATCATCTCGCGACAGGGGAAGAAACAGTCTTTGGTTTGTTATGCTTGTGAATACCACTAGTATAAGTAATCCAGCCATCTGCACGGTTTCTGAAAAACATACCTGGCTGAGCTATGCTTTTGTCGTGCAACTTTTTGACAGGAAAAAGAGCGCGGCCCTTTGCTCTCTTGTGTTTATGTATGATAACGATTTCAATTTATTTTCTCAGGCGACATCGGTTATTACACTGAAGAGGGAATGTTCTACGTCGTCGACCGCATGAAAGAGATGATCAAGTGCATGGACCAGCAGGTGGCGCCTGCTGAGCTAGAAGACCTGCTCCTCAAGCACGAAGACGTCAAGGAAGTTGCAGTGGCCGGCGTTCCTCACTCGGAGTACGGCGAAGCGGCGCGGGCGTTCGTTGTTCTCTCCAATGGCCATTCCGGGAGCGAGGTCCTCAAAACGAGGCTTTTCAAGCTCGTTGCGGGTGAGAACGCTTCTGGGAAGACAAGAGCTTCCGAAGTAGACCTGTTATTTTTTTTTTTAATTGAAATTGAGTTTTTGTTTGAGAATTCAGGACTGTAAAATATCGAGCTAGGCAAGGCGACAAACTTGGTATTCTTTGGCCAGAGTCTGGGTATCTATAGATGTCAATCACAAAAGAAGTACCAGACTGAGGCTTCCTTGTCTGGTTGTTACGTTACCATCCGACATTTTGCATAAATCCCCTAGTCAATGCCACAGTGAGGTTTCACTACTGGTGATTCTGTTGGTACCTTGAATCTTTGGTTCGTATATGGCACTTTGGCACTTTGGTGACAAGCAAGAGAACAAAAAAAAAGTGTCATGCACTATATCCTTAAAGTAGCGCATTTTAGACAATGACCTCGGCCCCAACTAGTGTCTTAACAAAAACCCGTATTAAGCCAAATTTAGGTCCCTTGACTGTTAAAATTGAATCAAGCTAAGTTTTTTCATGTTCTTGTTTTTTGTCTTTTTTTCTTAATCTATGTGACGGTTCGTTGTATTCTTAACAGATCAATCGGCTCCCCACAAGCATCTTCACGGAGGGCTGGAATTCGTGTCCAGCATCCCCAAGTCGGAAACTGGCAAGAACCTCCGGAGAGCCTTGAGGGACACCTTTGTAAAGAAGCACGTTCAAGGAAGAATTTGATTTTTTAGTCAGCTATTTCTCTTATGTCACAAGTAACACAATCTTTGTGAAATACTTATGATGCTACGCTTTTTTACATGATTGTTTTTATAATTTAAGTTTTTTTTTAAAATCGTAGCATTACTAGTTCATAACATCTGACGTCGTAAAAATCAGTAACACGCGTATGCATTAAGCATTTGCTCTACATCTGCTGAGTTAATAAAAATGCATTAATCACATTGGTCTGGCTCAGACCTTACTCCTAAGCAAGTGGTGTTGCAAGCATTGCGTGCTGCTACTCAGACCTACACCAATACATTACTCTCACGTAAAATCTCCATTGATCCGAAGCACTTCCCTACACGCAATTAAGTAAATGTATTTTTATTCAATGTTATAATACTTTGAAACAAGGGATCGTTTGATTGGATAACGTCGCAAAATGTCTGAAAAGCCAGTACACAAATCAAACCATGACGTCCTCAATGACTCTGGGTGGACGAAAGTGCACTCTGGAGAAGATGGGTGTAACTATACATAGTGCAAAACTTCTTCAAAACTGTTTTTGTGGTAAACATGTCATTACATTCATACTTTAGACACATGCAACGAACAACTGTCAAAAGGAGGGGGAATGAATACACCGAGTAAACACAGATATTAACAAAGGGCAAATTAAGGCAATTTCAGAGGTCATTTGTGACGTAGAGATAATTAAAATTTTTTGTTGGTACAAACAAAACAAAAGAGGAAGTGTCATAAAAGAATGCTGATATTCAACAACGGGTTAGCCAAGAAAGGTAACTTGAAGCAACAACACTGCTAAACCTTTCATTTGGACAGCCGTTTGCGTCCCCCAGCGTGTGTAATTAATTTGAACATTAGATGTGGATTGACATTTAAAAAGTAAAATCCTTTTAATGAGACCGCTGCTACAAATTCATATTTGTGTAAAGGGAGCGCCTTTTTGCAACGGAGTGGTTGCATCCGCAGCCTACGAATCACCAGGCGATTGATATGCTATTTATTAATCCTGCCCTCGACGTTTGCTACCAGCAAGATAGTCTCTGCTTGGCTAGTTCTACTGAAGCCACTAGAGCACATCATTCTTAAACAAATCAAAGCAAAGGAGTCTGGTTCTGTAGGCATACGCAAAGGAAGGCAAACAAAAATTGAAACGCAGCGAATGACGTCTCCATGTACGTGGCACGCCTTTGGAAGGAGCTAATTACGCAAATCTTGGCCTTCACTTCATTTGAGCACTTCGTATCGGCACTTCGCATATGTAAACAAAATGCCATGGCTCTCAATCTAGCAGGAGGGCATGTATGCAACGCAGGCCCCTTGCGCAATATTCTGCCTTTTTTAAAGTATAATCTCATACGTATTAGGTACTGAAAGCTTCGTGCAAGCTGCCGTAAGGTCTAGCTTAATTACGCGGTACAAAATGTTGCCGATAAGCACCCTTTGCATTAGCCAGAGGAAAAAAAAAAAACGACGACACAGCATCTTGGCAGCCTCACAACAAAAGACCGCGATATAAATGACCATAAGGCGATGCCCTGGCCCGTCAGTTGCAATGTTCATCGCGTCTCCACAATCGTACTCTATTTTAAAAACTATAATATACAAATGATTTTGTGGTCGTGACTGTATAACACATTTTTGTTCAACTTTGTTATTCATGTACAGAAGGTTAGGGCACAAACGAGCTGGTGATGAATGAACATTTTTTACTAAACCTCAGAGAGTGGGTCCAGAAGGGACGGAAGAAAACAAAGTCTCAAACAGGGCTGACGTTTATTTTATAAACAGTTATGCCTATATCGGCTTTAGACCCTTCTTGAAAATTTGTGCATGTGGCCCACCAGGATTTTTTAAATGGTTTGATGTACCCATCAAAAATGCTTCACGTATTTGTGATGTCAGTTTAAGTATTCAAAGGGGCCTGCCGTACCCTCTAAGCATTCCTGAAGGGTGTAAGAGATCCGCGATAGGCTTTTTTAGAGGCCTGTGGGTTCTGTTCCAAACGTTTATGCGAAACAACAGTACCTCTTAAGAATCGGTTAAAGGATCTGTGGAGGATATCACGTGACCCTTCAGGACATATGCGTCGGGGAAGCCACTTCGCCACTTTCTACCGGGCGGTTGCGACGAGGTTTGAAAAAACAGGAGACGTTCCCCCGTCCCTTCCCATCGTGGACCTGACGCGGCTGCGCAGAAGGGGAGACGAGCGCACACGAGAAGAGTTGTTCTCAAAATGAGATCGCTCCTCTCTACTTCAGCGTTCCAAGTTTTCGCCATTTCTCCCCTTGATCTGTTTTTCTTCGCCAAGTCATCGCTCCCGAGAGACAGAGGGTGCGTAAAGGAAATGGGGAGGAACGTTTTGCTGTTTGTAGATAAACTGTTTTTATTGAGTCGAAATCAGTGCTGTGCAAATACCCGACAAAAGTACTTAAGTAGATATATTAAATACCCATTTGAAATGTATTTAGAGTAGTATTTAAGTTACATTTGCTACGAATTATCTTCGGTGGGGTACAAATATTTTGAAAAAGTAACTAAATTGCATTTGAAGATATTCGACAAGAAGGCTGCAAGCTGGTAATATATGAATAAAAAAAAACGTTTTCAAATCTCTGTAAGGCGAAATTAGAGCGCAGCTCGTGAGGTATTTTGATTTTGCGATACACCGTGCTAAGCAATTTGAGAAATATATATATATATGGATAGGGCGCCCAATTATATCAGGCTCAGGTACAGTAACCGAACCTATCTCCGGCTTTATAGATAAATTAATAACCAACATTCCTACAACTCTCAATTCGTATGTCAAAGACACCACCCAGTTTCTAGGAGAAATCTCGGATATGTGCGTACATAAGGGAGAATATCTGGTCACTCTCGATGTTTCTTCCCTACACAGACATTCCCCACGACGACGGAATAGCTGCTCTAATTGACATGTACTAACTTCATAAGAAACCAGACGCCCCGGATTGTCACGTCATTGCCTGTTTAACGAGGCAGGTCTTAGAACTTAATGCATTTGAATTTAATATTGAATATTTTAGGCAAGTCAGCGGGATCGCTATGGGCACTAAGATGGCCCCCAGTTATGCCAACTTATTTATGGGAAAGCTAGAGTCCAAATTTCTTTCTGAATTTCCCCTAACGCATCTGTCTTATTTGGACACAAAGCGAGGAGGAACAGCTGGATTTCGTAGACTGTTACAATTCTGTACACCCGAACATTCACTTCACTTACACCTACTCTCAAACGGATATCAACTTCTTAGATGTAACTGTAAAAATTGACAATGGTAAACTCTCTACAAATCTCTACCGAAAACCGACAGGTCGACAACATTACCTTCATTACCAGAGCGACCACCCTCGCCATCGTAACAACTGCGTCGCCTGCAGCCAAGCCTACCGTTTCAAACGAATTTGCACGAAAGAGGAATTTTTTGATGCGAGCGCCCAAAACCTAAAGATTATGCTGGGAAAACAAAAAAATATTCATTACGTGTAATTGACGGCGATTAAAAAAGCTAAACAATTCAACCGCGAGGAAGTTCTGCGCATGCGCATTGAGAGGCCCCAAGCTGTTTGGGCCACCCAAAGCTTTGGGGCCCCCTATTCTAAAACTCGCTTATGTCTAACTTACAGCACAAACTTTCCTAATGTAAATGGTATACTGAGACGGCACTATAATATTCTAGAACAAAGCGAACGTTTTAAACGTGCGTTTCCGTCCGCCCCCGGTGTGGTCTACAGACGATCACGTAACCTAAGAGACTCACTTGTAAGCTCTCGACTGAATTCGTCACTGTCAAATGACCAATGCGAGCCGTGCACGAAACCGGGATGTCTGGTCTGCAAACAAACGCAACATACAAGCAGCGCCAGCAGCACACAATCGCAATTCTCCCTAAAAACTAGAGGGAAGCTGACGTGTGACTTCTCAAATGTGGTTTATTTGCTTGAGTGCAGTGTCTGCAAATTGCAATATATAGGGCAAACGAAGACAGCATTCAGTAAACGCTTTAATAATCACAAATCTCATTCAAAATTGCTCCCAAGCCTACCTTTTTCAAAACACCTTAGCCTCTCACATCAATCGTTCGAGAAACTTTCATTAAAGATCCTTGGAATCGTATATAAATCAGACCGCGAACAGGAGCAGCGCGAATGGTATCTCATATACCGTTTCAACATGATCGATTAAGGAATAAATGAAAATCCAGGATCACTTGGAGCGATTAAAACGTTGTCTAAGAATTAGCAGGGAACACCAATACTCACCCTGACCAAATGGCACTGTATTTGCAGTTGGAATAGGACCATTATTTTGTGTGTGTGTGTGTGTGTGTGTGTGTGTGCGTGCGCGCGCGTGCGTGCGTGCCAAACAGTGAGCCTTGCACTCGCGCTTCTCTACCCGCTGCTTCCTGTTTCCTTATTTCACCCACTCATATGCGAGATCCGTTAATATTATGTTTTTTTTAATTGAAAGGCGATGCAAATATGTGCCTTCCGCATCATGCTGTCCTGCTGCATACAACGTTACTCGGTGTTGACCCTAGGCATCTTTATTTATTTTAAGCTTTGATTAAAGTTTTATTTGTTCCGTTCGTATTTTTAATTCACTGTCCAGTACAACGACGTCTGTACAACAATCCTGTGGCCATTCTCCCCCCGCTCTCCCCTCTCTTCTGCGGCGTGCGGCGCCCGAGGGGAGACGGGGTGACCGTCGCGGAGAGCGGACGCCCACACCGGCTTTTAGCCTTACGGGCAATAAACGATTTGCAATTTTCCCAAGCGCCCCGGCTCGCGCGCGAGGAAATGTGGGAGAGACTGTCCCTCGCCGCTCTGGCTTGAGATCGCAATGCCTTGTCGCTTGCCTCCTCTTAATCCTCTGTTTTTCGATTCCACTACCTATTTTTATTTATTCCAATGTATATTTTATTGCTTCTAAGTATTTCTATTCTCTTCTGCGCGCGATATTTCTTGTATGTATATATATATAGTATTTGTGCCTTTATTTTGACTTTTTCGGCGGGAGTGCCGACGGACAACACGCCGCTTCGCGCGTCGTTCCCCGGGTGAGTACTACCGTTGCTACCGATTCCTATCGCGCTGTTAGATGATCATTTTTGTTCATTTGACCCGCGTGCAGTCGAGGGGAGCCGTTTATGAACACCCGTGCACATGTCATAGGGGTAGGCAAAGCTCTGAATCAACAATCGCGACGCAAGAGCCGAGTACGCTGTGATTTGGCCGCCCTCGCTCGCTCCGTTGACTCGCACTGTATCGTTTGCCTTCGAGTGCCGCTTACTTGACTGAGATACAGGACGCCGCTTTGCCGTCGCGAATCATTTGTCCGAAGGCCTGAGAAACCATAACACCGTTCGGCATATCCAACGCTCCGGCGCCCGACAGCTGCACGCAGCGGCGTGAGCCCTTAGCAGACGCCGGGGGTTCAGCGTCGCGGCTTGTATGCGCCTTTGGCATGCATTTATGATCAGTCTGCTAGGCGCGGTTGTCAGTTGCTGAGATATTGACTCAAGCTTCAGCTGACATCTTCACTCGGGAAATAAAATTATCGAAGAAACTACGAGTTTCAAGAGGACTGCCTGGGTGACCAGCACATCTCTGCACTTGAAAAAGGGTCTTTGCAACTGACAACCGCTTAGCAGATAGATTAAGAAGGCATACCATAAGCGCATACAAGCCGCGACGTTGGGCCACCGGCGCTTGCGAAGGGCTCGCGCCGCTGCGCGCAGTTTGTCAGGCACCGAACTTTGGATATGACGAACGGTGTTACGGCTTCGCAGGCATTCGGACAAATGATTCGTGGCAACACATCTCTGCACTTGAAAAATTGCGTTGACAACTGACAACCGCTTAGCAGATAGATTACGAAGGCTTGCCATAGGCGCATTCAAGCCGCGACATTGAGCCGTCGGCGTTTGCGAAGGGATCGCGCCGCAGCGCGCAGTTGTCAGGCGCCGCAGCGTTGCATATGCCTCAGCTTCGCAAACATTCGCACAAATGGTTCGCGGCGACAAAGCGGCGTGCTGTATCTTGGTCAAGTAAGCGGCACTCGAAGGCACACGCTACAGTGCGAGTCAACGGAGCGAGCGCGGGCGGCCAAATCACAGCGTACTTGGCTCTCGCGTCGCGATTGTTGATTCACAGCTCTGCCTACCCCTATGACATGTGCGCGGGTGTTCATAAACGGCTCCTCTCGACTGAAGAGGGTCAAATGAACCACAATGAACAGCTAACAGCGCGATAAGAATCGGTAGCGACGGTATTACTCACCCGGGGAACGACGCGCGGAGCTGCGTGTTGTGCGTCGGCACTTCCGTCGAAAAAGGCAAAAGAAAGGCGCAAATACTTTATATATAGAAGAAAAATTGCGCGCAGAAGAGAATAGAAACACTAAGAAGGAATAAGAAATACACTGGAATCAATCAAATATAGGTAATTGAATAAAAAACAAGAACAGAGGATTAAGAAGAGGCAAGCGACAAGGCAATGCGATCTCAGGGCAGAGCGACCAGGCGAGGGACAGTCTCTCCCACAATTCCTCGCGCGCGGGCCGGGGCGCTTGGGGGATTTCGCGAAAGGGCTAGTAGTACCGAAGATGTCGCTTCAGAGCCTGTGCCGTCCGTTTATGACCTATTGTACCCACCGCAGTATCGGACATCTCATATACGCCTCTTTAGCTTTGAAACCCGCCGCCCTACCGTGGAAACAAGCTCAAGTCATTTTTCCTTACTAAGCGTTTAATTTTGTTTTAATATCTTTGCTTTCTTTCATATATATTTTTACTTTCATTTTTCCTGACGTTACGTCCTTCTCGTCCCATTGGCCGCTTACCACTCTGTGCAGTCTGATGTCTTCATATGTATGCCATCTCATGACGAGGCCGAGCCCCTCGGCGAAACTGCCGTAATACATACATAAACTCCCGGCATAGCAACTCCGCAAGTACGCATCTCTGACTTATATATATATATATATATATATATATATATATATATATATATATATATATATATATATATATATATATATATATATATATATATATATAGCGGGTGACCTAACCGGTCCCGGCAGATGACGAGAAAGAGGAGTCACGAAACTGGGGGAATGCTCGAGACCGAAGACCAGCATACCAGTTTTCAGGGATCTCGGATGTCATTTAATTTACATAGCTTTTCGTATAGAGTTGTGTGCTGTAAATAAATTGAAGGAACCTTCTCTCTCTTCAATTGGTGATACGGGCTGCACACCCCTGCATCATGGCTACATCCAGAGATCATCCACCCGTCCGACCACCTCTCAGCGATTCATCAGCTCCGCCTTCCGAAATTCTGGTCCTCTGATCCGCAGGTATAGTTTGCCCAAGTGGAAAGTCAGTTTAACATTAGCAGGATAACTTCGCAAGCACAAAGATTTCACTACGTTGTGGCAGCATTGCCATCCGCGATCTCCATGGACATTCGGGACATTATTCTTGACCCGCCGGCGAGCTCTCCATATATGATGTGCTAAACTGGTGAAACGAACTTCCGAGTCTGAACAACGACGACTCCAACAACTCATAGGATCGGAAGAGTTGGGAGACCGAAAGCCTTCCCAGTTACTCAGGCGACTCCGACAGCTACTGGGAGAAAAAGCTCGGAACTTCGACGCCGCTGTCTTACGAGAGCCATTTCTTCAGCAACTGCCTGTCAGCGTTCGCGTGGTCCTCGCATCCACATCGGGACTCGCATTACCTGAACTTTCCCAACTGGCGGACACTGTAGTGTACGTCGCCACTGTGACATCCTCCCAGATCTCCGCTCTTACGGACCACGGGCCATCCATCTGCAAAAAAAATCGTTTCTACGAGCACCTGCAGCCTCGATGGCACACGATAAGGATTCCGCCGTGAAATGCGAGACCTTTCAGCGCAAGTAGCCGCTATCGCGACCCTTTCGACTTCAAGAGCGAACCAATGATGTTCGCAACGTTCTCGCCGCAAGTCTCCAGCCGCACCTCGAGCGAGATTACCCAACACCAGCCTGTGCTGGTGTCACCGAACCTTCGAAGACCTCGCCCACAACTGTGTTTGCCCTGCTCAGCCTCGGGAAATGCGTCGTCCCACCACTAGAGGCGGCGAGTGGTGTCGGTAGCCATGCCAGCCGCTTGTTCTTTGTGACTAATCGCGACTCTGGCTTCCGTTTCCTCGTAAACACCGGCGCGCAGATAAGCACTCAACCCACCTCTGCGGTTGCACAAAGACTAACGCATTCGATGCTACGAGCGGCAAGTAAGACAACCGTCTCCACTTACGGCGAAGAGCACATGACCCTTAACATCGGACTACGAAGGGCATTTCATTGGATATTTCTTGTAGCAGACGTGTCATATCCAATCCTTGGCGCAGATTTCCTCAGACACTTTATTCTGATGATTGATATGCACAAAAAAACGCCTTGTAGATGCTACAACAATGCTACTGTGTGCCGGATATTGCGTGAACCACCCCCGTCATTGAATGCGTGGGATGCCTGACCCCTAGGTCCTTTTACCAGAAACTGCTTCAAGAGTTCCCAACCTTAACTCGCCCGAGCAATTTTCAGCGCCCTGGTAAACACATCACTCACCATATCATTGCAACTTGACCACCCACCGATGCCCGTGCGCGACGGCTGGCTCCAGATCGCCTGAACATAGCTCGCAAAGAGTTCGAGCACATGCTCAAAATGGGAATCATCCAACCATCTTCAAGTCCTTTGGCGTCACCCCTCCACATTGTGTCTAAAAAAGCGCCGGGAGATTGGAGGCCGTGTGAGCACTACCGGGCTCTGAACAACACCACCGTTTTTGACCGATATCCCCTGCCTTACAATGCGGACTTCACGAATTCTTTACAAGACGCTACTATTTCCTCAAAAAACAACTTGGTGAAAGCCTATCATCAAATACCGGTCGAGCCATCTGACATCCCAAAGACGGAAATGATCACTCCCTTTGGCTGGTCCGAATACCTGCGGATGCCCTTTGGTCTCTAGGATGACCTTAGGATGACCTCAAGGATGACGTTAAGGTCGACCTTTAGGACGATCTCATGGACGACCTCGAAGACGGTATAGAAGACGACATTAAGGTCGATAGGTCCTTCCAAGGGGGTGGGAATGTTCAAAGGGTAAAGGCACTAAAAATAACGAAGAAGTGAAAGAGACCACTACCACAGTGCGCTACTGCAGCTGAAGTTTACTCATGGAAAAACGTATCTATATGCAGAGTGTGAAATCAAGACATTTGATTAAAGAATACAACATTATCACACCAATGCTTATCTATCTACCATTTACTTTTTGAAAGAGTTTAGAAACACCACCTCAGAGTCAAACAGGGCTATCGGTGGAGCGCTGACACACGTGCCTTCAACGCACTTCGTTATGAAGAACGCATCGGATATCTTTCGTGTACTTTGTTTTAAAGTTGGTGTTGGTCTCTTTCACTTATTGTCCCTTGTTGTTTAGCGCTTTTACCATCCTAACTACCAATCACCAAACAGCTCAAGCTCTTTGGTGATTCACCAATCACCAAACAAAAGCATACGTAAGGCGCTGCAGCGCCTTGCGTATGCTCTGTTGTTAACATTGAACGATGTATCTTCCTACCTTTGCTGTCCCATGGCTGTCGGTAGTGTCGATCATTGAATCAATAAATTAATGATATAATTTTCTCAGCCAATCGCAGAGATCGTCCAGTAAGAAAACCTTGAAATAATATTATGATATCTTGAGGCCTTCCGCATAAACGCCATATGAAATGGCCGTGAGGAAGAGGTATATTACATATGTATGACATCCATTACCAAATGCCCCAGGTCAAAGATATTAAACAAAAATAGGAAAACGGTGAATCATCACATGCGGTGTAGCATGCGCAGAGTCGAAGTTTATTGCTAATTGGCGAATGTTTCTATTTATGTCTAAGCATTTAGATAGAGCTACAAAACATGGTATCTCCTAGATTTATAATTTACAAATAACTAAAATTGGTCTATTACTAGTACCTTCGTGAAAAATACCCATTTTACCCAAAAATGACTTTTTCCTCCACCGCATCAAAATCCTCTACATAGAGATTTTGTTTCATACCTTCCTATTTCCTCCAGAGTTGAGTATAGTTGTCTTCGGGCAAAACCATGGGCCTCCTACCTATGAATAACGTGTATCATTGTTCAAACAAATCGCAAACCCACCGAGAGGTACAAATTACCTCTTTAACAAATTACAAAAAAGTAACATAGATTTTCCACCTATTATAAATTGAGGGTTGTTGAATCGGTTTATTTGGTATTAAACACCTACAAAAGAGCACTACATAGTTGTTTTTAAGTTGACGGTGTACCCTGTTTGTATCAAATTAATACCGGAAGTTTACTCCGAACTCTCTAATGACTAGCGAGACCAGGGGTGTTTAGTAGTAAAATAAATGATGGCTTCCTCCTGTTCGCAGTAAGGCCTGGCTCATGACTATTTTTCTTTTAGTAACTAAAATATTGGGTCGGTATGTGCGTGTGTTCCGAAGGCCCGACCAGCACGCGCTACATACTTTCTGTCGTGCTTTGGCTTCGCGCGCTCACTTAAGGTGCACAAAACACCGAAGCATTGTTGAAGGCAAGGAGCTCGCGCTGAACGTGGGACAACTGGAGCCCCTCTCTACTGCTCACACCGTGTCCGTCACTCTAATAGCCCTGAACTACATATCTTTTTTTTTTTTGAAACGCTGATGAGCATGTCACGCCTATGGGAAACAAAAATCCGTTAACGGAAGGAATATTAAACTGCGCAAGGCAGGCCTAGCGGTAAAACAATTTTCTTTGGTACTTCGTGCAGGCACCTCGAGCGAGTATTTCCTCTTGATTAGACAAGTATTATATAAACGTAAGCTTTCTCGAATTTTTGTCTGGCGTGCCAAAGATGCCGAGGTTAATCTTCCTGCCAACCTTGTAAAGTAGCGCTGCCGCGGTTCATCACTTTGTCAATCGCAAAATTTAAACTTTGTGATTTTGCTGAAAAATGGGTACGGTAGAGCTAAGGGACGATACTAAATTGAAACACCTAGTACTCGACGAAATAACTTGCACATCATCTTCGAAATGTTTGAAAAAGTAACTTTTGTCAGACGCAAAGAAGACGTGGGTCCTGATTAGTGTTTCTTGGAGAGAAGGGAGTTACTGAGATGCTCGGAATCAGAAAACAAAATGTATTGGCCTTTTACCTCTTTGATTCGTTATTTCGGTATTGCTTAAAGGGGCACTCAAGCGGTTTTTCAGGAAGCAACTTTTTGGTGCGATGGTGTTAAGGAAGTGTCACTAAATGAGTATCTTCAGTTTTAGAAGGCAGAACCGCTTATTAATCACGCAGGAATAAAATTCGTGCGGACTCTTTTCTGTTCCTGCGCCGACCAATTAAATTATCGTATGTTTGAAAATTTTGGCGGCCTTTGTAAAGTTTCGCTAAAGTTTCCCGTTCCCTCGGGAATTATCTCTACGCCTCGGGATGCGCGGAAGCGCACGTATCATGCACTCTTTCCCTCCACCGACGCCATGCAAACATGGCGTCGCTGGTAATCGTCGACGTGGACGGCGTGGTGAAAGCTCATCGTTCCGCGTAAAAGCGCTAACCTTGACTGTGAATTTTCGTCGTGTGTTGCTATAATAACCCAGCACGTACTAGAAGGGAAAATCCACCTACTAATGCGGCAATGTCGTGGCGGCACTCTCAAGACAGCAGAAACGTCCGTGCCGTCGTGTTTGTTTACTTCGACTACAGTGGTGCTTTCAAAGCATTTGTGCCCTCGAACATCGCCCGGATTTCTTATTTGGCGCATTTCATGCGTGTGCTCAAGTTCAAGGTATTACTGGCGCGTACCGTATAAAAGATGCTAATTTTAACGCGTTTTCATCACAGGAGAAAAGTGATTAGTGTTAGCAATTCTGAACGGTCGCAACGTCTATCTGATCACGAATTCATGTTTCTACGTTGCTATATCGCTGCTAAGATTACATCGTCTTTTATAATCGTAGAAAAGGCGTGTGGTGATATTTGTACTATTGGCAAAGTCGTGTATTAGTATTGTGATCGTTCAAGACGGCGTACTGCATCTTTTTCTTTTCTTTCTTTCATCCAATGTACCCTGCAAGCCTATCATGAAAAAAAAAAGATAATAAAGCTTTAGGCTATAGAAAACTGTCTGTCTATAATCTGTTACGGCATTGAGTGGCAGTGCGTCCCCTTTTTAGAGGCGCCACTGAAACAGCCGACGGCGACGTAGAAGTGGCCGCCGTGCTGCCGACCCGCTGGGCTTGTTGCAGTGGCTGCAGGTGTGTGTACGCGCGGCGCAGAGCGGTCGTTTTGGTCGCTTCGGTTGCAACAAACTCAGTCATAGGTAACGCACTCGTTGCATATCTCTTAACCAGCCTCCCCCGTCCTCCCGAGGCGAAAGTCAACGTGGCGACATTGTTTGACATCACGTACCAGAGGTTACGCTGCGATGCCAAACGGTGGTTTGGTTACGACTTGTCCCAATCGCAAATCGAAGAACGCCCGAAAAGGTCTGCGTTTCGTCGTCCTCGGAACCTGAACACGACTCCGAAGCGCTGCTATCGTCCACATCGCACGTCGGAATGGCGTCATAGGAAATCATCCACAGGTCGGCTGTCCGCCGAAGAATTTCAACCTCTAACGGCATCAGGTCCTCGAGCGTACAGAACTCCGCCATAATCGAAGCTCGAATGACAAAGAGTTCGGCCGGTGCGGCTACCTCGGGATCGCTGCGCGACGGAACGTCGTCCAATGCCATTGGCCCGAGATCGTTTTGATATGCGAGCGGTGATCAATGAGAGCGGTTTCGTTTTCGGGTGGATCCGAGGTTTGGCGGCCTTCAATTACATTTTTATTAAAGAAATAATCACCGTATGACTATATTTTTTTTTTTTGGTTTTTAGAGATACTTAGGGCGCCTAGATTCACTTGTCATCATCAAAACACGAAATCAAAAACCACTTGAGTGCCTCTTTAATTCCGCCGAAGCGCTAAGTTTGAATCTAAGCACCTCACACAGTCAAAGCCACTTCTCTTATAGAAGGCGATGTATTTTGGTTGGGTTATGATTCATTCTTTTTAATGGTAGTTAGCATAACATTTAATAAAAAATTACTTTCATAAACTAATCTTTATTGTTTATTGTTCTACAAGTTTGGACAGGTCAGGACGGCCATTAAATTCCTATAAGATTTTGGCGAGACACACTTCACCAAGAAGCAAGCCCCCAAAATCGCTATTCTAAAGCTTCCCTCGAAGGAAACGAGAAATGATTTTTGCTCGCGTTTAAGAATGTAATCTAAACTTAAATTTCATCGAGACTTCATTGAGAGCACAGACAAAGTGCATGCACCTGAAGTTTATCGTCTCTTGTAATCGAATCTGCTTGCTCAGATTACTAAAGTCATCAAGTGAACAAATCCGGCTAATCTTCTTTCTTTCTACGTCAATACAAAATATCTTTAATTAATAAACACTTTAAGAAACGGCAGGACATCTGTGCTCGCATATAAACACAGCTGACTCGTCATGGAAGGCTCAGAAGCTACATGAAGTTCAATAAAGTTATTAAAACTCGCTTGAGAGCGATTCAAGCTCGCGTCAATAATACCGCAGTATACTAAATGTCCAATCTATGAATTCGTATCAATTTAAACTTCCTGATAATGTTTACACCGCGCGTTTTTTACAATTACAAGCAACTATTATTGCACGAATGACTGCATGAAGTTCTAGGAGCAACCGCTCGAAGAACACCACAGCTTCTTCATTGCTCATTTCTTTGCCGCACCCCCATTTGCTTCTTCTTCACACACAGGGCGTGCGTGCCTTATCTGTTCAACTTGTTTGTCGCTTCTTTAGTGCCAATCAGTTTCGCACCCTGCACACTGAAAAAGACTAACATTTGGTAAATCTATAACAACATCCCGTAAATCCTCATAAAATTCAGGCTTTGCACCAGCACAGAGTAAGAATTTTATTCAAATATTCGTTTTGTGTTCACACATTCAGAAATAATTTCTGTCGCAACCATATCTTGAGGATTAACACCCAGTTTATAACATACTTCATTAACCTGCTTTTCATGCTTGAGAAATACATAGATCAGGGCTTCTGTCGAAGTGGTATGATTGAATATAGAAGTTTATGAAGAGTGCGAGCCTTAGTAGCAACTGTGGAGCTAAGATCAAGCTAAGGCCCCAGGGGTATCCCCTTTCATAGTCTAGTGGAAGGCACATGTAGGGACTCACAAAGGCCATTTGAAAAATCTGCAGGCTCGTGACGTACTTCTCCCACCACAGGTACTTTCTAAGTTCTGGTGCAAGGGATGTGAGAAAGTAGTAACCATACATGACGACTTTGACCAAGCAGTTGAAACACATAGGCAGATTGACATGTCCATCCGAACCAAACGTAATCCACAACCGTTTATTAACAATCACCAAAAATGATTAATTACATGCAAAGCCGTGATGTGGGAGAACTTCTTGGTGGCGACGAAGAAGAACGTGTCCAGAAAGTCCGCTATCCTGACGGGGATGCTCCATCACACGAGCGTCAGGATTACCATTGCGTTGTTGCCTCTGGAGTACCTCATTCCTTGTCAAAAAGTGAGAGCCGTTTACAACTCCCTGTAACACTGAATTAGAGCGCAGCTCTTGAGGAGGAGAAGGAAAGAAGGGTACTGGGGGGGGGGTGAAGTGACCTGGGGGGGTCACGTGACCTTGGGGGTCACATGACGATGCCGATGATGTCATCAGTGACGTCACTGATGACATCATTAGTGACGATGACGATGCGGACTCCGATGACGTCATCAACGACGATGACGATGCGGATGCCGGTGACGTCATCAGTGACGTCACTGATGACGTCATCAGCGATGATGACGATGCGGATGCCGGTGAGGTAATCAGTGACGTCACTGATGACGTCATCAGTGATGATGACGATGACGATGCGGATTCCGGTGAGGTAATCAGTGACGTCACTGATGACGTCATCTGTGATGATGACGATGACGATGCGGATGCCGGCGAGGTAATCAGTGACGTCACTGTTGACGTCATTCGTGATGATGACGATGACGATGCGGATGCCGGTGACGTCATCAGTGACGTCGCTGATGACGTCATCAGCGATGATGACGATGACGATGCGGATGCCGGTGAGGTGATCAGGGACGTCACTGATGACGTCATCAGTGATGATGACGATGCGGATGCGGGTGACGTCATCAGTGACGTCACTGATGACGTCATCAGCGATGATGACGATGACGATGCGGATGCCGGTGAGGTAATCAGTGACGTCACTGATGACGTCATCAGGATGATGATGACGATGCGGATGCCGGTGACGTCATCAGTGACGATGACGGCATCGGGGAGGTCACGTGACCTCGGCGGGGGGTCACGTGACCCTGGGGGTGGTCACGTGCCCTCGGGGGGGGGGGGGGGTGGCGTGTCACGTGACTTCAGGGGGCTCACGTGACCTTGGGGGTCACGTGACCCTGGGATGGTCACGTGACCTCTGGGGGTCACACCTTGGGGGTCACGTGACCTTGTGGTGACCTTGGGGTCGCGTGACCTTGGGATGACCTTGGGGGTCGCGTGACCTTGGGGTGACCTTGGTTACGCCGACGGCGACGGCGATGCCGCTCAAGCCGGGAACGGGCCCCTAAGAGCTGCGCTCTAAAAACGTTGTAGTCTCCGCCGAGATAAGAGTGGCGCTTGTACTGCACAAAGAGGAAAGCGTTGGCAATCACCTGAAACAGGTCGTATGCCATGATGGCGGACTTGAGCTTGTATGGCTTGCGGTTTTCCATCCATCGCGGCCCTCCGAACTTCACCGCGAAGAGGTAGCCGAACGCTAGGGGTATCTGGAATCTTGGATTTTCCGTCCAGCCCCTGTCAATCGTTCTCTTGTCTCGAAGAAACGTGACTTAATTGTATTTCTCGATAAGGTTCATAATCAGTTCTGGTACAGTTGATGTCATCTTGGGACAAAAATCCCGTGTTTCTTACAGTTTACTGGCAGCACTGATTGTTGCTCTCGTGATCAAGTTGCATTGCAGGTACTGATTGGACGAGCAGAATGATTACTTCGTACTTGAGGTTTGTTTTAATAAGCGAACAAAGTTCCAACGCCGTCGCATCAGAGAAGAAGGGCGGGAAAGGAAGCGTCGGGCACCGACCCAGCATACCAAGCACCCCAACAAATATGCACTTCGGACATACTCTTGGTCAACTTTGCCCGATTAGTATCACTGCTGAAGCAAAAAATACTGCGGAAAAATGGCAGAGAACTTTCAGTCTCGACACAGAGATACAGCTGCAAGGACTACACTGAAGTAAAATCGCGCAGCTCCAGAACCTGTCCATACTTCAAAACTTAGCGTTCAGGGTCGAGACTATAACTTACATTATGTTATTTGTTTCGCCATATCTATCCTTCAGCAAGTTACGCGACCTCGCAAAACGAATTTCGACAAACATAGATGTTTCTAAATGTTTTGCTGGTATTCATTCGGACGGGTTTAATGCACCCCTCCCCCCCCCCCACACACACGCACACACAAACGCACACAAACAAATCACAAATACCGGCTAATGTTTACAGCGACTGCAGCTGTGCCAGGTGAGCGATGGCATCTGATGCACGTGAAAATTTTAACTCTATCAAGCGCACCCGCCGGCGGCATTTCTGAGCGTCCTTTTCCGTCGTGTATATGTCTATTCATGTAATACAGGGGTCACCCAGACAATTGGAAGAACTGTAGCGCTTGCCTAGACCACACAAAATAATTTTATTAGGAGGCTAAGGGGAAGTTTCAGTCTTGGATTGTTTTCTCAGCAACAAGCGCACCTTCAGTTATGAAACAAAAAAGCTGAATTTTTGAGCTATGCGTTAGGTGTGATTTTCCAATTGTGCAGGATATTGTCCTTTTAGAGTTACTCATCAGTTCTTTGAGAATTCTGGTGCGTTATGATTTATTTTTGTCGTACAGAGAGTTTCTCATCCCGAGGACCCACAATCTTCAGTCAATAGGAATTTTAAGTTTGATTAATGCCATACTCTTAATTTTATTAAATGGAGTAAGAACTGCAATGTTTGACAACGGTTCTAGAATGGCACAGACATGTCGTTTTTGCTTACGAAATTCGCGACAAACATGAAACAGATTTTTCACCTGAGAATATGCAATATGTAGACCGACACGCTGTCTGCAAACAAGCCCGCTTTTCCCACACCAGGTGTGGGGACTCCGCGTGCGCAGAAACCAAATTCGCCTGGAGTGAAGCATCTGCGCATGCGCAGTGCCGTCGACAGCGCCACCGCAGCTGCGTGACGTCAAGACCGCGTGTTGGTTTATACGTAAATGTACGAAAAACCTGTTCAGATAACGTGCATACGTTTGTACCTGGATATTTATAAAGAAACACAAATGCTATCTCACAGATATATGAAAATACAAAAAGTATACAATGCTGCGAATAGTATATATTTGCAAAATCATCTTCAGTTGCTTTTTTTTTGTTACGCAGAGAATGCGTTTTTGAGTAGATGAAAAGAGGAATATAAATAAAGGTGAGAATTTTTAATCCGGTTCCACGTTACTGACTAATAAAAACAACACAACACGGGGTTTGTATGGACCGCATATGAGACCTGACTCCTGAGTGACTGGAATTAGGAAGACGGCGGGTGATAAATATGTTAGACCCCTCCGATGGAGTCGTCTGTTTTTACCCGCGTTCAGTATAAACTCAGGTGAAGGATTAAGCAAAAATGCCAACATCAGCGATAATTGCAAGCGTAATTTCGCGTGGTGAAGTGCCTTGACCGTCAAGTACTGTGTTTGCCGGCAATTAACATATATCACCTCACTGTATCAGGCAGCACACCAGACAATAGACTAGTTTGGTCCAAGTTTGCCTATCCTAGGGACCTATCTTGAGCCTAATAAGGTTTTGCTTCAAGGCGTTATAATGCCAAGGTACTTTATCTTTATTTTCTTCAGCTTGTACTGTGTTTGCCGGCAATTAACATATATCACCTCACTGTATCAGGCAGCACACCAGACAATAGACTAGTTTGGTCCAAGTTTGCCTATCCTAGGGACCTATCTTGAGCCTAATAAGGTTTTGCTTCAAGGCGTTATAATGCCAAGGTACTTTATGTTTATTTTCTTCGGCTTTTTTCCGGTTTACCAGATAAATTTCAGAGTGTAGTCGTAACAAGCGCGTTGGTATAAGTATACTCTTAGCAGAAATAATAAGGTATCGTCCTCTATTTGTTGGTTTTCTGGTAGAATACGCCAAAGTGCCTGACGTGAGCCAAAGATGACACGCATAAACCAGAGAACCAGTAGTGAAACCTAACTGTTGCATTTCGGTCATTTGGGCCTATATTTTCAAAGTGAAAGATCCACAACCAGAGGTGAAGCTTAATTTGTCATTTCGCTGTTAACTGCGTCACCCGTCTAGCAGTTTAGGGCTAAAATGCCCAGACTAGCTTAACAATAATAATGTTGTTCAAAATATGATGTTTCCGGCTTCCAGGCCATTAAATTGCCGGCCAGAAACCAAACGTTTGTTAATAGAAAACTGCTACATGGATAGCTATTGACAGAGCCACGCTCGTGGCTCTCAGGAGGATGCTAATATCCTCCTGAATGCCACAAATAAATAAAAAAACTTCATAAAAAATCTAAAAATGTCGCATACTATGGCGAAGCAGCGCCTGCAGCTGAATAGAAGGGTAACGTACGTCCTGTGAAGGCGACGAAAGGGCGACTGACTGGTTTGCTTGGCCGGCTGTGGCCACCAGCTCCACCTCGGCGTCGAAGCTCTTGCACCAGGCAGCTTCGACATTGGTGCCGAATATTCAGGTATCCAGGAGATCATCCGCGATGCTGTCAAGAAAGCACTTCCAAAACTGCTACCTGCTCACGATCGCCCGGCCGCGCTCTTCATCGCTGATATTGTGCGAGAAGTCAAAGTATCACAGTTAACAGGGGGAGCTTTGATGGTTTTTTATGGCACCTGCAAAATCAACTTTGGACTGCGCCACAAAGAGTCGAAGGCACGAATGACGATTACCAATTTAATACCTGGTGTCACTTTAACGGGAGAGCAAAACGCCACAGTGTATCCAACATCTGAAGAAAAAAAAAACAGGCCAGTACGTCCTCCGGTAGAAGAAGGGGCGTGTAGAAAACGACTGAACGACACCCGCTGTGTTACCGCTGTGTTGAGGCTGACCGTGTCTATAGCTAAAACCCCACCTTCAACCTGCGTTTTCCATGCTACGAGAAGCACAAGGCACGCCCAACGAGATCGAGGAGTAGCTACGGCACTCGTCGTTCCTAGTGCCGCCTCCCCGCCGTAGCTTCGAGTCGTCACCAGTCTCCTTTCTGCGTAGGTTACGCCAACAATTTCTGTCGTTCATGTCTTGTCTGGAAAGCAAAATGCGGCAACGGCTGAATGAGTTATTGCCGAAAAATATCTAGCTAAGAACCTCCAGGCAACTCGCAAAACTCTCACTATAAAACGCAGCAGAACGAAACGTTGTCCAAAAGATGCCCCTATCCTGAATGTTGCTACCGACGACCACGACGTGACGGCACACGTCGACACTGTGTAGAGTGCCTTCATACACACGCGCTTTGGCTTGAGTGGTGACATCTCAGCCATATTCCGCCCAATCGTTTTTTTTTTTAATGTATTTTGAAGTGCACGCAATCCGGTGTCACTCAGCTCGAGCGCGTAGCTTTGGCTAAAACATAGACGTCATTTTACCGCCCAAGTCACGCACCGAGTGTGCGAGGGCGTCACGCGCTGGCACATTCAGTGCAAAAATGTATGTCTTCACCATGAGACAGGACAGACATGCAGGCACCCTAACACCCTGTTAGACGGGAAAGTAAATGTAATTTTGATCGAATGTCATTCACCGCTCGGCGAATCAGCTCGCGATGCTGGTTCGGCACGTGGTGGGTGCAGACGCAGCGTGGCGTATTAAACAGGCAGATAGGCCGAGCTGTAATGTCATTTTGCCTAAATGTCATTTAACGTGCCCGTCTGGCAGAGCTATAACACTGTGCAGGATATTATGTTTTGTTGAATAAGCTCTCTCGCGCCTTTAGCGAAGTCATGACGCTGTGTGATGGCTTACGAATATGAACGTCAGGACAAAGAAAGATGTTGCACATCAATTGTGAGGTGCACTGTTCACGACGACCTACGCAGGTAAACGTGTTCATTGAAGTTTACTGTGCTATGGGATTACTCTGTTTCTTTGGAAATGGCGCCCAGGTCGAGGTTGGTGCAACCAGGCTGACGCTGCTAAAGCCCCTTCAGAAGTTTGAAGATCTAAAAGCTTCGTCGTCTCAGTCCGAGTGCTTGCCCACTATGTGAATGTGTAGCAATGATCAATTGTTCTTGTGATTAACAGGACTGAAAACAATTTACTCTACTATTAATCGTGAAAGTAATGCGGTTTTTACATACTTTTTAAATAACCGCAGTTAACAATACAGGGTCTTTTCCTCTTAATTTCAACGGGATTTAGAAAGGTTAGTCGCATTTTCCGGACTATCGTTACAAACGCGGTGATGACAGAAAAAAAAAAAAAAAAACATTCTGTGTTGCTGCGCGGTGACACTGAACTCACGAACTTGGGACGTATTTTTTTGCCTCCACGACGCGAACACTGGCGTGCGTAGCTTTCCCGAAAGAAGGCCTTGCTGAAGCTAGCGCTTCTATTGACATAGGAATACGAATTTCGCATCTCATGTGGTCGCACACCTCAGTTGTTTTTTTTTTGTTTTCTTTACTCTAACTCGCAATTTTTTTTCTCTTGCAAACATGCGCCTACTGATTTCCCTCTCACTTGTTGTGCACTCTCCCACCATTGGTGCGATCTCACTTGCTCTACACCTTCTAGGTATGGGCACATTCACACGGTATATTGCTTCACTGCGTTTGACTGCGTAATGAGGAAGAAATCGACAGCAACGACCGGAAATCCGGACCAACTGAGGCTTGCTTCACGAAGCTACATTTTGCATTACTTGGTAGTATATGACGAACACATCCTCCGGTGACATTGTTGTTGTCGTTTCGGTCGCTATGAACGCCAGCAACGCGACTTTCTGAACCATGCCTCAAGGCTAAAGGTTCGCAGTAAAGTCACTTGATTTTAGAAAAGTAGCGCAACCTTCTCGTGAGGTCGCTATTCTGGTTCGTGGCCATGAGCAGTTTCTCTTTCACCTCTCCATCCTTGGTTAGTCGATCAACATCTCCTGTAATTTTTTGCTGCATAAACACATGTCGTTTATGGACCTTTTCTTGCATAGCATCATTCCAGCCCGCAACTGATGCAGCCTTGATCCGGTGCATTTTAGATTGCTTGCTCATACAGGGACAATCGCTGTAGCGACGTACATCATGCGTGAGTTATTTCTGGGTTTCTTTTCTGACCGCGTTACAATTTCCGAAAATATACGGTTGACTGGCTTTCACTGAATCGTCGTCGGGTGCACAAATATTTTTAATAAACAAAAGTACAGGGGAGTTTCCGAGGAACGAGAACCGTGTTTTTCGGCTCGGGTAAATAAACTACAGAGCTCTCGCGTACAACGCGACAAAATCGGTCGCCCGATTATGTCTGCCAGTGTATTAGTGGCGAGATGTTTTAGTGGCGCCCTCCTATAGTTACCTTTCGTGACGTCATTACATTGCGAACAACAAGTTCGATGATGTTTGTAAGGAGCATGGTGGAAGGTTGAAATCATTGCGCTCTTAAAGCAACACTACCAACACAGTCGAAATTGAAGTTCATCCATTCCTCTTATTTCCGTCGAGGAGAAATCCTTTGTTGACGTCACAGTCAGCATTCAGCCAATCGCGGAAGGCCGATTACAGCGACGCTTTCGATCGCGCACGTCGCCATTTAGCGGCGAGATGCTTTAGTGGCGCCCTCCCACGGTTCCCCCTTGTGACGTTGTTACCTTGCAAACAAGTTCGATGGTGTTGGTAAATAGCATGGTGGAAGCTTGAGATCATTGCGCTCTCAAAGGAACACCGCGAACACCGTCAAAATTAAAGTTCTTTCATTCCTCTTATTTCCGTCAATGATAAATCCTTTTCTGACGTCATAGTCAGCGTTCGGCCAATCGGGGAAGGCCGACCACAACGAGGCTTTCGGTCGCGCACGTCGCCAATAGGCACGGCTGACATATTCTACACTACCGCTTTGCACGCTGTGTTTGTTCTTGTGCCAGTAGCGCCTAGATACTCTCTAAGCTTGCTAACCTATCGTATGAGGGCGCATTTTCAAATCCTACTACACCTCTATTTTATAAGGTACATTGTTACCAATATCTCTTTAACTTTGTTATGGGTGTACATGCTTCAAATATATCTTAGAGGTCACATTGTATGCTTTCACTTTCCGCCATTAGTTGTAACTAGAGCCACTAAATGAGCTGCGCTTAGAGTATCGGCACTCCGTTCCTCGGCATTGTTGTGGGCGCCGCCATTTTGGCTCGTATGCAGAGCAGACGCAACTGCCGATAGTCATGATTCAAAAGTGTGACTTCCTCAGCATTAGATTCTGTGTTAGGAAGCTCATGTAATATTGCTTTCCTCTGTCGCGAACTGTTTAAACATTTGTGGAGGGCGGAAAAGCGTTTCCCGTGATTTCAGATAAAGCTTCAGATAACTGGCAACCATGATTTTAAGACACAATATGGCCAAGTGTCGTTACTCTGAAGCGTAGCTTATTTAGTGGCACTAGTTTTAACCTTCTAAGCGGTGCGTTCAATTAACGCACAAGATTTGTCGTTCGATTCAAAAATAGGTGTATGAGAAGCCCGACGCTAGACTCGGACAGCGCGTTCCTGAAATATTTTCTTCGAGTCAAGCATCTCGCGTCCAAGACACATTATTTTTCGATGAAACGAAAAATCTCTGCCCAGTCTGGCGTAACATGATACAAAACGCCACGATATTGTACAGCATTGTCAAAATAATTACAGCGGAGCAGATTAAAAAATTATAGCTTAATATTTAAGCCAAAAATCAGCACAAAGCACGCGACGGCCACGACGACGTATGTCCTGAATTCAAGGATCGAAAAAGCAACGGCTGAAAACATCATATATTAAAAATTAGAAACAATGGAGGATAACTTGTCCTTGAGATTGATATGGCCTATAACACACCACATAGAAGATCTTCGGTTTTTTGTTCACCAATATCTAGGGACACTGTACTTAGAGCAGAACACCTTTTGAGGTGAAATTAATCGCTGAGCATGGAAAGGGAGATGGAAGTTCGTGATGTGATAAACTGCATCACACATCACGAGGTTTTCATTGCGGATATATGATGCATTCCGAGTGCGAATTCTCTCGACCTTGCTTCCTGAACTGCAGTGGTCTCGGTTGCCGGCTATAACAGTGCGGGCCGGCAAAGAGGATTTTGTCTGGAATTTTTTCCTAAAAAATGGGCGAAAAAAAAACGTCTTCGCTAAACGTCTGGGGCTTCTAACTTTTGACGATATATCGACCATTCATAATGTAGATTCTTTATGCACACTTTTTTTTGTTCTTGTTTTGATAAGTGTGAAATGCTACCGCTCGTGTCGATGTAAAATATAAATATATCTGGGAGGAGATGGGGAGAAGTGGAGGGGGCGCTGTATAAATTCATAAAGAAATAAATATACTTTTATTAAAATAATTTTCTTTAAATATTTACAACCTACCTAGTTGTGATATTGAAACAAATAAGTCATTGAAACGAGTGCATATGTTTACAAAAAAAGCTAGAATTAAAGTGTGATCGAACACAACCTCTCGCCAACTCTCGTCATTATCGTGACCTAGCGTTATTAAGAATTGGACGAAGAGCGGTGCAAATAAGGCATTATTATATGCCAAGCCAAAGGAATCAATCCAGCCTAGACAAATACCTGTCATACGCGTCACAATAGTTTTCTATCACAAATTACATGCACAGTATGCAGCCTAACTTCGTACACATATCGCGGCTTCGGCACCAATTCACAGGTGTTTGTTTATAAACAAGGTTCACCGCCCGTTGTCGGTGAACCCTTGATCAATTTTAGACTTTTCTTTTAACTTTAGATTTCGTATGTTATTCTCAGACACATAATTTTTTCAAGTACTAGTTTCCAAATAAAAATAGTTTTTTTTTTTTAATCCTTGCGCGTTGTGTAAGAACAGATGAATATGCCACTGGAAGTCGAGATGCTACTGGAGATATACTGGGGCACGAGATATTGTGACGTCAATTCTTGTCACACCCTGGGAATAGAGAACAACGTGCACAGCCGACAAATAGAATCGGCTGTTTCTGAAATATTTGCGACGACAATTTCCGGTCCTCGAGACGTCTAGAGGTACCTGCTGCACACGGCGGGAGCGTGACGAAAGCACGCGGAATAACAGATGTATGGCTTCTACAACAACATTGGTCATTTGCATAATTATACGATTTTGATTTTGTATTGATCTATAGCATGGCAGGCCTGAGAAACATATCAGGTTTATAAAAACTAATTGTATTTGCGTGCGATACGGGATACTGTCTGACGAAAATCATCAGGCGCATGGAGATATGGTAAAAATACTGCGAGAAAATAATATATTTAGAATATGATATCAAAGCAACGTCGGGCTTTCTTTTTCAGTTGACGTGCATTGTAATGAAGGAGGAGCAATTATTTTGACTCTAACATGAGCGGTTTGAGACCCCAAACTTTATTTTTCAGGCTCGAAATATGGGTGCTTACTTGGTACCCTTTTGTAATCATCAGCTTGACAAAAATACTACATATCCTTCACTTTTAAATACGACCCCAAAGAGCGAAGGAGCTATAATCCGTTGCAACTTCAGAACGTAGGTCGAGGGAAAGGAAGGCCGAGGAGTAGGAAGCAGACGGAACGCTGGACAGGAGAGGGGGAATTTCCTCCTCTGTCCAGTTGTCAGAAACCCTTGAAACGTGTTTTCTTTCTTTATTCTTTATTCAAAGATTACCCCGCATTGCCCGGAGGCGTTATTGCAGGGGGGTTACAGTTTTGAAAAAAAACTGTAACCCTCCTGCAACGGTCTCGCACAACGTCTTTAATAGACTTCATGTCGTCGTCGTACGTCTTTCGGGTTCTGGGTGTTTTCACCTTCTGAAATATTGCGGAAGCGAGGTCCACGGCAAGGCGTTCGCGCCCTCGTGCACTTCGAGCGTCGATCAAAGCTGTCTACAGCTGCTCTTTGCTTCCGAAATCCCACAGAATGGTGACCACGAGAATATAATTTCTCTCGATCCCCACCTAGTTCGTTCAAAACAGTCGCGTACTCCTTCAGAAAGATACACTGCACTCGCGAAGTCATCGTGTCGTCTGCTGACAAGGCGAGACCGGTTGTGCAACTTTGTTACGGGCTTCTGTCATCGCTCTATGGTACTGGGACGTTAGCAAAAGGCTCAATGATAAGATGTTGAGATGACATAATGCTTACAACAAACTACGTACTTTTTATCTTACTATTTCTAACCTCACGTCGAACCCGCGTGCTTCTATAAATAATAGCGAGTTTTAGTAGACCGTGTTTCCCCCTCCGCTACCCGGAACCCTACAGCCAAGGCCATCGGCACTCAGGCGCAGTGGCGGTTTTTTAGTAGCGGAGGGCTAGCGGAGGGAAAAACACGGTCTACTAAAACTCCCTAAGGGAACAATAGGGAGTTTAAGTAGACCGTGTTTCTCGCTCCGCTAACCCTCCGCTACGAAGAAACCGCCACTGCGCCCTCGCCGATGGCCTTGGCTGTAGAGTTCCGGGTAGCAGTGGGGCTTAGCGGAGGGGGAAACACGGTCTACTAAAACTCACTATTTTCGAAGGCCACGTGTCCCGCTCCGCTACGCCCTCCGCAACGAAGAAGCCGCTACTGCGCCCTCGCCGATGGCCTTGGCTGTAGAGGTCCGGGTAGCAGAGGGGCTTAGCGGAGGGGGTAACACGGTCTACTAAAACTCACTATTTTCGAAGACCACGTCTCCCGCTCCGCTACGCCCTCCGCAACGAAGAAGCCGCTACCGCGCCCGCGCCGATGGCCTTGGCTGTAGAGTTCCGGGTATCGTAGCGGGTTACGGAAAGCGTTGCGGGACGGCCAAAAGCCATCTACGCAAACTTCCTAATAATGGCCTTAGCAGTGATTTCTTTGGAGCAGCGCGCCATGTTGTGACATCAACACTTACGAGGTTCATTGCAAGCGGGGTGACTGGCCTTCGCCATTTCTCCGCTAATGAGGGAAAGCTACGTTCACGCGCACGCTGCACGTGCTTGCACGCGTAGGACATCAGTCGGGGCTCCATGCTTGGAGTTAACTATGGGGGGAAGGCCTCCGACATTAACATCTAATCCGGTCGCCTAACTGAGAAGGAAAAAAATGTTGCTAAGGTTGAAGAAGGACACAGAATAAAGAAGGACACAGACAGAGCGCAGTGCTGCCTGTTTCCTTCTTTACCCTGTCCGTTGTCTTTTGCGCTGTTTTAACCTTTTAAGTATGAAAAGAAAACACGATAAAAAAATCGCGTGGAGACGAGTTTACGTGTGTGACCGCTTTCCAAAACACTCCTTTCTTCTTGTTCTTATAGAAATGAAAATATAGTACGTCACGTCACCGGTCCCTAACGCCGTGACTCACCCTCCTCTCTCAGTTCCTCGACACACCTTCCTTGTCCCACTCCTTCTCGTCCGTCAACACCCGTCAACTGACGCATGCCGTATCCGCGGAAAGGAAACAAGGGGTAGTTCGCTTTACGAAACCGGTGCGTCACTGCTCACCGTGTCGTTCCTCCTCGCCTGCCTTTCCGTATAGACGTTTTTTGTTTCCTTTCGTTCTTAGTCACGGGGGTTCCATATCTGTTTTACGGGACGAAAGAATAATAACACATTTTAACCTGGAATCTGGCGAGAAAATATAGGTTAGGCAAAACGAGAATGTGTGACAATCACGGATTTTTCGTAAGCACGTTCCGGCGGTGGGGAGAGATCAAAACGATGTTTTGGCATATACCAAAAGTGACGAGATTCAAAATGGCCTTGTGGAAAAGCTTTATATAGGAGATTACGGTCATACTTATTAAAAACACGGAGACAAAAAAAAAAGGGACAACGCAACGAGGTCTCAACACACTGCTGAAGTATTAATTTGCATGGCGACCTGTGTCTATCGGGTCAGAACTGCAATGATATGACACACAGCAAATGACGTTACACTAAATCTATAAGTTATGTCTACAGAAAAGAATCCCTCGACACATAAAAAGAAAACAAAGTCTATACACCAACTCAACTCTCCTACGTCACGCCGCGGTGGTGGCGCGCCGGACGCACTTCCGGTCTGGGCGGTGGGCAGAAGTCGCCGTGCCAGACATGCATTCTTGTGTTCCTTTGGAAGAAACGAGACAAAAAAACTGCCTTCTCGTCAAAATGCTGCGACGGGGGTTGTACCAAGAGAGTCTGGAAAGGTTTGAAGATCAGTTTTCATGTGTTTCTGCCCCCTCCGTTCGTCCGAGAACGTGGATAGGAGCCGTGAAAAGGGCAAACCAGACGCTGTCGAACTACGATTGCTTGTGGTCGCCAGATGTATTTGCTTCGTTCCAACATGAACGAGGGAAAACCTCCAAGTTGTCCGGACCACCCACGGGTTCAGTGCGTCTTCAAATTCACACGGCCGGCTGATCGTTCGAACTTTCGTCTGCTCTTTCAAACATGCTTGCTTTTTGTCGTCTGCTCGTTCAAACAAGAGCGGCCCGTAGACCAAACTTTGACCCGGTGATTGCACTAAGAAGTAATTGCAGGCCTCAAAAGACTTAAGTAGGCTCCGTGTAAACAGTAGATACAAGATGTTGATCATTGGTACCGGCGGCCATCACCGACTTGATACGCTTGCTCTGTTCCCGCTTCCGATTTTCAGTATCGACGTCGATCATCGCCGCAGCTTCTACACTTTTGCAGCACGAGCGACGTCACGACCGAAAATAGCTAGAAGAATCTCATCATGGTTTTGGCGTCCATTCTGCGGCGTTCATGCGAATGAATCGCCGCACGTCAAATTATTTACGGAAAGTTTAGCGGCCTAACGAGCCTTGATAATTTCGCTCAGGTGATTAAAGCGGTAAGACTACGATGAGGACGTAGAATCGACAATTCCAGAGCGAAAAAGAGTACGCAGACTCACACAGACGCCGACAACGTGATATTCGAATGGTTTGTTGACGCGGGACGCGGTGCTTCTTGCCCGTACTCCATTGAGCATGGGTTCGAACTGTCGTCAGCTCTTTCAAACTTAGTTGCTTTTTGTCGTCAGCTCGTTCAAACGACAGCGGCCCGTAAACCAAACGTTGGCCCAGTAATTGCGATAAGAACTAAGTGCAGGCCTCAAAACACTTTTGAAGGTTGGTTGGGGCAAGTAGGCTAAGTGTAAATAGACACAAGAAGATGTTGATCATTGTTACCAGTGGCCATCACCGACTTGTAATGCCCGATTCTACTTGCGGTTTTCAGTATCGACGTCCACCATCTCAGCTACGGTCCACGCTTTTGCAGTCGGAGCGCCGTCGTGACTGAAAATGGCGAGCAGAATCTCATCGTGGGAGTCAGGCTTTAGCGCCCATTCTGCGGCGTCCACGTGAAATGAATCGCCGCACGTCACACTATTCACGCAAAGTTTTGCCTCGTTAGTTTTCCTGAAGCCGCTCAAGTAGTCAGACATTGTTAGGAGAACGTAGAATAAACAATTCCAACGCGAAAAAGAGCACGGGAACTCCCACCGACGCCGACAACAACGCAATTCAATGGCTTGTTTATGGGCGACGGCGGGCTTCTTGCCCACCATCTACCGCGCAGGCGCGGCGCCGGTGGCGTCCGCTAGGGGCGCTCCGGTTTGTTTGTAAACATGAGTTGGTGTATAATATTTTGTCCCCCCCCCCCCCCCACACACACACACACAAAAAAAAAATCTAACTTTTTTAGCGATATTTTATTCTAGTCCCCTTTTGAAATTGTAAAAACGTTCAAAACTTTAGGCGTGTTGTTTTAAAATCACATGTATGGGGACGCAGCACATATATCATAATATTTCAAAAGTCGCCTGCATCACTGGCTCACTTCTCCGACATCGCTTAATACTGCCATCAAGTGTAAGTTGCTTTCGTATAAAACTTTGCTTGTTTCTCGTTTGAATTATCGCAAACTTGTCTGAGGCACGACTAAACCAAAACTAGAGAGAATATTTTAGAGCAAAAAAGAACATTAAAGAGATACTTCAACGAAATTTAAAATATACCGTCGTGTTCAAAAATAGGTTGAGTATGATCTACAATATCCGTAAATGACAATCGCACGTTTGTATTTTGAGCCTGGTGGCTGTATTTTACATTATAAACGGCCCGCCCTGGCAAGCACTCGGAAAACAGCCAGCGGAGACTACGTGACATCCAAGGCAATTGTGACGTAGTTCGTCTCGGGACGAGCAAAGCTACGGCGAGGCTGACATCCAGAGGATGGCCTAGTCGTTCCAGCCACCGAAGAGGCTGCTTTTGTACAAATTTTGAGTGACGGGTTAATCTTCTATAATCTTGTAGAGGAACAATAGGGACTTCTGGGACAGGCAAAAGGACATCTCGGGAAGAGAGGAGTTCCTCCTTCCCCTCTTCTCTCGTCTTGGCGGGAGGCGAGAGAGTTACTGTCACTAGCTGTCAAGGTTCCTAGACGGGCATTAGAAACGAGGCGTTAGCGATATCACCAGGTGCTCTTTGCTAATCGTTTAATTCGTTTTGAAATTCCTTTTCGTAAATTTTCTAACAATATATTGGTGCGTTCGATGTGATATTGCTCCTTTGAACACATACAGACCAAAAAACTGGCGCCTAAATTTCGTTGTAGTATCCCTCTAAGACTTGTGTTCAACGTGCCCTATGATTTTAGCACGAAATGTACCTTTAAATCACTGGGGGTAATGAAAAATGCATGAGCATTACGAATACAGGCTCAGCAATACAGATAAATAGGAAACTCTCGAAACAGGTAGTTTTTTACTATCGTTGGTACTTCTCAGAACGAAACTATTAACATATTCCACTCGTCAGACTGACTTCTGGAGGGTGAATACATCGCGTACAGATTATGGGTCTCAAATGATTGAAAAACCCTTGCCTTCATTCTTAAACACGTTGATGCAAAAACAAATATTGATACAGCATAGATCAGCTTACGGAATTGTATAAACTACTTTTCTGTCAAGAATACTGTTCTCTGCTTTATTCTTCTGCTATCCCCGAAGCGGAGTGATTTTAGTTTATGTACATTTTTTTTTTCAGTGTATTGTTCTTGATTGTTGCACTTCTGTTTCGAGGCTTATGCCCACTCTGAACGTTGTTATTGTTGGTATTTTTGGTGTTTTGTTCCTTATTATGTTGTTTTGTACCAAGAAACGGCTTTGATGTATTTATTTTCTCCACCACTGTATGCCTTTTCCCGTCAACCTGCATGTCAGCTTTTTTTTTTCTCAGCCCCCACTATATGTGTGAGGTGAATAAACTATTATTATTATTATTATTATACACGCTGCGGACGCTGGTGTTTCGAAAATACTCGTAATGCCACCTGGCAGACGAAAAAAATGAAAAACGTTTACAATTCTCTGTAATGCCGAATTAGAGCGCAGCTTTTGAGGAGGGGAGGGTATGTCTCTGTTCCTCCTCTGTACCCTCCTCTCCTCCTCTCCTGCTCCCCTCCCATTCGGCTGGTAATTTTCACTAAATTTCCCGCTAAATTAAGCAAAAATTTCCCTGCTAAATTTAGCGGCGAAATATTCCCGCTAAATTTAGCTGGAAATTTCTTAAATTTTTCCCGCTAAATTTAGCGGGAAAATGTAGCGAAAGGTTTCCCGCTGAATTTAGTTGGAGAACTGAATTAGTGTTGAGGTCACGTGACGTAAATTTTCCCGTTAAGCGTAATGGGGGAAAAATTTCCCTTAATTTTGCGAAAAACATTTCACTAAATTTAGCGTCACGTGACTTCACGAGGGTAAAAGTTTCCTGCTAAATTTGGCTGGAGAAGTTTTCGCTAAGTTTGGCGGGGAATCTTTCCGCTAAACTTAGAATTTCTTCGCAAACATTTTTGGAAAAAATTTTTCCACCACATTTCGCGAAAAAAAGTTCCGCAAAGTTTAGCGAAAAATCTTCCAGCAAAGTTTAGCAGGAAAATTTTGACCTCATGACATCACACGTGACGTCACCTGTGACGTAATTATGAAAGACGTCCCATAATGCAACGCGCGGTTACGCCGATGCCGACGCCGCTCAACCCGGAAACGGGCGCCTGAGAGTCGCGCTCTAGAAGAAACTATCGGTATGTTCTCGCCCTAGCCGGCTGCTCTCGCGGTGGGCTTGGAAGGCCAGTCTTTTGTCATGCCGTCTGCAACAACGCGGCCGAAGAAACGCACTTCAGTTAACTGCTATTGTGTGCAAATCTCACAACAGCTACGCAAACACAGCTGTGAAGTTCCCAGACATGGAGTTTCTCGCTTTCCAGGAGAGCCGTGCGAGGGACAGCGTCGACAGAAATGGGTTGCGGCTGTGTTTTTCCGTGCAAAGTTAGGAAACCTCTTTTTTGTTTCGCTTCCCGGTCTTTGCATGTTCTTCGTGTTACAGTTGATTCATGCTCGCACAATAACGAACTCGATTTTCATTAGTCCCAGTCGAGTGCTCGAGCTCTTGACAATCAGCATCGCCAAAGATTAGGGTAATTGCTCGTATTCAATCAAAGATGAGAATAGCCGAACTCTAAAAATGTCTAAAGCTCGACCCACGCTTTCTTCTTTGCCAACCCCAGCGCATGACTATGATGAGCACTGACGGTGTATAATCAGCGTCAAATCACATCACCGCTTGTTCTAATATTGAGTTAAGGGGGAAAGCTGTTTCTTTCCTTTTTTTTTCTGCATCTGCCATTGAGGGGAGAGGAAAACCAATGGGTGCTTTCACAAGTTTTCAACGTTAAGGCGTCGGTCCCACGGCAATAACCATACTACCGGTGGCAGCTGTGCTAACGCTTCTGTTTGCGGTGCAACTGTCGAGTCTGTGCGCGTTCCAGGTATTTCGTTCTTCTTCCAAATAAATTGCCAATTCATGATCACTCTTTTAGCGTAGAATGTGGTATGCATTTTTCAAAACTTAACGTAGAATAAGAAAACAAAAATAGCAAGGTTAGGTATTTTAAAAGGCATACCTCTATGCATTCCAAGTTTCTAGACTTGCAAGGAATCCAAGACGCGTTCTTATATTTTTTTTTTATTGAATGAAGGAAAAACTCGTCTGGTTCCGTGAATGCGTGTTTCTCCTAACTATCACTCTCACATTGTTTTTAATATTTATTCAAAAATAGTTTTTGTTATGCTATTTTGAAGTGTCGTAACTCAATTTCACGTCATAAGGCAACCACGACATTTAAGCAAATGATACCGGTAAACATAGGAACTAAGCATACAAAATATTAAAAGTGCAACTCCAGCAGTGTTTTTGTAAACACCTGTTGATTGTAATAAAATTTCGAAGAATTCTATTCATGCTTTCTTGGTTTTCTCAGATAGCGCTCTGGCACCTGATCTAATTTCTTTTTTTAATGTATGCTAGAGGAACTGGCCTGGATCTCTGTAAGGCTGGTTTTGTCGTATCTATATTAATATTTGTTTTTAAAAAAAAATGAAATCGAGGGACTATTTTCAAGCTTGACTCTGTACGAAAGAAACCAATTTCAGAGAAGGGAACAGCTATTTAAGCAACGGTTCTTTAATTAGAGCTTTCTCTTTCTAAGTAAAATCACTTCCCGTGATCGTAATTTTTTTACAGCATACCAGTTGTCTTAAATATCCGAAAAGACTTTTGTTCTAGCAGACGGCTCAAACGTGCGCCGAGTTTCGAAAGGTGACTGAAATTCGAGGTTGAGAAGTACAGGAAAAGTAGCGCTGATTCTGTCACTGACGCAGAGGGTTCTCGTCTCAAATATTTCCTCGCTCTTCTTCGTCGTTCTTAAGGTAAATCACAGTTAGTCTTGCGAAAAAAAAAAAGAAAAAAAAAAAACGAGAAGCGCGTTACCAGGTTTACAAGGAACTTCTCGAAAGTATCTAGTGCCTATATATAAGCTATTCAATGCTGCCCGCCATGTTCCACCACGAAAGGTGCAATTATTGAACTACATATGACAGCGACGAAGGTCGGGGAATTTCGTTTCCTTCACTTTAAGATAAACGAACTTACATTTTTTTTATGGTTCCAGCTAGCCGCCTCGGTGGCTCCGAGGCGAGAGCGCTGGCCTATGTATCCCCCATGTGGCGGGTTCGAATCCCGGCCGAGGTGCCCGCAATCTGACTGACGGAGGCTTATTGCGGAGGAGGGCGCCGTGTAACCGAGCTTATGAGTTGCACGTCAAAAGATCTCCAGGTGGTCCAAATTAATCCTCAGTCCTCCACTGGGGCGTGCCAGATGCCCGTCGTTAGTTTGGCACGTAAAACCCCCAAATTTGACTTTTTTTGATGGTTCCAGCTTTCCAACCGCGCCGGTTCTGTTTTGTTCACCATTGTGCAGGGATTTGAGATTTTCAGTTTTAAAGTTACTCTACTCGTAGACAGCTTACGGAAAATGTTATGTCCAAACTGCAGTGACTGGGCCTCACGGTAAGGCAACAAACAGCTAGTCATCGTGGATCAAATCTGAGGATCATGAAAAGGGTCTAATAAGCACCTTTCCTACGAAGTGCGTTATCAAAAGCGTTGTACATGGGCGGAACCCTTCCTAGCTTGTCTTTCTTTGGATTACTTTTTATTTCCTTTATTGAAATACGAATAAAGTCTGACGGTCAACTTTCTTGGTATTGGTTTAATAGTGTAACTACTCCATGGGCTTCCACTTTGAGCTTTACACAAACCATGACTCTTGCCCTTTGCAACTAATGATAACCAGCCAGGGCCGACTTCCTAGAAACAGCGTCTCAGCTGAGACTGTGGGAAAGAGAGCAACGACAAAGCCAGCACGCGAGCTGAGCGGGACAAAAGCCGCGTCTCAAGGCACTCCCGCGCCCCACCCTTTGCAGTGCTTTCTTTCACTCAGTGTCAGCTGAGGCGCTGTTCTAGCACGCCGGTCCAGGATCACTACTCGTGAAGTTTCCTCGCGCTTCCTTTTCTTTTTGGGGACTCCCCGCAATCAGCGTTGCAAAACAAAATCAAGCGAGATGCTCAGGGCTGCCCTGCAATGTTCTTCTATGGCCGGGCTAGAGAGTGGTTTTCCTTATGGCCCTCACTCTCGCCTAGGAGCAATGGGACTTCTTTAGCCGCGTGGGGGTGCGACCGTATACCATGCCCAACACCGCCTGAGCAATCCTGAACAATTGTTCCCCGATCACTGCGATTGAATATATGTGCAATTATACTTGCTTCAAATGACTGTGGTGAGCCGATTGAAATAAGTTTCGGCTTACGGTACAAACTCGTTTCTTGAGGAGAAGAAGAGAAAGAGCTATTCCGCATAAGTCCCTGCAGGCAGACGGCCTCATAATCTGTGGGTATAATTACTCTAGAAACTTCTCCAACTCAACCCCGGAGCAAAGCGGTCACCACGTTGACCGCTTTGCTCTGGTCAGTAGGAATTAAGGCACTGTAACTGCGGTAGGGTTACAGCGACCCCTTCGAGCTGCCGCCACAGGGTGCAGGCACTCCCCTTGCATAGGCCGTAGGAGGTTGAGCCTGTCCTCTTTAGCCAAGAGCCGTTTATACTGAGAGAATTTGGTCTTCTTAGGGAGATTTTGACAGGTTGGCAACCAGAGCAGCGTAGACTGACAACTGGGGGATGACTAGTTCCGTCCTCCATTTTATAGCTCGGACTCAAAGGAACTCTATGCGATTTATCAGGTATAAAAGAAACAAGAAAGTAATGCCATCTGGTGTTATCGCAAAATCCGCTGGTTCTAGCGGGCAGCAAGCCGCCCATTGGCCAAACTCTTTCAATATAAACGGCTCTGCTCTAGCCCGGCCATTGTTCTTCCACCTGCTGAACGAGGCAAGCGCATGTTCATTAACACATTCGTATTCAAATCTAAACACGCCAGGAGAATGACTCGGAGGTAAAACTTCCGCTGCAGAACTCAGGAATCGTCGACTCAAACCACTCCGCCGCCCATTTTGGGCCACCGTGTTGCTTTTGGTATTTTGCTCCGCCTATTTTCGACTGGGACCGCAGCCCAAAGTTTTTACCCGCAAAACTGCTATCAATCATTCCGGAACCCCGAGCGGAACAACTGGATACCAAATTCGTCCAGATGGGCCTCTTTTTTCCAAATTTCGGCCGCTTTCGACCGACCAATTGGGCGCCGTCGTTTAGAGGCGCCGACGCCTTGCCGAGTAGAATCGGCTCTCCGAGGAAAAAATGTCGTCTTCCGCGCTCCAATTACGCGGCTACGACCCTGAGGCGTTGGCGTGGACCTCGGTCTCCACCACCGATGACGCAAATTCGACGGTTTTTCCGGAAATTCGGAGTCAAACTTTACTTCAAGTGGCTGCACGCCGCTCACAGGACAAGGCGAAGATGGCGACGCCCGGCGCCACCCTGGCCCCCGGCTCGTCGTTCGGAAACGTGAACGCTCCCGCGACGCGCGCCAGGGGAAGCAAGGGTAAGGCGTTCACGAAGGGGAAGCCGCGCCCAATGCCCAAACCTGTTCCCAAAGACTACGCTATAGTCATCAATCCCCGCGAACGTGTTTCTCTTCACGAGGTGTTCACGGAAACCGGCTACGGCACCGCCATCTCGGCGTACCTCGGGCCGGAACGGGCCCGCGCCATCTCCGTTCAGCCCTCGCGAGACCAAAACATTGTCATCGTGCATACCCCGGACATCGAAGCGGCCGACCGGCTCATCGGGGATTTTGCTGTCAACACTGAGAAAGGCTCGATCCCGCTTCAGGGTTATTTGAGACAAGACGGCGGCAACACGTGCCACAGAGCGATCGTGGTCCGTAATACGGACATAACGGAAACTTTTTAACACCGAGTGTGCTGGCGCGCAGGTACCATTGTGGAAATCCGAAAATTCGGCAGATCCAACAAGGCACGCATCACCTTGGCGGGTAAGGAGAAGCCCCGTTACATGCATTATGACAACATGGTCGTCTCTGTGCAAAACTATTACAAAACTATCCCGGCCTGCGGCCAGTGTGGGGCCGTCGGGCATCGCGCGGATGCATGTCCAATCCTGCAGCCGAACACCTGTGGTCTCTGCGGACTCCAAGCTCCTCTAGTGGAGGGGGTGCGGCACCCTCAAAACTGTGTTCCCCGGTGTTCTGTGTGCGGTGGCGCCCATGCCACCAACTCTCGCAACTGTGCGGCGAAATTCCGCACACCCAAGATGGCCGCCCAAACTGGAGGAAAAAAGAATATGGCGGTCAGAAGAAAAGCCTCCATCTTGGGCCTCCCGGGAACCAGTCTCGCTGGGAAACCTCTAACACCACGAAGCCGGTGCCACCTATCGGAGGTGCTGGAAAGCAATCGTCGACGGAGTCGCCACCACACGACGACCGAGGGTAACGAGCGGCGGAGACGCGTGGCAGGAACAGGTCCTGGTACGACGCCGTCAAGAACGGGAATCAGGTGAGCGGCTCCCGGGCAGGGCTGCTTCTTCCTCCGCACCTGTCACTCCCGTCACTCCCCCCCGCCCCCCCCCCCCCCCCCCCCCCCCCCCCCCAGGGCGCGCAGCGCCGAGCAAGATGAAATAGGAGCACTCAGGGCCCAAAACGAGAAGCTGCTAAAGAAAATTAATGTATTGGAATCCAAAATAAACCAGCTTCCACCAATGGCACGCGAGTTACTACTGCTAATAATAATCTTTATTTCCACCATGCATGTGTCTGAGAAGATGCGGCAAAAGAACACAAAAGAATATTCGGCACAGGCAGATTGGACTGCTTTCGTGTGGGTATGCGAAAGCACTGTAGTCCCTTCGGTGAAATGTTTTCGATATATTGTAACCGACTTAATTTTCGCGAGAACCTAATTTTCGCGAATTTCGCGGATCGCCTACAATTTGCGAAAAATAGGTCCCGCGATCAATTCCGGTAAAATGTGAACACATTGGAATCTTTATGGAGATCCCACCGCGTGGTGAAAATTAGAACCCGTGAAATATTACAAAACTTTAGCTTTTGCCTAAATCGGAAAATATTGAGCCCGCGAAAAATAAATCGTTTACAGTATGTTTTATACATGCATTCAAGTTCTTTCTGCTGACTCCCTGTGTGACACGCGGGAGGCAGCTCACTCGTTTTATACGCATGATGCGGCGCCATCTCCTCTCCATTGGCTGCGGCGTCACATGTCCCAGGACTAACGCACAATAAAGCCCCTCGATATGTTTGCGTTTGTCGTGCAAGTAGCGTCAAATGCGCGAGTGCACGAGACCCGCGTCTCGAGCGGCCCTTGGAAGCGAATGGCGGCGCAGCACTGATTTGAGCGGCCCAAGGAAGCGAATGGCGGCGGAGCACCCGCTCGTAGCACGTGTCTCGCGCGGTTCCACAACAATGGTTGGCGGTACTTGTAAAAAACCGTCTTTATCAAGGGGCTTTAACGCACAAGGCAAAATCTTTAGTCAGCCAAATGGCTGCGACGTGAGGTATGCAATGCCGCACGCACTAGGCACACCTTTAGTCATCCAGAACCGTGGAGCCGCCGTGGCTTCGTGCCAGCATGCCCGGCTCGCACTCCAGAGGCCCGGGTTCGATTCCCACCCTGACCAAAATCTACCAAAGTTTTTTCCAAAGCCACTAATTTATTTTATTTATAGGAATCTCCCTGAGAAATTTGACCTCAATCCGAACATTTTTTCACGTATTTTGTTCTTGGCGCCGTCGGCCATTGTTGGTACCAATGCTCGGTCACGCCGCCGACGACGCCGCACTTTGGCGTAATGGGGTAAATAATCTGTTCGCATCAAAAATGCTTCTGACGAGGCCGTCAGCCCCTTTTTACATTAGCCAACGGTGGGCAGGACCAGTGTGATCATAAAAAGCAATTATACAAAAAATATTCAAAAATACATTAGCTCGTAGTCACAATAATTAATATGACCATCATCAAAAGTTTCAAATATAAATCATTCACATCGACATTATTGAGATGACATTCATTAACATACAATGTCAGCGTTAATGTTGAATTCTCCATTTCTGTCGCATTCAAACAGACAATATCTATAAATATACACGAAACACATTGGCATCTTTTTTCCAACATCAAATTACAATAGAATTCATTATTAATGAAAAAAAATCAAAAGCACTATAAAAAGAACAAATTTTGAAATCTGCTACCCACTCGCGGAGCAATTTTTAAGTATAGGTCACTGGGGCTAAAAATTCGCTTTTACGTTTTTCTTGAACATGCGTATTCTAAGACTTTGGCGTACTATTTCATCAATATTCGGGTAGTTATTTATAAGGTCAGATAATTGTTAATCAGGGTTATTCTAACTATCATCAAAATGATGAGTTTTATAGAGCGCCTCTCTGAAAACCCGTCTTCTAAAAAAAATTCTGCTATTTTTGGTTTTATAATAAATCAAAATGGCAGTCAAAGACTACAAGGTACACAAGCACAAACACGCATACCAAAAGCGCATGGCCATGGTGCATGCTTGGCGCTCGAGTGATTTAACCTGTGACAACAAGCGCACTAAAAGACGTCGGGCTACGTGACGTAGTGTTTCTTGGTTCTGCTTGATTGTCCTCATTGACCTATCATGTCGGCTGCGCTCTGACTTAAGGCTGGTTCACACTGCCCGTTTTCTTACGTTACGTTACGAAAAGTCACCGGGAAATCTGTGCTTCGTATTAGGCGTGGCTACCAATTCAAGGAGATAGCCTGGCACGCAGCGTTCGAGACAGGAATATTTCCGTGACGACGAGCTAGAACGGTGAGGTACCGTGGCAACCAAGGACACAAGGCTCGTCGTAGTGTAGCGTAAGGAATTGAGCTCGGTTCAACTTTTCAGACATCACCGTTTTCTTAAGTTACATCTGAGTCACCGAAACATTCGTGTCTCGAATGTCGCGTGTCAGGCTATATCCTTGAAGTGGTAGCCACGCTTAACACGAAGCACAGCTTTTCCGGTGACTTTTCGTAACGTAAAGTAAGAAAACGGGGCAGTGTGAACCAGCCTTTAAGGCTCATTTGCACTGCCCCATTTTCTTACGTTAAGTTACTTTACGTATAAGTCACCAAAACATCCGTGTCTCGAATGTCGCGTGTCACGCTTTCTCTTCGAACTGGTAGCCTCGCTTAATATGAAGCAGAGAGGTCCCGGTGACTTCAACGTAATAGAAAGTTTTAGAATAGCGTAAAGACCCTTCCGTCAGCACTGCGTACAACGCACGCTAGCTGTCGACGTAACGTTACGGAGCGCGTTGAACGCGCACTTTTTGTACAGCGGAAGGTAGACGCATACATAACGATACGTAAAGACTTGCAGCACCATCCAGATGTGCTCCTGTGAACTGCGTCAAACAATCCAAGGCGGGTATTCGGTCAAGCCAATTTAACACCGCGAATCTCCTCGCTTTGCTACGAAGTGCGTGAATCTCTTTCCAATTGTCTGTTGTAAACGTGTTCGATCTATGGTTCGCTCCACTGGGGACCCCTGCTATCTTATGTTGGCCTCGTTATTTGCTTGGACGCATACAAGCAATAGGTCGCACCGCTCGCGTACCGACCGCACGGTAAACACCTTTTTGGCTTCGACGGCGTCGCCAACGTTCTTGGCTATCGACACCCATCTTAGTGGGCGCTCGAAAGGGTTTGTCGCGTTGATTTCTTTAGGAGGTTGTGGGTCGCCTGTCAATACCGCCCGATCAGGCCGAGTTCCACTCGCTCCGAGGAAGTCACACGGGGAAGCACTACCATTGGGAAAAAGTTTAATCTGTACTTAAGTTCAGAGTCCGATGAAGAGGAGGGCCAAGGCTCTCTAGTGGTCCGGGTCTTCAGTTGGAGGCCTTGCTCGGCACCGGCTCTTTCGTCTGTCTCCAGCTGCAAACTGCGCGTTCCTCGCCCGCCACAAGCCTCGCCCTTTTTCCCTTCTTATTTCTCCTTCTTCCACAAGGTTGAGGCCATCTTCAGTGGTGAAGCGAACCCGTAAAACGCGCGTAGCACTTCCACTGGTTTACCTCACCACCGCCATTTTCCAAACTAAAGTAGCCTCGCGCTTTCCCGTGCGTGACGAGAGCAACGAGAATGGCACGCAGGGGACCGCTGTACGCTCGCAAAAATCGGTAGCGAGCGTACATTTGCATAGCTCGCTGCAGTACGTACGTGTGGCTCATGCGCAGTGCAGAGGACGCAGCGTTAACGCTAACGTAGGGATCTTGCGTTTGCTCTTATACGCAATACTAAAACTCTATTATTTCGTAACGTAACTTAACGTGAGAAAATGGGGCAGTGCGAAACAGCCTTTACAGCGAAAATGAATTTAAACTTTTATGTCGTGCAAAAGCTCTTTCGTTCACAAAATGCTGACAAGGCATGACTTTTATATGTTCTTTGTCGTTTGATAACATTCTTCACTGATTGATTGAATATGTTTTTTAGTTCTTGAATAGTTTCAAGCGATAGCTACTGGCTCGTGTGCCTCTAACAAAATCGTTTTGCCAACCCTGCAGCGCGGAACAAAGCTGGTATCAAAGGACGAAATTTGCCCAACCTGGCACTCTCCCTTGGGTAGATGAGCTAGCTGGGCTCCGCTTCTGGGCGAACTGGGCAATTGCTAGCATCACTGGCACGTTTGCTGTCAGATGTGTCACCGAGAGCACGCGCTGAGCGCTGAACGTGCACGTGCGAGCAGCAGAAAGGAGGTAAGTAAGAGCAGAGGAGGAACATCAGTGCCAGAGCCTTTTATACTGGGAGAGTTCGGCGGTTCTTTGATCCAGCCGCCAGTCTGGCAGCACTGATCAAACAGTCTGGCAACTGTGCGCATCCGCCATGATGTGCCTTGCCGTCTAGCTTGATTGCACCTTTGCATTCAATTGCATTATAATTATAACCTTAAATTGCAAGCTTCACCCTTGTTTGGTGTAAGGCTGGTGGCGGCTGATAAAACCCGTTTGCCCTACTGACTCGAGCCGGCAGTCGGCTCGCTAGAGTCCATGGAGCGAGAGACGACGATGAAAATGATCGTTCTGCGCTGCGCTCTGCCAGACGTTAGATGAAAAAGAAATGGGGGGCTTCTGTGCCGTTGGGTGCTCGAACAACGCGAAAAAGGGGTTCAGGATGTACCGGTTCCCGCAAGGAAAAGAAAACCGCGCAAGGCACAAGATCTGGGAAACCAAATCAAGAAGGGCGGACTTGAAGCCGAGTTCTCGATTGTGCGAGGTAAGTTTATGATTAACGTATGATTAACGTAACAAAATGCTTGATTTTTCGACTTTCTTCTTACGCCAACAAAAGCGCAAACGGCAAAACCTACACGCGTATACAGGGTGTCACAAAAGAAAATTTACACGGTCTTTTTCACCGCAAAAATAAACTAGGCATCGCCGAACGCTCATTCTCCGCCCAAAGGTAGAGCTAGAGGTCACAACCAGATGCCAAAGTTTCAACCCGATCCGATTACTCAATCAAAAGTTATAAGTGATTTTCTGAAAATTTCAATGGGAAAATGGAGCCCATTTTCGCCCGTTTTCGGTTTCTGGTGCCATAGAGCCCCATGTGTTTGAAAACGCCGTCGGCCGCCATTTTCCCATTGAAAATTTCAGAAAATCACTTATAACTTTTGATTAAGTTATCGGATCGGGCTGAAACTTTGGCATCTGATTGTGACCTCTAGCTCTACCTTTGGGCGGAGAATGAGAGTTCGGCGACGCCTAGTTTATTTTTGCGGTAAAAAAGACCGTGTAAATTTTCATTTGTGACACCCTGTACATCGCATGTCAATGGGGACCCACTCGCCGGGAGGCACATCATGGCGGAAGCGGCGCCCGCTGAGTCCGCTAGACCTAGCAGGCCGTAAGCCCCTCCCACCCGCCGAACTCTCCCAGTATAAAAGGCTCTGATCAGTGCCAGGAGCCAGTTTTCTGGCCACACAGATGAGTGCCGCCATCTAATGGTTGAACTAATGGCCTTTTCAAGATGGCCGCCCTCGGACCGCCGCCTTAAAGGGGCGATGCAACAATTTTTGTACTTTGCGCGAATACCGCTTAGAACAGATCCCTGACGTTAATGACCTATGAAACAGGCGTTCATTTTTCACTTCACGCAAAAGAAGTCCCAGAAAAAAATTAAAGAAAAACGGGCAGCGTTCACCCCCTCAACTCGCAGCTAGAACAATCGGCCACGCGATCTGGAGCCGATTATATGCCGCCAATGTTGATCATAGCCACGCGCTGGGGTTGGCAAAGCACAGGACACGCGCTGAGTTCCAGACATTGTTATGGCTCGGCCATTGTCGTCGTTGCAGCGATTGGACGCGAGCGACTACCCGAATGCTTTTCGAGTTAGTAATTATCACGAGCCCAAATCGAGTGCCCACACAGGGCTCGGGTCCAATCTATGAACCGCATTCAAATATCACTTGGGTGTTCTGCGATCCCCAGGTTACGTCATCAAATTTTGCAAAGGAGAGATTGAACGAAAATAATTGCTTTTGTCCTTGAAATTTCACCGCAACAAAGGAGTTTTTTGGCCAGTGGCGTTGCGTGCGAGTATCCTTGAGTCCCGCTGGTGCCAGTAAGCTCGTGTATAGTGAAAAACATTCCAACTGAATATCGTTGCACAGCTGCTTTAAGGATTAGCTCTTAGCGGTATTTAGTGAAAGTACAAAAATAGTTGCACGGCCCATCTTACATGTACACATCATTGGGACACGCCAACATGTTTTCGTCTTTCCTGAACTGTCTCAAAAAGTCATGCCCGAGAAGAGGAGCATTGAAAGGACTAAATGTGACTTATTCTTCCCACGATAAATATGACTACAAGTGTGTACGGGAGAGATACCCGAAAAAAAAAAAGAGTTGTTGTTTCATTGTTTGTTGCTGTTTCATTGTTTCTTTCGTTGACTGATATGTAATTGATCCCCCCCCCCCCTTTATGTACTATCCCCGGAAGAGGACCTTTAAGAGTAAATAGATGAATGAATGAATGAATGAATGATTGAATTTTGTCCGCCACTCAAGGTCTTACAGGCATGTCGTTTTCAAGTTCTTCTCCAAGCTTTCAACACCTCCGTATAAAGTTTACAGCTTTTAAATGCAAAATAAATTAAATGAAAACTAATGTTAAGAAATGACACAAATATAGTGGTCAAATTGATACCCCCAAACGCAGGCGAGAGTCTTTCAGGAATCAAAAATATTCTCTAGAAGAGCGTGGAAGAAAGAAAAAGGGTGGAAGTAGGGGGACGTGTTTTAAGGTATATTCTATTGTAAAGGTTCCACGTCTCCGCATCTTCGGCACAGACAGACCAGACAGCGTTATGCCAGAAACTACTTTGTTGGCAAAATCATTCCTGCCAGAAAGCGCGTTTTTGAGGTGCCAGGTGCTCGCGCCCTTCCTCACGAGGCTGCACTAAGCAGTACTTTTTGTCCCTTAAATGCATGAGTTGCACCCAGCGCGAAGCTTTTGCAGCGTGCATTTTGCACCATCGGATTTGATTTTTTAGCAAAAATATATCGCAATGACTACCAGCATAAAGTGCGATGATGTTACGTGCAAATCATGTTAAACCATAGCCTCATCTATACTCACAAAGCCTGGCAGTTGGACGACGGGGCCACAAAGTGCCCGGTCGCAGATTTCGAGCGTGAGGATCTGGTAGCACAAAGGATTTCTCGGGTAAGCTGGTAGTGAGCGCACAGCTTTTGCAGCGGCGAGGACGCGCGAGGAACGCGAGGAGCACGAGCGGACATTCCATCGCTCGGTAGAAGTGTGTTTCGGCGTCTACCCGCAGCGGGGCGCCCGTTACATGACTCTTGAAAAGTCTCTTGATACTTCTTTTACAAGTAACAGCAACCAATACAAATTACAGAGCACATTCCGCTGGAACAAAATGGTGTCATTCAGTGCAGTCTTCTGCTGTGCGTCGCCATTCGCTTCCTAAAAGCTGCAATGTCATGCACTCGGCGCTTCGAAGAATGTCGCTACTTGTAGGAAGCTCTTATTTAGAGACTTTGTAACTCTCCTCTCATCCGTTGTCTGCCGCTCTACCTTTTCACATCTGCGGCCGCGTCTCATGGCGATCTGCCAGGCTTTGTCAGTATAGAGAAAGCTAAATGGTTAAACAGTTCAATTTTCAGGTGAAATGCGATGCTCTCAAAGGTAGCAAACGTAAACGTCCAAATTGTAAAGTTGTGAGTTTATACATATCAGTCTGGCGATGATATGCGGCAGCCTAATAAAATGTTATAGCGCGCACGGCTGATAAAACAGAGTTGTAATGTGAGTCCCCAAAACAAGTGCAGGTAAAACCGAATATAACATTAGCCTCCCGAGACAGTATTTTGCGAAGTTTCGAGCTTGTGCAAGCCGATGTCCAAACGTGGTTTATATTAGAAGTATATCGTCTGTCCTTTGCCGTATTGATTTGTAATTAGGAATATAATTGCTTGTATCTCAGGTATTTCTCGTTGCATTAAGGCCTTTTGTGTGGGATCAGTTTGAAGAATACAATTTATTATCTCGCTTTCTGGAAATTTTGTGTAGTTGCCTTCAGATCTATTATGTGAGCACACAGTCCTTTTTGGCATACCCCGCGACCCGGTGTTTCACACTGCCAAAACGCAAAAAAAAAAAAAAAAAAGGTTTTCGCAGACTAAGCAGGTGGAGTATTTTCAAATATCGTCCTCCCTTGTCGGTCTGAAGCAGTTATGATAACTTTACACAGAAAAATTTATTGAATTTAAACAAGTTATGTTTAATTACTGCCCGAAGATTTGGCAGCATAAAGAAGGGACCGATCACCTTAAACAAACTATTAAATGAATTTTCGGCTGGGATAAATTGGGATTTAACTAATCACATATCGTTTAGTGCGACAAAGTAAAACTAGTTCACGAGCGTAGAAAGGCTAAAATCTGCTTTTCGGTAAGAAAATTTGAAGATATAGCGGCCTCTTTCGTAGTTCCTTTCGTTCGAAAGCTCTCTCCGCCTTTTCACTGTGATGCATCCGTGGTGCCGAAGCACGACAGCTGAACCCAGCTCCCGCATTGTACACGAGCACTGCGTCACTCGGACGTGTGCTTTCGCCAACAATAAATCCATAGACGAATATTCGAATTGGCGTTCGTGGTCAATGAGTTCCGTGGCGGCACTTATCATTACTTGAAAATGTCAAGTTCCATTGCGTGCTTAAAGAGCACCGTGGAAGCTTGGGGTCATCGCCTCCGGTGCCTAAGCACGTCACGATCACGTGGTTTCTCATTTCGTTTTTGAGGAGAGTAATGAAGCTAAGGAGGAAGAAAGTGAAAAATTATTCATGGTCCCTTTAAACGAATACAGCATAAATAAATGCAGCCCCACATTATCTTATACATGGCGCGGCAAATGTTTTCCCGGCGTTTTTATTTTTGAAAAACACGGCTATAAGTGATTTGAGAGAGCCTCAACAAATGTCTGATTTTGAAGCTGATTTTTACAGCTTTTTATGACGCATATTTAACTTCTCATGCATATAGAAGTCTGTTATTGCTACTTTTATGTGATGAACAAAAAGGTTGTGTCTGGGGGCTGGACAAAAACAAAGCGCGGACAGGTGATTTTGGCGGAACCATGACCATTGCGCACGCAGGCGGTCAGAAAGCCACCAATTAACTAGCTAAATTTCGAGTAGAGGATGAAATACTACTTTGCTCTATTTAATGAAAAAATCACCAATTAGCAAGGGTGACGCTTATTTGTGAGTTGAATTGAACGGCATCTTATCAAGAACAAACTTCAAACGCCAGGTTATGTCGGAAAGGTCCACTGACCTTTCCGACAGAGTTGATGTGTGTACGAAGGTACGTATTGATTAGAATAAACAATTTTGATCACTCTTTTTTGTGTGTGATTATTTGTCTGCATCATGGGGCTGAGTGTGAACAATTGATATAGTTTTTGCGGACTCTAACCAAAGTTTTATTAAAAAACACATAAACCCGACGTTTCGGGACCCGCTCGGTCCCTTGGTCACGGGTGACTGTAGGTGGGGGCGCGGTGGGGAAGGTTGCCCGGGCGTTTGGCCTCGCTAAGCTTTACCCCAGAGGGCGTGAAGTCCAGACATGTACGCGCTCGGGAGAGTGTCCTTGGACCGGTTCATGTTCTTACTCGTTGTTTGGATAAACCAGGACTCTAGATGAAGGCGTTTCCTCCAATGTCCCTCGGTGGCCACGATCTGGGTCTCGTCGAGGGAGAAAGTGTGCCCTATTTTTTTGCTCGGGCTCTGCCAGGGCGCTGGCCTCAGTATCTTTCTTTCTCACGTCGTATTTGTGTCGTCGAATACGATCCGGGAAGTTTTTCGTTTCCCCCAGATAAGCGACCGGGCGATCCGCGCAAGGCACGCGGTACACGAGGCCTTGAGCCGTTTGCCTTCCTGGTCTGTCTTTGGGGAGAGGAAGCCGCCGACGGATGGTAGACACGGGCTTGTGGGAGACGGCGATGCCGTGTTTCCGAAGGACGCGTCCGACGGTCTCGCTCACATTCTTCACATAAGCGAAACAGATCCGATTAGATGGTCTTGAGGTCGGAGTTACAGGGAGGCGGCGTAGGCGTTTGTAGATGTCGTTAATGAACCGCTTTGGGTAACCATTGTTAACTAGATTTAGCTTTGATCTTCTTCACTTCTTCTCGTAGGGCCTCCTCCGAACACACGGACAGCGCCCGTCGGGAAAGGGCGCTGACCACTGAGGCCTTGTGCGATGTGGGGTGATACGACTCGAAGTCCAGGTATCTACCGGTGTGCCTACGTTTTTGGTATACCGTGAAGTTGAGCGCGTCAGAAGCTCTCTTGACGCTCACATCTAGAAGCGGGAGCACGCCGTCCGTCTCTCGCTCCACCGTGAACTGAATCGACGTTTTAACGGAGTTCAAACACTGGCACAGGCGCTCAACCTCACTGGCTTCGACCATGCAGAAACAATCATCCACATACCGGAGGAAGGTCTTGGGCTTTGGATTAAAGCAAGAAAGAGCTTTTTGTTTGATGTACTCCATCGTGAGGTCGGCCATGGTAACGGAGATCGCAGCTCCCGTGGCAGTTGCACTCATTTGCTTGTAGAAGCGTCCATTGAAGGAGAAATATGTGCTCGAGAGACACAGCTCCAGAAGACGGCAGATTTCGTCCACGGACAGACAGGTTCGTTCTGCTAACCCGGAATCGAGGGCCGTCCTGGCCACAGAAAGTGCCAGGGGCACCGGCACACTCGTGAAGGGTGACCGGACGTCAAAGGAAACCAGAGATTCGATGTTGGTCAGGAAAACAAGCGTTGTGATTGCCGCTGAGTTCTTCTACAAAAGATACACTGAGAGGGCTTGTCCTAACAGTTTCTTGACATTCTGAAAATATATTGTTTTTAGCCCAGTTGCCTCATCATAATAAAAATTATATATATATATATAAATATATATATATATATATATATAAATATATATATATATATATATATATTTATATATATATATATATATATATATATATATATATATATATATATATATATATATACGACGATGACCGTCTTCGATAAAGACGGTCATCGTCGTCTTCTTCGTAACATTACCCCCCCGGTGTGGCGGCGGTCGTCCCGACCGCAAGTACAGAGTAGGGTGTGTTATGGTGTGAATGGTTGCAAATAGGGTTTCATGCGGGCGACATGTACGGTGTCGGTGGAAGTCCGGCGAAGGTCAGCCGTTGGTTCGTGGAGCGTCACTTGATATGTGAGGTCTGATAACCGTCGAGTGACGCGGAAGGGCCCGGTGTACCGGTGAAGAAGTTTGGTACACTTGCCTTGGTGCCGAGTGGGTGTCCAAACCCAGACGAGATCTCCAATAGCGTAGGAAACCGGGCGATGGCTCTGGTCATAGCGTTGACGTTGGCGTTGTTGAGAAGAGGCTGTGCGTAATCGTGCTATTTGGCGGGCTTCTTCGGCGCGGCAGACAAGTTGTGCAACTGTCGGTTGGAGTTTTTGTTCGGTAGCACTATATGGCAGAAGGTTGTCGAGAAAAGTCGTTGGAAAACGATGGTGCAGAAGGAAAAATGGAGAATAGCCTTGGGTATCTTGGATTGCAGTGTTATATGCGTAGGTCACAAAAGGAAGCACAGAATCCCATTGTTGTTGGTCTGACTGTAGATACATAGACAACATATCAACGATTGTTCTATTGAAACGTTCAACCATGCCATTCGTCTGGGGATGATACGCTGTCGTTGGTTTGTGTACAGTTTGGCACAGATGTAGAAGCTCCTGAATGACGCGGGAGAGGAAGACTGTTCCACGGTCACTGATAAGGTGCCTGGGAGGGCCGTGGCGGAGAATTACTTGTTTTAAAAGAAAAGCAGCAACGTCTTCAGCGTCTGCGGTACGGAGAGCGGAAGTCTCTGCATAACGAGATAAATGGTCCATCGCCACAATAATCCAGCGGTGACCAGCTTGAGTGGCGGGAAGTGGTCCCAGGAGATCGATTCCGACTCGTTCGAATTGATAACGCGGTGGTGTAAGAGGTTGCAGGAGTCCAGCTGGTGCTTGGGTTGGTTTTTTACGTTGCTGACATTGTAGGCAGGATGTGACATATTTAAAAATGTCACGGTACATTCCTTTCCAGTAAAATGTGTTTCGAACGCGCATGTATGTTTTAAAAAATCCCATATGTCCAGCTGTAGGGTCATCATGTAGAACGCGCAAAATATTCGTCCGGAGGTGTTTGGGAACAACAAAGAGTAATTCGGGCCCCTCGGGGTTATAGTTGCGACGATAAAGTATGCCTTCTTTCAGTGTATAAAGACTGGTCAAACGCTGTTCTTGGCGTGTAAGATGAGCCTTTTTTAGGCATTTGAAAACCTGTTGTAAGTGGGAATCTCTTCGCTGCTCAGAAGCAAAATCTAATGTGGATGTCAAGGAGATTTTGACGATGACCGTCTTTATCGGGCCGCTGGCAATGGGGCTCGCTCCAGCGCGAGGATGTCTTCGGTGTAAGAAGTAATCGACTCGCCTGCAGTCTGGGCTCTTGTAGCAAGTCTATGCGTAGCATCTTCTTTGCGGCTGACGGGACATCCGAAAACATCCGACAGGTTCGCTTTGAAGGCATCCCATGAGGAGATTTTGTCTTCATGGTTATCGAACCACACTTTAGCTGTGTCTCGTAGATAAAACACCACGTTTGCGAGCTTGAGAGTGTCGTCCCATGCGTTGTGGGTGCTTACTCGTTCGAAGCTTCGCAGCCAGTCGTCAACGTCGTCGGTGCCGAAGCCGGCGAACGTCGGAGGGTCCCGTTGGCGATAGGGCACTGAGCCAGGGCGGAGCGCCGGAGTGCCTGCCGCTTCACCTTGTGACATGGCCAGCGCAGGGGGCCGTTGGTGGCTTCGGAGAAGCGTGGTGATTAGCGTGCGGAGAGGTGAAGATGAAAGACCCGCACCTCCACCACGATGTTACGATGGAAATCAAAAGCAAGGACAAGAGCGGTCCGTTTCAGCTTCGATCTTTTTAATCGAACTGCCCGCTCCAGCTCGCGCTGGAGCGAGCCCCATTGCCAGCGGCCCGATAAAGACGGTCATCGTCGTCTTCTTCGTAACAATATATATATATATATGGGTGGTTTCATCTCAAATCGTGCAGGCAAAAAGGGTCGAATTTTCAATTTCGATGAAAAAAATATATGTTATGGCGCCTTTTCTAAAACCGTAGTCGACACAAACCGCAAGTTCGTCGGATTTTTTGTTCTCGACTTATGAAATTTTAAAGAGGCCGCGGCGAAAAGCAGTGTTTTTCACACCCGTCGTGGGTCGGATGTTTCGCTTGATCTCCCGCCATGGATTTTCAGTCCACATTATATTATCTTTTTTGAAGCACTCTTTGGACATATTTAAAAGGCTCCAATACCATGAAATAATTTTAGGCCTTTTGCTTTTTTTCTGAAAAAATGTCAAAAACGCCTCCTCGGTCAATTGTTGACGAACTTTGACAATTAATTACTGGAGATCTACTTGGGTTACACCGATATTTTTTATGTCCACGGAGAGCCCAAAACACGCTCTTTATATTTATTATAAAATGCCTTGGTTGTTTAAAATATCCTTTGCGGTACGTTTACGTTAATATTATGCAAAAACCAAAAAGTACCATTTTTGAAATTGATTTTCTCAAAAAACCCATTTTTTATTTTTTTTATTTTTTGTTCAAATGTAGATATGATAGTTGTCTACACAAAAATCAAGCCTAGAAAGTGTATATTTTGTTTGTATGTTCTACATTTAAGCATCAATATCGTACGAAAACGTGTTTTTACGGCTCGAAATGGACTTGCGAATTGCGCGTCTTCACAAGCTTGGAAATAGTTTTTTCTTTTTTTCAACGTTCCCACATAAAAATGAAATACAGTATTTCCACCCAGATATATTTCTTGATTATTTAAATTTTATTATAGGCGGCAAGCTACATCGGAGGCGTTCCAAAATGAGAAAGCAACACTTATTAACAGAGCAGCAGGTGTCGTAAATTTTTAACGTGTAGGAGTTGGTAGACGTCTTATTGATTCGGGGCCCTCATTGGCCTGCATGAACGTCCCGCCTATTCGGAGCCAGCAGATGACCACGACCTTTCGCGCTCGTTGTGTTAGATGGGACGGCCCGTGACAGTAAAGCGAGCAGCGCACCCTGTGTCACGAGGAGTGAAATGGTATGATTCTGTCGTTGACGCGGCGAACAGTGACAGCCACCCAGGAGGAGTCTGTCAGAGTATTGCACAAGGGAAAGCAAAGGAATCGTTGCCTGAAAGGATGAGGACACCAGGGCCTTACAATGTCGACGGTCAACAACTGTTCTGCCAGCCAAAACAACGCCGCGTGCGCGCTAAAACCGGCGGCGCGAGACAGAAATCCCGCAGACGCACACACGAAGATGGGCCGGTTTCGTTAGGGATGTGGGGGAATTTGAAACCATCCATCCGTGCATGCGTGAAACGATACCGCCTGTTTGCCCTAGCTTCGAGCGCCCTATCCTTACCTTGAAACGGCCGTGCTCTCTCTCTCTCTCCGGGGAGATCCGATAGCACCGAAGGGTTATCTATTAAACTTGAGGAAGAAAACGAAAAGGGAGTGTTTAAGTTTAATTATCCCCACCAACCCGCTCGTTCTGTCCTTATAAAGGGTTATCTCTTTTGGAAACAGCAAAGCCCGGAGACTGACATCAAAACGAGCGTGTTGGTAAATATACTTGTGTTTGTATTCTGCCCGGAGACTAGTTGGGTCGAAGTCAGCCTCCTTGTCAACTATAACCGTTTGTGAAGAGTGGGCTTCCCCCGAGATGAAACGTTAGCGCCGGCTGACGTGTTCTTTTGAAAAAGGGAAGGGGAAAGAGAAAGTTTGAGTAACTGCAGAAACTACCTCGAAAGCTCCTCTCCCGATATGAAGCTTGAAGCATAGTCTCGGTTACCTTCTCGCGTATCGCCTGCTCGAATGTATTCTTCACTTTCTTTCGTACAGCCACTGTTCCGCACAGCCGTCGTGGGTGTGCGTAATAGAGGTAGGAACAGATTCGAGCATCATCTGGACGCCGTCATCCTGCCAGACTTCAATGTCGTGGGACCGACTCGTGCGTGTTTCTTCGCCCCGCTGAACTTTGTTTCTCGGGTGCGGTTTTTTCTTAACATTTTTTTTCAATGTTTTCTTACTAACTGTTTGTTCGCACTGTTCAGTTGTTGGGTTTATTTCGTTATGGCGTAGCGGCCTGGCGGTGATGTAGAGAGCGTGTTCGCACGCATTTGGTTGCGTCCCGTTTAGGGAATGCCCGGGGGAGTTGGTTTTTGTTCTTGCCATGTGCAGCTGAGTTTTCCCGTCTTTATTAAATTATTGATTTTTTTTTTTTTTTTTTTTTACCTTTACGTGCCGTCGACTTCTTTGTCTGACTCTCCACCAGGCGTGGACCTATCGCCTTGCCACCGCTCAAACCTAAATACTTTATTTTTTATTTTTTTTTTTAACGCAATTTTCGTTAAGATCGGAGTTGGGCAATTTAATTCCTATTTATTTATTTTTATTTCCTACCCCTCTCCGAGAAACACTCTCTGTGTGTTTCGGACTGTTTCTGTGTCACCACTTTTGTGTATTACGGAAGTGAAAGGACATTCCCTGGTGACATGTGCGATGTGCGGTGAACAAGCTCCAGTGTTTGGTTTCGTAAATAATTGTATATAATATATCGACGATGTGGTGGCTTTCTTTGTCTTAGTAATATGACAGCTAATAGCTAGTCGTGCTAATTTACTTTGAAAGGTTTATAAATCGAAACAATACAACGTCTGTGCCTTTTGGTTATTGAAAGTCTACTAGGCCTGCTGATTTGGTTAGATATGTATCTCATGGTTCCCGCTCTTATCAAAACATACATAAATATTCAATACCACAAAATCCGTTTATAATTGATTACAAAATGCAGAAGAAAATTCAAGGAAACTTTTTCACAATTCATAGAGACGCATGGGTCGCTACGTCTGACATAGGTCTTGCAAAACAAAGACGTCTTTTTCCGATATTGACGCCTAAATATAAAACATGCAAACAAAATATACACTTTCTAGGCTTGATTTTCGTGTAGACAACTATCATATCTATATTTGAACAAAAAATAAAAAAAAAATAAAAAATGGGTTTTTTGAGAAAATCAATTTCAAAAATGGTACTTTTTGGTTTTTGCATAATATTAACGTAAACGTGCCGCAAAGAATATTTTATACAGCCAAAGCATTTTATAATAAATATAAAAAGCGTGTTTTGGGCTCTCCGTGGACATAAAAAATAGCGGTGTAACCCAAGTAGATCGCCAGTACTTAATTGTCAAAGTTCGTCAACAATTGACTGAGGAGGCGTTTTTGACATTTTTAGAGAAAAAAAACAAAAGGCTTAAAATTATTTCATGGTATTGTAGCCTTTTAGATGTGTCCACAGAGTGCTTCAAAAAAGATAATCTAATGTGGACTGAAAATCCATGGCGCGAGATCAAGCGAAACATCCGACCCACGATGGGTGCGAAAAACACTGCTTTTCGTCGAGGCCTCTTTAAAAATTCATAAGTCGAGAATAAAAAATCCGACGAACTTGCGGTTTGTGTCGACTGCGGTTTTAGAAACGGCGCCATAACATATATTTTTTTCATCAAAATTAAAAATTCGACCCTTTTTGCCTGCACGATTTGAGATGAAACCACCCATATATATATATATATATTTATATATACAAACAAAGGGCATGGTGGCGGGAGGCCGAAGGCGTGGGTATATAACTGAGAAGAAAAAACCCTTAATGAAAACAGGAACAACGGACGATTTAGTCTTCGACGTTTCGGCCTGACGAAGGCCAGGCTCCGGCCGAAACGTCGAAGAATAAATCACCTGTTGTTGCTGTTTTCACTAAGGGTTTTTTCTTCTCAGTTATATATATATATATGTAAAAAAAAAAAAAAAATCTCTTTGCAAGATCTTCTATGAAATGCTTTCCACTAACATTGTATCTAGCACAAATTCGCACTTCCGTCAAACGGTTAGCAGTGACGCCGACCGCGACTCGGACAATGTAATTTACTTTATTGAATACCACACATATAAAGAACAGTTCATTGAACAAACTAAAACCACGCTTTCTCGCAGATTCAACAACCATAATTCTGACGTTAGGTGCGAACCCAACCTTTCAGTATCCAAACATTTCAGCCAGCCGAGAAATGTAATAACGAATGCAAAGTCAGCCATCATGCAGAGGGGCTTCAATACTCAAACAAAAAGTGAAAATCACGAGTCGTTCATATTTAATAAATTTCCGTGCAAAATTAACAAACATGTCGATACTCTTTGAACAATACACAACATTAACAACCATCTGCCGCAACACTTCCGCCCTGCGTAATCCTTTATTTATTATTTTTTTAGGTTTGTACGATCCAGCCTTGAGAATCTGAGGAAGAGATAGCTCCCCTCCACACGAGACGGACATACAAGAGCGCCACCAATGACTCCCTGCAACGTTTCCGCTCTCCGGAATGCACTTTCGAACAGACCCTACAACCGTCGTCCCTCATCGCGACAAACGTGGACTCGTTTGTCGCGATGCCCCATGTGGGCAACTGCCCCATGTGGGCTTCCGTCCTGGAGAAGACAGTGCCACCGCCGAAACGTCGACAGACGTCAGGCCCCTTCCTTATTTTTTTTTTATTTTTTATTCTTTTTTCAATTTAACGATTTTTTTGTAAGTTGTTGTGTTTAACTTTTACTTTTGTTTCGTCATTTTTAAATATACTCTCCGCGTATCTAGCGTTCTTGTGTCTAGCTTTGATTGTTCTTGTAAGCTAATACAACTTTTTTTTCGGAACTTTGTTCTTTTTTTGTGTGACTTTTTTCGCCATTAAATTAGATTTTTATTATCGTCCCACGGCTCTTGTGTCTGCGCACCCTACTTTCTCTCTCTCTCTCTCTCTCTATATATATATATATATATATATACAGAGACAGAGAGAGAATACCAGAAATTACTGATTTAGGGGTTTTGGACGACGCCCAGCAAGTTTGTAATTCGAACCATATGTCTATTTTCACTAATTAAAGAGTTAATTAGTGAATTTTTATTCATTATTCGACTTATCCCAAAGATTAGTTACTGACATAATGTCCCCTTGGGCGTATAGCTCACTCGCACAAACCGCATAAGTGTAGCTTTCATGGCTTTTTTTTTAAACAAATCTGCAAGAATAAAAAAAAAAAAAAATTCCGGTAGATGTATTTTGTGAAACATATTTCGTAAACTATATTTCACGACATACGTGCCGAGGACGTGGCCATTTTATGATTTTATGTACTGTAATTCCTAATTTCAAGAGCACAACTACGATTCAACTTTCAATTTGGCGACTCAAAGTTCTACCAATAACGAGTACTTAAGCGCCCTAACAGATTAACCTTTCGAATCAGGCAAAAATATATGCTACTGAGGTAAACAAATAGATGTTGAGTCGTACAGACATGAAGTTTTTTATGTTAATCTAGCGTTTCTCTTACTGCTTCGTCGAAATTAAATAGAGCAATTCGTTATTTTCGGTACCTGAAAATATGTGTGAATTCTATGAATGATCAAAAGCTATATAGTTACTGGTTTCACGGTTGAGATACTGCCTATTGCCAAATCAACACGGAAAATATAGTCTCAATTTAGCGGTACAAACCGGTTGAAACCGGTTAGAACCATTGTTTTTGCTCCCCAAAATTGAACCACAACCGAACCGAAAGCTGTGAACCCGAAACTTAACCGAATCGATAAAAAGTTCGATTCAACACTCTGTAATGACTGCAGCACCGGTGGCGCAATGCTTCGAGGGAATAGTCTTTCTGCGCGTGCGACAACCTCGCTCGAGCTCTGCATGTGCGGAGCACGAGGCGGCACAAGCCCTCGTATGCATGCATGGTCGTCTGCCTCCTGTGAACTAAAGCTACAACAGCGTCACGCATGCGCCTAACGCTTAGTGAGATCCGCTGATTAGATCCCCTGGATGGAATTCCCAGTTCGCGCCTCTTACAAGTACCAGAGCAAGTACCGATAACCAGTGTTGTGCTGACACGCGATACACGTGCCACGAGGGAGCTCTCGAATAACCATCAGCTTCTTGATAACTCATCCATCGCCCCACGCCAATAGACCGATCTCACTAAGCGTTGGGCGCATGCGTAAAGCCGCCATAACTTTAGTTCACAGGAAGCAGACGGCCGAGCACGCGAGGGCTCGTGCCTTTTCGTGCTCTACACGCGAAGAGCTCCAGCGAGGTTCACGCACGTGCAAAAAGACTAAAGTTTCCGCGATTCATTGCGGTAGCTGTGGCGTAGTCAAACTGGCTGGTGAGATCGGTCTATTTCGTTCCACATGACGCACGGAACACGTGCTTAGTTCTGTGCTCAGCAAAACTTGTACGAAACATGCAAACTCTGTGTCATCCCATGAGAACGCTGTCCTGGCGTCAACCTGAGAACTGCTTTATAATGTTAGGGACAGATTATACTCCTTCCTAACGTCGACGAGTGCACCAGACCGATGACATTGACCGACGCCGGTTGCGAACGGGGGTTCTTACTTCGTTGTCATGCGCAACGCGACGTAACGCTGCGTAGCCCAGCGTGCCTTGGCGCAGCTCACGACAGGATCGAACTTGCTCTGTCCGCGTCGTCGACGAGCGCAGGCCGACGACAGTGACTATTTCAGGATCCCTCGCGCGAGCTCGCCTCATTGGGCAATCCGGTTGCCGGGACCGTCGGGGCTAGTCGGCGTGTGTGAGGCGCTCATTTCGGGCGCCCTGCGAAATTTATGGCTGCACAGATCTATATGCTATAATATAGTGCTATAAGAACAGAAAACTGAAGTGGCCTCTGCTTGAAACCGCTGATCATGCGCTAACCGTATTTTTGTTTTTGTTTTCTGCTATTGAAACTTTCAATTTTGAGTTTTGTGGATAAATCGAAATCGGCAAAATTTTTATCGGCTACTGTTTTATTTGTGACTTGTCGGACGTATTCGAAATCTCGGGACCCTACTTATATTCCCCTCTGATTTACAGAATAAAATCACGTCGGTAACAAGGCAAGAGTTTGTAATCGAGTTTGATTCAGAGTGCCTTAATCTGATTTTAGTGCTTGAGAATTACACTGCTCACGGCCCTTATTGAAGATGTAGGATTGAACATAGAAGTTTATAAAGAGCGCGAGTACCAGCATTAACTGTGGAGCTAAAATCAAGCTAAGGCCCCAGGGGTATCCGCAATCATAGACTAGCGGAATGCACATGTAGAGACTCACAAAGGTCATTTGAAAAATCTGCAGGCTAGTGAGGTACTTCTTCCACCACAGGTGCTTTCTAACTGCTGGTCCAAGTGATGCAAGAAAGTAGTAACCATACATGATGACGTGGACCAAGCAGTTAAAACACACGGGCATTATCACGTGCCCATCCGAACCAAACGTAATCCACAACCACCCGTTGACAATCACCAGAAAATGATGAATTACGTGCAAAGCCGTGATGTGGGAGCCCTTCTTGGTGGCGACGAAGAAGAATGTGTCCAAAAAGTCCGCTATCCTGACGAACAGGCTCCACCACACGAGTCTCAGGATTGTCATTGTGTTGCTGTCTCTGGAGTAGCTCACCCCCTGACAGAAAGCATTGTAGTCTCCGCCGAGGTAAGAGTGCCGCGTGTACTGCACAAAAAGGTAAGCGTTCGCAATCACTTGAAACAGGTTGTACACCATGATGGCGGACTTGAGCTTGTAGGGCTTGCGGTTTTCCATCCATCGTGGTCCTCCAAACCTCACGGCGTAAAGATAGCCGAACGCCAGCGGCAGCATGAACTTCGAGTTTTCTGTCCAGCCCCAATCAACCGTTCTCGGGTCTCTGAGAGATGTGACGTACTTGTATCTGTCGACAAGGTCCAGGATCAGTTGGGGTACAGCCAAAGCCATCTTGGGGAAACAACTTCCGTTCTCCTTGAAGTTCGCTTGTTCCACTGGTTGTCAGTCTTGGGAGCGAGCGGCAGCACTGACACACATTCACGCAGTCGAATGATTCCTCGATGCTGAAGATTTGTTAAAATATTTGTGTAGTGCTCCTCTTGCACTCACATGATACGATGAGAGGGGCGCTAGAGAAAATATCGGAGTCACCAACCCGGTACACTGAGGACTCCGACAAATAAGTATACTTTTAGCTCGCTTATTGGCAACGTTGCTCGGTCAGTAACGCTACTGAAGTAAAAAGAGTGCGGAGAACTGGCATAGCACTTCAGGCCTTCGTTCAGAGGTGCAGCTGCTGCAGGGAGTCTACTCAGATCCAGTAGCGCTGCTGCATAACCTGTTCTTGAATCAAAACATATCACCCAGCATCGCCCCCACGTTTTCCGGCTCGTGTTTGTTTTTACCCCTCTGTCAGTCATTTACATGTCAGAATAACAGGAAAAGTGCAGCAAGCTGGAATGTTCTTGGTTGCTTCTTGTTGCCGTTAGTTTTGCGCGATTAGCAGATAAAAATAATAGATACTGGCATACCTTTACAGCGACTACATTTATTCCAGGTGTACGACGGCACCTGGCATAGGTAAAATAATTTACGCTACACCAAGCGCACCTGCAAACGAGATTTATCAGCGTGAGTTTGTCGCCCATTCGGTTCATACCTCTATTTCGGCAGCCCACATGAGATATAGGGCTTGTCTCAGGAACGGAAAATTAACATCGTTTGAAGGCTCGGAATGTCATTCGACGCTTTTGTTAATAAACTTCGATTGTTCAAGCCTAAAAAAAAAAAGGCTTTAGTAATGAAGAACCATATTGTAAAGCTTCGTTACTTAATTATTATGAAGCTAGACATAATAACAGTTCATAACCTGTTCAAATACAGGCTAATTTCTACCTTAAAAGACAGACACGTAGCCGTAATAAAAAACGTCCGGAATAATCAATGTTGAGAAAAAATAACCCCGGAAACGAAACTCGAAGTTGGGAACTTGTAGATGATTATTAACAAAACTACATACAAAGACCAAAGGATAAGACAAAGTTTTTCAAAACTACTAAACTATCTCTCAAATAATCCCACAGAATTATGTAGCACATTACTTAAACAATTAAAAAAATTATACAATCATAGTATCGACGTCGAAGAAAGGCGTGCTCGCCGCAGGGTGAGTACATTTGACAAAAAGCACGTTTTGTACATTAATTCTGCACTCCAGTTACTTTTTTAGTGTAGTTTTGGAAATAGTGTTTACTCTGACCATTTGTCAAACTTTATCAGGATGGGCTATTATTTTTTTTAAACACGTTCGCCATTTTATTTGAAATATGTATATAAGTGTTTTTTGTATCTTGTGATGTGTCTTTTTGCTAACAGTTCTTTTGGGGGTTTGTATTTTATGTTTTTTTTTTATCTATTAGAACTATCCAAGCATAAGCACGTAACACTACGTAAAACTTTAATTGTTCTTTGTATCGCCGCCGCAGTCTTTAGGGGGGCCAAGGCCCTCGTCAAGCTGATTGATTAGCTTGTTTCCTTGGCCTCCCCTATTTACATGTCGAATATAAAATTAGATTTTAGCAGACTTGGACGTAGTTCAACTACTCTACTCAAACTACTGTAGTTTAACTACTTTTCCGAGTAACTTGATAACTTTCAATTATAACTTTATTTGGGTAATTAGTAGTTTAACTTAACTACATTTTTAGGTAACTTCTACTCAAATTACTAACTACTTTCAAAATCTAGTGCTAATTTTGCTCACCACAAAAAGTCTGAGCGCAGAAATAAATAAGACGCCGGCAGATGAAGTGACGAGCAAAGGGCCACCTCGCATTTCGTTCCCACAGGCGTCCTTGGGCCAAAGTGGCGACGAGCAGCCAAAACATAACACTGGCGCGCACGAACGCAGGAACAGTTGCTTAGCAAGCCTTGGGCGGGTATTGACCTAATCCGGTAATGCACGTATGCGCCGCGCCTTCAACTGCAACCGTGAAAGTCGGGGACACTCCGAGGGTTTTTGTTGTTTTCATGTCGTCTGCCTTTAGTGAGTTCTGACTCAAGTGGTTTGGGGTTCTCCGGGTAGGCACCACTGGAATGACCTCGCAGCTGGGCGCCTGTTACCATGGTCGCCTCGTCGTCAGCGCATACTCCCTTGCAAAGCCGGACTCCCCCGCCCACAAACGCAGACACGGATAATCCGTTCATGGGAGCATCTTCCCGTTTCAAGCTACAACTGTACGAGCGACGATGCTTGTTCACTTAATCCTTCGCGTCCTTCCAACCTTCTACGCGAGAGAAAAACCTCCTCTTTGTTGAAAACGATTTTCTGGTCAGATGTGTCAGGCTACCACAAAAATACAAAAAGTAACTTCGAAAGTAACTTCAAAGTAACTCACTACTTTTTGCAGTAGTTAGTAGTTTACTTAATTACTATTACAAATGCGTAATTTCTACTCTACTCCAATTACTCTTGGCGTCACTACTCAGTAACTTAACTTAACTACCTTTTTTGAGTAATTTATACATGTCTGGATTTTAGTTGATACTTAGTTTTTACCGAATTATTAGCTGTCACATGTTTTGGAGGACGACGGATTTTAACACAACGTGTGTGACATGACTGGCAACCAGTCTTGAAAAATAATCCGTTACTTGCAATTCGTTACCTTGTTAAGTAACTTCGTAATTGCTACTTTACTTTTTACGGAAGTAATTCATAATGTAATTTCGTTACAAAATATTGGTAATTAATTACTTTAATTTCTCGTTACTTTTTTTAAATATAAGCATAATACAGTAGCTGGGGCAATACGAGGAGAACATTCAGCAGCATAAAGAGATCAAATTCAACTAAATAGAATACATCAGAAAGGGGAGAATAGCCGAAAAAAACCACGATTTGTTGCATGACCGGTCACCAGAACCACTAGAAAAACGGGCGAGGCATGTCCAAATATACAAAAGACAAAGATCAAGTAAGACAACACCGAGATAGGCTCTCCGTCACCTTCCATCGTGTTTTTCTCCATCTCCCAGGCAGGAGAAAGCTCTTCGTGCTTATTTGTTTTTGTCTTTTATACTGTTTCACCCTTTCCAACTTCTTCAACGTCTCCTGCCACCCGCACAGACATCAAACGCGGGTCCGTACCCCCTCGATTTGCGGGCTCACAACTCGCGTAACAGACGATGTAGCCTCGCTCGAGGGGGTCGAATTCGCTTTGTCAATGTTGTGCGCTACTTTATTCTAGCTCGCAATTGAGGCACGGCTGAAAAGCGCCTGGTGCGAGGCTAAGAGTATCGTCTTCGGGGGTGCGGACGATACTTCTTTTGGTTTACTCGGTGGTCGAGTTCACTTCTCACTTTACAGTCAGCTTTCAGCATAAAGGGGGGGGGGGGGGGGGTGTTAGGCAACCTAAGAAGTGCTGACAGTAGGAGAGAGAGAGAACAGGTAAAAGTAGTGGGATCCTCTATTGTTTGGTGAGACCGATGGCCACCGCGTATCTCGCTCTCTATGCCCTGCCCTGGCCTCCGAGAATATTGGTATGAAAGTGAGAACCGATGAACGATGAACAGCCCGTAACCACAACGTTTTCCCTGACTGGTCGAGTTTTCGGTCATGGACTGTCGGTCACCTCCACGGCCATCTCTTAATGCGGTATTCAAAATTTGAGGAACTAAGGAGAACAGGAATCTTGAGTATGTGCATATTTTGCTTGCCAAAAACACACATTGTCATCAGCAAGGACAACAAACTTTAATTTACAAAAGCACATCAAGGTAAGCTGGGACACCTACATTCTGCATTGGCCATACATTGTAACGTAAAACCAAGTTTTTCGTTTCTTGTGAATAACAGGCGAAAAACCCGAGTCAAAAGGGAGCTTTCGTAGATCGCTTATTCAGCTCCGAATCTCGTAGCGGAGATAGACGCTGCAACTGAGCATGCGCACCGCTAGCTTTATCTGCACAATTCCAGAGATCATTTCCGGAGTCCGTAAGCTAGCGGGATTGCGGGTGTGGTTGCAGCTTGCGGTGCCTTGTCAGCTTACAGGTAAACGGATTATACCTACACTCTTTCTCTTAAATACAATATTTTATTTTTACAAGGACTACCACAATACGGGCCTATGAGAAATGAAAAGTAGTGTTGCGGAACATTTCTGAAAAATATCAAAATTGTTTTTATTGTTTTTTGGATAAGCGTGCGGAAACAGTAACGTGATAGTAATTTGTAACGTAACGAGTAAAGTAATCTGTTACTTCTCAGAGAAAGTAATTTGTAACTGTAATCCATTACATTTTTCAAGTAACGAGTACAAATCTTCTGGCAACTAACCGTTTCCGGTTTGGCGCTCCTGATGCGGAAGAATACAACTCGAGATCTCGCCTAACTCGGACGCAACACTCCTCTTTTCCCCGATTCAACAGGTGTGCCAGCCGAACGTCTCGCTCTAGATTCGACTCCCTTTGGTGACTTCACATAACCGAACATAAAGCGACATCGGGCGAAAGTCGAGTCGCATCGCGCCGCGAAGCAGGGTGCATCTTTAGCGCGAGTGCTCGTTCTGCGGAGGAACGCTTCAAAGCAGCGACCTAGAACCCTCGTGCTTCTGATATTGGCTGCATTGCCAGCTGAAGGGTGAACGCAGTGCCACTAAATAAGCTACGCTTCAGAGTAACGAAACTTGGCCATATTGTGTCTTAAAATTATGGTTTTCAGTTTTCTGAAGCTTTATCAAAAATCACCGGAAACAATTTTCTGCCCTCCACAAATGTTTAAACAGTTTGCGACGGAGCAAAGCAATTTTACATGACCTTCCTAACACCGAATCTAATGACGAGGAAGTTGCACTTTTGAATCATGACGATCGGCAGTTGCGTCTGTTTTGCATATGAACCGAAATGGCAGCGCCCACAAAAATATCGTGGAACGGAGTGCCGATACTCTTAGCGCAGCTCATATAGGGGCGCTAGGTGAACGGAGTATTCGCCTCGAGATTCGATCGACACGGCTCATTTGGTGAAAATCTGAACTACGCTTTGTTTTACACTTACTTGGAGCAAGAAGAATGGTACGCACGGGAGGCCGAAACCACGGGAGGCGCCGCTGCAGCGCTCGCGGACTGCAATCAGCTGCTAAAGAGCACGTGCTCTGAACTCTGGCCCGTGCTCTGTGCCGTTAATGTGGATACTTCGCCTCTACCCGTATTGTGGACAGATGAAATCCCCATGGCCGTATTCCAAAATTTACTCGATCCGACTCCGGAGTAAAGGTTTTGTACCGTGGCGTTTCAAAACTTACTCGAGCTTACTCGAGGACGTCAGAACTCGAGTTCCCGAAGTGGGTTGTTTACTCCGGAGTAATTACTCACGCTACCCTCCTCGGTAAGGGGGTAATGTCGGATCAAATCGAGTAAATACGTCATGTGATCTGTTCGTCGCCTGCTTTCCGCGCCGAGAGCCGTCAAAGCTCGCTTGCTCCGTTAGCTTTGGTGGTGGAAGTTCGAAATGACAAAGAATGAGGTGCAGCCATTTATGTGTGGGTATTGCGATTCATGCTGTGGAATCAATGGTAATAAACAGTTGCACAGAAGTGAGAACGCAAAGTAGACACTGCCAAGTTGAGCAGGTCACCGTGTGAATTTTAATGTAATTGCAGTGTTATATATGAAAACAAAGTGTGCTCCAAACATTATTTTTGCTGCTCCAAAATGACTCGGACCAATCACATCACTGTTGTAGCAGTTAAGTGCTTTCATGCTAAACAAAGAAGGCATTGACCTTTAGCTACACAGGCTGCCATATATATCTTAACACATTATTCACACTAAATATGATGAGAATGAAGTACATGCTCATGCTGCGAAAGTTACTTTTGCTAAACTAAAATGGAGTTTTTGCTGCTCCACGGGGTGCTCTAAAATGGCTCGGACCAATCGCATCACCATATCTTGTATTGGAGCCGCTATCCAACACAATTACGTGAACTGCCAGCCTGACATTCATTTTTCTTAAGTTGTCGGGGTCCACGTGCTCCTTGGTATGCTTGTGCACGGCTCGTACTTGATGCCCGCCGCCTGCCTCGTAAAGGAGCTTGTAGTGTTTGAAGTCGTTTTTGTGCTCTCCGATCTGCATATTTCGGAATATAGTAAATCTTCTTTGATTGACGCAGCTAGGTGCAGATGGAAAAAGCGAGGAGGTTATAAAACCTTGCTCACCATGCCGTACAGATAACGGTGAAGGTGATTTCGAATGCACTTTATAAGGTGGGGAGTGTCACAGAGAAAGTACAAGATGAGATGATGGTCGCATGGATGAGGCACTTTGTGACGTGGACAGTCTAGTTTTCCAGATATCCCAAGTTCCAGGATGGCCTGCAAAACAAGTTGTGCAAGCACCGTTCCAGGTGCGGCATTCCGTGTCGCAAAGCTTGCAATGGGCTGAACCCAGTTGTGAAACAGTGGAGCAAACATGAGCAGTCCATGGTCTGCAGCACTGCTTTGTTCGCTCGATCCGTCCCCGTAGTCGATGAAACCGTCCAGTTTGTAGGTGTGACAGTTTAAAGAAACTGCCTTCCGAACCTTCATTTCGTCCAGGATTAAGGTTCCATAACGCATCAATCCTTTTTTATCAGCAAATTGAGCCCATGTGCTCGTAAGCGCTACTTGGTTGAACCCAAATTCACATGGAGCTCCCTTTATGAGTTGCTGGAGTCGTTTGGCAGATGGAAGTAGGAGGAGGTTCATCCGTTTTATGTGCTTGTACGTATTGGGATTCAAGATCTTCAGGAGCAGACATGTCATGATCCACTCTGTGTCGTATCGCCTTGCTCTGGCGGATCTTTTTATTGTGTCCAGCGCAGTTCGGAAAGTCAGCTGCTGCGAGTGTGGAAGGTGTTTCATGGCATCATCATTTTTTTCTTGCGACATTACGATACCTGACGTTTGAGGTTTTGATCCTTGTTTTTCAGTTTCTCGCGAACTGCAGTTGTCCTGATAACCTTTTTTCTCAGAGATTTCACAGCTGAGCGAGACTGCCTCTCTACCTGTGTGTTTAGCTGGGCAGGCTTTCTTTTTTCTCGTTGTCCAAGCAGCTTTTGAAGCTTTGTGCATTCTTCACACTGCTGGTTTTCAGAGAGAACCATGCAGTTCTTTCGGTACCATGCTTTCACTGCTGTTGTTGAAGTTTTGATGTTTGGGCATTGTGATGCATGGCAACCTTTGCAAATCTTGAGGGTGTCACATACCTCAGGAATGACCTCACTTCGTTCACATTCCTCAACATGAGTGCAGTCTGTTCACTTCTGGTTCCATAACTACTGTAGGTAGCTTCAGGAACAAGTCTTCCCTCTGAACTTACGGTTAATGTCAAGTCCTCTTTGAGCACCACGGCTCTCTCAACAACAACAGATTCATCACTTTCCTTTGCTAACTTGGCAAAAACGATGTGTTGCTCTACAGTTGTGTCAACCAACCAGTTGTCGAGCAGTTTACTTCCTTCAATTTGGCTCAGCAGCAGGTGAAAGGTTGCAGAGTTGTCTCCTCCACCTTCTTCGGTCTCTGATGTCTGGAATTCTGATGCCTGCAGGGAGGTATGCTCCGCTTGGGAACAGGAAGATGTCCAAGGGATCTCATCTGTCCTTTTTGCGAAGGGATGCTCTCCTTGGGAACAGGAAGATGTCCCAGGGGTTTCCTCTGTCTTTTCTGCGAAGGGATGCTCTGCTTGGCAACTGAAAGATGTCCCAGGGGTCTCATCTCTCCTCTTTGCGAACGCTTTTCCTCCCTTCGCGGGACTTTGCGCCACCCGTTTGGAAAAAGGACCACTCAAAGCAAGGCAGGGTATTGCATTCTTCTTCAAAAGCCACTTGCCTCTTGGTATAAACACCGTTTGACCTCCAATTTGGTGCTCGTACAGCTTGATAATCTGGCTGCTGTCGAAGTGTAGATCGCATACGCTGCTTTTCTCCGTCAGGTGGAAGTTTTCTCGGCCTAGTGCATTTTCCCAAGATTGGAGATGCTCTCGTGGCGGCCTGAAGAAATGCCGCCCTCCCTTTGCTTGTGAAGCGTAATCGCTGCTGCATCCGGGCGCACAACACACCGGCATACCGACTTTTAAACTCCCACAAGAAGGTACGAAGCGAGCGCAGAACTTTTACCTGAAAAACCAGCGCGTAAAAGACCGAGGTGATATCGTCTGCTATTGGCTGCGTTTCGCGCGCACGCTCGAGTTTGTAGCGAATTGCTCGCACCGCCATCTCGCAGTAGCTATTTAAAACAACTTTTATGTTTTGACTCGCTCCTGAAGAGCGGCGCTGTAATCGTATTTAGCTCGGTCTCGGTGGACGCGAGTGGTCCATGTTTGGAGGGCGACTTTACCAACAGAGTGGTTCTAGTAACGTTGATCATAGTTTGACAACAGCGCCTCGGAATCCAAAATCGAAATCCAAATCCAAATCTAAATTCTAGTCGTCGGTCCTCACCAACGTTACTAGCTTACCTCAGTTGTGGAACTCCTGCGGAAAGAGGTACCCCCCTCACTCACTTCGATCCGCCAGCCGTCACTCGAAGCGCCATCTATATTTTCGTTTCATAACTGTGTGTTCCAAAGAGCACAACTGAAGCGACAATTGGCGATCACAACACCGCCATTTTTCCCGCAGTGGTCACTCGAGGAACTGCACGTGACATCTATTTTGGCTTCAATCGGCCATTTCGGAGCCGAAGCAGTTACGGAGGAAAGGGTTATAGGGGTGCCACCCCCGACTCCCCAGCGGACGCGCCGCGGAATACCACCGAAGTTAAGATGCGCCTAGGTCGGGACGCGCTAACTGAAATCACCGCTGAGGCATGGTTGTATAAAAACAATATTTATTGTGCTGCAAAACCTTGCAAACTAAAGATTTTAGAAAACATCACGCACCCCTCATTTTGTACTAAACTCCAATAAAAGTTATTAAAAGAGAGTTTTTCCGTTGGTTTTTACGTTTCTAGTAACGTTGAAACGTACGTATCCCGATTCAGTTACCAAAGTAGCCGTCTGGCGGCGCGTCGAGCGACAAGGAGCGAGTCGTGGTGAGTGAGGGGGGGGGGGGGGGGGGGTACTGTTCGTGCATGCAGCGTTTATGAGCAGTTCCGTAACTGAGCTAATCTAATAACGTTGGTCCCCACCATCTTGTGTTTTCCGGAGCGAGCCAGGCAGCTGTCTGAAGAGGTACTCCGACAGGTCCTCGCTGTTCTTGAGTGCATACGCTGTGTTTCCACTTCATCAAATGGGGTCCTGCAGCGCGGCGGGGTGTTCCAACACAAGGAAACAAGGTTTCCATTTGCATCGCTTCCCTGAAGGACAACGAAACCGTGCGAGGAGTCGCATCTGGAAAGAGAACGTTCGTCGTGACAAGTGGAAGCCTAACGCAAACTGTCGTCTCTGCGAGGTAAGCTGTCACACTCAGCTGCGTTTACGTTCCATCTCCTGAGCCAATAAAAACTAAGACTAAGATATACAGGCAATCTTGCGCAGGATTGCAAAGGCAATATTCCGGCAGTTGAGGCGCGAGCACATAGACTGATCGGCTGGGAATACGACTGCATGCGACGCGGATAGGAGTTAATTCCTAGCGACGCCTTCGCTGTTCTACTCGTTAATGGGAAAAGCAGCGCGCTGCGAAGAATCTTTGGTTCGTTATGTGTACCGAGCAATCGAAGTAGGGAAAACCATACGGACTCGCTTCTATGACTCGCATTAATGCGTGCTCTCACGCTGCTCACGAACTCGTAGAGAGCGAGCGCGAACAAGCAATCGCCGGTTTTTCTGGTCTTTTCGAACCTTCGAACCGAAAAGCTCCCAACAAACTCATCCGCGCTAAATTTTCGATGTTTTCGCGATATCTCGGAGCCGCTGATCATACTCACGAGGTTCTCAATTTTTCGTCTTGGTTTGTGTTACGCGTTTTTCGCGCACGCGATGGCACAGAGTTCGCTTAGCGTTTATACGAAATATAGAACTCTTCATTACCGCTGATTCGACTAAACTCAGTGACCTTATAAAACTTAATAAATTGAATTGTGTTGTAAAAATTGCTCTTTTTTTCTAGGTACATTTTGATGATGACCAGTACGAGAGGAACAGGGACGATGGCTTGAAGCTCAAGCAGTCTGGTATTCCAATATTATTCTCGCACGTCAAGAAGACAACCAAAAGAAAGCCTCCAAGACCTAGAGACGTAAGGCTCCTACCTTGGAAGCTGATATAGTTCTCATGGAGACACAGCCATGCAGGCCATTCATGCCAATGAACTTTATCCCCGTTTCAACTACGGGGGTTCTTTGCACAATCAGATTGAGAATTCTGAGATAGTATTCGAGACTGTTCAATTCTAAAGGAGGTTGTTCGGTCTGTCCATAACGCTCAGTAAATTTGGGCAATTGTGATGCATGGGAAAAGATTTGTGTCGTTTTGAGCAAATCTGTCTTGGTCCGATGCATTTTATCAATATAGAATCTTGTGTTGTCTCCCTTCAATATCATTCGTGGTGGGGTCAATTTTTTCAGAAATTAGTGCTCGCAGTCTAGAGTGCTACAAATCCCAAACTTTATTGCATTATTATAGAGACTGCTTCTTCCCGAAGTTGTCGTCAGACTTAAGACACCTTTCTCTCGAGTTCTCTGTCAGCTTGCCTTGTAGCGCAGACTTTAGTAAGTGTTGCGAGTGCAGCTCGAAGCTGAGTGTGTTTTATGTTCCTTCGAGCTTAGACTCTATTGTTACCTTTTAGGACTTCCCGGCCAGGCCACAAGGTGACCTGCAGACCAAAGTTCTTCCTTGTACAGAACACCCATGCTCGTCAGAAGCACTGACATCCTCTCCGTTGACTCTGGTTTATTGTGAGGCACACCCTTCGGTAAGTGTACTTGAGTACTGCATTAAATTTCACAAAATTTGTATGTCTGAAAGTTGCGACAAAACAGATTTCCGGACCCTTTTGTAACTCTATTGCAGACTGCAAACGTCGATCACCAGCACCACACGCTCTGCGACGACTCGGATACTGTGCCCCTCAACGGCCATCCCGACAGCGAGGGGGATGACTGCGCAATGGTGTCATATTCAGCCTACGCTGAGGACCACACCTTGGTAGGCATCGTTTTTGTTGCTAGAGTGCAGACAGCCATGTTTGATGCTTGTTTGAGCTTACACTTTGTCTTTGCATGCCTGACTTTGTACTACAGCACGTGCAGGTGGCAGTTCCTTTTGGAATGCGTCACCCTTGCTCGCCAGCCCCGTCGATTCTAGGTCATTGTGAGGCATACCCTTCGGTAAGTATGCCCGAGTACTGCAATAAATTCCGGAAAATGCGCATGTCTGTGAAAGTCGCGACAGAACTGATTGCCGAAAGCTTTTGTAACTCTATTGCAGGTTGCGAACGTCGATCACCAGCACCACACGCTTTGTGACAACTCATACTTTGGTCCCCAGACGTCATCCCGACAGCGAAGGGGATGACAGCACGGTGGTACCATATTCAGTCTACGCTGTGGACCACACCTTGGTAGGCATCGTTTTCATTGCCTGAGTGCAGACAGCCATGTTTTATGCTTGTTTGAGCTTACACTTTGTTTTTGCATGCCTGACTCTGTACTACAGGACGTGCAGGCGGCAGTTCTTTCCGGAATGCTTCACCCTTGCTCGCCAGCCCCGTTGACTGTAGCCCATTGTAAGGCACACCCTTCGGTAAGTATACCCGAGTACTGCAGTAAATTCCAGAAAATGCGTAGGTCTGTGAAAGTTGCGACAGAACTGATTGCCGAACACTTTTGTAACTTTATTGCAGGCTGCGAACGTCGATCACCAGCACCACACGCTCTGGAGTGATTCTCATACTGTGCCCCTGAACGGCCATCTCGACAGCGAAGGCGGTGACTGCGTGGTAATGTCATCTTCAGCCCACCCTACAGACCAGACTTTGGTAGGCTTTGCTTTTATGTCCAGAGTGCAGACAGTATAGTGAAATAACGCTTTAACAACCAGGGTATCTGCCATGCTAAAAAATTTTCCAAATGCAGCTTTTGAATGTACAGGGTCTGATCGAGAAAAGTAAACCCTACTTTTCGGCCCGTATAAAAACTACGCATCGCAGAACGCTCAAACTCCGCCAGAATGTAACCCTAGCGGTCGAAGCAAGATGCCAAAGTTTCAGAACATGAGCTTACCTGGATCAAAAGATAAAAAAGAGAAATCTCTACGGGGAGCCTCTGACCACGGAGAGACGCAGACGGAGGCCGTCTGCTTTGCGTTGCATCGCATAGGTGGCGCCACCACTTATGCGGGTTGGCAGGTTATCACGGGCATCTAACGGGCTTGGCGGCAAATTTGGAGTGGTTCTGTATCATTTCTGAAGTTTCACTTACGCACTGCTTTTCACTGCAACGGAAATAAAGATTACACGCTCTAATTTGCTATACTTGAATGTTTCCCAAGTGCAGATTCTGAATTTTTGTCGATTTGGTATATTACCACTACGTAATATCCTGAGAGATGCCCCATCCCCAAAGGGTAGCCCATCCTTGTTTTTAGCAAGATTTTCTCTTTTTTAATGAGTACATTTGGACCAAGTTTTGCACTCCGAAAAACCCTATTTTTATTTAGCGTGTACCCGAATTTCGGTGGGCTGTCTCTCGGGACATTATGGCACGCATGCAACTGCAGGGGCTACATTGCTGCTGCTTCCCAATATACAACACTCAATAATACTGACATTTATGTGGCAGGAGTTGACTGAACTGCAGCAGAAGTTGGCCCAGCAACAGAATTATGTGACCCAGCTCAAGCACAGTCAGCCGTTTCCAGAAAACGAATAATGCATTTTCTCGAAAAATAAAGAATGTGGCTGATGGCCTCCAAACTGTGTTCACAGGAGATCAAATTCGTGCACTTGGCAGGAAGTCCAACCGTGGAAGTGCGTGGTCATCCGCTACGATAAAAAAGGGACTGCAACTACATTTCACATGTGGATCAACTGGGTACAACCTTCTACGTGCACAAGGACAACCTCTGCCGGCTGAGGGTACCCTGCGAAGCCACATTCAAGGAATAAAGTTTTCACCTGGAATTCTGGGCGAGGTGTTCGACCTCATTAAGGTTAAAATTGACAACTTCCATGCACAAGAAAACAAATGTGTTCTGATGTTCGACGAAATGCAGCTTCACGATAAAGTTGAGTATGACCCCAGCACACAGAGTTCCTGCGGCTTCACAACGTTGGGAGGAACCAAGCCTACATCTGATGAGGGATCTGCTCACGCATCCACTCAGGGATCTGCTCAGGGATCTGCTCAGCCATCTGCTCAGGCACCTGCTCAGGCAACTGCCCAGGGACCTGCTCAGGCATCTGCTCAGGAGCCTGCTCCTACATTGGTGACCCACTGCTTGGTTTTCATGATTGGAGGGGTGTCTACACGATGGAAACAAGTAGTGGCCTACCACTTTACAGGAGCTTCATTTGGTGGTCCTGATTGCGCAGGTGTCGTCAGGGATATCATTCGACGATGCATTAAATTGGACATTGTTGCTGTGACAAGTGACGTGGGTCGGGCAACCGGGCTATGTGGAAAGAATTCGGCATCATTGCTGGCAGACACTGCAAGGTTTCTTTCAGCAAGCCGCGTCCAAATGATCCGTCGAAGAGGATGTTTTTTCTTGCCGATGTTCCGCACATCATCAAAAATCTGAGGAACCGTCTTTGTCGATCCCAGCAGGTAGTCCTTCCACAAGAGATTGTCGATAAGTTCAACTTTCCATCACAGGTTGTCCATCTGTGGCCTGTGAAGAACTCCTAGCTCACGACAGGAAGAATGTTTTCAAATTGGCTTCTCATGTTAGGGACACGCACCTGGTGCAGGGGCATTTCGACAAAATGAAGGTCAGTTATACTGTTGACCTATAGGGCCAGAGGACCGCATGTGCCATTGAGGAGCTGGTAAGAGAAGGGAAAATCAGTTATCAAGGCCTGAAAACCACCTGGTTTTTCAAGATGGTCAACAGATATGGTTTGATCTAATGTGCAATCGGCACCCCGGAATGGCGCTTAGTTTGATTAGGCCGGAGAAACACAACGAAGCTGTCGCGTTTCTAGAGTATTTCATGGACCTCTTCCTGAGGGTGAAGATAGGAGATGGCGCTGGGAAGCCGGTACAGACAGGGGTGCTGATTAGTACCAGGAGCATTTTGGGAATCCAACATACTCTCCTGCATAATGACAAGTACACCTTCGTTCTGACCAGCCGCTTCAGTCGAGAACCTGTTTTATGTTGTCCGAGGAAAGAACCCGATTCCTACGCCCTACCAGTGCAAAGGTGCTCTTCGCATCATTAGCGTGTCGCAGTACTTGAAGACTATTGTGTACAGTAGCGCCACTAACCTAGAGGGCGCCACGTGTTTGTAAAGTTGGTTATAAATAAAGCTGCCGGGAGCGAGCTGCTTCTTCTTCGTCACCGGCTCTCAGACTCTGCGTGTCGTGTTCCACTACATGGTGTCAGAAGTGGGATCCGAACCCACGCCCACATTCGTGGACCAGACCGGGAGCGCCACATTCTCCCTACGGTTGACCAAGTCTTGGGCCTTCTCGGCGACGCAAAGATCTTCTCGAAGCTTGATGCTACGTCGAGCTTTCATCAAGTCAAGCTGACAGAAAGTTGCCAGGAATTGACAACTTTTATAACACCCTTTGGGCGTTATTGCTTCCGCCGTCTGCCTTTTGGCATCACATCGGCGCCGGAGTATTTCCAGCGTGTGATGACTCACATTTTGGAAGGGCAGGCAGGCGTGGTCAATATGATTGATGACATCTTGGTGTTTGGTAGAAACCGTCCTGAGCATGACCAACGCCTAAAGGAGGTGCTGCAGCGTTTGAGCAAGGCCGGACTTACGCTCAACAAGTCGAAGTGCAAGTTCGGCGTGACAAGCGTCGACTTCCTTGGTGTCGTCGTGAACGAGCATGGGATTTCACCGGACCCCAAGAAGTGTGAAGCGGTTCAACAGATGGAACCACCCGTCGACGTTGGAGGCGTCCGGAGACTTCTGGGAATGGTGAATCACGTGGGCAGGTTCTTGCCACACTTGTCGGACACGACTGCACCTCTTCGAGCTTTGCTGGGCAAGAATAGCGCCTGGACCTGGGGACTCGATCAGCAGTCTGCCTTCCTGAAGCTGAAGAAGATGCTGTCTTCAGAGGTCTGCATGGCAAGGTACGATCCGGCGCTGGCTACTATTGTGTCCGCTGACGCCAGCTTGTTCGGACTTGGTGCTGTGCTCCTGCAGGACCAGTGCTCAGGTGAGCGAAGAGCAGTGGCTTTCGCGTCTCGGTCCTTGACCCCCACAGAGCAACGGTACAGCCAGACCGAAAAGGAGGCCTTGGCGGTCACCTGGGCGGTTCAACGTTTTGATGAGTACGTCCGAGGCTTGCAATTCTTGGTAGAGACGGATCACCTTCCCCTGACGTCTTTGTTTGGCAGCATGGATGTGGATGTCCTACCGCCAAGGATTCAACGTCTCCGCTTCAAGTTAATGAGGTACCAGTTCAAGATACTCCACGTTCCTGGCAAGCTGTTGGCGACAGCCGATACCCTATCCAGGGCACCGTTGGGACAAGCGTCAGCGGCGGTCGACACAATGGAACTCTTCGTGGAGAATGTGGTTCATGAGATCCAAGACACGTCGCCCGTTGGACTCGACAGGCTCCGTCAGGAGCAGGCTAGAGACGGCGAGTGCGTGGCGCTCATGAAGCACTGCAACCATGGTTGGCCCGTAAAACCCAAGGTGGGTGTCAACCTTCTGAAGTACTGGAAGCACCGTGGTGAGTTTACAGTGTGCGATGGGCTGCTCCTCAAAGGGAGTCGCCTAGTCATCCCGTCGTCGCTTCAAGACGAGGTCCTCCTGATCATCCACGAGGGTCACCAAGGTGTTAACCGCTGCCGCTCTAGAGCGCGAGACTCTGTATGGTGGCCGGGAATCAGCAAGCAGATCAAGTCTATGGTGGAAAACTGCGAGCAGTGTGCGACTACACGAATCCAACGTGCAGAGCCTCTCTTGCCATCACCTTCGCCCGAGCTGCCCTGGCAGCAGCTGGGAATTGACTTGTTTCAATTTGACGGCCAGGACTTCCTACTGATCATTGACTACTTTTCACGATACCCTGAGGTGATCACACTAAGAAGCACAACGTGCTCATCAGTGGTCAAGGCGGTGAAAAGTGTAGTGGCACGCTTTGGCATTCCAGAGCTTATTCGAAGCGACAATGGCCCGCAGTTTGCGGCTCAGGAGTTTGCGGACTTCGCACGTGACTATGGCTTCAAGCACGTGACGAGCAGCCCGCGCTATCCTCAATCCAACGGGGAAGTTGAGCGCACAGTTCGGACGATCAAGGGCCTCTTGTCCAAGAACGACGACCCTTTTCTGGCGTTGCTGGTCTTCAGAGACACCCCTGGGCCGTCTGGGTTCAGCCCCGCACAGCTTTTGATGGGACGACGGCTGCGGACCAGCTTACCGAAGCCGTTGGAGAAGCTGAGACCCGAGTGGCCCTCGACGGAGGTCTTCCTCAACAAGGACAAGGCAGACAAGCGTCGGCAGGCCACCGACTTCAATCGTCGACATGCGGCGAAGGAACTGCGTCCGCTCGCTACAGGCGAGGATGTCTGGGTCACGGACGTCCAGTGCGGTGCCAAGGTTCTGAGCGAAGCACAGCGACCACGTTCTTACGTGGTGGAGACACCCCGAGGAGTTCTGCAGCGGAACCGGAAGCATCTGGTGCCATACAAGCCTCCAGTGGCGCCTGTTCCAGAACCTCCTGATCGACGGGAGTCGGACGAGTCACTTGGTTATGGACCTCTTGGCCTGCAGCAGCGGACTCTCAGCCGTCCAGCAACCCCTGACGTCGTCAGTCAGAAACCCTTGGATCCTGAGTCTGAAGTAGTTCAGAGGTCTCGACATGGTCGGGCGATAGTCCGTCCCAAAAGACTCGACCTATAACTACGGTCTGTGTACTCTTTCCAACGTTGTAGTGTTGTTGTGGTGTTGTTGTGGTGTTGGGAAGAGTTGATGGTTTTAGGGTTTTAGGTTTTAGACGTAATTGGTATCTTCGGTCTTTATTAGAAGGAGAGATGTACAGTAGCGCCACTAACCTAGAGGGCCCCACGTGTTTGTAAAGTTGGTTATAAATAAAGCTGCCGGGAGCGAGCTGCTTCTTCTTCGTCACCGGCTCTCGGACTCTGCGTGTCGTGTTCCACAACATATTGCACACACCTGCTGCTCCATCGAGGATGGAGCCTTCTTCCTGACCGACTCCCGTACTGCCACTCCTCAAGCGATGAGGGAGCTGACGGAAGGCACCGGTGAAGCTGATCCAGAAGAGGACCTCGTGATGCCAAGCACTGAAAAAAGTTCATTTCTGTACTTGGCAGGCTACCTTGCTGCCTCTGTCCTGAAGAACAGCGTAACATGTGGATCTTGCAGACAAGCTGCTGTGGATCAGCAAAATACTGATGAAGCGGTGAAATTTACACTTTCGATCTGTTACAAGAACGGGCACTCACTTTTCCAAGCAAGGTCCTGACTGCATTACTGCCGGTGTCTGAGGCAGTATTTAGACAAAATGAAGATATTCTTCATAAGCAGACGAACTGACAGGCTGGTAGATAAGATGACAAAGGCTACGGAACATCTTCGGTTCTCAGACTGCCATCCTATCAAAATCCATCTACTTCGAAGGTTCACTATGTTGCCAGTGGCGTATCAACTTGTTTTTGAGTGTGGGGGGGGGGGGGGGGGGGGCAAACCAACCCCCCCCCCCCCCCGGTCCGCGTCGCATATTTTTACTAGTGATGGGCCGAACTTTTGCCGAACTTTCCTGAAGATTCGACAAAAATTCGGCAAAAATACACTGTTCATCATAATCATGATAATTTATTTTCCTTGAGGGCCCATGGGGCACTAAAAAAGGGGGTGGCAATAGAACAAAAACAAATAGAACAGTAAACACAATTATAACACTGTAAGCTAGCTAGGTAGGTTAGATAAAGAGAGGGTAATGGCTTCAATAAATTTAGTAGTATCACTATACTTTGTTTCAGCTTAGGTCGGAGCACGGCCGATATTATGAGCCGAAGGGCCAATCAAACAGCGAAAGAGGAGCAACGCCATGGCGGGCTTTGTGCAGTTAATAGGACCAGCCGGTATTCGCCGTCTCCCTGTGCGTGCTCATCTGCCGGCTAGTCCTATCAAGTGCAGAGAGCATGCCATGACGTTGCGCTTTTTGCGCCGTTTGATTGGTCCTTCGGCTCATAACATCGGTCGCGCTCGGACCTAAGCTGAAACGAAGTATAATAGGCACGATGTTATGAGGTAGTGAATTCCAATCCTCGACGGCCAATGGTAGTGTGGAAGTCTAGTGAGAAACAGTTCATGATAGAATTGTATGAATTTACATAGGTTATCTAGACGCAAGAAAATACGATGGGGATGTGATAGCAGTGGTTCTTTGAGGTAGATATTGTGATAAAAATTTGATGGAGGAGAGAAAGACGTGATACTCGTCAGCAAAGGGAAAGTGAATGGAGGTTAGCTGATTGGCGTAGTCCTAATATGCTGGTATATGGTGAGTAGTTGTTATAATTAAAACAATGTGCTCTGTTTTGGACGGATTCTAGATTATTTGCAAGGTAGAACCGCCATGGGGGGATTATATCGATGAGCCTTATTCTAACTTCGATCTTATAAGAGTGGTATACGCTAGTCGTTTTACGGAGTGTGCAGCAACTTCGAGGTTACGGCGCAAATATCCGAGAGGGGTTGGTATCAGAAATGACAGAAGTTATGTGAGTAGTTCATGATAGGTCAGAGGTGAAATGAACACCCAGGTATTTATATGATGAGCATGCTATTACTTGAGTGTTGGTGAGGTAATTCAAAAATGGTGTAGCACGCAAACTGCGGGAAAATGATAAGGATCTACATTTATTGAAGTTTAACGTCATCTGCCATTTTTCACACCAATGGATTACAGACTCAAGGTCTTCCTGGAGAGCATGATGATCATGGTATAAAAGAATGGGTCGGTAAATGACACAATCGTCGGCGAACAGGCGCACAGACGAGATCATTGCTATAGATTAGGAACAGAAGGGGGCCCAAGTACGGTTCTCTGGGGGCACGTGACGTTACGGTAGAGGTGGGAGATTTTACGTTGTTAACGGAGGAATATTGCTTACGGCTAATTAGAAATTCAGAAATCTACTTAACAGGGGGGTGAATATTAATATCGTTAAGCTTTGTTAAAAAACGTTGGTGTGGTACTTTGTCGAATGCTTTGGAGAAGTCAATGAAAAGGAGGTCGGTCTGAATATTTGAATCGAAGCTTGAATAAATATCAGTAAGGAAGGCGGTTAGCTGGGCTTCACAAGAGTAAGATTTACGAAATCCGTGCTAATGTTCAAAAAGAAGAATATGAAAGTCAAGAAAGTTTTTTTTTTTTTTATTTGAGTAAATATATGCTCCATGAGCTTAGATGGAACACTGGTGAGAGAGATGGGACGGTAATCACTTATTAGTTAGCAATTACCAGTTTTTTGACCACGTATTACGTTAGCTATTTTCCAGACTTAACTTCGATATTTAGTTTTTTCTCACAAAAAAAGGTTTATGTTCTTTTTTTCTTAACTTAATTACAACACGTAGTGCCTATCCTATTGACAAATATTCTTTGACCGGAATGTCATTTCTAGTAAAAGTCTATTTTACTGGATTATGGGACTGTTTTCACTTTCAGCAAAGCCGTAGTTTACCGGAATGTCGCCAGATTTGTTACTGGAATGTCACCGGTTGTTTTACAGGAATGTTACCGGATTTTTACAGGAATGTAACTAGATATTTTACCAAAATGTCACCGGCTTTTTACCGGGAGTCTATTGCCAGTAAACGTTTATTTTACTGGATTATGAGACTCCTTTCACTTCCAGTAAAGCCATAATTTACCAGAACATCACCAGATTGGCCGGAATTTACCGTGTTTTTTCTTTCTGTTTTCGGACGTCATTCGAAGGCACTTAGGAGGAAGCCTGTGAACCGTGGTTGGTTATGCTTACCAGATGCTGGACGATTCGGTAACAACTGAAGTGGTTAGTCCATATAGACTTGAAGGTTCTATGTATTTATTTAACAGGGTCGATACCAGTAAAACAATTTGCACAGCTCTAGACAAAAGCAATCAGACCAAATAGGAACAACCATGCAAGTTCTTTGCCGCAAAAGATATCTTTAAAGGTACTCACAATGCCGCTGGGTAAAGTCCTAGGCGCACGGTAGTTCAACTAATAAAACCGCGCAGGTGCACCACACGGACACACACAGGTATACTCTCAGTAGCACGCTTAGCGAAAACCACGATCGCGCGGAACGAACATCCGCTGCCGTTAAGAAATCCCGGGCACACTCACGATGTCGTCCCTGATGCCGTCCCCGCGGGTGTACCAGGCGTCAGTAGCACGCTTAGCGAAAACCACGAACGCGCGAAACGAACATCCGCCGACGTTGAGAAATCTTGGGCAGTCTTTTTCGCTCGCTGGATGCTTCTGAAGACGGACGGACAAAGAGGCGTAAGAAACAGGTCACTGAAAAATATATTCTTTTCATCTACACACCCTGCTGCTTTGGAAGATACAGGTCGCACACATGGAACGCGAAGCCGAGACTGAGCGTTCGTTCCTGTCCGGCCGTTGCTCGTTGACGGACAAAGAAACAAAGAAACCCTCTTGCATTTTCCCCACGAACCCAATGCGAGGGAGAGAGGGTGCGTGGGGACTCGTCCTTGGTGCGAGGCACCATAAGTACACACCCAGTCGCCGGCTCGTCGCGGCATCCCCCTCTCCCCGCGTCGGTTTCGAGTGAAGGTCGGTAAACAGGGAAGCGAGTCACCCGTTTCGGGTAAGATTTCTAGGAAAACCGGGTCGTCTGCATGGTATACGAAAGGGGCTGCCGGTGGCCTTCCAGTGAAATCTGTTTGCCGGCCAATACTCTACCAAAGACTGGTAAACTGGTTTCGAATGAAAAGGGGCGAAAGTGCCCCCCTTTTTTGATCGTCAAAACAGTTTACTGCACGCACTTCTTGAGGATTGCAACGTCGTCCCGAGCTAAAACTCGCACTCACAAGAATGCCGCTCGAGTGGTCTCGTACCTGCTCTGGCGCAGACTTTTGCCTGTCGCAAATACCAAGTTGCCGATGATCGCTGTCCACCTTTTTGGATCGTCAAAGCAGTTCGCTGGACGCACTTCTTGCAGAATTGCAACGTACTTTCGAGCTAAAACACGCACTCACGAGAATGCCGCTCCATTGGTGGCCGCCATTACAAACACAGTCCCCCTGCTCTTGGCTTCCTTGACTTTAGCCGTTCCCCTTGCGTCGGCTTCCAGTGATTTTCTGTGTCCGGCAAACGAGAGCGGCTACCGGTAGAATTCCAGCGGCGGGTAATCGAAAGTGGTTCCGGTATAACTTCCAGCGAAAGTGGCGACGCTGGTGTCTGGTGAAAATGAGTGGAAATTAACCCGTTTCCGCCGAATGTCACGGGACGTTTTCGCCGGATTTTAACCGTAAGTGGCTCCGGTAAAAGGTCCAGCGAAATCTGGTTACTGGAAGTGGGCAGCCGGTAATATTTCCACCAAAAAACTGGTAAACTACGCTGGTTTCTGGTGAAAAGGAGAGGAAATTAACCCGTTTCCACCGAATGTCAATGGAAGTTTTTGCCGGATTTTTCAATAGGGTATTGACACAGTTATTACTAAATGAGGTGATATTCTGCAAGATAATTGCATCGGTGTCGCTTTTGTGTGCTTACTTTCAACTTTAGTGTCTGGTTCCTGAAAGTGGCGTGACAACAAGGTGGGGTAGTAGCCGGCGCAGTCACGAATCACGCTACCGGAGTTTTGATTTTGAGGCTTCATCAGCGCACGCCTGCAAGTGTGTTTACATTGTTAAAATAAAGGCAATCACTGCGTTCTTACTTTCTCTGGGAGTCGCCGTTTCGCGCGCGAAAACAAATACAACGGTTGCTGAGCCTTCACCAGAGAGAAAACAATATTGTAAATATGCATGTTTTTCGATTTGAGTCACTTGACGCCAGCTTTGCATGAAAGTGTGCGTTCCATATTCGCAACGTGCCGTTTTTAACCTTTAAAATCCCGGTTTCTGGTGTTAGGACACATACGGACGTTAGAAAGATGAGTCGTGTTAGGAATGTCGGATGCGCAACGTCGAGCATGATGGATAGTTCTGTGTTTAGTTTCATGCAGGTACATGAAAATCGCGAAATAACGCGAACTATAAAGCAATATTATTTTGTTTGGCACAAACTACTTGTGAGCCGAAAAACGCATTGTTCTAATAATAATAATAAGAATAATAAGATTTTATTTGCACAAACTGGAAGGGGCCCATGTAATGTTGTGCGGTCCGGGCTAGGCATTAAGTGAAAACCTTTACGCAGAGCGACTGCCAGCCCGCCTCCACATGTGAAAAAACAAAACCGATGTATAAATGTACATATAATATACGGACTAAAGAAAGTGCGTAAAAAGGAAAGAAAAGAAGGGGAAAACATGTATCACATTGTGGCGAGGATGCCAGCTGCATCCCATACATTCTCGCAAGCTCTCGTGACTTCCCCGTTTGACGGCAGTGGGCTGTGGACACTGAGCGTAATTGTCAGTTGTCGGTCAATGTTTCGACTGCCTCGTTTCATCAATGGAAACGTCAAATGAAAATCACGTTATCCAGAATGCACGGCATCATTTGTCACTTGCGCAGTGGGCTGCGTAAATTACTGGTCGATCTTCTGTTCTTGAGGCAGAAAATATTGAAGGTAACCACACTCGAAAAAGTTCACAAACGCAGTTACCGTATCGCCTACTCCACACCTCGCCGTAACCGCTGGTTGTACTAAACTGTACGATGGTAACCGGGAGACTGCGAGGCGTCCATTTGCGATCCATGGCCCCGTCGCGTTCGTGCGCGCGCACCAACATTTGTCGAATCTTTCCCAAATTTTAGCCGAGCTTTCTTTCTAAATTTTGGCATGTGCGGAACTTTTCCGAATCTGAAGTTCGGCAGATTCGGTCCATCACTAAATTTTACGGCACAGGTGATGACCCCCTAGCAACGACGCTCACGCCGGATTTGCTGCTCGGCAACGCGCGGGAACTTAAATTACGGATTCGGACAGCGCGTGTATGTAACCCGCACCCCCCCCCCCTCCTTCCCCCACCTTCATTCTCGCCGCTTTGCGGCGACAGTGTGCGGCTGCTAATTACAAAACTATTAACCCACTTAGCCCCCCCCCCCCCCCCCCTCTACCCCCGTACACTCGTTTATGCGCTTTGCAGCCGGCAACCCAAGCCTCGCTGTCCCCCATGAAATACAGGCCCTTACGATTTAGTTCAGCGATGTTTCGTCGACAATATTTTTTTTTCAGTGTTAATCGTAAAAAAAATGTCGTAAATGTCGCCAAATGCCTCGACAAAACAAAATATTCAAGGAAAAAAAAAAGGTGCCCACGCCGTGGATAGAAGCTGGGTCTGCTGCGTATGAGGCAGACATCTTACAACTAAGTTACGCTACCGCTTCGGAAACTCGCATTGTAACCACTGCCTATGTTGACGGCGGCAGCGCCTATCTCCACGAACCAGCCAATCCGGCGTGAGCGCCGTTCCTAGGGTTTGTATCGCCTGCGCGTTACAAATATGCCCCCGCGGGCCGGGGGGCGGTGCCCTTGGTATTCCTTGGGCGAAGCCAGCCAGTGTTTGCCCCGCCCAGTGGCGGCTGTTTCAGGGGGGGCAAAACACATGCCTTGCCCCCCCACTCTGGGAACTGGGGTGGCACGCTGCCCCTCCCCCCCCCCCCTCCGTTGGTACGCCCATGTATGTTGCGTATTAGGATCTACCTCAAGGAAGTAAGTAGGTGCGAGCACCATAAGCAGAAGAAGGCACTGGAGTCAAGAAGATGTGCAAGTACAAGTACCTCAAGGAAGTAGCTTCTTAGTATGACGCTTTTGTACGCCTTCTCATCTACTGAGTCAAGAAGGAAGTCTTTCGATAGCTCCTATTTCTAAGCACGTTTCCTTCACAATAGCACCATAATCCTTCTGTTCAAACAGTAGGAGGCTCCATACAGTTGTTTCGAAGAATTTCAGCTGCAAGGAAGCAGCACCTTTGTAAAAAGCATGACAGTTGACTTTATTAGGTGATTGCCATTTTTCATAATGTATTTTTGCGCTAGTTAAACACTTTTAATCCACTAGGCACATGTCTTGATTATGCTTTCGAATTTATGCATATCACCATGTACATTTTGTATACTAAAGAGGCTTCCATGTTGCGTGGGGGGAGAAGGGGGGGAGTGTAGTAGCGATTATGGGTAAGAGGGATTAATGCCCCTGTGAAATCTTTATGCGGTTTCATTTACGTGTTTCAGCTGTCTTGGGTTTTGCACGGTGACACTTTGCGTACTTTTTTTCGTTTAGTTCACTGTTTTTTTTTAACTTGTTTTAGTTTACGATTGTCAATGTTCCCTTTACAATGCATGTGGACTAATGTGATCTCAAGTTTCTTCTCTTTATTCAAAACATTTTTTTTATTTGGTTGTACAATAGGATATAGGTATACTCGGCGTTTCTTTAAATGGTCTTAATTTGTTTTTACGTTTGAACTTTGCGGACAAAGTCGGAAGGCGTAGAATGTGTGATAATAATGTTGTTTTTTTGTGATACTAGAAAGTACCCATTCCTTCCGTATAAACTATATATTTTTGTTATTATATGACGGTATTACTCCAGTATGAAGTCTATCACTTGATGCAACTGTGATAAACATCATTCAGGGTCGTCTAGAGAGTACCTCATGTTTTAATCTGAGTTCGCTAGTTTCTGTCAAGAGGACTATTAAGATAATAATGTGGAGAACTTATGCTTATACACATATAACTTACAGAAAAAAAATCTTTCCCATTGAAATTTATTTCCGAACTGGTACAAGGTAACCACATAATTTGACTCCCGCTTCGTCGTGCTGATTGCGTCTTACAAATGCCCGGTGTCGGAAAAAGTGAGCGCTTAAATTGAACCATAAAATCGGCCACTATTGTTATAAGCTGAAATTTATTTGCACTCCGTTGAGCGCTCATCTCGTCGGCAAATATGGCCGTGGTACGATCGCACAGCGACGTGCATCAGTGGCATAAGTAAGCGAAAACGAAACACATGCGCCTTAAAACTGTCCTCGACAATCCTGCACGCGGTTAACGCCGGCGAGCCACTGCAAACGCTGAAAACGTCTCCAATAATGCTTACGAAGTTCGCCGAATAGTCTGAGCGCACTCGATCTATCGCAACTCGTTTATTACAACGTATTAATTGCGTGAACGAGGCGCCTCGTTACCTACACGGCCCTGCGCGCGCTACGCGCCTCTGCGGAAGTAACACAAGATGGCGGACGCTCTTCGTTCGAAGTCGGCTAAATCTGGCGGGCTACAAGCCCCGCCCAGTCGCCTAACTCTCCCAGTATAAAGAACTCTGTTGCTATATGCACACCACCGCCATCTTTCGGCGCTTGCAAGTGATTCCTAGCCCGTTTTCACAGCCGGTCGGGCTGCGGTGCCTTCCCCTGGCGACCGTTGTGAACTTCACATACGCATGCATGCTGCATAGCAGCCCAAGGTCAGCGGACGTACCAGGGCACGAATACTAACGCATTAAAAATGCGAAAAGATAATAATTTTTTTACATATAACATTTGGTAGTTTTTATGCCTGGTTCAAAAATTCCGCTCAAAAAGTGCGCACCATGCCCTGGCCACATTGGTGCTTGGAAGAGAGACATCGTAGTTTCCGTCCCGTCGTCATTTGTGTCATCAAAGCATCTACGAAGGACACACGAAGGAGATAGTGACGACGTGATTGAAACGATGACATCACATTTTCAGGCGTCATGGTGGGCAGGGTTTTTTAAGATGTTTCTAGCGCAATTTTTAATTGGGGCAAAAACAAAACGCAACTATTCATCGGTTAATATATCCAACACCATTACGTTTTCGCAATAAAAAAAAAATGAAAGCCGTTTACAAATCCCTGTAACGCGGAATTGGAGCGCAGCTCTTGAGGAGGAGTAGGGAAGGGTACTGAGGGGGGTCACGTCACCTGCGGGTAGTCACGTGACCCCGGGGGGTCACGTGATCTCAAGGGAGGGGGGTCACGTGACCTCGGGGGGGGGGGGGGGGGGGGGGGGGGTCACGTGACCTCGGAGGGCGGGTCACGTGACCCCCCGCCGGTTACGCCGACGCCGACGCCGACGCCGACGCCGCTCAGGCTGGAGACGGGCCCCTAAGAGCTGCGCTCTAAAAATAGATTGGCCTCTTATAGCAACTGCCATCAATTCTGCGATTCCAACATGACCCATAAAACGAAATATTAAAAAGATATGACATTATAGTTAAATAGTCAACTTACTGCGATAATTGTCCTCTTATCTAATGTGTACCGAACCAGATAAATACATGCTGAAAATAGAACTCTACAAACTCACACTCCTTACTTACGAAAAACAAAGCAAATTAAAAGCAAACAAGTTGCGTAAAGCATGTATGTAAAGTTCAAGCCCCAGCGGGGATCGAGGGAACAAGTTCGGGCCCGGGGCGTCCTCAACGCCACTGGAGCAGCGACGGGCGTGGGGCAGGCAGACACCCAGGACGCGCCCGAGCCCGGGGACGTCCTCCCTCAAGCGCCCTCAAGTCCCCCGCAGTGTTCTCTACTTTCTCATTGTGACGCGCTAATTATGTCGGGGATAGTCGCCCATTGGCACCAGCTTGCACTTTATTGCAAATAGAAGCATTATTTATTTTAAAAAAAACGCGGGGTGCTGGCGACTGCGTAATTTTTTTAATGAAAATAATAGTATAAATTAGCAAATACAATAAATAAAGTAAATTAAATAATAATAAATAAACAAAATGAAACAAAATAAATACATCAATGAATAAAAATAATTTAATGAAAAAAGTTACTAAAATAATTGAAAATCTAGCACAAATCGCCAAAGGGGTTCGGTTTTCGCTGGGCACATGCACTGCTCCCTTCTCTTTCAGCATGATCATGCCTTTATTTTCTTCTACCGCGCGCGCCTCCTTTATCTCTATATTAGACACACGAAGGCTGCCCTAATGAAAACAACACGATGGTATGTTTCAAAAAACGCTTTAAAATCTTCGTAATGATCATTTTTTTCGCTATTTAACGCATAAGAAAGTTAGCTACCTAATTCGAGTTAATTAGGCAGCTTGTGCCTTGGCAAGAAATATTTTAACTTTGTCTACAACACCTTAAAAACACTGCGTTAGTTCGGCACGCCTAGCGAGCGGCAGCTTCCTAATGTGGGAACGTCTGACCTGAAGGGGTGCATGCACGGAAACTTATGCAAGGGAAATAGACCCCACCTTAGGGCGGTTTCATGTGACGGACTTCCGGATCGGAATTTTAAACCTCTGTATCAACGACTCGTGGATCGCGGTGACGTGCCGTTAGACTGACAGCGTTTCCCAATATTCTAAGCGTCTTCGGCAATGTACCGTCAATCAACCAGTAAAGAGTCCTCATCTCCGAAAATCTCTGAAATAATATAAGCTTTCATCCCTTTTCGTTTCGGAGTGAATTGTCTTCCGTCGCAGCTGTGAAGTGCATAATCCATCCCGGAGGCAGTACGATACACGCGTTGGTCGGCGCCAGGTGGGTGAAGACCGGTGCAGAACGCGGGAAATCCGGACCGCTGACGTCGGCGTTTAAAGCAGAAACGAGGAAGAGAGCGACGGACGAACAAACCGAGTCTTTCTGCCACTTCAGAAACACCTTAGTGTTCCGATCTCGACAGAACGAGACCCAATGCCAGTTCAAAGAAAGGAACGAATATTGCGCGACGATCACACGACGTGGCGCATCTTGACAGCGTCAGCTGTGCTGCTTAATCGACGATATGACCATGACGATCGATTGACATTGAGCCAATCATGCGTCATACGGTGATCCGTTATTCATATGACGTTGCGTTCATTTAGAGTCGTTGCGTTGTTGACGAATCAAACATTTTAAGGTCGTAGTTGGAGCTAAGCGTCGATTAAAATTTTTAACCCGACTAGTCGCCACCTTTTAATCGAAGAATTGGTAGCGTTCATTCCCATGCACATTATTTTTTAAAGCAACCATTACTTTTTCTTTTTTCTCTTTGCTAAGTATGTGAGAAACGGCAAAATCTACGATCTTGGATTTTAAATCAACCTTGACTGTAGTTGAGAATAGTCGAAAGACACCCACAGAAATTATTACTTCAGTCGCAGCTGTAAAGCATGCTAGTTATTTTGAGCGCGTTGTTATAATAAATACTAAAACACGAAATAATAAAAACTTAGAAGACGTACATGGACGAGCACACTTTTTACAATAGCAACATTTTTTTTAAATGTGTGTGGTCGTTTTTGTAAGTCTTTTATGTTTTTATTCTTCCGTTTTTAAGACGCAAAAAGGTTCGTGTATTTTTTGCCAAAATCGAACTCATTTAATTGTTCACAATAGTATCTGCTACGCTAAAGCGAGGCGCTTAAATGGTAGGGACATGTATAGCGTTCCCCACTGATTTAGAGTTAAAAACCTCGCCCCTGCAGTTTAATTTAGCTCAAAATTTCACTTCAGGTTTGCCTTCATACCAGGGTGTCGAACTGAAACCGAACCGAACCGAAAACCGGAACCGAACCGGTATTTTTTTTCCGGAACTGAACCCGAACCCGAACCGTTATATTGTTATCGCGATGAACCCGAACCGGAACTGAACCGGAAAAAAATAACGGTTACCGGCTCATGTCAAAACGGTTTGGCCACGCGCTGTTGACAATGAATGTGCTATCAATGTCATTTGTTTTTTAAGTGCCGTCAACTGACACACACCTCGCTTACATATTTTTCTTCTCCACTCAGTCTTAGGAATATAAACGCTGCATCCATGAATCTTGACAAACGCTGCATCCATGAATCTTGACAAACGCTGCATCCATGAATCTTGACATAGGAACCAGTATTGCACTGGTCGCGGCTTGCACGGAAGAAAGAGAATTAGAAGGCTGTGCAAAAAAAGAAAAAAAAAAATCGCGTCACGGGATTTCATTTTTCTACAATCTCGTAAATCCTAAATGCTACTGTGTGCTCATTTCATAACACGTTTCTCGAACGCGCGAGTTTTTGAAGATTGCTTCCATCGGAATGAGAAAAGAAAAGGCTGTGGAGTTTGATAATAATGCATCCGGTTTCGTATAGGCACTTAGAAGCTAACATATTTGTGAGACAGCGAACTCTTCTATATTAATATTTATCCTATTACGTCCTACTGGCGTTGCGTTCGGTGAAGTGTTTTTCATATTCCGTATCTTGTTTAATGAAAACTTCTTTAAGGGTCTAATTTGAGTTACCGAAGGCTAGTTCAAATAAAGAAAGCTGTATTTTCTCCCCACTGTTCCTTCAATTGCTTACACGCCGAGGTGGCGGGATAGTTAGCGAGTTCTACTTGTAAGTGGGTTTGTAAGGAGGTCGCGGATTTTACAGCTATTGCGTCGGACCTAATTAGATGAAGTCCGAATGCGTAAACGTCGGTGAGGTAACCTTTGAGTGCACATAAAGAAATCATTCCTGGTAGAAATCCCTGAGCCTTACACTACGATGTATCCCGTTTCGTATCTGCTGATTTCAGATGTTTTATTTGTAGTTTATTTTGATGTCGCAATTTGTCATTTATAATTTCCGAACCGGTTTGCGAACCGGTTCAGCGCCCCGAACCGGTTCGCGAACCGGTTCGCGGATTGAATTAATCGAACCGGAACTGAACTGGAACAAAATAAATTTACCTGAACCTGAACCGTAACCGAACCCGTATTTTTTTCGGTTCGACACACTGCTTCATACTGGTGTTTCGTCCACATCTGCGTGGTGAAAGCGTTGCATTTTTACTTATGTTTCTATAAGTGCGTAGAGCGTAGGGTGTTCTTTTGTCTAAGATGCCAACAATAATTAAACTAATGAAATATTAGACGTCTTCTATATGAACGTTGTAACTGAGGACTGTCCCACAGTTTATGTTACTCTTTTTTTCTAATTTAGTTTTGATTTATCGAGGAGTCGGGCTCAATTTTATAAATACGTCCGCGCGAAGCCCAGTGACACACGATAATATTCATTCACCCTCTAACGAAATTCATTATTTAGTCAGAAGCTTCGAAATCGGTCGGAGTTGGTCTTGTAACAACCAATGATTGTCGCGGCTGAAGTGTCTACCCATGAATAACTGGTTATGGTAACATTTTATTCCACTTTATTTGCCTGCGAAATGCAGAGGTCTGGCCTTCCTTTACATATGTACGAATGAATATAAAAATTAATAAAAAGTCCCAGGCCCATAAGGGCCTGTGGAACAGCTAACAGTATAAGAATCTTCGGATATCCACACTCGTAGAATAGAGGTATACACATGTGTAAGGTGAGGAAAACGATTTGAAAAATCTGGAGCCCAGTGAGGTACTTTTTCCACCAGAGGTACTTCCGAACTCTGGGTCCAAGAGCCGATAAAAAGTAGTAACCATACATGATTACGTGGACCATGGTATTAAAACACAGTGCCATGACAATATGACCATCGGAGCCTAATGTAAGCCATAGCCAGCCGTTGAGAACTACAAGAAAATGATGAATCACGTGCAAGAAGGTGATGTGCGAAAACTTTTTGGTGGCGACGAAGAAGAATGTGTCCATGAAGTCTGCAATCCTCACAAAAATGTACCACCAAGAAAGGTTGAGGATGACCATTGAGTTGGAATCCCTGGAGTAGCTCACACCCTGACAAAGCACATTGTAGCCGCCTCCGACGTAGGAGTGACGCGCGTACTGGACGAAGAAGAAGCCGTTCACGATCACCTGGAACAGGTTATACGCCGTGATGACCGACTTGAGCTTGTAGGGCTTGCGCTGAGCCATCCATCGTGGGCCCCAAACCTTGACGATGTAGAGGTACCCGAGTGAAATCGGGAGGATAAACTTGAGATCCCTCGTGAGGCCCCAGCCCACTGTTCTGGGGTCGCGCATTGACATGAAATGGTCGTACTTGTCCGCTAAGTCCGCCAACAATCCTGGCGCCGTCAACGCCATCTTGAAGATCTGCCGATGCTGTTCACTCTGTGCTTCGTTTGTCGAGAAGCCTCTCTATGGACGTCTAGTGAAGCATCCACCAAAGAATGACTTCAGTTTGGGAGGTGTCCAGTTATAAGGCGGAGAAAGTACGCCCTGTTTGTAGTTGAGGATGGTCACGTGGCACATTCACCTAAAACAGGTTTTGCGTTGTGTAAAGGTCACTACTTTAGAACATCTTGAGAAAATCGCTTAGAGACGTTCATTCAGAAAGTAAATTAACGAACGTGGGAACAGTAAAAAAAGCTAAGTATGTAAAGATAAGACGGACACCTGTGGCAATATAAAAAAGGGCTTCCGCGAAATTATCGAACACTGCGGCGGCGGACGTTGCGTAACTTTCCCTTAGGCTTGTCAGATTTATTTCCTGTATCAGCGCCTCGTTTTTTAATGAACCGTGTGAAACTTAAGAGGAAAAGCGTGCTTGAGGTGAGGTATACCTTGTTTTAAAGAGTCAGTGAAAGCTTGTGGGTTTTTCTCGTGCGGTCAGGTGGCGACTTCTTTGTCTAGTTAGTTATTCAGTGTTCCCCGGAGGTTTAATATTGTTTTGACAGTTTCGTGACAGACCTTCTATACTTTCTAACAATGCGGTCTAGCTGGAAATAGTTTTGTTCCCTGGGCTCTGTGTTTGGGTGTATATTTATGCTTTCTAATTGTGGGGATGGCTGTTATTGTGCGCACTCTATCGAGGTTCTAGAAATAAGAAATCGCCAGTATAAAGGAGCTGTGCAACAGTTTCAGTTCTTTGGTTAAATAATCTGGGAGTTAGCGTCTCGACCTTTCTGAAGTAAAGAACAAAAAAGCGCTTCTGCCTGCATGTCCTAGTTTTTATTTTAAAAATGGAAAAAGATTGAGATTTTCGGCACCTCTCAACTCCTTCACCATCTTCCGAGTCACGTGCGTTGTGACATCAATGGGGTCGCGCGGGGTTCCGGTGAAGCACTCTCTCTAGAGCCATCAGTGAGCATCAAGAACTCATCCGCTCGCGACGGCGTGACCACGTGCTGGCGGGCGCAGCGCGAACAATAAGGTGAAAGGAGGAAAGTGTCATCCGGGTCCGGTCATACCCGTCCGGCTCAGTCCCCCTCCCCTCCGGTTTCTGGCGGCCGTTCGCGGTAGCAGATAGAGCTGACGGTTACCTAAGATGGATGGCGCCACTAAAACTCCGTATAATAAAAGTTTTGTCGATGACACCAGGTTTTTGACGCATTTATATTTATGTTGGAACAACAAGATTTATAGAAATGTTACCTTTTATCGAGCAGGTACTCGCGGAACTTGCTATCTTTATACAAGACCCCCATAGACGTCACGCCGCGTGTTTCTCATGGCCGCCGGTCGCTGCTGCAGGTCGGGGAATATTCTAATTTTTGCCTCGAGATTACGCGGCGGAATCGTAAATTTCGAAGGAAAAAGTTGTGTTTCCTGTCCTTTGTGACAAGATCAACAATATCAGAAGTACAAGATGCCAATTCTTTTAACGTTAAAATCGTAGCGCAGCTCCTTTAAGTTTGTTGGAGAAGTGATGAATGTGAACGTCGCTTCAGGTCAACCACTGGGCAGGAGGACGTCCCATAGATTCAACAGACTTAAAAAAAACTGGGTGACTGTTCATGACTGAGCATGTCAGCGCCTTTAAAAGCGCGTTGCAGTGTGAGAAAGACCAAATTTGTCTTTATATTGGCTTTGATTAAAAACCTCTAGCATCAACCTAAGTTTTTTTTTTTTTACCTCAACCATAGGGATTATATATTATACTGGTCTCCACAAACGTACACTGAAGTTACGAGAGTGCTAACCTGGCGCCATTAAATCAAAGACCCTGTGGCGTTTCACTCAGTGGAAGAGCCTGAGCAAGCGAAGCCACGCGCTCAAAATCAAAGTTGCTACTGTACCATTGACGCTGCTGCAATCTTGCTAGCAAAGCGACGAACGTTTTCAGTCATCGCTCGCGCATTAATACATTGCTGACTGCTCCAATCTTAGTTTTGATGGCTCCGTCAATCAGAAAGTGTTTCACGTACATATTGCCATCTATAACTCAGCACTTTGGCAGTCACCAGAACACCGTCAAGAAGGCATATAGATGGCCCCGGCGTAAAACAATTCTGTGATGTTCCCGCGGTCAAGCCGGGATTTCGATCTTTTAGAAATCCGCGAGGCTCAGGATTTGTGGTTATTCGCAACATCAAGAAGCTGTTGCTCGGCTGCCGCCAAAATAGTGCTACCATCCCAGGTAGCACGTACGCCATACAAAACATAAATCATAGCATAAATTTGGCGATCATAAGGGCCTATCTTTGGCCTCTTCGGTTTTGTTCTAACGCGTCAGTTAGTGCCAGAACACTTTTTTGTTTCTTATGGCTTTTCTTTGGCTCGTCACGTAATTTCCAATGTGACAAACTTGAGCCAACAATGCCACGTATAAACCAAAGGACCAGTAGTCTAGGTCCCAAGTTGAAGGATTCAGACTGAACAACCAGACGTGTAACCAAAATCTTGCACTTCTTTGGCGATTAAGACACAAAGATGCCAGATGAGAGCCAAACTACAAACACTGAAACCTAACTCTAATAAGAATAATCATGATCTTTACTTTTGTTGGGTGTCCAAAAACAGCACAAGGCATATAATGTGGCACACGGCTCGTCATCACAAAAAAATGCACACAACTAACCATGCTCATAACTATGTATAAATAACCGACTCAAGCATATTTCCATAAACAATCAGATCGTTAAAAATGTCTACAACAGATTGATCCATCTTGTTGAATTCAAGTTGCATCTTTTTCAGTTATGTGGTGTCATTCAAAGCAGAAGGGTACAAAGGGCTCTGAAATTGATTGGATTGCAAAGGGGCATGAAAACAGAAACTGTCTAACAAAAGTGGTGAGTCAACCACACTGTTCACAACCTATGAAAAACATAGAATTACGTAATCGTCTTCTATCAAGCAAAGTACACAAGCGAAGTTTTATTTTAAAGTAACTGTTCATAGCTGTAGCAACAAATGCAGTGAAAATATCTATTGCAGCATGATGCAGTAAGAATAATACGATTCCAAACAGAAGAAGCAAAACTCCAGCTTCGTTCGCACTAGGCAACAAAATAAACGCACAAGACAAACAGTCGAAGAAAGTTTTCTCGTGAATCGAGATAACACCCCAAGTTTTCTAAAAGAGGCGTTATAGATAGTTAAAACATGATCATTAAAATTAAAGGATGAATCAAACAAAATTCTAAGATCACGAATGGCGGACACTGAGAGGATAACACTGCCACCTATTGTGTAAGGAAATACAAAAGCAGTCGCTTTGGTTGCTGGAACGACTAGGCCATCCACTCGGCGTCAGCCTCGTCGCAGCTTTGGTCGTCCCGAGACGAACTACGTCACGATTGCGTTGGATGTCATGTGGTCTCCGCTGGCTGTTCGCTGAGCGCTTGCCAGAGTTGACCGTTTATAACAAAAAAATAGCGCCACCAGGCTCAAAATACAAACGTGCGATTGTCATTTACGGATATTGTGGATCATATTCAACCTATTTTTGAATACGACGGGTATATTTCAAATTTTGTTGAAGTATTCCTTTAAAGTATCACGGCATACTAAATATAAAAACAAATTGCTTTTTCTTGCAAATTTGTGAAGCTCTTCATTTATCCGGGGCTAGTGAGAGAAAGAGAAGAGAGAGAAAGCTTGCCAAAAAGGAAACACTAGGGTGTATGTCATAGCCAGAGGCCAGACGGTCACCATTAGTTGGGAGAGGGGGGTTGAGGGGGCAGGGGATAACAGCTGCTAGCTGAAAAAATTTTGAAAATGAAGATCCGGGACTTGTAGTCTTTACGGCCTTCTAAAACAACGTGCCTGAAACCGAAGTATAAATTTAAGCCGTAAATCTTATTTTTTAAAGGCTTTGGACATATGTTGGACACAAAAACGGCGTAAATAAAAATAATCTAAACCACAGAAGTTCCTAACCCAATTGGATGCGTAATTACTCTGAATGTAAGCACGAACCTAGCATGGATCCTGCCGTCCAAATATTACTCCCTCGCACTTCAGTCGTATAGTTACTATGTAAGGGACTGTGAGCAATGCATTGGACGTCCAGTGACTCTTTTCTTATGAGACACAAGTAAATTTAATCATTGAATGACATTTCGAACAATAGATTCGTCGAAAAGTCTAAGTATACATCTAGCATAATTACAAGGACAACATTAAACCAAGACTTGCGTACAAAAAATCAATACTGAAGTGGTAGACAAAAGAAAGCTAGGGCCAGGTTACGTCTCAATAATTGTTAATACCATAATTCTTAATTGCCACCACCTCGCCTGCGCAGTAACTGTATTTTCAATAATCACAGTACTAAACTCAACCTGTCTTCATAAACCAGGAGCAATTAGTATAATTTGCTACGTGTGTGTTTCTAGAAAATTATAATACTTTCAAATAAAAAAATATTCAGTTTTTGGTTTTCGTTTTTTCTCTTGTTGATTTGTATGTTTCCGAATTAAATAAATATGTGATTGCCAAACACTTCTAGCCTTTTCGAACAAAATATTTGTTTATTATTTGTTGTTTTTTTCGCGTCAAATGCGGTGATGTCGTTAATGCTCCACCTTGCACTTAACTAACATTGCTGCAGCGTCATTCTTTTCCTCCTTCCACCCCTTGTTTTTCTGGATGAAAATACTAGATCTGGAAATGTTAGCAGCGAATGTGATCGCTTATTTGTGCACACTTGGCATCTCGGCGTTAGCAGCGTTGATGGAGCTACCTTATCTTCCTATGAAATTTGGATAAACCTAAATTTTCCTGAAAATCGGTTCAACACACGAATAGACGTATCTGAACTAATAACGGACTGGCAAGTCATAATAGCTTTTTTCACGAAGTTACTGAGTGTCTATAGTTTCTCCGAGAGGGTGATAGCCTCTACTGTCAACACTAAAACCGTGATATCATATGTTGTAGTGTGGAGCAATGTGGGTGTAGTACAGCTTGTTCCCAGCGGGCTACAAGAAGCTCGATGGCGTTCAATAGACGCGAGTGAAGCTCGCGAAGAAACGAAACAAAAAAAAAAAAAAAAAAAAACATTCAGCTTTTCCATTTTGGTGAAGAAGTAAGACCAGCGAAGCTGTACTGTGGTGGGAATAAAGTAATGGCCGGCCGCAGGCCGGCAAGCCAGAGTGGAAAGGCTGGAAAGGTTGCCGCCATCTACGAGCAACGGCGGCATCTATGAGCGACGGCGGTAGCTGTCCAGAGTTTTGTGTCGTCATTTGTTTGCTGACGGACACGATCCTGGGGAAACTAGCCCAATTAACTGCCCCACTGTAAAAATTAAAAAAAAATAAAAGCATGCGCACAATACCATGTTTTACAGCGAAGCTGTATATGACTCGCAGCAGTCATTTTTTTTTTGCCGGCGTCCTCACGGAAAACAAAAACCTTCAGCGATTGAAGCGAAAAGTGGATACCACGCATACAACATAAAGCACAACAGTCGTTTCAATAAAAATACAAGCATAAACCAGGCCTTCGAACCAGATATTTATAAGGCGCTCCTGATAACAATGCAAAGCACGTAGCGCTCACCGCACACGTTTCTCGGTAAAAATTACTGTTGCGCAACTGCCCCGGCGACGGCAGCTTGCGACGTGGGGAGTGACTTCACTTGCGTTTCATATATAAAAAGTTTTGGTACAGTGCATTTGCCTTTCTTTCGTCCATCATTTGGTACAATCCATTTTGCTGTTTACAAACGTGAACTGCCGCTCGCGTCCGAAGCGACTTCCGGTAGCACCGTCTTTGCAAGCCTGTTGAGCTTGCTTATGTCACCAGTGCTGGAAAGCATATATGTTACACGGACAACAAAGTTGGAGATTTAACGAGAGCTTTCGGCTGTACAATATTACATCTTGGAGGAGGCAAGTTGGTTTACAAGGATACTTGAAACATTTTAACAGATCTCGCACTCCTTCGTTCCTTTGGCGTTCACCTGGAGAATTGGTGGTTGGACGTTCCATCTACATTTTAAGTGGCGGTGTCAAGGTGGACTTTGTTCATTCCCTTTATAAACCGGAAGTTCTCTGGGACGTCAAAGACCGGAGCATAACCTGGTGGGGTTTGCCATCAAAGGGGTCTATTAGCCCCGAGAAGTTTGCGTGGCGCCCCCTTACGGCAAACCGGGGTGACGTCACGGCGAGGAGAGAATTTTTCCCCGGCTCGCCCCGCCCGCCCTGTGGAGGCTGCGACGACGCTAGCTGTCGGCGCGCTCGTTCCTATTTAATTTTTTTTGGCGTGTTTTTCGTAGGAAGTTTAATATTTTTTTTATGCGCCTTTATTGAGGTATGGCCTGTAGCTTCAGGCGAAACTTCAACCAACATTTTAAGCATGGTTGACAGGGCAGGCAACGCATGAATCGGAGCTGGTATATGAAAATAAAGAAATATGGCCAGAATTGCAGGAGCATCACTATAGATTTACATCTCGCACAAAAAGTGCTGCTGATGTTCTGAATGGACTGGCAGGTTATGTATACTATTTTTTTGTTTTGTATCTCCGTTTTTAAACAAGTTCGCCGAAGCAGAAAAGCTGCATGCCGCTCGGGTAACATGCTAAATACGGTCTGGGCCATGGGGAGAGAATCACAAGTAAGACAGCCCAAGTGCAGGGGCAAAGTAAGAAAACAAGGAACATTTATTGCATACATTGCTCGCATTTGACCTTTGCTGGATTCGGATAGTATTTCAATGGACTACACGGGTGATATCTGTGGACTTGTTTATATCAACCCTCAAGTAATGTATAACAAACGTAAGCGAAGGTGTCTAGCTCGTTATTAGTTCCTTAAGCCCTAAAATTGAGATTTTACTTAAATCGAATTTTCCTGAAGCTAAAATACCAGAACCTTTTCTCACGCAGAATGTCGCCCTTCACGGGTTCCACATTTTGTGCTACTAATGCTGCAACTACCACTAGACAGGCGTTCGAATGCTTGCTTTTACTCCTGTTCTCATCTGTTGTCAGAGAGTACAGCTGTAGGGAGTTTGGAGGCTGAGGAAGCTCTTGGGGACCTGCAGCAGTGTCTCTTTTAATTGGAAATGACAATTCAGACTAAACGGTGCATTTTCCGAATCACCAAAGCTGGAATAAAAGTGTCAGGAAAAAGTATAAACATTCCAAATTACGGCACATTTGCTGTGCATATTTTGGGCAGTCCAATACATATCATACAGGCAACTGCGGGTAATTCGGCCGTTTTTGCTGCTACCATACAAACTAAATTCCAATAATTGTGCATCTTCTATGAACTATGCTTGCATACGTGTATAAACTATGTAATTAATTTACGAAGAAGCTACATTTATGTAAAGCAACCCTGTTCTATGAGCACTTCAAAGATGATCAGACACAGGGCCTTTAAAACATCTGCGAACCAGCGTATGCAGAGCGGCAGCGCAAAGTCGGAGTTCCGAGCTAATTTGCCGACCACCCAAAGGCCCTTGATATGAATGCAATTTCAAATGCCTGCAAAGCGGGATGTAATATTCTCCTAAATGATGAACATGCAAGGAACAGAATTCCAGCGTCCGAAACACTTGCGCCAACGCTCTACCGATCCTTCGCTAAATTGCCTTGTGTCGTGTGGACGGGCGGTGAGGTTCATCGGCGGAATTGCCTCCGCCGATAGCTTTCGGGATTTGTAACCCAATTTTCAAGGTAAAAGAGACAAGCAGGCTTATAAAATGTACGGAAGCACGTCAATATCAGCCTAACTCAACGTCCTGTACACCGGGTAAACGAAGTCCAGCTCCTCGAAGAGCTTGCGGCACACAACGCTAAACCAGGAAACCGGTGCTGGGAAGCGAGCCGATGCGAGATCGCGGAGCGGAGTACTCCCCCTGACGTCACGGTACGCCTCACCCAATCAGGGCGCGGCGACCGCAGCGACGCTTGTGTTCGCTCTCGGGGCTAATAGTGCTGTGGGCAATCGTTGCAGATGATACCACGTTTTCGCTGTTCAAGCACCGTGTATTGGAGCCAAAACTTTTTTTTTTTCAACTGTCTGCTCAACTTGTATGTTATACATCAGGTTACATCACCCCACTGGAGAGAGAGATGATATTTTAATGTTGGCTTGTGGCATCATCTTTTTGTCGTTTTCTCAAAAGTTATTTTGGATTTAGATTGGGACTTAAGAAATAGATCCCAATTCGTTGAACTTAACGGCCATGTTTCAAATGCTCTGTCTGTCACTTCCGGCGTGCCCCAAGAAAGTGTGTTGGGACCATTGCTATTTCTTATTTATATAAATTATCTAACCGAAGTGGTTTCTCTGTCTGTTTCCATATGATTGTTTGAGTATGATCTTACTGTTTTTAAAGACATCTACACTGCTGACGACCATCTTGCACTTCAAGAATCTCTTATCGAAATAGAGCACTGGTGTGAAGCTTGGGATATGGATTTGAATACTGAAAAAACTGTGCTTCTAAACATTTCACGAAAAAACCGTATAAGCTCATTTAAGTATCACCTTCACAACATTGCCATTCCTGAGGTCACTAGCTATAGGTACCACGCACTACAGATTATCTTCGCAAAAACAAATGCCTTTAAAGGGTAACTGCAAAGAAAAAACTTTTTTTTTAAAACAGGCTTATCGGGACAAGCATGTCAAGAAACAATTTTTCCGCGAGAAAAGAAATTTTTTACAGCAATATTTATTGCGTGAGAGTGATTTTAGTTTGCGGCTATTTCGCCCGTTTTAAATCGCGCGCCACGAAGTTGAGATTCTGTGAAGTTGAATCCCAATCGGCAGCTATACTTCTCATTGGCTAAGAGTTGGATTGACAGCTTAGATCTTGGTTGTTAAACCTTTGTTATATGGTGCAATTTCCTTTTGAGCCGCATACTTTTACGTTTAAAGAATAACCCATGTGATGAGAGTTATTATTCTTTACAAGGATTACAAGACGGGCACTTCCGTTCGGATTCATACCATAAGAAACAAAAGCTTCGCCATTTTGTCATGGCCGCCGAAGTCTCCGCTACCGTCTGTCTCGCCTACCTCGACTAATCGTTTCGCCGAAGTGATCAGTGTTTCGTGCTGACCCAGTTGCTTGAATGAGACTTCTTGAAGTGAAGCAGTGTGTGTTTAGCAGCTGTCGCAGGTGTTAGTGATAGGAAGCGATGCGGGGTTTTGGCTTTCATAGCGCGTTTTTTTTTCTTTTTCCCCTCTGCTTGCTCAGCGTGTTTTTTTTTTTTTTTTTGTCGTCGTTTTTTTTTTTTTTGCGCTTGCGCGTGCAAATGCTGTTTTTTCGGAGATGTCGGATGAGTGATCCCGACAGCGAGCCTTCCAGCAGCCATGTTGCCCTGAAAGGAATGCTATTTGGCTGGAGGCAATCGAGCGTTCGCGTAGTGACAAACGTGCCCATTGACGTTCTTGTCATATCGCTCCGGAGGCCGTCGAGATTCGCACCGGGTGCCCCGGGTGCATCGAACGTCCGCGACCAGACACAGCTGTTACGTAAAAAACCTGGCACAACCAGGTGATTACGTAATAGCTGTCCGGAGAAACCCTCGGACGTTCGAATTCTGCGTTAGCCGACAGATTTTTTTTTCTCGGCTTTCGGACCATCTTACGTAAATTGTTTGAATGAATATGTACTGTCATCGTAAATCTTGGCTTGCGATCGCGGCTTTGTAGACTATAGTATTCGTTTTGCTGGAGAGACGCAAACGACGGGCATAACAAAATCGGTTGCATATTCCGCATACCTTGCAAAAGCACTTCCCCAGTCACTTTGCGAAAAGCGCGAAACACGGAGTCCGCACCGTCCCGACTTCGCAGTCTTTTACCTGCCTTAGAGCAGTTTTTACCTGCTAGTAGGTATACTAGGGGCAGTGCCAGAGAGCAAAGAGACAAAGTTCGGAAAGCTTGCTCGCCCTACCCAATTTCTGAACTTTCAAGTGATTGTACCATAATAAATGCACAACGCCTCTTCCCAAAATAAAAAAAAAGCACTATGTTCATTACGTAAAAAATGGTCTCAGTTCATGCATCTGTGGGCAGGTAGGAAATCTTGCACAAATTTATTCGCAGCGCAAGATGAGCGCAACACGTCGCTGTGCAAACGCAGTCCAACACGAAGTTTAAAAACGGCAGATTTAGGACAACAATTCGGAGTTTATTGTTCGACTAAAACGACGTAATTTTGTTGAAAACGCCCGCAGCTTTTTACTCACGGTATGCGTCGGGAATTTTCCACATTTTGAAACAGAAAGAAGGAAGATTTACTTTTAAAAACGCTCGCTGCGTCCTCCCGGACCAGTTTGACTGGATCAGCTGACGACGAAGGGACTGAACCCGTTTAACCTCAACCCCACAATAGCCAATTTGCGATCCGTGTTGGGTGTCTACTTCCAAGCACTGCACCACACACACCACGAACGTTTCAGTTCTTTGTCGCATCGCCGTGTTGCACCAAACAGAACGAGATCGCCGAAGTCAACGCAGCGCTGTCGTGAACGTTGGCATGTGGTTGCACGCTCGTGGACCCTGTGACTTCCTTCGCTTTTAAAGCACACGCGATGATTACGATTGATACTTTCCGTCTTCCGGGAACATCACAGGGGCACTTCTCCGGTCATGTCTTCGCTATGTGCTCGCCAACACCGCAGCTTTTCGTGTACCGTCAAAACAAAACAATACCGGCGCCATGTTTAGCGTGCGTTGTTGCCAGATCTTACCGGAAGTCGAGACGCTGCGTCGTTCAACTCAGCAGCCAAGTCAACAAAAAGAGCAAATCCAAGAGTGAGGGGCGAAGCGTAGTTTTCCTCCGCGGGGGTCGAAAGAGCGGGAGTTCCAAATGTGGGGATATTCTGACTACGACTAAATTACGTCCTGTGACGTAAATATTGCTAAAAAATTATTTTTTTTCGCGAAATATTTGTTTTGTGACATACTTGTCCCAATTAGGCTGTTTAAAGAAACAATATTTTTTCTCTGCAGTTACCCTTTAAGCAGTTTTTTTTGTCGCACTCTTTCAGACTGGAACTTACTACCAGGAACAATTATTCAGTCAGGTAATTTCATTCAGGCATTAGAACGGTACTTAATTCGATAATTCATTCCGCAGCAGTGGTCTTGTCTTCTTTTGTATTGTTGTGTTTGTAATTTTTTGATGTGCACCCATATGTTGTATTTTTTGCCCCTCCTGCTTGGGCCAGAGAACTGGCCTGCAGTATTGTAAAATAAATAAATAAATAAGTAACACACGGGAAAGAGCCTGCATATGCTATAAATATGTTTAGTTTGGGTAGCTCAAAACACCGCCACAGCTCTCATTGAATTATACTTAATCTCCAGAACATCAAAAAAGGAACAGTTACACATCTTCAAATTTAATTTATATAATGTGTGTCGCTTTAAACTTACAACGGATGAATATACTAGGCTTCAACGTTGTGGGTACGATGGTTGCGAAAACTCGTGGTGGCACTCGCGTCGGTCAAGCTACTCCTTGCTAGGTTTTTGTCCGGTGTCCTTGTCACAATAGTGCTGCAATAAAGTTCTAAGTTCAAAGTTCAATGTTCGAAGATCAAAGTTCGCCATCGAAACCAGGCGGGGAGGCTAGCGAGTGTATCACGCCGTACTCCGGTCCCTAAGGGTTGGATTACGGCGCAATATTGTGTTGCGTGTATGTTTAGACAGCCTTGATGCTAGTACGCCCCCTCGGGTGATTTGTCTCTTATCTATAAATGAGAAATATAGCCGGTGCGGTAAAACCGCTAACCTGAGGTCCTTTACGTGCACCACGCACTAGCGATTACACGAACGCGTGCCGTTACGAAACTCATCCAGATCAAAACGGGCAGGGGGTGGGGCTCGAACCCAGGAGGTCCTACAGCGCAAGCTTCCGCTCCACGCACCGAATTGTGACGCGTTAGCCCAATCGGCCACCGATATCCTGAGAGAACGTTCGGGGGGAAAACGGTCAGGTATCCGGTGACTAAGCAGCCCGTGATTAGACTCCTTTGTGACCGAATCTTCGACGTTGGACGTTTCAAACTTCTTTCGACGGCCGCCAGCGTATAGTACCGTTTATTGTTAGAATATACGTGGTTGCTGTTGTCAATCTGTCAGGCGTTCGACAGGTGCTCACAGACACCAGGACGCGTCGAGAAGACGAGGTCGCTTCCGAGGTCGAGCCTCACGCAGCGGAGTTGGGAGTCATTGGGTCAAAGCCTAAAAGGTGAATCCCACATTGGCGCCCAACATTGGGCGCCAATCTGAGGTTATCCTATTAGGATTAAACCTCGGCAATCCGAACTCTGCGGCTTGATGCTCTACCGCGGCTTATCGGTGTATGGCGCTGTCCTCTCGATGTCGCGCTTGCAAGGTTGCAGTGGTGAGCCGACGGAAGTGCCACGACAAGTGTTCGGAACGGCAGTCCCAAAACCTTAGGGCATGCGCTTATTTGGAGCCCACGAATATAAAGATCGCAACGTCACCAGGGGATGACGCCATAGACCCTCTGGTTCGGAAAACTAGCTAGGAAACACCTTCTACAGAGTCGACGAATGGCGACGGGGTGCACATTTCGAGAGGCTTAGCGATAGGTTGCATAGCAACGGAGGCCACACTGGATTGGCTGGTTATAGGGAGCGACGCCGTGACGTAACACCTTCCAACCGAAGATCACCGGTGACGTCCTCCTTCGCCAATTTCGGCGCCGCGCACTGAGGGACGGCGGGTGGACTACCAGGGCAAGTGTTTACCCCCCGCCCCCCCCCCCCTCCTCCCCCCCCCCCTCCTCCCCCCCCCCCCCCCTCCGTTCACGCCGCTTCGAGGCGACAGTTTGCGGATGGCTCAATACGAAATATTAACCCACCTTGAGCCACCCGTACACGCCGCCTCGCGACACCCCGTCAGCGGCCCAAGTACGCCGTAGCTCCCGCTGTCCCCCACTGCACGTAGGTTGCTAGGTGTGACGTCGAGCCGTGGCCCTCTATAACCGGCCAATCCTGTGCGACCGCCGCACTTCAAGTTTATTTTGATCATTTTTGAGCTTATAGCGACATAAATAAAAGCATAAACCAGGAACAACTCTCAGTTACTTTTTCTCGTTGACTAGAAATCATCGCTGTCTAGAGGTGAAATCTCGGTGCGGCTAAAGCCGGCACGCGGTCTAAGTTTCCGACCACTTATGTATGGCACCGTCCGTCCGAAATCGGCACTGTGAACGAAATGAACCACACATCAGTAGATATCGAGGACTCAACTTCAGTCACGGACATCATTAAAAGCTTGGTCGTGTCGATACCGCAGCATCATTTTAGCACTGTACGTGTCTAACGATATTAGCCGACAAAAGCATAGAACGAAGCACAAACCAAGAAATGCGAACAAATTAAGCCATGCGTTTCTTGAGTTGTCTCAACAAGAGGAGTGGACTACTCCGGAATAAGTTCTGCGGAAGAAATTATATAACGTGAGTATACTTTGCGCCCTGAAGCAAAGGTACTGGTTATCGCAACGCATAGAGCAACGCATTCAGTCACCAAACCAAGTTATTCATCGGTGCATAATTTATACGACTAGTAAAGGTATGCTTGGAGTGGAAAGCGTGCTGGTAAGGATAATATAAATAATGGAAGGAACATAAAACACAATGACGGACAAGACTATTTCTCGTAGGCCCTTGTGTTTTATGTTCTTTTCATTATTTATATTATCCTTAACCTAGATTTCGTCATTTTGTTGTCCTCTTCCGAACAAACGATTTTAAAGCGTATCCTGCGAGAACAAAGTTTCGCTGCATGATGTTAAAATCACGCTCCGAATTTTAGTTTTTTTTTTTGTTAGGTTATTTATCATTTCTAAAAAAATATATATATGCATGGCTACCAGCCGTTAGCCGATTGGGTGATTCCGCCGCGCGCGTTATCGATGAGTCGTCTGGTCTCTTCGAGTCAGTCATATATTGATTACTACTGCTTTATACGTCAGGAGTCACAAATAATACGGGCCGAGATCTGCGAAAAAGCCTTTATCTGTAAACAAAGATGAAATAAGCGTCTTTCTGCGGCAATGTGTCATGGGCAGAAGTTCACACACCCCTTTGCTTGTTTTACAGCTATACACGGGCTATGAGCTTGGGATGTAATCCTGACGTCTGATTTCAGTGAAAAGGCAGTTTTGAAACATTACAAATATTTGTAATGTTTCTATAATTCACACGTCACCATATCTACAGGGCACGTCAAAAGCTTCTGTGAAATTTAAGGGGCTACACCTAACGGAAACATTCCATTTCATGAAATTACCTCCAAGGCACTCGACTTGCGAGCGCATTACATGAGGGGGGAAATTCACAATATACAATTAGAACTTCAGAACAGTATTTTCGCGTATAGTTACAACTTAGAATAACACACACAAAACTGCACTGGGGAAGGCGTCCACACAAAAGAGCAGGCAAAAGAACACATACATGATATAACATTGCAATTTCCCATATTGCAACATAACTGAATGGGTGCAAACAAAAGTTCACGCAAAAAAAGATCAAGATGAAAATGCACAAATATACAACAGCGTGCAAGGCAAATAAATGTCAAGGTAGAGACCGCTTACTAACTGCTCATTCCAAAGTAGTGTTCACATTTTAATTTAAATGCTGCTAGGTTAGTCTCCGATACTACTTCTTATGGCATATCGTTCCAATCTCTAATGCACGTGACAACAGGCTATGAGGAAAATAATAGTGTGCGGGCACGTGCATATGGTGAGACATGCAGGCCCGTATTGCAAATTGTTACAGCTGTCGTTTATTACATCCATATCCTTGACAACGAAACATTTTGATTCCGTTTTCAGCAAAACACTTCAATTCGTAAAAGCGACTAAGGCGTCTATACACTCCGTGCGACGCGACTGGCGCGCCGCCGCGCGGCCGGTACCGAAGGTAGGCAGCGAGAACCCCAGAGAAAACGAAACCGAAACCACGCCGCGTACGTTGGTACGCATTGAAGTCGGAGTGGTGCGGTTGCGCTGGGTTCACAGCATGAAGTGCTGCCTGTGCTGTGTCATTAAGTGCTTCAATAGTTATGCGTCGTATCTCGTGGAGACAAAGTTTCACAGTTTTTCACCTCGCCGATGTTTTGTGGGACAGCGACAACGATGGAGCCGTGCCGTACGACGTGAGAAATTTGGTCTCCCGATCATGTCTGCCACTGTGTCGGCACGGCTGACATATTCTACACTGCCGCTTTGCGCTCTGCGTTTGCTTTCGTACCAGTAACGCCTACATGTGTCAGCGCCGATGGGACAAACCCACACTCGCAGGTATGCAGTGCCAATTTTGTTGGAGGAATGCCTTCCACAGAAGTTTCGTCCCCATCGTACGGGTCGATGATATTTCCGGACAAGTATGGCACGCAATCTGTACTTCATGAAGAAAGTTTCGAAAGGTAAAAAAAGTGACAAATATAAATCTAAAGAAAACAACAATGAAACTCGGAATCACTGGAGAATCGACGTTTGAGTATGGAAGTTTATGTGGTCTGCTTTCCTTCTTGACCAGCCTCCTTTTGGATGTGGAAACGCTGACACCCCGAGTGTTGTAGACAACAATTTTTTTTTCTCGGCTTTAGAGCTACTTAATGCAAAGTTGTTCCAACTGGAAGTACCGTCCACTGGTCCCTTCCTATCTGTAAAGTGTGCACCTCCCACGATGAGTGGTATTATCTGACAGTCTTTGACGGTCAAAGCCAGTTCCCATTTAGTTACGCCGCCCAAACTAAATTTCCACTTGGTTTCGCTATGCCAACTCTTTTTGTAATAATAAGTGTTGTGCCAAGTGACGGTCATGTCAAAGTACCTGTGCGCCGAAAATCAGCACCTCGCACAACAGGTTATTACACAACAGCTGACCGCGAAAGCCCTTGGCGGCCAAATTGTGTGTTGGCCGACAACTTTGTTTTCTCGGCTTTGGAACCTCCTTTCGTAAAGTTGTTTCAATTGGAAGTACAGTCCACTAGTCCCTTCGTACCTCTAAAGTCTTCACCTCCCCCGACCAGTGGTATTCTCTTCTCTTGACAGCCTTTTCATGATCAAAACCGGTTCCCATTGAGTTACGCCGCCCAAACCAAATTTTCACCTGGTTTCCCTACGCCACCTTTTTTTTTTTTTTGTATAATAAGTGCTGTGTCTTGTTACTGTGAAGTCCAAGCACCTGTGTGCCCAAATCTGCACTTTGCACAGCCCGCTAAAAAACAACATTTTGGGTCAAATATTGGATACCCCGTAAAGCTTTATTTCTTTATTCGTTAGAAACATAACTTTCACACCTGCTGTCTTAAAGAAACTTGGCTCTCTTCGTGCACAAACTTAGTGAACCTCTTACTCGCCTCCAAATATCATCGTTGCAGCAGTCCTAAATTTACAGCGACGAGCGAAATAAATTTCCCACTCAGAGCAATTAAGGTGGCGGCCGTCTTGTTTTTCGGAAAATTACTCCAACTCCTTTTTCGGCCGCAACTAGAGAAATTACCCCTAATTACGACTCAAACTCAATATATAAGAAGTGGAGAACAGCTAAATTCCCTTCTGCCCCAGCACTCATGCAACGTCACCCTCAACTTATCGGCTCAAAAAGCAAGTTTCGTCCGTGCGCGCTTCCGCCGCCACAGCTTGGCATGCGAAAAGGCGCCGCAGGCTGCTGGATGCGCCTCACAGTCGAACGCCAGCTCCTCCGCTAGCGGCGCTGCGCGCGTTTTTCAAAGCGCCCCCTATAGTTCCCGCACGGAGTGTATTATAGCGAGTTCGTTTCACGGCACTCGTGCCCACGCGTGCCCACTCGCAGCGTGGAACGGGTTCGTTTCAGCCGGCACTCCACGAGTGGTTGCACTCTCCGAGTTCGTTTCAGCGCTGATACCCCACGCGTGCATGCACTCGCTGCACCGAGAAAATCGGGAGTGCGCCAAAATGCAATCCCGTCATGCCTCGCTCCGGCGGGGCCGGCGAGGAGCGGGAGCAGGCGACGAGGGTTCGTCTGCTACGATGTGTCGCGGAACCGAACGGAACAAAAAGTAGATTTTCTGATAGAAATCGCGTCCCGCGGGCCACGAAATCAAACGCGAACTTGAATTGTGAGCGTCTGCTATTTCCCGAAGGAAGCAATTGACAACCCGTGATTTATTTGCAGGTTTTAAATCGCTCTGTTGCCGTACAAACGCTGAAATATACCAGTGTGTAAAGAAATGCTCAGAACAAACGTAACAGCGGCCCCCGAGATGTCTATCATCATCCGTGTGCGGGTGGAAAATTTAACATTTGTCGGCAACATTCCCCCAGCAGAAACCTCTGTCTGCCCAATAAGCATCAGAGAAAGCTAAAGATGGTAACTTTACCCGAGGATTGGGCAACATCATCATGTTTAACATTTACCTACGTCAGCTAACTTGCCCCGTCGTATTTTGTTCGAGAAAGCTCTCGTTCTTGACGCCCTCACCGAGGCCAATTTCTGATCCACCTATAATGACGATCCAAATCAAAAGTCCCAGTTTTGCTGGATATTCCAACAGGCTAGTTTTAAGCCGTACCCTTTCAGTGGTTCACGCATAATACCATGCTCAAACGGATCAAGCTTCTGCTCGGACAGCATCATCAGTTTTCTTCAGTGTAAACGGTTATAAGAATTGAAAGATCGTAACCAGCTGCTTTGTATAAAACTGGGCGCGGAAATTTACGCCGTTAACTGTCTCTACGGCAGCCGAGCTGCTTGAAGTCATCGCAACTATAAACTACAGGTTGCAGCGACCAACGTTTGTAGATAAACGTTGCTAGCCGACTGCATTCTCGCATTCCCACGCATCACTCCGAACAGAAAGGCGCTAGTTTCGGTTTGAAGTCGGTACCTTTTCTACAACATAGATGGCGGCAACATCAGTCTTCTGCACTCAGTGCATTTGGTGAGTTCGTTTGAGTCCAGTTTTCCGTGCAACACTCTGTGAGTGCGATGCATTCTGGGAGAGAACTCGAACGGTGCCAGTGCGTGTGAAACGAACTCGCTATTAGCCCCGAGAAGTTCGCCTGGCGCCCCCTTACGGCGAACCGGGGTGACGTCACGGCGAGGAGAGAATTTTTCCCCGACTCACCCCGCTCGCCCTGTGGAGGCTGTGACGACGCCAGCTGTCGGCGCGCTCGTTTCTATTTAATTTTTTTTTTGGCGTGTTTTTCGTAGGAAGTATAATATGCCTTGATTGAGGTATGGCCTGTAGCTACAGGCGAAACTTCAACGAACATTTTAATCATGGCTGACAGGCCAGGCAACGCATGAACCACAGCTGGTATGTGAAAATAAAGAAATATGGCCACAATTGCAGGGGCATCACTACAGATTTACATCTAGCACAATAAACGCTGCTGATGGTCCGAATGAATCGGCAAATTATATATACTATTTTTTTTTTTTTGTATCTGTGTCTTTAAACAAGATCGCCGAAGCAGAAAAGCTGATGCTGCTCGAGCAACGTGCTAAATACAGTCTCGGCCATGGGGAGAGAATCACAAGTAAGACAGCCCAAGTGCAGGGGCAAAGTAAGAAAACAAACAAGGAACATTTATTATATACATTGCTCGCACTTGACCTTTGCTGGATTCGGATAGTATTTCAATGGACTACACGGGTGATATCTGTGGACTTGTTTATATGAATCCTCAAGTAATATATAACAAACGTAAGTTATGGTGCCTAGCTCGTTATTAGTCCATTAAGCCCTAAAATTAAGATTTTACTTAAATCGAATTGTCCTGAAGCTAAAGTACCAGAAGCTTTTCTCACGCAGACTGTCGCCCTTCACAGGTTCCACATTTTCTGCTACCAGTGCTGCATCTACCACTGGACAGACGTTCGAATGCTTGCTTTTACTCCTGTTTTCCTCTGTTGTCAGAGAGTCCAGTTGCAGGGAGTTTGGAGGCTGAGGAAGCTTTTGGGGACCGGCGGCAGTGACTCTTAAATGGAAATGACAATTCAGACTAAACGGTGTATTTTCTGAATACGAAAGGCTGGAATAAAGAATGTCAGGAAAACGTATAAACATTCCAAATTACGGCACTATTGCTGTGCATATTTTGGGCAGTTTACTACATATCATAGAGGCAACTGGGGGACATTCGGCCGTTTTTGCTGCTATTATACAAACTAATTTCCAGTAATTGTGAATCCTCTAAGAAATATGCCTGCATACGCGTATAAACTATATAATTGATTCAGGAAGATGCTACATTTATGTAAAACAACCCTGTTCCGTGAGCACTTCAAAGATCATCAGACGCAGGGCCTTTAAAACGTCTGCAAACCAGCGCATGCAGAGTGGCAGCGCAGAGTCGGGGTCGCGAGCTAATTTGCCGACTACCTAAAGGCCCATGATATAAAGGCCGCTTCAGATGCCTTGAAAGCGGGATGTAATATCGTCCTAAATCATGAACATGCAAGGAACAGAATTCCAGCGTCTGAAACACTTGCGTCACCGCTTCACCGACCCCTCTCAAGATTGCCTTGCGTCGTGTGGACGGACGGGGAGGTTCATCGGCGTAATTGCCTCCGCCGATAGTTTTCGGGATTTGTAACCCAATTTTAAAGGTAAAAGGGATAAGCAGGCTTATAAAATGTACGGAAGCACGTTAATATCGGCCTAACTCAACGTCTTGCACATCGGGTAAACGAAGTCCGGCTCCTCGAAGAGCTTGCGGCACACAACGCCAAACCAGGAAACCGGTGCTGGGAAGCGACCCGATGCGAGATCGCGGAGCGGGGTACTCGCGCTGACGTCACGGTACACCTCACCCAATCAGGGCGCGGCGACCGCAGCGACGCTTGTGTTCGCTCTTGGGGCTAATAGTCAGTTGCAACCTAAGAACGAAGGGCGAGGGTAAGACAGGCCTGGGAGGAGGAAGGAGACGGAACGCTAAAGAGAGAAGGAGGTTTCACCTTCTCTTCTCCAGGGTTCCGTCTGCTTCCCCCTCCCCGGCCTGTCTTACCCTCGCCCTTCGTTCTTGGGATGCAACGGACTATAGATTATTTGCCATAAACAGAAAAACTATATTATTTAGGGTCGCCCACCCTCTAACAACAAGTATCCGGGTACAGTAGTTAATGGTTAATGTTGATGTCTAAAACCCTACGCTTTGGTGAGGGAAAAAATATAAAAGCTTTGGGGTCAAAGAAAATGTCACTGGAGAACACGTATTCTTTTGTGTCTTTCTTCGACTACAAAGTTTCTTATGTCTTCCCTCACTACAGTCTCGGGTTTTAAACATCATTATATTAACTATCACCAGCTCTGCTTCAGACTTACTGTCTTCTCATCGAGTGAACGGTCTCAGCTCTACGTGCGAAATCGTAGCGCCCAGAAAGCTCCACTTTAGCCGCTCTCTCTGGGGTCTTCGCTTTGTCTTGTTTTACTTCGGATAATACATTTGATTTTGTCGTGAGCTTGTGTCGTGCCAGAAGCCAGAGCACGCTGGGGAAATCTCCCCAGGAAACGTTCGCGTGGGAAATTGTCTTTGTGTGGCTACGGGCGAGCTTTCTCTGACTTCCTCCTTCGGGGGACCTTGAAGAAAGGCGTCTATGACCTCTGCCGGCGGAGCGAGCGCCGGCAGTTTCAAACTGGTCGTCTGGGGTCACGTGGCTGTAATCTTCCTTGCGCTCGCCACGAACGCTCTAACATATGAAGGTACGAACATGAACCGGAGGTAGAAAGAACGGTCGATGTGTAAATAGGAGACGGCACAACCGCTTTCAAGCATTACCTTTCCTTGAACTGGGTACGACTACGAAAAAAACAAAGAAAAAATAGAAACGCTCGGCACAGGTCGGGTATTTGTAGAAAGGCCATTGGGAGCAGGGGGGAGGGGGAGCTAGGCACGTGTAGCACACACGATGAATGCTTCGGGCAAAAGGAGGCCGCTGGCATGGGCTAGCGCTGGTCACGTGACCTTGACCACGTCGAGGCGCGACAACGTGCACCGCTCGCCACCGATGAAATCATTTATAACTCAAGTATTTCTTTTTTTTTTTTTTTTAGGTAGTAAGATGAGCGCGTAAACATGCTCTTTTCTTAATTTAATGTTAATAATGCTATCTTTTTATTTTTTTTTACAAAGCAATTAAGAATAAAAAAACAATTTGGCTTGTTTTTACAGACATTTGTGGACAGAGTTGGAGTTTGGTGGCGTGCGCTTGCAGAGCGCTGTTCCACATCATATTTTGGATTATATCATTGTTTCTAGCATCAAACAGGCTGAAGGAATGCTACTTGATTTATTCTAAACGTACCAGTCATACTTGTACACGTCATCGACTGCATTATATTTTTCTTGCCTAGTGTTTATGATAAAGAGCTGTTTAAGATGAATGTAGATGTTCAATGGGTAATTGTGGTGTCTAATTTATCCTTCGTATGTTTTTAATTTTTTTTTTAATCTTTATTTTTGTTACATTGTTTATAAACATTAATTTTTTCCTGAGCATTCGCTCGGGCACATGGAGGATCGGAAAAGTTTTAGACTCGATCCCTTCTGGCACTTACATCTCCTCTATGTCGTCATGACGAATGACGAATTGTGCTTTCCAGCAGTTCTATTTTCTCGTACATGTCTGTTACTGTTGAATTTTGTTTTCTAGCAGTTAACTTGAGGCTTTAAATTTTTAATATTAATTTCTTTTTTTAACAGTTTTATTTTGTTTCAGCATCTCCCTTGATGTTATAATGTGTTCTCTAGCAGTTTTGTTACGGGTTTTGCATCTCAATTATTTTGAAATTTTGTCTTTTATCAGTCTTTTTATTGCGTTGTATACAGTAATAATTCGGCACTGCGTTCAGCTCGAATATGAATGTTTTTTTCTGCGTAGAGAGAAGTTCGCAGCAGTTGCATATAAAATATGTAAAGTCTCGTGCTTAAGTTTGAGCGATTTCAATTTTTTTTCTTGATTCATTTGCTATGTGTGCAGTCTTTTCATTAAAATTTATTTCGTTGCATTTGTTTTTGGCGCGGAACGATTGGAATCATATTTGATATGCGTGTACATAGTGACAAGGCTATGTGATATTATATGAACTGCTTGTTCTCACACACAAGGACGACAAGTGCTCTTGTAAGGCAAAATATAATGCGCAATTTGAACAAAAAAAGAAACACAGGACATTCATGCTGGTCAATTGTGTTTTACACGTCATATCTTCCGGTGTCGCCCTTTTGCTTTTGTGATGTTATGGTTTTTCTCCAGCCTGTTGAGCTAATCGTCTTTCTTCACGCCACTCTTCATCAGTGACCTTAGATGTAATCGTGGGTTGTCTATCCCGCCAAGCCCTGCGCTTAAAGGGATAGTAAACCGCAATTTGGATTTCAGAAAACAATGGAGGAGGGGTAGAATGGAGGAGGGGTAGGCGGGACGTTAGAATCCGTACAACACCACCCATAAGGCGATATCTCAAATAAACGGCCGTATTAAAAAAAAAAAAAAAAAAAGAAAAAGAAAACGTTGCGATTGAACGAAGCCGATGAGGCGCGTGACTTCAACATATCTCGTTTCTTCCTCTCTTCGCTTCGCCACCCCAAGGCGGCGAGGCGAGGAGCGTGCAAAGGCACCAAAACACGGCACTTCGGCCTGCCAAGGGAGCCTTGAACACCGGCAAAACTTGCTTTGGACAAGTTGTGCCTCTTTCCTGCGGCATTGCACTTTCGTAAAAATGTCCACGTGTTCTCAATGGCAAGTATCACTCCTCACACGGGATCTTAGAGAACGTCTTCGGCGAATGACGACGAAGTAGAAAACGTGTCTTTAGCACGCTGGAAAACCGCAGCAAAACGCTAGCAAAACGAGAAAAAACGGCATGCAAGATGTCCGTCCGGTGGCCACACTCACGGTGCGTTGATGCGCGATCCAGCAATTGTCATTCAGATTAGTTATGCCGCGAACCACCCTAGGGTCGAATTCGAAAGGTTTCGATATTTTTCGAACCCAACTGAGGTTCGAAATCGAAACATTTCAATATTTTCGACCGTGCGATGGTTCAAATCGAAAAATTCGCAACTTTAAAAAATCGTGGAGTTTCGAAGTCCAAGAGGTCGAAGCTTTCACGGTTTCTAAAAGTTCGAGTTCAATTATTTCGAATATTTTTTTACTTGAGGTTCGGGAAATTTGAAGATTTCGAACTTTTCTAACTTGAAATTCGAGAGATCGAATGTTTCGAATTTCTTCGGATCTGGAATGCAAAAAATTCGAACATTTCGAATTCTTAGAGACACAAAGTTCGATGGATTCAAAGATTTCGAATTTCTTTTTACATAAAGTTCAAAAAGTTCGGTTTCAATTTCCTTTTAGGGCTAAATTCAAAAAAAAAAACCTCGAAGGTTTCGAATTTCTTTTTAAATCCAAGAGCGCAAAGTTCGAAGTCCGGTTTTCATGTTCCGCCACAGTTTCAGTTTCAAATAGCGTTTTCACACCTCACTCTTTTTCACAAAATCAGGTTTAGAAAAGTTCAGGTGTGATATTCAGACTGCGCGAAGTCGGTCAGGCAATTAAATGAGACGACGAGCGACCCGGATGTGCTGGAATATTTGCCAATGCAGAGTGACGTGTGACCATAGATCAGTAATTGTGACCACCAGCCTGGGGGGGTCATTAACGTGCATCACGAAGTAGTGATCCCACGAACGCACTGTTTAACGATACTCATCCAGTTCGAAACGGCCAGGGGCAGGCAGGTCGTTGAGGCTCACAAAAACCTTGAAGCGATCTGGCAAACTGCCTCTCCACCCCCTTGCACGCTGGTAGTAATACAATCGAACGCCGCACGAGTGACACTGGTGTATAGAAAGTTTAGTTTGTACATGATGCAAAATCCTGACACTGGGAATGAAATTCGAAAGAAAAGGTGTAAGAAGACAGAAAAAAGGGGACAGGACAACGTCTCAAACTCAGCTCAGGACAACGTCTCAAACTCAACTCAGCTGAGTTTGAGACGTTGTCCTGTCCCCTTTTTTCTTTCTTCTTATACTATTTCTTTCGAATTTCATTCCCAGTCTCAGAATTTTGCATCATCATGATCAACATGCACCAGCTCGCTTGCACCTTGACCATTTTTTTTGTTTGTAATTGCTTCGGAGATTTATTTTCCGGGACGGACGAAACGCCGAGCAAAAAGCACAGAAGCCGACACAACTTGAGGTCGAGGAGCGTTCTACCATACCAGTGGCGTTGGAAGAGGGAAAACGGGGGGGAGGGGGGGGGGGAGAAAGGGGAAAGGGGGGCTCCAGTCTGCCCCCGACCCCTCCCCCCCAGATATTTCGGAATTTAAAAAAAAAAACAATACGGGGAAAGAGGGCATGGTCCAGCTTATTTCAGTCTGAAATTATTTAGGCATATGTATAGCTACTGTCGCTTTCCTCTGCATAAGAGATCGCGTAGATGGTCATTGTTGGAAATTTGTTGTCAAAAGGCACTACTCGGTGGTTCGGAAGTTTAAAGCTAAGTCTTTTTGACCTAAATAACTGTGCCATTGGTAAAAAATAATAAATAAATAAACAATACAATAAATGCTAAAATTAAAGCTAAAGAGAAAAAAAAATCAAGAACCCGCCGGAAGTGTTGTATTCTTGCATATTTAGAGGCCCAGAACTAGGAAACAGGTTTCTCCTACCAAAATGTGTGCAGGCTAAAAGAAACACGTCCCACAAACGTGAAAAAAAAAATCTTTTTTTGAATGACCGTGCTGAACTTAAACAATTTTGAAAAAAATCTTTCCCCATGAGTTAATTTATTCCTCAACGTGAAAAAAAACAATAAATATATTATTTTGTATTCTACAGATGGAAATGATATGTACTGACAGTGGTGTTAATATAAATGCCATGCCTCAAACAATTTAGACGAAAAAAATTACAAAGTTTAGGGCATAATTGCCCGTACATGCTTGGACATTTCTTCGAAACTCGGCTTGAACAACAATAATCATATCTTAAGAAGACACTTACCTAGGCTATACATAGATCATTCTTAAAAAGTTTAAGATCTCTATCATAAATAGCTTCGGCGAGAGCGCGCTTCAAATATGGCACAAACGACAATTATCAAAAAATCGTCGTCCTTCCTCGCTCCTTTAAAACCAAGCATGCCAGATGATTGAAATAAACGGCATTGTCTTTCGCAAGGAATGCGGCACCGCATGTAAAAATGCGAAAAACAAAATTACGAATATACCTCGCTGCTTGAACCGAAATGGAACCGACCGCCCGTCTTTCGAAGTTCGGCGAACTTTTGACTTTTCAGGAATCGAAAGTTCGACAATTTTCGAAATCTTTTGATTAGTAAGTTAGAAAGTTCAAAAGTTATCGAATTTCTTAGCGCAGGAAGTTCGAAAGTTCGAAAAGCTTCTAACTTTATAGTGCGCGAAGTTCGAAAGTTCGAAAATCATCGATTTTTAGTGTATCAAGTTCGAAAGTTCGTCAAGCATCGAATTTTGCAGCGTAATAAGTTCGAAATTTCGAAAAGAGTTGATTTTCTTAGTTTAACAAGTTCAAAAATTCGATATGAAGGTTCGAAAATTCGAAATCTTTCAAACGTTTCGACCGCTTGCTTCGATCATCAAACCCTCCGTTCGAAAAATGCTCACGGCATCCCTAAGTGAGATCAGTGCCCAGTCCGCTCTCGGCTGATGGCGCCTCCTCGTTTGCCCCTATACTTCCCAACGAAAGGCCAAACTCTCTCAATATACGGCTGTGTGCGATGGAGCCTCCCTAGCGTGATGACGAGGAGGATGTCGCCACCTCGCGGCGAGTGGCGGAGTTAGCGGAATTACGCTCGTACTGCTGGGGAGCGACTCTAATAGGACAGTCAGAGAAGCCTTCGCGCGCGCGCGCTTCGGGATCTCGAAGGCCATGCTCAGTGTTTGGTAGTTCAAACCTTATCCACCAGAAGGCAGCAGTAGGCTGTTTTTTGTTGAGCGGCCTTGTCGGCGGGGTTTCCCGTGTCTTCGTAAGTGTATTTCGTGATTTATTAGTTCCACACGTCTTCGTAATTGTTGCTTTAAGAAATTATGTTTGATCTTGGGTAGAACAACGATAATTTCAGTACAGCCCTGCAAACGATTGATTGTTTTATGAATGTAGGGGAAGCGGGCGAATTAGGGTTCGTGACCGTTCAATAACATGGCACCGTAATCGGTTTCCGCGTCTAACATGCTGTTTTATTTGGTAGTATCTGTAAAACCTAGATTTTATAGCAGTTTTGTTTTCTTCTCTCACATGGGTTCTAGTGTTTTCTATAAGCGACAGAGCGTACGCGTTCGGCGCATGCCAAGCGAAAAAGAAGATTCGGCACTGAGTGGTGATGACGATCCTGAGTGTATGTAGTCTAGTGCTCTTTTTATCGAAATGATTTGGTTTGAAGTTTGTTGGATGTCTCAGTTCGTTTGTACTCGTTATAAGGTTGAAAAAAAAAAAGACGTGACGAACACGAGACAGAACTTTAACGAAGTTCTGTCTGGGAAGTCAATTATGTTATTTGCTTCATCTGTTCTCTTTTTTCGCAGATGTCCCCGCTGGTTGTGTGCTAGATTCAGACACGGAAGCCATGCCGAAGGACATAAACTCCGATGACAACTCGTCGTTTTGTCCTTAGCAGTGTTATATGATACACGATTGAGCCGGAAGTAAACAAATTCTGGTCACGTACACGGAGGTAAACAAATTCAGCGCACGTACTCGGCACGTGTCTTGGTTCCATCCTGTGTCATCCTCCCGCGTGACCATGACGTCACTTCCCCACGCCCCGTTCCCACCCCCATGGCCCTCCCACGGTCCTCTGACCCCAACTTTGGGAACCTGTCAATCATTCGGCACAGTCACTGGATGATGACGTCAGAGGTCGGGTTGCCCCTCCCACGGACCGGTCCCCAAATGTCGGGACCTGTCAGTCATTTGGCAGAGTCAAGTGATGATGATGTCAGAGGTAGGGACGACACTCGGCACTTCGTTCCATCCTGTATCATCCTCCCGCGTGACCTTAACGTCACATTCCCCTCCCATAGCCAATTCCTCGGCCCCCAATTCCGGGACCCGACAATCATGAGTGTTCCCAGAGGGTGCGAATTCAGTTGAGTCATTCGCCAGAGGGTGACGTCACAAGATGATGATGTCATAGCGCGGGACGGTCACATGACGACGAAGGACACGTGACATTTGAATCACTGCGCGGTAAATGCATTTTATTCGCTAAAAAAGGTTCTGCGGCCGCTGGGAATCGACCACGGCACCTTGCGCACGGGAGTCCGACACTCTACCGCCTAAGCTACGAGCTCATTGTTTTTGTCTTTATATCCTTTAATTTCAGTTTGAACAGTTACAATAAAGTCATTCATTTTACTCATTGGTTACACGTATTTCACTTTTACACAAAAGACACCCACTTTTTTTCGGATGCATGGAACATGCTACATTGTCACCGGTATTGATATTTCCGCATACGCAAGTCGCTAGCTATCAGATAAAGACATCGGGAACGTTTCAAATGGAGTTCTATATTGTTTTTTCCTAATCATGCTTAACAGTAGTTGTAAATGGTTAAAGCATAAATATCTGTTACAATTTCTTCATCTGGATGATGTTATCCAGTATTGGCGCCCACTCTGGGGCCCGCTCTGCGGGAGCATAGATGCTCTTAATCTGGGTGATAATTTCACTGAAATACACATTTACAGGCTGAGGGTTAATGTCTGCATGTCTCACTGCCTTGCGTGATTTCCAAATACTAAAAAGCCCGATGACCATAAAAAGGTCGTATGGAATCAAATCTTGTTTGTCGATAGGAAGGAAACGAATAAAGTATGGTGTGATAGGCAAATCTTTTTTCAAAGTCCGCTTTAAAGGGGCGGTGCAATGATTTTAACACTGAACGAATTTGCAGCTTGTATTTTTTATATTGTTTACTTCGGCATAAGTAAGAGAAAAAGTGCCACCATATCCCAAAATACCTCTATTTCGCTGCGTAATCGCAAAATAAAGAGCGCTTTTTTTCCCAACCTGCGGCCACATGGTGGCCGCAAATGGAACCTGTGGTGTGACGTCACTCGGAGTGGTTTTTGTAAGTGATAGTGTTAGGCAATTGTAAGCTTGATTTAAGGTTAAGTTTTAAAAATCTTGTTGTTTAGGCATGCATAAACGCTTCAAAAGCCAAAAGTCAACAAAACCTGCCGTCGCCGTCATCCGTCGACGCCCGAGGCGCCTACGGCGGCTACACGAGCAACCCGGACACCCGGACGTTTTGTCTTTCCCTCGCTCGACGGAGTCCGTTCGTCGTGGTCCGGGTATCGTGGTGTTGTTATCGTTCCTGGTTTCTCGACCTCGACTTCGACTTCGACTGCCCGCCGCGGCCGCCGGCGATGCCGACTGCGTGTTGTGCTCTGCTGTGCCCGAACCGTGACTTGAAAAGTCTACGGATCCGAGGCAAAAGTCTCACATATCATCGCCTCCCGCTCGAGGAACCACTCAGGAGTGAGTGGTGTCGGAGGATCGGAAGAGACCCTGGGAAGACAGACGTGCGCGTATGCTCCGATCACTTCGACGAGAATCGGGACTACCGTTGTATAAGAAGTATCCTTCGTGATGCCGGGCAGACGATGCCGAGAGCCCTCCTGAAGCCGGACGCAGTTCCTACTCTTCGACTGCCCCCCGCGACGAAGCCTACCATCCCCCCAGCGAACGAAACAACGCTGAAACGTCGCAGAACTTTGGTAAGCGGCGCTTTTTTTTTTTCGTGAACGGTATTTACAGCAGAGGTTTTATCAGAAGTTTCGGTTTTCCAGGGTGATGAGCCGGTTGATGACCTGCACTGCTTCGAGGGCGACGCACCTCGTGAGCCTTGCGAGGACTGCTGCCGTTGCGGTCCCCGAGCAACCACACACGACGCAGCTGTTCAGACGTCTGCTGAGATCCCGAGGCCGCCTCAGCCGCCTGCCGTGAGAAACGCTTCCGTGGGAACAGACCCTCGGCGGGGAAAGCAGACCGTCGGCAGGCATAAAATTGGTTTGCTCTGTATGTTTATACAGCCTTTATGGAGATGCGTCTCAACGGGTAATCGGTCTCTTAGCTGTAGATGAGAAATTTAGCCAGTGCAGTACAGCCGCTAGCCTGGGGCTTTTAACGTACATCACGCAGTAGTGATCACGCGAACGCGTGCCGGTAAGAAACTCATCCAGATCGAAACGGCGGGTATCGATCCAGGAGGTTCCCAGCGCAAGCTTTCGCTCCACTCCGAGCTCAGACGCGTTAGCCCACTCGGGGCATGAAACTGGAGCAGCCTTCATTAGTCTGCTTGACGTCACGTGGTAGAGGTTGACTCTGGCGTTCCCCAGGGCTCTGTGCTCGGACCTCTACTTTTCTTGTTGTTTATTAATGATATAGTTGACGATGTTCCGGTAAAAATCAGGTTATACGCTGATGATTGTATAATTTACTCAGAAATAGCTAGTACTTCCGATCAGCTTTTGTTGAATAGAGCTTTTCAAAAAATCACGGAATGGTGTACGCAGTGGCAAATGACTGTTAACTATGAAAAAACTGTTTTTATGAGAATTACTGACAAAAGAAATCCTTTGAAATTTGTTTACAATACTAATAATATTCTTCTATCTGAAGTAACACAATATAAATACCTTGGACTATGGATCACTCATAATCTTACTTAGACAAAACAGCTTGATTACGTAACATCAAATGCTCTTCGAAAGTTATTTTCTTAGAAGGACTCTAAGACTTTCTACCCCTTCCTTGCGTCTTCTAACCTACAAAGCCATAGTGTTGCCTACATTAGATTACGCGGCCATCATTTGGGATCCCTTCACCAAACTAAACATTAACAAGCTGGATCGTGTGCAGAAGAAGGCAGTTCGCTACATTTACAATAGCTTTGGACGTACCTCTATAACTGAACTTTTAACCAGAGCTAACTTAAAGTCGTTATCTCTCAGAAATCAGCATTCTCGACTAAAATTTTTGTACCAATTAATAAATGGACATTATAGGATAGATCTGTCTCATTTGATAAACTTCTCATCAGGCTACGCTACTCGACAGAGGCATGCGCTAACAATAACTCCTTTTCGATCGCATAATAATTGCTTCAAGTACTCTTTTTTCCGCGAACAGTAGCTGATTGGAATAGCCTTTCTGAGAGTGTCGTTATGCAGCCATCATTGTCTTTATTTGAATCCCTTCTAAATTAGTTTTGTCCCTCTGAAAAATATTTGTTCTTTTGTTTCTGCAACTTGTTTGCTCTTTTGTATGCCTGCATGTCTTGACAATCAAGTGTATACCCACCTGCTAAAATCCCTTTCAGGGATTGCAGTATCAATAAATAAATAATACAATAAATAAATAGATTAAAACGATTAAAATATGTGCATGATTAGAGATTAAAACGATTAAAATATGTGCATGATTAGTTCCATATGCCATGATATTGTGCGCTTTATCGATAGGATGACAATGAAATCGTGAGCGATCGAAAGCGTCGCAGCGGTCGGCCTGCCACGATTGGCCGAAAGCTGTCTATGACATCAGCAAAGGTTTTCTCATCGACGGAAATAAGACTAATGTGATAACTTCAAATTGGACGGTGTTGGCAGTGTTGGTTTTAGAGCGCATTGATTTCAAGCCTCCACCATGCTTTTTACAAATACCATCCAACTTGTTTTTCGCAAGGTAATTACATCAAGGGCGGGGGGGGGGGGGGGGGAACCATAGGAGCAGCGACGTAGCTTTTAGACTTTCCATTTCCAGTCAAGGCGCACGGCGTCGTGCGTATAGCTTCACTCATGCAAGATGACAGCCCAAAATATAACGGCACATTCGAAGTGTGCATGTGCAGCCCCGGGTTTTCTTCACCTTTTGTGTATTTAACTTCTATTTCATACTGAAGTGTTGTTTGCTGTCAGATCAAACAGGAGATATTGTTCAAGTTCATCGTTTGCTGAGAAATGGAGCTTGCGCCGGAGTGCATTCAGCAGAAACAGGAGCTTACGCAAACCCAGGCGGAATAAGGAGTTAGATATTGATACCTGTGCCCTTTCTTCAGGCACACAGGCAAACTTCTTCGCAATAGGTGTGACCAGTGACTGGGTCCAGACTGATGGTAGCGGTGACACAGCCATCAGTGCCAGCACATCGATCCCACTCCCCAGCGCTTCAGATGACGATGACAGCGACGAGGAGGAGGAGGAGGAGGAGGACGATGACGAGGACAAGGATCCCATGTACGAGCCGTTCATCAAAGAAAGCTGTGTTGGGTAAGATTATGGTTTTTCCTTCGCTTGAAACAGACATTATAGGAACATGGAAGTGCTTAAAGGGACATTGACAGGGTATTTATGCCTGGGAAGGTTTTTATTGGTCGATGGCACATTAGACCCCAACTACCCCGAACACAATTTGTTCGAAATTCTCGAAATTCGATTTTCTTCCGACCGAAAACTGCCTATCGAGAACTGGCCGGTTTGAGTCGTGCTCACTCTCTTTTCCAATGTGATGTGCCGTTTTCTATAGTTTAGACACAACCACAAAAGATAATCAAAGTCGTTGGTCATCGAAAGCACACACTAAATACTAAAAATAGACAAAAAATATGATATCTATTTTTTGTGACTTATAAAAAACAACAAATGCGTCGATTGAAAAAAAAAAAAAGTGGCACAGCCTTGTGACTCCTTTTAAATTTCTCCTCCTCTATAGCTATTCTTCCTCCCTAGTTTGGTTTCGGTTTTGAGCTGTTTTTTTTTTTACTTTATTAAAAATATATGTGACGCCGTACCAAAATATTGATTCGGTAGTCTTCTGACACCATAATCGATCGCCTGGCAAAACATAAATAAAATTTGTTGGGGTGTGTCAGTGTCCCTTTAATTTATCATTTGAAAACTACAGTAGCTACAAAATAAAACATCTAAAATTGGGCCACAGCAAAAGAAAATTTGGGAAGTGTGCCGCAACTGAAATGAACATGCATCCGCCGTGGTCGGAGGCACAAAATCTGTCTAAACTGACAAGCAGAGATTTCTGAAACTATTTGCTCCAATTGAGGACTATTTTTGTCAGAGCCGTTCTTATTTAGACAATTGTCGGATACCCTGTCTTTCTGGAGTGAGTGAAGTCACTGACATTGAAGGGCAGGGACATAAGAGTTTGGTCAGTCAGTCAGCCACTACGATAGTCAATATCTATTTGTTCTGTTCAGATTCAAGTGGTATGATCATTTTTGAAACCACTGGTGGTTATAGGATGACCCTTGTTAAAAAGAAAAAGCCAATCGCCTTCGTTGTGGTGAATGCTTATATTGTTTTTGTCACACAGAGAAGGGTAGCAATATAAAAAGAAAGTAAAACGCTACGGGTAATTACACAGAGTACACTGCCAGTTTCTAGCATTGCCGCATTATGGTTAGCATGAAGCATAATAATTTATAAGGGTGCCCACAAATTGTAAATTAAATTTAAAACTCGTTCTAGTATTGTGAGCCGAGAAAAAATTCCAGCCCTTATAGTATGTGTTTTTTTGTGTCCATTCATTCACACAACCCCAAGCAATTAGTTTTCACCGATAATCACTGTTCAAAGCATCTACTTACAGCATACACCAACTCAACTCTGTGACGTCACGGCGCGGTGGTGGCGCGTCGGTCGCACTTCCGGTCTGGGGCTGTGGGCAGAAGTCCCCATGCCAGACGTGTATTCCTGAGTTGTTTTGAAAGGAACCAGACAAAAACCTGCCTTCTCGTCAAAACGCCGCGACTGGGGCCGTACCAAAAGTGTCGAGAAAGGTTTGAAGGTCAGTTTTCACGTGCTCAGTTTGTCCGAGAATCTGGATGTGTGCCGTGAAAAGGGAAAAGCAGACGTCGTCGGACAACGATTGCTTGGGCGGGAAGCATTTTGGGTTGAATTCACGGATACTTGTGTTCATCAGATTTATTTGTTTTGTTCCAACATGAACGCCAGAAAACCGTCAAGTTGTGCGGACCCCCCGTGGACTACGTTCAGTGCGTCTTGAAGTTCAAACGGCCGCCTGATTGTTTGAATTGTCGTCTGCTCTTTCAAACGTTTCTGCTTGTCGTCTGCTCTCTTAGATGACGCCGGTCCGTAGACCAAATGTTGGCCCGGTACTTGTGATAAGAAGTGAGTGAAGGCCTCAAAAGACTTAAATTTGAAGGTTGGTAAGCAGGCTCGATGTAAACAGTAGATACAAGGAGATGTTGGTCATTGTTACCAGTGACCAACACCGACTTGTTATGCCTAATTCAGTTGGTCCGATTCTGTTTGCGATTTTCAGTGTCGTCGTCGACCATCTCAGCTGCGGTTCACGCTTTTGCAGCCCGAGCGGCGTCGCGACTGAAAATTTTGAGCGAAATCTCATCATGCGAATCAGGCTTTAGCGTACAATCTGCGGCGTCCACGCGGAATGAATCGCCACATGTCACATTATTCACGCGAAGTTTTACGGTGTAACGAGCCTCGGTAATTTCGCTGACGCCGCTCAAGATAGTCAGACATCGCCAGGAAGACATACACCAAACAATTCGAACGCGAAAAAGGGCAGGGGGACTCACACCGACGCCGACGACATCGCATTTCAATGGTTTGTTTATGGGCGACGGCGTGCTTTTTGCCCACACCCCCATCGCGCATGCGCGGCGCCGGTGGCGTCCGCTAGGGGCGCTCCGGTTTGTTTGTAAACATGAGTTGGTGTATATAGCTGAGATGCAAATTTTTTTACAAATAAGATTAACAATCATAAGTAGACATAAACTTTTCCTATATATAGACACCAAAAAAAAATATGCAGTGTCAATGTAAGGCAAGAATGTTCTGTTTTTTGTTGATAAGCTGAGCACAGAAATGAGTGTCAAACACTAAATATTCACAACTTTTACAGGAAGGACACCTTCACAAGTGCAGAACCTGGGTACCAGGAGCGGAAGTTCTTGGAATTCGAGAGTTGCCTCGAACAGCTGTTTTCTGTATGCAAGACTTGCTACAGCCCTTGCGACGTCTCCATGAAGGGGGTTGGCACTCTGCTCGTGGTACGGACCTCTTGCCCTGCAGGGCACACGAACCGCTGGGACAGCCAACCGTACATCAACGGCAGGGGGGCGGGGAACCTGCTCCTCACATCTCTCGTGCTCTTCACGGGTGCCTCCCCAACCAGAACGCTGCGCCTGTTCCAGTTGATGAACATCCAGGTCTTCTCAAAAAAGACCTACTTCAACTACCAGCGAGCAATTTTGGTCCCAGCTGTTGAAGAGGTGAATATGATGCCACTTCTTTCATTATCTCACATGTTTTTTTCTCCCGATGCAGTGTTTCACTGCACTTTTTATGTCATTATCGCACATTTTAGTATCAATTTTCACAGGTGTGGAGAGACGAGCAAGAGAAGCTGATGGAAGAGCTCCGTGACCAGCCCCTCGACCTCGCTGGTGATGGGAGGTGTGACTCTCTTGGCTTTAGTGCCAAATACCTAACGTATTCCCTGCACGTGCCCTCTGTCAACAAGATCCTGCACTTTGAGCAAATTCAGGTTGGAGAGGTGAGGAATGATTACTACCACCTCCTTACAGTAGCTTCGTAATCAGATGCATATTGAAGCCTTCAGCTACACCTAGTTATTTATACTGACACATTTTGCGGCCGAGCAATATCATTCAGTGCTCTTGTGGAAGAAACAGAGCTCCATGGCTTTTGATCAATCACTGTGATTATAAAAAATGCTCGCTGGGGTCTGTAGTCCGGGTTTATCTGAAATAGTTACAATTTCATGTCTGGTATTATGGTCATCCTGCAGTCTCCTGCACACCTATCCTGTCCTTTGAATCAATTTCTACACCTTTGGCTATAGACCAACACGCAGCCCTGACATCACGCAGCTGCGGTGGCGCTGTCGACGGCACTGCGCATGTGCAAACGCTTTACTTCACGCAAATTTTGTTTCTGCATACACACTGTGCCCACACCTGGTGTCGGCCAACACAGGCTTGTTTGTAAACAGCGTGTAGGTCTATAAATATCAGAAGGAAATTTAGCAGGTCTATCTGATCCACTGTCTTACTAACATGACAATGGTCTAAAATTGGAGCCAAGCTGTGAAATGAGATATCTGTCCAAAGCTAGATGTCAGAAGGTATTTTATTTAGAAAGCAAATAGTTCAGAAAATGTGAGGCGGCAGAATACTTGAATATGTAAAATATATGTGATAATCATTGCAGAAACTGAAAAACTACTTGCGCCACTTTACGGAAACTTTGCAGTGCGAAGCGGTGCGCTGCAGCGGGCACATGGAAAAGGAAGGTCTTGTGCGGTCCCTTGCTTTCACAAGGGACAACCAGCTCACTGTGCAGTCCCTGGCCACCGACGGGCACTGTTCCATCGGGAAACACATGCGGGAAAAAGAACCGGCCATCCTGCACTACTTCGACGTATGGCACGTTTCAAAAAGTAAATATCACATGTTATGATCCTCTTCAACTTCGCCAGTCTACGCTGCTTGCCAAATTGGCGAAAGCTAGGCTCGAGCAATGTTCCGCTTGACTCGATTCGAGCAACGTTTCGCTTGTTGACAGAAAGACAAGTTTGTCAGCAAGTGTGAATGTAAAACACAAGAGACCTTTCTAACAGGGTGTCCTTGGTATGTCGGCGACTACTGTTTGTCTAGAATAACTATAGGCATTTACATTTTGTTGTGATGATATATATTTTTTTCATTGTAGGGCTTTACAAAAGAAAAGCTGAAGTGGTTTTAAATTTGAGAGAAAGCACTACTATATTCATATTTACTTTACATTTAGAATTGTAATTATTGTTTATATCGTCATTTAAGGCTTGCTTTACGAACAGATTGTGTTCAGAATAGGGTAAAAACTATGCAGCGATACCAATCTTCACCTGTGCCCTTTTCTCTCATATTGCTTGTCCCTGTTCTGGCATGGCAGTTGGTAATGAAAGTCGAAATGAAATAATAAACTTAAATTCAAGTCCAATGATCTGAGGCATCTCTCACAAAGAGCGTGAATATGCGTTCTGTGTAAGGTGGTGAATGTTTTCTTGTAGACCGGATATTGGAAAAAGACAGACTACAGCTGATTTTGTGCACTCGTCAATTTGCAGGCGTCAAGAAGAACCTCAATGCTGCAGGCAAGAGCCAGGACTGCGGGTCGATTGCTGACTGGGCCCAACCAGCAGTGAACCACTTGTATTGGTGTGCCGCAGCTAGCCAGGGCAACGCTGAACTTCTCGTGGATGCCTGGTGCAGCATGACCAGGCACGTGGTCAACATCCACACAGACCACCCTGGCATCTACACCACATGCTTCCACAACCCCATCGAAGAAGGCGAATGGCTGGTGCCAGGTGAATAAGTGTTTCACATATCTCTCAGTGTTCTACAGAGTGTAAATGGCAAAGGAGATGGCCTTTAAGAAGTATAATACGATAATATTTACAAAGATTTTTAGGTGAACATACAAAACCTGAATCAACTAAATTTTTCCACAGCAAACCTTGGTCGTGTTTTTTCTTTTTGTTCTAGACACGCCTGCGCATGCCCGGTTCGTTGACGTGGTGACGAGCAAGTCCTTGCTCAAGGACCTACGCCAACTGTCTCCACACACCCAGACGTACGCTTTGGAATCTTTCCATAGCGTGCTGAATGGTTTTGCACCAAAGTGGGCTGCATTTCGCCCAAAAGGCATTCTTGCCAGGTATGTAAATGAATGAATTATCCAGAAAAGAATTCCGAGGTGTTGCTCCATAGCAAAAATGGAAGTTCCATCTATGTGTGTGACATGCATTTTGGTGCACTGCTTACCATTTTAAAATAAAATTTCTAAAACTCCATTTTCTTTTGTTGTGAAGTGACCCATAAGGATCACTAAACTCTCACTATTTGACATTATATTTTGGTGTCTTCTATGCTATAACATACTGCCAGTTCACAACTGTAGCTGTTAGCAGATAGAACAGAGTATAAAATTATTCAATGCTACAGAAAGCTGGCGGAACAAAGATTCCCATAGGACTAGCAATCCTCACTGCTGGGGTAAACCTAAATATGCACAGGTTGTGAAGTGCTGACAAAGGCAGCGAGCAGGCACACACCACTTTTGGGATCTGCTCCATACCTTGTTGGATCACATTTTCTAATGCAGGACCCGCATAGCTGCGCTCCACTATAACGAAAATGGCAACCGGGAGCAGGCCACCACCCAAGCCGGTCAGAAGCAGTGGAAGCTGAAGTCCCCGAAAGCCAGGAAAGGGCACCATGCTGCTCATCCCGAGAAAACGAAGGCCACATATGGTAATCTAAAAAAAACATTTCTACCTGTGATGCTTACAAGTTAATGGCAACATTATCAGATCAATTTCCGTACCAAGTGACTAGCTAATATGTACACTTTGTAAATAATATTTAGCGCACTAATCATTTTGATGTAGTATATACTCATGTATAAACCACTTTTTTTTTATTCCGCACGGGTGCGGGATATTTATAATTTGTTCTTAAATTTTTTCATCACAAAGGGGGGGGGGGGGGGGTGCGGGTTACGCACGAGGATGGCTTATACATGAGTACGGTATTTACTGTGAGAGTATCTAAATTAATGTTTTATTAGATGAACCATGACAGCCAGCTGAGAACCAGATATTCCTTTTCTCGTTCATGCATTTGTCTTACTGAGGCATACTCGTGCATTTTCTGTGATGTACAATTTTCACTTCTGTATTGGTTTCATGGTTGTTTTTTTTTTTCGTTTTTTCAACTTCACCATTTTTGTGGGTTGGAATCTTTTTGTTGTTCTTAGGAAGACTAAATTAGTTATCTATGCACAAATGATACACATTTATTTTATTATTTTTTAATTGATAACTCTGATTATTCTTTGAAGAAAAAAAAATGGATAGCTGAGGAGGGAAAGAGATGTCAGCCTTCCAAACTTCTTTTTGCAGACATCAGGGCATGCAAACAAAAAAAATACTGATGCCTGTTACGGTTTATCATTGTAAAGAATATTCTGAACACAAATTACCCTAAGCGCGAACACTGTTTCTTGGTCCTGCCTTTTTTGCATTGTAACATTGTTATCTAAGTGCTACCATTGGAAAAATGCTTAATGTTAAAATTTGATTCTGCAGGCTACGTCACCAAGCTCCTGGCTCAGGCTGTGGTGGTCTGTGAGGAGATGGGGTCTCTGAGACAAGCCTTTGAGCTCGATGCGGAGAAGCCAGACCCGCCCTGCCTGAACCAGAGCACCGACAGGCCACCGAAGGAAGACCTGGTGGCAGCGAGGGTCAGCCGGTTCGCAAGAAGACCACCGGGTGCACTTCTCCCCCACCAGACGCAGTCCCCGTAAGGCTCGGGATGCCCAATCTTTCGAGCTCCGACAGGGTGCAGGGTTTGTGAGACGACAGCTCTATGTGCATTCCTGTGAGGTGCATGAGCATCAGTCTTTCCCCACCCCCCCCCCCCCCCCAGGAGCAGACATAACATTCCTTCCTCCATACATGGAGTCACGTAAAGCCCCGGTGGGCACCCTTCTCGTTGGGATCTTGACACCGCAGTTGTTATCGCAGCTGTCTTGTTTTCTCCTTCTTTGGAAGGCGCTGCGACTCTCGAGTCTGAACATGTGGATGCGCTTCCTTGAGATTAGGGCGTAGTTTGTCGACCTTTCCTGTACGAGGCAAGGGTATCCGGTGGTGGCTGTAGAACATGGAGAGCCAGTATAGTGTGTTGTTGGCTTGGTACCGGTTCCCTGCTCATGTCACCGGATGAAGGGTGTGGGTCGCCTATCAATATCGCCCGATCAGGCCGAGTTCCATTCGCCCCAAGGAAGTCATACGAGGGAGCGCTATCATTAAGCAAGGTTTAATTGATACTCATGTGCTCGGTGTTGTCCGGGTCTTTCCTGGGCTCGCTGAGGTCCGGGTGCTTGCTTGGCTCGTGAAGTCCGGCTCTTTGTAGGCTCCTCAGCACCGTCTATCCTGTTGGCCCACCGTCCTTCGAACCTCAGCCTCGCACCGACCACGAGCCTCTCCTTTCTTCTTCTTCCCCGCTCTCGGCGCCGCCCTTCCGCGTGCCGTGAGGCTCATTGTTCCCCACACTCCCCTCCCCTCAAGCCTCCAACTCCGGGGGTTCCGAAGCATCCTAAGTCGATGGACCGTCCGCAAGCACTCTTCCAGCTCGCCCATCTCCGCGTCGCTGGTGGTGGTGGACGCGGATGGTGCCGCAGCCGTTGAACGGGGTGCCGGCACCGGTGGGACTGGTGCGTGTTCGAGGAAGAGGCCGAGTGCCGGGTCTTCGGCGGCGGCTCCGTCGACGAAAGAATCTGGCCCGTTGGTAGCATAAGGGGTCGCTGGATTGTTGGCCAAGTACTCCTCCAGCTCATTCATCTCCGCGTCGCTGGTGTTGGTGGACGCGGATGGGGCCGCAGTTGTCGAACGGAGGGCCGGCACTGGTGGGGCCGGTGTGTGCTTGGGGAAGGGGCCGAGCGCCGGGTTTTCGGCGACGAACCCGTCAACGAGCAGTTGGTCGGGGGCAGGACTCCGGCTTCCAGTAGCTTGGCTGAAGCCGAGAGCCGCCGGAGCTAGAAGGTCTGGCCGATCCCGGCGAAGCAGTTGTACTGCTGCTGCGACGCCGGCGGGGCGGCCCATGTTTTTCAGGAGGTCAGTGTGTCGGCGGCTGGCCTCGTGTGTGTCCTGGTGGACCACCGGGACTTGGCACAGCCAGCAGGCGTCTGGGTGATCGTCGGGTAGCGAAAAACGGGGCAGCGTATGCCCTCGGAAGGGCTGCGGGATCTGGGCGGGCAGCTGGGAAGGGTTTGGACGGGGCTGGTTCCTCCATCGCACCCTGGACACGAAGTGGACGGCCTCTTGGCCGTCCTGGGCCGTCCAGGTGGCCACGGTGTGGCGAGGTGGCTTGCGCCGGGCTGGTTCTCCAGCCGCCGTCGAAATCGCTTCTCCTCGTGGGGTGGAGTCTCGTCTGCCCGCCTGGTCACTCGAGGCTCTCCGGTGCTCCGCATCTCCGCCGCCCTGCCTCTGTTGATGTGATCGAGGCCAGGGTTGATCACCCCGCCTCTGCCAACCGGGTTGAGCACCCTGTTGGTTGGTCCCCCTTGTTCTTCGCCAACCGGGTTGACCACCCTGTCGGTTGGTCTGGCCGTCCTCCCGCCAACGGGGTTGACCACCCTGTCGGCTGGTGTGGCCGGTCTCCTGCCGAGCGGGTTGGCCACCCGGTCGGCTGGTCTGGCTGGTTCCGCCGGTACCCCGGGAAGTGGAAGGTCGCCCTCCTGGATGGCGCCGCCCATTCTGGTCCCTCCGGGGGGGCATTTCTGGACAGAACAAGCTCTATTAACATCTTGCAGAGATTAGATCAAGTTCTAGGCCGCAGATGATAGCGCCGCGCAGAGCCCCTATCAGATCTCTCACCGACGGGTTCGCGCACTGTTCGCGGTCGTCCGGATTGCAAAACCCATCTCGACAATGCGTTCGCCCCAGTCCCTGTGTCTCTCCGTTAGTGTGATCAGCATGCTCTTCAAGTTTCGGGTCACTCTCTCAGTGATATTAGTCCGAGGGTGGTATGGTGTCGTCCTTTTGTGCTTTATGTTTAGCGCCAAGCAGGAGTCAGTGAACACTCTGCTGGTAAAATAGCTAGCATTATCGCTGATGAGACACGTGGGTGTACCGAAGCGCATGAAAGTTTCCAACAACTTCTCCCAGATGCGCTCCGAGACCAGCTTCCTCAGCGGGTGTAACTCCACCCATTTCGAGAAATGATCGGTTATTACCAATAAATACTGGTTCCCACGGGGACTTTTTGGAAGTGGGCCGATGATGTCGCAAGCAACCATCTCCCACGGGTAGTGACTCACTACAGGCTGCATCAGGCCTGGGGGCTTTCCCCCTCGCGGCTTCGCTTTCTGGCAGGCTGGGCAGCTACGGGCGTATCGGAGTGTGTCCTGTCTCATCCCCGGCCAGGTCGCGACGCGACATAACTTTTGAAAAGTCTTGCTGCCGCTGCCATGACCAGCCAAAGCCGAGTCGTGGAAGTATCCGATAAACCGCCTCCGTAGCCTTCTAGGAATCACCACCCTGAACGGAGAGTCGTTCCCCTCCTCGTCGTCGATTGTTGGAATGTAGCGGAGCAATAAGCCGTCTTGACCCAGCAGGTATGAATCAATATGTTCGTTAAATTGACCGCCAGCGTTCCCGGTGTTGCTTGCCATTTCCGCAATTTTCCCCAACACCCGCTGACAAAAACCATCTGCCTTTTGGGCCTCGACAAGCTCTTCCTTGCTCACCACTTCACCCCAAGCCACGATCCTCTGTTCCCTCGTGCGGCCTCCTAACACTGCGACGAGCTCCTGTTGCATCGATCCCTTCCCGCTGTCTCGCTTATGAGCGGCCGCGCAGGAAGCTCGTCTCTCGCAATCCCCTGGCTGCGTCTCCTCCTTCCAACCACTATCATGGGGCGCCCGAGAAAGTGCGTCTGCAACCTTGTTGGTGGAGCCCTTTCGGTACTCGACAGTATAGGAGTATCGCTGCAAAGTGAGTGCCCACCGAGCTAACCTCCCCGCCGGCTCTCTGAACCTTTGAATCCAGGTGAGAGCGGCGTGGTCTGTCTGAATGACGAAGGTGGTCCCGTCTAAATACAGGTCGAATTTCTTTAGAGCAAACATGACGGTCAGCCCCTCCTTCTCCGTCACGCTGTAATTGCGTTCTGGCAGTGTAAGGGTTCGGCTGGCGAATGCCACCGGGCGCAGGTGTCCGTCATGTTCTTGCAATAACAAAGCACCGACGCCGAATTAGTGCGTAGTAAATGTTACCACCGATCTCGACGCGCACGTACGGCCCCTTCTCAGATGTCAAACCCTGAGTCCGACATGCCGACGGGGCAAACGCCGACCTGTCGCTGACCGCAACTCCAGCCCCCTTGGCAGACTGATGAGGGGCCTCGGCAGCGGCCGGCAACCGCGAGTCGGGAAGTCCAATTAGTGGCGCCGGCCTCTCCCGTTTCCCTGAGACCCATGGGGGGAGAGCTGCCGTCCATGTGTACTGACGCTTGATATGCCCAAGCTGATTGCGTTTATAGCACCTGACCTGTCTCCTGCCATTGTGTGCTGAGCGTCCGCCGCTACCATCACGCGAAGCAGTGTCGCGCCGGGGGTCATTGTAGTTCCCGCTACCCTCGTAATGATTCGCGACTCCGCGGTGGTCGGCTGCGCCGCCTCCCCTAGGGGGATGCGCCCTGGAAGAGCCCGCGTTAGCTGCTCTGCGCCTCTGTTCAAAAGCGAAGGGATCTAAGGCGCGGGGCACAGCAGTTTCGCCACTCCTATGTCCTGTAACGGCCACGTACGGCGTACGTGAGTCGTCGCAAGCTCCCGCGCCTCGTCCTGTCCAGGCGCAACCCGGCTCCAGAGATTCCTCTGCGCGTGGAGGGGGGCGATACGTCAACTCGGCGAGCAAGCTCGCCTGAACGATGCGCGCCTCTCTGGCAAGTGCTTCCAGATCAGCGAAATCACGTCCGCGCAAGTAGGGTTTAAATCTAGGGTGACACTAGCGGATCGCCCTAGCTACCTTCTCCGCATCTGACGCTGTAGGGTCGGCTCTGGAGTAGAGCTCCTGGAGAGCGCGGATGTATTCTACGAGGCTCTCGTCCGGATGCTGAGTACGGCTGGCTAGCTCATCTCTGATCCGCATCGCATAGTCGGGAGGCAGAAATTCCTCTCTGAATCGTGTCCGGAAATCTGCCATCGAAAGGAACGGCCTCTGCATTCGCCTCCAACGCGCTGCGTCATCCGTCAACGCGATTGGGACGATCTGTATCAGGGCCGTTTCATCCGACGCGCCCAACGCGGCAATGTACGCGTCTAGGTCCTGCAAGAAATCGTGAACCGATGCTGCGTCGGAGTAGCCCGAATAGGTCGGCGTCGGCACGCTCAACCGCGGGCGAGGCACGGGCGTAGGCGCGGGATTCACCACCCCTGGGGCCAAACCCATCTGTCTAGAAAACGTCGCGAACATCGCCGTCATGGCGTGCATTAGTTCGCTAACGTCTCCTGTGTTCACCGCCGGAATTGGGGGTTCTAGCGCTGCCGCAACGCTCGCTTCCCCACTCGTGCCTTCTCCCACGTCCGAGTCAATATCCGCCACTGACTGAGTTGAGGCCTCGGGATGGGCGGCCTTATTCCGTAACCTGGACATGGCGGCAGAACGTTAAACACTGATGTCCAGCGGAGTAACAAAAATTCAAATGGGGAAACACAACAAACCTAAATTTAGAAATCGCGATTCGTGGGACTCCCTGGGAGCGAAAAGAAACAACGGCAGACTGATCGGGCCCCACGTTGGAAGCGCCATTTATGTGGGTCGCCTATCAATATCGCCCGATCAGGCCGAGTTCCATTCGCCCCAAGGAAGTCATACGAGGGAGCGCTATCATTAAGCAAGGTTTAATTGATACTCATGTGCTCGGTGTTGTCCGGGTCTTTCCTGGGCTCGCTGAGGTCCGGGTGCTTGCTTGGCTCGTGAAGTCCGGCTCTTTGTAGGCTCCTCAGCACCGTCTATCCTGTTGGCCCACCGTCCTTCGAACCTCAGCCTCGCACCGACCACGAGCCTCTCCTTTCTTCTTCTTCCCCGCTCTCGGCGCCGCCCTTCCGCGTGCCGTGAGGCTCATTGTTCCCCACAAGGGTTCTCAATTATAGGAGACAAGAGTGCAAAGGACAAGTAGAAAAAAAAAAGGACGGGACAAGGCGCTGATGAAGGTTTCTCTGTCTGGTACTTCTGTGTACCGGGTTTAATGTGATCCAGTTTTTGACGAACCGCTCCGTTCTTGCACTTTATCATCCAAGACCCGTGTCCTAATCTCTTAGTTCTTGTTCTCTCCATCCAAGCAGGGTTTCCCTTGAAGTTGCAGGCGAGAATGGATTGCGCTACGGCAACTCCTCTCAATGACTTCTCTGCACGGCAGTCGGACGCCATTCTTTCAGTCTCATGGGGCTGTAGGCGTATGAGCGCGACTGCTGTCTTGCCTGTCGAGGTGGAGACTGTTGTGTGCTGTTTAGCAGGAATCTTACCAACCAGCATGAAAACGTGGCGGTCTGGTTTTTCGCCAATGCCAGCTTCGTTTCCAAAACCATTCTTTCTGCTTGTCCATTTTTAACGGGATAGTACGGGGCACTTGTAATATATGTGACCCCATTTCTTTTGAGGAAGGCTTTGACATATGACGAAACAAAGGACGGTCCTACGTCACAATCATTTCAGGGATGCGAAAAGGTTCCCCAATTCCTCATTGAGTGTGACTGACTGTACGTTGAGCATGCTGCATACTTCTAACCATTTGCTGTACGCGTCGACAACAAGTGGTAGCATCTTTCCTTCCATGGGGCTGGCGAAGTCGGCGAGAATTGTGTGCCAAAGTTTCGTCGCGCGGTTCCAGTCGGGGAAGGGCACCTTGGGTGGTGCCTTCTAGAGCTGCCGACAAGTTACATAGCTTTTAGCAAGTCTTTCAACGTCACTGTCGACACCGGGCCACGGAAAATAACCTCATGCACGTGCCTTCATGGCTACTACTCCTCTGTGACCTGTACGTGCCAGGTCGAGCACTTCCTTCCTGGCCTTTGTGAGAATGACCACTCTGGAGCCTTTGATGAGACTGTTTTCTTGCACAGAAAGCTCTGTTCCGAGTTTGCAATACCGTGAGAACTGTTGCTTTGGCAGTTTATGTAGTTGTCCCCATGAAACAACTGCTAACTCCCGCGACAATACTGGATTGTGTCAGGTCATTTCTGCGAGTTGACGTGGCGACAGTTTGAATCTTGGTGTGTAGGCTAACATGAGAATGTCTGCCGGGGAACAGGGCTCGTAGACCTGTGCCAGAAGCGGCAGCCTGCTGGGTGAAGAGAAGAGGCTGGTGATCTGTTATAACGGGCACTTGTCGGCCAGCAATGTACTGATGAAAATGACTTACGTCGAAAATTACGGTCAAGCAACTGTCGAGCTGAAAGTAACCTTTTTTGCAGGCCCCAGGGCTAGCATTGCGAAAGCTATGGGAGCCTCTCTGCCAACTTCATTTTCCTGGGCAAGCGTGGCATTGATTCCATACAGTGACACATCTGCCGACAGAACAAGTGGCTTTGTCTCATCGTAACGGGCGAGCTTGTACAGCTCTGCGGCAACAGTCGCTCTAGTTTCCAAGAAACGGTCGTAGAATGCGAGAAGCTCGAGGAAAGCTGGAAGAGCTGTCTTGTTGGTTAGTTTGGGTGCCTGAAGGATAGCTTGCACCTTTTCAGTGGTGTGTGACCATTAGCATCAATTCTGAGTCTTAGAAACTCAACCGGCTGTATGCCAAAGCGGCACTTTTCTTCCTTGAGGCACAGAGATGCCTTGCTCAGCCTTGTTAGAACCTGGTTTAGACGTTTTGCATGCTCAAGGGCATCTTTCCCGCTGGCAATGATGTCTTCAAGGTAAACACTCACCCCAGGGATTCCGGCCAGTGTGGTAGCCATCATGCGCTGGAAGATGGCCAGTGCAACGTAAGTTCCAAACGGAAGCTGTTTCACCTTGAACAGTCCCTTGGTGGTGTTGACAGTTACGACAGCAGCAGTTTCGTCGTCAAGTTCAGACGCAAACTTGCACAGAGCCTAGAACACATAGATCTTCTCTCGACCTGGTTTTTTTGACAACTCCGGGGAATGTTTTGGCCGCATTCGGTTGTATTCCACTTCGCTAATCAAAGAGCAGGCTGCACCGGTGTAGACTTCGAATTGTAGAGGGACTCCCCCACAATTTAAGACACACCTATCGTCCATTTGCTACGTGCAATTTGTAGGGGGACTCCATGATCGACGTGTCCAAAAGAGGTATGTTAACACTGTGCGTGCCTTGCTTGGCATTGGGATGCAATTCTTTGTTGTTCTCTTTCCGCCTGCCTTTTCAATGTAGCCCTTCTTGAAGCGGTATCAGCATTTGGCTGTCTTGACCTTGCAGGTTGAAACCTCGTGCCAGTTGTCACTATTACTCTTTCTGCACTGTACTTTCTGCAGTGGATGCACTTTCTGCTTGTAGCAATCGGTGTGGGGTGAAGCCTAACCCTATAGGCCACCCGAAGGAACATGGCAGAGACTTTGGGAAACTGAAAACGAAGAAAGCTTTATATACAATACTTACACCTGGTAGCTTGACGGAGTCCAACTTGACGCCCCCTGTCGAGTTCTACCACAGAGTTTCTTTGTATCACTGCACAAAATCTCCCAGTTGCTTCCCGACGTTTCGGCCTTGAAAATGCAGCTCTTGGCGCACCCACTGTCTCACCCAATCGCTGTTGTCTAGCTGAATGAAGACTCGGCTTCTTGTCCGACGCCTAGACTCCCTTCTCATCTCGACGGCGCTCTTCCACGAAGTTGATGGCGCCGTGATGAAACAAAGACGTAGCTCTTCCACGGCAGTGCCCCGTCAACGTCTTCACCAGAGTCCCTGCTCCGCCTCCTGCAGTTTGGAGAGCGTCGCGGTGACTCATCTCTCCACCACCAGATGAATGCCGCTACCACGAAGTCCAATGATTATATCATATTCAGGAAGCGAGTGCCAAGCCTGGAGAACATGTGGACAACGAATGGCTTCTTCCCTTCGTAGAGATCACTCCCTCTTCCCTCTCCGCCCTGCGGCACTTGTTCATAAGACAGAGCAGCCGGCAGGAGAAAGAGTTCACCGCGGGAGAGGAGGGTTCATAGTAACATCGTGTATTGATGAAATTCAGCGGCGAGGCTGCTGCTCCTTCTGAAAGCAGCTTCTTGCATAACATTCATCCGGCAGCTGACGCTAGCAGTAGCAAGGTACAAAGGCGCCGCTTTCCCTTCGACCTCCCCCAAGTCGACACGTGCGCTCGGCAATCTACGCCAGCCGAGGCCGCTATGCACGGGGAATTCCCCCTCCGTTCTCCTTCTTTCAAGGCTGCTGTTGACATCAGTTGGCCTCGACGCTTTTCTTGATGTTTTGCTGGGCCGCGTCTTTTGTAACACCCGGGCTCTTTGCCCCTTGTTGAGGTCATGCCGGCGAGTTGCTAGGTGTGGAATTTTTCACATGGCTATTTGACTCTGTATGACCATCCCATCTTGGTGACGTGATTCTCGGTGGCCTTCATCTAGCGTCCGTCAAGGTTGGCTGTCCCTAAGCTGCGAACTTTCCTATCGTCAGGCACACGCTGCTGCTTTGCACAACACGCACATGCGCACACACTTGACTCGGTCGGCGCAAGCACGAAATGAAGCAGCCCGTGAATGTCCTTCATGGTTGCCTGAACTGAAGTGGGTCGGACTGCCGATCACACCACTGCTGAGAGAGAGATTTCCAGATCACATTGAAAAGTTGACTCTTTTTCAGTGAACGGTCTTTGTTGGATGTGTTCGTCACAGATGTCGCAGACTAATCTGTCCCAAAGCATGACACCTTGTGGCAGCATAGTGGGGTTCGTTTGTGAAATTAACGTTCTGGCTTCTTGTGTCAACACCGATGCTGCAGTCGTCGTTGTTAGCCCTTCGAAATTGCAGTCAGCTGTCAGTCGTTTGAACGCTGTGACGCAGCTGCTGAGTCTTATTTGGCAATCGGTTGCGTCCTTGGAAGACATACCGGCTGTAAAGCTCAGGTGGTCTTGGATGGAAGTGCTTCTGTAGGAGTGTCGCTAAGTCACCGAAGCTGACTTCATCCAAGGCCTTCGGTGCAACTGACGCACAAGCCGTTTCGATGGTTGAGCCACACAGTGTGAGGTGGAGCGCGTGCTCCTTTTGTTGATTTTTGGCGTCGCTTGCCAAGAAGTAAAAACAGAGTTGTTTGAATTACAATGCTCAGTCCTTGCCCTAAAATTGCTCGACAACACCTTGCAATGCCCCAATAGCCATGGCCTCGACCTCAAAACTACATCCATTCTTCGATCCAACTTCTCGTTGCCCGTGTCGGGGGCTTGCAGCCTCGTGCTAGAGGAATGACCCGAGTCGGGGTTTCCTAAATGAGAACTTATTTATTGGTATAAGGAATATGTATGCTTGAGATGGCTCGTGTGAGGAAGTCACGGCGGCTCAGCTAAGGATACCCGACGTTCCAAGCTCCCGCAGGGTGCACCGTGCGACAGCTCTATGTCCGTTCCCGCGCTGTACCGGAGCGTCGGTATTTCTCCAGGAGCAGACATAACATCAAGAACCGAAGTAAAAGGAGTCCTGCTGTTGGCAGGGCGCTTCCCCGAAGTAAAACAAGTCTAGCTGCTGGCAGGGCGTTTTCACCAATGAAACTGATAGAGAGATCATAACACATATCTCGAAATTTTGTGAAAAGGAGTCAAGCACAATCTTTATGTCTTCCGTGAAATCTGGGAATGGAACCAGGAATGTCTGGTTGACTCGATGACCATCCCATCTTGATGTGCAGAACTTCCTGCATTTTCCTGAATGTAATAGAGAGCCATACTCTGTGCGAGTTTTCATTTTTCCAAAGCCTCGTTGGGTTCTGAGCAATATGCCCTTTGGAAGTCTCAACTGTGTTAGGTGCCTATCATATCACCTTTTGCACATCCACCACTTTTGTTTGTTGGATATTGAATGAGCGTCCAACACCATACTGCATGTTGGACGCTCATCCGATATATAGGGTGAAATAAAGCATGAATTGGTGAGAGGGGTGCTAGCATCAATCATCAAGCATATTAAGCATCACTCATCAAATGTAATTGAGAGGAGCATAGGGTGGGCAGCTACATTTTGTAGGGTTTATGCAGGAAGCTCTCAGCACTAGGAAAGGCACATTATTTTGCGGAGCACAGAAACAAAATGGCTTTGATCGCTAAACATCAGTATATTTTTATTCATCAAGCTGCTTCAATAACAGGATTTGCTCTTGGAGTGGCTTGAGTTACAGTATGCATGCAAGAGAATTGTAAGGTGTAAAAGGTGCTCAGCTGTAGTAGAGTTTCAAACATCTTTATTCAGCGTCCAGGTACCCGGTGTATGAGTCTGAAGCAAATTCTTCGCGAATTCTTGAAACCACGCAGGCTGGCAGAACTCTTCTGTCGTTGCGCCCCAGCCGTTTCCACATCCAGCGCGTAAACTGCTTGTACGCCACAAGGCGAAGTCTGTGAAATTAACAAGAACCAAATATTAGTAATGTCACTGTCACATGCATGATCATAAATAGGGTTCCGTGTTTTCGGATTTTATTTTTCTTCAAATTTGGAGGGTGTTTTTCGGAGGTTATTTCTGTTTGATTCCCCATCCTCCGGAATTCAGTGTGTGATTACGCAGTGTTTCTTCTTAAAAATAAATAGAAATATCCAAGTGTAAACGTATACTGGATAAAAAAAAAGAAAGGCGACTGTGTTAGTATTTTCTTCAGTTGTATTTGGCATTGGTCAGGGGTGAGACAGGTGAAGCAGGTTTTGGAGCAATTTCTGGAGCAGAAAAATCTGGATTTTGGAGCAGCTTAGGAGCACAAAATTCTCGTTCTGGAGTAGCAGTTTATGCATCTTGGAGCAACTTCGGAGCAGAAAAGCCTACAGTTTGGAGCAGATTAAGAGCAGAAAATGTTAGAGCAGCTTATTAGCAATTTAAATCATCAAAAATCTGATTCAAATCAGATAAATTTGATTTTTCTTTTTTAATCGTCATTTTTTTTCTACCCTGGTTCCAGTAAGTCATAATCGTCGATACACAGAAAAATAAAATATATCAAAAAAAAAAACGGAAAAGGCAAATGCGAGTCAAATGCACATAGATGAGGACAAAAACCCCGGCTTGCTGCAAAGCTAGGTGGGCACCAGGTGTACCTCAAGCTTATACGAACTGGTGCCAAAGCGCAATTGTAGTTTAAAACCTTTTAAAGCGGTGATTCGAGAGCATGAACAGGGAAGCACAGTTTACTAGAACCAGACGGTAGAAAATCTATGAGCAGCACATGTACGATAAATACAAGTGTGTGACCGATTCATTCGATTGTTCACGCACTGGAAGCACGACCGAAAGTACTCACGGCGACGGCACCGTCCGTTTGACGAGAAGATTACGGACACAAATGAACAATTACTCAATGGAGGTGCTTAATAGCACTTTTAAGAAAAGGTCTACTCTCAAAACAAAAGAAATACTTGCTAATCTTGATAGCCTGTGCTCGCGGTTAGACAGCAAGACCGCGTGACAGCGCACCGGTAGCATGCAGGCACAAATGACAGCGGAAAATAGTAGGAAAATCGGAAAACGACCACGTATCAGAGGTGGAGAACGGTACTACAGCTGAAATCTTCGAATCCGGCGGCTGCTTGCACCACCTTGTACATGTGCTGTGTACTTTTCTATGACGAAATTGGATGTTGCCAACCAAGCTCTCGTTTCCAGCTAAATCTAGCGTCGCCGCAGACATTTTTTTAAAAGTATTTTTATTTACTTTGGCACAGTGTGGCGCAATTTCGACAGATTTTGCGTTTTTGGCGCAACTAAGCGCAGAAAATTCGGTTTGTATCAAAATGGTGCAATTGGCACAGATGTCACACCCCTGATTAGTGCCATTACTACTGACAATACTATTCTATCAACCTACTGTGGGAGGTAGAGTAGTAAAGGAAGTAATAGACAAGTTTCAAGTGTCCCTCTTCCCCGCTTTATGCAATTTCTATGGTCCATAGCTTTCACCGTTACGAAACCACAACCTCTCCTTCCCTCTAAAGTGGAAGTAATATGACCCAAAACTGGAAACATAAACAGTGACTTTTGTTGTGACCCGAAAGTACAATGACCTGTTGTCCTGACCGAAATTTGAAACATAAGTGGGTTGGCATTTTCGCAGGACCACTGACTTTACGCGCTGATCAAACCATTAATTGTCAAATACTTTTGTGTGTGTCTGGGGGGGGGGGGGGGGGAGAGGGAGTGATTGGCACATCGAAATTATGAGTTTATTGATAAATCTGAATTGCTGAAAATTTTACCGGCAGGTAAAATTTTCATTGTTAAAAATTTTGGTAAAATTGTAAAAGCTCGAAATTGGCACTATGTGCAAAATGCTACATGCTGGAAAATCTACCTTCGGTGATGCAGAGCTTTTTGGTAATGCAAAACTACGGTTAGTTTTTATTACTAAACACCCTACACTATGAAATGGTGCTATTCACATGCTCACAATTTTTTGTTTGCCCCCCAGGTTTTGCAATTCCTACAAGATAAATGGGCCACTGCTATATTTAGAGAATATAAAAAAAGTTCTGATATCTCAAATGGTTCAAGTTCAAGTATTAATTTTGGAAGAACATAATAGTGGTCTTCGTGAATGTGTTGCTGCAACCATTCGATCCTGCACTGGTGACCACACCGACTAAGAACCTCAAAAGGGGAAAAAAGGCAGGCGTCAGCTGTTCCAAGAGGGTAACTTGGATGTTAGCGAAAACTACAGATAGCATGCTTGTTTACAGATATTCGTAATGTCAGTACTTTGCGCGACATAATTACTGCAGACACCGAACCTGCAGTTGTTTAGCTATGGATTGGCGTCAGGAAGATTCCAGTCCTTCAGCTGTATGAAGTGGGCTCAAAACCTGCGATCGTGTGTGCATACCAGCGGTGTAGAGCGAAGCTAGCATGGCGGCCAGCAACAGCTGTCTTCAAAGCAATTACAGGCCAAATACGCACGTCTGTTCGCCCGGCGCCGGTTGCAGACCTGCTTCGTCCAGAGCCCAGTAAGCTATCCTCAGCACAGCAGGTTGGAGGCAGATTAGGGCAAAGTCCTTATGCTCGGTAACGCACCCCTCCGGCTGAGTCGCAACCGCAGGCGGACATTCCCGGCAGCAGAGGCACTCCCTCGACGTGGGCATGACGCTGCACCGCTTACAGGAGCACCTGTAATTGGAACGAAATAGACGTTAGGCAAATGCTAGCTCAAAATAGCCTAGCGAATTTGAGGAATGTGACGCGCACTTCTTACCATGCTGTCGACGAGAGCCGCCACCCGTCTGGGTCGGGACTTGGGTCAGGCGGAGCTGTCGAGTCCTCGGAAGAGAATTGCTGTTCCCTATGCCGTTTTGGAGGCGTGCTCGCGTACGGCACAAGTCCAACTGACTTACTATACGCAAGCATCTTGCGCTCGACGTCGCTCAGACCGTCCACCCATGCCGCCATGTTGTTCGGGAATCGACGGGAGAGCGGGAGAGCGGCGAGCCGGCGAGCGCTGGGGAAACGGAAGCCAGAAGAACCCAACCGGAAACCAGCGCCACTCCGAGTGACGTCACAGGCGAAGCTGGTGCCGCTTCAATGTTGAGTTGAGGGGTGCCAGAGATACCAATTTCTTTTATTTTTTTTAATGAAAACTATGGCAAGCAGGAAAGAATAGTTTTCGGTCCTTTGTTTCATATGTGGCCGGGATCACTTCCCGCAATTAATTAGCCAAAGTCCGCAAATTGTTGCACCGCCCCTTTAAGATGTCCCCCAAAAAATAGCATCCCAACAGTTAATGAAAACCTGTTCTATACTCTCTGGTTTTTTACACAGCAAGCAGTCGACTGATCACGGAACAAACATTCCTTTTTTGTTGCATCCATACCTGCACGGGCAACGTATTAGTGTGTAGCTTAAAAAAGAAAGTTTTCACTGCAGGTGGAATATCCATGTTTGTAACTCAACGTAGCACATCTTGACCCGGACAAGCACTAAAGAGCGCCCTATAAAGCGGGACCGGGAAAAGTGTGTCCAAAAATGCTCTTGTAAGTTCCTTTTTGATTACACCGGAGAGGTATTCTCGTGAAAGCCGTGCGGATAAAAAGTAAAACGAATCGATTACTTCTTTTAGAAAACCTACGGTTGCCATAGGTTCCAAATTAACGGATGAGACCAGAAATGATGGAAAGTGACATGGTAATTTTGTTTGTATCATTGTACGCACAAATGGTTGTTCCTGATCACATAGAAAGTCAAATTTGGGGGTTTATGTGCCAAACCAACGGCGGGCATCTGGCACGCCCCAGCGGAGGACTGAGGATTAATTTCGACCACCTGGGGATCTTTTGACGTGCAACCGAAAGCTCGGTTACACGGCGTCTTCTCCGCAATAAGCCTCCGTCAGATTGCGGGCACCTCGGCCGGTATTCGAACCCACCACATAGGGATCCGTAGGCCGACGCTCTCGCCTCGGAGCCACCAAGGTGGCGATCACGTAGAAAGAAAAACCGTGACACAAGTTGTCTAACAGAGAGGTGTGGTAAGCCGATGCCACCAAGTGAAAGGCGTCAAAAAGGTTATCTCGTCTCATCGGCTCTGATCCGAACTTCCAAATAAACAAAGCACACACCCTGTGAATTTTTTTAACATTTATGCGGGTACAATGTAGTATTTGCAGCACATACATAATCTTCGCAATCAGAAAAATGTCTTGCAAAACTGGACATATCACGAGAAGGCCATGGGGACACACGTTTTTTCAAATCGCTAGTAACATCAGACCAGTAAGACGAGCTGTTGCGAAATTGATGAAGTGGTGCTCCGAGATATTTTACAAGGTTCCTTACTCCACTCGATGCCTTCATATTCTAAGGGCTTCGTCGCCCATGGACCATGCCAACACCCAGTGCATTTTCTCCAGTTCACTGCAGCTCCACTTTCTTTGCAAAAGATCTTGGTTAAAGCAACTCCTTCAGTTACACTTTTTTTGTCACAACAAAATATAGTAACGTTATCAGCGTACGCAAGGACTTTAATTTCTACAGAGTTTAACTTATAACCTCGGACGTTCTCACTTTTAATGAGGCTGAAATAAAAAAGGTTCCAGATAAAGGGCAAATAATAATGGTGAGAGTGGGCATCCTTGTCGGACAGAAGGCAACATTGGGATACGTGTAGTGAGATTATGGTTTACAATAAGCTTCGATGAGCATCCTCTATAGGCCATTCTGACTCCATCAAATTAACTTTTCTCACCCCGTCGTGTGTCAACACCAGCCAAAGAAAGTTGTGATTAACTCTATCAAATGCATTTTCGAGATCTATCTGTAGCATGGCAACCTGTTCCATTTCATCTGAGCAACATCCCAAAACACTTCTTGCAATATGAATATTTGACTGGATTGTTCTTCCTTTTAATATCAAATAACTTGCTTCATCCCAGGCAACATGGCTTCCGCAGAGCCCTCTCTACTTCTACACAGTTGGTGGAAACTACACACTACTTTTCAGAAGTTTTAAACCGGCGTGGTCAAGTGGACGTAGTCCTCCTGGATTTTTCAAAAGCCTTCGATAAAGTTTCGCACCCTAAGCTATTAATAAAACTAAAATAAATTTTAAGAAACCACGCGATCACGAACTGGATTAGTGACTATCTATCGTCCCGTCGCCAAGTCGCTGTAATTGATGGTACATTCTCTGATTCCGTTTCTGTTGACTCTGGGGTACCGCAGGGATCTGTTCTCGGGCCCCTAATGTTTCTCGTATTTATTAATGATGTCCTAAACGACATTCCAGTCCAGATTAATCCCTTTGCAGACGACTGCATCCTTTATAAAGAAGTTAGTACTCCTAAAGATCATCTCGTTATTGAAAATTCCCCTGAAAAAATTAATCAGTGGTGCAAAACGTGGCAGATGACATTCAACGCAACAAAGTCCGTAAGTATGACCATCAAGCGAAAAAAGAAAAACATTTCACAATTTCCCTACAAGATAGATGGCGCACCGTTTCCGAAAGTGAAATCTTTTAAATACTTGGGAGTCATCATATCATCCGATATGCGGTGGAACAGCCACATCGACTACATTGTAAATCGCGCGTACCAAAAGCTAGGCTATCTAAGACGGTCCCTGGGTCACTCTAGCGTATCAGCAAAATTGATTGCCTACAAAACTTACGTACGGCCTATTCTTGAATACGCTGCCGTGGTATGGGATCCACACACGGAGGTAAACATAACGAAGCTGGAGAAAATACAAAGAAAGGCAATTAGATTAATTTACAACAACTACAGCTGGTCAGTATCACCAAGCCAGCTCTTAGCAGGTGCTAACCTTGAATGGCTGGAACCAAGACGCCGGAAGGACAGATTAAAAGTTTTATACCTTATTGCGAACGACAGCCTAAAAATGAACAAAAGCAATTATATTTCTTTCTTGCAACCACGGGCCACAAGGAGATCACATCGACTGCCAATCAAAGAAATTTCTGCTAAAAACAATGCACTCCTTCATTCGTTTTTTCCACGCACTATCCGCGAGTGGAAGTCCTTGCCAGCTGACGTGGTCGAGAGCGTTTCTTTATTACAATTTCTATTACAAATTAAATAGACGATCTTGTTTTAAACCTTGCTGCGTGCTTTCTTTGTTTGTTTCTTTCCTTTTTTTCTTTGTCTTGCGAGTCATTGCTGGCCAGCGTGGTCGACGGGGTTCGTTGTCACGGTTTTTGTCGCGAACCTAGTAGATATGATTCTGTCAAAACCTTTTTGCACGTTTGCCTTGCTGTTCCTTCATATGTGTGATTCCGATCGTGTTCTAATCTTGAAATAACTGCATTTTCACGTTTATCTTTTGCTTGTATTTAGTTTGGTGTGAATTCATGCTTGTATTTAGTGCTGCCGTGCTGTGGGGCACTGCCAACGGTGTTGATTTTATGTAACCGAGCATTGTATATTTGAATTTATGTTGTACCACTTCTGCGAAAACCTTGAAAAAGGCGAGCAGTATGAATGAATAATAAAATATGCCACACGTTTGGTGTTCCCCGACAATTTGAACAGTTACATGTTGAAGCCTTTTCGTTAGAATTTTCGTGAATATCTTGTAATCCCTATTACATAATGTGATCGGCCGATAGTTGGTAACACAGCGTAGTTCTACAGGGTCTTCTCACTTGGCAGTTCGGATGGTGTGTGTTTTTAAAAGGAATGGAGGAAGCTCTTCCACGGCGTATGCCTCGCGTAATACGTCAAACAGTACAGTACAACTACGGTTTTGAATGTTTTGTAGACTTCCGACGTAATTCCATGAGGTCCTGGCGCCTTGTGACTGGGTAGCTCGTCAACACCGTTTTGTATTTCTCCTAGCGTGATTGGTTCTTAAAGCCATTCCGTTATATCGTTCTGCAATTGGGGAACATGCATCAGCAAATTAATCAGGCCCATCGAGCCACTATGTGGTATCTTTTTCCCAAAAAGCTCGGTATAGTAATGAACAAAGGCCTTTTCAATGCTGCTGGAATCAGTCTTGATCTGATCGTTCAATTGAATATTATAAATATCATTTGCTAGGGCATACTTTTTTTCGGAAGCCAAAGATCGTTTGGTAGGTTGGTCCCCTAAAATAAATTTGTTATTTCGAGAACGTACAACCGCGGCTTTGTAGCGTTCTCTCTGCAAAAGTTCAATCTCCGACTTCACGAACTGGATGGCCTTTAACCCATGGCCGGCCGGGGTTCTCACTTTCCGTTTCGTGAAGTATGCGTGAGTCTCGATTCAGTTGCCTCTTTCTAGCAGTTGCTTTAAGTTCTATACTGCTTGATCGTTCAACTGCCACTTGCTTAAGTTCCTCTTTAAAGTACAACCATCTTGTCTGTAAAGAGAGGTCATTTGCTACAGTATATTCTTCAGATAGTGCATTTACGCTGGAAACAAACTGCTCAACTTTTAGAAGCTTGGCTTTGAGCTTCCAGAGTTCCCAAGTAAAATTATTTGTTTTAGGGGCTCTGCTCCCAAATGTAGCAGTTACCAAGCAATGGTCGGTGAAATGAAGAGACTTCACTTCGTACTTTTGAAAATTACTTATTAAATCAAATGACACGTAAATTCTATCAAGACGCGAATGTGTGGATGCCTGGAAATGCGTGTACTGTAGTTGTCTTCCTTTTGCATTAATTCCCGCTGCATCTATCGTATCGTACTCATCTATTATCTCGCTTCACAGATTCGCGCTACTGTCATTGACATTTCTTTGCGTCGACCTATCTGAAGCGTTGCAGACAGAATTGAAATCTCCAAAGAAGACAACCATGCGGTCACAGTCTAAGTATGGGCGAAGATAACTAAAGCAAAGGTCTCGTTCTTTCACCTTGTTTGGAGCGTAGATACAAATAACTCGCCGAGACAGTTCTGACGTAGTAAAATCACAAATAAGGGAACGACTCTGATCATGAGAAATTACTGACAAGTTAGAAATCTTTAAGGTCTTTTTTTAGAAAGAGAAAGCACCCTCCGGACACACCAACGGCATGGCTGACACAAACCTCGTACCTCAAAAGAAATGGCTGCAATGCTCGCTCAACCTGTTCGTCTTCAGACATTTTCGTCTGTTGAAGTGCCAAAATAGCCAACTGTCCTTTAGCTAGCAACCGCTGTAACTGGTACTGTTTTCGGCTGGAATTCAATCCCCGGACATTCAAAGACGCAAATCGACAAGGTTCAGGCATCTCAAACATTTCTAAGAGGAAAGGTTGTGCATATGTGGGATTCCAAGGATACTAATATTTCCTTTCCTTTCCACAATTATATTTGCCTGAGTTGATAGTTGCAGAGTACCATCTGTAGATCAATCCAGTCTTTCACCTTGCATCATTACTGCGAGTTCTGTCCGGTACGACGCGCGTTATAACGACCTTTTTTTTTTGTAGTATACTTTTCCCACGGAACCTCCTTTTCGGTGACTTCATTCTCGGTTTCCGGGATCTCGGAGGATCTTTCCAGGGATCGCTTGCTAGTCTGGCTCGCGTCAGGCGTTTCGACGACTTCCGGGGCCTCCTTTGTTATCGAATGGTCCTCCAAATTGCTATTTTCTTCAATTTCAGGCACTGACAAGCTTGCGATTTTATTCTCGTTTGTTGTGACAGATGGATTCTCATATTCACCAGAGGCCAGATTCACGAAACGATCTTACGCCAAAAATGTGCGTAAGACAAAACTTAAGAGCAAATCTGTATTCACGAAACGAAATTTTCGTAAGTTTTGCGCAGGTTACGACGAAATCCCTACGACAGCTCCGAAGTTGTCTTACGCACTTCTTACGATCAAATCAGCATGGCCGACAGCGTCGCTCAGTTGGTCGCGGCAACCAACGGATGTTTATTTTTCTACGTACGCTTCTCACACGTCCCGACTTCAAGCAGCAAGAAACAAGTAAAAAGTACTTGAAACAGACCACGACGAACGAACAAGAACGCTGGATCCACGGACACCCGGGAAAAACTTCAAGGGCCACGAGTACGGACTCCGACCGATCGACAGATAGGCCTAGCAGGCACTCCGACTCGGCGCAGCGATGATCTGACGGTCCTTTCGAAGACCGTCTGCCCACGACCGGCTGGCGTGCTGAATGGAATATGCCCGCGCGACCCTTGTGAACCCTTCCCGTATTATAGTTTGATCGCTGATCTCAATTCTAGATTAAGAGGTCAATCTCTTCCTCTTGCCATCCCCTTGTTTTCCGAGGCAACGGTGACGAACGCTGTCGTCGAAAAGGGGCTCTCATCGATTCTATCTCTGTTTTGTGTGATATCAAGCTCACATAAACGCCGTATGGATTACCTTCGCAACATGGTATGTACACTTTGTTATTAGCATTCCATTTTATTCTGACACGACTGCACCTCACTGTCGATCGCTGTAACAGTTCGTGGGTCGCAATGCCGGTCCAACCTTTCTTCGCCGAGTGTCACGTCAGCATCGAGTTGCAATTGTAAAGGATCGGTCCCGAAGCGCTTATCAATTCGCGGTCCAACAGCGCAAATCCAGTACTTCGATCAAACGCGCGCGTCCGCTCCGTAGTGTGAACAGGCATTTACGTGGCTCTTGCTGACACTGTCGTAGTTCAAACGTATCTTTTTTAACGTCGGCTCGCTCCTGCATTTCCGAGGCCGCAAAAAACGCCCCGGCAATTTGTTCCCATCTACGTCGCTTTGCGAACGACTGCGGGCCGTCTTTTACCAACGATGACAGTTGTGTTGACTTGGTAGCGATCGAGTTCGTAGCAGTCAATGGGGGTGGTTACGCATCCCGGCCTCGGCATTCGGGCGAGTTTAAATCGTGTTAGCGTCGACATATCACTGGACGGATACGAACCCCAGACAAGCGGTGGCAGAAAGGCCGCCTGTGTTTGTTATGAAAAATCCACGTGCTCCGAACGGCTCCGAACAAATGCCGAGCTCTCCGATTGGTTGTTCGTGCTGCCGAAGACGCCGTCGCCATAGCAACAGCACCGGTAAGTTTTAGTTTTTCCGTACGACAACGTCGCTTTCCTCCTCTCACTTAAGAACGCGTTCGTGAATACCGATTTCTCCTCTTCTTACGATGTTCTTAACTTACGAACTTCTTAGCTAAGTTGTCGTAAACTAAGAAGCTCTTCGTGAATCTGGCCTCAGGTTTTCGGTCTTGTTCTTCAGGGCGAAAATCGCGGTCGTTGCATACAGGGCTCAGGACTGCAGGAGCAGTGCTCTCCGCCTCGTCAGCGTCCATGGTCATTTCATTTACCGGATCCGTTTCTTGACGTCCGACAGCTGTGGCGTAGATCCTCACGCAGACTTCTGCCTCATGTTCGAAGCAATAACACTCTGAACAACGCGGCGCACGGCAGTCTCGTCGTATGTGTTCAGTGCGCTTACAGCGCAAGCATAACGGTGCGCCTCCAAGGACCACAATCAAACAGTTCGCTCCAAAGAGCCGTAACTGGTGCGGTAGGCTGTCGATCGTTGACCCCTCAGGGAGGGTGATGCGCACAAGCCTTGTCGCAGACTCGATGCCCTGGAAACCTTCGGCCATCCAGGTGTCCCGGGTTACTTCTGAAACTTTACCGAAAGGCTCCAACGCCTCGCATACTGCGTCGTTCGACACGTGAAAAGGGATCCAATGGATCTTGACTAACTTCAGCGTTGCTCGGATCAATGGCTAGGCATCGCCGGTCCTTGATTTCGAGCTCCTTTGGAGTGACTAACTTGAGCGTGGCAGCTGATGATCTCAGAGTGACGATCCAGACGTGATTCATCTGGTATGCTCCTATTGAAGCAACTTCTCGGAGGACGTTCAGGCGTTCCAGCTAACGTTTTAAGTCTTCAATCATGTACGGGCGGCTCTTGACATCACAGTGCAGAAGTTCAGTGTTCAGTGCTAGTGCACCACGCGGTAGTGGTGGCAGTACAACCTGGTACTCATCAGTAGATGCAGAATCAGAAAATCCGCGGCCGGCAAGGGCCGTTGTAGACGCTCCCACGGAGCTGATGTTTCGAACGTTTTGCACGCTCGGCTCGGCTCGGCTCGCCGGAAGCAATACAAGATGAAAAGTTCATTACTGCTCCTTGAACACGACGAGGTCACCACCGTTTCCCGGACTGGAAAATGGGTCCATATCACAAGAGCGAATGACATTTTAGCGAACGGCGACATTTGAGCGAATGGTCGTTTTAGCGAATAACGGGGGCGCGCGTTAACCCATCCGTCGCGCTGCGCTTTACGCCGCTTCGCGGCGACAGTCTACGGCAACTCATTACAAAAATATGAACTCACTTGGCCCACCCGAAAACGCCGCTTCGCGGCGTCCGACTATTCGCTAAAGTGTCGTTCGATGAAACGTGGGCGTTCGCTAAAACGTCATTCGATCAAGTGAGTGCCTCCCCTGGAAAATGACGAGGGCATCATATTTTTAACTAAAACTTAATAAAGAAAAAAATTAATAAATAATGAACACATAAGTAACAAAAACCCGGACTAAATCATAAGAAAAAGTGAAACAACGAACACACAAATAACAAAAAGAGTAAAAACACAAAGGACTTACACAGAAAGCTTTTTGTCGGGTCCAGCTCTCCGCATGCAATGGCGTCGTCTCGGCGGGAGGCACTCACTTGATCGAATGACGTTTTAGCGAACGCCCACGTTTCATCGAACGACACTTTAGCGAATAGCCGGACGCCGCGAAGCGGCGTTTTCGGGTGGGCCAAGTGAGTTTATATTTTTGTAATGAGTTGCCGCAGACTGTCGCCGCGAAGCGGCGTAAAGCGCAGCGCGACGGATGGGTTAACGCGCGCCCCCGTTATTCGCTAAAACGATCATTCGCTCAAATGTCGCCGTTCGCTAAAATGTCATTCGCTCTTGTGATATGGACCCGGCCTTTAGGGAGGCAATCCTCCCCCATCCGCTTTGACCCCCACCCCCGCACCCCCCGTCTCCCAAAGAGTTCCGCCGCTACTGATGAACCTTGAGCGAGTAGTCTCTGCATCGGGGAAAAAAGAAGAAAAACAGCCTCGCATAACACCATTCACGCACAATTAATAATACTGGTAAAAGCAAGCGATCTACAGACAATAACAAGCTTTCTGAACGCAGGAAATAAGCTAGCCCTAACGAACAAAGAAACAAACTTACTTCGGTTTCCGTACCATGATCTTCGCTGTTGAGCCGATTTGACGAAGTTCCACTTCTCACAGTCGCTTCCGTCTTTTTCGGACACGTTTGAAACTAAGGCAAACTCCACGCATCACGACTAATCGGGAAATTTAACCGTTATCCGGTCGCGAACGCAGGCATTCAAACGCACACGGCCGATACGGCCGGCAAACCGTGCGAAACATAGGCTGTTGATTCGATGAGATTGTTTTCGTATCTTCAAAACGTTTAAAATAAAAGGATAAGCAAACCGCATTACAAACCTCATATAAGACACAGCAATAATAAATTATTGCAGACGTCGTTATTGCCATAATATTATGAATAAGTCCTGTATATGTAGAAAATATTAAATACGAAAGTAAGTACAACGGTTCGAAACGACTTCAGTAGACATGGATCTTTCCAGAAAACACCCTTGGATAACCGGGCAACTTTAGCCGAGCTTGCTAACGCGCTATCTTGCAGAGCGTGCGGACGTTCGTTCGAATCCCGGAAAACACTCTTTTCTTATGTTTTTTTTTGTATTGGTTTTCATTATTTTAAATCTTTTTTTTACCTTTTGTATTAGTTTTTATTACTTTAAATATTTTTTTTCTCGCCTTTTTGCATTAGTTTTTATTATTTAAAATATTGTTTCTCACCTTCTTGTATTAGTTTTTATATTTTTTAATATTTTTTTTTCTCACCTTTCTGTATTAGATTTTATTATTTTAAATATTTTCTATATTTTTGCAGTCGTCGGCACCGTTCTTTAGGGTAATAATCACGGACAAGGTGAAAACAAAAAGTGCGAGCCTAAGTTTGAATTGTTGCAAAGCACAAACCGTGGCCCTCTTGTTTTGCCGGGATAATTCATAACCGTAGGCAAACAGTACAAGCCCTTTCAAAGAAGAAAGAAATGTAATAATAATGAGCATATTGCGAGCAAAATGGGAAAATGTGTAAGTGGTAAAACTGCCACAGTAATGCAGCTGAAGTTTGTCTGAAAGCGGCCATCTTCACCCGCTGTCGAATCAAAAATACCATCATTTTAAGGCGGTAATTTAGCTGAGCTCATAGCGCGCTACGTATTAATTAAGCACATCTCTTAATATTCTGACTTCCGGAAAGTAGTATTTAATTTGTTCTCGTAGATCAGTGCTATCCCCCGCGTGCCGCCAGGTTTTATTTATACAGGTTGCGCTCCGCAGTTTTACTTTTTTTATTAGGCCTAGACACGTTTTTATTCCTGAGGTTCAAGTGCAGCACGGATAATTAAACTATCTTTCAGAAACGGCATCGTTCGACGTTGTAACAATTATTTTTCGTAGCGTCAAGGGGTCACATTCACAAACCCGGCAGTGTGAACATCCACAATGCAGTGGTGTTTCTCGCTTTTTTGCGTTAAAGAAATAAGTTTTTATATTCGCGATCCTCTGGAGCGGTATGTCGTATAACATAATTTATCAAAGCAACAGATATCGTTTGGCTATGGAAACGTTCGAAATATTTCTGTTAGATAATCGTAACTACCACAGAAAGCAGTTGATTCCTGTCTGAAATAGCATATTTTCGCACTCTCGTAGCGTCATAAGCAATAAACACATCTCTTACTTTTGTAGTCTCTGGAAAATAATGTTTATTATTGTTTTTGTAACTCAAAGCGCGTGCTCAATCATGCCACTTTTTTTTTTTTTTTTTTTCATTTTTAGGCTCCGTTATACCGTTTTTAGTTTTTATCAGGGCCAAACGCCTGCGTATACCACCGGACCCTAAGTATAGTACATCAAATTAAACTAGCTTCCTGAAAAAAGTGATGTTCAGCGTTGTAAAATTTATTTTTCGTGGCGTAGGCGGTCACATTCTCAAATCCTCTGCAGCTAATTTTCTTCACCGTATTGTTTTTTCTTGCGTTTTCGCGATAAAACACGTCAGCCTTGCCATGCTGGGATAAAATACCCTAGCCTCGGCAGTCATTTAGGAAGGATTGATCAACGCAAACATTTCCACCCGCTATCCATGAATTGCCACAGTTTGTCAGAATCTCAATGACTTGACTTCATAGTGAAAAGGACGAAAAAAAAAACAAAAAACGATGCCGGTCAGTAAACGGATCTTCCATGACGGGGCTCGCCAGCTTGAACACCAAAGCGCCGATGCCGGCCAGTCACTGAACTTCCATGTAAATACTGGCCATCAAAGGATATATTAACTTTCACTTCACAAAATAATTTTTAATTTTTGTGATTGTTTTCTGTTCAGATAAACTCTTGATCACGGTTAATATGAAACATACACTTAACGCCAATGTCAAACCGGTCACATTGTTTTTTTCTTTCTGTGTTGTCTCAAAATCGTTACTAGCGACGTTTCAGACTAAATGAATACTATGTTTTCTTTTCCGCCAGCTCTGCATGACAGTCAATTTACCTCGTTTCTTCATATTGGCTACTGCATGTCAGGAACATTGGTGGTTTTGATAGAACCGAATTGGATGGACATCTGAGAATTCTAACTTATTAGTTATTACACTGAAGGCGACACGTACTGATACATGTAGCGATGTAGGAGCGTCATAAATTTAGAGATAGACTTTTTTTATTATAAGCACGACTAATGATTCCAACCAAGTATCCTTAATCCTAAAGTTAGATTGAACGGAAATCGTATTACCAGATGCACCACTCGCTGAAAGTAACTCTGTCAAATTGCCACAATATTTCAAGATCCGTCCTCCAAGTCATACATGAGAAATTGTTTTTATTTTTTATTTTTCGGCTAATATTGGTTAAAACCAGTTACCGGTAAATACTTTACGGTTACGCTTACGGCTACGTGTTTTTTTTTTTTAATTTCAAATAACAATTTTGTTTCTGTTACGGTTACTGAAAATTTTCGTTCCTAAATGGTTTTCGGTTTCGGTTACGGTTTAAATCCCTGCTTTGCGTACCTAAATTGATAAAAGCCCATAAAATTGCCTGCATGTGCACCATAATAGAATGTTCAGCATGCAGGCATAAACAAGGAGACCGCAGAAAAGCTGTCAAAGATACTGAAATGACACTTCCCGATTGTGTGTACATCTAGCTGTGGCATCGAATTAGTTCTTGTTTTTGTTTGTTTTTATGTAGAGAAAATTATATAAAAAAGGTTATTTGACAGTTATCAAGCAATTACTTAAAAAATAATAAATAACAAAACGTAGTTCAAGCATAATAATGAACAAGTATTGCAGAATACATAAAAATGCTAGATGGAATCAGATGGCAATGACTGGCACAAAAATCGCCGTGATGTCTCCTTTTTGGCACCGCATATCAGCCGGCTGTCTTCTGCGGTCTGAGCTTTGATCGACGCAGCAGCCCGTACGTACGGTATCGGGATGGATTGTTTGCAACTTGATATTTCAACCATACGCTTGAAAGTCTTCGGCATCAGGCGGCTGATCCGATTTTCTCTGGAACAAGATATGGCAAAGTATGGTTTGTGCAAAGCGGATATTTTCGGGCTAGACTTTTGTCCAATTTGTTTTTTAACCGAATTTGACAAAAAATGGTTTGTTCGAACCGCATATTGTGTGTCTGGAATTCCTTCAATTGTAATTTGAACCGGACTCCAAAAATCACGGTCTGATCGAACCATTTAGGAAAATCACGGTTTGTGTGAACCGGAATTTGACTGTCTGGAATTCCTTCAATTTAACTTTGAAGCGGATTGGGAAAATCACGGTTTGTGCGAACTGGAATCTGTCTGTCCGGAATTCCTCCAATTTGACTTTGAACCGGATTAGGAAATTCACGGTTAGAGCGAACCGGAATTTGCGTGTCCGGAATTCCTCCACTTTGACTTTGAACCGGATTAGGAAAATCACGGTATGAGCGAACCGGAATTCGCCTCTCCGGAATTCCTCCAATTTGACTTTGAACCGGATATGAAAATTCATGGTTTGTGCGAACCGGAAGCCACCTCTCCGGTGTGACTCCGGTTTGATCTTAGTCCGGATTTCACTTTCCGGACTGATTTCAAACCGTTATTTTTGCTAGGGATATCTTTTCCCTGTGGAGCATGTGATCAGCGTCACGTGATATTTGAATCGCTGCGCGGTAATGTCTTACCAAAATATTCTTCCTCCGAGCTGGCTTCGAACTCAGAGAGTCGGGATTGAAGCACGAGTTCTGCATGCTAAGTGAAGATCGCATTTCATATTCTTGATTTCGCGCGTGCACAGTTTGAATCCGGACTTTAGGCGCATGAGTTGACACCTCGGTTCACAGATGGCGCGCGTCTTTTTTGCTAAGCGTCTTTGTTGTTAGGGCATGAGCGACATCTTGCGGCGTGGGTGTGACCTTGGGGCTTCTGTTGCTGGTAAGGTAAGTTGCGCGTGTTCCTAAGGTGTGCTCATCCCTATTTTTGCGTGCACGCAATGCATGAGTTGTCGATTACGTTTGTAGATGGCGCGCACCTTAATCCCTTAGCTGGCGTGAACTTTTAGCACTATCGCGCGACATCTCTCGATAATGTCAGCGTCAGCTTCGTAGATGTCGACAACTCTCGCGCTCACGTCATCTCTAGGTAATTTCAGCTGTCTGCTGAACGGAGCATTGTGGAAAATGGACCGGAGCGTGGTCGCATCCATACGCGCTAAAGACGAGACAGATATGGTGTTTGATTTTTTTTTATTCGCTCTAAAAATACGCACATATACAAATACAGATACGGCGTTGAATATTTTTTTTCACTCTACGCAACAAAGAAACCACTGCAAACAGTTTACACAAAAATGTACAACACAAGCAGTGAGGCAAAAAAAAAAGTTGTGGAATACCAGAGCAACGTGCGCGATACATTTCAGAAATATTAACAAGGTCAGGGCGTGAGATAAAAATACAGATTGGATCGCTTCCGTACACTAGCGGATTATACAAAAATGTACACAAGAAGTTTCAAGACACACCGGTGAGCACACGAGCAATTGCGCTACAGTCCAAAACATTTACAAGTTCAGGACTTGGATAAGGAGACAGATCGCTCGCTTCCGAAAACGCTCTTATGGCCAAAAGGAAACGTCGTAATCCCGTCGCTGCAAATGTATCGCTTGTTGTCAAACGGACTCAGAGCAATCTTTTCGACCGAGATGCTTTTGTTCTCGTTAAGTTTTCGAGCAATCAAGTGGTGCGTCACTCTGTGCATAGTTTTCGTCTCTAGAGCGTGCTTTTACAGCTCGTAGGTCAACTTGCGGGACGCACATTTCTTTACTCCCTTGGCTCTTACTCAACACATGTTGCTGCTTGTGTTGAAGCTGTATAGCTTTGGTTTTAAGCAACAAAAAGCCAGTAAGTGGGTAGTCGGATATTTATTTTGTAACACACCGAGCCTCATTTTGTTTTCGGCTGAGAAGAGCTTGTGACTCTCTGGATATCCAGATGTATCCAAGCATGCGTCTCGGAGTTGGGGCAGTTTGTCGTATACATCTGATCCGTGAAGGTGTAGGAAGAAGGAATTCGTGTCGCAGTAAAGAGCCCTCGCTGAGGGGATCGCATGACGAAGTTGATTATAAAAGAAATCGGACATCACTATTTTGATATCTCAAGAATTGAGAACCTTGCTTAGAGTGGTTGCTTGAGTTTGATCACTCTCGCAGCAAACTGGAAAATTACGACCTGCGAGCTAAGTGCTCCAAACTGCGTCAGGTTTGGCTTCTGAAGCATTTTCAGTATGTCGTCCTCTTTAACGCAGAGTTTAATGTGTCCATGTTTACGTGCATTCTTGATTGTTTTGCCATATATACTGTTCATGAACAGTTTGGAAAGATTCTTCTGGAAGGAGTTGGTTGCTTGCTTTCTCAGCTGGTGGTTAAAATCAATACACTCCGTCAAGAACGCTCGCTGTGAGAATTTGAGGACTCGGTGAATTTTGGTGACCTGTAGTCCTAACTGGGTCTACAGTTTTAAAATCCGGTAGTGCAAAACGTATTTCGTTTTGTCGTGAAGTGTGAGCAACAGCTTCTTAGTGGATTCCTCTTTGGGCATTTCAAACTTGTCAATCAGACGTTTTTGATAGTCGGATAACCACTCGTAAGGAAAGCTTTGTTTCACTGGGGCCAAGGGAAAGTCAGAGTGAGTATCGTGCAAGTCATGAGGATATCTGAGGTCTACCTCCAGAATGTTGCCCGTCGGAGCGTCATCTGGAACGTCATCAATGTTCAGGCAGGCAATCTCGTCTTTCGTCATCCACTCAAAGTCCGAGCTGGCAGGGCTTCTCTCATTGTCGCTTCATACAAACCGTTAACGTCCAAGTCCAAAATCTGAGACGGTTCGTGCTTCGGTTTAGACGTATCCGTTCCCGGAACATTTGCGACAGCATGGCGGGTCGTGCATTGGGTAATCCCTCCGCGAATACCCTGTTCTATGATGAGATATGTGTCAGGATCGTCAATTAGCTGCACTCTTACTTTCGACTGCTTCAACGCACACGACAAGCTTAGGGACGGTAACGATACGAAATGTAGAGCCTCAATTTCGTACGTCTCCAGCGTCCATCGTCTAAAGTTTTGAAAAACATCGGCAAGTAGGAGGTAGTAAGTCATTAGGTAAAGGTCGCTGTATTCTCCAAGGTTCTTCAAACCAAAGGTACCGGAAACGACCTGTGCATGTTCGTAGTCTCCTTCATACACCCCGCTCCCAGTCAATTGTTAAAAAAGGCCTCTTGTGTCGGGAGGCTCTGCCCCTCGTAACTCTCACAGCTTGTAATAAAATTATAACAAAACACTCCTTGGCGGTGAAGGAGGTCGACGTGCTCGGGAAAAGACTGACGAAGGCAACAAAATGCTCTGTTCCCTTAGAGTGGAGATTTTGTACGAGCGTCTCCAGGATTGCATTAAGAAATGCGAGGCTGTCAATAAAGCGAAGGTGCCTATCTCTAACAATTTGAAATTCTGGCACGAGCTTCCGAGTACGTTAATATCCTTGGACTCGAACAAATTAAGCTTGCCTAAACAGAAGCTGAGGTCGTAGGAATGGTTATGCGCTATGAGTGGAACGGTATGTTTGTTGATTCGATGATTTAGGTAACACTAGGAGCAAAGCGTCCGCCTATACTTTCCCGTCATGTGGTCGTGATCGCGAGTCTTCATTTTTTTTGCTAAAGCTTTCGTTGCAAATGCCACAGCGGGAAGAGTCCGCGTGGGAAGCCTCGTTTTCTTGAGTCATTTCAAGAGGCACTTCACTCGACCTAATCAACTGGGGTATTTCCTTCGCTAGAAAGTTGAGAATCAAAATGAATTTTACTACACAATCGGGTCCACGATAGAGGCATTCTTCAACAGTGGACGAATCCTTCGAGTGGATGACGAGAAGACAAAAAGAGCTGGGGACGTGATTGTCGTAAACATTGCCCGTCGACTGAGTCGGTTCCAGAATTGCTTCAAAGTCGTAAACACAATAAAAGGGGAACTCTTCCATGACATGCGTGCTCCGAAAGTACAGTTCGTCACCGTTGTTTGGGAAGGCGGTTTTACCCGACTTCTTGTCCCTGCACATTGAGAGATGGTCAGACAGGGTTTCTCGCCTCTGAAAACCGGTCAGACACCTCTTAAAACGAAAGCGTAGACTTTTGGTATTCAAAAAAAGTCTCGCAAAGTTTGTAACGGCCACAAAATGGTTCTCAACAAGAAGATCGACATGCTGCTCCAACTCGTCATCAACTACCTTCAATGGGTAAACAAAGTTTTTCTCGCTTTCATAACCGAACGCGTTCACTGAGGCACAATTGCTTCTCTCAAAGACCCCCACGTCTTGGGGGAAGGTTGCAGGGAAGGTTTTCGGAAACACATATTTTCACATATTTAGGGGTTAAAAGCGCTAAAAACGACGGACGAGTACAAGAGACACACACCACAGAGCGCTTGTGGTGTGTGCCTCTTCTACTCGTCCGTCGCTTTTAGCGCTTTTAACCCCTAAACATGTTCAACCAACTAGCCCAAATCCAAACCCATTTGCACATATGTTCACGATACGAGGATGCTCCTCCTCTGTAAAACCCGTTTACAGGACGAAAAACGGCGAGCGCCGCAAACGCAAAGCACATGTCCCGTTCAGGTTCGTGAAGTCGCTCAGTGACACTGACGAGGCATTGCTTTGAGGCAAGTTCCTTCGGCAGAGAGAAATGTCCGCAACCAACGGTCGGGGGAAGGAATCGGCCCAAACTAAATGTACAAACCTTGATCCCGACAAGAAAGAATCCCGAGCCTTGTTCCTGATAATGCTCCAACCGGAAAGCTATTTCAGTGCAAACTCGCTGAATCGAACTACTGATATTATCGTCCACAAATGCTGTTTGGACCTGACTATGAAAAAAGAGCACAGTTACATCAATGTCGTCCTCAGGAAGGAGACGCCCAAGCTCGACAGTGAGTGTTTCAAGAAACGCAGACGCAGACCAAAATGTCTGAGCAGGTTTGACATGTGCTTTGCACGATGCCTGAAAAAAGTGGCCACGTCGTACGCCTCTGTGTCTCTTTCGTGTAAGTGTAACTCGTACTGAGCCGCATAATTGCGAAAAGCGCACACTCTTTCATAAAAGGGAATGCATGGCGAGGGAGTCACATTGTGAACCAAGGCTAAGTAAACTTGTAGCGAGTCTGCACTGGAATACTGATGTCGGTCGTCGGGAGAGCATAGGTGACAAGAGATTATGATGGGGATGAGATGGCCAGACAATATTCGTAGATATCCGACGATTGGGTGCCGAGGGGGCTAGATGATCCGGGTCGTCTAGGTATCGGTGACCTTTTCAGACATACAGAAACAAACAAAAAATCCAATTAGCGATGAGAACGCTAGGCTTTTAGACTGCTCACCTTGCTGTGCAAGAAGGGTGTGGTGGCGGACCGAGGTGATTTTTCTCCCTCTCGATGACCAAATGCTGAAACAAAATGTCTATTAGCAATGATAACGCGAGGCTTTTAGACTGTTCACCTTGTAGCGCGAAGATCAGGAAAGAAAAAAAAATGATGCGTGAGTCGGGCAGTTCGAGTGCGAAGCATTTTTATAGAGTCACAAAGCTTGAGTACGCCCGGGGAGTCATATGCCTTGCAAGCGCAGTAAACGGTGAAGTCGCGATGTTTAACGCAGATTTTCCTCTAACCAATTATTGAGAGGATGCGCACGTCCGACGACGACACTGCCATTAAGCAACTAAAACGAGACAGTGGCTGGAAAGCAGCAAAAACCAGTCAAACCGCTTCAAGGTCACTCTCTCGAGATAGACCGCGCGCCTCTCGCAACATTTTTTTTTTATTTTTGCATCGTGTTTTGTTTTTGAGACGGGCGCAGACACGTTTCAACCTGTTTTGGGGGGTAGTTCTCAAATTAGCTGCAGTCTTACTTTCGACTGCTTCAACACACACGACAGGCTTAGCTAGCCCGCGGGTTTCAAAGGTGTTGGGAGCTACCTGCGGGTTTCAAAGGAATTGGAAAATGTCCAGAGAACTACCTCCAACAACGGGTTGAAACGTGTCTGCGCGCGTCTTAAAAACAAAACACAATAACAAAAAAAAACAAAAAATAAAAAACAACAACTTCCGGCTCACTCGTGTATCTTACTTACTTCCGGATCAATCGTGTACATATAACACTACTGTCCTTCATTCGTATCAACGTCATCTATGAAGGCAATACAAGGTGTTTCAGCGCCTTTGGGAGGCGAGAGAGTTGAACGAAGGGGCTGTAGTTTGGAAAACTTTGAGTATTCGACAACATCTGTGGACTTAAAGTAATAGGAGGACTTAACGCACAGCATAGTGAACATGGACACACCGTACGAGTTCTTCAACTTCAACTGCACAAGTTTCCTCACTGAGTTGATCCAAGAACAATAAAATCTCTAGTGGCCAAAAATCACTGGACAGTCCTTTGGGTTTGTCAGAGGAAGAGTGGGACCAATTTATTGGCATACTTTTCCACATGTCGATCGCGCAACCGCCTGGATCTAGGTATTATTAGACAAAGGAGTTTAACATTCCGAACGTGTCTTCAGTAATGATTCTTAAGCGCATTGAGGAGATCAAAGGCAACCTCCACTTCAAGGACAACACAAGCATCCCAATCGAGAATTCGGATTCGGAGATTACTGTAGAGCGAGCTCCAGCGTTGTGATGACACCTGCGAGGGAGGTTCTAGATGGGATCTGCACACAAGCTATTCTACGACAATTATTTAACCCTTTGTAAGGCGCAACAACTTTTCCCTGAAATTTTGATACAAGTGAAACCTATGAAACAGGGAGAATTTAAGAATATTTCTTGGACAAAGCAAACTACGTAACGTGACCAGGGGCCCTAAAAAATGTGGGTCAAATATGTCCCATTGATTTTTGACTGCTTTGAAAATGTGGGATCAAAATGACCCACGACAATTTTCAGTTGAATGTGAAAATTATTTATTGGGGGAATATTGATTTCGCCTCATTTCCCGAACATCTGAGAGCTCATTACTTCACTTCCATTACTTCTGCTTGTGGAAGGGAGCAAAACACTCCATTCAGAGAGGCACGCGACATTTTTTCAAGCTCGTTGTTTGCGCGTGCTTCCTTCTTGCTTGAAGAACACAAGCGGCATCTTTTTCCTGATGAGCTTCGCTGTGGGTAATGGTCATTACCCAGGAACCGCACTTCTTTTGGGACTCCCGCCATCTTTTGACCACCCGGTTTCCCTCTCTGGTTGTTTCGGAATGCTCCGACGTCTTGCCGTTGTCTGAATATGTTTCCTTTGTTGAGTTCACGCCCCAGAACCAAACGAAACCACATGTCCTTAGTGTCCCGGAAAGCTGTTAACGGTAGGAATGCGTTCACTACAGCTGCATTCAACAAGAAATAAAATATCCGAAGCCACCACTTCTTTGAACGTCGGTCAGCCTGGCAGCTGGTGCGTCGCTGGTGAAGTCTTTCCACGCCGCCCATCGACGCGTTGTAGTCGGGAATGGCACTAGGGCAGCTCACGCCCACCACCGATCCATTAGCAAGCTTGCGTGACACTTCAATGGTGTCGTCAGGGTCATGAAAGTTTGACAGCGCATGCACAACCGTCAAATGCGCTTTGAATAATTTCGTTCGTTTGGCGCACCGCATAGGGGTTCATGCCCATCTGGCGCACTTCCGGCGAACGGTGCGACATTCTTCACAAAAGTGATCGACTTTTGCTTTCTTAAAACGGTTTGTATGTGCGAATGTGCCAATATGATTGCAGGAGAACTTTATGCGCATACGGGATGTTGAATATTACTGGAAAGCAAGCGGGTGGGAACTTCACTTTGTGCAGCGCTGCGGGGCAGTACAGATAAGAGATGAGAAGTGTGTACAAACGGAGCTTTTCAATGGCGACTCCGAGTTTTACCTCGCGTACTCAGGCGTATTAGAAAAAAACAGTAATTGCAAAAAGTTATATTTCTTCTTTGGACGCACGAAAAAAAAAACTTTTTGATCAACAACACTAATGTAAAGACGCGAGCTGAATGTATGCACACTTACTGGTGTGTACAGCTTTTTCATTCGTACACAAGCAAGATCCCCGAGCTTCGCAGCGTCGAGATTCCCAGCACTGGCTGGTCGACATACCTCGAAACGCTAACAGAAGGCTCGAGTACACAAATACAACAAGCATGCTTTAAGACAAGCTATACGTTTCGGGCTTGTGCAAAACCTTCAAGGTCTGGCCATTTATGTCAGTGTAGAGACCACAAATGACGCTCTCGGGACCAGAAAACAAGAGATCACCGCTGTTTATAATCCACGCTCTGTGTATAACCTCTTGTCGACGTGTCCATCGAAACCAAGACCATGCCACGCTTCTCTCTGACCAACTAGTTCCCAGAGTGCAATGCGCGCCGTGTTTCATGCAGGGATTTATGGAAGTAGTCTATTGGCGCCTCACAGGCTCAGGTTGTGCCGCGCCCTACCTCGTATATCATGTTACTGCCAAGGTTGTAGGCTGATCTGTTTGCAAATTCGCTCCGGTTGCTTCATTTACGTCGCGTAGACGGAGACGCTATACGCCGGCTGTTGAAGCAGGCACAGTGAAGCATGTTACAGGGTGGCGCACCTCGATCGCTCCGGCCCATGGGCATTTTCGGGTCGGTTCTATGAAAATATATTACGAATTTTCTCTTCAAGACTACCGTTCACCTCTTTGCTGTGAATTTATCTTTTCCTGACCACTCCGTAGCATTTATACACTTTTTTCATAATAATAGAATTGTGAAGAACGGGTATGGGCACGTCACATTTATGGCAACCGCGCTAGCGTGAAGTTGGCCATGTTTCTCCCTTTATAACTTAAAAGCCGCACGAATATTGCATCATGTTTTTGCAGACTCTGTTAGTACATATTATAAATGTTAATTTCATGGAGTTTAAAGAATATTAATGATGGCCTTTTTTAGAGCGCAGCTCTTAGGGGCCCGTTTCCGGCTTGAGCGGCGTCGGCGTCGCCGTCGGCGTCGCCGTCGCCGTTGGCGTCGCCGTCGCCGTCGGCGTCGGCGTCGGCGTAACCGCGCGGTGCATCATGGGAAATGTCCCATAATGCACCGCGCGAGCCCCGCCTGGGGTCACGTGACTTCGTGGGGGGGCACGTGACCCCCTCCGAGGTCACGTGACCCCCGCCGATGTCGCGTGACCCCCCGATGACGTCATCGACACTGATGACGTCACCGGCATTTGCATCGTCATCGTCATCATCACTGATGACGTCATCAGTGATGATGACGATGACGATGTGGATGCCGGTGACGTCATCAGTGATGATGACGATGACGATGTGGATGCCGGTGACGTCATCAGTGATGATGACGTCATCAGTGACGATGACGATGTGGATGCCGGTGACGTCATCAGTGATGATGACGATGACGATGTGGATGCCGGTGACGTCATCAGTGATGATGACGATGACGATGCGGATGCCGGTGACGTCATCAGTGATGATGACGATGACGATGTGGATGCCGGTGACGTCATCAGTGATGATGACGACGACGATGTGGATGCCGGTGACGTCATCAGTGATGATGACGATGACGATGTGGATGCCGGTGACGTTACCGACATCCGCATCGTCATCGTCATCATCACTGATGACGTCACCGGCATCCACATTGTCATCGTCATCATCACTGATGACGTCACCGGCATCCACATCGTCATCGTCATCATCACTGACGACGTCACCGGCATCCGCATCGTCATCGTCATCATCACTGATGACGTCATCAGTGACGTCACTGATGTCGTCACCGGCATCCGCATTGTCATCGTCATCATCACTGATGACGTCGTCAGCGACGTCACTGATGACGTCACCGACATTCGAATCGTCATCGTCATCATCACTGGTGAAGTCATCAGTGACGTCACTAATGACGTCATCGGTACCCGCATCGTCATCGTCACTGATGACATCATCAGTGACGTCAGTGATGACATCATCGGCATTGGGGGTCACGTGACCCCCAAGGTCACGTGACCCCCCCCCCTGGTTAGTCTAACCCCCCCCCCCCAGCGCCCTTCCCTCCTCCTCCTCAAGAGCTGCGCTCTAATTCGGCGTCACAGGGAGTTGTAAGCGGCTTTCACTTTTTAGAGCGCAGCTCTTAGGGGCCCGTTTCCGGCTTGAGCGGCGTCGCCGTCGCCGTCGCCGTCGGCGTCGCCGTCGGCGTAACCGCGCGGTGCATCATGGGAAATGTCCCATAATGCACCGCGCGAGCCCCCCCACCGGGGTCACGTGACCTCGTGGGGGGTCACGTGACCCCCCCGAGGTCACGTGACTTCCCTGAGGTCACGTGACCCCCTCCTCAAGGTCACGTGACCCCCTCCTCGAGGTCACGTGACCCCCCGAGGTCACGTGACCCCCGCCGATGTCGCGTGACCCCCCGATGACGTCATCGTCACTGATGACGTCACCGGCATCCACATCGTCATCGTCATCATCACTGATGACGTCACCAGCATCCACATCGTCATCGTCATCATCACTGATGACGTCACCGGCATCCACATCGTCATCGTCATCATCACTGATGACGTCACCGGCATCCGCATCGTCATCGTCATCATCACTGATGACGTCACCGGCATCCCCATCGTCATCGTCATCATCACTGATGTCACCGGCATCCACATCGTCATCGTCATCATCACTGATGACGTCACCGGCATCCACATTGTCATCGTCATCATCACTGATGACGTCACCGGCATCCACATCGTCATCGTCATCATCACTGACGACGTCACCGGCATCCGCATCGTCATCGTCATCATCACTGATGACGTCATCAGTGACGTCACTGATGTCGTCACCGGCATCCGCATCGTCATCGTCATCATCACTGATGACGTCATCAGCGACGTCACTGATGACGTCACCGACATTCGCATCGTCATCGTCATCATCACTGGTGAAGCCATCAGTGACGTCACTAATGACGTCATCGGTACCCGCATCGTCATCGTCACGGATGACGTCATCAGTGACGTCAGTGATGACATCATCGGCATTGGGGGTCACGTGACCCCCAAGGTCACGTGACCCCCCCCCCTGGTTAGTTTACCCCCCCCCCCCCGTGCCCTTCCCTCCTCCTCCTCAAGAGCTGCGCTCTAATTCGGCGTTACAGGGAGTTGTAAGCGGCTTTCATTTTTTTAAAATGATTTTCAAAATAAGGCATTTTTAGTTCTGTGTGAGCAATTCTCGTAAATTGCTCCCGCTAACCAGGATAACAATATTTCATGCAAAGATGAACTATATACAGGGCAATACACTGGCAAAGATTGAAGAGCTTAGCTTTTATAGATACGGAAGAAAAAAAATCTTTAACCCAGAGCGTTATCTCGCAATGTGCCGTGTTTGCGATTCGTTTTTTCGAAACAAACACCCCAATATTCGGTGATTAATACTTTTTGTCAATCCTTCCTATGCCTAATTTGTCAGTGAATATTTCTAGACCCGTAGCCAGAACAGTTCTTTGGGGGAAGCCGCCCGAAATGTCAACATCGCGCGATACGCAAAACGGAACGTGACTGAGAGGGCGCTTACAAATTGTTTTCTCAAAGGCAAAACATTTTTTGCCGAAAACAAGGATTGGTTTTATTTTTCTGGGCCTAGAGCCAGCAATATATATATTTTTTCACCGAAATTAAAAATGGTCAACGGACGTGGTTCTTCGATCTAATCTGAAACACCCTGCAGTAGAACATTCTAACTCTTCTCCTGTGAGCCCGTCTTACATTCTTCAATATCTGACCACCGACACGCGAATTCATCTGCAGCAAGCGTAGAAAATAACTTAGCCCGAAACAAAGAACGAGACAAACCACGTGTAACAAGCTCGGAAAGAAGCAAGAACGAACCCTTCTCGAGGCTCCGAACAATGCTCCGAGGCGCACCAAGAACAGCTGAGACGGATCGCCATCTCTCGGCGGATGCGCGAAATAGAATGTAGCGAAGGCGCGCGCTGTGGCCTTCGCGGGTGGAGTGGTCGGAAGTAATAAAGTTGGTCGTGGTGGGCAGCAGTGTTGCGAAGTTGCCACTCTGGAGTTGAAATGATTCCCGGAATCATTCCGCATTTTCGCGACCCCGGAATGGAATGGGAATGGGATGGCAGTAACGTTCAGGGAATGGCAGTAACGTTCAGCAGTAACGTTCTCGGCCCCGGCGGCACCGCGCCGGGGTCGAGATGCGCTCTTTGTATCATCTATGCGGATGATACAAGTACAGTTTTTTCAGACATATGCGAAGCGGGCCTGAGGGATAAAGCTAATGCGTTTCTTTTAAAGTTAAAAACTTGGGCAGAAATAAACTGTTTGCATATTAATGTTTCCAAAACAAAAGCCGTGATGTTCCGCCCTCGAGGTCCGATTAATGAACTTTACGATCCTCTTAATTTTGGTTCTTTAAATATTGAATTTTTAAGCAGTATTAAAACGCTTGGAATTGTTTTTTTCGGAAAACATGCTTTGGTCTAATCATGTTAAATATCTCTGCGCTAAACTGGGAAAAATCGTGAGAATTATTAATAAACACAGACATATTTTTCCAACAACTGTAAAGAGGGTTCTATATAATTCATTATTTGTCTCTCATCTGTGTTATTGTAATCTAGTCTGGGGAAACACATTTTTCTCGAATTTAAACACACTACATTTACTGCAGAAAAAGTGATTAGAAAAATTGCAAATGTCCCCTACATACATCCAACACAGTCATTGTTTAAATCATACAAAACTCAAATATACAACAGGTCTGTGATTATCGATTAACCATGGCGTATAAGTATGCGGCATTTGGGCGCTCAGATATTGTTCTTAAACTTTCTGATTTAAAAGAAAAATCAGGCTTTTATTCATATAGACATCACCAGCCTTGGCAGATTCCGAAGTGTAGGACCAGTTATGGTAAACATAGAATAAGTTACACTTTGCCCGTTTTATTGAGTAGCTACTTTGATAGAGATATTGATGTTGTACATATGTCCGAAAGCACTATCCTTGAACTGTTAATCTGGCCTTGCATGTTGTCCATTGTATGTCATACTCACACACTTTGTAAATAGATCTCCCTGTGCTCTGTCGTAGCTGCTGAATGGGGGGACCGGTGCTTAGTCAAGCTGCATTTCTGCAGCTTTTTTCTCCGGCCTCCCATTCACCATATGTATCTGTGGGGAAAAATAAACTCACATCGTATCGTATCGTGAGACTGATTAATGCGTCAGCCAGGCACGATAATCGATACAATTAGTAAATGCCCTGAACATAACTGGACGGAAAGCAACATTGAAATAAAATACGATGCACAGCATGATCCTCTTTTTAACAGAGCTCACAGCGCTGCGACTTGTATTTGGTGGAATGCTGGCACATGCGAAGACTATCCTTCGCTTAAGGTCAGCCAGATTAATGGGTTCTGTGGAGTAAACCTGTCTTTAACGTACCCTCAGAGAAGGAAGTCCAGTGGTGGTAAGTCGGGGGATCTCGGAGGCCAGAGCATAGGTCCCGAGCGTCCAATCCACCGACCTCGAAAGCTCTCGTCAAGCCACGTTCTAACGCGAGCCAAAAAGTGTGGAGGTGCGCCGTCATGATGAAACCATGTTTGCTGAAGGACGGCGAGCGGCAGGTCGCAGGCAAAGTTGTCCAAGGCTGCGTCTAAGATATTTGTCTGCAGTCGTTTATGTTGAGGTTTCCATCAAAGAAATTTGGGTTCGATCAGTCTGTTACCCAAAATGCCACACCACACGTTGACGAACCACTTGACCTGGTGATTATGCTGCCTTAACCAATGGGGGTTCTCGTCCGACCAGTAATGGGCAATGTGCAAGTTGGTGTTACCGTCCCGGCAGAACTTCGCCTCATCGGTCCAGATTACCTTGTGAAGGAAGTCCTCGTCCTCTTCTGTCTGGATTAAGGCCCAGTTGCAGAAGTCCAGCCGCTTGTGACAGTCGAAATCCGCGAGGTCTTGATGAAGGGACACATGGTAGGGATAGAAGTTGTGCTCCTTCAGCAACTTCCATACAAAGCTTACGCTTTTTCCCGAGCCTCGAGCAATTTGTCGGGTGCTATATATATATATATACATATTGTCGGGTGCTATATATAACGCAAAGCGGAAAAACACAGATTCTGCATGGGATGCCTATAATGTTTGTCTGAAAACATATAAAAGTGCTCTTCGTTCATAAAAAAAAAGTTTTTCTTTGAAGACCTTCTATCGATGTTACGAGATAACCCCAAAAAGTTCTGGAAAATCATATCCCCCCAAAACAATGATCGGTCTGTCCACCTGATGGATGAAAATGGAAGTCCTGTCTCTGAAGCTGATGTTTCGAGTACACTGAATGAGTATTTTTCGTCTGTTTTTACTGTTGAAACAGAAAACAACTTTCCCCTTTTAAGTAATTTGGATTTAGAGCCTATTGCTGTATCGCCGTATTTCTGGATTTTGCAAAAGCATTTGATAGTTTCCCTCACAATCGCCTCATCGCCAAACTCTCATGCCTTAATATTGACCCACTGGTTCTGTCTTGGATTCGAGAATTCCTTTCTTCACGCTCGCAATTTACATCCGTTAACAATCATGAGTCTAACACGAAACCACTGACATCAGGAGTTCCCCAGGGATCAGTGCTTGGACCTTTACTTTTCTTAATTTTTATTAATGATCTCCCTGTATCTGTCGTTTCCACCATTCGGCTTTTTGCCGACGACTGTGTACTTTACCATACAATTGTTAATAAGAATGACCACTATGTGCTACAAAGCGATTTAAACAAAGCTAGCACATGGTGTAGTAACTGGCTTATGCCATTGAATAAATCAAAATGTAAATTAATTCGCTTCACTCGTAAGAAATCATGATCAATATTTTCATACTCAATAGATCCGATTAAGGCTGTAGATTCCTATACATACCTCGGTGAACAATGACAGCTAACCTTACCTGGTCTGACCACATTGAAAACATTACAGCTAAAGCATCCGGACTCTGGGTTACATTAGACGCAACCTGAAAGCCTCTCCATCTCATATAAAGGAAATGGCATATAACACATACATAAGGTCACAACTAGAATATGCGGCATCGGTTTGAAACCCTCGTCAGATCTACCTCATTAACAATCTGGAATCAGTTCAGAACCGGGCAGCAAGATTTATCTTCTCGGACTATGACCGCACCACCAGCGTATCTGCTCTAAAAACTCAACTGAACCTCCCACCATTACAAGTCCGCCGTAAAATTGCACGCCTTCATCCCTTCACAAAATTTACTATTATCATCTTACGCTTCGCGACGCCCTACTGCGTTCTCCCCTCCGATCATCGACCCGACAAGCAAATTCTAGGACAATCGCCCGCATATCTGGTAGCACGAACGCATTCATCCACTCTTTCTTTCCCCAGACAATTGTCGACTGGAACAACCTGCCTGATGCCATCGTAACAATTGAAAACTCTCACGCAGTCAAAACGGAATTATCGAGATTATTTCATTAAACAGCAAGGTTTAATCTTGAAATGTGTTTATTGTACCTAATGTTTTTTTTTGTGTGTGGGCGTTTATGTGAACTCGTGTTAATGTTTGTATATTTATTTTACCTTGTTTGTGTAATTATCGTATAAACTTATCCATGCAGCGCCCCCCCCCCCCCCTTTATGCAATGCTCTCACGAGGGCCTTTAAGGGTATATGAATAAATATGTTTATGTAAATAAAAATAAATAAACATTCTCGTCTAACATTCTCGTCTAACCGAGTTCCGAAAGTTCTACGCACCGAACGTTCTACGCCGCATGATCCAGAAATCCACGAGGTTACATAAGAGACTCCGCATGGCGAGCGGAGTCAGTTTGGCCCCAGCTTTCGATTCTGCTGTCACGCCGACTTCGACGCTCGAGACCCTCTGCTTTATTCTGTTCTTTTTTCTTTATTTTTGGGCACAACTTCGCCCCACTAAACGTTTAGTTTTCCCAGTTATTATCGCCTCATCACTTGTCATTCGTGACGTTTGGGTGGAGGTGCGGGGTATTTGAATTCTATGCCCGTGGACCGTACCCCTCCGAAAACACGCCGGCTAAGTGACGTGCTCAGCCCCGGGAGGCTACCCTTCGCAGAAGACCAGACCAAGGCCCGGTCAAGTCGACGCAACCAAGGCCTAGCCCCGGAACTCGGACCCCTGCCGCAGAAACCAAAGAAGAAGACCGCGACGATAACGACTCTACCCGTTGTTGCCCTTCCTGTCGCTGCCCGTTCGCCCGCGTCATTCCACGGTGGGCCTTATGAAGACATCTAGGACTGGCTACACCAGTACGAGCGAGTGGCCCAGTACAACCGATGGACGGACGAACAGCGCCTGCAGAGTCTTTACTTTGCGCTCGAAGGGACGGCCAGGCACTGGTTCGAGAACCGCGAGACTTCCTTGATCTCGTGAAACGCCTGCAACGATGCACTGAGACGGACATGCGCCAACCAATATCAACGAGAGAAGGCCGAGGATCTTCTTCGAATGAGGACACACTGACCAAACGAGACAATCACCAGTTTCGTCGGGGATGTTTTGCGCCTGCCCAGGCAGCACAAAATTTTGGCCCGACACTGGCCAATGCCTGATTTTTGCTCGGCACCTGCCTGGCCAGCCCGGCCACTGGAAAGCAGCTGGCCAAAGGTCCCCAAAAGATCACTATTAAGTCCCCGGCCACAGAGTCTTAGTTTTTCCATTGGCAACCAATCACCAAATTATGTTCGGGAAGGGCTTGGCCACCAAGTCTTTGTTTCCTCCCTGGTCACCCGCCTCAAAAAGGTGACCAGCACTCATCCGGCCAATGTTCACCGGCATGAACTTGGTCAATGAAGACAAAAAAGTGCCCGGTAGAAGGCAGAGTACTGATCACTCTTTTCATCCCCGGCCACCAGTCCTAAAAATATCCCCAGCACCTGTCCGGTCAATGTTGACTGGCAGCAACCTGGTCAACGAAGACAAAAAAGTGTCCGGTAGAAGCCTGGGACTCACTACTCTTTTCATCCTCGGCCACCAGTCCTAAAAATATCCTCAGCACCTGTCCGGTCAATGTTGACTGGCAGCAACCTGGTCAACGAAGACAAAAAAGTGTCCGGTAGAAGCCTGGGACTCACTACTCTTTTCATCCCCGGCAACCAGTCCTAAAAACATCCTCAGCACCTGTTCGGTCAATGTTGACTGGCAGCAACCTGGTCAACGAAGACAAAAAAGTGTCCGGTAGAAGCCTGGGACTCACTACTCTTTTCATCCCCGGCCACCAGTCCTAAAAACATCCTCAGCATCTGTCTGATCAATGTTGACTGGCAGCAACCTGGTCAACGAAGACAAAAAAGTGTCCGGTAGAGGCCTGGGACTCACTACTCTTTTCATCCCCGGCCACCAGTCCTAAAAATGTCCTCAGCACCTTTCCGGCCAATGTTGACCGGCAGCAACTTGGTCAACGTAGACAAAAAAGTGTTCAGTAGAAGCCTGGCTACTGACCACACTTTTTATCCCCGGCCACAAGTCCTAAAAACAACCTCAGCACATGTCCGACCAGTGTTGACTGGCGGCAACTTATTCAATGATGAAAAAAAACTGTCTGGTAGAAGACTGGGTACTGACCGCTCCTTTTATCCCAGGCCACCAATCCGAAAGATGGTCACCCTATTTGGCTTGTTTCAAATTGGTCAACAAAAGAAAAAAAGTGTCCCATAGAACATGGGTATGCGGAGTGCTGCTTTTATTCAGGACCACCAATCCTCTCTGGCATTACATTGCCCATTACAATACAGTATACAAGCCACAGGCTTGGTAAGCAATGACTTCCGCTTGTTCTGCAAATATTAAGTCTGGTCACATGTAGGTGGCTACATGTTTGCCCAGGCCAGGTACGACTGGGAGAAGGGATTAACACTTGAGGAATCCAGGCCGTGGCACGTTCCATACTATAAAATTGGCTCAGAAAACTTCATTTGGATAAAAATTATATTTTATTATTTGAACACAAATTATATGTACAAAATGCGAAAACATTAAAAAATGACTGTGCCTTTAACGGAGCAGTGAATTCTGGACTTGTTGTACACAACAAAAATGAACCAGAATATGAAAAAAAAGCTTTCTCTGGTATTCTTTTGCCAATTACAAAATTCTTCATAACAACAGCTTTTCTTTAGCCACAGATTTCTGGCCAAGATAAAACCAGAAAACCTGAAAACAAACACACAATAAGCGCATGTATTTCATAACCAAAACCTGGCTGGCAGTATTGCTATATCAAATATAACAGAAAAGTTCTATCACTTAAAAACCAAATTATATAAGCTACAGTCACAAAATATTGGGTGAAATCACGGTCAGAAGTCGGGTCTCTCTCCACCTGAGGAAACCTCAAGGTGACTGGTAGCAGTAAGGATGTCGTCAAATAGCTACAAAAGAAGCACATTGGGCTAATGGCAGCGCGTGCAGAGCAAAAAAACAAACAAACAAACAAAAAAAAGCTCTCCTAACTAAGCCATGGTTAAAAATATTGGGTGAAAAAATGGAGGAAAACACATATCCGACTCTTCGAGACAACGAAAGAACTTTATCGAACGAATCACACTTCCCGCCGTGGTAGGCCGACGTTGTCACAATCACACGAGACCTCCACTCGTCGTCGAAAACACGCCGCTAGCTTTTTGAGGGGAACGAACGGCACAATCGTACTATACACAGTGCGACGGCTTCGTCCCAATCACGATATCTCTACACGTCGTCGAAAACGCACCGCTTCTTCTTCCACGGCACGATCGAGCACCAGTTGCACAATCCTGCGCACCTTCCTTCAACTACGTCCGACAGTCGTAGCGTAGTCTCGCTTTGCCCAGCTCGAACACTCACCGCGACGCCGCGCAGTTGACGATGCGATGCGGTTCTCACACACGCTCTCCCGTGCACGAAAAACACAAAACAATCACATGCCGATGCCTCGGTTAATTTGTGGCCGTCTAACTTCGTTGAATGTCTCACGTGTGCACAGATTTCCACTGACCCGTCACATAGGGTTACGTAACTTTGGCTACGGAGGCCACATAAAACGAGATGCGGTGCTTCTTCTTGGCTCCGTAAGGTCCAGAAACATAGACCGATCTATCTTAGGTCCGGTCCAAGGTCAATTGTCTGGTCTTCGACATACCTTTTCCGATTTTCCAAGAAGAAAAACTAAAAAAAAAAAAAAAATAAATAAAAAAGCGCGCTGCTCTAGCCTGTTCTCCGAGCAAACCACTGATCAGTGGAGCAAACATACAGATGAAGCAGGTGAACCGGAAGTGATCTCGTCCCAGCAAGTTCCGCCAGTTCCGCCATTACTTGTTTATGCATACCCACGACCTATGCCCACGACCCTGTACACCGACTGCGTAGGGTGAACACGAAAACTGGCGACTCTCTTGCATAAAAGAGAAGTGACGGGTGCTTTAATTAAAATATATTAATGTTCGTCCTAATCCCCGAAAATCTGACTAGATTCCCTGCGCGGTGATAGTTGTCCGCCAGGTGGCGCGAACGACCTCCCATTGCAAAAAGATAACTTATAATTTTATTATTCACCCATCCACTCGATCGTTTCGCGCTGATGCCGGTGCAATGGCCGGTGCAGCTGGCTGATGGTGGACTCATCAGGCCTAGTTCAACTTCAAGCGGTTCAAGGCGTTCAAGGTTCGACGATTTTAGAAGCTTTGTTATCGGTTTGTGCACATTTCAAGCCACCCAAGATAGGACGCGGCGGCGTCCAGAGACAAGAGGCCATGAATACGCTGATCAAGGAGTAAGTCCATTTTCTACTCGGTGTTTTGTTTTGCAAAGTGATTGGAACACAATGGGCATAGGGTTAGTAGTAACGGCTCAGTTGACAAGCTCTGCGTTAGCGGTGCTTCGGAAAGGCGGCCCCGTCCGTTCGTGCGAGCGTGATGACGCTGTCGTCGCAGCCCCCTTGGTTCGCAAGGTCGGGGAAGCTCGGGCCACTGGCTTGTCATTGCAAAATCAGGCGGTCGGCGGCATGTCAGCGGCATGTCAGCGGCATGTTAGCGGCTCTTGTGCACTTTTTAGATTCTGCTGATTGTATGATTGTTAATGGGAAGTGGGTATTTTGCCGGCAACCGTCATGACAAACCTACGAAGAAAAATTGTCGCGAACGCCGAACTGGCATGTTGTTTCTCGTATACACCAACTCAACTCTCCTACGTCACGCCGCGGTGGTGGCGCGCCGGACGCACTTCCGGTCTGGGGCGGTGGGCAGAAGTCGCCGTGCCAGACATGCATTCCTGTGTTCCTTTGGAAGAAACGAGACAAAAAACCTGCCTTCTCGTCAAAATGCTGCGATGGGGGCTTTACAAAGAGAGTCTGGGAAGGTTTGAAGATCAGTTTTCATGTGTTTTTGTACTCTCCGTTCGTCCGAGAACGTCGATAGCAGCCGTGAAAAGGGCCAACCTGACGCTGTCGAACTACGATTGCGTGTGCGGGCCACAATATGTAGTCGCCAGATGTATTTGCTTTGTTCCAACATGACCGAGAGAAAACCCCCAAGTTGTCCGGACCACCCACGGATTCAGTGCGTCTTCAAATTCACACGGCCGCCTGATCGTTCGAACTTTCGTCTGCTCTTTCAAAGTTGTCTGCTTTTTGTCGTCTGCTCGTTCAAACAAAAGCGGCCCGTAGACCAAACTTTGACCCGGTGATTGCAATAAGAAGTAATTGCAGGCCTCAAAAGACTTAAGTAGGCTCGGTGTAAGCAGTAGATACAAGATGTTGATCATTGGTACCGGTGGCCATCACCTACTTGTTACGCTTTGTCTGTTCCCGCTTCCGATTTTCAGTATCGACGTCGATCATCGCTGCTACCTTCTACACTTTTGCAGCACGAGGGTCGTCGCGACCGAAAATAGCTAAAAGAGTCTCATCAGGGTTTTGTACGTCCACTCTGCGGCGGTCAAGCAAATACATCACCGCACGTCAAATTATTTATGCAAAGTTTAGCAGCGTAACGAGCCTTGATGATTTCGCTCAGGCGATTAAAGTGGTAAGACATTGCGATGAGCACGTAGAATCGACAACTCCAACGCGAAAAAGAGTATGCAGACTCGCACAGACGCCGACAACGTGACATTCGAATGGTTTGTTGATGCGGGACGCGGTGCTTCTTGCCCGTACTCCATTGCGCGTGCGTTCCAACTGTCGTCTGCTCTTTGAAACTTGGCTGCTTTTTGTCGTCAGTTCGTTCAAACGACAGCGACTCGTAAACCAAACATTGACCCGGTAATTGCTATAAGAACTAAGTGCAGGCCTCAAAACACTTTTGAAGGTTGGTTGGGGTAAGTCGGCTAAGTGTAAACAGATACAAGAAGTTGTTGATCATTGTTACCAGTGGCCATCACTGACTTGTAATGCCCGATTCTACTTGAGGTTTTCAGTATCGATGTCCACCATCTCAGCTACGGTCCACGCTTTTGCAGTCCGAGCGACGTCGCGACTGAAAATAGCAAGCAGAATCTCGACGTGGGAGTCAGGCTTTAGCGCCCATTCTGCGGCGTTCACGTGAAATGAATCGCCGCAAGTCACATTATTCACGCAAAGTTTTGCCTCGATAGTTTTGCTGAAGCCGCTCAAGTAGTCAGACGTTGTTAGGAGGACGTAGAATCAACAATTCCAACGCGAAAAAGAGCACGGGGACTCCCACCGACGCCGACAACAACGCAATTCAATGGTTTGTTTATGGGCGACGGCGGGCTTCTTGCCCACCATCCACGGCGCATGCGCGGCGCCGGTGACGTCCGCTAGGGGCGCTCCGGTTTGTTTGTAAACATGAGTTGGTGTATAACACGAATTGTAAGAGTAGAAATAGCCGAGCCGGCAGGAGCTCAGTGGTAGAGTGTCCGCTTCTCACGCAGAACTTCCGGGTTCGAACCCCAGTGGGTATACTTTTTTTTCTTTTTTTTCTTTTTTGTTTTTTTGTCAAGCTTTTTGCGATATTTGCACATTTTCTTTTAGACAATTATCGCTGAAAATGAATATATATTTTATTATTTGTTTCCACCGATAATAGATTTTTTTTTATACTTACTGTTTTAGTGATAGTGCTCTTTTTTATAATTGATTTTTTAGTGGAAATTGATAGCTTTTTGCGATATTTACACATTTTATTTTTGACAATTATCGCTGAAAATAAATATATTTTATTTTTTATTTAAACCGATAATTGATTTTTTTTAATAATTAATATTTTACTGATAATGTTTTTTTTTATAATTGATTTTTTACTGGTAATTGATTATATCATATGCGTGAATGACGTTTTAGCGAACAACGCCATTTGAGTGAATAACGGAGGCGTGTCTTAACCCACTCCCCAGCACTGCACTCGCGCCGCTTTTCGGCGGCAGTCTGCAGCTGCTCGTTACAAAAATGTTAGCTTTCGATTGTTTCCATCTCGCCCAGAAGTTCGTTCATTTCTAACTTTCAATGAAAAAACGGTTAAAGTGCGGGCGAGCTGGTGTAAGTTATACATGACGATTGAAAACCTGAGTCTGTGGTTGGAAAACAGAAAAACGTGATGTAGAAAGTATGGTTCCTGGATCGCGTCTACGACTGGTGTGTTTAGCGTCCTATCCCGCCCATACATCAAAAGTGATCCCGAAGTGGCAACAGATGACGTCACAGAAGCCGGAGTGTCATGCTGTTGACTGTCGCGATCCTGGCGCTTGGCCATAGAAATAATGGCGAAAAGCACAAGCGAACGCGAGTGTCGCTGTCGTCACGGCGTCCCAACTTGCAGCTGCTGTAGCTTCCGTGGACTGTCACAGTGGAGAGCGACCTGCAGCAGAACAGGCGTCGCCACATACACCACAACTATTGGGACGCCACCAGGTTCGCGACCAGCGACAGCATGACACTTTTATGACGTCATCAGGCGGAAATCGAGGGACCACTTTTTTGGACACGGTAAACACACCAGTCGGAGACGCGTTCCAGGCACCATAGTAGAAAGACAAAGTGACAGAGAGCATCTCTTCCATTTTTTAACCACAGTCTCAGGTTTTCAATCATCATGTCTAACTTTCGATTGGTGTTTCTCGTGCAGAAGTTCATTTGCGTTACAACAAAGCAGCTGAGTAGTTGGGCAGTGAAGTTTCGACAGGGGCCTTTGCTTGGCACGTAGCCAGGATTTTTTTTTTTGGGGGGGGGGGGGGGAGCGGGGAGGGGAGGGGAAAGGGAGGAGGAGGAGCGGCCCGCCCATGACAAAATGCTGTATGAGGGGGGGGGGGAGGTCCCAGGAAAATGGAAGATTGCAGGGGGGCCCCACGGTCCCCCCCCCCCCCCCCCCCTGGCTAGGTGCCTGGTCTTTGCACCCCAGCCTTGCTGTGTCAACATTAACAGGGGCTGACAGTGAAGTGGCTAAAGACTTCTTATTTTGGCTTGAAATAGATAGCAGAAGCATCACGACATCAATTGAACAACATCATCATGAACCTATGCCCTAAACAGACCTCTTGCTTCGCTCCTAAGTGTAGCGTATTCACTGTCCGGTCTGTGGTCGCGTCTCGTGAGTGACAGTGAGCTCCTTTTTCAAATCGTGCGGCGAAAAGATGTCACGCGCTGCGGGTCAAGTGCAGACGTTTTGCGTCTCGCTGAAAGTTAGACGTGCCTGTTTTGCTAGATGTATTTATTTTGGATCTCTGCTACAGTTTTTTGTGAGTTTAGTGCATTATGCTTGTATCAGAAACCTGCATTTGTAAGTTCCTTTTTTAAAAATTTGTTTAGCGGATTTCCCCATCCAAAAATAAACAAATCTGGCAGTGGTTTGTTAGTGGTTGCTGGCGGGGCCCCCAATATTGCCCAAGCTGTCTAAAATAGGTTCTAATATTCTGGTAGAATGCATATTCCACACTTTTTCTCTATAGCTACCACGTCATGCACTTTAGATGAAGGGAGCGCATACGTCGTCTCGGAGTGTTGGCTGGTGAGGAAGCTAGAGCAAGTCGTCTCCTACTGGTCACCTTACAAGCAAAAGCAGCAGGTCCTCAATGCAATTTTAGAGAAAGAACAGATTACACTGACTTGGTCGAATCACCCAGTGAAGATTCTTCACTCCTACATTAGGTTGGCGATTTTTTTTTTAATTGAGCGTATAATTGAGATGATTGTTTCTCATGCAGCCACACTGCAGCACGCTTCAGACCATCTGGTCGCAGCTGCCTGAGCACCCAATTTGGACTGACGGACCGGATGTAGCCCCAAGACAGGAAAGGGCGAGGAGGCCTGCTGGCCATATGGACAGCGACTCTTCGGACGATGCCTCAAGAGAAAGAGTGTGTCCCGGTATAAGGCTGTTCATTATAAATTATTATTCAATGTGAATCAAAACTTGCATGAATAACTTTAGCTCCTTATGCAATTGTAAAATTGCTAAATAGTTATAGTCAGTAACAGGTCAGTAACAAAGGGCAAGGGAAACGAAGGCTGGATAGGAGAAAGCAGACTGAAGGTAGAAGAGGTTTTTGTCCTCTCACCTTCAACACCCCATCTGTTTTCTCCTTTCCCACCTTCGTTTTCCTCGCTCTTTGATCTTGATTTATCACTGAGTGTAGGTCAGTCTGGTTAGTGCACGCACACTGTAAAATTCAGTAGTTAAAATGGAAAGAATGAAAGCACGAAAGATGTATACAGACAGCTGAGAGCTGTCAGTTAGCAACATTTAATTCTGGATGGAAAATTTTGTGCAGTGCCCGAAACAACCAACAGTGGTTCAGCCTTGAGCGAGCCTCCCCTCTGAGCAACATGGAACTGTCCGAATCATGTACTGCGCCCCTTTCGGCCACCGCCTCGGCCATGCGCTCTGAGTGGGTATTTCATATTGCTGCAGACTGTACCACATCAGTTAGAATTGCTTGTCCTTGAAACCTTGCAAGCCAGTCCCCTAGTTACCCTAGTTACACGTACACTTTCAACTATCGTTGAGTCTACGACATTTATCAGCCTCAACTTTGACTGAACTCAACTCAACTCTCTAGAACCCAGTTAAAGCTAGCACGAAACTGGTTCTTGTGGCGTGTGATCAGTCTAATTTTTATAGTAATTTACTCGGAGACACACGTTTTATTTATTTTAAGTAGATCATACTATATGTTTGATACCTTGTTGCTTTTTAGCGGCATTTACACGAGTACCAAAGCAGATTTAGGGCTAGGTTGCACATATTTTAGGCTAGGTGGTGCAAGCTACTGCCCGCTATGATGGGTGCCCCACTACTATTTGTCTATTTATGCAGCAGGTTCCTCCGCCATTTTTGCTCGTTTGGAATCTTGCCGGCTAGCCGGGATGCTATTATTGGCAGCTCGGACGCCTAAATTTATTCCTTCCCGAGAATTTTGCTGCTACGATTCTTTCTAGACGCCTCCCCCTGCATTTCGAAACAGTAAGTGCCTCACGAACAATGGTTGCTGGCAGCGGTCCCGCGAACAGGTGCCAATTTACCTCCGTTGGGGAAGTTCGTTCGGTTGAACTGAGGTGGGGGAGCTCAGTCGAACTCAACTGTCATTAGCGGCTCAATGACGGTTGGCGCTGCCGTGTAACTTTGGCTTATCGCGATGGACCCGACTGTCGTTGGACTCAATGGCAGCTGAGAGCGCCCGTGTAACTGCGTACTAGTGCACTAGCTGTCCAACGAAGCTTCCAGACAAAAATGTCCCCAGCCTGCGCCCAGGGTAGTTCTCTCAGCTATGAAGGGAACAGGTGTTGACCATGGGGTCCCCAAGAAATTTCAGTAGTCTATAATGCCTTGTTGGTGGTCTTTGATTTCTGACTTTGTTGGGCTCAATCTTTCATACTTTCAAATATTATATACATAATCTATTTTCACTTACGTGGTACAATCGACACAGCGAGGACTCGAATCCAATCACGAAGCCTGTGATTGGATCCGAGTCCTCGACGAACTCTGACAGAGCGCTCATTTGCAATATGACCTAAGTTCACGCCGAACGCTGACGCAACTGCCGTGTCCATTACATGCTCAGAGTATGTGAGCAAGCAATGGTGGCCGGGTGTTGGTACAAACTTTTGAAAAGGCTCTAAAAACAAATTTATGAAAGCTTTTATTTCAGACGACCATGCGATTGAGCTTTTGGTTCGCTGTTCTAGATAGCTCGGAAAATGGCACTCTGAAATAAGAAATAAAAAAAGTGCCTTAGTTGTTCACCATACCTCTAACACAAGAACATTTGGGAACATGGTGCTTAGATATGCTGTAGCTTTGGGTTAAGCAATATGGCCTATTCTAGGCTCTAGGCCTGAGGCCACAGATGTGGCCTCAATCCAAACATTTTTGTCATCAGAGTTGCGCATTCTTGCGGTAGGATATTACAAAAGCAGTCTGCATGAATTGAGCGTCAGTCCTGCATTCCTTTTAATGGATTGCCAGAGAAGTGTCAGAAATGTGGGTAAGAGTTCCTAAGTCCTACCTTTGTTTCAGGGAGCCATTGCAAAGGCTACACTGTAAAGAACATTGCTTACATACCTATAGTTTTTGTAGCATTGTTTTCTGTATCTACAAAACAGTTTCACTCTTTCTGATTCGGTCTAAGCATCTCTCTTTTCTCGTGTTTGAATGTCTTCTACTTCAGGTTCAGTCCTGCCAGCTTATCATGTATCAGGTTAGTTCGGGCTCATTATGAACTATCTCAAGCTAATATAGCTGGTCCCACTTTCAGAACACATTCAATTTTGCTCTTGGTTTTATCTCTTGTGCACTCCTGCTTACTTGAGGCCGTCTTTTTTTTCTGCTCCCTACAGGGCTGAAGGGAGCCGCGTCTGCCACAACCTGGATGCAGGGAACTTCTCCGAAGGGGTGAGAACATTTATGACATCTTGGCTTGTTAAAGAGCACGTAAACAGAGGATCGGGATTGGCTGAAGTGTGATGTCGTTGCTTGCTTTTTAATAATTTCTGCAACTCTGCATGCACCACCAAAGATTGGTAATTTTGTAATTTCACGGCATCCAGTCCACAGATAGCAGTCGATGCGGAATGCTAGCCGTGGCTAGCTACTAGTTCAAACTTTTCTTGGAGGAAGCAACATTAGTAACCTCATATTAATGCCTTGCAATTTCAGCAGGATGCCCATGGTGCTATCGTTTTATCTATGCATGTTTGATAAACAACATCTTCATCAGTGCACATTTTATCAACACTCATTACGCAACCTTAACTGTTGCGATGTTTGATTGGCACCGTGATAGCAAGCTACAATTCCAAACATGCCGCGCTTTGTGCAGTCACCCCTTGCTTTGCAAGGGGAAAATAAATCTATTCTTGGGCATGAACTTGCAGTGAGCCTTTTTAGAAAGCTATGCTAGCAATCAAAAGGGCGGATATGGGGTGCTGTTGGCCGAGCTTCGATCTTAAAGTGGTCTGGCGATATTCATGTTAACAAAAATCAATTTCAAGGCTGTCATGAAAAGGAAGCTATCTATGAAATGTGGCAAGATGTGTTGCTGAAACAGACAGTCTTCGTCGACAAAGCAATTTGTCGGTGAGACATTCTTTGATGAACTGATTGCCACCAGGGGGTCTAGACAACATCTGAAATCTCAAGGCCTGCATGCTTCAAATTTGACAGTGCATAGGTAGGCCACTGCAGTGCACAAATTGAACACGAGTGCCGCATCTGCATTCGGCAGGGTCCTTGGTAGAGTTAGAAAGGGTTGCAAAGTGAACAACTTTCGAACATTGCCATGGTTTGAATTTACAAAGTTGCTTTCGATGTTGATAAAAGTAGAGTTCAACAGTTTCCTCTTTCTTTTTTGCAATTTTGATTCTAAAAATATTTGAAGATTTGAAATTTCTTGGTTTAAGTTAGAATTATTCGAAGATTAAGAGTTTTGTTCCAAGTATAAGTTTGTAAAGTTAGAAGTCTTCAAATCGCACGAGAGTCCCAGTTTCAGTTTCGAGTGATTTCTTAATTTTCTGATGTGTGAGCTCTGTTTAACTGAGTTTAAACAAAGCTTGCGGAAAGCAGAGATGGGTACAGCTGTTGCTACCACCAGATAGCTTGCTGCATTTGCTGGGCAGGTCGGCACTCGGCCACTTAGCTTGCCTCTTTGAGCTGTGAGTCAGTCTCCTGCGACAGCAATTGTTATCTGCACAGTTCAAGCGTGGTTCAAGCGTTGACGCAGTTGCTATGTGTTCTGAACATGTAGGTACCGATTGAATCCTGTTTCGTTAGAAGTTCCTCAGGTCAAAAGTTTAAGCTTCGTCAAACTTTTGGACTTCACGGGTTCGAAGTTCGACAAATCTGTAGAGAAATAATGACTAAAATAGTCGAATTTTTTGACATGATAGGTTCAGTGTTATATTTGTTAGTGCCAAAGTTAGAAAGGTTTAGCATCTTTGAATTCTTCAGACCTCAGGTTCGGAAAATGTTTGCTTCATCTCTAGTTCTTGGTCTGATCAGTGAGAACACGAGCCCCAGCCGAATGCTGATGCAGCACTCGTGGTCTGTCTGCTTTGTGCTGGCCTATGTGTCAGCATATTTGAAGCAGGTCAAAATGCTTTGGGGGGGGGGGGGGGAAGAAGAAGAGAGGAGGTGCCTGCAAAACTAGAATTTCTGAGTGAGTAATGACCTGGCAACTACTTAGTAACCACTTTTCTGCATCTTATTCCCACAAGTGAGAAGCTAAGACTAATTGGTGTGTGGTAGAGTAGAACCGGATTTGGGAGGCACAAAAGGGGGCCCTGATAAGAGGCGAGCTTCTTCTTGCCCTCCTACCTGGTGGTCATCGTAGCGCTTTTTGAATGACGTCGCGTGCTACCCATGTGTAGATTGAACTACCAAGAGCGCCGTTTTGCTCTGCAAGCTGGCTTTCACTCAATGCAGACAAGCCCTTGAGGGAAAGCCAGCTTGCAGAGCTGGCTTTCCCCCAGTGCGCCTGCTGGCAATGAGGCCGCTTGAAATAAAAAAGCCAGCTTGTAGAGCAAGCTGGCTTTTCTCTTTCAAGAGGCCGTGTCGACCACAGGGAAGAGAAGAAAAAATTCTCTTCTGTAAAGGGTGTGGGGAGAGGGTGAGCGGGTGAGACCTTGAAAAATGAGGAAACGGCCACTGACTATCCGCGTGACGCGTCCCTCATGACATACAGACGCTCCTTTGAGAGCAAACAACTTTCCTAAATGTGGCGTTCTTGTTTGTTGTCAAAATCATTAGAACTTTTATAGACACACACGCCTCCCTGACGTCACGCAGCTGCGGTGGTGCTGTCGACGGCACTGCGCATGTGCAGAAGCCTCAGTTCACTCGAATTCGGTTGCTGCGCGTGCGCAGCGCCCACACCTAGTGTGGGCAAACGCGGGCTTGTTAGTAAACATTGTGTCGGTCTATATCGAATTACTGAGTATGTCAGACTGGTAGAGAGTTTTTGCGAGTTCAATAAACGTTGTTGACTGTAATTTTATGTCTAAACTCAATGCTTTTTATTTTCTCAGCTGCCAGCAAGGCGAAGTATACGGACTTGAGCGAGGCGACGGTTCAAGATATCGCAAAGAGATGGCTGTGGTCATTTGTCGACCGTGATGGTGGGCGAAGCAAGAAGCAGGATGAAGAAATGGAAAAGGTTAAATAAAAATAGTCCCAGAAAATCCTCAGCCTTTTTTGATTTAACAATACAAACCAGTTCTCAGTGAGTTTGTGCATCCCGACATTTGATCTCAAGTGGTTGATCTTAACTGATACAGCATCCACAGCTACTGCAAAGTGTGCAGGCAAAATGTCAGGCACAGGCTCTTGTTCTGCAGTGCGTCCATGAGTTAATTGCAAGGCTAACACCTAACTGCAAGTCGCTCACTAATGTGCGACCTCGGCTGTAGGGCCAGCACCCAATCGCAAAGGTACGGCCTATGATTAGTTGCGAGGGATCGGCCTGTGTCCAGCTGCATGTCATCGGCCTGTGCCCGGTCAAACTTCTTCGCCTAGCACCTGACATCTAATGTACGGCTAATGCCCAGTTGCTTAACTCCGGCCTGCCTCTGATCACAGGACACCGGCCGATGCCCTGTTGCTAAACTTCGGCTTGCTTTCGGCCGCACGGCATTGGCCAGTGCCCAGATGCTAACCTTCAGCCTGTGTCCTGACACAAGTCTTCGGCCGGCCTCCATTTGCTAAACTCCGGCCAGCTTTCAATCGCAGGTGATTGGCCAATGTCCTGTTGCGCAACTTCGGCTTGCTTTCGGCTACATGGCATTGGCCAGTGCACGGATGCTAACCTTTGGCCTCTGTCCATACCAAAGTCTTTGGCCGGTCTTTATTTGCTAGCCTTCGGCTTGTGTCCTGCTACACGTCATCGGCCAGCCTCCAACAGCCAGTCCCCTCAAGTCTTTGGCCAAGGCCCACAGCCATGTTCGGGCATAGTAGTTTGACCAGCCTTAGGCCGGAGGGAATGTGACTGGCCAAAATGCTTCAGCCATTGCCCGGCCGTTCATTTTGTGCTGCCTGGGTGGTCGCCCGCGCCGACCCTCAAGCCACCGACGAAAAGAAGCTGCGGATCATAACGCGAGGTGTCAAGGATGACATCTTCGGTGGTCTTGTTCGCAACCCCCCCTTCACCGTCGAAGACTGCGTCACGGAGGCCACGAACACGGAACGTGCCCTCCTCGCAAGGGCTAGCAACTACCATCGGCACTCGAGCGTCGCTGCTGCTCCTGTATCGGGCTACGACATCAACCCTAGCATCCCCGGCCTTCGCGACATCATCCGCGACAAAAGCTTCTGCCGACTGCTGAACGCCCGGCCTCAATCTCCATTGCCGATGTCGTCCGAGACGAGGATCAGCGAGCGTTCCTACCAAATGCCCCTGTCACCGTGGCCGCACCCGAAGAACCGACACTGACCTACGCCGCCATGGCCCGACGACCGCCGCAAGCTCGCCGCCAGGTCACGGCACCACCCCGACGTGAACCTCCAGCGCTGCAGTTTTCGCGACGCCAGGAAGATCGAGCGCACGCCCACCCAGAACAAGCAGCGCCGCGAAAGACCGGCGTGTGGAGGACGGCCGATCGACGCCCGTTGTGCTCTCACTGCGGTGAAGCCGGCCACATTTACCGTCGATGCCCCTACAGACAACTGGGGCTGCGCGGGTTCCACCCGAGCGACCCGCACCCAAGATACGACGAACGCCCTCGCGACATCCAGGAGTACCTCCGACGCTCGCCCTCCTCAGTGTCGGCTCTCCGCCGTGAAGACCGCTTCCCATCGCCACGACGTTCAGCGTCCCCAGCGCATTGACCTCGCCGCAAGAGTCTATCTCCCCTGCGTCGCCGGGAAAACTAAGTGCGGCAACGCCTGGAGGTGACGTTGCCGAAAACGACGGAAGCAAGCAGCCTCCAAGAACGCCGGAGCGCTCCCACTCTCCCGACGCCCCGCATCGCACCGACGGCCCGGCAACGGTGTCCAACAGCCTAAACGTTATTATCGACGGCCTCGACGCATCGGCACTCGTGGACACCGGGGCAAAGTACTCAGTCTTGAGTGAGAGGCTCTCTCGCCGCCTGCGAAAAGTGACAACGCCGTGGGATGGACCTCAAATACGAACCGCCGGAGTGCATCTTATCACACCAGTCGGGAGATGCACCGCTCGCGTGAAGATCCACGGTGAGACGTGCCCTATGAAATTCATCATTCTACAAAACTGTGCCAGGGACGTCATTCTCGGCATGGACTTTCTATGTGAATACGGCGCCGTCATCGATCTTGGTGAAAACAGATTGACGCTGCGGAAACCTGTTCCGCCTTAAGAGAAAGCCCAAACAGCGTCAGCCGCCGTCCGAGTTGTCGCCGACCACGTGAACCTGCCGCCGCGATCAAGTGTTGTCGTACCCGTTGTGACCGATACAGCTACCCGCGGCGAAGCTGTCCTGGAAGGCAGCCTTCAATTGCTCCTGGGGAGAGGAATCGGCGTCGCAAGAGGAGTGACTAAACTTCCAGGATGGGCGCACCATGGTACTCGTAACAAACTTCCGACACGAAACGCAACACCTCACGAAAGGTGCCGCTGTGGGCCAGGTCGAGGAACTTCAAAACTCCGCCGAAATCGCCGCGATTGCTGACGAATCATCGCCAGCTCAGCAAGACATTTCGCCGCCAGCGCAGCTCGATATCGACCCGAAGCTTCCAGGCCTGAAACGACGACAGCTGATTGACCTCCTCGCCGAATACAGCGACTGCTTCGCGACGTCGTCGAAGGTGCGCCAAACCACCGTTGCGAAGCATCGCATCGCCACCGAGGACGACGCACCCCTTGTGCACCGATCGCCGTACCGAGTCTCCATAAAAGTACGGGAGGTCATCCAACAGCAAGGTGAAGAAATGCTGAGCGACGACATATTCGAGCCTTCAAGCAGTCCGTGGGCCTCTCCAGTCATGCTGGCTAGGAAGAAGGACGGAACGCTTAGGTTCTGCGTGGACTATCGGCAGCTGAACGCGGTAACGAAGAAAGACGTCTATCCACTCCCCCGAATCGATGACACGCTAGACCGGCTGTGACCGGAAGTCGTCCACGTCGTGCGCCTCAAGCCGTACTACGATCGATAGGACTGTGAATTGTGTTTTGTAATACGCTCGATAGGATTGTGTTGCACAAATCTACGTAGTTTTCCATTATTTTTTTTTTTTGCTGTTTTTGTTTTTTGGCACGTCGCATCTAGACGATGCGCTTTTAGAGGGGGGGAGGAATGCCACGCGCGTCGGCGAGCAAGCGCGTGCGTGGCCGAGTGGTTACCGCGCTTGACCGTCGCGCGGAAGGTGTAGGTTCGATTCCCAGTCAGGCGACTGTCCTTTTATTTATTCTTTCAACTTGGCCTTCCCGCAAGTTCGAGAACATTCTCGTCTGACCGAGTTCCAAAAGTTCTACGTACCGAACGTTCTACGCCGAATGATCCAGAAATCCACGAGGGTACATAAAGGACCATGTTGAATATACCTGAGACTGGGGTAGAAAAGAATATAAAAGTCGAAGAAACAGAACGGGACAGGACGACGTCTCAAACTCAGCTACCAGGTTTATTTAGTCCTCCTCCTTATATAGTCCACAAACAGCCCACCACCAACCACAAAGGGGCAACTCTAACCAGTTCAACCGCCAAACCCTCCAGACAGTCACTACCAACACAAAGGGACAACCTCTAAACAGTCCAAACGCCAAACCCTGTAATTCCGAAGTAGCGCTATGGACGGCCTTCATGCCGATTCACAAAGATAACTCAGCCATCTCCCCCAAAATATAACAAAAGGACCATTACCTATTCCAAAGTAACAAAAATTCACTCACACATTCAAAAGAAAAACCTTTTTCCACTTAAAATGTTTCTCTTTCCTCCTCGACGAAAGGATGACACGCAATTAACCTAAAACGGTGCAAAGATGAACAGTACGGCATTTCCTCCCTTCCCCCCCCCCCCCCCCCCCCACCCCGGAAAAAAAAATTATAATTATATTTTTAAAAAACTTTTGGAATTTTTACCGAACTGTAGCGACCCCTGGCTTATGCAATTACCTAAAGACTTTATTCGCACCGTGTCCCTTACTAGCCTTTTTGTATCATTCCTCTCCTTGTGAATGATTTCTGTCTTCGACCAAATAGCAGTGCAGTTACATTCGTTGACATGTTTTGCGATTTCTGAGTTCGGTGCATTGTTCTTCAAGTTTCTTTCGTGTTCACTTAATCTGTCGTTGATGCATCGTAATGTTTGTCCTACATACTTAAACCCGCATTCCAGTGGTATCTCATACACCACACCATTCTCGCAGTCTACCGATTTTTCTCGATGGTTCTTTTTGCAATTGTTAGCACCTGTCTGGAATGGCGTGAATCTACTGAGTTTAAAATCTGAGCTGAAGACCGTGTCTACTTTAAACTTTTTCGCACATGCCTTCAAGTTGTACGAAATTTCATGAAAATAGGGAATCACGGCAAATCCAGTCCTTTTACCCTGTTCCTTTTCTCTCCTTCCTTTGATAACGATTTCTAACTGCCGTTTGATAAAACTGTCTTTATAAACTACACTGATCAATCTTTTGCATTGTCTTTTAACCGAATCCGTGATGAAATGAACACACGATCTGTCTAGCGCGTTTCTGACCAACGACTTTACAACCCCAGCTTTTACGGTCTTGGAATGACAGCTAATCCTTGGCAACACCGGTTTAGAATTTTCTTTTCCGTATCCCCAACATACCCCTTCATTTACATGTATACGTAAGTCTAGGAACTCTAGGACCCCTGTTTCTGGTTTTCCCGTGGTAAACTTCAATTCCGGAGCCGCTGACCTTATCTCACGTTCCAGACTGCCCGTTAGATCATTTGTTACCGTGGAAATTATGATGTCGTCCACCATATCTTCTTACTAACGCCATACCCGGGGACTTCTCCTGTAGTCTGTTATGCACTACTCGATCCAAGGAGTTTAAGTACACTTCCGCCAAAATCGTTGCGACCGACGAACCTATACAAACACCGTCTTTTTGAACATACTTCCTTCCTTCGTATCCGATTACCGTCGACTTCAGATAAACCTCAAGGATCGTTAGGAAACTCTTTATCGATATACCTGAACTTGCTTGGAACTTTACGAGATTCAACTCCAATGCCTCTCTCACTCTCTGCATCAACCGAGTCTTTTCTAGCGAGTAATAAAGGTCCTTAATATCCATGGACAAAACAGAACATTGCTGTCCATGAAATTTTTCCAACATGTTAATCAGTTCATTTGAATTTTTTAGAGACAATGAATTATCTAGGCATGCATACATCAACCCTCGCTGGAGAAACTTTGAAACTACTTTCTGCCAAGTTCCGTTCTCGTTAATGACCGCACGAAGAGGCAGTTCAGGTTTACGGTCCTTGAGAAAGAACTTGATACTTAATGTCGATTTTGTAGCACTCGTGATTCTTTTTGCGACATTCTTAAAGTCGTCTTCATTCAGGATTGCACAAATGTTCCCTCTCAACTTTCCTACATTGCCCACCCACTCAGAAAACAAAGATTCCATTGCAACTTCTGTTTTTTTCTTGAATACTGCCATTGGCAAGACGGCAAACTTTCCGGACTTATCCGTTTCCAATAGTTTTAGGGACTTCGTTTCTAGCTCCTTCTTAACCGCGTTAACTTCTCTGAAATTTCTTTTGTCCTTTGGGTGCGCCTCTCCCATGACTTTCTCCATCCTACTAATAGCGTGATCTATAAAAGCGACTTTTTCTTCCGGGACGACCTTTCTGGCCACAGTGTGAATGGTAGACAACACGTCAAGTCTTGAGGGTTTTACATCTAAACAACACTTTGGTCCCTTAGCTAACACTACCTCCGTCTCGCGTGTTAACGCTTCCCCACATGGATTGATAGGAGACTGTCGAGACTTAGGCCATGCATCAATCCCAAACCACGTTTTTCGTGGCCCATTATTAACAATTTTTTAGTTTTTTAGACTGTCCAATACATGTCTGCGCTTCACATATCATAATCAGTCGAACAGGGTTCTTTTGGTGCTGGTCCATTGACGGTACTCCCGGTGGTACTTAAAATTATCTCCCAGGAGAAGCGTCCAAAGTCTGTCGCAGGCTCCTTTGATGTCCTGGATCCTTTTGCTGGCTTCGTCCCGGTAGGCCTTGATGATCTTTTTCTTGGCATACCAAGAAACACTGGTTGACGACAGATGCTTGACGTTTTCCGGGTCCACGAACTTTTTCCGAAGACAGATGCTGAAGAATGCCACATCCGCTTCCAGTTCGGCCAAACGACGGCCCAGCTTGTCCAAAACCGTAATAGCTTGGAGGATTAACGTGTTGGGTGGAGGTGCGAATGTTGAACCATAAGAAAAGGCGACTAAGCCTGCCTCTGGGATGATCAGAGATACAATAGTAAGGGTGCAGGCGAGCTGGTGGATGTTAACCATGTTGAATATACCTGTCCCGTCCTGTCCCGTTCTGTTTCTTTGACTTTTATGTTCTTTTCTACCTCAATCTCAGGTATATTCAACATGGTTAACATCCACCAGCTCGCCTGCACCCTTACTATTGTATCTCACATAAAGGACTCCGCTTGGCGAGCGGAGTCAGTTTGGCCCCAGCGTTCGATTCTGCTGTCACGCCGACTTCGACGCCCGCGACCCTCTGCTTTATTCTGTTCCTTTTTTTATTTTTGGGCACAATTTCACCCCATCAAGCGTTTAGTTTCTCCAGTTATTATCGCCTCATCAGTTGACATTCGTGACAATATGTCCTGGTGGCGAGTTGATGAGATAAATGCTGCTCGTTTTTTCTCCTCGTATTAACTGCGACTAACACTGCGCGAACACCTAAAAGAAAGGCGTGTTTCACATTTATTTATTTAGTATACGCTTAGGGCCAAAAGAAATACCGAGGGGAGTGCTATAAAAATAACAAAAAAACATAACATGAACAAAGATTCAACATTTGGAAACATGTGGTTACTCACCCTTGAGTAAAAAGAGAACTACCAAAATTGATGTCAGTGATATAGCGTAAGATATGTTATAGCGACAAAATGGGATACCAACCTCGTACAGATGATCGAGGCGAGAAGAAACAAAATATGGTGTGGCTATTAGCTGATTTTTTAGTATGAGATTGTGACCAAATATATTGTGAGAGACAGACGCTAGAGATTCTGTGGCGATGTTCGAGACTGCGTATGAGTAAAGAGTCTTTCATTGAAGTAACACTAGCGGTACGATGATAATCTGCCAAAATTAAACACACTGATTTAAATTGTACAGCTTCAAGTAATTTAGTAAGGTCATTTGTTCCAGGACTCCAGATGGAGGCCGCATATCTGAGCTTTTATCTGACTAATGTTTTATACAGAAGTAGTTTTAAGGTGAAGGTGTTAGAAACAAGTTACGTTTCAGATAACCAAGCATCCGGTTAGCACTGCTAATTTTGTGCGAAACACGCATGTCGATTGCAGCTTAGGATTACACCGAGGTACTTGCAAGATTCCACACGATCAAATGCAGTGTTGTTAATACAATAAGTAGCACTAAATGCAGCCTTTCAGGTCATTGGCATTAGTTATCATTTTTTAATGGCTAGTTTCATAAACCAGAGTTCACATGTACATTGAAAAATAGAATTGAGATCATGCTGTAGCTGTTGGGAACCAGAGTCATTAGTTGTTATTCGCAAAATCACACAGTCGTCAGAAAACGAGCTTATTTTGGAGAAAACAATACTTGGTAAGTCATTTATATAGATTATGAAGAGCAAAGAACTTAGGACGGACCCTTGCAGCACCCCGGAGAAAACAGATGTTAAAGTGAAGCTAATGCAATTGCGCAACGTACCAATTCGGAACGACCAGTTAATAAAGCTTCTATCCGACTAAACATGTTACGATCAATGTTAAGCTTGATTTGTTCATATGAAAGATACTTATACTGTACCTTTTATCGAAAGCGTTTGCGAAATCAAGCAAAAATGCAGTCCATCTGAACTCCCTGATCAAAAGCAGCATAAAAATAATTAGTAATGGAAAGGATCTGAGTTTTGCAGGACGATGTTTTCCGAAACCCAAGTTAAGCGGAAGAAAAAATAAGAGTTAGATTCCAGGAACGCCGTAAGTTGTAAATAAAGTATGTGTTCAAACCTTTTTTTTATAAGGAATGGTGGTTTGTGAGATGAATCGGTAGTTGAGGAGAGTCCTTTTTACCAGCCTAATGAAAGGGAATTACTTTACAATTTTTTCAATCGCCTGGCAAAACAGATGTATAATCCGTGTGTTGAAATTTACGTGAAAAGGTGGGAGAAGGATATCGGTTTGTTGATTTAAAAAAAAAACATATATTTAATTTCATTGACACCACTTGCAGAAGTCAGCTTAAGACCGTTTATGATTTTTGAGATGCCGTCTGAGCTGATAACAATATGGTTCATCAATGAAATAAGATAAGGCCGCTCTGCAGTTTTAAGGGAGTTTGATAACGATTTGATGAATACTTTATTAATAATGGAATCGCACAGTGAGTCATCTCTTTGGGTTTTATCATCATTTATGAGTGAAATAGTTGTTGGCTTATGATGGCATTTTTCGCAAATTACTTTGTAGCACTGATGGCATAGGTTCGTTTAAGAAGTCATCTTTGGCATTTTTTATGCTTTCTGTAGTCTTCGGCAGCAGGGGAATATTTGCACCAGCGATCTGGACACAATGTTCCCCTGGTGACTATAAAAAGGCGTTTTTTTTAAATTAGATAATCTTAGTTGTATTCTGTTAAACCTTGGGCACTGAGAATTTCAATTACCTTCAAAGAAATGTATTTTTCTGTAAGTGAAATGATTCTATCTTTAAAAAGTATCCAATTGATCTCAACGAATCGCTCTTAGAAATTATCAAAACATGTATCGAGGAAAGCACCCAATTCAATGTTAATAGCTTCAAAGTTGGCCCTTGTAGAGTTACGAATTATTCGTCTTTCATTTATTGGAAGAAGCCAAAGGAACGCTCAGTGAGAATGAGATAAACGAGTGATCACTGAGACCAGGAAGATGAGTGATGGGACCAATCAGATCAGTAGCAGTAGTCAAAATAATGTCTAAATTTTTTGATGAAGTAGCGGTTATTGTGGTTGTTGAAACAACTAACTGTGATAAATGTAATACGGCAAGCACACGCAAAACAGTGTTTGCTCTCTGCTGAGGAGGGATCAGGATATGGAAGACTCAAGCGCCCAACTATATTAGGGTAGTTTGAATCACCCAGTAACAGAAGTGGTATACCAGGAAAACGAATTAGAATGGTACTTATTACGTGACACAGTTTTTCTGCTAAATCAAGAGTGCTTGATGCAGTGCGATAACGACATCACAGAATTAGTCTATGATGTTGAATGGTGGTACACACAAGAAATAATTTCAAGAGGTCTACTGACATTCACAAAAAAAGACGGGATCCAACCGCTAATGGCAACAAGCGCGCCAGCTCCACTCCACTGTTCCCTGTCCTGCCGAAAAGTTTTAAAGTTTTTTTGTTTTTTTTTGTCAAGGAACAATTTGGTTTTTATCATTTTTCCTGAGAGCCAAGTCTGATCAACACAACAATGTTGGCCCCACAGGTATCAATCGTAGAACACAATTCGTCTCGCTTTTTGTATTAGACTGCGCAAATTAGTGAAAAGAATGGACGCGCTAGACGAAAGCAGATGACTCCCACCCCCGCCGACCGGTCCGATGGTGTAGGTGCATTCTGCTTACATGACGCATGCCCTGCCATGGCACGGGAGCCACGCTGACGAAGCAGCTCTCAGTCGCGGTTCGTTTCGTGCTCGTAAATGTAACTTTTCGTTCATAAGCACTTTGTTGTTATTAAGTTTGAATACACAATTTCGGAAGTTTCCAAATTCAATTCGTTTCCTCCGCGCGAAACGTGTTGCAGGAGAAAAATCTTCACTAACACCAATGCGATTTAATTTTAGTGTAGCTTAAGTATCCTCACCAGTTCCTTTGTTTTAAGCAATGAGAACATGACTATTGCAGGTCTACATTTCTTGACCAACAAAAAGACTGCCCCAATCTATGGGCCCGCTAAATGTCAGATGACAACGCGCTTCCAGTCCATTTTGTTATACCCCTTCAAAACAGCCCTATAACAGTTCTTACATTTTTTTTTCTGCTTGTAACCACGTTTCGGACGGCCCCCCCCCCTCCTTCCCCCTTCCTCAGATATCTCATGAAAAAGCAAGTTATTTTCCCCGGCATCCCATGGCGCCTGATGGTTGTAAAGTCCCTCGATACTTCTTTTACAAGTAACGACAACCAATACAAATGACGAAGCACATTCCACTGGAAAACAATGGCGCAAGTCAGTTCAAACCTCCGGTGTGCGCCACCATTCGCTTCCTAAAACTTGCACCGTCACGCAGTGGGCGCTTTAAACTATGTCGCTATTTGTAGGAAGCTCTTATCTGGGGACTTTAGCTGGTTGAACGCAGCAATGGACGAGTCGCACCAAGGCGACGGAAATGGCTGTGTCGCCGCTCGACCCTCTTTCGTGGTAACGGTGTCGCTCTTGTATACTGATGATCCTTCCCAGCAGTATCAGCAGATTTTCCAAGAGGCAGCAGAAGGAACTGAACGAAAAAGAAAAACAGCTTGTCCAGCATTTCGGCCTCGCTGCTGCCAACCTCCCCATTGCTAAAAAGGTCGAATACGTATTCCAAGCGGTATTTGCAGAAAGTGCGAAAACTATTGCAGCACTCCTCTAACCGATCCAAACAAATTACAACGCACGCATAATGCACGTACCGCATATCGTGTGCTCTCCGGCTTTATGAGAATGGTGAAGACAAGTTTAGTTACCTCCGTTCTTAAAGAAAACATATGCTTCTTGCTTTAAAAAAAATCAAAACTAAAGTCGACAAGCAATTGAATAGCTCGAACACTGCTCGGCGAAACTAAAACGCCTAACTTTTTTTTCTTATGCTTTCTTCTTCTTTTTTTTTGTTCTTTAGTTCTCTCTAAACTACTGACGTCGGCGCTTACTGTCTGTCCCGCATTGCTTGCCTTTGCCCCCTTGTGGGAAAACACATGATAGTGACAATATTAGCGCCGGATCGCCGAGATCGTGCCGATAGAAATGATGAGCCGTCCTCCATGTGCAGGATATTCCCACATATCCTATCTGCCGCGGTTTTTCGGCGTAGGTTGTTTGTTAATTGGTATGCTGGTCAGTTCCTCATATCAGCGACTCGAAATCGAAGTTAAAAACAAATAAACCCTGACTGCCACATAATTCCGCCTAGAAGTTTAATGAAGAGTACCTCCTTCTGGAAAATAACATTATACAACTAAATGTCCGACAGAGCCTTCTTAAACTGTAAATATATCTACATCAGTCAAATAAACCCTAGGGGGACGGAACGGGGGGGGGGGGGGGGGGGGTGACGGACAGTTCTCATCGTGCGACGATTTTGTCTGCGTCATTTTTCGTTATGCTTAGTAAAGAATAGCTTTCGCTGGTTTCGGATGCATCGCACTCGAGACAAACTCATGTTCTATTGTAAGTTTTTATAGCATGACAATGTAACCAGTCCATCAATGCAAGTACGGCAGTCTAGATTGACAAGTATCGAATAAAAGGTGTTAGTTTACCATTTCTTCGGAACTCTGGTTCTTGTATTATATATTCGTAGTCTAGTATTATTTACAGGTCATCTTGCATGTTTCCACCAAAAGTGAAAAAAATCCAGGCATTCATAGATAAAAACCGATCTTTAAGCAGTGAAAAAAAAAAAAAGACTTAAGAACAAAGCAGAAACCTTTGAAACCAGAACGACGTTCTTTTTTAACGAATCGAGGGCTACGGAAGTTTGATTACGTTTACTAACGAAATTGCCAGCGTCCTTTATCTTTATATCTTATATTACATGAAACGCAGATATAATGTAGCAATCGTTTAAATGTTTATTAAAAAAAACTTTCAGCCTTTCCACTTAGGTGAAGAAGGAAGACCATCCAAGCTATACTAAATTTGGCTGTGCTATGGCGGGAATGAAGTAATGGCCGTCCGCAAGTCGGCAAGCCAGAGTGCAAAGGCTGAAAAGTTTGCCGCCATCTGTGAGCGACGGCGGCCAGCAGACAACCGGCAAACACAACACTCTGGACAGCTACCGCCATCTATGAGCGACGGCGGCAAGCAGACAACCGGCAAACGCAACACTCTGGACAGCTACCGCCATCTGTGAGCGACGGCGGCAACCAGAGTGCTGTGTCGACATTTGTTTGGTACCGGACACGATCCTGGGGAACTAGCCCTTAACAGCTCCGCTGTAAAAAAATTAAATATTCGTTTTGAGGAGTGTTGTGGAGATTTAGTATACAGCCGGGAGCACAGTGTGCTACATCTCACTAGCGACTACTGTGGAGACCACGGCAGGGCCGCGAGCTCGTAGGATTGGAAAGCGCCTTGTATGACTGAGTTCTCATGCAAACAAAGCCGTTCGCTTATGTACAATTAGCCAACCGTGACGTTTTCTCCACTCTAGACATATGGGTCCATATTTCAGATAAACGAGTACGTGATGTTTAAGGTAGGGTTGCAGTTGCACGTAATTTCCAGGCGAGCCAGAGACACTGGACAGTTGAATGCAGTCGAATTACTCTTTCTAAAGATTCTGAGCTTTAAAAAGCGCCATAGGATGGCGTCGGCTTCACGACCCGTGGTGGCGCTTAATTTTATTCGCTTCGAATTATATTTTTGAGTGAGTTGTTTGTCCTATCCAAAAGATTGAAACAACCTAAAACTTGTTTTTGTAAAGCAAATAGCATATTCAAACAAACAAAAAAAAACTACCAAAAGTTTTTACAAAAGTCGGAACACGGGAATGAAGGAAAGGATAAAACAGGAAGAGTGTGAGGATTACCTGGGTATTCTTCCCGGTTGGCTAATGTCTACAGGGGAAGGGGATGGGGAAATTAAAGCAGAGGTTGAAAGAATGCGTAAAGATGCAAATAAAATAAAAATACAATTTGAAGTTGCTTTGATTATTCTGTTTACACAAAGGTACAAAATATGTCGTAAGTTATTTGTTTGTTTTTTTTCTCGCGAAGATGAACTCTTTTTTTAAAGTTTTTATCGTTTTAAATCTGCGCAAGCGGTATCACAAAGACGTCTCACAAATATTGCACCCTTATACTGAAATGATGGCAGCCAATAGAGAAAACAAAATCAACGTACAGTGCCTTACATACAAAGACATCCTACGCACGCTAAAATCAGAGATGCTGACGCCGTTGAAGCAGCTGATGAAAATAGCTCGAAAAAGCAGGAGACCAACTCATTGTTTTGTCCGTTTCATGCAACTAGTATTTATGTATTTATTTATTCAGTTATTCAGCTCAGCACCCTCAGGTCACGGAGGCATTACAACAAAAAGCTACGAAAACAAAACGAAATATACATATATATGATAAAGGCAACATTATTACAAAATATTTGGTGAAACGATTAAGCATTCAATGTTTACATTAACAAATATGGCTGGTTGTAAAAGATCTAAACATGGATGGACGATAATGACACTAAAGATGAGGGAAAGTGGTTTCAATTGGATAACATCCTACGTATAAACGAGTTTATGTGGACAGCGGTGCGACAGTGATGAATTCTGACTTTGAGTGATGGTCAATGCGAGTGGAAGTAATTTGTTGCTCTCTACAATATGGAGTTGTGCAGAGCGAAGCGAAGAGGAAAACTGAGGGAAACTGAAAGCCGCTATTTGTTCTAAGAAGAATGGATTGACTTTTTTTACTGTTTCTTTTGAGAACTTAAAGACGTTTACAATTCCCTGTAATGCAGAATCAGAGCGCAGCTCTTGAGGAGGAGGAGGAGAGGCTACGGAGGGGGAGGCATACCTTCGTCGGGACCTTCACGTGTGACCGTGATGTCACGCGTGACGTCATTATGGGAAACGTCTCATGATGCAACGCGCGGGCCACGAGTAACGTCACTCGTGCCCCTCGTGACATCACTCGTGACGTCACGTGCGACGTCATTATGAGTAAAGTCCCATAATGCGACGTAATTACCAGTAAATTCCCATAACCCATAGCGAGACCCGCGCGTTGCATCATGGGACGTTTCACATAATGCAATGCGCTGAACCCTCGTCACGTCACTCGTGGCGTGCGTGTGACGTCATTATGGGAAACGTCTCATAATGCAACGCGGGGGTCGCGAGTGAGACCCGCGCGTTGCATGATGGGACGTCTCCCATCATTCACCCGGCGGTCACGCCGACGCCGACGGTGACGCCGCTCGACTTGGACACGAGCGCCGAAGTGCGGCGCTCTAAAAATAAAAAAAGCTTTCACTTTGCTGATTATTAGGTCAATGTTAGATCAAATGTAAGTATGTGTACCGAACGTGTTGAATAATAGATACTATAATATATATATATATATATACGAACATATGCAGATGAATGAATCGTACTTAATCCAAAGAATCAACGAATCAAAATTTTACGAACCCGCCGAAACCCAAAATAAACGGCTAACCCAGGATTTGAACTCTGGGCCTCCCAGAGTGTATATATATATATATATATATATATATATATATATATATATATATATATATATATATATATATATAAAGTCGCACTTCGAAACGTTGTTGGAGTTTTAAAGCATTTAGTGAGTGAATCTACATAAAACTCCAACAACGTTTCGAAGTGCGACTTTATTACTTTATATAGTCTTCGGCATCCTACGCTATATTTTCTTTATCTCTCTCTCTCTCTCTCTCTCTCGATATATATATATATATATATATATATATATATATATATATATATATATATATATATATACACATTCCAAAAGATATTTGCCCTTAAGGAGATGGTCTTCTGAATCGAGGAGAGAGTTGCCAAAAAGTTGTGTAACGGATACGTTTCGAGCCTGGTAGGCTCTTCGTCAGTCCAAACAAGAACGCTTCGTTTTTCTTTTCTTTCAATCCAAGAAAAAACGGCCGAAAAGAAGTATTTGGAAAAATTCTTACCGTTTATCGGGTATCTACTCCACTAAATTCTCGCTTAAAAGTTTAATATGTCCCAATAAAAAAGCAGCAAATAGTATTGAAGTGATTAAATATAATATTATTAACGCCATTATTATCACAAAACCAGTTTTTGGGACATGTGGTTGGACATAAGCCAACTATACCTGGTGTCATGTGAAGCCAATGAGAGGCTTAATGTTAAGCATGTGCTCGTGTAGCATTAAACGATAAAGGTAGAAAAAAAAAGGCAACAGTGCGGCACCGATTAGAAGATCTCAATTAAGTGTCCATAAAAAAAGACGGCAATGATCCTTTCGAACTCTTAAGGCCCTTCGGTTCTAAAGGATTAAATTTATAAATAAATTCAGATTCTTTATTGTTTCAATCTCTGGTGGTTCGAAAGCCCCCCTGCAGTATAATAAAATTAAGATCAGAAAGTCCGTTATGTCCTGCGGAGTTTAAGTGACGAGAAACAGCAAATAACTTTAAGTGGAAAATAAATAGTACCTTTGACTGTAATTCGGAAAATCGTATTTATTTGATTCAATGTAAAAAAAGGCCTAATTCAATACATAGGAAAAACAAAAAGAAGCATAAGAATACGCATAAATCTACATAAAAGTCACATACGTAAACACGTTGCCGGACCAGTTTCTCGTCACTTAAACTCCGCAGGAGATAACGGACTTTCTGGTTTTAATTTTATTATACTCCAGAGATCGAAAAAATAAAGAATCTGAATTTATTTATAAATTGAATACTTTAGAACCGAAGGGCCTTAACAGTTCGAAAGGGGCATTGCCGTCTTTTTTTATGGACATTTAATTGAGATCTTCTAATCGGTGCCGCACTGTTGCCTTTTTTTTCTCGCTTTATCGTTTAATGTGACACGAGCACATGCTTAACATTAAGCCTCTCATTGGCATCACGTGACACCAGGTATAGTTGGCTTATGTCCAACCACATGTCCCAAAAACTAGTTTTCTGATAATAATGGCGTTATTAATATTATATTTAATTACTTCAATACTATTTGCTGCTCCTTTATTGGTACATAGTAAACCTTTAAGCGAGAATTTAGTGGAGTAGATACCCGACAAACGGTAAGCATTTTTCCAATTACTTCTTCTTATTTTCGGCCGTTTTTTCTTTGATTGAAAGAAAAGGAAAACGAAGCGTTCTTGTTTGGACTGACGAAGAGCGTACCAGGCTCGAAATGTATCCGTTACGCAACTTTTTGGCGACTCTCTCCTCGATTCGGAAGATCATCTCGTTAAGGGCCAAATATTTTTTGGGTATATATTTCTCTCGGGTGCCTTCTTTTTATCCCAGGTGCTGTTCCTATATATATATATATACATATACAGGGTGTCGCAAAAGAAAATTTACAGGGTTTTTTTTTTTGCCGGAAAAATAAACTAGGCATCGCCGAAAGCTCATTCTCCGCCCAAAGATAGCTCAAGAGGTCACAACCAGAGGCCAAAGTTTCAGCCCGATCAGATAACCTAATCAAAAGTTATAAGTGATTTTCTGAAAATTTCAATGGCAAAATAGAGCTCATTTTTGCCCGTTTTCGGTTTCTTTTGCCATAGAGCCCCATGTGTTTGAAAACTCCGTCGGTCGCCATCTTCCCATTGAAATTTTCAGAAAATAACTTATAACTTTTGATTAAGTTAAGTTAAAATCGGGCTGAAACTTTGGCATCTGGTTGTGACCTCTACCGCTACCTTTTGGGCGGAGAACGAGCGTTCGGCGATGCTTAGCTTATTTCCGCGGAAATAAAAACCCTGTAAAATTTATTTTGTGACACCCTGTATATATATGGTGTTCCCTATTGAAAAAACCAGCTTAAGCTGATCCCAGCTTCAAGCTGCGTTATTGCCCCAGCATGCCCAGCTTGGCATGCTGGTCATGTTGGTTGATTGGGTCCTACTGTTGGTTTATCTGGTTGTACTGGTCACGATGGTTGATCTGGTCCCAGTTTCAAGCTGGGTTATTGCCCCAGCATGCCCAGTTTGGCATGCTGGTCAGGCTGGTGGACTTCCCAACCAGTTTAACCTGTTTAAATCAATACACAAAATAAACAAGCCAAGTTCTTCAGAAAATCCAACTCGGCATCCAATTTATTATTTTCGTACTCGCGGCCGCCTCAAATGAACTCAGACATATCCTCGGCGCTGACACAGTACTAAGCGACGCACAGACAGTGGTTCTCGGTGCAAAGCCAACAATGTTAAACCAGATTGCTTCTCTTTCAACACAAAAAATACTAGATACACGCCAAAAACAGGCGATAGCAAAAAAAAAAAAAAATGCTACACGGATGAGAGAAGCGAACCTGGGTCCCTCCAGTGATGGGGGCGAAGCGGCAACTTGCGTGGTCGGCAGAGGCGAGGAAATCCGTGTGCCTTGGCTGGCATTGGCGATACTCCTCGGCACCACCGTCATTCACGAGCACACAAACGTTAGAAGACATGAAGCGACGCCTCAATCGGGACGTCCGACATCTTCCCGCACTGAACGGACTGCCGCTCGCTGTCTCCTCAAAACCCGCTTCGCTTGCACCGTCGTTCAAGTAGTCTCCAAACAACGCGCACGCAGCCGTCCCCTCGAAAATCTGTCCAAGATAGCGAAACGCGTCTCAAATTCTCCGTTCATACCACTCTCTCTCTCTATTTTCTAGCACATAAAGGTAGCTTGCAGCGCGCCTGATGCGCCCGGTCATCTACCGAAAACGAGAGGACAAAGAACAGGACATGGCCTCGTTTCAGCCCAAGCCGACCTTGGCGCGCGCTCCCAGCAATGCCAGTTCGGCTCTCTCTAGCCGACCTTGGCGTGCGCGCTCCCAGCATGACCAGCTTGACCACCGGGATTATTACCCCCCATTCACACTGGAAGCGGATCCGCGTTCGCGAAGCGGTTGCGAACGTGGTTGTATAAAGATCCAGTGCAATTGCACGCGCATTTGATGTCATCAAATGCTCGTGCAATTGTACTGAATCCTTATACAACCGCGTTCGCAACCGCTTTGCGAACGCGGATCCGCTTCCAGTGTGAATGAGCCCTTAGTTCGACCAGATTCGCCAGCCTGTCTCCCAGCATGACCAGCTTGTCTCCCAGCTTGACCACATTGGCTCCATGGAAAACCAGTTTGACCAATTAGGACCAGACTGGCTCCCAGCTACACCATATTGAATATAAAACCAGATTCTAGTTAAACCATGCTGGTTTTTACTTAAACCACCTGACCAGCTTAAATTCTCGCTTGCCCAGATTAAACCGGCTTGATTGCCAGTTAAACCAGTTTGACTGCCACATTGACCAGATTGATCAACTTAGTTACCATCTCGGCCAGTTTGATTTTCATGTTGGTTTTTCCAATAGGGTTTCATAAAACGCAGGCCAAATTGCTACTGCGAAAACCGAGCATCGCACAGTAAAAAGGTTGATGCCGCGTTGGTGTCTGCAGAAGAGCCCATTTAAAAAAAATAACATTTAGAAAAAATAATTTTTCAAAGTTTTTTAAGGTAACTTTTTATTTTTTTCATTTCAAGGCCATAGTTTCAATTAGAAACCTACTGGGCGTCATCGATAACCCTTATATCCACCCTTTTTTAAACAAGTATAAGCATGCCGAGCATTTTACCATGTTTTGAAAAACCCTTAAATTCTGAGGCGTATTCTGGCTTCGGATTTTTATCCAAGCGCATCTTGGCGGCGGCTGTCCTGCCCTCCGACGGCTGAAGCGCCGGATCAAGTCCAGCCCAAAAGTCAAAGCTCAATCTTGCAATGTCATTATTGTTTTAACAGCGAGGAGTTCCCTGTCGCCTAGCCACGCGCGCGCTCTACACTTCTTTGTTTTTTACGTGAGAGGGGAGGGAGGCGGGCGGGCAGGACTGGCGAATTGTCTGGTCTTGGTTCCGCGCTTCGGCCGTCGGAGGGCAGGACAGCTGCCGCCGAGAGGCACTTGGATAAGAATCCGAAACCAGAGTACGCGTCAGAATTGAAGGGTCTTTCAAAACATGGTAAAATACTCGGCATGCTTTATACTATTCTAAAAGGGGTTGATATAGGGGATGATGCCCAGTAAGTTTCTAATTCAAACTATGATTTTGAAATGAACAAATAAAAAGGGAATTTCTAAAAAAACTAAACGAAGTCTATTTTTTTCAAACATTATTATATTTTTATTCTTTAAATAGGCTCTTGGGTAGACACCAAAACGGCATAGACCTTTTTTCTGTGTAGGAATACAGGGTATACCACGTAAATTGAGCCAAGGTTTAAAAATATTTTCACGCCTTTTGGGAAGATGACACCAAACGAAAAAGTGTGTTCATTGTTTGAAGGAAGTCAGGCTATTTTTTGTATTTTGCCTAATTAACTAATTTATTAAGATGAATTATTTAACTTTTAAAATATTCAATTATGAGCAGACGCACTAATTACAGAGTTGTAAAGCGTCCCCAGAAACATTCAATTCGGTGGTTTTTATCGAGAAACCTTATCGAGAAACCTTTTTTTTTTTTTGATGGGAGAATTTGAGAAATGGAAGAACCTTTGAGAATTATGAAAAAAAACGTGTGACTTTGTGGATGTGCACCTTGTATTGCAGCACTCTCAGCCGTGGCTTGAATAAACTAGTCCTGCATGCCGAATAGAGCACTGCTGATTTTGCGCTTTCGACAAATTCTCCTTTTTCTTGTGCTTTTTTTTTTCACAATTCGGGCACTTTGTTTTTAAGCTGGGAAAAACAAACTGTGTTAGTGGTTTCTAGATAAAATTCTCTGAATTGAATGTTTCTGAGGACGCTCTACAAACCTTTGCTCTGAATTGAATATTTCAAAAGTTTGGCGTTTAATCTTAATTAATTAGTTGAATGAGCGAAATACAGAAAATAACCTGAGACGCTCCAAACAATGAACAACCTTCTTCGTTTGGTTTCATCTTCCAAAAATGTACCAACATATTATTAAACCTCGGCTCAATTCACGGGGAGTGCCCCTGTATACATATACATATATATATATATATATATATATATATATATATATATATATATATATATATATATATATATATATATATAAGGAAAGTGGAGGAGTTCCAGGAAGGGCCTTTCCTGGAACTCCTCTACCTTCGTTTTACGTCCAACCGGCCCGTTGAACCTTCTCGCCGTATATATATATATATATATATATATATATATATATATATATATATACAAGAAACGAAATGTGTCCAATCGGAGGTGTTCTGGAAACACACGCCGCCGCGTGTGTTTCCATTAATAAGACAGGTAGGAAACGCCAGAAAGCCAAGGCGGAGTGGTGTAGTGGTTAGCACACCCGACCGGACGTTGGCGGGTTCCGGGAAACTTTGATTCTTTGATTCATTGGATTAAGTACGGTTCATTCATCTGCACATATTTGTTCATATCCTCCTCGGAGACCACGTACGATGACGTGAAGTGCCCGTGTTGTATACTCAATAACGTGGCTCTTGATTCTCGCAGATGATGATGATACCGTGTCTCTAAAAAAAAAAGCTCATAAACAAAGAATACTACATGTACACGGGGCGAGACAAACAGTGGGAGGATTTCTGGAGCACAAACGAGCACGTACCACGTGACACTAAGCGTCGCACCGCGTTCCACGCGGCGGCGTGTGTTTCCAGAACACTTCCGATTGGACACATTTCGTTTCTTGTGCATTAATAAGACAGGTAGGAAACGCCAGAAAGCCAAGGCGGAGTGGTGTAGTGGTTAGCACACCCGACCGGACATTGGGAGGCCCAGAGTTCAAATCCTGGCTCCGCCAATTTTTGGCTTTCGGCGGGTTCCTGGAAACTTTGATTCTTTGATTCATTGGATTAAGTACGGTTCATTCATCTGCACATATTTGTTCATATATATATATATATATATATATATTTATTTATTTATTTATATATTATTGTTTTTTGGGTAATATTTGCTTTTAGTCATGACAGCGAAACCATGTGCCTTATTTCATGCCTGATTCACGTGGTCCGGTTCTACTTGTAACTTTTTGGCGTGATTACGACTACCGCAACGACCGTCCACGGTATTTTTACGCACGGTGAGGTCACGTCTAAATATTACAGACATATTCGTAGCCTGCGTATCAAGCTTAAACACCTATCTGTCTGTGTTCACGCAAATCTATCGCCATTACTTGCAGCATTTACGCAACACTTTACAATGTAAAGAACCTTTCCCATTGCGCTGAGGTCAACCAGGAAGTCAGGTGGTGCTGAATACATGTATAATAATGAGAACTAAAAAAAAAAAAAAAACTCAAAGGCGAAAACTGTACAGGTATTTGCACCGGCGCCGACAACATCACAACCCAGTGGCTCGTGTATGGGGAACAGAGCAGTTCTTTCGCAGACATCATTCCGCACGCGCGGCCCCGCTGACCCGGCTAGAGGAACACGGCGGTTTGTTTACTAATATTTGTTGGTGTAGACATTCGCACGCAGGGTAGACTTGCGCTGCGTCGCCGAGGTACTCAACCACTGACATGGGCAATTACAAATGTAATCGTTAATTGTAGTGTGAGTTGCTACCGCTTGGCAAACAGTAAACAATCTCTTTAGGTCCTAATTGGTCTACCCTGTGTTTGCGAAAGGAACTCAATGAGCTATCTTTGAGAAAACGGTCACTTGTAATATGTCCGAATCATTTTCCACCTTTGGTGAAATAATTATTCATAAAACAAATAAGGAAATAGTATACACAGGCGAGACCAACCCGATAGATGGAGCAAGTTAGTTAAGGGAAAAGGTAGAATACAAAGCCTGTGCCAAGGACGAGCACACGGTGGTGACTATGATGCTAATAAGTTGTAGTGGGACCAGAAATGAAGTGAAGCAATCAGACTTAAAGAAGAAATAAAAGCGTATCGTTGCGTCTATCCGCAGCTAACATAGACGCATCTTTACGGTTCAGGCGCATGCCTGGCGTTTTTGTAATAAAACTTTTACTTGATAGTGGGCTTAATTTTGCTTGAGCGAACGAATCACCGGGGGAAAATATTTCATGGTCACCGGCCCTTTTTTCTACTTACTGATGTACCTTTCAATCAACTGCTTTGACTTTTTCGAGCCCGTATCGCCTTAATCATCTCAAGAGTGTTAATCCGTATCGTCCGTCCTGTCAAGGACGTTGCGGGTCTCTCGAACTCTCTCCCGAAGCCGCATTTCACGTTTTTTTTAGACCTTTCAAGGGCATGCGAGAGATAAATACTTGCTTAAAGGCAGAGCTGATCAACTAACGGTCATTTCATAGCCCAAGAGAAGCTGCGTCAAGACCCAGTGTGAAGTACAGCAGACTGTGAAGCTTTGTTCATCAGGGTGACTGGCGCACTGCGATGGCTTGGACAACGGCATCTACACTGGCCGCCGAAATGAGTGAGAAATACGCCTACCTGATGTCTTTACGGGACACGAGGACTCTTGACTGGGGTCTCACAGCAGACCTGAGGTTTATGCTGCCAGTTTGTCTCGGATACCTTTTCGTGGTAAAAATAGCAGGCCCAAAATGGATGATGGACCGAAAGCCGTACAAATTGAAGACAGCTATCATGGTGTACAATCTGTTCCAGGTGATTGCAAACGCGTTCTTCTTCGTGCAGTACATGCGTCTCACGTACGTTGGTGGAAACTACAATGTGTTTTGCCAAGGGACTGACTACTCACTTGATGAAAACGCAATGAGCCTTCTGGAAATATCCTGGTGGTATCTTTTTGTGCGGATCGTCGACTTCATGGACACTTTCTTCTTTGTTGCCACCAAGAAGTTTTCACATATCACGCACTTGCACGTCATTCACCATTTTCTGGTTGTGCTCAACGGTTGGGTGTACTTCAAATTTGGAGGTGGTGGTCACCTGGTCATGGTGTTGTGTTGGAACACTCTCGTCCACGTCGTGATGTACGGCTACTACTTCCTCTCCGCGTTTGGATCTAGAATTCAAAAGTACCTGTGGTGGAAGAGGTACCTCACGAGACTGCAGATCTTCCAGATCATCTTCCTCACCGTGCATGGCTGCATTCCTCTTGTGTACGACTGTGGATACCCCAAATCACTTGTACTGCTTGCTCTTCCACAATCCCTGGTTGTTCTTGCGCTCTTCATCAACTTCTACATTAAGTCGTATACCAAAACTGGAAAACCTCACCTTTGCATTTCCCAAATACAAAAAGATGAATAGAGGACAAGTCAGTTAAGCATATTGATCGTTTGTTCGTACTTGCGACCGCGAGGCGATTGTATCAAAAGGTACTGCAATGAAGCTCTGCAAAAAGAAACACATGTGAACGGGGAAGATTGTGTCGAACTCTGGGCAGATATACAGAGTGATGCAATGTCGTTCAATGAGGCCATGCCTTCCCTACCAATCCATGCTTAGAGCGGGAACACGGGCGTCTGATCACAAAAGCTTTTCAAGAAAAGACTATTTTCTAAAGTTCTAACTTGTTGGAAGAAGTTTTTATGGACTTTTAATTAACTCTAAATTTACAGGGCCTGGAGTCTGATGGAAGCATTCTCATCTGGGTTAGTTTTCAGTGCAGTCCTAACATTGTGTTCATGGTGTGAGGTCTAAAGAGTACGGAATTACGATTGAACCTGCCGTTTTGTTTTGTTACGTCTGGTGTTCTCGCCGGTCCATTTGTTGCTCTCGTGTATTTAGGTATGTGTGCGCGATGGTGATAGTGCGCATTTTGTAACGTTTATGCTGTCTAATGAGAAAGCACGATCGTTTACTTGTTGTCCTGGACTTCTCTCCGCAGACGCGCTTACTCGGCAAACCTTGCGTTCGTAACTGGCCGGACGTTCTTGCACAAAACGCAAGCAATCCAGTTTGAAGCGTGACACTTCGCCAAAAGTAAAGTGAGTTATAATTATAGGTGGAATTATAGGTTGAGGCGAGTCACAACTTAGAGCAGGGGCTAGTCGCGCGCAACTGAAGCCTGTCTTGTTTGCGATTATTAGATTGAAAGCGAAACGCTAAGTGTAGATTGCTCTCGAATAACGTACCAGTCGAAACATATCTAAATATCTTACCGATCATACATTCTCACCCTGGGTATCATCTTTTGTAATATATGTTAGATGCAAACTTCAAAAACTCAATTGATTCCCAGGATAGCATCTCTGAACCGAATAATGTGCGCTGCAATTACGAACGCGTGTACGTCGTATTGTGAAATTCAAGCATTGTCATCTCCCTTGGTGATATAGTCGTGAGTTATTAGAGCATAAGGCGAACCATAAAAATAGTGTACGAGTCATCTGCCAGAAAGTGGTGGCTTCAGATAGTGCGTCCGTCAATGTCGCTTGAGATGACGACGTACTCTTCAATGCCTCCCTCGTTTTTCTTTCCTCGTCGTTTTGCGCTTTTATATATGAATACCAGGATGTTTTATAAGTTTCTTCACTTATAACGTCTGACACTTTGAAATAACGTAGCTCGTTTGAACCATGGGTACGCAGCTTCTCGTCATCATCTGCATATTTTAATAGCTTCTTCAACTTAGCAAATTTGAGAGAACACTTTGAATCTAGGCTATGACTATGTCAGTGGAGGTCAAAAGAGATTTCTCTTTTCGTGATGTGCTGAAGCAATCTAAAAAAGCACACCCTAAACAACATGCTGTTTTGTCTGCGGATTATCAATCCGAGTATGTTACCCCAAGATTCGCCATATTCTGCTGGATGATGTGTTAAAGCTGGTCAGTGGATACCTTGGCACTAATCAACGTTAGCGGAAGTTGAATATTGATAAAAGAATAGTATATGCAACAGACAAAATATAATTCCACCTTTTGTGCGGATTATAAATAAAATCAATGGAGTTTATAATAATAACCTTGGCAGTGGGTGATGCAGACGTACACCCGTGAGCGATATGAAGGTGAACAGCCCTCTTCTTGTTTTTGACGCTCCTGCAAGATTTGGAAAAAGCTCTGCTCTAAAAGGGGGCTAGAACGCAAAGTTTAGATACCAAGCCACGTACCATTTGAGGCGTTGAGAGTTGATATAGCTTTAGGGAGCTGTAAAACAGACAAGAAACCAGGCAAGGTGTCCACCTTCATATTGCCGGCGGGTGTACCAGATATACCGAAGCGGTAGCTCGCGTTTGCTTCGCAATAAAAAAAATCCAAGTTTCGCTAGTAGTGTTAAATGTGCTACTGTGCAACTCGAGAATCCACTGTGAGAAGAAAAGCTACAAAAAATTATTAAATAAATATTGTCAGTGTAATAGTACAGAAACGGAACAGAGCAAAACTCATATTGTGACTTCGGTTCCAGAACTTGCGACAACTCAGACATCAAAGACATCGTATAGCGTGATTTCTAAAATTCGTTTTTTCCTCCGAAATATTTAGGTCTGATTCCTTACAGTTACAGCGATGTGATTGCTGCGCCAATTACGCCAAACTGCGCCAAGGGTCAACCCTGCTCCACCCTTTCACATTTTCCCAAAATATGGGTAATCTGCGCCAAGCCTGCGCCGAAAAACCAACTTCGGTCGCCTTTCAACACCGATACTAAACTGAGTAACGTAACTGAGCATGCATGTGTTATGTGGCGCAAGCCGGCGCCCGACATAAAGTACCCTGCATCAATTGTTCATCCGGTCTGGCATGATTTCCCCGCCATTTTACGTTTCGCACTCTCGTCGTCTCGTGGGTCTCGTCTCGCGTCTTTTTCAAATATTTTCAACGATAGACGCGGGTGTGTGCGGACGCTCTGACGCTAGCGTGCCGGGTACCAGCCATGCCTTCATGCTGTGAGACGAAACCACGTTTTTACGCGGCGGGAGCTACTTTGTGAGCTCAGGCACTCCCTCCTGAAAGCAACGGCCGTGGGAAAACAATATTTGGTCCCTGCCTTTCAGTCAGCGTTGTCGCGCGACGTCGGGTGTTGCCGTCCCCACGTCACTGCAGATATGGCCCTTTCTATATGAAGCTAAGTATACCGCCGCATGTTCATCAACATTCCTCTCGTTGTCTAAATCATATGTTCGTACAAAAATTCCTCTTTTACTCAAAGACCGCTCTGTCGAAGTATTGATTCCTAGGTTTCTATCGGTGGGCTTTCTTTCAAGGGGGACCCCGGTACGTGAAAAATCTACCGCGAAAGAAAGTTGGTGAAGAGAAGTGAGCTAAAGCAAGCAAGGCAATGTGTGCACGCTGAACCCGCACAGCGCGCTCGTTTGTCTCGAGTTCAGTCGTTACACAAAGGGCTCCAAGAATGTTTTGACCCTGGCTCGCGATGTCTTGCATCGATGCGCTCAGGTTTTTTTTTTTTTTTTTTTCGTGTGTGTGTCCGTGTTAGGTTGTACCTTGTTTGCCGACCTGGCAAGCCCGCGCCGTTGGACTTTTTTTTTGTCTTATGTTCGACAGTTACGTTTTGCATACAATTTCGATCGAAAAGCCGTTGTCTCCGCTCGCGCGGCGAAACACGCGCAACTGCAAGCCTGTCGATGTTGCCCTCATGTGCATGCGAACATGATCGCCCGACAGAGGCACCAGCTGGGACGCTTGCAATCCATTGTTTTACGTTTGTTTACTTTTTACGGAAATCTGGCACGTCGGGAATCAGTAAAATGGTGGCAAGCGGTTTTTCGGAATTGCTCGGCATCGCCTCATCACTGTACACTTGTGGGACGTCTCAGCAGTAAGAACACAAGCTGCGAGCTCCGTCACAAGACGTCATATTAGAACAGAACACAGCGCAAAGCGCCCTTCGTTCGTACAGCACTTGAAACGAGTTTTTTTTTTTTAATTTTTGTAAGAATATTTTTTTTTTTTAAGTGACTTTTTCTGTTCCGAAGCACAGCCTTGGCTACTCCAAAAGCCACTTTTGCTGCTCCAAAACACTGTTTTGGTTGCTCCAAAGGCCACATTTTCTGTTTTAAAACACTGTTTTGGCTGCTCCAAAAGGTGATCCAAAATGGCTTAGGCCAATCACATCACTGTAGTAATGGCACACGCCTTCCGTTGATGACAAGATAAAAAATCTCAAGGTTAAGTAAAAAATGTGTATGTTCAGATAAGGACAGGCATTAGGGTTGGGTATAGGGCTATATTTTGTTTTCAGCTAAACTTTTATAAGAGGTAGAAAAACAAGTCCAGACAACGAAACGTACCTTAGTTTGGCAAGGTATGACAGTGTATTCCTGAAAGTCATATATGAGAGGAGGTTGAGAAACGATTTTTCCAATGGCGCGTAGACGCAACTTTGAGGTCCACAGGAATAAATAATACAACTTTCTAGAACGTACATACAGTTATCTACGAAGCACTCCAAGTGACAAATTTGAAGCATTTAAATTAGTTTTATTTTATTTTATATTTCAAGTAAAATAACGTGACAAACTTGGGCTCTTTGACAACTGTTCCATATTTAGGCATTTTTCGGGAATTTTCGAGCACATCTTAGAATTCAGTTTTTAAGCTGAAGCGTTTTCTACAAAGTACTCTTTGTTCTTGTGCATCAAAAAAGTTAACGCTTAACTATTTTAACTATTTTGTTTTTGCACCTCGCGCGGAATGTTTTCCAAATATCAAAAAAGTATAAAAAGTGCCATTGTGCGGCCATAAAAATAATGTTAAGCCTCGAATTTCTTTCAGTCTTTTCTCGGTGAATTCGTGACACACGCACACAGCAGCCGCAGCGCCAAGAGTTCCTTTTTGGTGTCTAACTCAAGTCTTCAAATCTTGCAGATTCTGCTCTACGTGGCCGCGTGCAATCGTGATGCCTGTCGCCACCGATGTAACCAAGCTGGTTGTGGCGCTGACCACATCGTCGATACCAGTCTTCGATAGGCCAGCTGCTTCACCCCGTCCCTGAAGAGCAGCTATACTATAGTCCATTGCAACTCAAGAACGAAGGGCGAGGGTAAGACGGGCCGGGGAGGAGGAAGCAGAGGGAACCCTCGAAAAGAGAGGGGGAAACTTCCTTCTCTCTTTAGCGTTCCGTCTGCTTCCTTCTTTCCGGCCCGTCTTACCCTCGCCCTTCGTTCTTGAGTTGCAACGGACTATAGCAGAAATCCCGGCAAGTAATATACGAACACACACAGCGGCTGAAGCGTCTTGAGTTACTTTTTGGCATCTAAATCAAGTCCTCAGATCCTGCAGGTTAGTACTAGATAATATTAGAATGTACGCATATTGATGCTGCTGCTGTATAAAAAACAATAAAATAAAAAGAAATTAAGAAATGCATGAATGGGACACGTTCATAACAGTTGTTTGCTGCAAACTAGGTCGGTTAAGAATATCTTCTGTTAAACACCTAGGTGAACGCGAAACGACTCGCACTCATAAAAATATACGAACACAACGAGTACAGCTCATTGATAGCTCCGCAGATGCCGGCAGCCATGTTTGTTGTCGTTTGAAACCGAATCGAAAGGGCAATTATGGTATATTTTTGATAACAGCAATTACTCTATCTAAATAATTTGTTTCGCAAACATAAAAAAAAATACTGTTATCGATTATAATACTTTTACGGCACGGGGATACAATTTTAAAACCAACATTCCACATGTCAATCCTGCTCTAGCAAATAAGAGGCGACAAAAGGTGCTTAGTTTTGACGGCACTGGACCGGCCAAAAGCAGGGATACTCCCCCCCGCCCCCCTAAACAGCGTCTAATGGCATAAATATTGCTAAAAATATATAGTTTTTGTGGAAAATACAAAAAAAGTCATGTGTTTCATTTTGGCCCTTTAAATAAATCTTTGTTTTTTTAGTTCAGTGTTTTTTTAAGTGCTGAAATTCTGCTGGATTTAAACTACGGCTTGAATGGAAAGCGTGTTGAACCCGGAGTTGTGCGTGTCATGTAACAAACCATTGCCAGAAGCTAGCAAGTATTTGGGATGCTCTGACAGCGGATAGGGCTACCAGGTAGGTTCATGTTCCAGCGAAAATGGTTGTAAGTTTAAAGGTAAAATTTCTAAAATACATAAAAATGCCAAACTTGCACTGCTGCTAAAAACCGAAGAGGGCAAAACCATGATCGACAGACTATCTCACAACAGCTCAATCTCATTCAGGAACTAGCTGCTACCAAGAAATGAAACTTGCGGAAATTGTGGTACTATATAAAAAGTAGATTCCCCAATGGCAATCAAGGAATTGGTCATTAAAAGCGAAATATAAGTTCATCGTGAATAATTTCGATTAAACCGAAAACAGAATGGATGAGTTGTGGAAATAAATAACTTATGTAAAATACGGGTGCAAAACAATCAGGAACACCAGGACCTCCAGAAAAAGTGCAATTTCAAAATAGAAGTAACCAATATTCAACAGTATTCTAGACGACAGAACACGGAGACTCACGGACTGCCGGCCATTGCAAACGAGAACCTTCGTTCTGAAATGGAGTGGCCTTGCGAATGAATTACAACTACCAAAGCTGGGTGTGAATGAAGAACAGAGCCTCCACAAACTGCCAGCGAAAGTCGGAAAAACCCCAGTCGTGCAGGTACGTTTGGTTTCACGAGTAACCCGAAATCACTGGCTAGAAAAACGACGAAGCCTAGAGGACGCCCAATCTTATATCAGGATTCGCAACAACTTTACTGCCATGAACAAAAGTCCTCTTTGGTTGCTGGGGCCAAAATCCCAAGAAACAAGCTTCAGTTGGCAATGAAAAAAAAAAATTAATAATGGCAATTTTTTTGTTCAAAATTGCGGGGGGGACCGCGCGATAAAGATTGAATGCTAGGCTGACTTGGACAAGTTTATGTGAAATAATACGAGTTTAGGATGACGTTGATTTGTTTCCGACATGATGACGTTGACATGCTTCTGCACTCTTTAAGTAGGACATTAGATATTTTGGCTTCCACTGAAACTTGGCTTATAATCACGAATGACGCTCTCGGGTTCACAGGATATGAGGTGACGGAGTATACCGAACTGGACAGCGAAGGAGGTGGGCTCTCTCTTTGTTTCCATGATAACCTAGATTACAAAGCTTTGTCGGAATACTAATACACCAAGTTTGATTAAGGATTCATTGCTTTTAAATGTTGTTTCCTCGTAGTGGTTGCTGCTTATAGACTTCCTGTTGGGTCATTGGCGAAGATATTTAGGTCCGTTGAAGGTGTTCTGAAGCATGCGTTTCACTTAATATTTCCGTGGTTTTAAAAGGTGGTTTTAATATTTACTTGAAATTGCAAGTCACCGGTAGCCTTGAATATCTCGATGTTGTTGAGTCATAGGAATGTAATATTATGATTCACCTGCCGAATTTAATAACGTCGGAGAAAGGAACGGTAATTGAACCTCTTCATTACCGATTGTCATAACGAGGCTGTTGGTGCTCCTTGTGATTCAAGCAACCATCTACCATGTTTTGCGTTATTGAATGCCCAGGATACTCCAAGTGAAGCTCTATTAATACTGTCACAATCCACAGAAACATTGATGAAATTACAATATTCGTTCCCTGGCATCGAATATAAATTGGATGCGGTACTGAATGAAATGAACTCCAATAAACCACAGAGTATGTTTTGGACATTTTGCAAAAGTGCTATAAAGTGTCATTTTGAAGGCAAGAATTTTAAATATATAAAAAAATAAAGGAACCTTGGATTTCATGTGTCTTTTAGAAGCGAATTAATGCGCGTAATAAACTATATAATAAGTTCATTAATACAAGAGACATCGCTGTACTACGAGAGTAGGGAAAGGTGAAGAACGGGCTGTATGTATGTGGATTTAAAAAAAAATACAAATGATAATTATTGCAAAAATAAGTTCTGAAGGATGCATGGTGTCCATAAGAATCTATGGAAAACTCTAAATGAACCTCGTTGCAAAACCCGTACTATTGCCCCAAGAGAACTTACAATTGTACAGGTCCCTTACTCCGGTCAAATTCTGGCAGACAAGTTCAGCACTCACTTTTTTTTATCGGGCTCGTGCACCTTGAATGATTACGCTTGCGCGTGAATCTTTTCCTAGAGTGCCGTGGAATAACTCAATAGTTTCAGGACCTGCAGATGAAGAGAGAGAGAGAAGTCTGCCTAAAGAGGAAATACTTAATTGGTTGTCACAGCCAGAGGCCGGACGGCCATCATCAGTTGTGGTGGGTGACGAGGTAATACGATAATTCAATACTTAGGTAACAGCGCTGCCTGTCATTAGGAAGGTATATGTTATAAGGAAATTAATGAGCCAGTTACATTTTTATACGTCCTCCACTGACGCATATCTGCGATGTAATTTTGAGTTCCGGCATCTTTCCCGAGGAAATGAAACTAGCGCACGTTTGTATACTTCATAAACGTGGTTCAAAAATAATATAAGCAACTATATAACTATATCTGTACTTTCTCATCTTTATTTATAAACTAGCCGAAGGTGTTATATATAAGGGTGTAATCAAGTTTTGTGATAAACGTAACATCATTACAAATCACAAGTAGAAATTTCGTAGAGAGAAATCAACTGAAGTGGGACCACTAAATGTAAAAAAGAAAATTATATTGGAGAATATAAAAATAATTGTTCTACTCTAGGAATATTTTTGGACTTCATAAAAGCCTTTGACCTCATAAAACATCACAACCTACTATTAAAAAACAAGTATATAGATTATGGGGCACCGCATTAAACATGATTTGCAGCCACTTAAAATCACGTTCTCAATATACAGTTCTTGATGTTGTGCGGCCCTCATCAGCTTAAATTCAGTATGGCATGTCTCGGGGACCAATTCTTTGGCTATTACGCCTCGGGGACCAATTATTTGACAATTACTTTTTTCTTTAAACATTGTTTACAGTGAAAATATTCTGAAAACCCGAATATAATTTTATATGCGGATGGTACGAATGTTCTTTTTTTCTCGATCAAGTATATAGATAGACTGAACAGAGAGGCGAATACTTGACTAAATCAACTTTACTTGTGGCTGTCCTGTAATCAACTGCAGTTAAATACGCCAATGAAAAATTATATAATTTTTAGAGCAAAAGGTAAGTACATTAGTAGATCAAGCAACATATATTTCCAGTTTTCTGGTATTGAACGCGAGGAATCATTTACATTTCTTGGTGTTTGTTTCCACGCACATCTAAGCTCGACAGCCCATGTGAATAATCTCAGTAGAAAATTTCTTCATCAGATGAATTAACTATTATGTTACCATACATTGCTCCAGTGTGGTTAAACCAGCAACATTATACATCGTTAATTAACTCTAAATTTCATTATTGCTTGTTCGTTTGGGGCATTAGAACAAGCACTAAATTTAAACTATTACATTGCAGAAACGAGAAGTTTGGTAAATTGATAGTATACCTTGATCCCAATGGGCCGCCCCATATTTCATCAAATTTAAATATTAATATTCAATAAAATTTTATGCTTGAAGGTAGCTATTTAATTAGATTGCCAACATAAATGGGTTAGTCACCGTATATGTAGTATGTTCGGTCAAACTAGCACAGAAAGAGGCGAAAGAAACGACTCAGGTAGGTCGCTCCCTAAATGCACATCCGTCACATACATCCAGGTAGCTCTCCCCCCCCCCCCCCCCCCCCAGATCAAGCAGCGGATGACTAATCCGACGACAACGAGGAGAACATCAATTCCCCTTCTCGGAAGCGGACCTTCGGGCAGCCTTAATGGGGTACTCTGGCGATTTTTTGAGCTACCTCAACCAACTATATTTTCTGACTCCTCGGCCTTTACCCTTTCCGGTAAACTATTTAATATAGCGATATTCATAACAGTTATTGTAAAATCGGCAAATGAAAACGATACAAAAACCAACACTTAAATCTACCCGCACTTTTTAGTGCCGCGACGTCAGTGGCGGTCAGGCTTGCCAGTCGAGCAAGCAGTCTAAAAATATAATATGCCAATCATTTGTTCCGTGCTGGAGCGCGGAGACTGGAGCGAGCTTCCAAAGCATTCATTTGACACCATGAAACTGCTTCGAATCAGTTGGGAACAAAATCTAAAGTCCAAAGAATGAACCCCTGCCCCCCTCTGTCGTAATTTTTTCGTTGTTGCCAGTAGAGACTTTCAGTTTGAGAAATACGGTGATGGCCAAAATTGTAAATTCAATAACTTCGTGAAAACAAATTCTGGCCTAATATCTGGAATACTATTTTAGCGATCTTTGTTGGCGAGTTTAGCAAAATTTCAAGCAAATCGGGGACCATGAAGAAATCGCTGGAGTACCCCTTTAATGGGCATCAAGCGTAGCACCGCCCTCGGTGAGGATGGTATACCATACGGTATGCTACAATGTCATCCACAAAAATACCTTGATCTTTTACTAGAGGAAATTATCAGTGCCTGAGAAGAGTGTAGTTTACTGCCCCAGTGAAAGGAAGCACTAATTATTCCAATCCCGAAGCCGGGGCTAAGCAACCGAACTGCCTCGATAACTTTAGACCCATAATATACCTAACATCGTGCGTCGGAAAAAATAATAGAAAAGATGTTTCTCACCATGCTTGAGTGGCACGTAGACAGCCAGGAAACCTTCTCAAAAATCACGACAGGATTCACAAAACACGTGTGCACGCAAAACGTTACGCCAAGTCTCAAACAACAAATAATTCACAACCAAAGCTCAGCACAGCTCAAGACGGTCGCAGGAATTGATATGAGCAAAGCGTTCGACAGAGTTTTGGACACCGCCGTACTTAAACATCTCAAATATATCAACCCCAACCGTAAAATAGGCAACTAGATTAAAGACTTTCTCTCTAACTGGACGGCCAAGTTAAAGCTAGACGATTTCACATCAGAAAGCCACCCAATCACCAAAAGGAACCCCACAAGGCTCCACACTCTCCTTAACCTTCTTTAAAATTTTCGTAAAAAATCTACCCAGACAGTTGAACCTCATTCTAGAACATAACATCTATGCAGATGATATTACAATATGGACGACAAAAGGATCTGCACGAGAACAAGAAGAAATAGTGCAGAAGGGCATAGACATCGTTCATGAGTATGCACCCTCCACAGGACTCACCTGCTCAGAGGATAAATCTGAATACGTCCTGATTACTCATGACACAGCAAGCAGGTCACCCGAGTATAGGAGTATGGTCAAGTTAATAATAGCAGGGAAGCCATTACTCCGCAGAGATCCCATAAAAATATTGAGATTATAAATACAGGAAGGCGGTAGATTCAACATAGCAATAGATAGGTTAACTTGACAGATATAGCAAATACTCGCCATGATACGTATATTACCAGGAGACAAAATAGGTGCATGAGCGAACCCGAACTTCGTAAGGTTACCGAAGCACTAATCTACTCCAGTGTAATGTACGTGCCACTTGCCGTACGTTTCCCTCACTAATACACAGCAATCCAAGCTCGAAGCGGCGCTCCGATAAACAATATGGGGCAACTGCAAAGGCTGGAAACCTCTTCCCAAGGCTGAAAAATCCTCAAACACCTGGGCTGCAATATAACAAACCTTACTCACGTTCCATTGGGAATCCCACCTTGGGGATAAAGTTCTCTGAAACTCTGAATAAAAGTTTATCCGATTCCTAAAGATGTGAATTAAATAAGACATATAAACGGGAGAATCGATAGGGTGAAAGGCATAGAGAAAAGGCCGATCACACAAACGTAGCAATCAATTCTACGCACAGTAATGCAGGCTAGAAGTGTGGAGCCAGAAACAAATCATGGCACGGGAGGACCAAGGAGTTCCAACCCCCATGCACAGTGAGCTGCTAGCCATCGCCCCGGCCATGACCGTTTTCACAAAACACGAGGAGATAGAAGTCGTAATAAGAACGGATAGCCAACATGCCGGACGAGCGTTTCCAAACAATGAACTACCCCCCTACATTCACAGTATACTGCAAGGACACATGCACAAATACTCGCTGCTAAAAATTAGGGTTCAGTGGGTCCCGGGACACCAGAGGCTGCGAGAGAATCGTCTAGCTCCATAGCTCACCCGCACACTAAATCCGACACCTCTCTGGCATGGCAGGCAGTGAAAGATTATGGTCCGAAATTGAAAAAAAAGAATCTACACAAAGCTAAAAAATAAATTTTTAGAGATAGACTCAGAGCCTCCGCTTTCCTACCCTCATCCTCATGAACTCATTCAAGGGAGGAAGCATCTGATGCGTAACTCACAAACATACACTCTACTTATCCCGCACTATATCCATTACATTAACAATGCTCCAGGTCGACCCATGTGCTCCCACTGCGGCAGACACCCCCGTGATCAACATGAACTCTGGGACTGCCCTGCGGCGCACGAGAGTCGCTCTCAGTCGCTCTCCCATCTACGCCACCACCTCATCCCAAGTCGCTGGGAGAAATGGTCCTCCCCCTCTCCAGAGCTCCAAGAGCTGTGGTGGCCGCCCCTCGTTCATCACAGTTGGAAAGCAGTGGACGACGGAGGTCCGAACACAGCTACCTAGGCCCGAACCTGGGCTTCAGATCGAGGAGCGTGTTCGATCCAAATAAAATTTCTCTCTTTCTCTTTCTCCCTCTTTCAAATGAACACCGTTTGTGTTAGCTTTTTGCGCCACACATCTGACAAACAAATTACTACCTGAGATATTACCAGCAATTTTCTTAAACCCACTCAAAAGGTATCTATCCAGTGGCTTACCAATGTTATATATAATTGGCTTAGTTCTTTTAATGTGCTGATCGCGCACGCTGAGAACAATCTCTAGCTATGCCTCCGGGGGGAACGATTCTTCTGTTTTCACACGCAGAGCAAGTTAGCAACTGAATTAGAACGCTGTATGCATTGCGAGCTGTAGCAAGTTTGAACGTCCACGCAGAAAAAAACCGTGTTCGGTGACAGGTTAAAAATAAACGCTGGGGAGGAGGTCGACTCCTCCTGATCTTTCGATCTACAAATATGGAAAGAGATGGGAGGAGCTTCTACCACCTGTCACCGACTATAACTAACACGCGCCTTCCCAAAACTGATAGTTATGCTTAGTAAATTCCACACGAAATACAAAATGCACGCTTCCTTCGATTTGTGTATATGTTTATACGGCAAAAAGCATAGTGCCTCTTCTCTTATGCCCATTTAGCGACGCAGCCAGGAAACCTTTCCAAAGAGGGGGGGGGAGGCAGGGTTCAACCCCGAAATTTCCACCCGCCTCCCCAACCTAGGACACGGGTGTATTGTCAGCTGTATGTGATCTTGAAAATCTCAAGGCAACCCGCTTTGCTGAGCCGCAAAACGCGGCCTATAATTCAGACTGAACCGGACAAAATTAACAAATAAATAAAAAGCACTAATAATTTTAGCAAAAAAATAAAACCTTAAACAAATATCCAGCGACTGGTACACGTCTTCACGAATAAAAAATTGCGTTGAATTAACATCTCGAACACCCTATGTTTGAGGTAGGAGGTGACATAAAGCTGATGCGCATTTCAATCTGCAAAGAAAGGTTATCACGCAACATATAACAGCTGTTATGTGTTGCGTGATATGTTGCGTGAGCATTATGCCTGCTTGCCCAAAAATGACTTCAAAGTGCGTACAAAGTACGGCAACTGCTATACTGACAACGGTAGTGACAACGCCCTCAGAAATATAAGCTGTAATAGAGCCAACGGGTTACCAAAGTTGGCAATCGATTGGTTTAAGCTGGCCACCAATTGCCTGTCTAGCCAGTGGCCTACCAACGTTGGTAATTGATTGGCTTAGTCTGGTGTGATGAGTGATCCCGCGACCAGCCGAAGAGGACGAGAAAGAAGAAGACGAGGGGGGGGGGGGGGGCGTGCGAGGAGCGCGAGAGGGGATTCGGGCGGTTGACAAAGGACGGTGCAGACGCGACCAGGCCGGACCTCCGTCGGCGTGACCAGACGTCAAGAGGCCCGACCCACAACCCACTTTTCACGCAGTCCGGGCGCCAACCTTCCGGAGGTAGACAAGACTGCATGCGTGGCGCAGTTGAACACCCGCTGCCACTCCGTGCCACAGACGTTCTGGGCCTGACTCAAGCCTTCGGCCAACGCCCAACTGCCTCGTCGCTACGACCTTCGGCCCAGAACTTGGCGGACACCTGGTCACAGGCTGCCACCGGCGTACGGGGTCTGATTCAAGCCTTCGGCCATCGGTCAACTGCCTCGTCACTACGTCCGGACCTCGGCCCTGACGTCGTAGACCCCTGATCATCGGCTACCACGGGTGCTACGCCGCAAGGACTGAAAAGTCGTGAGCGAGGTACTTTTTAGGGGACACTCAAACCTTAACATTTGTTGAAGTGCTGCTTGGGAGTGTGCTTTACTAAGACCAATGTGGGTTTGAAAGCGTTGATCTTTGACCTTTGGACCTTTTCGTAGATGCCATCAGTGCGAAGCTAACAATTGAAGAATCGGCAGCTTAAAAATGGTGCTGAAGTGGCTGCCAGGGTCTTGCGACAGGGGAGGCTGCAGGAAGAGGCGTTCGGAAGCCGTAATGGCGCCGCAGCCCCAGGACTCGCCCCAGGACCTTCCCCAGGACCAGGCATAGGCTCCCCGCTCAGCTTCCTCCCTAGCCCCTTTCAATAAAAGTTCCGAAAAAAGTATTAATTGATCTTGACTTAGTCATTTGCTCGCCAGATAAAATAGTGCACAGACAAAGCATAGGAGGACCTTGCCATTTGTGCCCAGAATGTCTTTCTTGCAGTGGGCTGCTAATAAGAAACAGGCCAGGGGTTCTTAAAACCCAATGTTGGAATAACCAGGATTTAAACACATTGCCATCATTGCATAGCCAGCATTAAAGATATGGCATTAACACTGGGACATGCCAATGAATCAGCATGACTGCCGATAATGGCCTATTCAATGATTGAACTTGTATACCAATGATGACATAGCCATTGAATTAGTGTGAAAGCCAAAATTGGCATAGCCAATGACATAGTGTGGATGCCGACGATGGCTGAAATATTGGTTTAACGATGGCCTAAAAAAGGTGCCAATGATGGCCGAATCATTGGTTGAACGATGGCCCAACGTTCGCACCAATGACGGCTAGAAGGTTCGTTGAACGATGGCCCAACGTTGGTGCCAATGATGGCTGGAACATTGGTTGAACGATGGCCCAACGTTGGTGCCAATGGCTGGGCCAACATTGGAAGAAGTTGCGCTCGGCCAGAATACCAATGTTGGACCAACCTCCGGAGCCAGCGTTTGCCATTGTTGGCCCAATGTAGGTCCAACATTGGTGTGCTGCCTGGGGTGTTTGTAATCACCTTTTCTCCCGACCACCTTGACACTCGTGCCAAAAATAAAAATGTTTAATCAATCACTCAATCAATAAAAACCGGTAATTATTACAAAAAAAATTTAGCCAGGTTTACGTTGCAGTCAATTAACGTGGGAGGGTTTTTCCATCAACGACATGTGGCACTCGAGCACCGAAACCACAGTGGCTGTACTTAACTGCATTAACACTCAAACACCATAAAGCATGGCAAAAGAGAACAAAAAAAACCTACAAGCTTTTTTTAAAAGTTAGTAATGCGGCTGATATTGCTAAGAAAACCTAAATTTGCGGTGCGTTCGGTCTTTAGGATGTTGCATTCGGTTAATAACGCTGCCCTGAGCTGCCTTCCAAGGATAGTACTTTACGATAGACTGTATCGGAGGTTACGAGGTGTCTTAACACATTTAACGTATCAAGTGACTTTGTCAATATGAGCTGACCTCTTCAAGGTCACGTGACACTCACAAGGCGTTGGATTGACTTGTATGGGTCGTAGCATCCTCTGTGGTTCATCCTAAGGTGAAACAAAGAACAGAAACAGGCTACGTTACGGAATCTTAAATACCAACCGATCGCGGGCGTGGCGACGGCGGAACGTAACAGGTTGTGTTTTAAAAAAAACGAAAAAAAGAGAAAGGTATGAAGATGTGAAAAGCTAGTGAGCGTCACTCGACCAGCGTGGCTCAGCCGCTTAAGAGGTACATCTTGTGTTCGTAAGGCATCTGAACATCGGATAACATTTACACCCCGCCGCAGAGAGCCGAAATCACGCAAAACCATCTGGTGTTGGATGATTTTAGATAAACTGACCAGTTCCAGATTTTGAGCTCACTTCATATTTTTATGTCATCGCCCAATGTATCGTATAATCAAAAAATAGATTTGCATAGCAAAAAAGAAACTCAACGGACAGAAAATTTTGTATAGCATGAAGAGCTCTGCGGTAACTCGCATTTACGAGCGCCGCCGTGGTGGTCATGTTTGACAGAAAATAACTTAAAACAGAATAAAACAGAAACCCGAAATGCTTTGCGTAAGCAAAAATAGCGTCGTCCACGGTGTGCTAGCGGCCAGCTCAAACCACGTTCTGTGTGGGCGTATGCCGACGACACCTTTTTTTTGGCCACGAAACCTTTTTGGTACACCATTCTAAAGCGGTTTTAATTAGGAGAAGGTAATCAATTTTCAAAAACAATTTCTGGGTACAGGTCAGCGTTTCTTAAGAATATTACTTGCTCACTACGTTACTTGTATTTTATAAAAAAGTGAAAGACGTTTACAATCCCCCTGAACGCCGAATTAGAGCGCAGCTCTTGAGGAGGAGGAGGAGGGGAAGGTACGGACAGAAGGGCATGTCCCTCGTCCACTCCTGCTCGCCTGCCATTTAGGGGAAAATTTTCAACGGAAAAATTTAGCTGGGCATTTTTTCCGCTAAATTTAGCAGGGAATTTTTTTCGCCAAATCTAGCGCGGAAATTTTCCGCTAAGTTTAGCGGGAATTTTTTTCGCTAAATTTAGCGGGAAATTTTGTCCGCTAAATTTAGCGGAGAATCTTTCCCGCTAAACTTAGCGGGGAATATTTCGCAGTAAACTTAGCGGGGAAATTTTTCCGCTAAATTTAACGGGAAAATTTCCCGCTAAATTTAGTGGGAATTTTTTTGGTAAATTTAGCTGGAAAGTTTTTTGCTGAATTTAACGGATAAATTTTTCCGGTAAATTATTTTTCCCGCTACATTTAGCGGGGAATTTTTCCGCTATATTTAGCGGGGAAAATTTTCCACTAAATTTTACTGGGAAATTTTTTCGCTAAATTTAGCGGGTAAATTTACCATAGTGAACCGCGCGGTTACACCGACGCCGACGGCGACGGCGACGCCACTCAAGGCGGAAACGGGCGCCTAAGAGCTGCGCTCTAAAAAACCTCAAACATGGGCTTTTGAGGAATTTTCTGCGAACGTTCGGATATTGACACGCAAACATGCAATAAATAGTTATAAAAAAAAAAAAAACTGCCAAAAAGAAACATTTCAGACATTGATTTAAACATTTATTTTTTCTCAGATTTCCGTTACCTATGCTACTTTATGTGGGTTTCTATTCCTAGGCTACATATATCATTGAAGAAGGAGATACAGCGCCTTTGACGAGCTTCTTTTTTTAGTCCGCGCAGAAACCTCCGCTGCGTGGTGTGACTTGCCACTGCACCTCACTCGATGTGCAGTGGCGTTACGACAAAGGCTTCGCTCGTGCAGCGGCGCGACGCTGGTTCAACAACGCTATCTTTATATTTCCGAATCTTCGTCCATTTATCTTTTTCTGTGACTCAACTTGCTACTGTTCCGCCCTCGCCCCGGTGGCTGAGGTGGCGATAAAATTCTGTAATGTCGACCATAACCTTCCCGTGACCTTCAAGACGGGCGGAGTGACGCGTTATCACTTGGTGAGTTGAACTGGTTGAAGTGGCTCGTAAACGTATGCTACACTCAATTGTGATTAGGAACGGGGTGTATGGATGTCTAGAGAAATTAATGAAAAACTATTCTGTCGGCAGACAACCCACAATGAAGTACGTAGTACCCTCAAATGGTAGCGCAGAGAAGAAGAACCAATCCAGTACAACGTCTTAAGGACCGAAGGCGCCGAAAATTTCAGTTTTCACAGGCAATGCCTGTGAAAAGCATATGACGAATTAGAAAAAGCACGCCGCTTTTTTGTATACCTTTTGATGGTGTCTGGGCAATTATTGGGATCAAGTATGGCCACTGTGGATGCGGTGCTCGAGTACCACGAACCGTGAAAACAGAAACTCTTCTATTGTAATTGACCAACCTATAAGAACTGCCTAAACGTTTATTTTTCTAATAATAAAAATATAATGCGACATGCCTTTTCAGATTTCGAATGTCCGATATTGAAGGGTTCATTGAGGGAAGGTTGTGAAAAGTCAAAGATGATTTTGTTGTCAATGACCCCCCCCCCCCCCCCTCCCAAATTGCGTAGTTTTAACTTTTTGGTGGTTGAGCGCTTTTTATGTTAAAAGTGAAGAAAACATGAACTATACCGTTAACAAAGTTTCAGCTTAAAAATTAATTTCAAAATGTGTTAAAAATCGGCGAAAAATTCCGAAATATAGATTGATTGCTCAAAAGAATAAAGTTTGTAATTTTATTTTACTTGGCATATAAATAGAATAAAAATAAATATAACTAATGCAATTAGTTATACACACCAAAAGATGTACGTTGCAGAAATTTATATTCTTTATACATGCGGCCCTCAAAAGCGCGTCTACGCTCAATTGGGGAAATCGCTGTTAAACCTCCTTTTAGTTGTTATTATTTTTTTACGGAAGTAAGAAAGTAACTTCAAATTATAAGGTTCGTTTCGTTGTCTGGACATTTTTTGAAAAGAAAAAGAACATTAATTGAAAAGAAAAATAGGCGACCCCAGAATGACCGTCTTTATCGAAACGCGCCCATTTATTAACATTGGAAATTTGAATAGCATTACAAAGCAGCCTGCCCAAGAATTCACTTATTATACAGTCTATCTTGTCACGTGAAAAATGGCCTCAACGTTTATTTTTTTGCCAATTTTGGTACTTGTATAACATATTTCCACTACAACACTATTTACAGCTCATCTTGGATATTATCTTCTGAAGGTGAGAAAAGTCATGTGTTCGTAGATGAAAACAAAACTTAAACATTTTAGAGGAATTGCTCCGCAAGAACATATACAGCTATAAAACCAAACCAACTTGCATTTCGAACGAATCGAGGACTACGGAAGTTCGGCGACGCTTAGAAATAGAAATGATTTTGTATTCGATGATACATTTCGAAAACAATTGCTATGAAAACACTTCTGTGCCACCAATATTAACATAACTTTTTTTATTTGACCGGCACAATAGACACAAAAGAGCTTTCAAATTAGGGCCGAAGTCGCTCCTCCCGGGCTGGGTCGGTGCAAGGATAACATTAACTGAGCGAGTGACTTTATCTCCAGGAATCACGTAATCTCCTCGCCTTCTGCGAGCCGTTGCACAGAGAGGGTCGACTACTTGTTTTGCAATTGGCACCCAGCAATAGGCAGTCAGGAATACCTTGTGGCAGTGGCCAACCCCACAAAACACGTTGCCAGCAGTCTGACGAAAGCACGAGCGTGCCTAGATTCCAGAGTGGTTTCCACTGCTCGGTGGAGGCCACGCAGTTTACGGGCCGCGTTTGCAATACGAGCAGGGGACGAACGCGTCGATTCACTCCGTCTGCTGTCCTCCTCGTCACGCAACAAGGGCACGCACGCGCAATAGCGACCAACCGGCGCCAGAGTCTTCCGCCATTAAATTGCAAAACGCTCTCTATGGGTTGTGTTGGTCCCTTTCTTAAACGGAGGCTCTCTGAAAAGAATTAAGACAGGCCGCTATACGGTGACTGCAATCTAGGGACATCTCTCGACGTTTATTTGTACTACAGGGACTGTTTCTAACCTTTGCCGTGGCGTGACGCAGCTTGTATCTTAAAACCTGAGCGCTGGATGACGATTTGTTTGTTTATACAGTCCTTTGGTTTTTGTCTGAACCTTTTATTGTGTACTTATTCAATCGTTTAAAGGGAAACACTCAAATCGTCTTCATTTGCACCCCAGGATCACGAATAATTACGAATATCAAAATTATATTTCAATGTGGTGCACGGAGGCTGCATGGATTCTCTTTCAAAGTACCGCTTTCAAAGTACTCAGAGCGTTACGTCATAAAATGACTTTTTCGAATTTCCCCTCTCGCGCATCTTCAGCGCCAATCAAGGCTGCGCGCCCGCACTCTTGCTATTCTTAAAAAGCTCAGAAAAAGGCGTCCCGACTGGAGGCAGTGCGGGGGAATATAGCTGGCAAGCTTGCAATTGGACGCGATGCCCACACGAGAGACGCGCGCTTGGCGCCCCGAATATTCATTTATGACGTAAAGGCTACTCCGAAGTTTTTCGTGTTTTTGCACGTTTCGTAACATAGTCGTGGAAAACGAACGTGATATTCAGAATAACGGGATAAAAATACTCTAAGATTCACCTCTAACTCGTTTTTTTTCTTCTTTTTTTTTTGTAACCCATTTAGCTTCTTTTTAGCTTCTGCATACCTGTACAGCATGATAGCAAGAAATGAACACTTAAAAAAAAAAACTTGGAATTTTCTTTACAAGTCGTTACTTCATCTAGCGCGTTCCAGTCCTTGAATACTTAAAAAAAAAAAAAAAAAGGAATTCTTGCAGAGATTTTTCCTGCTGCTGAGCATATGTAACCGTTTCGATGGTGAAAATAACCTGGTTAAAGTAGGTCAGATGAGGTATTACTACTAGTGTCGTTACGAAATATTAAACGCAAATTATTGCACCAAAACTCCCATGGATACCAGACTGCACCCTAAGAAAAAACATGGTTTCAAAGGACTAGCAGCAGCATTTGGTCCTCTGAACTTCCATTTGATCCCCGAAGAGAACATTCGAGCTAAGTATCACCGGGACTAAACGGGAGGCGTGTGCAAGCAAAAGCAGCCATTAGTCTTTCTAAGACAGGGTGAATCTGTATGTTTTAGTCCGCCGAACGAAGGGCAACTCCGGCCGAAAACGAAACCAAGATAAATGACTGGTATCACTTTAGTGGCACGATATATGATGACGGTCAAAATGTTACGTCAGAGTGAAGCCCTGTTCTCCACTAAAACCGTGTTTAAAGATGCGACCAGCTCCTCTTCGGGGTGTGGCAAGCGGGTTAACTTTTAGTCAAGCAACACTGGGCGACGTGTACCGAGTAGCCCGTGACGTCAGGTTGCGGCCGTACAGCTGATGATCAGTGTTGCCAACCATTTCTAGCAGGGTGGTTTCATTTGAAATCGAACACGCTTGTCGGGGTGGGTCTTTCGATTTTTTTAAATATATGTAATTGCCCCAATTCTGGAAAGAACAAAACCACTTTCCAATATTTTTTTAACAAATATTTCGCTTCACAAAAAATTATTGAGTGGAGGAGGGTGAAAATCTGTTTTTACTCCGTGATTTTTCTACCCAGTTCTGTACGCTGGTATGAATACGGGAAGTATACAAAACTCACAGTAATTTTTTGTGTTTGTGTATGTTATTTTGACTATTTTTTAGTAAAAGGAAAATAGTTTTGTATTTTTGTTTATTGAGGCAAAAATTGTCAAACATCGTTTCTTTGACAATCCGGTGACATCTTCGCCTTGTAACTCATCAGTTATTATATTTGTCGCTTACTAAATACCATGCGGGTGTAGCCCTATGCATGGGCAATCGACGGTCATAAGTCTAGTTTATTTTATTTTCACTGAATTTTTTATATCAAATTTGAAACATCGTCGAAAATGAAATAAACTGATATTTTGAACCCACTTTATCAGAAAAAGGCCATTTATTATTTTGTTCAATTTTTTTATTATTGCTGCCGATCATATGAAATTTCAATTGGCTAGATGCGATAAAAAAGTATTTTCCTTTGAACTAAAAAATAGTCAAAATAATATACAAGAGCGCAAAAAATAACTGTGAGTTCTGTATGCTTCCCGTTTTCATACCAGCGTACAGAACTGGGTAGAAAAATCACGGAGTAAAAAACAGATTTTCACCCTGCTCCACTCAATAATATTTTGTGAAGCGAAATATATATATTTTTTTAATTTTGAAAAGCGGTTTTGTTCTTTCCGGAAATGGGGCAATTACATATCTTTTTTTCAAAAAAAAAATCGAAAGACCCACCCCGACAAGCGTGTTCGATTTCAAATGAAACCACCCACCAGATAGTTTCGGTTTTGCCAAAGACGCCCGAAACCAAGTTTTGGGCCTTCTTATTTATAAAATTACAAACAATACTGAAAAAAATGGTTATACAAGGACACTGACTCAGCTGAAAACCGTCAAAATCACAAAGGGAAAAATGCTGACCAAAGCTGCCCTTTAATGGTTCGCTAGCCAGTCTCCCCGACTGGCTAGCTACATCCCCGCGCTTGGACGCGGGAACTGCGAAAAGAAACAGGTGCTCATTATACGACACATTATGCGTCCTTTTTTTTAAATTAAGTTCAAGAATTCAAACTACAGCCTCCTTCAAAATGTTTAGTGCGTCGCAATAAGAAGTAGCCGGCGTAATTTGCGAAACAAGTGTATTTTAATATCCGTCTCGCAAACACTGCTTCCCGAGTGCCCATTTGGAAAATGATGGCATTATAAGCTTGGAGAATGTGCGTATGACGACAAAGATTTGCGGCTGTTTCTTTCTTTTCTCTTTTTTTTTTTTGTAACGAGTGCTACAACATGGCAAAAATAGCCCTTTTTTATTGCAGTTTTTTAACGAATAGATCGGCCGGAGGAGTGCAACCCGTACATGCAATCTTGGAGGTCAAGGTGTGGCAAACAAGTACACGTCATAGTCCGCCACCTGCATTCGCAGTCATTAAGGACCTTGAATAAAAACTTGTCCAAAAATGTCATTTCCCCTTAAGGGGATATAAATGGAAGTAATGCGCTCCTACTTTATGTTCAAGGACTCGGGGATCTAATGAGTATAGGAAAGAAAATTTCTGTGCGCTCACACGCGAGCCCACTGCGCCAGACGCACGCAGCAGACCGTACGGTGCAGTGCGCGGCAAATGCGGTGTTTGTGGTCTTCCAGGATAGGTTAGGGTGACGACAACGAAAAATTCGTGACGACAACGAAAAATATAAAAAAAGAGCAAGCGCTCGCTGCCTTGTCAAAGAGAAACGAATGCTAATATGCGAGCATGTTAATAAGCGGCGCATTTCTCACGATATAAAAGAAAAAAATATATATCTGTCTTTGAATATATGTGCTTCAATTCTAAACGCTGCACGGTAACCGGCAGCGTCTTATAGCTGCTTTCTCACGGAGTGATGCCATGGGACGAATCCGTTTTCCCTGAAGGGCATTTTTTGTTAGGCACCCCACAAATGCGTGCGCCGAAGGCGGGCTAAACGCGCGCCAGTGTTTTACGTGTACACAGATGCCGCCTCAGATATAGAGATGATGCCGCTTTGAGAGATTCGCTTGCTTGCTTGTTGCTTTCTTCGCTGGTCTTGCGGCCCTACCGAAATGAAACGCCGTTATCTTCGCGTTTTGCTTCAAAAGGTGGATCAGGCCCGAGACTCTTTTTAGCAGTACACCACACGGTGTTAGCATTTTCACTTGCCGACAAAACTAGCCTATTTTTAGCACACAATATATCATCAGACGCGCCCTATCGTGTCGACTTAAAATGTGCCGCCGCACACTATTCCGCGAAGCAGCGTGAACGAAGGGGATCGGGTGGGTTAACACGCGCCCCAGTGATACACGTGACCCCACCGTCCGCCACTACCTCCTCCGTAAAGGGAGGCCCCGCTGCCGGTCCTCGGTAAGTGTCGTCTTCTTGACCTCAAACGAAAAACAACGAACACGAAAGGGTCATTGTCGTCTCCTACTTGCGAAAGAGCGGGACGTTCAAATAGGCCAATCAGGGCCTTGGATTTGCTCTGTGGTTTTACTCCCTGAGCAAATGGCAATACGCTGACCGGCACGGGTGAATATTTCTCACAGCAATGGCGAGATTGTGTTTCTTGTTGGAAACGTCACGCGGATAAGTGAACTTGCTTTTTTCTTTTATCTGTACGCTTCTGACGAGGGCATGCTTTGAACTGCTACGACTGATTTTATGTTGCCTCATTGATATTCGCAGCTACTTAAATGGGTATTGACAAAATGAAACAAAACCTGTCTTAGAGACACGAGAGCACCGTGGTGACTAAAAGGACAATAGAATATCTCTCACGGGCTATTGGACTTTTACAGTGATTCCATCACTCCACCCTGTCACTGTAAGTGACCACAGGAATAGGGTGAAGCGAATGGTATGAACGGAGACAAAATGTTGAGGTCACTTTCTCACCAAACGTTTCTATAATGTGTAAAATCGAAGCTGAACGTCGCATATTTGAGTTCACACTTTCCGTTTCCAGCTCGTTGCTCTAGCATTCCCGGTGAAACGGGCAGCGCTCTAGCTGAAGTCCCCCTTTGAATCTGCTCAGCAGTCACGCCGGAACTACTCGTGAACTTGGCTCACGAATAGCCGTAGCTGAAAGCAAACAGCGGTATGCATTCGTGTTCTAGTGTAGTGCAGCGGCTCGAAAATTTCATAAGTTTATTTCCGGCTTTTCAAACACCAATAAAACGGGCCACTGTCTACAAACGTTTTAGCTTGGGTGCTGTCTCTTCTAATCAATGACTTCTACGGAGGGAACAATTGTGCGGAAAATTAAAATAATGTATATGCTCTGAAACATTTGGCGTCTTAAACGTCACGAATTTGGAAGTGTTTTTTTATATAATTTGTTTTGCGGCGTATGTTGTCTGAAATGAGTGGGAAGCTTTGCTCATCGTCCTCTCGGTCTTGACTTCAAGAGCGAAGCCGAAGATGTGCGTAGTTTATCTGCAATTAATATAGTTCTTAGACAGCGTTGTCGTTGTAAATCATGCTGTCTTATTTCGTAATTTGTTAATTATTTTGTTCCTTACTTATCAGGTGCGACAACATCTTGACAAAATTGCATTGGCATTACGTTGTGTGCTTGAGAATATCTCACCTAAAACGTTGACAGTTCACTATCAAAAAAAAATGTCGCAGTTACAAAATAAGACCGCGAATAAATTAATATATCATAAAATGCTTCGTCTAACTCTGACTGTCCATCAGAATTACAGTTCTTATTTGCAAGATGTCAGGTGTGCCGATATCGTTCGGAAAAGGCCTGTGACGGAAAGACTTTAAACTGCACATTTGTGCTCGCATGCATAAACTATTTTGTTTTAAATAGCGTACGTGTACGTTCAAGTAAGAATACCGTTTTATAGCTTCTAATATTCAGAAAGGAAATTGAGTTTTGCCAGCCGTGATGATAATGTGCCAAATTTGGATTACGATTGTTATTCTCTGTCAGGAATAAGTTTAAGTACTGTTCCTTGTTTAGAAGTTTTTTTTTAATTTTTTTTTTTTAACACGGATGGTGTTTTTCTAAAAGTTTGAGAGTTTTTTTTAATTATTTTTAAATACGGACGGTGTTGTTTAGAGCTTTTCGAATGCTTCTTTTGTTACATTTCCATTTCTCCGAACTTTAGAGTTTATAATTTTTGTTCCGTTTTAAAATTTAGAAATCCGAAATAAATTGAAAACTTTTCGACACACATATGTGTTCTTCATTCAAAATAACTGCACCCACTTTTTTGGTCCGGTATATACGAGGTTGACGTCTTTGCGAGTGATAATGCGCCTGTCCCAGGACTAAACTTGAGCACAGTTCTTGTTTCGATAAAGTCGATCGCTCCTACGAAGTCGCCAGAAGAACGTTTCCTAACTGTCCCATTCGACCACTTCACCCTGTGCAATTCGTGGGAGGAAATGGTGTGGAGAGTGACATAAAAGCTTCAGCTGCAGTCTCCTTCCTCATGATACATTGGCGGGTTAATTGCTATGACTTTTATAAAGCACAACAATGCTGGCGCCAGAAAGTACAAATAGTATGGTATAAACTGGAAACCGGAAGAGTGGTTTTCTCATAACCCAGAAGTACTATGAGCCGTTGTGCTTGACGAACCTTGACGATATATTAGGTAAACCGGTTTTTGCCACCATAAATCGATGTTTAAAAAAAAAAGAAAACAACTAGAGGCGCCTCTTTCCAAAACAACTGAGCATGTTGTTTTAGAAATGTTTATACTTTTGTAGAATACCATCTTATTTTCTTTTTGCCTCCGTTTTCTATATCAGGAGTTCTTTGGATAAATACAAATTGGCAAGGGTTTACCAGGGACTGTTTTTTTTTAGATAATCCGATAAGGCGGATTTTTTGTCACAAGCAATGCATCACGTCAAAATGGGAAGAAACATTTTTCAAATTACCTAAAGTTTATTATTTTATATGAAAATAATCTCAGTGAGATTGGGCAACCGAGTAAACAAAGAAAGCAAGAGAGGGTATTACATTCAAACGCCAAGTTTCTCACAACCTTTTTGCATTCTTTTACGTGGTTATTGTGTTTGCTTTATAAGGTTTGCTCTAAACGTAAATTTATAAAAAAAAAAATATTTTGACTTGTATGTTTTGTGGAGTTTTAAAAGAAACAGTAACATTTTTTTAAACTCTTATTGGCAAGTACCCTCTTCACTGAAGATTCATTCAAATTGACCAGTATGTCGAAATGTCTGAATCGAATAATTTTGCGAACACTACACGGAAAAATAAATGAATAAGTAGACAGTGCGCGTTACGCTATTAACTAAATAATAGTATGGCTGTACAATCAAAGGAGATGTGTTCCTCATCAGATCCGCTTCTTTTTTAAAGGTAAGTAAAATAGGACGTCAACACATATGAAAGCCACCAGAAATGACGTGCACACCTGGGTTTCGTCGACATAACCGCTTTATGCCCGCGAGAGCATGCAGAATAAGGCAAAGTTGTTGTCCGTCTTTTTTGTTGTCTCGCAAACAATAAGGACCTCTTTGTTGTCCTAACCCTCGCCCTAACCCCAGGAGTGTTTTTAAAAAAACCTGACCACTTTGGGTGATTCTCGTGGTTTAAACGAACACTGTGTTATTTACAAATCTGATAACAGAAGTTCGACACTTCTTTTGTATTATACAATTCTCCGCCATTGAAACAATTTAAAATTCTTGTTCGACGTCGTCTTGTTTATATTCTGTCCCTTCTACATTTTTATGTTTCTCTTATAACTCAGCCTCGGGTTAATAGACCCTTCCCGAAATTGTTTCCGGCAACTGTGAGACGCTAGCTTTGGCGGTCTTGTGAAGTACGACAGGCAACGCTGGTTTGGAGGAAGAGCGGGGGGAGCGGCCATTGATATGGCGTCCGTCGTTGTCGCTGGTTCCGGTGCTGCTGCTACCAGCCTCCTATGGGCTACGAGTTTAAGTAAGATCTCTCAGGACTTCAAATCCGACAAGGTTGACGAGTACTACGCCGCCCGGAAAATGAGCGACGGTAACCGGCGGCGTAGTTACAAGTTCGTAACGGAAAGTTACCATGAGCCATCGTCGCTGGAAACGACATGTCTCAATGGGTGAGTTGACGATTCCACATTAGCGATCGGTGGTCGTTAAGTAGTCTACAGTCATTCTCTTTTAACTACCGCATATTGCGTACGCAGAAACGCGACCGCGTCGTGGTGCGCGGGCGGTGCTACCGAAGCCAAAGGAAGACCAGCAAGCCGTACAGCGTGTCGACAACGATCACTGCGGACGGCTCTATTTCGGAGTGCAGCTGCCAGTGCGCCGCAAAAGAAGGCCTTTGTAACCACGCCTTAGCCCTGCTGAGGCTAATCGTGCTCCTTAAGGGGCAAGGGTACACGGAAGCACCTCCCGAGGTGACGTGCACGGAGCTGCCTCAGCAGTGGCGTCGGCCCCGTGGTTCGCAAATCTGTGCTGCCAGCGTCGCGGAACTGGATTGGAGAAGTGCACGGGAAGGAGGACCTTCAAAAGCTCAGGGGTCAAGGCTGAACGACGCCAGAAAACGACCAAGAGACCTGGCTGGCATGCAGCAGGCCGTGCAGCGCCTGGGAAATGACCTCGGCAACCTCGGGGACTCCCCTTTTGCCAAGCACCTGCGGACTGTGCAGGTACTGGGCACAGCTTCGATGTTTGGACAAGTTCCCGAGGGCAGCCCCATCTCCTACCAGCAACCACTCACGCCACACGGGTTTGTGGTGCATGTGAGCCCAAACATTGCTCCCTGCGGCAGAGATGCCTCAAGCACAGCACTGCCCAGCTGGCCAGTTCTTTTCCCCCTGTCGGACACTTTCGGGCCCGGTGCACGGAGCCTCAGTGATGCCGAAAGGTTACTTTTTAAGGTATTATTCCAGCTTCCTTCATCGTCACATTCCATATTCAGTGACCAAAGAGTATGATACAGTTCATGTCTTGGTGGGTACTAAAATGAATTAGTATATATGAAATAGAGATATTTCACAATCTAATGGTAAAATTTGCATCAGTGACTACCTTCAATGAAACCATTAACAATAACTGAAAGTAAGGGTCATGGTAGTTTTCTTGACCATTCCACTTTTCACCAGACAGTCCCTGCACATTCATAACCGCAAGTTACTGTATATGTTTTTGTTTCTATTGATTTTATTTTTGTTTTTTAGTGTCGAACAGAAATCCCGCAAATTTCTTCCAAAACCTCGGGTTGTATCCGTAATCTGAAAAGACAGTGTCACAAAAAAAGAAATGGCAGAGAACAAGCTGGCATAGGAAGTCTGCGAAAAGATGGTAGCGCCGCCACGTCTTGGCAGTGCTATCTAACAGGATGGCTGGCTGCAACAGCGGGTAGTGAGCTTATTGCGTGCACGGTGAGCGGAACCCCGAAATGTCGAAAAACAAGGTTTTTCTTCGTGAACTGTGCACATTATTACAAAATTTTCCGCCCAGAACGAATCTTTTTAGTTTTTCGTCACACAAAATACTTCAAAGACAGGCAGTACTGCAGAAATCGGGAACAACTGAACCGTGTGTCAGTACTCGTCGGCTCAGTTGCTAGTACTAAAGCCTCTGGATTCCTGTCCAGCACGCGATGAGTAACCGATGAAGCTGCTTCATGCCAAACAAACAAAAGCCATGTGGCATCCACCAGTGGAGGACCACCTTTTTTGTAAGGGCACCAGGTCACCTCGGTTCCAACCTGCTGACCAGGGACTGCTTGTCTATCGTCTTGCCTCGGGGCCACGGAGGTAGCAGTCAAAAAGGCAGGGACTGCTTGTGGTCAGCCCTGGGAAAAGTAACCCAGCACAAGCCTCGAGGAGTAGGGTGCATCTATACCAGAGGGACGTTTATCGAGGCACCCTATCGAGGAGCAGCTTGGACGCCGCCTCCAATCTCTTTTGTAGTTACTGCAGCAACACATCGACACTAACCCTTTTGCACTAGCGGTGAGACTTGAAAACACAGAGCCACTAATTCGCACGCAGGCGAAAAATGTGCAAACTCAACAAGCTACCTCATCGTTATGTCCAGTTTGTCATACATTACTGCTGCAACAGCGAAAGCAACCAATTAAAATAGGAACGAAAACTATTTACGTTCAGTTTTGTAATCACAAGCATCCATGAATTTGTCACGTAGTAACTGTTGAGCTGTCGGATACACAACCAATTTGTAGAAGCATGTTTCGGCGAACCACTTCGCATCAGACTCACGGAAAACACACAGAGATAAGCGGAGAAACACGCAGGGAGTCGTGGACAAGCAATTACTTACGTTATGCTTGTAATCAAGCATTGACTCACTCCTGAATATATAGTAGCTGTCGAGCTGTCGTCGGACGCGCAACCAATTTGTAAAAGCACGTTCTGGTAAACCAGCGTGCCGCAAACTCATCACACAAAAACACAAACAGATAAACAAAGGAACACGACGGAGTGAAGGGGGCTCCGACTCAATCCAGGAGATGCAGCGCTGAACGCAGATAGGTTTTCGAATGCCAAGGAGATGCTCTGACGCACACTGAGGACCTTGAGTGGGAAGACTTGTGCTGCGAGTCGTGGATGGAGCATGTGCATACTATAAGGTGGGAATGGGAGTAACTCAGTGCTCATCCACTCCGCTGGTTTGGCTCCCACAGCGCAACGCCGATGCAACCATTGGCAGCGGAGCAGCACGTCCTCCTTTAGGTGCCACACGCTTCCTATAAATATCTTTTAATCCACCTTACAACAAATCTTCAATACATCTAATAAGCAAAAAAAAGCTCTCCTTGCTTAACTGATCTCCGAATTTCTGCTTGGGTCTAACCCTCTCATAGAAATCAAGGAGCACCTGCTGTCTTAGCCCCGGTACAGAGACTCCTGACTACATTCAGCCTTCAGTTGCCCATTATCTTGTCTTTGTCTACTTCGGAGCTGGTTCTCACTCCGGACCAAGCACGCCAGCTTGAGAAGGATAGCCGGCAGCAGTCGAAGGGCGCTACATGGAAGGCTGCTCGCACCAACAGACTCACAGCGTCCTCCTTCGGAGCTGTCCTGATTAGAGAATCGTGGACTGATGTCGGGCTTCGGAACCTCACTGAAGAGAAGGACTTGTCTCGAGTCAGGGCAGTCAAGTGAGTTCTTAACTTTTCTATGCAATGTAACTCTTTTAGAAGGTACATTACCCAGCTATTTTGGTCTTCCTCAGAGGAGAGTAGCTTGGCTATGCACGCGTGCAAAAATTCTCGCATTGAATCAAAGCTTTTATTTGATCCGTTCAGTAGAAGCTTCCTCGATTCCAAAGGAGCGTCTACTGAGTGGTCCAAACGGCAAACGGAGCTCTCAAACGGTGACTCTAGATATCAATGTTGATGTTCGAAGCTATTAAGCTGTACCAGGGCCTGTAAAAACACTGCAACCGGCGGAGTGCAAAACCTACCAACTTGTCAATCAACAGAGCGGAGATTAACACTACCGGTCCTATAGACCAATTCATGTTTACAAACAAACCAAAGCGCCCCTAGCGGACGCCACCGGTGCCGCACATGCACAATGGAGTGTGAGCAAGAAGCATGCCGTCGCCCATAAACAAACCATTTGGTATACGAGGTTGTCGGCGTCGGTGTGAGTCCCCATCCTCTTTCTCAAGCGTTGGAATTGTTGATTCTGCGTCTTCCTGGCAATGTCTGACTACTTGAGCGGCCTCAGCAAAATTACCAAGGGTTGTTACACTGCAAAACTTCGCGTGAATAATGTGGCGTGCGGCGATTAATTTTGTGTGGACGCCGCAGAATGGACGCTAAACCTTAATTCGGATGATGAGATTCTGCTCGCTATTTTCAGTCGCGAAATCACTCCGGCTGCAATATCGTGAACCGTAGCTGGGATGGTCGACGTCAATACTGAAAATCGCAAGCAGAATCAGACCAAGTGAATCAGGCATAACGAGTCGGTGATGGCCACGGGTAACAATGATAAATATCTCATTGTATCTATTGTTTACACCGAGCTTACTTACCCCAACCTACCTTCAAACTTAAAAGTCTTTTGAGGCCTGCACTTACTTCTGATCAGAATTACCGGGTCAATGTTTCGTCTACAAGATGCTGTCGTTTGAACGAGCAGACGACAACAAGCAGAAAAGTTTGAAAGAGCAGACGACAGTTCAAACGGTCAGGCGGTCGTTTGAACTTGAAGACGCTCTGAACATGGTCCGCAGGTGGTTCATACAACTTGGTGGTTTTCCCTCCTTCATGTTGGAACAAAACAAATAAATCTGACAACTATGAGTATCTGTGAATTCAACCCAAAGTGCTTCCCGCACAAGCAATCGTGGTCTGACGGCATCTGGTTTTCCTTCTTTGCGGCACCTATCCACTTTTCGGACGAACTGAGCAGGCACAAAACACATGAAAACTGACCTTCAAAACTTTCTTGAGTCTTTTGGTACAGCCACGGCGTTCTGAGGAGAAGGCGGGTTTTTGTATGGTTTCTTCCAAAAGAACACAGGAATGCACGTCCCGCATAGTAATTTCTGCGCACAGCTCCTGACCGGAAGTGCTCCCGACGCGCCACCACTGCACCGTTACGTAATGGAGCCGAGTTAGTGTATAGCTTTATACACCAGAGTCGGTTTGCTCGAAGCGCGGTTAGTGCTAACCGCAGCTAAAATTTAGCCAGAGTACCTAGGAGGGGGAATTTTAAGATCACTCGGCTTACCGGGTAGGGACTCAGAGAAAAATATACCTACAGACACTCAGTTTGACAAAATGGCTGCAGTTCTTGGCCCTGAAGCGATATATAATAGACGATTTGCTATTCTCCCAAGCGCCCCGGCCTGCGCGCGAGGAATTGTGGGAGAGTATGTCTCTCGCCTGGCCACTCTGCCTTGAGATCACATTGCCTTGTCGCTTGCCTCCTCTTAGTCCTCTGTTTTTTTATTCCATTACCTATTTTTATCTGTTCAAGTGTATTGTTTATTGCTTCTAAGTGTTTCTATTCTCTTCTGCACGCGATATTTCTTGTATATATAATACTTGTGTCTTTATTTTTTTCTTTTTCAACGGAAGTGCCGACAGACAACACGCCGCTTCGCTCGTCTTTCCCCGGGTGAGTATTACCATTGCTACCGATTAATATCGTGCTGTTAGCTGTTCATTTTGACCCGCGTGCAGTCTAGAAGAGCTGTTTATGAACACCCGCGCACATGTCATAGGGGTAGGTAGAGCTCTGAATCAACAATCGCAACGCGAGAGCCCGGTGCGCTCCAATTTGGCCGCCCGCACTCGCTCCGTTAACTTGCACTGTAGTGCGTGCCTTCGAGTGCCGCTTACTTGACCAAGATACAGCACGCCGCTTTGTCGCCGCGAATCATTTGTCCGAATGCCTGCAAAACCGTGGCACCGTTCGGCATATCCAATGCTGCAGCGCCTGACAACTGCACGCAGCGGCGGGCAGTTGTCAGCACTTGAAAAAGGCTGTTTGCAACTGACAACCGCTTAGCAGATAGATTAAGAAGGCATACCATAAGCGCATACAAGTTGCGACGTTGAACCAGTGGCGGGTGTGAAGGGCTCGCGCCGCAACGTGCAGTCGTCAGGCGCCGCAGCGTTGCATATGCGTCAGCTTTGCAAACATTTGGACAAATGGTTCGCGGCGACAAAGCGGCGTGCTGTATGTTGGTCAAGTAAGCGGCACTCGAAGGCATACGCTACAGTGCGAGTCAACGGAGCGAGCGCGGGCGGCCAAATCGCAGCGCACTCGGCTCTCGCGTCGCGATTGTTGGTTCAGAGCTCTGCCTACCCCTATGACATGTGAGCGGGTATTCATAAACGGCTTGTCTCGACTGCACGCGGGTCAAATTGAACCAAAATTAACAGCTAACAGCGCGACAGGAATCGGAAGCAACGGTATACATACTCACCAGGGGAACGATGCGCGAAGCGGCGTGTTGTCCTGTCGGCACTCCCGTCGAAAAGGGCGAAATAAAGACAAAAATACTATATATATATATATACAAGAAATATTGTGCGCAGAAGAAAATAGAAACACTTAGAAGCAATAAAAAATACACTGGAATAGATAAAAAATAGGTAATGGAATCGAAACACAGAGGATTAAGAGGTGGCAATGCAATCTCAAGGCAGAGCGTCCAGGCAAGGGACAGTTTCTCCCACAATGCCTCGCGCGCGGGCCGGGGCGCTTGGGGGATTTCGCAAAAGGTTTATTCAGTGCACATTGTTTATTTGCAATGTCAATTCATGTTGTCATGGCAAGCGAAATGACCTGAAGAAAGATGACAGAAGCTGACGGCAGCTTGCCGGCTCTCCTTCGTAATCACTGTCTAGGTTTAAGTGACCCTGTGAAGGCTATCTTCAGCTCTTTAGGCCATCAGGGTAGGCACAAAAAGACATTGTAAAACCTTTGTCACGCTTTAATGATTCACAATACGGCTATAAAGGATCATGCTCAACACTTCAGAAATATAAGTCACGTCCCAATAAAAATTGGCCTTGTCATAGCCTCCCCCACTCCTTCCGCATCTGCGACGCGGCAAATGCTTAAGCCTAACCGCAATGCGTCGACGAGAAAGGCGCTCTCCCACAAGTTTAATTAATCTGATACACCACTGCAGTAAATCGTTTCCGAACTTGTTCATCTCGATTAAACGAGTTGCAGAGCACATGCCCTCACTCTTCCCGACCACAGTCTGCACGAAAATCCAGTCTGTTTGGTTTCGGCGCCTAGTTATGTTTGGTGTCCGGTTGCCTTTGGCGTCTCGTATGACATTTGGCATTTCATATAGCGTTCGGCATTTGTGCATGTGTCACACTTTCATACCCTAATAGCTGAGAGGTCAACCTGCGAGCTGGAAGGATCACTTGGGAGTTCGGAATGTAGCCATCAAAGAGAGGATTAGCAGATGACCATAAAATGAAACATAAAGAGCTGTTGAATATTTGTCCCCAAAACAGTCGGAACCCAGACCTGTGATGTTTTGTCCTGTCATCTTCTGTAACAATGCTGGTCGTGCCCTTTGCCTATAATCTTTTTAAAATATTTTTCAGTAGAGCAGGGATTGTTCATTTTTTATTCTCTCTCTTGGGAGTGAAGGTTCCTGATAACAGCATTTTTGCTGTTCTTGTTTATTTCAGGCATGGTATCACCCAGGAGCCCCATGCCGTGAGGCACTACGAAAAGACTCTGCGGTCTCGTGGTCACCAGATCCAGACCACCTGCTATGGCCTCATGGTGAACCCCTCTTCGCCATGGTTGGGAGCGTCCCCAGACAGGCGCGTTTTTGATCCAGCCGAGACACCCCCTCACGGGGTTGTCGAGGTCAAGTGCCCCTACACTATGTGGAACTGTGACACTCCTGACTCCAAGAGCTTTTCTGTAGTAAAGGATGCCGCAGGCGTATACAGGCTAAAGCGTGACCATAGCCATTATTACCAGCTATTGTGACAGATGGCCCTTTTTGGCGTCACCTGGGGAGATTTTGTGGTATATTGTAAGAACTTCTTGATCATAGAACGGATTCGATTTTGCCCTTCTAGCTGGATTAAGTGCAAGGAGGTGCTCGACAAGTTCTATTTTGAGACTCTACTACCCTATCAAGTGGGTAGGCCAGACCAGTGGGAACTTTGACCTGGTCAAGAGGGTGCTAGTTAGGTTACAAGAATAACTGACAGAAAGCAAAAAAAGTATGAATGCAGAATAGGCTATGTTTGCAACCAACAGAAGAAGCATTTATTAACAAAACTGGACAGTTGGAGAGCCTTTGCCCACCGCATAACTGTCCGTGCAACCGTCGGGGCTTGTCGGCGATTGTTTACACTGCCACTTGGGTACACGCCTCAACCTGCTTTGGTAATTTTCAGTACCTTTCTTAGTGTATTTCCTAGAACACTCTGTGTACTGTTGTCGAGACCATGAGGTTTCAGTCATTTCGCATTGATTTAAACTACAAAAATATCGGACAGTACCTCAAAAAAAAAAACTAATACAGGATAAGAGATGGTTCCAACTTGCAACATGGGCATTTATTGACAAACTATGACAGTTGCAGAGCCTTTCCTTATTACGTAACTGTCCTGTCAACCGTTGGGGCTTGTCGGTGAATGTTTCCACTGCCAGTTGAAAACACGCCTCAACCTGCCTTGGGTTATTTTTGCTACCTTTCTTAGTGTTTTTTCGAGAACATTGTTTGTTTGTTGTCGAGACTATGAGCGCTCATTCATTTCACATTGATTTAGCCAACAAAAATATCGGCCAGTAACTAAAAACAAAATTAATACAGAATAAGTGTTCCAACTTGCAACATGGGCATTCATTGACAAACTACGGCAGTTGCAGAGCCTTTCCCCATTGCGTTACTGTCCGTGCAACCGTTGGGGCTTGTTGGCGAATGTTTGCACTGCCAGTTGGGTACATGCCTCGACCTGCCTTGGTCATTTTCCTTCCTTAGTTTATTTTCGAGAACATTGTTTGCACTGTTGCAGGGACCATGAGCCTTCATATTGTTTGCTTTGATCTTTGATTTAGGGAACTGTTAGCAGTGTATAACGTAATGTGCACCAGCCCAGCTGTGTAAATTCTGTAAAATATTAGCAGTGTAGCCTTTGTAAATAAAGTGATATAGGGAGGTACAAGTCTACCTCATTTTTTTTTGTTTAGTTGCAACTTGAAACGGCAGAGGAATAACGCATGAAGGCACGCTGTTTCAGTGCATACCTTGCATTCAAATACTGTCTCTTTATTCATGACAAAAGACTATTCACAAAGTGGCAAAGCATTTACTTCACACTGACATTTACTTACTGAGGGTAGACATATCACTGTAGAAAGAGGAGCTTTTTCTAAAAGAGCCAAATGCTTTAGTCATTAGAGGCTCTCATCAGAGGACTTTGGAAGTTGGTGAGAGCCACGCAAATCGCCCACATTTCGCTGACAACTGGAGCAAGTGAAATTTGAACCGGCCGGTCAAATATATGGAAATTCTTAATCCTTTGAATTCGTCGTTCCACGTGTATGCGAAGAGAAGCTATCTGTTCTGTCTCCTTTACCTCTTTAGTCGTAAAGTGACCTTTACGAAGGAAAGGGGGTATATTCAGTTGAACATTGATGTTTTTCAGCATCTCCTTTGTCCTAAAACCCTTATCAGCCATCACTGAGTCGCCGTCATCAAAGGGCAGCTTGAGGAAACCACTTTTTTCTACACATTCCTTGTCTGACATTGAACCGGTGAACAACTCAGAGATGAATGTTACTGTCCCATCGGGAGAAATGCCGATCAACACCTTAAACGTGTTTGTAGATTTATATGGAGAAAAAGTAGCCGATTGCAGCACGAGCGAGCTTGAGGCTTCGCATTTTACCTCGGTTGCATCTAAGATGACCCTTGTCGTTGGGTAGCGTTTTTTAAATGCAGGTGGCATCGCGTCATCCACAGCCGCCCTTGGCAGCCACAGGTGCAGCTGACCGAAGTGTACATACACATAGCTTATCCACGTTATACACACCTTTGACACTGTGGCCTTAGAAGCTCGAAAGCGGTAAGCAAGATCTCTTTCAAAGAGTCCAAGCCGGAGGCGGACGAGTAGCAAAAAGAACTGCTCAGCGGGAGAAAAAATCGAGCGCCTTCCGGCTTTTCTGGCTTTGTCACTGTACGTGGTGGACCAAACTTTTACATTCTCGCCGTCCTCACCTGGGTCTAAGAAGCTTAAAAGACGCATGAAGTGATCATGGCTTGGAAGGCCGGTGTAGAAGAGTACATCTGCTGGGCTGTCCTTAAAACAATCGATGCAAAATCTGCGACTTGATTTTGCCTCTAGTGTTTTACACTGTTGTAGCAAAAGCTCAAGCTCCCTTTGGCACTTAAACAGGGCATGCTTAGTTTCTTTAAGTTCTGCTTTATGTTTCTCTAAAGAGCTACACTTGGCGAGAGCAGCCTGAAGCTCTGCTTGGGCATGGTGCAGGGTGTCTTCAGTTTGTGTTAACTGGTCTTTGCACCTGTTCAGTTGAATCTGCAAGTTTTTTATAACCTCTGCTTGGGATGCAGTCTGTTCCTTCAGGCATCGTAAGTCAGTGATAGGCACCAACTCAACTATGGTGTAGTCCGTAGGGAGGTTGGTGGCAAAAGTTTCAGTCACGTCTATATCGGTGGCGTTGTCGGCCATCGAGGAGTCGCGGGTTGCAACTGAGGCGGCGGTCGTGTTAGTGATGATTTCAGTGCCGTGTTCATTAGCGGCGTTGTCGACGTCGCAGGTGCCATCAATGTCAGCGGCAGCGTTCACTGTGTCGGCGATCACGTCCCTTCTGTCCTCGTCGGAAGCACTCTCCTCATCGGAGACCGCGTAGCTGGTTTCGTTTTCGTCAGTGTCGACTGCAGCGTTCATTGTGTCGACCACCGCGTCCCTTCTGTTTTCGTCGGCAGAACTGTCCTCAACTGCGACATCATAACTGGTTTGGTTTCCGTCAACGTCGACACTTTCGTTAAGTGTCGTAGCACTCGTTGAAGCTTCGCTGGCGACGCCGTTCGCGCTGGTGTAGTCTGTTCCATCTTTTTCCGCTGTAGGAATCTTGCGTGTAGGTGGCATCCTTTGAAGGGGCGCCTTCCTCGGGGGTCTTTTCGCTACGTTAAATGCAAACACGCTTGGCACAATATCTTGTTTCAAGTAGCGATGACCACAAGCGATATTTGACAGATAGTCTTTTTCTTGAAAATGTCTTGAACACACCTTTGTGAACTTCGAAATGGTGAAGTGCTTTCCCTCATCTCGTTTTATGGCAATCAACCATTTTTTCCGCAAAACAGGGTTCCTCGGAAGAGCAAAGAAAGACACCTGGAAAACAATAATGATAACAGATGTTAACCGGGGCTCAGCGGAATGAAGCTCATGCTTCAAAGTAGCGGTGCAGCGCATTTTGAAGTTCTACGCATATACGCGAAACGTTTTTTCACGAATTGGTAATCTCGTGTGCTTTATACTTCGTTTCACCGTAGCATGGACTATTGTTGGCCGCACGTGCTAAAAGCGACACGTCGGCGGCTGCGCGAGCGCCCGTGCAGCGCAAGTACCGTCTCGCGCTAGCTTAGCCTCTGCGGTCAGTCCATGCTAAGATGAGACGATAGACGAATTAGCAAAACAAAATATCTCACCTTGTCTCCGTGATCATCCCTCACGCCTCTCTGCTTACAGAGGGGCACACAGCAATGAAACGGCATCTTACGGGTACAATCGGAACGGCGGCGACAGCTGCAGGAACACACTCGCTATGCACTCGCTTCCATCTGTCGTTATATCAATGGCGGTCGGCGATTGCCAGCGTGTTGCCAGCAGCGCCCGCGCGTTGTTTTGAAATCCTACCGCTAGATGGCGTGGAATTTGTGGATCGGTCTATTACACGTGGTTAATTTTCCTTCATAATTCTAAGAAAGTCACTTCCGGTCAACCCTACTGTGGCTGTATGTCGTACCTTACTTGTGTAACCTGTCTCTGCGTCAGCGTGTTATACCACATGTCCATGTGAGAAAAACATTTATAACTCGATTTAAAGATAAAAATACCTTCAATCATATTCTGGAATTTCTATAAATTGGCCTCGCCTTGGGCCCTGACTTACAGCAAATGTAGGGGAAATCATAAAGGACCTGCTTCTCAGAGTCAAAGCAGGACTCAAATAAATGGTCCCATACTGCTGAAAGTTTTATGTTTAGATAAATGACAGTAGAAATCTGCAATGACTGTAGGGCGTCTTTCAGGAAAGACTGAGGAGGTAAATTTATGTGCGAAAATATCTTCGTTCCTGACGCATTTATTGAAGCGTTAGTGTTTCTATTCGTTCGCGAATCTGACTGTTTTTCTAAATACAACACTTTAGTTTTCTTTTTACACCTGTTCTACCATATATTTTAATTTGCATTATCTTTCGCCACACGAGTATGTTTATTCAGCGGAGAAAATAAACTCTTATTTTTCTCCTTCGCCACTTACGGAGTAGGTTCTTTACTGACCGAACACAGTCATATAATGAACCCTTTGCAATGTGCGAGAGCTAGAACAAGCTCTCAATGTAAAGGTGATGTCCACACCGGGGCCAGACACACTGCACGGTGCTATGCTTCAAAAGTTGTCACGTCCCTTGCTCAGAACCCTTGTCCTTTTTTATCTCTCTGTGGGAGAAGGCATGCTTTCCCCAGGCATGGAAGCGGGCTCACATTATACCGCTTCTGAAACATGGCAAAGACGCTACACTCTCTTCTAGTTACAGACCAATAGCCTTCACTTGCTGCTCGGGGAAAACACACGAGAGACTGATTAACAGCCGGTCAATGTACCTTTTAAAAAGAGATAATCTCTGAAAATAACCAGTGTGGCTTTCGTTGCGGACTATCCGTAGTTGATCACTTGGTTCGCATGAAAACAATAATCCGCGAAGCATTCGTACATAAGCAACAATGCGTCTTTGTTTTCTTTGACTTAGAAAAAAATATACATTATCTTATGGAGGTTTGGAATGCTTAAAGAACCTTACGGCTATAGTATTCGGGGCCCAATGCGGAAGTGTATTGGAGACTTTTTGACGGACAGGACATTTCATGTTTGACTGGGCTTTACTTTGTCAGATCCATTTGTTCAAGAAAACAGGGTTCCTCAGGGTTGCATTCTAAGCGTTAACTGGTTTTTGCTCAAGTTAATTCCGTTGGCAGAATGCCCCCGTCTTCCATCTCATACTCACTTTACGCAGACGATCTTAGATCTCGTGTTCCTCTTGTAACAGTTTCACCTGTGAACGTCAACTTCAGTTTGTCCTAAACAAACTAGGTGCACTCTCAAAAAAAAAAAGGCATATTCTTACGCCCCTTGTCCCATCTACAACACCCCAAAACTTCAGTTCGACGCACAGCGCGCTGACGTCAAACCGACGGCCCCAACTTTCGCGCGTGGCTTGATAACTGAGTGGTACAACTTATTAAAACAGCTAATGTACGTGTTACTTCCTACAGAAAAAAGGATGGGGGTTTTCTTGGCCCTACTGCAAAACCGCAGTGTTTCTTCCTGTAGTCTTCGGTACGTACTTTAGCTGTTTATTGAGGTATAGATGACCGTTGTCAAGCCCCTCGCAAAAGATGGAGCCGTCTGTTTGACATCAGTGCACTGCAGGTCGAACTGAAGTTTTTGGTTGTCGTATATGGGACAAGGGGAGTAGGAATATACCCTCCTTTTTTTAGAGTCTCGTGGTGCAGACTAAATGGTTTTAGGTTTTCTCCAGAGAAAACGGTTTGTGTGCCATTTTCCTTCCGCCGCGGCCACCTTTGAATCAAAACCTCGATCTAAAAGTCATGTGGTCGCCTGTTAACGGTGAGCACAAATTTTTGTGTGAGATCTTTGACAGGAGACTCACTTTTATTTTCCACTTGAAGTGTCTTAAAAAAATCCCTGTAAATTATGAACCTCTTAAAGGCCTTCGCACACAAGATTTGGGTATCAGCTAGAAGATGTCTGCTGCGCCTATACAATTTCCTTGTGCGATCCCGTATTGTATATAGCGCTATGGACATGCAGCACAGATATGGTGAATTATTGCCCAATGGCTGGAACTGGCCCTTTGGCCAGTGGCCAGACAGTGGCCATTCATCGGCCAATGCTTGGCCGATGGCTGATGGCCAGTGGCAATTGGCAATTGGCCAATGGCCAGAGAAGGGCCAATCATCGACCAATGACTGGCCATTGTCTGGCCACTGGCCAAATGACCATTTCCAGCCATTGGCCAATGATTGGCCAAATCTGTATTGCTTGAGGTAGTGTATCAATCAGCGCGACAATCGGCTACGAAAATGTTAGATTCAGTGCTCCATCATGGATTTCGACTAGCCACGGCTGCTTTCCGTAGATGTCTCGTTTTGAGTATATAAGCCGAGCCCAACGAGTTTTCGTTGAATAAAGTATGGCCATATCTAAGTTTGACATATGCCTGCAATATTTTAGCTATCCATTTTGCCAACTATAGATTCTATAAAACGTGCAAGGTTCTCTCCCCTTTTCAAAAGCAAGCCCAGCATTATGCGGCAGACTATCATACGTATCTTCCTATTTCTCCTGATGGATTGTACCTATTTTTACCAGTTGACTTTATTGCTCTCTGAGAGATACTGACGGTTTGGTGCGATTGGTCTCTTACAATTTATAATGTGCACTGTGTTTACTTCGGTGGCTATCCTGCAAGGTGTTAAAAAGCTGCAGACAAACTATGCTGATTATTGTCAGTTGTATACCGATGGTGCTGAGGTTCAATCCTTCACAGGATGTGCCGCGCATTTTGATAGTTTTTCTAGAGCTAAGCGCCTTAATCGGATCGCCAGTGTCTTTAGAGCAGAACTGTATGCAGTGTTGTTAGCAGTTGACCATACTGGACTGAAGAGAAGAGTAATGTCGATTTTATATGTAGACAGGTAAAGAGTAACCACTGTAATTAAGTCCCTCAAAAACACCAAGAATATGCGTGAACAGCGTGTGTGTGCCACGATTAATCATGCATTGCAGAACGGGCATTATATTATACTTTGCTGGATTCCGAGTCATGTAGGTATATTGGCTGATGAGAAAGCTTATAGGGTCTCTTCTTTCTCCAGGGACTTTCGGCAGTTAGGAGTCTCCTTACCATTCCAGAATATTAAACCGATCGTGAGAGCATCAGTTTTTCAGAGATGGCAAGCAGAATGGGACAAAAAACTTGACAATGAGTTTCACTTCACGAAGCCTATTTTTAGATTGTGAGAGAGTGACTCTTTAAAAAGCGGATTCCATGAGGTATTATTATGTCGCCTTCGCATAGGCCATTCCTATATAACCCACAAATATCTCCTTTTTGGAGAAGATCCACCACCATGTATACACTACGGGGATGTTTTTTTTTTTTTTTTTTTCATCCTACACATTCTATGAATTCGTCCTGGTCTTGATGAAAAATGGCGGCAACATTTTTCTAAATTGTTTAAATATACCTTTTCACCCTGTTTTTTTTGTTTACTAGGACATCACCCTCTTATCCCACTTGAACATGTACTCAGTTTATTTCTAGCACTGGCTTTTTACACCAGCTTTAATACCCGTAATAATGGCAAGCGACATCCTATTTCAACTATAATGTGAATTAACAACCCGGTTTGGCGCACTTTCACCTAAGTAGCATTTTGCGCCATAAAACCTCCAATCATCATTAACTGACCGAACTCAACGGTATTAAAGTAAACTAACCACTTCAAGTTTAGGAAAATAAATCGCATAGTGAATTTGATGTGTATTTATTGCGAGAGCGCATGTGTTCGAACTTTTCGGATTAGTTCCACTTGTAGATAGAAATAAATTTAGCTGTTGAACAAATTGAAGGCGAGGCAACAAATTGGTTGACTGTGTCCTCCTTACTACTTGGTACAAGCGACAGTTCATTAAAGGTTTTAGCATGCCCATAAAGTTTCGACCAATCTTGGGCCAAAATAGAACCATTGGCTAAATCGTCGTTTTATGAAAAACTCCTACGTTCTTTGGAAACATTATGAGGACGAGTTCATCTGCGCGTAAGTCACGGTGAGGTCTAATGCGTCGCACATCTGTCTTCTGCAACTGTGTGTGAAACACCAACACCTGAGGGCGGTAGGTTTTCCAGGCTGTGGTGACGGGCCATTGAAAGCTATGCATTCCTTGGATTATTTGTAATTACCGTAACGGTCGTCTCCTAAGCTCCTAAGCCTTGTGGGAGAGGAGAGTATTGCGAACGTACACGATTTGAGCAGAAAATTTTGGGCTTTTAAATAGTTTAATTTATCCGCAGTTCAGTCGTTTCTATAGCCTTTTGTTTTAAACGTTTATGTCGAGCAAACAGTTTCAGTTGCTCAGGTAAAGCAATACATAAATCCTAGGCGTGTCAGCACGCCTTAAAGGGCAACTCCGCTTCTTTTCCAGGAAGTGCAAAACTATACAGTTCTCTTTGTTATCATCTACAAAACCCCCATGGCAAATATTAAGACGGAATTCCGCCTAGAAGTTCATTAAAATCGGTGTCAAAGTTTAACACGCACGAATCCGCTGGTTTTGGATGAGACGTGCGGGCCAGACAACACTGCCCGGCTGCATTTCCGCTTCCTCCAAATTCATTCTACCGGCACGTCCGTTACGTCATCAAGCATGTACAGCTTCTTTTTTTTTTTTTTTTCAATTTTGTTTTCTATCCCGGGGAGAGCACGGGTGGCGCCAGCGCCGTGCTCTCCCCGGAGAGAGAAGCTGCTTTTGTAAGAATTTTGAGTGACAGGTTAATCCTCTATAATCTTCTGGGGGGAAAATAGCGACGCCTGTGCTAATCCAGGAGGCACAAAGGAGGATCCTGATAAGAGGGGAGCTCCTTCTTCCCCTTGTATATCACGTGGGTGTACATGCTTAGTGATGCCGAATATACAATGTTGTCCGGCTTTGCCACCGTTTCGGTTTCGGTTTGTGATCATGGCTAGAGTAAAATTACACGAAAAATATTTTATTTTTTGCGAAACAAAGGATTGGGGATTGTTTTTGAGTGCTTCAAAAAGCAAAATCGGCCACTATCTCAAAATTTTTGAAATTAAGCGGAGTTGCCCTTTAAGTATACCTCTCCAAGTGTTTCATAAAAGGAAAAAAAAAACTGGTATACATGTTTGCAAGTCCGGCTTCAGGGCGCTGCCATCGGGCGGCGGAGAAAAGCTCACCGGAGAAAAGCTCACCGGAGAAAAGCTCACCGGAGATAAGCTCACCGGAGATAAGCTCACCGCAAAACCGGCAGATACGGAGAAAAGCTCACCGGCCTTTGAGCTGATATGGAAAAAAGCTCACCTTTCTTTTTTTTAGATTAGCGGATTTTGCGTTAAACGTGGCAATTTAACAGAATTCGCATTCATCACTTCATTAAAAATAAATCATCCTTTTTGTAATTTCTTGAAGCTACTTGCGCATATTTACTAATTCCTCAGAAATCGGTAATCTCCCATTTTGTACATTAATGAAGTCGCAAGGGGTTATAAAACCAGAACATCGTACACCGGTAAACGAGACAACAATTTATTGACAGCTGAGGGTGCGCCGTCGGTAGCTCTGTCAGATAAAGAGGTGCGTTTTTTTGCGAGCTAATATGAATAGCGGTGGGGTGAACCGTTTCAGCTCCAAATATTATGTAGTGCCTAATATATAAGTAGGTGTTTGTTGATGTAATCAGTGGCGGCTAAGCTGTTCTTTTTCTGTTAATTTGACTAACAAACCTTTAGTTTCGAGAACAGCTTCGTCCTGTCGTGTTTGACCTATATAAGAAGACAACTTCTTATATAGGTCAAGAGTAACAACGGTGCCAGTGTGCAGCTCTGAAGGTCATGGGTGGTTCGCTGCGGAAGGGCACTTTCACGCAAAGGCAACGTGTGAAAACACCAGCACGAACGGCTAGAAAACGTTCATGTCCGTACAAGAAAGAAGCCTCGATATCCTACTGTCTGTTTTATCCTGTTTTCAAAGGTTAACAAAAGCCTCAAAGAGAATTTCAGGCACAGAGTTGTTGCGCATGCACTTTCGAATTTTGGGCATTTACAGTTTTGATTTTTAGGTCTTAGGCAGACATTATTAAGTTTTCGAACTTTTTCCTGTTCTTCAAGTTTATAAAGTTTTCAGTTAGGCTTTAGTTGCCAAGAAAGTAAGCCATAGAAAACACTCGCCCGCAATTATTAATTTGGGAGCAGTATACCTAAAAATGTTTATCAAATATTATATTAAATGACGTTTTCTTTTTTTACAAAGCTGACGAATTTTAATGACAAGAAATTTATACATGTTGCGCATAATCACGCAGCCTTCATATAAAAAGAAGAAAAAAATATCGATGAGCTTTCCTCCGCATACGCTCAATGGCCGGTGAGCTTTTCTCCGCATCCGCCGGTTTTTCGGTGAGCTTTTCTCCGGTGAGCTTATCTCCGGTGAGCTTTTCTCCGGTGAGCTTTTCTCCGGTGAGCTTTTCTCCGGGATTCCTGTGCTGCCATCTTGCTTAGCTGGGGTGCGCTTGGTCGAGTCATAATCCGATTACGAAGCCTTGCTAAGGCGTCGTAATTGGATTACGGCCGCGCCCAAGAGCGCACCCCACTGAGGAAGATGGCGGCGCCCTGAGACCGAACTAGCAAACGTGTATACCATGGGAGCAACTCGGGAATCCAAAGCGTTGGCCCAGGACGACCGACCGCCTGTAAAATCGCCAGTGGCCATTTTCACCGCGAGGAGGCCGAGGGGGCAAGTTTGCATACCCGAGGGGGGGGGGGGGGGGGGGGGGAGAGAAAACCGGGTATGGTTAAAATAAATAGGTACTTATATGGTAAGCGGTAGGCTCAGGCGTAAGTCTTCAGTCAGTCACATTTTATATGAATACATCATCGGGATGTCTCTTCAGAGCAGGTCCATTCTGCAAAAACTTCAATATATCTTTAAATGCCCTTTTTTTAGTTCGGCGTGGTACATACAGTAACGAAAAAATCTTAGATAGTCGAGTACACTCTAAGAAAAAAGTTGGCCTCAAGGGACTAACGGCAGCATTTGGTCCTCTGAACTCCCAGTTGCTCCTCGAAAGGACCATCTAGCTGAAGCTAGGTACCGTGCGCAAAAGCTGGGGACTAACTGCGCTCGACTGGGACCAACCGATACGCGAGCGCGAGCAAAAGCCTCCATTAGTCTCCCTCAGACAGGGTGCATCTGTATGATTTAGCCCCCAAGGCAAACGGAATGTTCGCCAGGAGGACGGATGATATTTCGCTTGCCTTGGGGATCGGCCAGACTCAGCCCAGCACGGCTGAAAGTGTTGACAAAACTCGGACGAGACCGGCGAAGTTGTTTAACGTGCCACGAACGTTCAGACATTACATTGTAGAGCTTCGCGCTTTGTGCGAATGCGAGTTAACGAATGTGTTGAATCTACTTCACCCAACTATCTCGTCAAAAATGATCTGTTGACATTCCACAAGTCCCATTTACGTAATTTGCCTTCGCGCAAAAAAAAATGTGCATTTATTCAAACGCAACACCTCCAAATACTAAAACTTTTTTTTCTTTTTAAAATGAAACTTAACAGTTTGTAGAAGCCACGCTTTAAACACCGGAGTCTCGCAGTCAGAATAAATGGTCACTTCAATCTCTCTGCGTCTTCCCGTGACAAACCTTTCTGGGTAATCCAATGTCAAACTCAAGATCCGCAACGACACACTTGATGCACGGCACATTCCACTTAAGCGCGAAACACATGTACGACGAAACCTTCCGATCCGACATGCAGACTGCCGGAATGACCTTGGGGGGCGAGGGTTTTCGTAGCATCGGAGAGCGTTGAAAACCTTTGCCTCCGACCGTCGTATTGCGTGGTCGGACGTCGGATCGGACGGTTTCGTCGTACATGTGTTTCGCGCTTTAAAGAGCACATTCAGGGGCAGTATCGAGACGCCTTCATGCCATCGTCGTCGCTGTTTCCGATAACAATCTAGATGAACAATGAAGAACGAACCACGCCCGGAACGTCACACCTGGCAGCAACCTACTAATACAAAACAAATGCAAACTAAAAAAAAAAAAAAAAAAGCCACCCGAGAAAGCTGAAAATGCTTAAGAGAGAGAGAGAGAGAAACGAAAAAAAAAGTGTTTGCTTGTACGTCACTCGACCGGCGTGTTGAAAGTGGCGACCTTCTCGCGTCCTTGGAGCTCTTCGGTGTCCGTGTGTCGTGTGTGTAGTGGGAACGGGAAAAGATATTATCTTCTGCGCGCACTGCCCCCTCCCCCCAATCCCCAACCCCGCATTGTTTGCTTCTTGTTCACGCGGGGGGTTTGGGCGTTGGTTGGGCAGATGGGGTCCGTCGGGAAAATGGGAAGTGTCTTTGTTTGAAAAGAACCTGTTTTTAGTAAGTTGAAAGTCGAAATACAGCCTTCGTCGGAGGCTGGTCGCCTTGTGTCGTCTCCGATCATGGCGGGATCCGGTTTGGATTCGCGGTGCTAAAGCATTGCACTTGATCTGTTCTGAAGTCACAAGTCAAGGGAACTCGATTAAGGTATATCGAAGTGATTCTGTTTATGGTGTATTTATTAACTGCGGCTTCAGAAAGTGTTTTATTTTGAGCGCGTTCTATAGCTTGCAAAGCGCGCGCCATGCTCTATTCTTTTTGGCACCATGGTTGCTGATTTTGTTATGCAGCACAGAGACCTCATATTCAATCGTATCGAGCGAAACGCCAGTTCTCCCTATGGCTTATTTTTTTGGTGTGTGTGTTGCGCAGACCCTGGCAGGATCGCTTGACCATAAACGCCTGTCCACACATGCAGCGGAGCGCTACAGGCATAGCGCTGACCTTGCGCTAAGCGCGTGCTGACGGGATCGGTCACCAGCTTTGTATCGCACCGACAAAACTCTTGCTCATGGCAGACGAAAAGTAGCTCATGACACGTGAGCAGCGCTACATCAGCGCTTCGCTGCGTGTGAGAACCGGCATTAATTGAGACATTTATTCGATTGTACACTAGACGTTCGCGTTGATGACGGGAGATCGTGCCGTCACTTTGAAGAATAGTTTGAGCACGCATGCGCGCGCTGGGTCTGTAATTCGCAGCGAACGGTCTACTAAAAATCTAATATTGTGCTGGTCTGCTGACAACAGATCGCATGTTGGATGTGAACCATTGTAGCACTTATGCAGCCTATTTGTTATTTTATTATGCGTGTGTTATAACATATATCTCATATATTTGTCAAGCGATTGGGTATTTACGCTGCCCTGTTACTAATAATCCGAATTCCTCGCAAACAGGCAAGAAGCTGCCGGTGCCCCAATAAACGGTGCTGGGACCACGGCCGGCTTGGACAGACGTCCCAGTGTCCAAGCCATCGTCGACGCAAGTGCACTCTTCAGAATTTGGCCTTATCGTGGATTCAACCGCCCAGGTACTTCGACTTCAGTCATCCTTGAATGCGATGTGTATCTACCAGGCAATAAAGCTACGTTTAACCTGAACTCGACAGTTTCGTTTCGGAGATTTGTGGCTCGGGACCAAATGTAAAGGATAAACCTTTAGTCCCAGAAGCCTAAATCCAAGGGCGCAACGTTTAGACCCAGGGGTCCAAGTGCAAGGGCCTAACAGTTAGTCCTCGGGGTTCATTTGAAACGGTGTAACTGTTAGTCCCAGGGGTCCAAGCGCAAGGGTCAACAGTTCGTCTTCGAGGTTCAATTGAAATGGTGTAACAGTTGGTCCCAAAGGACCAAGTGTAAGGGCCTAACAGCTAGTCCTCGAGGTGTAACTGAAACGGTGTAACAGTTAGTCCAACGGTGCTAGTGCGAGGGACTAACTGACGGGGCGCAACAGTTGCTCCCCTTAGGGTACTAATGGTGGTGGCAGCACATTTGGTCCCCCGAGAGACTAAGTCGCGCTCCCTGTTTTCTTAGAGTGTAGGGCCGATCACTAACAGCATACCAATGGCAGACTTCCCAGAAAAGAAGCATTGTACAGCTTGAGGCAACGTGATCGATGGCTGTTTGAAAGAACCGTATAAATCTTCTCGGGAACGTATTGATAATAATTTTAGAGGGGTGGCCGAAGAACGTGTATTAAGGCTATAATAATTCCACTGAACTGACTTACACGAGTAAAAAGTTTTAAACGAAAAACCTGATGAAAGGCGTCTTATTGTCGTAACTGCCAACAGAAGGGGGCATGTAAGATCACAGGCAGTACGCTTGAGCCCTGCCGAGGTTGCACCCGGTAAAACAGCACATGAGCTTCCGGCAGTGGGTGAAGGGGAAGGGGGGGGGGGGAGGGGGGGGAAGTGTAAGGCACCTGCCTTCTCTTCGGATTCGGGGGATATTGACGGCGAGATGTTTCTATGGCGTGCTCCTAGGCCGCGGTCACAGTCTGAGGCGTGTTTCTTCTTTTTATGACCGTCCTCGACCTCGGTAGTAGCAGACGTGCTTCTGTGTCAGAAGTGATGCGCAGTTTTCCTGCGTGAATTGTTAGTACGTAATCATTTTATTCGACTAATAAACTAAAAAAAATAGATTAATCAAGAACGACGAAACACATGCGTTGTCCCCTTTTTTTTGTTCTTTCGGTATTTATTTTTGATTACATATTACCGTCTGCAATGCACTCTCTGGTTATTTGCAACCGGGTCTCTTTTCTTCGCCTTTCATCCATGCTGTTTTGGGGTACAAGTAACTGCATGGTGCGCCTAGCTTCCAACGAGCGAGTGAAGGTTTTTTTTCTCGCCAGAAGACGAAATGGCTTCACCGACATTTTGGGGTGGAGTTCTGGCGGCGACCTCCGGGCTCCCCTACAATTTTACGCTTGTACTCAACGAGGAGGGGAACCTTCAAAACGAGCCACCGACAACAACTGTGTCATCATCAGAGCTGACGCTGAAAAAAGCGCTACTCACGGTGCCTCCACTGGCTATCCCCATTTGACGACGCGGAGACCACTCAAGGCATCTATCAACTGTTGCGCCAATCACACGCATTTAGTTAGCTCCCAGCCGCACTAGGCATGGATAACAAGTTTCTTTTTTCTAGTTCTGCCTATATACGCAGATAAGCTTGCTCGAGGATATTTTGCTCAGGGACACACACAGCGGAGCGCTAAGTTAGCGCTACGTGAGCGCTCCAAAGAGCGCTCATGTGGCGCTTCCTAGCGCGTGACTTAGTTCTAATTTAGCGCGCGATGAGCGCTTTAGTAGCGCCTTGTTAGCGCTGCTTGTACGGCAGTAATTGCTGCGGATTAGCGCGTGCACTGCGGTTCCGGTTTCTGTGGTTGGGTGTGCATCAACAACACCATGGCGGACATGTGGGACGCTGAAATATAAACGCGACGAATGCGCTTACAGACGAAATTGGCGCATATCTGTGTGCACGACTTACCGCCCAGAAGAGCCTTCTGAGTGCGCGAACGTTTCGCCACCGAGATACCGACGGGTATCCGGCGAACCTCGTTCCCAGGCTCAGGGACCAAGACACAGAGCTTTTTCGAATGTAATTTGTTTTAAGTGTGTGTCTTTGAAACCAGGGTCACGCATATCGAATGCTATGCGATGAGGTCGTACCCAATCAAATAGTCGCTCAGAGCCCATGACCCTGGATCGTCTGCCCGACCCTTTGCTTGGAGAGCGGCTCTTTTCCTTCCTCTTTTTTCAATGCTAAAGGAAAAACAACAACAACGGAATCGCCGTGCACGCCCTGTTCCGCAGCAGCAAGCACGGCAGAAGCAGCGTGAGAGCGCTTACACTGCGCTGCTGAAGCGCTAACCACGCGCCTACTGAAGCGCTTCTAAAGCGTTAACTGAGCGCTATGTCACGCGCAAGTCGGTGCCACATGAGCGCTGTTTCCAGCGCTCATGGGGCGCTAACTGAGCTCTCCACTGTATGTGCGAACCGGCCTTTAATGTCCGTCTTTCGGCCACCTCTGTAACAATCTTAGCTCGATACGCTCAAAACCCGATTTATGCCATTCCATGAAACAGCCATCAATCTAATCCCTTTGATTCACCCTGTAGAACATTATCTGGCCTCTCGCAGTGTTTGTTGATTGTTGGCAGGTTGAAGCTTGTAAAGAATGTATCCGCTAAGTTCTCAGTTTGACCTCAGGTAGTATAGTAACGCCGCCTCATCTCTCGGAAAGTATCGAGGGATTTCATGTGGGGGCGAACATGCGCCAATCTCTTTCTGACGCTATTTGTCACGTTATCTTATAAGTTTCAATAGAAACTTACTCTTGTCAATAAACCCTCGACAAAAGTGAGCGCCACCTAGTAGTTGTTGCGCCAACTATTCGAGTCCGCCAGTGTTTGAGCAGGTACTCCATCCACCGATTGGACACGAGAGCTACATCAGCGCTCGGCTTGAACTCGGCTCAGGTTGTACCAAATACGAGCGCCGTGACTGCGTTCGCCATGGACTCGGATACAGTCACACGCTTCAAGCCCTAGAAATGGCGACCGCCAATGTTGCTTGATGAGTTTTTAAAAACGTTCTGTTGACAAACTTTTTGTCAATTATATGTGGTTCTGATTTCATTAATCATGAGCAGTATGACGAATTCTTGAGAAGTTTTAACGATTCACACTACAAGTGCCAGGCCAGGCATAGGCTCACTGCAACAACAACAAAAATCGAGAGAGAGAGTTGTTTGGGCGTGACGTTGTAAAAAAGGTTGACCACTGACCGAGCGATAGGTCCACGGTCAGGAAGAGAGTTTGACCGATGAACAGAGACAAAAAAGTAGGACAAAAACACAAAAAAAATTTAATTTCGTGGTAGTCGGAATGTTAGTTACACTGAATACGCCATGCACATATCACTTTTGTAGTACTGAATATTATTCTTACAAAAACATGGTTTACGAATCTAGGTTCAGGGATGCTTTTACAATCACTGATGTATTTACCGCAATTAACCGAGTCAGAAGATGCTAACTCAAAAAGTAACAGCGAGTGCAAAAAATCTCATCTGGACAGTCAATGGTTGACAACGTCTCCCTGCGCGGTCCGCCCAAGGTGGAGAAGTTCCGGTGGTTGGCTGGCTCACTATGGGCGGGGCCCCTTGGCCTCGCAACCACTTCTTGAGGTTGCACGCACACACTCGATGGAACTCTGTCCCGTAGTTGGCGTGGGGCCGTCGACAGTGGTCTCGTCGCTCCCGCTCGACGACGCGATACATCCGTTCGCCTCCGAGTCTCTTCTCGCACTGCCCTTTGCTCTTCGCACTCAAACCCAAGTTCGCACACCAAGCGCAGAAATTCCCCCTTCGCGACGGCCATTGCCCCGCGGGTCTACCCTCTGGCACAGAAATGAGTCGGCCCTCCAAACCCAAGCTATTTCCCGCCGTTTCCCCTGAAACAACTTTGCTAGGTTCAAAGGCCTCTTGGTATGTTTTGTGCCCTGTCTGAGCCAGAAGCCAGGAAAGCGTGACTCGCAATAGGAACGGCTGTGGCCGCCACAGACGCGAACAGACGCGGCCGTCTTCTGCCCATGGCCTCGGGAGTAACCCGAGTCTCGGGAAGGGCAGTTAAAAAACCGGGGCAACACGGGTTCCCCCAACGAGCCCAGGAGGGCGAGGTGAGGGGAAGAAAACTGCCAAGCGAGGTGCCGAGAAACACTTCACACCCGCGTCGGGGAATCTGAAGATAGGGGAGGACTCGCGGAAACTAGGCGGCAGCCCACGTCGTTAGACATCCCCTCCCCGACCTTCGTATACTATCCTTGCTGTTTTATTTGACACTCACAGAAGGATATTACTTGACTCCGCTTAACACACCCAAGAATAACATAATTTCTTGAGTTGCTATCGTTTCTCTTTATAAAACGTAATTTAAGTGAATTAAAAAGAAATTAGCTGTCACATAAACACAGGCGATAGGCTAAATTATGTTGCCCTTTAGTCTTGTTTGTGCGCATGAGAAATGCGAGAGTCACGTTTCTCCAATCTGGTGTAAGACTGAATGTAGAAATTAACGAAGAGTCCAAGAACCAGGAATGATTGTGGAAGTGCAACCAGTATGAGTGCTTTCGGGTACCCGCAATCGTACACGAGAGGAATGCACGCATGCACGGTGAGAAAGGCAATCTGGAATATCTGCAGCCGGGTGAGGTACCTCTTCCACCACAGGTACCTCTGAATTCTAGGTCCAAGTGACGAGAGGAAGTAGTAGCCGTACATCACGACGTGGACGAGAGTGTTGAAGCACAATACCATGACAAGCTGACCACCACCTCCGAAGTTAAGGTACAGCCAGCCGTTGAGCACAACCAGGAAGTGGTGAACGACGTGCAAGTACGTGATATGTGAAAACTTCTTTGTTGCGACGAAGAAGATGGTGTCCATCAAGTCGGCGATCCGCACAAAAAGATACCACCAGGAGATTCGCAAAATTCGCATCTCGTTTGCATTAGGAGAGTAGTCAATGCCTTGGCAGAAAAGGCTGTAGTTTCCACCAAGATATGTGAGACGCATGTACTGTACAAAGAAGAAAACGTTCGCTATTACCTGAAAAAGATTGTAGGTCATAATCACCCTCTTCAAATTGTAGGGTTTGCGGTTCGTCATCCATCTCGGACCTGCTATCATGACCACGTAGAGGTATCCGAGACACACTGGCAATATGAACCTGAAATCCGCTGTGAGGCTCCAGCCGGTAACCCTTGGGTCCCGTAAAGATGCCAGGTAGACGTATTTCTCACTCAGTTTGGCGAGCAGTCTAGGTGCTGGTGTCGACGCCATCTCGGTGCACTATTCAGGCTGGTGTATCTTTTCAAGACATTCGGGTTTTTCGAACCTCGCACAGGGTCTTGACGCAGCTTCTCTCAGGCCATAAAATGAACGTTAGCTGGCCGCCCACGCTTTTAAATTATTTCCGAGTCTCGCACGTCCTTGAAAGGCAGAAGAAAACAGGCGTGACTTGTGGCTTTGGGTGTAGTTTTCGGTGTCCTTGACTGCAAGGACGATGATATAAACACGCCTGAAAATAATGAAGCGCGAGGAGCTCCAAAAGTACAAACCAGCGGTGTGGCGACTATCTTAGAGAGTGGAAAAGCGGGCAGGTAGTCATTAAATAATTTATGCTAAAAAATATTAAGTGCCTTGTAAAGGTTATATTTTATCTTTAAAATAACAGCTCTCTCAGCATTCTAGGGTTTGTGTTTGCAGCTGCACATTGGCGCAGCCATAAATGTCCTTGTTGTTTTTCTCTCTTATCAATTTAATTGCTTCGCTACACTCTTTTGGTCACACTGCATCCGACTGACTTTCTTTTCACCCCAGTGTTCACAAGGCAGGCTTTGTATCATCCTTGTTTCGTTTGACACCGAACTCATTGGCACCGCATATTTAGTATCACTTCTACTGGTGACCAGCGTATACTTCCTACATTTTACTTTTACATTTAAACGTCTCACCCCACGTGTCAAATAATTCGCACATTGTTACAAGCTACCGTTTCTTAAAAATAGTTTCGCGATTTAATCTCTCAAAAAGCAAAACCTCCAATTCAGTTTAGGGCCAGATGCGCTAATTTACTATATGCAGATAGGTGGCGACTGTTGTGAACTCGGGCAAAAATAGATAGATTTGATTTTACCCATGTCAGCTACTGGCAACCTTGACGAGACAAACATACATGCCAAATATGACAATGAAACTTCTTCAAGCGCGATAACCGTCTATACCCCGAGTCGTGTTGACCAACGAACCTCTACGCCCCATGGCTATTGCTGCGGTGTCGTGCTTGCGACATAGTTTGTAGGCAAGAGGCGCGCCCCCATTAAGAAACCATTATAATAACATGTCGTTGGCGTCTACTTGAGTCACGTTTTTTTTATTTTGCGATTCAGTTCTTGATCCTAGATTACTCTAAAATGTCTTAATAAACCATAAGCCTCGGCGGAAAATTAGGGCTGCTTGCACCGCCACATTTCTGGAGAATGTTCTGACGAAGGGAGAAGCATTTACGCGTAGACCGCGGAAAGGTTGCCGAAGTCTGATTCACATGATGCAATTCTACTCGTGAGGTTTGGCAGTGACGTTGCTCCTGCGGCAAAACCGGAACGTGTGGGGAATCGACGGTGCTCGACATGGCAAGATAGCGCGATCAAGAGTCGAAACCTCATCATGTTTATTAGAAACAACAATTTGCTGATGACCGCCGCTTACAATTCTCAACATCACTAGTGTTCAGAGCAAACCACACTAACGTGCTTGGAGTTTCCACGTATTAGGATGGCCGCAATTACTTCTCATTCCAATATCCACATGTGCAGCGTAGACCGTCCACATAATCTACGGGTCGTACGCTGGTGTTTTCAACACGAAAGCGCTTGGAGAGCAGGTTATATGCTCCGGAGTCCGGACCACTTGACGGGGCTTTCTTTTTTTGTATGCACCTTTCCCAATAATTCGTACGTTACGAAGCGCTCCCTCCCGCACATATAGTTGTGGTGCAAAATCATCCAGTTTTTGTAGTGTCTATTTACGTTTCAGGCGTACCGTATTTTTCAGACTGTTGTCCGCGCCAGGATAATATTCCGGAAAGGCAAATTTTGTGTCAAAAATAAACGTTTTTCTTCGACAGTCCGCACCCGGTGCATAGTCAGCTGGCAGTGCGTAGTCCGTACTTAGTGCCTAGTCCAAACGCAGAGAGTCTCATCCACAGTACACCCTCAAGAATGTCTGCTGTATTAGCTCACAAAGAAGCTTGTGCCATACATAAGTCAAACAAAACGTACTCCGTTATTCATAAAATCCTCCAGGCCTCCTCACAATGAATGGTCTAAAAAAAAACAAAAAAAAAACAAATTCTTGTACAGTTTGCACCTATACATATCCGCATCGGAAAAAAATTTCAACTTTTAAACATGCGTAGTCCGCGGACTATACTTTGGAAAGTAGTTGGGAAGCAAAAAGAACGTAAAAACCAGGTTGAAAAAAAAAAAGTATATAGTGAAGATGCAATGAACTTCATTGTGATCCTCAAACATCTGGATCAAGAAACTGATATCCCTCATCGCTCCGGTCGAGCGAACCGAAGCGCTTGCTCCTTTGCACTTGCGACTGGACGGCGACGGTCAGAGTTAAACGTCTTTCCCTGTGTCAGCCTGCTTGGGCTGATCCTCTTCACAATATTAACAAGATTGCAAATCGTGATATAAGTTACGCTTAAACCGCATGGCGTTTTATAATGTAAAATAATTTCATCTGTTCCCGTTAATATATATTATAATAAAACGCACTGATATTCGTACTTTCTTTAATTCCATACGCCCCTATTTCTTACTTGTCTTTGACCAGATAAGTATCGCAGCAAATATTTCTCACAAGGTAGAAAAAAAAAGAAGGTAAAGTAGTTCTATAGTTCAGACAACTCGCAGCTCTGAGGTTCTGAACAGAAATGAAATGCTGGATGTAAAAAGCTAACGAGGAAACAGTATCTGGTTTTCATACTCTCTCAAACCCTCGTTTCCTGCCCTCTCGGAGGTAGGTGTCCGCATTGGCAAGCTGGCCGAGCGTTGTCAGATCAGGAGCGAGTAGCGTGCGCATGCATTGTATTATTGACTGGCATCTGGTCTTATATTCCTAACCAGCGTGTTTGTAAGATGTACTAGATACCAGAAAGTATAAAACAGAGAATGTACTCGTCTGTGTTTTGTGTTCTCTCTCTTTTATACTTTCTGGTATCTAGAACATCTGGTCTGGTCCTTCTTTGAGCTCCGTTCGTGCGGCGACATTCCTGGATAAGCGTGTACCGCCGTCGAGGACGATTTTTTTATTGCTTTGTGGCCTCAGACTTTCCTCCTCGAAAGCGCCGTTGCACTAGATCTTAATATTTCTCTCAGATGACTCATAATTAAAAGTACTAATTTATTTCTAAAGTTTGGTTGCGAAACTTTAAAGCACAGATAAGATTTCTTATTAATATCAAGATCCAAAGCATATTTGCCCCAGTGTTGACACGCAAAGCCATTTATATTCGAGGGCAAGTTTAAACGCGCTTTACCTTCAATGCATAATTTAATTAAGAAGAATTAGATTTCATGCGCAGGTTTTCGAGGGCTCCCTTTGCAAAGGAAAACAATATAATAGATCAATAACTCTTGAAATTTATAAATAGGAACTCGGCGTCTTTACGAAGTAGTAATTTACATATAAGTAACATGCATATTTATTACATAGCAAACATTTGTTTGCTATGTAATGTATAAATGTATATTTATACATTATAAGTGTATAAATGTACAGTATAAATGCATATTTAAACAATTACATTTTAAATATAAAAAAAATATAATCCTTGGTTAAAACTGAACTTGTCAAATTTACACCTTTTTGTTGCAAAATCAACCTTCACAAATCAACCGCGTTTCTACGAAAATGCCTCTTTTTTACCCGATTAGAGCAAAGCGATGAGTCTGCCTCTAACGGACTTTTCTGTCCCGATCCCAACTAGAAGTATGCTTGAGAGTTCAGCGCCGCGGATTAACGTAAGATAGATGAATTGCTGCATATTGGAGCTAAAACTTTAAAGCTTTCCCAAAAAGAAAGGAAACTCAGTAATTGACCCCCAAACAATATAGAATGCAAAATAGGAGATAGGCAAAATCAGCGTCATTTAGTGTGCCTACTATCGTTAATTGAGGCTCCGTGTGATGAGAGGATACCCGTACAAATATTTTATCTCGAGGGAGACTGTGCGCAGCGAAGAAGGAGTAGTAGGTAAACATATAATATCTGACTGCAAGTTCAGTCCAAACCCTTCACACAGAGGGTTCAATAAAAACATTGAACGCACAATAAATCGAATTTTGTTATTCTAGTGAAGTGTATGAAGATATCTTTTGTGCCGAAAACTCAGTTACCAAATTCGAACGGCTGTCTTCCTTTTCGACGTTGCACACAACACACTAAATGTAGGAATACATTCTCCCAATATTCTGAAAACAGAGTTGAATACAGATGCGCCTCATTTTCAGATTGAATATGGCAAAAAGCCTCCATTATGACGACATCATGTTTATAGCTCAGAGAAAGTTTGCGCATGAATTCAAGCTTTCGCAGTGTCAGGCAGGCTGCCATTGCGAACCCAGTTAATAAACATATGTAAGAGCCCTTCCTAATAGCCGACAAAGTCATAAATTTTAAGATACGTTTTATTTTTGTGCAAAGTTATGGCAGACTTGTTAATGTACCCAGAAGTCGTGCGCGGCTTTCGACGAGAAAGTCATTGGTTTCTCCTATTCGGAGTGCAAGTTCGTCTGCTCCCTGTGCAGGGGTTGAGGTGACGTCAGAACGCTGAGCTCTGATTGGCTCTGAGTAGAAGGATAGTGGCTAGACCTCAATGTTAGCTGCCTTGAGCTCTATCCATTATTAGAGCGAACAAAAACACCGTCTGCTCCTTTGTAGTGGTGCCAGGTGTCAGGACGACGAACTCCAGCGTCGTTCGCTATGTAATAGCTGTCTTAGCGTTTCTACTGCTTTCGGAAATATAAATCTTAACGAACGTGCTCGACTTCGCCTTTCAGAGAGGGGAGACGAAATACCTCTAGGGGTACGCTGCATTTGTAGAACTAGTAGACGCCCTGCAGCGAGCGAAGGCAAATGTTCTGGAGGCGCGAGGTTTGTTTCGAAGGGCGACGGTGGTGGTATGTGTCCTCAAGTTTCCTCCTTTCATGTGTGGCGAGACTCCTCCCTTTTAACGGCGTCGGAGGGTTGGCGCGGTTAACATCGTCTGCTAGTTGAAGCGATGGCGGCCTTGCTTTTCTGCGTCTCTCTGATGTTCATTGTTTTTTCACGATCAAAACCTAGGCCTTGAGAGAAGGTGAAAGAATGTATTTGAATGGTACGTCCTTTCCTTTGAGGCGATAGAATTCACTCTGTAAGCCATTGTCTAATCGTCTTTCAAAGATTGTAGTTACCTGGTTAAGAAAACGTTATCTGAGAAAGGTGACAATTTAGACAGCCAGTTTAAGTGTCATGGCGGGGCAGCTAAGTTCTGCCCCATGGTGGCTGCTGCGCTTTACGCGACTCTAGTTGGAGTGTCAAAGACAGACCTTCCACAGCAGTGGCTGCGACGCACCAAAAGCAGCATGCCGCGGAAGGTCGCTCGCTCCGGAAAGTTACCCCATCGTGCATCTCTATCTGTTAAAACGTCTGGTTGTACGAGTTTCGTGGATGGCACCTGACGTCCATTGAGTTTTTCAAAGAGAAGCAGCAAAGGACAGGTGACAGCCGATGTAGCGTTCACTTGATTAAATGAAGAGGGTGGGAGGAAGCCCCTGGAATTCTTTACCTGTCACCGACTATAGTACTTCACCTCATCGACTTGCCAGTCCTGATCGCTGAGATTACATTCTCGAGGAGGTTTGTAAGCAGAAAACTGGTGAAAACACATGTTTCTTAATAAGTATAATATATAACTCCAGGATAGACAATCAGTGAACTTCAAGGTTATTTGTCGCTTACACTTGTTTGTGTCGTATAATTTTTATGTCGTATTTGATAAATTACTTGATGAATAAAATGATTTAGAATTTACCTCGGTGTAACATTTTAGTCTTAGTTGCTTAGTAGTCCGACTGTCACCCTCTCATCTGTCTCTTGCATACTCACCGTAGGAGCACAGCGTTAGAAAGCACTGTGGGCTATGGCTAAGAAATCGTCCAGTACTCACAAAAGAAAAGCAAGACAAATTCCAGAGGAAACTAAAAATCTATTCTTTGATAAAAATATAATAAGAAAGATGCAACAAACGTTCCGGAAGCAGGAGAGAAACAGCAATCTTTAGTTCTGAGTGAAGTAAAATAATGCAAAGTTAGTTTTGCAGTCTGGACATTCAATAAATTGAAAAATTTAGATTCCGAAGTCGCACTTTTTTGCAGCCTGAAAAACCCTTTACGTAAAATACTGAGCATGCACTCGTGTCGCAGTAATTGCGCACCCCCTACTTACAAAAAACTTGGAAATTAAACAAAGGACATATCAAGCACCCGTCTCGGCAAACTTCTGAGCCCGCCGATTCTACCGACCTGCTCCTCCGTCTCATCCACTTCTCTAAGTACGTCGGTGCAACTTGGTAATGCCCGAGGGGTGATCCCCGGTGCGAAGCAGGCTTGACGCAAGAGCAGGTGTTATAAACATTTTGATTTACACTGGCGCACTATACCATTATGCCAAACGTCCCTCCTGGTTTTCCGCTGTCGAACTTAGCGATATAATATTATTTTACAGTAAGTTTCAACGTTTGGCGGGTGCTTACTCGGTAGTTGACGGGCAAGTATTTTTTTGGCATATGCTTCACAGATAGCATGTGGTAGTAGTCGACCAAGTGTACCATTATACATGGTAATCTTGATAAAAGGTACACAAGGACGAGACGGAGGCAGTTAACAGACCTGAACATAGCCGACGAAACATTGTATGCAAATTACCAAGTGAGCGAGCTTAGAGCGTTGCACGCTTTATCCCGTCCTTGTACAGCTCTGTTGTAAGGAAGGTTCCTATTGCTTCTTGTTTATATCCTGTGCATACATATTTTACAACCAGGTTTCCATTTGAACTGTATAGAGAATACCACATAAGGTTCTTTACATTAAGTAAAGTGGGTAGCTGTGAGGTAGAACGTCATCTGTTTATCAGTGATTCGCGTTCCCAGCCTCGGGTGCGGTATTCTTTGCCGTTACCTGCTTGCCAGTGTCATCATTCTTTTTATACTGTCAACGGTATTTTTTTAACATACTATACCACACATTCTGCGAAGTGCAAGGCACTGGGAGACCCTTTGGGAAACGAATTTGGCCCTCAGGTATACGTGAGATGGACGATAATCAGGGACTTGGACCAGCATTTCCAAGATGTTGGTTCTTGAGAACACAACACTTAACAACATGCCTCATGTGCAATGACGGTACTGGACCGTAGTTGGCCTATTCGTAAAAAAAGAAGGAACATTGACGCCCAAGAAAGGTCTGACTGTCTTTCCTCACAAGCTTGAAGAACCGCGGACATGGTTGTTCGTGAAGGACAGAAGACTTTGCATTTTACGCCTCACAGGGATTTCCATTATTTTTCGGGGGTTTTCACAATTCAAACAAATCGACACAGACTATAAGCATTTTACAGTAAGTAGTATGAGGTGCCCGACTTCGGATGGTGTCTGTGTTACCTATGAACCATCAAATTTGCTCAAGTTGATCCCAGTCAGCCTACACTAGGTCAATAAAACACTAGTTGCGCTTGCAACAAATCATCACTCGGAATTCGTTAAGTGAACCAAAGGTCAGTACACAATGCTGCCGTTTAATTTCCGAGCTAGCTATCAGCGCCGGTTCAACAACATGTGTGCAATGTTTTAGAATAAATGAGCAAAGGATAAAGATAACGGACACACTGCTGGTGTAAATTACATCTTTATTTTTACAAATCCAAGGTTTCAACAGATTATGCTCGTTTGCATGTAATTCACCTTCGTGTATACTAATCCATTAGAGCTTGTATCGCAAGAAAATTAAACTTCACGTAAAAGCAACTATTTCCGTTTACATATCTGTCTAAACACTAAAAAACAATATAGTGAAAAACAAGCCGATCTCTCACACAAGAAATGCAAATATACTGTGAACACATGAACTCTAAAGTTACAAACCACAGGAGGGACGTTTGAAAACAAGACAAGTCCAGTTACCCATTTTCAGATATGCTTGTTTCTTATAAAAAAGCTCTACGTGAAACACAAAAGTAATACCACATATTTGGTCACTATCAAAAGAAAACAAGTTTTACAGCGCTGTCACGCGAAATATATTGACTATTATATTTTACACACACTTTTTATTTCATGCAACAAACAAAGGAACAACAAATTGGCCGCATACATTTTTACTTTCACACTGAGGTGCCGAAATTGTATATTGCAATGATTATAGGGACATTAGGAAGCTTTATTCATGAGGAACACGGGTGTTGAAACCGAAAAGTACATGCGCAAGCTCCATGAAATGTTGCATGACGATATCCATAAAGAGAATTTGACGAGGACTTGAATGCGCGATGGTATGGTAGAATCACGTTACAATCAACACCGTAGGCATGTACATTTTCTTCGCGTGCTTTTTTTATTTTACGTATATAATATCTAACCTATCCTGCACAATGTCAGCTCTTTTGTTTCACTAATCTTTAATGGGGCCAAAACAACAAGAGTGAAGCCTTAAAAGAATATCCCAAGATTGTGCCATCTGTGGAAGGACATTCAAACGATATACCTCTACACAAAAAAAAAAAAAAAAAAAAAAAAAAATAAGTACTTCCGTTAAAAGGGGCGTGTCATTTGAAAAAAAAAATGCAATGGGAGGATTGGTCAACATCTAACATCAGAATACGCACATATACTATCTGACCGACTGACCAGTCACAAGGTCCAACTAAACACTGCAAAAATCCAAGATCAGACTCTAAGTTCCAAATGAAAGACGTGCAACTAAGTTCCCTCGGGTATTTGTGTAAACGATCACACAACAACTTGTATCTAAAGACTGACATACAGAGGTAGGACCAGCTCACCTGATGAACAAAGCCGAACGATCGTGATTAGTAAACTCCACTAGGTCAGTGGATATCAGCATTCCCTCAATACCACGAAGGCATAAAGAATGGTTCTATTCACATCATTTAGACAAGAGGATTTAAAGATCGGTGCTTTTGAAATCAATGCACGAAGACCAACGCGTACTGCTCTCCTTGAGAACAAAAATAAAAGCTATCAGCTGCCTCCTTGGAGGCCTGTCCAACGAGGAAGGTCCAACAACCATTGGCTTACTGATAGAATAGGAGCCCTTAAAAGGACCGAAAATTGACAGGCACGCGAGCTGGAAGCGTACTTGAGCGTTGTCGAAATGATGTTTGCAGGAAAACCAGAACGACAACTCAAGATCTCCTCAGACCGTAGTTTTAAGAACTACGGTGAATGAGCCTCAACAGATGTTCCCAAGAAGTGCCGGACACAAGAAGTCGTTCTATGATTTAACACAAAATTATATGCGAAATGACGCAGCAATCATGTTTTCTAAAAACAATGTCAAGAAAGTGAATAGACGACATCCAGATGGAGTCTACGTGTTTCCTGATGGAACTTGAATGCTTCGTGGAAAGATAAACGTCTACGAATTGGCGACGCAGCTGCACACTCGTACCAGCATGGTCGGTAGAGACTTCTTGAGAACAGGTAGCTTACGCCACACACAGTAGATCTTTACGCATCAAACAAACGTTGCATCAAACAAACTTTGTGCAGTAGTAGACTTCGTCACTAGGGAACTGGCGACGGCCTCGCAAGTCTAGAGGAATGTTAAGCGATAATGTTCCTGGCATCAGATCGAATATCGCAAAACCTCTGTTCGCTAAGATCAGATCTCCGAGTGTGCACTGGGCAAGTATGACGCAGTCATTTACCCCTTCTTCGTCACTAGTGGAGCCGAGGTAACATCCACTTAAAAAAATTATGGCTCCGTTGGGGGCAACTGCATCTAGAAAGTTTACAATGTTTCTAGACTTGTAAATTGAGAAGGATACACTTCGAGTGACTAGGCTTCCTTTTGGTACCTCTGTTTCTAGCTCTGAGCATTCTATACTGGCTCGTCGGTTCGGGAAATACTTTAATAAAGCTGGCATCTGTATCTAAGTAACGTGTCATAGGGAAATTAGGCACAGTTATGCACTCTTATGGGATCTCATAGAAGAAGTGCAAACTATCACGAAGACGTTTTGTACAGAGCGCGACAGTGTTAGCGCGAACAAGCAATCGACAGTTTTTTGTGCTTTTTAGAGCGCAGCTCTTAGGAGCCCGTTTCCGGCTTGAGCGGCGTCGGCGTCGCCGTCGGCGTAACCGCGAGGTCACGTGACCCCCCGAGGTCACGTGACCCACCCAGGTCACGTGACACCCCTAGGTCACGTGACTCCCAGAAGTCACGTGACCCCCTGAAGTCACGTGACCCCTTAGGTCACGTGACCCCCTTAGGTCACGTGACCCCCTGAGGTCACCTGACCCCTTGAGGTCACGTGACCCCCAGAAGTCACGTGACCGGCTTGAGGTCACGTGACCCCCTAGGGTCACGTGACCCCCTGAAGTCACGTGACTTCTGGGGATCACGTGACCCCCTAAGGTCATGTGACCCTTCAGGTCACGTGACCCCCGAGGTCACGTGACCCCCAAAGGTCACGTGAGCCCCTGAGGTCACGTGACCCCATGAGGTCACGTGACCCCCTAATGGGGGTCACGTCCCGAGGTCACGTGACCCCCTTAGCTCACGTGACCCCTTGAGGTCACGTGACCCCCTTAGGTCACGTGACCCCCTTAGGTCACGTGACCCCCTGAGGTCACCTGACCCCTTGAGGTCACGTGACCCCCAGAAGTCACGTGACCGCCTTGAGGTCACGTGACCCCCTAAGGTCACGTGACCCCCTGAAGTCGTCTTCTGGGGATCACGTGACCCCTTAAGGTCATGTGACCCTTCAGGTCACGTGACCCCAGAGGTCACGTGACCCCCAAAGGTCACGTGAGCCCCTGAGGTCACGTGACCCCCTGAAGTCACATGACCCCCTTGAGGTCACGTGACCTCAAGGAGTCACCTATCCCTCAGTACGCTTCCATCTTCCTCCTCAAGAGCTGCGCTCTAACCGGCGTTACAGGGAATTGTAAACGGCTTTCATTTTTTTTAGAACCGAAAGGTAGTCATCAAATATATCATTGTTATAGAAAGAACTCATTTAGGGCTCTAATATAAGGGGTCAAAGTACGTGCCCACTAATACTGTTTCCTAATAAAATGTGAAAAGGCGCCGATGTCGTGTTCACGCTAACAGTGTCGCGATGTGTATGTCGTGCGGATGACTCCAAATCGATCACCTAGTTCAACGTTGTGTACTGCGACATTAAAGTTTATCAGACAAAGCAAAAGCTGGTCAGCTCGCGACTGCCCGAAAACGTTTGTGCCGTGGTAATAAAAAATATTAAAGCATTCTATTAGAATTACGGGTGCAGTCAAACTCGACTGCGGTATGCCTGTGTACACTTGCAGCGTCATCGTATTAAGGTTTTTAATAGAAACACTCGCAGCTTAAGTGCTCCAACTTGAGCAGTGATATTTCGTGTTTCTAATGCCGTCTCACCTTCAGAAAAAAGAAATGTAACAACGCAATTGGGGAGTATTTGTGCATCCTAGATTTTGTGTGCGGCAAATATATTTACTCGGACAAAAAATCGACGCATATGAACTAAGTGACTCGCAAAATATACAAATAATCGCATATCGGCCAACCTCAAGCTTTAAAGTAATAAAAAAAATACAATTTGTGTCAGTAGTTATTTAGTGGTGTCCCTACTAATTTCAGCCCCAATTCGCTCGTCAACCATTCTAGCTGCCTCACCGTCCAAACTTCCTGAATGGTAATGTTCTGTTCGGTCATCTTATATGGCTGGCCCATGCCAGAGTCATAAAGTCAATTGTGTCATGACGGAAGATACTTTGCAAAATGATTAAATGGCGGGTGTTGTGATAACGAAGAGGCAGTATTTTACTCCTGGTAAGATACCACAACTATTATGTAAACCATATGTGCCTGGATGCTGCGATGCTTGGTTGTGTCGCTCACATCAAACTTGACTTCTTCGCACGAGTGAACCGCGAAGGAGCATCCCGGTTTGCCTGAGGTTAATAGCTACTTTGTAATTACATCGCATAAATATAAGGTCAACCTATATTTGAATGAATATGATCGCTAAAAAAATTACCTAGAAGAAGAAAGAAAAAGGGAGAGAGTGAGTCGCAATAACATATCCCCCCGCGTTAGGAATTTTTTTTTTCTTTTTTTATATTTGTTGTTTGCGAAATTAGCTTCCAAAATATTCAGTGGCCCTACTTCACCAAACTATGGACATTTATAAAGCAAGTTTATAGTGAGTAAACTATAAAAAGTGTTATACATTAAAACTCCTATGCTCTAAAAGAAGGATAACAGACGTTTCATTGGTACGTGAGGCGTTCACCTATTAACAGAGCAGGGTAGAACGGAATGCATTTTGTGAAATGCTCTGGGCAGTATATGTTGTTATTTTGCAGAAGACTGGACTAAACAAGAGTGAGATGTAGAACAGAAACATGTTTCCCGCAGTACTCAAAGAGCGGAATATATGCATTACTTTGCAAATGTTTATGGTAGGTAGATATCGCCAATCCACCACAGAAGGACCTCAAGGCACCAATACCGATTTTTTTTAGCTTTACCAGACATTCAAACCTGTCTTAAAAGTATCAGGCGCATTTTTAAATGCGAAATCTCACTCAGACTAGTGAAAGTGTAAGCCTTCAGCGCGACTTGACGTTTTATTTAGGTATGCATGCAGAAAGGCAATTGCAAAATGTTATGTGAATATGCAGCCAGTCTATCTGCAGCCACGCTACGACTTATTGTTTCTTGGTAGAATCGAACAAACAACAGTGAGAACATTTGCGATAATGGCAAAGAGGATTGCAATTTTTTATGTTGGTCTGGAATATTTAGTTAAGTCAATGTTTTAAAACTATTCTCCATACACGTCCAGGCACCGCTGCCATTCTTTTGGCAGCACCTACCTTATTTTGTTTCCGTAGAAAGAACTGCGCTGCGTGACTGGAGTCTCATGAACGCCTCTGTGCGCTTCAGGTGTCGGTGGATGACGTCTTTCTCAAAACCGGTGACATAATTTATATTTTGATGTCCGTGGCCTCGTTTGTTGTCCACGCGGTACCCGTAATATGGTAAATTTTCAAATTGTTTAAGCTGCTTTTCCAGCATAAATTTAATTATGCACCGCAGCTCTAAAGGCGCAGACACATTGCTCATCACCCTTATAGCTGGAACAGGTGCGCAAACGACAAATGAGTCGGGCGCTGTATATTTAGGGTGAATTATACGTTAACGCCCACTGCAAAATTCATCATGCTACGCTCGTTCAGGATTTTCGTAAACGAAATTCTGGGTAAACATTTAGTGACCCTGGTATAGACTGCAACTGACATTACAGATGAAAATATTCCACAGCAGTAGCGCTTAGACATATTTTAAGTGAGCTTAATATAATTCTATAAAATTCTTATAAAATAAACGACCCCCTAACTTATGTCGTTACACTCCGCAAATCATGCATAGCCAGGAACCGGTCACCGATTGCAGTACCGACGCCGAACCTATTTATGGGATTGGTGACTTGCAGCGAAACGAGAACTGGGCAACAAGCCACATATTCTGCATTACTGTGTAATAATTTGGATGGCACAATTTAATCCTGGTATAATAATCCTGGCATATTCTTGGTATAATCCTGCCATAATCCTTGTGTATAGCTTTTGAGTTATGGGAAACTCAAACATTTACAGTGTTCTCGTTATCGGTCAGTTACCTTAGTTTTTTCATAAAGCGGGAAACTGTGATTTCGCTTACAGAGACATGTATACCTCTACCGCGTTGCGTGCGTAAAGACCTTCCTACAATATTCCTCCTGTTCTGACGTTTAACATATCTCGTTTTGTGCTGCATTGTTTAGAACCATTTGCTGTATTTTACTCAAGTCTTGACACGTCGATATCGACAGCTGCGAAAAAAATTAATTAAAATGTCATTCAGAAATAGAATAGAAGCCACAAGTCCAGTAATCGTATTTTTTTATAACAATTACGGATTGAGCATCGGAATTTTATATCCCCGGAAAGATATTAGCTACGGCATTTCCACATAGCTGAATGGCCCTCAGAGGAACATGGGTTTAACATATATTTGTTACATAAATGTAAAAAATGCGTTCCGGACCATCTTTTCACGGTCTCTCGTGAAAACACCCCGTAGTGGTTAATTCAAGAACTTGACGCGTACGACAAGGTGAGTGGTAGTGTCTCAAAACTTACGGTGTGTCATGTTGACTAGGAAAATTACGCAAGCTTAAAATTGGCTCTTTAATAGCGAATCCAACGTCCGCAACAGTAGATACCCATCCGGGTGTATTGTTCACACGGAAAGAATAAAAAGACAAAAAATATACGAGGGACAGACACACAGTTTTTTCAACGAGCAACTACATTTGAATGATGCCCATTACACTATGATGAACCGCTTTGGTCACAGAGAAAATTAAGTGAAGACGAAAATACAAGAAGATACTAGAAAAAGAAAAAAGTAAAGATAGCTGAATTTAACTTCCTGAAAAGGAAGAAGAAGAAGAAACTGGAGGAGATGTTTTCTATGACAACTCCGGCGCTAGGAAATCCATCTCTGATGTCGATAACGACATCGAGGGCTCGGAAACATTGTATGTGGCAGTTTTCATCTGAAATGCTTCGATTATCTTTCGGCCATACTTGTCCTTGTGTGAGCCTAGCACGATAGTGTTTTCATAGCTAGGAGAGCAATCTTGGCAGGTGCGGGCATGGACAACAATCGGATGGTAGGAGTGGAATGACGCTTTGTTGACTTCGAGAAAGCGTTCTCTAAGGCGAACGTTCAGGCATCGTCCCGTCTGGCCGATGTATTGGCTGCCACAACTGAGCGGAATAGAATAAATTGGCTTCTCTTGGCATTTGACGTATTTGTTGAAGTGTTTAATGGTGCATTCTGGTGGACGACGTTCGTTATTTACCCTTTGGCACATTTGTTTTAGCTTCATCCGACATGTTACTACCACCTTGATGTCGAAGCGGGCAGCGAGGCTCTTCAGGCGATGGGCAGTATTATGCGCATATGGAATACAGGCGCGGCGTGTGTGGCTGTGTCCTTTGTTGTTAGATGATCGACGGTTGTTAGATGATCGACGATCATCTAACAACAAAGGACATAGCGAAACTAAAGACACATTGAAAGGAAACTTAAGGGAATACCTGACGTAGCAGTTATTCAGATATATTTTCACTGCGCGGCCCTGCATTTCCGAAAAGCTTTTACGCTTAATCGGTTGATTCTTCTGGTGTTCGCCAGCAGCAGTCATGCTTGTCCTTGTGACAGTCAAAGAAAACTTAACAAAAACACATTTCCAGTGAATTTCCACTTTCACGGTGGGCAACACGTTTGCCTGGGATGAGAAGGCCTTGAAACATGATGACGTTGGTTCCACACACTATTATCTGCCAGTGTCCAAATAGTAATGCTTGCATTGAAGACAGTTCCAATACAAAAAATAAAGCAACTTAAAATTATTTTTTAATCAAACATAATGTCAACGCCTACCTTTTAACCTTTGTCGCGGTGGCGTGGGTGGCTGTAACGAGTCGTCGCTTCCCTGGTCATAAATCACACGGTTCTTTTTTTTTCTTTTCTCCTCCAATTTGCGTCACAGACTTGTCGGTTTCAGAGTCACTAAAGTTGCGGCTTCTCTTTTTTCGCAGGCCTCGTCCACGTTGGTTATCCGAGCACTGATCCGATGTCTCCTCCGCTAACGGAAGTTTTCTTCGTGCTTGTCCAAAGTCTTCTGAAAAGAAAAGTTTTTGTTTTTTGTTAAATGGAGGTTTTTAGAGTGTAACATTGCATGATCTTATAGAATTATCTTCACATGCACAACACTCATAGGCTACTTTTGTTTCTATCAGCAGGAATGCTACCACAAGAGATGGCATTTAACTTTCCAAACCAGTCAGTAACAACGAAGTCCACTTTCGACCACAAGTCTGATGTTTCTGCCGATTTTTCAATTAGCTGGCGAATGTTTTTGTCATTTTCAGGCCACATACAATAGTTATCCCTGAGCTAAAGGCATGACACAACTGCGACGGTGTCATCATCTTGGGGAAACTTTACAATGGCAAAGTCTGCGCCATCTATGCAAAATAAATGAGAATCATAAAAGAAAAAGAAATCGCTCAGACAATCAGATTACATGAAAGAGTATAGCAATTAAGGTATAAGTTCATCACAAGAGTTCTCACCTCGGACATAATCCTCATGCAGCTGTGGAAATATAGCACTTTTGCCTTTGAACGGAAAACGTACATGCGTTGTTGTTGCATGCGAAAGTGGTGAAGACTGAAGAGATGACAGGTTGAAAGCCCTCTTTATGCAGTATTTTCTTCCTACTATGCAAACCTCCCCTGTCGTTTAAAAAAAAAGCAATGTTTTCTAGCTGAACGATGGTGCCATCACGATGGTGCACCGTCGCCGTAACCGCGCGGTGCATTATGAGTAAGTTTCCCCGCTAAATTTAGCAAAGAATTTCCCCGCTAAATTTAGCGAAAAAAATTCCCGCTACATTTAGCGGAAAAAACTCCCCGCTAAATTTAGCGGTAAAAATTCCTCGCTAAATTTTGATGAGAAAATTCCCCACTAAATTTAGCGGGAAGATTTTCCCCCTAAATTTAGCGGGAAAATTTTCCCCTAAATGGGAGGAAAGGAGGAGGGGCCGTAGTCTCCTCTCGGTACCTTCCCCTCTACCTCCTCAAGAGCTGCGCTTTATTTCGGCGTTACAGGGGATTGTAAACGACTTTCATTTTTTCCCCAAATTTTTATGTCTCCAGTTTAGTTCAGGATACGTTTATTGATGTCATGGAAAGGGGGAAAATGGGGTGTGAGAATGGATCGGGGGCTATTATCCGAAGCCTGAATGCGGCATACTTTCTAAGCTACGTGAATAGTACATAAAGTGAAATATTCGAGCTGGACCTCGTAAAGGAAGTGCAAGAGGTTTTCCAGGATATTCCGCTGTTGTTTTTATTCCCGTGTGAATGGTTCCAGCCCTCTAGAGATACGATGGCTTTAGATCGGAGCATGGTCTCTGCTGCTTGATACTTGAGGGACACCCACACTTGGTGATATGCGTCCACTTTGGCATTCATGTCGCACTGGGAGCAAATACTGGATCTTCTTCCTTTGCTCTATGATGCGAGTCCCGCCGGTGAACAGGTGGCTCCTCTTCGCGCTCAGGTGAGCAGTACCTGCCTTCGTCGTCCAAAGCCCCGTGAAGAGAGCAGGTTGTATGGACGCTCGTGAGCTTCTCGAGTTTGGTTTGATAGTCATCTTTGATATCGGCCTTCTCTTCCGGCGGATCAAATTCTTGGGAATTCCAGTCAACGGGAAGTGCTCGATCGCGAGAGGTCATGTCATACAGGAGATTGTAGAGTGAGAGCGTTCCGCCTTCGGGCCTGCGGAAGAAAGGAAGAAATAGCTAGGGCTTCGAGCGCCAGGCGATGAGGTTCCTTATTGCCGGGTATCTCTGTACCCACTCGGTTCTGACATTGAGTCCTTTCGACCAAAGTATCGCGGCGCGTTTCGTGATCTCGTATTCTTGTATGCTTCGGCTATTCTTCGTTCTGCACTCCTTCATGACCTCCTGAGAATCTGTAAAGATCCTAAGGTTCTCGGGCAGGTCGGTGGCTTGAATTACGGCCGCCTCGAGCGCAGGGCAGATGACTGCCGGTTTCCCTTCCTTAGTCGATACTGTTGAGGAAAATGCTCCGATTACCTCGAGTCGTAGTGCCTGGAATACCGCGACAGCCGACTTGAGGGTGACGGGGCCTTTGAGCGATGCAGTGTCCGTGCAAGTATTTACCACAGTTTTGTTTTGCTTTCAGCATTTCATCATCTTTGTGTGTGCTCTGACCCTGCGGGCCAATTGTATGAGGCCCGCTTTCTCGGATGTCCCTAGCGGCTTGCTGTTCGTGATGATTTGGAGGTCATCCCATGGGGGAGTTGTTCCTGTAGCTCGTGAAGTTTATCTAGTGACTTCATGAGTCGCATGATATCTCTGCCTTTCTGTGTTGTCTTTGGCCGTTCGTCGCGCACTTTTCTTCTCGCTTCCACGACATGCTGGAGTTAGTTCAACTGCTTGTACTGTCCCAGCTTGACGAGAAGGCTGAAGCGGGGCAGTCCGGTGATGGCTCTCATGGCCTGGTTGTTCGAGGCTTCGAGGTGTTTCTGCTGCCTTGCCGTGAGCCAAAAGTACCGCGCTCCATGGCCTGCACGGGAGACTGCAAGGGCCTTGACCATTCTCTCGGCAACATCTAACGTCTCTCCAGCGCACGCATTGCAGATCCGTGGGATCATGTTGAGCGCCCAGCTACATGGCTCGAGTGAGTCCCGCAGCCAGGCGTCTCCTTGCCCTCGATGATGATCCCCAGGATATTTACCGAAGGGGACACCTGGATTTGCTACACCGCCAGGATCAGCTTGAGCTTCACCTCGTAGTCTTCTTTCACTCAAATTCTCTGGCTGTTGGCGATCGTGTGTTTTGCCTTCTCCGGCACTACTCGCCTTCGGATATGAGCTAGGTTAGCATCGATTGTGTCGAAGACAGCTGGTAGTATCTCTCGCTGCTTTCGGAGATCATTCCCACGAGCCCAAACAGACACATCGTCTACGACTCTGGTGAATAGACTACTTCCATAAAGCCCTGCATGCAACACGGCGCGCGTTGCACTCTGGGAACTAGTTGGCCAGGGAGGAGGGTGGCATGGTTTCGGTTTCGATCGACACGTCGACAAGAGATGATTTTCTGGTCCCGAGAGCGTCATTTGTGGTCTCTAAACTAACCTAAATGGCCAGGCCTCGAAGCTTTAGCACAAGCCTGAGACGTATAGCTTGTCTTAACACATGCTTGTTGTATTTTTGTATTTGAGCCTTCCTGTTAGCGTTCCAATCGAGGTATGTGGACGAGCCAGTGCTGGGAATCTCGACGCTGCGAAGCTCGGGGATCTTGCTTGTATACGAATCAACAAGCTGTAGCAACCAATAAGTATGCATTCATCGAGCTCGCGCCTTTACATTAGTGTTGTTGATCAGGAAGTTTGTTTGTTTCGTGCGTCCATAGACGAAATGTTACTTTTTGCAATTACTGTATTTCTTAATATGCCTGAGTATGCGAGGTAAAACTCGGAGGCGCCATTGAAAAGCTCAATTTTGACACACTTCTTATCTCTTATCCGTACTGACCCGCAGCACTGCACGAAGTGAAGTCCCCACCCGCTTGCATTCCATTAATATTCAACATCGCGTATGCACATAAATTTATCCTGCAATCATATAGGCAAATTCGCACATACAGACCGTTTTGAAAAAGCAAAAGTCGAGCACTTGTGTGAAGAGTGTCGCACCGTTCCCCGGAAGTGCGACGGACGGGCATGAACCCCTATGCGCACCACATAGGGGTTCATGCCCGTCCGGCGCACGGTGCGACATTCTTCACACAAGTGCTCGAACGAATTCAAAGCGCGTTTGACGGTTGCTAATGGCCATAATATTTGTTTTGTGTTTGTTTTTTCTCCTGCCTGAGTATGCCGAGATAATTTCAGACGCACCGTTCAGGCGCAGATCTTGGGCGTCAGTAAAAGCTCGTCCAAAAAGGCTTAGCGAGGAGTAGGGGACGCTTGTTAGGGCCTCCGTCGTAGCTAGCCGATCTCAGCATTTGCGAGAAATTAATCTTCTACCAGCATAAAATTCGAGTGGGAGATATATGATGACATGAGGAAGACATCATAGTAACTTTTGTGCTGTAGTTATGTCGAATTTATTGCGTTTCCTTAAAAGTTCATGCGTAAACGCTGGACTCAACTTTGATACCCTGTGAGGATGCGGCTTTCTTTTCGCCCAATGAAGTAACAAGAAACGGACGTTTGGCAAACAAAATACGTATAAGGCTCCAGATGAACAAATTTCAGCTCTAGTTCAGTGGTACTAGACGGGATTATTGAAATTGAGCTCAAACATGCACTCGTAGGGCGAGGTGACTAAGCCACGTCTTACTACGTTCGCATACGGACGCACAATATCCGGTGTTTCGGGAACCAAGGAAAGCGCCCCGGTCTTCGTTTTGCATCGCTCGAGAATGAGTCTATTGTACGTTCGTGAAAAGTCAGATAATGGAAAATGCAAGCAGCGCGTTCGGTCGCGGAGTGATAGCGTGAGGTGAAGCTGCTCAGTCGAAACCGAAACTGAGTGGCCAACTAGTTCCCAGAGTGCACTGCTTGGAATTTCGCCGCGATGGGGCGCGTCGGTTTTGGAAGTAGTCCATTGACGATTTGCAAAAAATTGCGCGCCACCTATCGCGCAACGCCGGAAACTTGGGTGCGAGGCTAGAAGGTGGTTGGAAAACAACTCGTGCTGCATGGTTTTGGTTTGCCTTGGAGCTCGTGCACGCAAGCTGTCCTCCGTGCTTCCTCTTCTCCATTTCCCGGTGCTTCACCGGGAAATGGAGATTCCCGGTGCTTCACAATCTTCGTGTGGCTGAAGATTGTCGGCACGAAGTCGGGGTGTTTCTGGAAGGTTGACGGCCGCCCTAGAACTCAATTTCAAATTATAATCAAGCGACATTTTCAGGAGCGTTCAAAATCGACGTACCCGTGACAAAATGCGCGCTGCAGATCCGGCAGTGCTCGTTCGGCTGCCATGGTGAGCCGTCTGTGTTTCTTCTCCTCACGGCAGCTACCCAAGCTTCTCTTTTCGCAGGATACAGCCTGGCCGACGGAAATCTAAAAAAACTTGGCGTTCTCTTTGCCGTCGAAATAATTCGTGCAACCAAGCGCAACACAGTGGGCTGGCATGGCGACAAATAGGGGTGTCGCGAACCGGCCGCGGTTCGAGTTCGACCAGGTTCGACTTTTTCGAACTTTTAGTGGAAAGTTCGTCGAACCTTGTATTGAGGTTCGACTCGTGTGCGCATGCGCGACAGGCTGGCCAGTTGGCTTCGGATTGGATGGTAATGGCTAAGAGATGAATTAAGTGCAGCGCTGATCGGCTATTTCAGTCAATACAGTACTAAAATTTAAGTTATTAACTTCTTCAGTGAATAGAATTAGTTTCTTTCAATTGCAGCTGTTCACAAAATAAAAGAACCCTTTGCATAAGAAAATAAATTCTCCAAACCTAGACGTGCTTATATCAAGGTCTGGCCACACTGTCCACAAAGTCGAACCGGTCGAATCTGGTGAAAAAGCCGAAAGTTCGACCAAAAAATCTGGTTCGACAAAAGTTCGCGACACCCCTAGCGACAAACAAATCGAACCCGCTTCCGCGCCTGTTGCCGCCTAGGAATAGCCGTCACGCCCATTTGTTTTCCAACCGAGCAGGGGGCGCTGGCAACAACACACACTGCTCTCGCATGCGCAGCAGCTTTTTTGCAAATCGTCAATGGACTTCTTCCAAAACCGATGCGCCCCATCGCGGCGAAATACCACGCAGTGCACTCTGGGAACTAGTTGGCCGCTCAGTTTCGGTTTCGACTGAGCAGCTTCATCTCATGCTATTACGCCGCGACCGAACGCGCTGCTTGCTTTTTCGATTATCTGACTTTTCACGAACGTACAATACACTCATTCTCGAGCGATACAAAACGAAGACAGGGGCACTTTTCTTGGTTCCCGAAACACCGGATATTATGAGTGCGTATGCAAACGTAGCAAGACGTGGCTTAGTCACCTCACCCAACGAGTGCATCTTTGAGTTCAATTTCAATAATCCCGTCTATAGTCGGTTGCAAGCTAAGAAAAAACCGCAAATGCCTCTCAGAGGAAAATGTAATCCTACGTCGAGAAACGCCAGCCAATTGTTTTCATGACGTCACGATTCTGTGGACCAATCGCGATCCTTTTGAAAAAAAAAAAAAGCTCAACATGGCTGCTGGCCTTAGCAACGCGATGCTATAGTTTCTCGTGACAATTATTCTGCTTTTTTGCACCGTGTTTTACGTGCCCGAGGTTACGCCACGAAATCTTGATGGTATCGGCTTGCGTTTGCAGCAGTTTTTGCGCGACAACGTGAGAATCCAGCAACGCTATCGCCAACGAAAATTTCGAAGCGGGCGCGAGGCTTAGCACTGCTGAGAGGTATGTTAGACGGTATGTTAGACAGTATCTTGGACAGAAAATGAATTGTGAAGACGGTACATTGGATATGACTTTCTTTCTTTCTTTACTAAACAGCTATTTCGTTGACAAAAACGTATTCTAACTTATTTAAATGTCCTGAATGAATTAAATAAATATTGTAGTAGTTTAAGACAGGTTTCGTGGAGGAAGAAAAAGCAACGTTGCTAGCGAACTACTTTCTCGACGGCGGAGGCACTTCAGATGGGCGCAATGCGCTTGTGGGTGGAGCTAAAAGATTGTTCTTAGGTTGCATCCGACTATAGTACCAGTGAACTAGAACTGAAATTCGTTCACCTGGAGCCTTTCACCTATTTTGTTTGCCAAACGTCCGCTTCTTGTTACTTCATTGGGCAAAAAGCAAGCCGCATTCTCACAGGAGTATCAAAGTTGAGCCCAGCGTTGACGCATGAACTTTTAAGGAAACGCAATAAATTCGACCTCGCTACTGCACAAAAGTTACTATGATGTCTTCCTCGTGTCATCATATATCTCCCACTCAAATTTTATGCTGATAGAACATTAAGTTTTTGCAAACGCTGAGATCGGCTAGCTACGACGGAGGCCCTAACAAGCGTCCCCTACTCCTCGCTAAGCCTTTGGACGAGCTTTTACTGACGCCCAAGATCTGTGCTTGAACGGTGTGTCTGAAATTATCTCGACATACTCGGGCAGGAAGAAAGCAAACACATAACAAATATTATGGCCATTAGCAACTGTCAAACGCGCTTTGAATAATTTCGTTCGTTTGGCGCACCGCATAGGGGTTCTTGCCCGTCCGGCGCACTCCCGGCGAACGGTGCGACATTCTTCACACAAGTGCTCGACCTTTGCTTTCTAAAAATGGTCTGTATGTGCGAATGTGCCTATATGATTGCAGGATAACTTTATGCGCATACGCCATGTTGGACATTAGTGAAATGCAAGCGGGTGGGGACCTCACTTCGTGCAGTGCTGCGGGTCAGTGCAGATAAGAGATTAAAAGTGTGTTAAAATTGAGCTTTTCAATGGCGCCTCCGAGTTTTACCTCGCATACTCAGGCGTATTAAGAAAAACAGTAATTGCAAAAAGTGATTTTTCGTCTATGGACGCACGAAACAAACAAATTTCCTGATCAACAACACTAATGTAAAGGCGCGAGCTCAATGTATGCATACTTATTGGTTGCTACAGCTTGTTGATTCGTACATAGGCAAGATCCCCGAGCTTCGCAGCGTCGAGATTCCCAGCACTGGCTCGTCCACATACCTCGATTGGAACGCTAACAGAAAGGATCAAGTACAAAAATACAACAAGCATGAGTTAAGACAAATTATGCGTCACGGGCTTGTGTAAAGCTTCAAGGTCGGGCCATTTAGGTTAGTTTAGAGACCACAAATGACGTTCTCGGGACCAGAAAACATGAGATAACGGCCGTTAATAGTCCACGCTCTGTGTATAATTTTTTGTCGACGTGTCAATCGAAACCGAAACCATGCCACCCTCCTCCCTGGCTGGCCAACTAGTTCCCAGAGTGCAACGCGCGCCGTGATGCATGTAGGGCTTTATGGAAGCAGTCTATTATAGGTCTGGGACCTCCATGCCTAGCTTATGGTTTCTGTTTTGCGCTACATACATCATAGTATTCCAAGGAGTATATGTATTTATTTTCTGCGATATATTGAAAGTTGATGTTATATCTCCAGATATGTATGTCATAATTATTTCGCTTCCAACATAATTTGAGAATTGTTACTCACTCATTGCGATACCGAATAATCTTATTACGAAACCAAATTAAATTATTTAAAAACAAAACGTGCAGTTATCACGTAAAAAAGACTACGTCCTTATACGAGTTCTCCACGTGACGAGTATCTCGGCATGGCGAATGTAATGATCATGACGGGAAAAGAAAAAAAGAAAGAAAGCACGAGCTTGCGAAACGAAAAAGAGCTTGGGAGAGCGAGCGTAGAGGCAGAAGCCAAGAAGTGTCCCAGGAGAAGGTCTAAGCCGGCGTTGCTCCGTGACGGCCCCCGCAGGGGGCACCTGTGAAAGCAGGTGTTTGGAGAGTGGCGTCCCCACGGACCCCGTGCCCCGCAGGGGGCACCTGCGCCTTAGGTGCTCGGTGCTTGGTGAGTAGCGTCACCACGGACCCCAGCCACATTGGCTACATAACGGACCCTGAGTAACAAGTGGGTAAGACCCACCCACGTCTGGCTGTGCGTGGCTGTCCCGTGTCTGGGGAAAAGGGCATCCTGGTGGTTGAGCCAAGCCCGGGGTAGGTTTGGACCCTTCGGGGCCCCCCGGGCGAGGCAATACACCACTTTGGCCCCTGCTTCTCATAGACGGGAGTCCTGGTAAGGCCCGGCCAGGATGATTCAGTCTAGTCGCCACATCTTCTACTATCCCCTCTCTACTTTCACCCTTGTCTTCCCCTCCTTTTCACTCTTCTCATTTCTCTTCTTTCCTTTTTCAACTTCTTTGGCGGCAAGGGCTAACCTTGGGTGGCGACAGACCCCTTGTCCAGAACCACACTTGGGTATAGTTCCTGGGCAGTGCTAATAGCATAACGTTTCCAGCAAAGCCCTTTTTGTTATGGTGCGTTATCTATTCCCTTGTTGGGCTCCGTGGTGGGCGGCACACCACAGGTTCCGAACAAACTTCGCCTCTTATGGCAACCCCCCAAACCAAAACCCCCAGTTCTGGTCGTGCCGCTAAGAGGCATCGTCCCGAACGAACAGTCATAGTGAAAGATAAAGAAGATGAAACTTTTTCAAGATTTATGGTGATCCACTCCGAGGTCCCTGACAATCCTCTATCAAAGATGTCACCGTTCCTTGTAGCAAAAGTTCTCGACAGTCAAATAGGTGGTGATTACAAAGCGAAGAAACTGCATTCTGGTGACCTGCTTGTTGAAGTTGCAAAAAAGTCCCAGAGCATTACTCTTCTAAAATTGACATCTCTAGGTGACATACAGGTAACAGTGAGCACACACAGAACCCTCAACACCATTCGAGGGGTGATTTCAGAAGATGATCTACTTTCCAGCAGTGTAGACGAGATCTTGGAAGGCCTGCGGGCATCTCGAGTAGTGGCGGTCAAACGCATTATGATGAGGCGTCATGGTGCAGAGGTGAAAACTAAGCACCTTATCCTGACGTTTGAATGTCACACGCTTCCTGCACTCGTCAAAGCTGGCTACCTGAACTGCCGTGTCAGACCGTACGTCCCGAACCCACAGCAATGCTTCCGTTGCCAGCGTTTTGGTCACGGATCGCGAAGCTGTCGGGGGAGGGAGACGTGTGCAAAGTTTGGGAGCCACGACCATGTGGCCGACATCTGTGAAGGTTCAGTTGCCTGTGCTAACTGCACGGGTCCTCACCCTGCTTACTCTCGGTCCTGCCCGCTGTGGCGACAAGAAAAGGAAATACTCGCCTTACGAGCCAAAGAGAACTTATCGTACCCTGAAGCAAAACAAAGGTTTTCTTTCATTTCCAAAGGTACCTACTCTGACGCGGTGCGCAGGGGCCCTGCACCGCGTACGGAATCCAGGGCCACTCAGTTCTCTCTTGAGGACTTGGCAGGCCCCTTTCAGGCCCCGAAACAATCTGCGGGGAAGCAGGGTGCCCCAGGTAATGCTGGGAGCACACAGACTCCCCATTCGATGCAGGCACGAGCTCCGGCTGACAGGCAGCCTCGTGCCAGTGGCTCTTCTCAAGATGGAGAGCGAGGCCGTCGTTCCAATTCCTCGGAGGCGGCCCGCCTTGTTAGGGAGCAACAGGGCCCACCTGCTGCTCCATCAACGTCAAAAGACGTTGAAAGCGTGAATGTAGGAGGGTCTCGGCCTGGTACGTCGAAGACTTCTTCGGCGGGATCTGGCCGTGGCCGGAAACTCGTGGCTCAGGTCTCCGACCACGTCGGAACTGGCAAACCTGCATCCAAGGTTCAGGATGCAGTGGGAACTGCTGACATTGCCGACTCTTCAGGTCCCTCCTCGGATCAGGAGGACATGGAATGGCAAACCGCTAAATCAAAACAAAAAGGAAAAAAGCCGGTGGTTCCTCCTTAGGGTGTAGCAAATGTAGAACTGCTTTAATCCATTTATGAAATCTTTGATCCTTTAAAATGGGCTCTGTAATTCTTCAGTGGAACTGCCGAGGCTTATTCACTAACCTTACAGATGTTGAGTTCCTTTTAGAAGAGTATAAGGCATCTGCCTTATGCTTACAGGAAACATACTTGAATACATCTCACACTAACTTTCTGAGACGCTACAGTGTGTTTCGTAAAGACCGCCCTAGCACGTCCATTTCTTGTGGCGGCGTTGCGGTGGTGCTTCCAAAACATATTTCGTGTGCAGAGGTTCCGGTTCAGACGCCACTCGAAGCTATCGCTGTTCGTCTCTTGTTGCATAAAGCCATAACTGTATGTTCAGTGTATTTTCCACCTTCTCTTTCTTTGAAGCGACAAGATCTCGGTTCTCTTTTAAGCCAGCTTCCAGAGCCCTTTCTTTTACTCGGTGATTTTAACGCACATAGTACCCTCTGGGGAAGTGATCATACAGATACACGTGGAAAGATAATCGAATCCATATTATTTTCACAGTCATTATGCATTTTTAATACTGGCCATCCTACATATTTTAGTCCTTCATCCTTGTCATCTACATGCATCGATCTTTCTATTGGCAGTGCAAATCTGCTACCCGATTTTTCATGGACTGTTGATCAGAATCCCCATGGAAGTGACCACTTCCCCATTATTTTAAAATGTAACGACACTCCTCAGTCTTTACCTACACGCCATCCACGCTGGAAGTTTGAAAAAGCAGACTCGAGCCTTTTTAAGCAGTCGTCACTCCTGGCCTGTTCTCGCCTCGATCAGCTTTCGATTGATGAGCTCAACCATCTTTTAACATCCCATATTCTCACTGCAGCATCACTCTCAATCCCTCGATCATCTGGACAGCTCCCTAGACGACCGAAGCCATGGTGGAATGAAGACTGTAAAGAGAGTCGCAAACAGCAAAACAAAGCTTGGAGTGTCCTAAGACGTTATCCAACTCGGGACAACCTGATATCTTTCCGAAAAATGAAAGCTCGTGCTAGGTACATTCGTCGCAAATCGAAACGCGAGAGCTGGCAAAAATATGCGTCCTCTATCAATAGCAGTACCTCTTCCAAGGAAGTATGGGACAGGATTCATAAAGTAAATGGCTCATATCATGCTTTCACTATTCCACTTCTTTCCAGAAATGGAAAATGTCCAAGCAATCTTGAAGAGCAGGGCAACATCCTTGGCGAGCATTTTGAATTAATTTCCAGCTCGCAGCATTACTCGCCTGCTTTTCTACAACATAAAAAGAAAGCTGAAAGTATGGTACTGAAAACATCCGGTGGTGAACGCGAAGCTTATAATGCCCCCTTTACACGAACTGAACATGGTGCTCCAAAACTCTAAGTCATCGGCTCCTGGTCCAGATGGTATTCATTACTACATGCTTCAACATCTCCATCCTGCCACACATGATATTGTTTTATACCTTTTTAATCGTATTTGGTTCGAGGGCTACTTTCCATTGGACTGGAGAATGGCAACAGTCATACCCATACTCAAGCGCGGTAAGGAGCCATCCTGTGCGGCTAGTTATAGGCCTATCGCTTTGACTAGCTGCTTTGGAAAGACTCTTGAACGAATAATTAATAGAAGACTGATGCATTTTCTTGAAGTAAACAAACATCTAGATGTGAACCAGTGCGGCTATCGTTCATCTCGGTCCACTCTTGACCATTTAGTACGGCTGAAGACAGCGGTGCGTGAGGCCTTCGTTCATAGGCAACATTGCCTATCTGTATTTTTCGACCTCGAAAAAGCCTATGATACAGCCTGGCGTTTTGGTACACTGAGGGACTTGTATGATATGGGTATCCGTGGTCGAATGCTTCGTACCATTGAGAGCTACCTCAGCACGCGCACCTTTCGTGTTCAGATAGGAACAACTTTATCTAAAGTGTTTGTCCAGGAAAACGGCGTTCCTCAGGGAGGCGTTCTTAGTGTCACTTTGTTTATTGCCAAAATGAACTCCCTTGCATTGGCTATCCCCCCATCGGTGCAATATTCACTTTATGTAGACGACCTTCAGATCTCTGTGTCGTCTTGCAATCTGTCACTGTGTGAGCGACGAATTCAGCTAACCATCAATAAGCTATCAACCTGGGCCAATCAAAATGGGTTTAAGTTCTCCTCAGATAAAACAGTTTGTGTGTGCTTTTCTCGGAAACGCGGACTACTTCCAGAACCTGTTCTTGCACTAAACAACTCCACAATTTCTGTGAAGAATGAGTACAAGTTTCTGGGTCTTACATTTGACAGCAAACTAACCTTTGGGGCCCATATTAAGAATCTAAGATTAAAAGCTTACAAATCACTTAATATTCTTAAAGTCCTGTCCCACCGATCCTGGGGTTCTGACCGGACGTGCCTTTTGAGGATATATCGCTCGATAGTGCGATCACGACTGGACTATGGCAGCATTGTTTATGGTTTAGCTAGGCCTTCCATTCTAAAAATGCTCGACCCTATCCATCATCTTGGGTTGCGGTTGGCGACGGGCGCCTTTCGCACGTCTCCTGTGCCAAGTCTGTATGCAGAGGCCAACGAGCTGTCTCTTGAGAAGAGAAGATTTTCACTGGGCTTTATGTATTCCTTGAGAGTCAGGTCCATCTCTGATCACCCTGCGCGAATGGCTGTGGAAGACATGCGCTCTGAAAGAGTGTTTCAAAACAAAGCCACATCTGTGCCTCCCTTCTCTCTGAGATTGAAAAGTGCAAGTGAGAACATGGGACTCGATTGGAGGCCCCCGGTAGTGCAGTCTACCCTTGCAGGAGCACCTTGGGAGCACCCTGTCATTAAGTGTGACCTTTCCCTCGCGCGATACAAGAAAGCTGATATTCCCAATGGTGTGTTTCTTCAGGAATTCTTAGCACTGCAAAGTCAGTATTCCCAATATGTACGCTTCTACACAGATGGTACGAAGACAGAGTCTGCTGTTGGGTGTTCCATGATTGGCCCGACAGTCCAACTTGTTAGGCGAATCAACTCCTCTGCTTCTATTTTTACAGAAGAGCTCTATGGTCTGCTTCTTACCATAGGCTTCATACTTGATAAAAAACTCTCTCGCTCCATCGTATACACTGACTCCCTCAGTGCATTGCATGCACTGTCTTCATTAACACCCCTCAAGCACTTCTTGCTCCTTGAACTGCGAAATAAGGTTGTTGCTGCCTCAAGACAAGGATACAAAATTATTTTTTGCTGGATTCCCAGCCATGTGGGCATTCCAGGAAATGAGGCCGCAGATCGTGCAGCAAGTACTTGCGTAAAGCGAACCATTGACCTCAAGAACATTCCTTATGCAGACTACAAAGGCCTTCTCAGGCGTCACGTTAAGTGCAAATGGCAGGCTGAATGGGATCAAGAAATCGGCAACAAGTTGCAGATGATCAAACCTCTTTTGAGCGAATGGCAGAGTGCACGCCACCAGGAACGCTTTTTTGAGGTTGTCCTTTGCCGGCTCAGGGTTGGTCACACTCATCTGACTCATGGCTACCTCCTTCGTGGGGAAGATGCCCCCACTTGTGAGCAGTGTGACAATGCCTTAAGCATCCTACATATTCTAGTTGAATGTCCTGCTTATCACGAAGAACGTCTTTTGTATTTTTCGCAACTGTATCAAGAACAAGTCCCAATACACCCAGCTCTGCTCTTAAGTGATAATTCACTTGTGACACACACTAATGCTTTCAAATTCTTAGATAGTCTCGGCCTTCTACACCGATTGTAGCTGTCTTAACCTACTGATCATGCCCATCATCCTTTTACCTTTTGGTACCCCATTACCATCTTTTATCTAATCACTGGCTACTAAAGCCTCTTTTTTCTCTCTAAACCTTTCCAGCAATAGTCTTGTTTTTGGCGCTCTATGGCCTTAGTAGCTTTTGCGCCATTAACACCAAATCAACCAACCAACCAACCAAAGCTCCGTGACGAGTTCGCCAACCATGGACTTTTACTGCTCCAGTTTCCGCCAACTCGCCAAATCTCCGGGGCATTTACATGGCCACATAGCCCCACAAGCGATCGGTACTAACAGAAGACCACGTACGTCCCAGGATCGTGAGCGATCACAACTGACGGTTGGGGTCTGGGACGCTGAACATTGTACATATTGTGCTTGACATTCTTTGTCTCTTGCTATTTCTTGCTATCTGCGTAACTTTCTTTTGTGCTGTAAACATTTTGTTTCCAATAACGTATATGCTTGCTTTCTGCCTCCACTAAATGCGTGTATCCCACAAGCTGAATGGGACAGTGCGAATTCCTTGTACTAGATGCCCTATGACAAGTTGTCCTACCGAAAGAGTTCAACTATGACCATATGGCTGGTGACGACTAGGCTTGTGCCGAGTTCTCCCAGACCCGGATGAAATACAATTTGTGGCTGAGTATAGGACGGAATCTTGTTCACTTCCTTCTGTTCCGTCTACCTTGTCTTCGAGTTTCCTTCCTAGTCTCAAGACTAAATATCATAAATAATTGCGTTGAATTTTTCTGTTTGAACTTTGTCGTATTAAAAATTCTATCAACTACCTAAATTGGGACCCTAACTGCCAGTCAGGATGTCCCCTGATGGAACGCACTGTGATGGTCCATCAGATGAAGTCCGACTGCCCCTGACTGAATATACCAAATTACGTATGTGGTGGTCTTTGATGGAACGTACTTGATGGAATATGTGATTGTGTACGTCTGTTATTGCAGTATACACAGCCTATATCACATACAATTTCTAACGTGAACCCGCTCTGTAGAACACAAATCACGAAGAAAAGAACTTTAACAATTTAAGCGTGACGCTAGAAACCGGCAAGAACAGGGTCCACGTCCGTCGAGAGCATGGGGCGGGTACAATGTTCTCACGTTAACTACAAAAGTATAATAAAAAATCGGTAACAGACAACACAATCAAAAATGAAGCCGCCAGAAACAATCTACGTCGCGCGCACAAAGTCAGCAATTCGTAGAGGGACCTTCTACGAATTGCTGGCTTTGTGAGCGCAACGTAGAGTGGGTACGAATATTAAACACTTCATGCGGACACCGGCCCGGGGCTCGCCTTCCAGTGGTGTCCAGCCACAGCGGCATAGCTGGGAACGAGAAGGCCGACCAACTGGCTAACCTCGTACTCGGCGACCCCGCATTCCGGCTGACCAGCGTTGAGCCCTTCGTGGACGCGACGCCCCTGGCGGCCCGGGCGGCCAAAGCCAGACTTCCCGACGCGAAATAAGTGCGCGGCGGGAGACCTCCTCGCCAGGCTTTCCCGGGTACCGGGGACCATCGGACAGCGTCCGCCATCCACCGCCTTTGAAAGAGCAGTGCCATGACCCCAGTGATACTGCACTACCTCAGGCCGAGGGCTGATTTGGAGTGCAGGACCTTTGGAGAATGGGCGGACACCAGCCACCTCCTGCTCGAGTACGCGGATCAAACCGACGACCCTGCAGAGCTAAGGGCGGCGTTCGGCAAACTAGGCCTCCACCGTACAAAAAGAACAAATCATTCGTTCGCATGAGACGGCGCAAACAAAACAGAAAGCCCTCAAGGCGGTATTCATCTTTCTCGAGAACAGTGGACTGTTACTATTTACGCGAGAGCCCTGGAATCACAGGATTCCGAACAAAGGAGCCCACCCTTCTGCGCTCCGCTGCACATCGAAGGATGCGCAAAATGGCCCGGCCGGTGAACGCGCTGGCAGCTGTCCCACTGCGCGAATCTCGCGTGCAAAACTTTCTAACATGGGAACAGATAACCAGAAGTGACAAAAGGCAAGAATATATGGTGTCCTCGGGGCATTAACGTCGTTCCTATTACTTTTTTATCCTACAAAAGCTACAATAGAAAATATAAAGGGATTTCTTTAGAACTGCTTTTAGGTCTTATGAACGATAGTGACCAGTGAGCCTCCTCTTTTTCGTCCTCGCTCGTTCTTTCTTCCTTTTCACCTCCACCGCCTCCGCCCTAACCGCTAGCCGTCTGTGTTTCTATGTGTTTTTCGTGTTGTTTTTTTCACTCGTTTTTTGCTGCGCGTACGGGCACGGAGAACCAATGGTACCGTCCACCGTTGCCTGTTCTAGCCGCGAGACTCCCTTTCCGGACGAGAAATAGAGGACAGTGGGACTTGGTCTGCCTGCGTGGCGCCGCCAAACGTCGTGTACGGGTGTGCCAAGTGGGTCAATATTTTTCGATGAGCCATCCGCTGAATGTTGCCACGAAGCGGCGTAAACAGGGGGGGGGGGGGGGGGGGGGTAATCACGCGCCTCGGGGCCCGTTTGTTTTGAAGCTGGTTTACTCTAACCACTGCAGAAAGTTCAGCGCATTTTCCTATACTAGGGGGAATTTTAGGTCACGCGACCAGCAGAGTAGGAACAGTGGGGAAACATGCGGGTGCCCCTCCGAACGAGCGTTGCTCGCTTTGCAACTAACCTGTCGTACTCCCTACACTATCGGGCACGTTCTTCAGCAATGAATGGTGCAGGAGGCTGTCGATTTCATTTGCCTCACTTAAATCGCAAACCACAAGCAATTATCTCGCTATATTCTTTAAATCGTTTTTCAATTCTGCCAGCAATGCCCGGCCGATCGAGTCAAGGCGATCCACCAGGACTCCGAGACGGTGGAATGCCGACAATTACCGCGTCCCTTTAGACCTAAGTATACTTAGGCCTAAAGGGACGCGGTAATTGTCGACATTCCACCGTCTCGGAATCCTGGTGGATCGCCTTGACTCGATCGGCCGGGTATTGATGGCACACAGGCAGCAGCAGACCGGGTACCAATTTCCACTGGAGCCGAGGTATACGATTGTCAATTTTATGAAGAAGGCATTGTGTATTGTCCTTACATGCTCGCCAACCATGCTGGCGGTATGCCGATCCAGCTTTTCACTGCTCACTTTTTCTTGATCGTTTGAGTGAGTGAGAAAATGCTTTATTTTCAGGTGGGGTACCTGTTGCCCTTGAAACTCGTCATTGGCTACAGGGGGGGGGGGGGGGGGGGGGAGGGAGGAGGGATTGGGGCTAAATGTAAATATCGAGTCCGTCGGACCTGATGCACTGTATCAGTGAGTGTAAAATTGCTTTTCTGTGCTCGGGGGTGCCGCCTGGAAGAACCCATTTCTTTAGGCAGGATGGTCTTTCTTCTGGCGGTAGAGCATTCAGAGCTAGGTTCCGCTTGATATCACTTTTGGGACCATCCCAGATGATGTGTTTGGTGTCTGCCAATATTTGTCAGTGATCGCACATGTCAGTTTCGGCATCGTCCCCGTTGTTGTTTTTGCGAAATTTATACTTCAAGGCCGGTGTCATGGCGGCTCCTGTGCGCATCCTTCGCAGGCATACACGCTTCTACCGACTGTAAGATGTCGGTAGAAGCGGGTGTTCGTCCGGCCTGCGTAAATCGGCGAGTCTTTGAATACTTTCGAGTCGATCTTGGGCTTTGATTTCTGATGGGTCGTTGTCTTTTTCGATGTCTTTATCTATGACGGAGTGCACTGAGCCTTGGCCGGGTGGGACTGCCTGTAGCTTCTCTCGTGCGGCTGCATGTGCCTCGTCGTTTTTGTGGATACCTTGATGTCCGGGAATCCATCGTATCTTTATGGCACAGCCTTCAACTCGAAGCTTTCCGTTTTGCTGCGGCTGTCATGTTTTTCACCCCTCGTACGGCATCTTTAGAGTTCGTAAAGACATAAATGTTCATTTTATGTTTTCCTTGTTCTGCACTCTCAACCGCCGCCTAGATGGCTTGGAGTTCAGCCTCCTTGACGCTGGTGGTATGGCCCAGGGAGGCAGCGGTCTGAACTTCGTCGTCGTCTTTCATACTGGAAAGGAAATTTCCCCGAGGCTGGTTGTGTTTTCAGACAGCCAACCATTTAAAACTTTGCCAAACACGGGTTGATTTGGTTTTACATGACTTATTATTTGTACCACACGCAACAAAATGTTTTTGCTTTCTTAGGCTCAACTGTATGCCGCGCTGTGTCCCGAAAACCCGACAGCGCGCGTGCTTGGGTCCCTCTGTTTGAGAACGTTTTCAAATAAAGCCACTAATAATCGCTACAACCAGTAAGGGACACGAGCTGCCACCCCATAATAAAACACAGAGCTATCGCGCATCCAGCCCTCATCAAATTTGGCTAGGTGCTTGTACGTATGAAGAGGGAAATGCGGTTAACTATTTACCCCGGTTAAAGTTAATCGGCTTCGAGCGGACGAGCCCGGGGCAGGGGGTAAAAGTGGGTGAGGAGGAGTGGCCAATCGCGTGCACCGACATCCGGAGTCCCGAGTGAAAGATCGCGAAAGAGAGCGACAGAACGCGAGAGAAAAAAACCAAGGATGCCAGCCGCAATGGTAATCGAGAACACCGAAAACTGTCAGCATTATAAACAGTGATAATTTAACGTTGTAAAATAAATTCTGAGTTATTCCAACGCTTATAAACAGCAATATACTCCTTAAGCTGCATTAACTTCCCTTCTGTCGAAATCTCGGAAATCTGGTGGTTGCGCGGTTTCGTATTCCTGGGGCGCGCCCACTCGGGCCCCACCCGCGAAGCCGGTTATCTGGTTTAATTGTGGGTTGACGCGAGGCCGTACACCTGCGCGCTACGCAAAAAGAAAGCTTCGAAAGGAACAGGAGTATCTCTTCACCGGTAAGTACGTGGATTGTTGAAGTTCATAAAACTGCTCTGATAATATAATTATATTTGTGAAATCGAAGGCAGTTGGTAACCATGTGGGGGACCCCCAAGAGCTGCCTCCATGCTCCGCCGCTTGCGGCAGCCAGAATGCATGGAGAAATGGCGGATCGTTTCCTCTAGAGGTATTATGTATGATCCATACGGCCCAGGAATACACACGCCGTCCCCCACTGCCCACACCTCCTAGACAGCTTTCAAGCCTGCGCGTCACGTGACATGACGTCACGCCCGGAGGCCTCCATGGCCGCTGATTGGATGCTAGTGCCGCGTCAGCGTTCGCGTGGGACTTGTTTCCTATCATGGTCCTACGCGAAGGCTGACGCGGGGCTCGCATCCAGTCAGCGCCCGTGACGGCCTCCGGACGGGACGTCATGTCAAGTGACGCGCAGGCTTGAAAGCTATATAGGAGGTGCTACCACTGCGCCTCCGAAAAGGGCGACCCGCCAGCCACCGGTGCCGCCGAGTCGCGACGGGGATGTCGCTCGCGTTGGTGCTTGGGCACCCCGCCGACCGCTTGTGCCCGCCTTGCAGAAGTAAAAGGGCTTGCATTATAAATGTCACATTAGATGCGTCATAAGCGCGCGAGGTGCGAATCGTGCCATCGGTCAAGATGAGCAGTGCAAATACGCGTTCGCGTATATTCGGCGATAAATTAGATTAAAACTCGAACTTGGCTGAATGCTGAATCGTCTTGTCTGATTAATATTTCCGCCCGGCGTCTCCCTATGTCAAAAAAAAAACAACTAATGTTGGAGTCAACTCACTGGAATCACCGGAATCGTTTTGAATCGACCGAACCATCGAAGCCTTATAGTGGATCCGGCCCACTTCGAAGGCGGGTGCCTCTGATCGAGCGCAGATTGAAGACATAGCCGCCTGGTTGACACGGGACAAGACGGAATCTGACATGGATCTGACATTTCCGTACAGGAACCCACTTTATAAAAATCGTGCGATACTGTCGAAGCTAAGCGCTTGAGCACGCTTGCAAGAACAAACACGCAAAGTCGTTTCCACGTTTTTTCGTGTAAGCTAAGGGGATCCGGACGACGCTCGCGCTCACTTTCCAGTGTTGTACGCTCATAAAACAATCATAAGATACTGCACCGCAGTAAGGCTCGGTAGCCTAAACCAGTGCTATAAACTTAAACCTCCTGGACAGGGCCCGGGCAATGTAAGTATAGTATCCTGAGGTTCCGACCACGAGCGGATCGCTCTAAAGAATGCTTTGGTTGCATGTGCTCCGTAGAATATGATTTGCGCACAGCTTTCATCGATAAATTGTTGTACTAAAGTTCTGCTCACCTGCTATGTAGATTATTTTTCTATCTTGGAAGCCTCCTTCTCATTCCGGGCCCAATTAACTTAATACAACTTGCCGTCCTAAAATCGTCCGTCGAAGTTCCTAATGTAATCCACACTCACGATAACCTGCGTTTTATCGAGGACGAACGCCTCTCAAACGTATGCATAGCGCGCAGACAGGATCGACGAGATGATCGGTCACAATGACGGCTAGTGAAGAATTCACCGCGACTATAAGCGTTGGCGTGATCAACGTTGTTTCTGATCAGTGTTGTCGAAAGCCCCCCTTGTTTTATCTCTCACACAAGTGGTTTCGCTTATGCTTCAAAGCCGTTTGCTTCTGCATGCGGAAACTTCTATTCTTCCGCAATTATTAATTTATTTATTTATACTACCGGCCGCCGTAGGGCAGCCAAGGTAGGAGGGATACATGGATGAAGTTTTACGAAAATGCAAGCACAGAATGTAGCAGCGCAGCCAAAAAAAAAATAAAAAAAAATATAACACTTCACATATATAATTACGAACACACAAAGAGCAGAAAAATATTCGTTTAAGGGGTATCAAGGCCTGAAACCTCAAAACTCTGGTAAATCGTTTATCAATGCTAGAAACAACGTTAAACAATTTGAAGTGACAGTTTGTTCGGGTAACGCATTCCAGGCATGGATAGTACGAGGAAAATAAGAGTATTTGTAACAGTCGCTCCTGCACTTTATTTCAGTGATTGATTTACTGTGTTTATTTATTGTGACCCTAGATGTGTTGAAGTGAAAGTAATCTTCATAATTTAAGTTGCAGTTCCCATTTATTAGATTAAAAATAAATTTCAGTCGGTTGATCTTTCTGCGTTTTTCTAAAAGCGGAAGGCCGGCCTGTACATAAAGCTACGAAATCGAGGTGTTTCTGCCATACTTGTTAAATATAAATCTTAATGCCTTCTTCTGAATTCTTTCTGATTTGTTACTATTACATTTTGTGTAAGGGTCCCACACAGCGTCGGCATACTCGAGTATAGATCTAACAAACGTTTTGTACGCCATTAGTTTCGTTTTGCTCGACCAGTCCTTCAGTTTTCTTTTTAATGACCATAATTTATTCATTGCTTTTCGGGAAATAAAGTCAATATGCGAGTTCCAACGCAGATCTGAAGTTAAGATTAATCCTAGGTATTTGTATTCACATACAGTATTTAAAGCGGTTCCTTGAAGAGTATAATTAAAATTCAGTGGTTTTTTTTCCTAGTTATGGTCATATGCGCACATTTTTAGTTATTTAGAGACACTTGCCAATCATCACACCAATCTGAGATCATTTCTAAACTTTTTTTTCGGACTACTTGGTCATTTGAGCATTTGACTTGCTTATAAACTATACAATCATCGGCGAATAAGCGAATTTGAACGGATCTGTCCACTGTAATGTCATTTATAAAAATTAGAAAAAGTAGGGGTGCAAGAACTGATTTCTGAGGAACTCCAGATTCTACTTTTGATGTGGATGAGCGGGAATCCTGTATTTGTACGAACTGTTTTCTGTTACTTAAATATGCTTCTAACCATTTTAATATCTGTTCATTGTTCAATAAGGATCTCAGTTTGAAAAGTAGTTTTCCGTGAGGCACGCGGTCAAACGCCTTTGCAAAATCTATAAAAATTACGTCCGTCTGATATCCGCAGTCAATTGACTTTGCGAAATCATTCACAGTGAGCACCAGTTGCGTAACTGTAGATAAATTACGTCTAAAACCGTGTTGATCTTTATTGAAAAAGTTATTCTCTTCAAGAAAAGAGACAATATGCTTAAACAAAATATGCTCGATCAATTTCGCACTGCTGCTCAAAATTGATACTGGGCGGTAGTTATTAACATGATGTGAATCTCCTGCTTTGAATATTGGCACTATTTTAGCAGTTTTCCAATCGTCGGGGATTTGCCCTAATTCAATTGACTTATTAAAAATTACAAGCAAGAAATTTGAGCAGGATTCCGCATACCGTTTCAAGAAAATGTTTGGAATCATGTCTGGTCCTACAGATTTTTTAGTATCAAGGTTAAGCAATGCTGCAAAAATGCCTTGCTTAGATATTGTAACACTCGGAATGCTTTTCGGTGAGAATTCTATAGTTGGATTTTTGTTGTTATCCGTGGTATACACGGATGAGGAGTATTCGTTGAATGAGCTGGCAATATCGAATGGATCATCAATTTCTGTTCCGTTTTGTGTTATGGTATTAATTGGCTGTTTTGATTTGATCATATATCGCCAAAATTTAATAGGATCGGACACCAAAAATGTATCTAATGTCACATTATGGAAATATCGATTTGACTCCAGTCAAAACGACATTTCCATAATGTGACAAAAAAATAAAAAAAATGAAACTTGAAACTATAGTTTCAAGTTTCAGTTTCAGTAGGCATACCTACTAGCAGGTACAAACTGCTCTAAAGCAGGTCAAAGACAGGGGAAGCTTAGGACGGTGCGGACTCCGTGTTTCGCGCTTTTCGCTAGGCGACTGGGTAAGTACTTCTGCGATGTACGCGGAACACCACGGGCACATCGTAGCGCGAGGCAACTTTCTTAAGATTATGATCTTATAATCTTAAGAAAGTTGCCTCGCACTACGATGTCCCTGTGGTGTTCACTGCTCCCTATCAGCAGGGGCGGCTGTGCCGTAGGATCAGCAATCCCATTGTATCGAAAGATTCCTGTGATACCAGGCACCACACAAAATACACGGAGTATACTACGGGTGTTGTCTGCGAAATTCCTACGTCATCAAAATCCAGGCAAAGGGCAAAAAATGCATAAGTGACACATCTTTTTCCTTATCGGGGGTGAGTATTCATTCTTGCTACGGGATTAAACGGAATTTAGGAGAGAGTATGGGCCGTGCTTGAGAGGAAGGAGGCAAAGTTGGGAAAGCTTGCTCGCTCTCTCCAATTTCTCAACTCTCAAGTGATTGTACCATAGTAAATTCACCGACGCCTCTTCCCAAAAGAAAGAAAAGCGCTATGTTCACTACGTAAACAATGGTCTCAGTTCATGCATCTGTGGGCAAGTAGGAAATCTTGCCCTAATTTATTCGCACCGCATGATCAGCGCAACAAACTCATTCGAGATTTACAGGAAAATATCGGTTGTGACTTAAGTTTTCCTGAATTTCTGTATAACCGGCCGTTTGCAAGACCGAATCATCTACTCGAGCGGTGTGCGTCGCTGTTTGAGCGGGTCGCTTTGCAACGCAGTCCTACAAGACGAAGCATAAAAACGGCAGATTTAGGACCACAAGCCGAAGTCCATTGTTCAATTAAATCGACGTAATTTTGTTCAAAACGCCCGCAGCTTTGTACTCATGGTATGCGTCCGGAATCTTCCTAATTTTGAAACGGAATGAAGGAAGATTTACTTTTAAAAACGCTCGCTGCGTCCTCCCGGATCAGCTGACGACGACAAAACTGAACCCGTTGAACCTCAACCCCACAACAACGAATTTGCGCTCCGCGTTAGTGTAGGTTTCTACCTCCAAGCACCGCACCACACACCACGAACGTCTCAGCTCTTTGTCGCATCGTCGTGTTGCACCAAACAGAACGAGATCGCCGAAGTCAACGCAGCGCTGTCGTACCTTGGCTTGTGGTTGCGCACTCATGGACCCTGTGACTCCCTTCGCTTTCAAAGCACGCACGGCGATTACGGATGATACTTTCCGCCGTTTCCGTCTTCTGGGAACATCGCAGGGACACTTCTCCGGTCACGTCTTCGCTACAGTGAAATTCGTTTAGAACGGACCGACGTAGAGCGAATTATTGTCGATATCGAACTCGCGCAAAATTTAAATAAAAATGCATGTAAAAAGTACTTTTTTATAACGAACCACATATTGGCTATATCGAACATTTACCCCCTAGATTTGTCTGTTCTTTGGTTTTGAATTCTAATTCTGTTTATTTTACGTTTGAGATGCAAAACCTCCCGAGTAATCCAAGGATTATTTTTTCGTATTCGTTTGCAACGTGTCGGTATAAACCTTTCTATAGAGTATAGAACAGAATTCTTAAATGACAGCCACATATCGATTATATCTAATGCACGTTCACTTTGTTCACGAAAACTGTCAAATGATAATTCGAGGTGATCTAGAATGCTTTCGTCTAGTGCTCTAGTGTAATCAGGCACTTTGATTAATCGGTCTGCTTTTTTAGTATGAAGTTCTCCGACACATTTACACCAAACCAAATGGTGGTCAGATATTCCCTCTCTAACTTGGCAAGTGAACGCTTTACCCATCAACTCCTGAGATATAAATACGAGATCAAGGATATTATTGGTTGTACTTGAAGTTCTCGTGAGACATGTAACGATTTGCGTCAAATCATTATCAAATGCCATATTAACCAAAAGTTCTGAGTGCTTGCAATTAAAGTTTAAAGGCGTTAAATTTTCCCAGTTGATGTTGGGAAGGTTAAAATCACCTGCGATTACAATGTTTGAAAAACGTTGTCTTAGCAGATTTATGAAGTCGTATAGTTTTTCTAATACGCTTTCAGAAGCATTTGGCAGTCGGTAGATCGCCCCGAGGAGAATCGGACTATTATGAATACGCAGCTTGACCCAGATCGATTCGATGTTTAAGGTATGGGGAATTAATGTTGCGTCAATATTATTTTTAAGAACTATTGCCACTCCTCCCCCTCTCGTATCCCGGTCTTTTCGGAAAATTTGATGTGTCGGTGGAATGATTTCGTTATCGGTGATATTAGCGTGCAACCATGTTTCTGTTATGACAACTATATCAGGATCATCGGACAATAACATGTGTTCTAGTTAAGCAGTTTTATTTACTACACTTCTGGCGTTTACATTGATAAGCGTGAACCAACGAGATCTCGAGCCCTGTTGTCATTCGTTGTTAGATTGCGCGTGTCTGTCGTCTCGTTGCCTCGAGTTAATCAAAATACGGGCGTTTTTCACGGGATCCCACTGATAGCAGAATTGCCAACTATCAAGTTATCGAATCTTAGCACGACTTTCTCGCTTTTGTTACGGTCTTCTTTAGCACTGTTCCAGAGAAGCTTCCTTTTTCGTCTAATATGAATCGAAAAGTCTTCAGATATTGATATTGTGGTTCCCTTAAGTTTCCGCGCATTTCTCAGGATGTTTTCTTTTACATTATAGTCAAAGAGTTTCAATATTACAGGCCTTGATTTCCCCTTGGCCGGTCTTCCAATCCTATGAATCCTCTCCACCCCAACATCATCAATGCCTAGTTTGTCTTCAAGAATCTCCGAGATGATAACGTTTTCTAGATCCCGCTTAGTTTCGTTGAGATTTTCAAGAATTCCAAAAAAGATTAAATTGTTTCTGCGCATTCGGTTTTCGAGGTCGTCAATTTTGTTCTCGAGCGAAGAAACTGTTTGTTTTAATGTGAGCACAGTACTCGAAAAAATGTCAAAATTTTCTGTGACGCTCTTGAATGATTCAACGGTTTCTTCAGTAGCACCTATTCTTTCTTCGACCTTCCTTTGAGTGAATTTTATTTCCTTAATCGCCTCGAATATCTTATTTTGACCTACCAAAAGTTTTTGTACGGTTTCTTCCGTATCTGGGCCCGGATTACATTCAATATCTCCAGAGAGTAAGAGGAGATTACACAAATCAAAGCACTCAGCGAAAATACACAGTAGCCATTGTGGGTGCGGCAGCACAATGAGGAACAAATTGTTACTTCTCAATTCATAATGGCGTTTGCCACTAACCTGTACGATGAAAAGTGGTTTGAGCATGATGTCGCGTAGGCCACCACACCCACTGAACTGCTCCGGCTTCGGCGCCGTTGATATAGGCTTCTCGGAGGACGTTGCTGCTGTTGGCCGGATGGCGACGCCCTGGTCGGTGATTACAGTTTCGCTGGTGACTCGTGGAAGGGGCGGCAATGGCTGGTGGACTGACGTTGCAGAAAACGCTCCGCCATGGAAGCGTGAGCCGTCAGCCCAATCTGCGGTGATCGAGGCGTCCGCCCATCCGATGTCTGTCCCTTTACGCTGGCTGGGTGGCCGTGTCCCGATCAGTAGAGCAATCTGTACGATGAAAAGTGGTTTGAGCATGTTGTCGCGTAGGCTGCCACACCCACTGAACCGCTCCGGCTTCGGCGCCGTTGATATAGGCTTCTCGGAGGACGTTGCTGCTGTTGGCCGGATGGCGACGGCCTGGTCGGTGATTACAGTTTCGCTGGTGACTCGTGGAAGGGGCGGCAATGGCTGGTGGACTGACGTTGCAGAAAACGCCCCGCCGTGGAAGCGTGAGCCGTCAGCCCAATCTGCGGTGATCAAGGCGTCCGTCCATCCGATGTCTGTCCCTTTATGCTGGCTGGGTGGCCGTGTCCCGATCAGTAGAGCAATCTGTACGATGAAAAGTGGTTTAAGCATGTTGTCGCGTAGGCTGCCACACCCACTGAACTGCTCCGGCTTCGGCGCCGTTGATATAGGCTTCTCGGAGGACGTTGCTGCTGTTGGCCGGATGGCGACGCCCTGGTCGGTGATTACAGTTTCGCTGGTGACTCGTGGAAGGGGCGGCAATGGCTGGTGGACTGGCGTTGCAGAAAACGCCCCGCCGTGGAAGCGTGAGCCGTCAGCCCAATCTGCGGTGATCGAGGCGTCTGTCCATCCGATGTCTGTCCATTTACGCTGGCTGGGTGGCCGTGTCCCGATCAGTAGAGCAATCTGTACGATGAAAAGTGGTTTGAGCATGATGTCGCGTAGGCTGCCACACCCACTGAACTGCTCCGGCTTCGGCGCCGTTGATATAGGCTTCTCGGAGGACGTTGCTGCTGTTGGCCGGATGGCGACGCCCTGGTCGGTGATTACAGTTTCGCTGGTGACTCGTGGAAGGGGCGGCAATGGCTGGTGGACTGACGTTGCAGAAAACGCCCCGCCGTGGAAGCGTGAGCCGTCAGCCCAATCTGCGGTGATCGAGGCGTCCGTCCATCCGATGTCTGTCCCTTTACGCTGGCTGGGTGGCCGTGTCCCGATCAGTAGAGCAATCTGTATGATGAAAAGTGGTTTGAGCATGATGTCGCGTAGGCTGCCACACCCACTGAACTGCTCCAGCTTCGGCGCCGTTGATATAGGCTTCTCGGAGGACGTTGCTGCTGTTGGCCGGATGGCGACGCCCTGGTCGGTGATTACAGTTTCGCTGGTGACTCGTGGAAGGGGTGGCAATGGCTGGTGGACTGACGTTGCAGAAAACGCCCCGCCATGGAAGCCTGAGCCGTCAGCCCAATCTGCGATGATCGAGGCGTCCGTCCATCCGATGTCTGTCCCTTTACGCTGGCTGGGTGGCCGTGTCCCGATCAGTAGAGCAATCTGTATGATGAAAAGTGGTTTGAGCATGATGTTGCGTAGGCTGCCACACCCACTGAACTGCTCCGGCTCCGGCGCCGTTGATATAGGCTTCTCGGAGGACGTTGCTGCTGTTGGCCGGATGTCGACGCCCTGGTCGGTGATTACAGTTTCGCTGGTGACTCGTGGAAGGGGCGGCAATGGCTGGTGGACTGACGTTGCAGAAAACGCCCCGCCGTGGAAGCGTGAGCCGTCAGCCCAATCTGCGGTGATCGAGGCGTCCGTCCATCCGATGTCTGTCCCTTTACGCTGGCTGGGTGGCCGTGTCCCGATCAGTAGAGCAATCTGTACGATGAAAATTAGTTTAAGCATGTTGTAGCGTAGGCTGCCACACCCACTGAACTGCTCCGGCTTCGGCGCCGTTGATATAGGCTTCTCGGAGGACGTTGCTGCTGTTGGCCGGATGGCGACGCCCTGGTCGGTGAAAACAGTTTCGCTGGTGACTCGTGGAAAGGGCGGCAATGGCTGGTGGACTGACGTTGCAGAAAACGCCCCGCCGTGGAAGCGTGAGCCGTCAGCCCAATCTGCGGTGATCGAGGCGTCCGTCCATCCGATGTCTGTCCCTTTACGCTGGCTGGGTGGCCGTGTCCCGATCAGTAGAGCAATCTGTACGATGAAAATTAGTTTAAGCATGTTGTAGCGTAGGCTGCCACACCCACTGAACTGCTCCGGCTCCGGCGCCGTTGATATAGGCTTCTCGGAGGACGTTGCTGCTGTTGGCCGGATGGCGACGCCCTGGTCGGTGAAAACAGTTTCGGTGGTGACTCGTGGAAAGGGCGGCAATGGCTGGTGGACTGACGTTGCAGAAAACGCCCCGCCGTGGAAGCGTGAGCCGTCAGCCCAATCTGCGGTGATCGAGGCGTCCGTCCATCCGATGTCTGTCCCTTTACGCTGGCTGGGTGGCCGTGTCCCGATCAGTAGAGCAATCTGTGCGATGAAAATTGGTTTAGGCATGTTGTAGCGTAGGCTGCCACACCCACTGAACTGCTCCGGCTTCGGCGCCGTTGATATAGGCTTCTCGGAGGACGTTGCTGCTGTTGGCCGGATGGCGACACCCTGGTCGGTGATTACAGTTTCGCTGGTGACTCGTGGAAAGGGCGGCAATGGCTGGTGGACTGACGTTGCAGAAAACGCCCCGCCGTGGAAGCGTGAGCCGTCAGCCCAATCTGCGGTGATCGAGGCGTCCGTCCATCCGATGTTTGTCCCTTTACGCTGGCTAGGTGGCCGTGTCCCGATCAGTAGAGCAATCTGTGCGATGAAAATTGGTTTAAGCATGTTGTAGCGTAGGCTGCCACACCCACTGAACTGCTCCGGCTTCGGCGCCGTTGATATAGGCTTCTCGGAGGACGTTGCTGCTGTTGGCCGGATGGCGACACCCTGGTCGGTGACTACAGTTTCGCTGGTGACTCGTGGAAAGGGCGGCAATGGCTGGTGGACTGACGTTGCAGAAAACGCCCCGCCGTGGAAGCGTGAGCCGTCAGCCCAATCTGCGGTGATCGAGGCGTCCGTCCGTCCATCCGATGTCTGTCCCTTTACGCTGGCTGGGTGGCCGTGTCCCGATCAGTAGAGCAATCTGTGCGATGAAAATTGGTTTAAGCATGTTGTAGCGTAGGCTGCCACACCCACTGAACTGCTCCGGCTTCGGCGCCGTTGATATAGGCTTCTGGGAGGACGTTGCTGCTGTTGGCCGGATGGCGACACCCTGGTCGGTGATTACAGTTTCGCTGGTGACTCGTGGAAAGGGCGGCAATGGCTGGTGGACTGACGTTGCAGAAAACGCCCCGCCGTGGAAGCGTGAGCCGTCAGCCCAATCTGCGGTGATCGAGGCGTCCGTCCGTCCATCCGATGTCTGTCCCTTTACGCTGGCTGGGTGGCCGTGTCCCGATCAGTAGAGCAATCTGTGCGATGAAAATTGGTTTAGGCATGTTGTAGCGTAGGCTGCCACACCCACTGAACTGCTCCGGCTTCGGCGCCGTTGATATAGGCTTCTCGGAGGACGTTGCTGCTGTTGGCCGGATGGCGACACCCTGGTCGGTGATTACAGTTTCGCTGGTGACTCGTGGAAAGGGCGGCAATGGCTGGTGGACTGACGTTGCAGAAAACGCCCCGCCGTGGAAGCGTGAGCCGTCAGCCCAATCTGCGGTGATCGAGGCGTCCGTCCATCCGATGTTTGTCCCTTTACGCTGGCTAGGTGGCCGTGTCCCGATCAGTAGAGCAATCTGTGCGATGAAAATTGGTTTAAGCATGTTGTAGCGTAGGCTGCCACACCCACTGAACTGCTCCGGCTTCGGCGCCGTTGATATAGGCTTCTCGGAGGACGTTGCTGCTGTTGGCCGGATGGCGACACCCTGGTCGGTGACTACAGTTTCGCTGGTGACTCGTGGAAAGGGCGGCAATGGCTGGTGGACTGACGTTGCAGAAAACGCCCCGCCGTGGAAGCGTGAGCCGTCAGCCCAATCTGCGGTGATCGAGGCGTCCGTCCGTCCATCCGATGTCTGTCCCTTTACGCTGGCTGGGTGGCCGTGTCCCGATCAGTAGAGCAATCTGTGCGATGAAAATTGGTTTAAGCATGTTGTAGCGTAGGCTGCCACACCCACTGAACTGCTCCGGCTTCGGCGCCGTTGATATAGGCTTCTGGGAGGACGTTGCTGCTGTTGGCCGGATGGCGACGCCCTGGTCGGTGAAAACAGTTTCGCTGGTGACTCGTGGAAAGGGCGGCAATGGCTGGTGGACTGACGTTGCAGAAAACGCCCCGCCGTGGAAGCGTGAGCCGTCAGCCCAATCTGCGGTGATCGAGGCGTCCGTCCATCCGATGTCTGTCCCTTTACGCTGGCTAGGTGGCCGCGTCCCGATCAGTAGAGCAATCTGTACGATGAAAAGTGGTTTGAGCATGTTGTGCGTAGGCTGCCACAGCCACATAATATTGCAATAATATTGTTTACCGGAATAGTCGTACGCTCTACCATCAAGCCTTATGTCACCTGAAGGTTCGTCTGTCTGCAATCCAGGGTTCCTGATGTCTGATGTACTGACAGATTTATTTGATGTGCATACACTCAGGACCACCACCAAGGAATCTTGGACGACAGTCCACTGCTGCCTATTCTGCTACAAGAAGGCGACAAGTGCAGTCAGACTGTAACTCAGACTGCGCTTATCTGCCGATCAGAGATGCTTGAGGTACACCCAGGTAAAGTCGACTGTCTATTGTGAAACACTGACCAACTGACGTGATTGATTTTTCAATCGGGTTTTACTAATTTTAACATCAATGTAAGCTAAACCAAATTGTAATATTTGATTTTGTGGAAGCTCTATAGCCCCTTTCACCTTACAATGAACATCAAGAGACGCTAAAAGCCATTTTAGCCAATCACATGCCGCGTGACAGCCCGTTGACTTACCAGAGACGGGCAGCGACGTGCGGGATGTGAAGTCCCTTCATAAACTCAGAGCGCTGGCCTGGCTGGGGTGGCTGCTGAAGCTCGTTACGGTACATCGTCACTTGAAACCGAGAAAAGCTGATACTAAAAAGGACGACATTATTTTCAATCAAGTCCAACTTTCGGGTACAAGGCCAGTTTAGTTCCAGATTTTAGCGACACGTGGCGTATCGACCTTCAGCCATTCTTCAAAATGTAGTTTCGCGCGTCGATCACAATCTCGCCCTTCTTTCTCATCCCTCCATTCATTGTCCTGCTACTGTCCGACGGTGACCTCTCCGCAGTCTGCTTATCGCTAAAATCGTGAAACAAAACAAAAAAAAAAAAGGTAAAGAAGACGCTGAAAAGAAAAACTTCGCTGAGAGACCAGATTCATTCTAGAGGCCTTTTCACTGTTGTGTCTAACTATGTTAGGAAGATACTGAAAAAAAACGCGTTAAAATCAATCGGTGAGGGTATTCAGTTGTAGGGCTACGCCTTTTGTGCGCGGCTTGTCCTGGCACTGTGGATTGTCCAGTTCTCACCGTTCATCCTCCTTCGTTGTCTCACCCCAAGCTGACTCCTGGGCGTTTATTTTATGTGCTTTAGAGCAAAAACAGAAATTATTATTCAGGGGCAAAATGAATTCAGCGTACCCGATAACCAGGCGTGGAGGCATAAAATATTATAATATGAGAAACAACCAACGTAGCTTTGGGAAATAAATGTAAGAGCGCAAACGGGCTGGTGTGCATTAAACATGATTAAAAAAAAAATAAACAGACTGCAGGTAACGACACACACTCAGAAGTCTCAAACACAGCTGAAATTTGATTTTCCGAAACGTGGTTGAATAGGAAAAAAACGAATGAATAAGAGCAAGGAAGAAACCCCCCAAAACGTCTTTCCACAAATGTACATTCCGACTGTATAGGAATTATATACTGTTGTGGGATGTGCCATCAGTGGAAGAAAGGAAAAAAGATGACCACAACCGTTTGATAAAGGAATCGCTCGCAGTACTACGTCACGGAAACGCTATTTGAAAAAAAAAAAAAACCTTGGTTTGGTTTGGACCACGAACTTCGGCGATTTCTTACGCTGTGAAAAGTGCTGTCTTTGAGTGGTCTACAAGTTTCTAAAAAGAAAAATTGTTTGGTTCGTTTTCGGTCGGGGTGACAGGTCAAAGATAGGAGAGGAGGAGGATTTCGCGGGAGGCCGTCATTGTCCTGGTAACTGTCGGAATGTACATTTGTGGAAAGAGGTTCTTGGGAGTCTTCCCTTCCCTTTATTCGTTCGTTTTTTCCCCCTATTTATTCAGGTTTTGGAAAATAAAATTTCAGCCGAGTTTGAAACCTTTAAGTGTGCTGTCGTTACCTGCAGTCTCGTTTTTTTTTTTAATCATGTAGCTTTATATTCAATAGTTGATGGTTCTATAGCCCTGTTTTGTTATTTTGTTCTCATCCTTCGGGGTTCTTGTTCGTCCGATAATTGTTCTATTATATCCAATTTGGGTTTTTCACCGAGCCCCTTAAGTAATCTCTTGAAGCCTTTACCGGGGTTGAGTAATAGTACAGATATTCAGCCCGTGCGTCGGGTAATGTTATACTTGGTAGTTTAATAATTTCAACAGTCGGGCTGTTCGTCGCTATGGCTGAATATTGAGCTTGTTCTGCGAATTATTTAGCAGTTGAATACCAGCGGGAAGAACATGGTTGAGAAGTAAGTTGAAACCAGAAACAGATAATTTGACGTTTTTACCAGTCTGTCAACCGAGCTCAAACCCGAGCGGAAAAACGGACCAACACCGTTATTTTGACCCTACCGGAACAAAACCAAATTCTAAATCAAACATTTGGTAATGAACCTGAACCAAAAACCAATAACAATCTTATGTGGTTGTTTTCGGTTGATTGGGAAACGGTTTGGCGAAACAGAAAGCGAGTCAGTGATTATAATCTTGACTTCTGCTAATCAAACGTATTTTCGAAGAGCAAGTCGTCTGCTTCTTGCGAAGAAGTTGCAGTGACGTCAGAACAACGTCAAACTCTTTTTGGCTGATTAAAAAAAAATGATAGTGGGTAGAACTCAAGGCATCTAGCATTGAGCTCTAGCCACTATTCTTGCAAACAAGGTCAATCGGTGCTCGGCATCGCTCTGATGTCACAGCGACCCCTGCGCAAAAAGCAGACGACTTGTTCTCCGCACAGCGCTGGGCTTCCATGCATAGAACGCACACTACAGCGATAGCTGATAGCGGAATGGACCACATCAAAAAGCTGAGCGGGCCGCAGCGGATAGCAGTCCGGGCAGCATTGCTTAGTGAAGCTGACTGCATAGCATAGCTGAACGGGGAATCCCGCAGAACAGCTCAACGCCAAACCGGCCGATGCGGAGAAAAGCTAACCGGCCTTTGAGCCGATGCAGATAAAGCTCACCGATTTTTTTTTCGCACTTAGCTCGGATTGTGCGTCACACGTTGTAATTTAACACAATTAGAATTCGTCAATTTAAAAATGATTCTCCTCTTTTTTGCAATATTCTTGAAGTTCATTTGGCAGAATTACTAATTCCTCAGAAATTAGTAATCACTTAATCTGTATATTATTGCGCCGCAAGTATAAAATCCAAACATCGGACACCCGTCAAAAGACAACAATTTATTGACAGCTTGACAGTGCGCCGTTGGTAGCTCTGTCAGATAAAGGTCTGTTTCTTGGGAGCTAATATGAATAGCGGTGTGTGAACCATTTCAGCTCCGAAGATTGTGTGGTGCCTGATAGATGGGTAGGTGTTTGTTGAAGTAATCAGTGTCGGCTATGTTGTTTTCTTTATTTTTTCTTGTTATTTGCAATAATAATATTTTAGTTGGGAGAGCAGGCTCGTTCTGTCGTGGTTGTTGTCTTCACTTCGTCTTCGTCGTTTGAGCGGTTTTCATCATGTATAATGTTTACCAAGTCGCCCTATTCGCTACCTTACAGAAGACTAGTTCTTATATCATCACGAGTAACAACAGTAACAGTGTGCAGCTGTGAAGGTCATGGGTGGCTCTCCGTAGAAGGGCACTATCACACAAAGGTAACGCTTGGAAACACCAGCACGAACGGCTAGAAAACGTGATTGTCCGTGGAAGAAAGAAAGCGCGATAATCTACTGACTGTTCTATTCTGTTTTCAAAGGTTAACAAAAGAGTCAAAAAGAATTTCAGACACGACGTTGTGACGCATCCACATTCAGATTTTCGGCATTAATAGTTTTGCTTTTTAGGTCTTAGGCAGACATTAATAAGTTTTCGAACTTTTCCCTGTTCTTAAAGTTCATGAAGCTTTCAGTTAGGCTTTCGTTGTTTAAAGAATAAACCATAAAAAAAAGTAAAAAAACCTGTCCACAATTATTAAATTGGGGGCAATATACACAATAAGCTTAACAAATATTAGACAAAAATACATTTTTTGCTTTATAATGCTGACGGATATTAATGATAATATATTAACATATGTTACGCATTATCCAACAGCCTCCATATGAAAAGAAGAGAAAAAAAACGGTGAGCTTTTCTCCGCATACACTCAATGGCCGGAGAGCTTTTCTCTGCATCCGACGGTTTTGCGGTGAGCTTTTCTCCAGGATCCGGTACATGGAGACTAGAATCAAGTCCATGGAAGCTAAGTACTGAACAAGTGATCTGTTGGCATGACGCTATTGCGCGATACCCAAGCTAATGAATATCGCGCCTACAATGTTTTAGGTTATGAACGAATCTGCGCTACTTCAAGAGGTAGTTCAATTTTTTTTCTAACGCGTTTTAAGTGCTCTCTCGACACCTTGACCTCAGGTCATTTGTGGGAAAATGAAGGATGGGGGTGAAATGCTTAAAAGTGGTACCGGAGCCGGGTCTTTAGACACACTATGTGAAAAACAAGGAATATCATGTGAGATCAAACACTGTTTCTGCGTATTATCTGTACATTGCATAATTTTCTTAGTGTTCATAAAAATAATCACGCCCTGAGGCCGACGCGGTACAGTGAATTTCATTTAAACAATTTTATTTATTTATTTATTTGGAAATATTGCCAGACACCTAGACGGTGTCTAAGGCAAGGTGAGCACGGTACAGCAAGTACACTGTACAATGTAGACACACAAAGAATAACATAGCAACAATAAGCTAAATCGGCAATGCAACGCAAAGTGACAAGAGCATACAAATAATGAAGAAAAACCTCAGCAACACTCAAAGATATTCTAAACACAAAAAGCAAGCTTATTCTATGACAATAAATGATGAGTAACTGCCGCGACAAAACAAGGAGATGTAAGTTGATTGATAACGGTTATAGGTAACTTATTCCATTCATGAACAGTGCGCGGTATGAAGGAGTATTTAAAAGAGTCCCTTTTAGATTGTGGCACTATAATGGTTTTCTCGTGTTTGTTGCGTGTCTGTCTGGATGTATTGTATTGCATGTATTTTTGGAATGGAATTTTAACATAGCCATTGACTATGTTATAAAGAAACTTAAGGCGATTAATTTTCCTGCGTGTTTTGAGTTCGGATATGCTTGAGAGTGTATACAGTTGAGAGACGGAAGTCAGCCTGTCGTAACGGTTATAAACAAAACGCTATGCTTTGGTCTGAATTCGTTCTAGTTGCGCTATGTTTTTTGCTGTGTATGGGTCCCATACCAAGTCAGCGTATTCTAGTAATGGCCTAATTAAAGTTGTGTATGCTGTTAACTTTGTTTTGGGTGTACAGTAGGTTAGTTTTCTTCTTAAAAACCACAGTTTCTGCGACGCTCTGGCAACTATGTAATTTACGTGTGCGTCCCACGTTAGATCTGACGCAATGACAATACCAAGGTACCTGTATTCTCTAACGGCTTTCAAGGGAACACCATTCGCGGAGTATGAAAAGGGCCTAGGTTTTCTTTTTCTGGTAATGGTCATCTGCACACACTTTTTACAATTCAGTGTCATCTTCCAGTTGCAACACCAGTCGCAAATAGAAGCAAGAGAGTTGTTAAGCATTTCTTGGTTTTCAGCACTACCTATCTCTGAAAAAAGAACACAATCGTCAGCGAAAAGCCGGCACTGAATAGGCAGACATGTTGTCAGGTCATTTATGAAAACCAAAAATAGCAACGGGCCGAGTACAGAGCCTTGCGGCACTCCTGATAAAACTGTAACTTTGGGGGATGAAACTTCGTCTATGTGAACAAATTGTTGACGTTGAGATAAGTAGGAGTCCAACCACCGTTGAATCTTTTCATTCTTGAGCAACTGTCTTAATTTGTAAAGCAGCTTTGGATGCGAGTCCCAATCAAAAGCTTTCGCAAAGTCTAAAAAAAATGACCACAGTTTGTCCCCCTCTATTTCTAACCGTTGCTTATTCATTTACAGTATGAAACTGCTGAGTCACTGTCGAAAGGCCTCGACGAAAGCTGTGCTGTTCTTCACACAAAAAAACATTCTCCTCGAGGGGCATGGATAGGTGTTTAAAAAGGAAATGTTCCAGTATCTTCCCACTCGAGCAAAGTAGAGTGATTGGGCGATAGTTTGTAACACTTAGTTTGTCCCCGGATTTGTAAACTGGGACAACTTTCGCTGTCTTTAATTCCTGTGGAGCTCTTCCTTGGTTTAGGCTACGGTCGTATATTATGAGTAGAAATTTCGCGCACCACCCGGCATAGCGACATAAAAATATATTTGGTATACCATCTGGCCCGCATGCTTTCTTGGCATTTAATGATAGGAGCGCCTTAAGTATGCCTGCCTCAGACAAGGCAACATCGGGGATGGTCAGCTCGTTAGGTTCAAACGCAGTGATACTACCGTGTTTCGTAAATACCTAACTAAAATAATCATTGAATGCCTTCGAGATAGAGTAATTATCAGATATTTCCCTGTCGTGTATTTTTATATTTTTTACGATACGTTTCCCACGAGATAGATAGCGCCAAAATTTCAGGGGGTCGCTTCGTAAAAAGCTGTCCATCGTCACATTGAAAAAACGGTATCTGGCATTTTTTTATTATCGACCGCAGCTGTCTTCGAAGCGTCAAAAGCGGCACTTTTGCACATACTCGACGTTTTAACCGCAGTATTTTTCTACTTATCCACAGACTCTCCCTGCGTGTTGTCTTTTTGCGGAGAGGCACAAATTTGTTGATTAAGGTAAGTGCTAATTGCTTAAAAAAATCCCATAAGTCGTTTATATTCACATCACTTTCGTTACTCTACTCCCCCCCCCCCCCCCCCCCCCCCCCCATGTTGACAAATTCATCGTAAGATTGGTCTAGTAAGGAAATTTTCTAAATATAACTCGTCAAGACCCGAATTTTTGATTGACTTTTTAGAAAGCCCGATTTCTCCCGGATTGTCAGGTATAAGAATAGCGCCCGATTTTTCAAATATATAGAACGCAAAACCGAAGACCCTAATAACGCACCCTATTGAATTTGCGACAAGTAACTTCGTGCTGGTTTGCAAGAGTGTAAACAAATACATGTGAAATATGCAGACAAAAAGATGTAAATATCCAGCACTGACGCGCCAAACCTACTCAAACGCGAAAATAGGTTGTAATCTGCGGGTTGATGTATATATTAAATATAATAAAAGCATGAAGAAAAAAATTAATTGTGTCAGCCCCGAGAGGGTTCGAACCCAGCATCGCGATCCCGCTACGCGGCAATAGATGCCCGGTGTGATAACCGCTGCGCCACGACTTTTTTTTTTTTATTTATTACATGGAAATATTAGACAACAGCAAGACAAAATCATGGTAAGGTTATCACATCCCAATTTCCATTACATATAATTCTCTATCTTATACTCTCATAGGCTCATTGTCGTGAATAGACAGAAGGAACGGAAAGGAATATTAAATAAATACAAAATGCACGTGCTAAAAGTCAGGTAGATTAATGCATCGATCAAAAAGAACATACCAATCTGGCCGCTCGTCAAGGTAGTTAAATACATTTCGTACATACGTTACGGTTTCAATAAAATTTGATTTGGTAGATCGGGGAGGGTCCGCATTCCTGTCAATCATTCTTGTTTTCCAGAGGCTATGCAACCCCATTAATGCAAACAGATCGTAAGGAAAACTATCATTCAATTTTAAGGGCAAAAACGGATTGTGTAAGCATTGATATTCAAGTGTTTTTTCAGTGTCCTTTGTAGGACATCCCAGAAAAGGTAAGCATCAGTGCAGAAAATAAAACAATGCTCTATAGTTTCCGGTTGGTTACAAAGGCGGAAATTGATTGACCACGGCACAAAAATTCCACGTTCGCGAAGCCAGGGTTTTACAGGTAACGTAGAAGTATGGAGCTTAAAGAAGAATGACTTTGCTGTAGGCGAGAGGTGTAGTTTTCGGACACGTCTGAGGACATCTTTTCCAGGGCCTTCACTATATATGCTTCGGTACAAAGGTTCAGGGAACGTTATGTCAATCAGATCAGCATATAAGACTGCGTGAAACCGTAAATAAATGCTCCAAAGAAAAACGAGCTGTTAGAAACTCAATCGCGCTCACTACTTCTTTGAGGTACCCCACAGGACGTGATGTGCTTGCGGGTATCGTCGTAACCACCAAATAAGGTAATGCACTCGCGAGTTCCGTCTGTAAGTAAGTGCGAAGGAAATGATGAGATGCAGTTTTGAAGAATAAAAATCGAGATATTACTTGCTTTAGAAAGATGTGTATGAGTCCGAGACCGCCGACATCGATGGGGCGAAAGAGGTTATCACGTCTTGTAGGTTCCCAATTGGAACTCCATATAAAAGTAGCAAACACTCTGTGGAATTTTTGAATATGGCTTCTGGTACAGCGAATCACTTGAAGTATATACCAAAGTTTGGCGGCGAGAAACATGTTACAGGCCTTAGCTCGCCCGAAACCTGACCACTGGTTGGATTTCATCTTGTCAGCTTGACGTTTGATTTTTGACACCCGTTCAGTCCAGTAATGACCATTGTTACGGATACTGTTAAGAGGAACTCCTAAGTACTGAGGGGCAATGCAGCTCCACGATATTTCAGCATACTCTGAAGGTGTTGTGGCCCATTGCCCGCACCAGAAACCTACGCTTTTCTCCTTATTAACGAGTGCGCCGGTTGCGTCACAGAAGTTTTGTGTTATTGTAAGGACATTGTCGATGCTGCGTTCATCGGCACAAAAGAAAGCTATATCGTCTGCATATGCCAATACTTTAACTTCAGAAGAGTAGAGACGGAAACCTTCCACGATAGGGCTGTTAAGTGCACTTAAACAGAGGGGTTCTAAATAAAGCGAAAATAAAAGCGGTGATAGCGGACATCCTTGTTTAACGGACGATTGCAGACTAATTCGATTTGAAAGTGAACCGTTAACTATGAGCCTGGTGGCACAGCTATGGTAACATAACTTAACACCCTTTAAAAGTGTTGGTCCGGGGTTTACATGACGTAAAATAGCAAACAGGAAAGCATGGGGCACGCGATCAAATGCCTTAGCCAAGTCTACTTGAACCATGGCGACCTGACCGGCATGAAGAACGCAGCTTTCTATCACTGAACGCGCAACGTAGATGTTAGTTTGTATACGTCTCCCCCTAATCCCACAGGTTTGGTGGTCCCCAACAACAGATGACGTGACACACTGTATCGTTTTGTCAAAATTTTAGCAAAAATTTTGTAATCTACGTTGCATAAACTAATTGGTCGATAGCCTTCAATGCGCTGTAATTTGTCTGGGTCTTGACTTTTAGGGATCAACACGGTATGGCTCTCATAAAATGACGGCGGTAAAGTTACCATCTCATACGCCTCCAAAAACACCTCAAGTAGGAAAGGACATAGCAAGTACTTGTATGCCTTGTAAAACTCTGCAGGGAGCCCATCAGGTCCTGGTGTTTTAGAATTTGGCAACTCGTCTACCGCGCATCGAACTTCTTCCAATGTTACTGGTCCACCGAGGAGATCTCGCTGAAGCTGCTTCACCTCGGGCATTAAAGAAACTAAGTTTTTTGCCAACTGGATGTCTAAATGTTGCGTTTTTTCAAAGAGACTTTTGTAATGCAACTCAAATGCCTTCATGATGACGTCTTCGTTGTCTGAGAGTGTCCCATTACATTCTAAAACTCTAATTTTCTTTGAAAGGCCGTTACGCCTCTCATCATCGAGTGCACGACGCGTGGGTGTCTCTGAGGACAAGAAACGCCTAAACCGGGACCGTACTAGTGCACCGTGTAAACGAATGTGCTCGTATTGCTGTAGCTGACATTTTACGCGAAGAATGTCTTCTTGGAACATACCAGGTGTTTCGCACTCCAACTCGTGAAGCATACATAAATGTTTCAAAAGTGTAGCTTCTTCCTTCTTTGCATGAAAGGATGCAATGCACGCGCATTCGATTGCTTTATTCTTAACTTTCTGTTTGAAGGAGTCCCACTGAGCAAATATGCCAAATTTCTGATTCGTTGACACGTGATTAAAACATTCGCGGACACGTTTCTGAAAGTCTTGGTTGTCTAGCAGTCTTGTATTTAGTTTCCATAAAGTCCAATTTGGTTGTGCCTTTCGCGGTGCGTCTGTTCCAAAACGGATCTTTACAAGGCAGTGGTCCGAAAAAGAAACTGGTTTTACGTCACAAGCAGTCACGTGTGAAATAAGCGAGCTTGAGACGTAAATACGATCGAGTCTCGCATTACTTGAAGCATAAAGATGAGTGAATCGGAGAGTAGTATTTTGGGGAGCTCCGACGTCAAAAAGGTGATAGTCGAATGCAAGAGTGTTTAGCATGTCGGAACTTCTATCGGGCCTTGCAGAAGGCACTGACCTGTCTTTTATGCTACACACACAGTTGAAATCTCTAAATAAAACAATATGTTTGTCGGTGCTGAGAAATGGGATCAGGCTTTCAAAAAAAGAACGACGCTGTCTAACGTCATTATAGGCGTATATGCAAATTAATCGCCGGTAGGTACCGTATAAAAGAAAATCGCAACATATGAACCTTCCCTTATCGTCGACAGTGTGAGAAAGTGATGAATACCCTAAGTTCTTGTTCAAAAACAAAAGAACACCCTCCCGACATGCCATCAGCATGACTGACGCATACCTCGTAATGTGAGAGGAAGGGGTCCAGTGCACGAGCAGTATCCTCGTCAGACGATATCTTTGTCTCTTGAACAGCAACAGTCAAGATGTTCCTTTAATAGGAGCTTGTACAATTGAGATTGCCGTGCACGTGAACACAGTCCTCTCACGTTAATGGTAGCGAAGCTGAGGGGAGATGTCAGGAAGGTTTTTAGTTAGGGTGGGAGCACATCGTCATCGTTCCTCACGTCCAGAGCTTCAGATTGCGACGCCTTGTTGCAGTGGAACTCTCGCACCGCAGATGGCTTGCGTTTCACCTTACTTCCCTTGTCGTTCTTGCTCTCGGCAATAATACCTGGGGCGGAGGGCTGCGCATTACTTGTCGTCGTAGGAGCAGGTCGTTTCACCGATGTGCCAGTGGACGTCGTGGCGCGTTCGCGTCGGGCAATTGCTTGCTGGCACGGTAACTCAGGTGGTGCGTTAAGGGATGGAAACTCGCTATCCGACCAATCTCTCTTCGTTTCCGTGACACACTCGGCTGGTGTTGACAATCCTGGCAAGGTGCTGGCAGACTCGGGGTCAGAACAAAGTTCTTCTGGTCGCTGTGTAGACGTTTCCGACTCGGTCCTTTGTGTCTTGATAACTGAAGAGGCGATGTCCCCTGTGGCATCAACGACTTCGCTGATGTCCATAAGATGATCGTGGGCAACATCGTCTGTTAGGCTTCTCGACTGCCTCAGCTTGTCTGCGTAGGTGGTGACGCACTCACTCGCGTCGTGTCCGTAGCGTCGGCACTCGCCGCATCTCGGGACTCTGCACTCACGACGGATGTGACCAATTCTGTTACACCGAAGACACAGCGGTGGCCGACCAGGGACGAGCACCAGACTTCGACAGCCGAAGACCGTGAGCTGATGTGGAATATTCGTTGCATTCATTCCTTCTCTAAATGTCAGGCTCACCTTTTTGTTGAGCGTTTCCATTTGCTCCATTCCAGAGCACTTCCATTTCTCTCGTACAATGGAACGGACCGTGCCAAAAGGCGCCAGTGCCTCTTCGATTCTCTGGTTTTCCATGTGTACAGGTAACCAGAGAAGTTTCAGCTTCACATCTCTGATGTCGGGTTCGATTATGAGTCATCTGCGTCCCTTCACGGTAAGCTCCATTTTGTTTACAAGCTTAGTTTTACTTAAGGCATTTGCGCACGTTACCATCCAGACATGGCTCATCTGAAATTGGCCTATTCCGATGATATCTTGGGCGTCGACAACATCTCGTAAGGCGTCACGAAAGTATGGGGCTCGGTAGGGTCGTGCGGCGAGATCGCCATGAAGAAAGACGGAGTTCAGGCTCAAGTTACCTGTGGGTAGACGAGGTAGCACGGTCCGGTATTCATTGGTCAACATTTCAGTAGTACGGGCCGAAGTCTCAGCGGTTCCCCGGCCGGTGGCCGGTATATTTTCCTTGGAGAACATCGATAACACGACCGTTCTCAGCGGCGTCTTCTTCTTTCTCACTGCGCCACGACCGCAGACGGCCGTGGGGGCATAAAGCATGGTTATGACCTTGCGTATGGTTGTCCGGTGCGGCTCGTGGGGGTATCTTCTTCAAAATTCGTTCAGGAACCTTTCTGACTGGTATTACCGTGAACCTGCCTCGCTAAAGAAGTCGCGCATAGTCCCGGCCTCCTTAATCATCGATTACTTCTTTCGGGGGTCTGCCTAGAATAATTTATTACCGCAAAGTTCGTCTCTCTCTCGAGATTTCCCACACAAACTGACCAAAACTTTAATCGCATTTGGAACCACCTTCCGCTCTTTTTTATGTTTTTTTTTTGTGTCGAGGTGATGTCAACGCTCATCAAGAACCCATGTCTAGTGCAACTTTCATAACTGTTCGGTCATTGTTATTTTATAACGAGAAAACGGATTTTCCCATTGAAATTTTGACAGGGTACCGGCGTCCAAAGATAGATGGCGCAAGTGGACCATATCCCTCATTGCTGGGTATGTATGGGAAATCAGGAGGTGTAGATCTTTAATGCTATAACAATTCAAGACTTACTCCGCGGCCAAGTGCACAAACAATCTACACAAATGTTTTGCCTTTTATTTCTCTTTCCCTGCTTGAGAAATACAAAGATCTGGTTTTCCTGCTTTGGTGTACGACTGAACGTAGAAGTTAATGAAGAGTCTGAGCCCCATCAAGGGTTGTGGAATGGCGAGCATAATAAGTGCTTTGGGGAAACCACAATCGTACACGAGAGGAATACACGAATGCAGCGTGAGGAAGACGATCTGGAAGGTCTGCAGCCCCGTGTGGCACTTCTTCCACCAGAGGAACTTCGGAATTGTCCAAGTGATGAGAGGAACGTAGTAGCGAAAACTAATACATTTGAAATATACCACATTCTAATTTGAGTGTATTTGAAATAAAGTTCATAATTGTAAGTACACCAAAAATATACCGAAAATATAAACCTCTTTTTTTTACTTAGTACTAAAATATACTTCTAAAAATCATTTTAAAATACCTTTACTTAAACTACATTTGAAGTTCCCTTCATGCGTTTTGAAATATGTAAATACTAAATTAATAGGCACAAAATACCTTTCACTTATATTTCTTGAAATATTTATTTAATTCATGCAAAATATACTCCAACCCTAAAAAAATGGAGCAATCAAAAATACGTGCAGAATACTCTTAAAATACCTGTAAATTGTAAATACTGTTGTGTTATACTCTAAGTACCTTTTGACTGCAATACTTTGGTAGTTTGACTTAAACTACCAAAATATTGAAAAGCTTCCCTTCTAGAAGTTCACTTCAAGCAGATATGGAGTACACTAGCTGATGCGCCTAAATACAACATTTCATTAGTTTGTCAATTGAATTGCGCAGCATCGCACTGATAAATCAGCCAAGTTCATGTTATTGTTTCCTTTTTTCTATCAAGAACACACCTGATCAGTTCCTTGCACGCCAATCACAAACGGGGTTCGGGAACTACAACCACAACATTAGCTGATGCTAGAAAGCTTCAGCAGGTGCTGTGAACAGATACGTTTGGCGTGGTTTTTTTAGCACAATGTTAGTTCACTGAACGTGTATACTCACCATTGTACGTGATGTGAGTAATGACTTTGTGATGTGAGTAATGACAAAAACTACCTTATTAAATAGTCAACTACTAAAAAGGAAAGGCAAAATAACTACTGTAAAATATTTATTTTTCGCGGGCTGAATATTTCGCGATTTAGGTCAAAGTTGGAGTTTCGGAATAATTCGCTAATTCTAATTTTCGCGACGCGCTGGGATCGCAATATAGATTTTAATGTTTTTACATTTTGCCGGAATTGTTCACGGGACCTATTTTTTGGAATTGTAGGCGATTCGCGAACTTTGCGAGAATTAGGTCCTCACGAAAATAAAGTCGTTTACAGTATTTTAAAGTGAAGAAACTGCCTTGCTTCGCTTCGTCCTGAGTGGTGCTACACAGAGAAGCAATAACATGTATTTTATGAGCCGTTTGTGTGGATATTGTTTTAGGGACTGCGCCGAATTGTTATTCGTTGTACCAATGCCTTTTAGTAAGAGATATCGTTCACGAACTTCAAAACACTGTTTCCCCTTTGACAGACTCCCGAGGAGAAGATCGAATACTTGGAACCTTAATAAGCGCAGAGGTGGCCACCGAAAAATTTATTACCTTCAATATGTAGGCTAGATAAGGCTCTAGAGCAGTCAACGGGACTGTGAATGAGCTGTTCAGTGCGTCATGGTGTTTGTGTTTGTGTTCGTTTCTAATCTAGCTCTGTGAGATGTATTTAGTAGTGCCTACAAATACCGCAGGGGCACCATTTGCTGACAAAATCGAAAATAAAAACAAAAATTGTTTAACCGGTATTTAATGCACAAATGGCATCTTGAGTGTGAAGGGGTAATATTTTTGGTATATCTAAAATATTTTTTTATTCATATTTATAATGTATTTTGAATACGTTACGCGCGTATTTCGAATGCGGCCAAACTAATACAGAATAAATACAAAATGAATATTCGTATTCAATATATCTGAACTTCGTTTGAAGTACGGCCTTTTTTTGCTAAGGGTAGCCATACATCACGACGTGGACGAGCGTGTTGAAACACAGAACCATGATCAGGTGACCGCTACCTCTAAAGGTGAGGTACCCCCAGCCATTGAGCACAACTAGGAAGTAGTGAACGACGTGAAGAAACGTAATATGTGCCTATGTGCCTACTATCGGAGATTCGTTCGGGATTTCGCAAGGATCTCTGCGCCGCTCACAAACTTCACGAAGGACGCGGAGAAGTTCTAATGGGCCTAAGAACAGCAGCAGGCATTCGACGAGCTGAAGCAACGACTCCAGACTCCTCCTGTTCTTGGACATTTCGATCAGGATGCGGAAACCGAGATTCACACGGACGCAAGTAACGCAGGACTTGGCGCGGTACTGGTTCAGCTAAAAGAAGGCACCGAGCGAGTCATCGCCTACGCGGGTCGGACACTGTCCAAGGTGGAGAAAAATTACTCCACGACTGAGTAAGAATGCCTTGCGATCGTCTAGGCAATCACAAAGTTTCGTTCGTACTTGTACGGGAGCCCGTTCCGCGTAGTCACGGACCACCATTCGCTCTGCTGGCTTGCCAACCTCAAGGACCCGTCAGGACGCCTCGCTCTATGGAGTCTCCGACTACAGAGTTCATAATGACCGTGGTCTACAAGTCAGGCCGCAAGCACAGCGACGCCGTTGCCTGTCTCGAGCGCCCGTCGAAACACCTTTCAGCAGCAGCGACGACAATGAAGACGAGTGCTTCCTCGGCGCAGTGAACACCGACAACATGGCACGACGTCAACGAGACGATCCTGAGCTGCGCGCACTAATAGAGCTCCTGGAAAGGCGCGGGAGTACCATGCCACGTGTTTTCTCACAAGCCCTGTCTCCCTTCGTAATGCGACAAGGCGTACTCTACAAAGAGAACTTCAGAGACAACAACCCGTCGTGGCTGCTGGTAATCCCGGCCGACCTTCGAGAGGAGAACTTCCAAGCCTGCCACAACGACCCGACGTCCCGACACCTTGGTTACAGGCGGACACTGGCCCGTATTCGTGAAAAGTATTACTGGCCCAAGCTCCCCAAGACCGTCCACCTATACACGCGATCATGCCACGAGTTCCAGCGACGCAAGAGACCTCCGACGAGGCCGGCCGGACTCCTGGAGCCAATTTCTCCTCCAACGGCACACTTCCAGCAGATCGGAATGGGTCTACTAGGCCTTTTTCTACCGTCGACGTCGGGGAACCGTTACATTATCGTCGCCACAGATTATCTCACACGGTACGCCGAAACGAAAGCCCTTCCTTCAGGGACTGCTGTGTGAGTTGCCTACCCTATTGAAAAAACCAGCACAAGCTGGTCCCAGCATCCCAGCTTCATGCTGGGTTATTGCTCCAGCATGCCCAGCACAAGCTGGTCCCAGCATCCCAGCTTCATGCTGGTCCCAGCATCCCAGCTTCATGCTGGTCCCAGCATCCCAGCTTCATGCTGGGTTATTGCTCCAGCGTGCCCAGCTTGCCGTACTGGTCGAGCTGGTTGGATGCTGGGTCGAGCTGGGTGATTGCTGGGCAAATGCTGGGTCATGCTGGGTGAACTGATCCTGCTGGTTAGGCTGGTGTACTTCCCCACCATTTTAACCAGTTTAAATTAATAGACAGGATAAACAAGCCAGAATCTTCAGAAAAACCAGCTCGGCATCTAATTTATTATTTTTGTATTCGCAGTCTGCTCACATGAGCTAAGATGCTACACATCCAGTGCGCTGACACAGTACTAACCGGTGCACAGATAGTGGTTCTCGGTGCAAAACAAATAATGCTATTAAAACTAGATTGCTTAACTCTCAGCACGAAAAAACTAGACACACGCCAAAAACAGGCATTAACACTAAAAAATACTACACGGATGAGAGAAGCGAACCTGGGTCCCGCCCATATCGGGGGCGAAGCGTCCTCTTGCGTAGTCGGCAGAAGCGAGGAAATCCGTGTGGCTTGGATGGCATTGGCGATACTCCTCGGCACCACCGTCATTCACGAGCACACAGATGTTCGAAGACACGAAACGACGCCGGAGTCGGGGCATCCGACTTCTTCCCGCGCTGAACGGACTACCGCTCGCTGTCTCCTTAAATCCCGCTTCGCTTGCACCGCCGTTCAAGTAGTCGCCAAACAACGCGCACACAGCCGTCCCTTCAAAAATCTGCCCAAGATAGCCAAACGTGTCTCAAAATCTCCGTTCCTACAGCTCACTCTCTCTCTTTTATCGCACACAAAGGAAGCTCGCAGTGTGCCTCAAGCGCCCGGTCGTCTCCCAGAAACGAGAGGACAAAGAACAGGACGTGGCATCGTCCCCACTCCAGCCGACCTTGACGCGCGCGCTCCCGGCAATACCAGTTCGACAAGCTCTCGCCGACCTTGGCGTGCGCGCTCCCAGCAAAACCAGCTTGAACCAGCTTGGGCCAGATTCAGAACCAGCTCGAACCAGCATGACAAGCTTGAACCAGCTCAAGTACCAGCTTGCCCATCTACAGTGCCAGCTTGAACCAGCTTGAACCAGCTTGACAAGCTTGAACCAGCTTCACTACCAGCTCAAAAAAGCTTGCCGAGCTGCAGTGCCAGTTCGAACCAGCTTGAACCAGCTTGAACCAGCATAAATACTACCTAGACCAGCTCGAACCAGCTTGAACCACCATATAAACCAGCTAAACCAGCTTGCCCAGCTTGATATTCTTGCTGGTTTTTTTCAATAGGGAAGTTTTTCATCGAGTCCATCGCCCTCCGGCACGGCGCTCCCGAAGTCCTGATCTCAGACCGTGGATGATCATTCATGGCCCAGGTGACGCAAGAAGTCCTTCGTCTTAGCCACACTAGCCATCGTCGCATCACGGCGTACCAAAGCAGACCAACGGGCTGACGGAGAGACTCAACAAGACTATCGCCGACATGATCTCCATGTACGTCGACGTCGATCACAATACATGGTACAAAGTGTTGCCGTAAGTCACATTTGCCTACAACACGGCCGTGCAAGAGACCACCGGTGTGACACCCTTTCAACTGGTTCGTGGTTGCAAAGTAACGACAATTCTGGACGCAATGATACCCCACGAACCGGCTGTCGATGGAAGCGACGATGCCCAGGTGGTTGCCCAACGGCAGAAGTAGTCCGTCAGCTCGCCAGACTCCGGATTAAAGTCCAACAACGCGTCGACACTGGCCGCTACAACTTTTTGTCGTCGGGACGTTCACTTCCAGCTCGGAGACAGCGTATGGGTCTGGACTCCGATCCGTCGCCGTGGTCTCAGCGAGAAACCCCTAAAACAGTATTTCGGACCCTAAAAGGTACATCGTAACATGAAGATCTGAACTACGAGGTGATGCCCGACGTAACAAGAACATCGTCACGCCATCCACCCCTACCTAAAGTCGTCCACGTCGTGCACCCGTAGCCGTACTACGCTCGATAGGACTGTGGACCTTATGCGTTCCAAATGACTCTTTAGTTTACCGCTCTTTTTATTTGCCTTGTTTTGTTCTGTGTTACATCGGGGTGATGCACTTTTTAAAGGGGGGAGTAATGCCGCACGCGCAGCTGGACCAGTAGGCAGCGCGCGCGTGGCCTAACGGTTATTGTGCCTGCCTCCCACGCAGAAAGCCAGGGTTCGATTCCTGGGAGCGACGTATCCTTTGTTTATTCCTACAATTTAGTGATCTGGTAAATTCGACAATCCTGTTGCGTGTTCGAGGTCCGAATGTTCTACGCGTCGAATCCTCTACGCCGATCATTCCAGAAGCCCACGCGTGTACATAAGGCGCTTCGCGTGGCGAGCCAAAGTCAGTTGCGCCTCAGGGTTCGATCCTGCTGCTTCGCCGCCTTTGACGCCCGCGACACTCTGTTGTTATCTTTTCTTTCTCTTTTTATTTTTGGGCATAAGGTCGCTCCATTAAGCTTTTCAGTTTGCCCAGTTATTCTTTGTTTCATTAGTCTTCATTCGTGAAAATATACAAATCGTTGTACTAAAGCTCCACTAACCTGATAGTTCTGCATCGTGGAAGCCTCATTTCTGTTCCCTGGCCCAATACACCTGGTATAATTTGCCGTCCTCAAATCGTCCGCCGAAGTTCCTGATGTAATCCACGATGAACCGCGTTTTATCGAGGACGAACGCCTCGAAAACGTATGCATAGTGCGCAGACATTATCAAGAAGATGAGCGGTCAAAGTGACGATGAGTGAAGAATTCACCGCGACCAAAAGCGTTGGCGTAATCACCGTTGTTTTTGATCTGGGTTCTTTAAAGCCCCCCTTGTTTTATCTCTAAAATTAGCGGTTTCGCGCATGTTCCGAAACCGCTTTCTCGTGCATGCGGGAACTTCTATTTTTCAAAAATAATATTATTTGACAGAAGAGTCGTACGCTCATACCATCACACCTTATATCACCTGTCGGTTCGTCTGTTTGAACGTCAAGGGTTCCTGACGTGCAGACATATAGCCTTGACGGCATTTTACTGCTGCCAATTCTGTTATCAAAAAGCCGACAAGTGCAGTCAGGGTGTCAGTCAGACTGCGCTTATCGGCGAACCAGAGATGCTTGACGTACAGCCAGGTAAAGTCAGCTGTCTATTGGGAAGCACTGACTGACTGACATGATTGATTTTTCACATCCCCAGTGTTCCTAGACACGGTCTCCGTGAGCCCTCTCTTGGCTATTCTCAGCAAAACGCAGTAAAATGATAATTTCAGCCAAACTACTTCAGAAATCCTTAAGTTCCCCGGGATATCTATAGAGGGCACTAATACACTCTTATTTAATACCTACTTAAACTTCAGGATTGTATACTTTTTATTCCTGGGCCCGATATAATATTGTTGCATTGCGTCATACTTGCCACTTTGACAAAATTTTGAATTTCTTCTCAATGAAATCAAGAATCGTAAAGTTCCCGAGGAATATAATAGCTGCCGACTCATTGCACACACCGCAGTTAAAAGTTCGGTACTTTAATTAATAATTTGTATTCCTCGAGACTTTCAAATTCGGCCCGCTTTTCGCCCTGTAAAGTTAGCACTCTGCCGTGATCCAAGAAGCTTGCGGCCAAGCTACCTTTACATAGGCTTATCGAAAAAGAAAAACAATTGTACGATGCGTTTGTGACAGCATATTGACTAAGAATGTGGCGGTTATAATATGACTGCATAATAATTAGATGTATACGATAAAAATTTGTGCCCTGGATTTCAGATATAAGGAATTGTTATGTAGGGTCAGAAATACTTACACTGTATATATTTTGCTTTGAATTTGCCCGTGTACGTAAAGTTTTAGCTCGGTTACAGACACAAACTGAACACAATTATTTCCGGCATGTATAACTAGAAATAACTAGAAATATAACTAGAACGGCGCGCCGCTGGCCGTTCGATTTTGTGTCTTTTTATCTGTCTTATTTTATTGATACATATATACGCGTATAAATAAAGAACACAACGACGACGACGTTGAGAGGATGACACACTGGGCGACGGCGGTGCCTCAATCTGAGCCCTGGTTCCTCGGAAGCGGCAGCTTCTACTTTGACTGGGCTACCTCCTTGGAGCCTGATGCTGTGGACCCCAGTGAGCAACAGCGCCATCATGTTCCTGGGGCTCCTTCATGCACCGATCGAACGGCGTGCCAGATCCCCATGGCTCGCTGCTGACCCGCCCAATTCACTTCCACGAAATCTGGACTTCTGCGAATCGGACTGCCATCCTCCCCAATACAAACAATCTATGTCGCCGTCATCATGCATGTATATACTCCTCACATTATCATGCTCCCTAGACGCGGCACCGCGGGCCTCCATGGTACGGGCTGCTGCCTTTCCGCGGTGCCGCGGCTCTCCAGAGCCAAATAAATAAAGACTAAAAACTGAGGACTAAAGACAAAATGCTTTGCTGACCAACAGCGGGTGGCGCCTTAAAATAAAGAACAATATTGTTTTCCCGTTTAGAGGATACAAATTCCAAAATGACACCATACTAGTGGCGCACATCACTGAAATAACATACGCAATACAGAAAATAACAGTATGTCTCTTGAACGCAAAACGACAAAATACACATGATTGGGGAATTTTTTTGTTTCTAAAATCCAAATTCAGAAACCTGAACTAAACTAATGTTTGCTGAAACTCGGGGTATATCGTGTGCATCTTTTTGAAAAAGTATCAAACGAAAACACCACGCAATATATATGACGTTGTCTCACACCTCGAGACACTGGCTTGCGCTGGCGCACCGATCGCCGGCGTGGCATAGCGCGTAGTCGTGAAATGTCTGCTACTGATGATAATGATAACCTATTTGCAAAAAAAAAAAAAAAAAAAAAGAAAAGAGACGACTTGGCGCAGACCCCCTCTCCGTCAGGGCTGGATTCGGCACTGTAGGCGTTCTGTCTAATGCAATTTTTTTTTTTATTTATACTCTTAGCTTGCAGGGGCTGTCACGAGAGTGCAACAGTACACAAAATAGAAGACTAGGTAATATATATGAAGGCACATTTTTGAAGACTACAACTCACGAAAGACAAGAGTACACTATTTTGGTGAGTGGAATGTATTCCCCCTAGTAAAAGTATTTGGCCAGACGCAAACGGTGAAAAGGTGGGGAGCCGGAGAGATGCACCGGAGAGGAGGTTCAGATAGGCGGTCGCGCGCTTCTAATTCTCCGTTTATCTTGCTCTAGGGTGCCTACATGTCTGTCTGTCTGAGGGTGAAGACATCCATTGTTGATCTGAATGTGCCAGCGCGTGACGCTCTTGTGCACTCGGTGCGTGACTTGGGCGGTAAAATGGCGTCTATGCATTAGCCAAAGCTACGCGCTCGAGCTGAGTTACACCAGATTGTGAACGCTTCAAAATGCATAAAAAACGATTGGGTGGGAATATGGCTAAGATGTCACCACTCAAACAAAAACGCGCGTGTGTAAAAAGGCACTCTATCTTGCTCTAAAGTCCCTCAATAAAACTCGCGTTTACAAGTGGCGCCAACCATTGTTGTGGCAACGCGAAAGACACGTGTGCCACGAGCGGGTGGGCCATTTGCTTCCAAGGGCCGATCATTTGAGTGCTGCGCGCCATTTGCTTCCAAGTGCCGCTCCAGACACGAGCCTCGTGCACTGGCGCATTTGACGATACTTGCGAGAAAAAAAAAACGCAAACACATCGAGGGGTTTTGTCTTGCTCAAGGTTGGCACGCCATGTGTCGTGAGAATCGGGAACTAAAACAGCGTGTCTCAGAAAGCTGGCCATGATCGGGTGTTGGTTATTTTAGTATTAATGTAGGCGAAACTAAATTGTAATATTTGACCCGTGGAAGCTCTATAGCTTCTGTCACCTTACAATGAACAGCTAGAGACGCTAAAAGCGATTTTAGCCAGTCACATGCCACGTGACTGCCCGTTGATTTACCAGATGGGCAGCGACGTGCGGGATACGAAGTCGCTTTATAAACTCAGAGCGCTGGTCTGGCCGGGGTGGCTGCTGAAGCTCGTTACGGTCCGTCGCCAGATGAAACCGAGAAAAAGATGATACTAAAAAGGACGACATTATTATCAATATGGAAAACCAGGAGGTGCATATCTTCAATGCTATACACTCCGTGCGACGCGACTGGCGCGCCGCCGCGCGGCCGGCACCGAAGGTAGGGAGTGAGAGCCTCAGAGAAAACGAAACCGAAACCACGCCGCGTACGTTGGTACGCATTGAAGTCGGAGCGGTGCGGTTGCGCTGGGTTCACAGCATGAAGCACTTAATGACGCAGCCTGTGCTGCGTCATTAAGTGCTTCAATAGTTATGCGTCGTATCTCGTGGGGACAAAGTTTCACAGTTTTTCACCTCGCCGATGTTTTGTGGGACAGCCACAACGACGGACCCGTGCCGTACGACGCGAGAAAATTGGTCTCTGGATCATGTCTGCCATTGTGTCGGCACGGCTGACATATTCTACGCTGCCGCTTTGCGCTCTGCGTTTGTTTTCGTAGCAGTAACACCTACATGTGTTAGCGCCGATGGGACGAACTGAAATGCCATCCCACACTCGCGGGTATGCAGTGCCAATTTCGTTGGAGGAATGTCCTCCAAAAAAGTGTCGTCCCCACCGTACGTGTCGATGATATTTCCGGACAAGTATGGCATGCAATCTGTACCTCATGAAGACAGATTCGAACGGTAAAAAAAGTGACAAATATGAATCTAATGAAAATAACAATGAAACTCGGAATCACTGGAGAATCTACGGCTATTTTCCTTCATGATCTGCATGCTAATCTTGATTCTAACCTACAGACTGACGTGATTTTCCTGGACTTCGCAAAAGCACTCGTTAAAGTACCGCATAAACGTTTGCTTCTAAAACTATCTAAGTTAAATTTAAACTCTGACATCTCACATTGGATTAAAGAATTCCTGAACAATCGCTCTCAGTCTGTTCCTGTTAACAACCAGTCCTCTCATTCACTTCCAGTTACATCAGGCGTCCCCCAAGGATCCGTCCTTGGTCCCCTCTTGTTCCTAATATACATTAACGACTTACCGCTTCGTGTGCCTGGTCATATCCGTATGTTTGCTGACGATTGTGTTATCTATCGCTCCGTGACTAACATTTCTGATCAACAATCTCTCCAAGATGACCTTAACCACGTACAAGAATGGTGTGACGACTGGATTATGAAGCTAAACATTGATAAATGCAAACTCGTGTCCTTTCATCGCCGCCGTAATCCCCTTCTCTTCCCTTACGCTATCGCTAACATACCTGTAGAAACCGTAGAGTCATATAAATACCTCGGCGTCACTCTGTGCAACGATCTATCCTGGCGCACGCATGATACTAATGTTATCTCATCTGCAAACAAAACATTTGGATTCTTAAAACGTCACCTCCGTCACGTCCCCCAGCATGTGAAATCACTCGCCTACAAATCACTTATCAGGTCAAAGCTGGATAATGCGTCCGCAATCTGGAGCCCGCACCAAGTATATCTCATAAACGCACTTGACGCAGTTCAACATTGCGCTACTAGATTCATTCATTCCTCGTATTCATATAACGTCAGCATATCCTCCCTGAAAGCAGAATCAGGCTTGCCTAGCCTCTCTACCCGTCGTCGCATCACCACGCTTTCCTTGTTTCACAAGTTCTATTATTCTCCGCTTGGTTCCACGCCTTACATCATACCGCCGGCACGTATCTCTCAACGCACTGGTCATCCGCTCCAAGTGGCACGCCCACGCGCCCGTACTGTCACATTTTTTTCCTCATTTTTTCCCCGAGCAGCCTCAGACTGGAACGGCCTTTCCCACAACATCGCTGCCGTCACCTGCCCATCAACTTTCATGGACAATGTAGCATCTCATATCTCCCTCTGAATATTTACGGCACCCAAGAACTGATCCATGTGTACCCACCCCTTATGTAATACCCCCTGATGGGGGGTCTTTAAGGTAATAAAGTGAAGTGAAGTGAAGTTTGAGTATGGAAGTTTATGTGGTGTGCTTTCTTTCTTGACCAGCCTCCTTTTGGATGTGGAAACGTTGACACCCCGAGTTCTGTAGACAACATTTTTTTTTTCTCGGCTTTAGAGCCACCTATTGCAAAGTGGTTCGAACTGGAAGTACCGTCCACTGGTTTCCTCCTACATGTAAAGTGTGCACCCCCCACGATGAGTGGTATTATCTTGACAGCCTTTGACGGTCAAAACCAGTTCCCATTTAGTTACGCCGCCCAAACTAAATTTCCACCTGGTTTCGCTATGCCAACTTTATTTTGGTATAAGTGTTGTGTCAAGTTACGGTCATGTCAAAGTACCTGTGGGCCAAAAATTAGCACCACGCACAACAGGTTATTACACAACAGCTGACCGCAAAAGCACTTGACGGCCAAACCATGTGTTGGCCGACAGCTTTGTTTTCTCAGCTTTGGAACCGCCTTTCGTAAATTCGTTTCAATTGGACGGTACGTCCACTAGTCCCTACCTGTAAGATCTCCACCTCCCACGACCAGTGATATTCTTTTGACAACCATTTCATGGTCAAAACCAGTTCCGCTACGCCGCCCATACCAAATTTCCACCTGGTTTCCATATGCCACCTCTTTTTGATATAAGTGCTGTGTCATGTTACTGTCAAGTCCAAGCACCTGTGTGCCCAAATCTGCACTTTGCACAGCCCGCTATAACACAACATTCTGGGTCCAATATTGGATATCCCGCACAGCTTTATTTATTTATTCGTTAGAAACATAACTTTCAGACCTGCTCTCTTAAACTTAATATATAAGAAGTGGAAAACAGCTAAATGCCCTTCTGCCCCAGCACTCATGCAACGTCACCCTCAACGTATCGGCTCAAAAAGCAAAAGTTTCGTCCGTGCGCGCTTCCGTCGCCACAGCTTGGCATGCGAAAAGGGGCCGCAGGCTGCTGAGCGCTCCTCACTGTCGAACGCCAGCTCCTCCGTTAGCGGCGCGGCGCGCGTTTTTCAAAGCGCCCCCTATAGTTCCCGCACGGAGCGTATAGCATTCAAGACTAACTTCGCGGCCATGTGCACAAACGATCTACACAAATGTTTTGTCTTTTATTTCTCTTTCCCTGCTTGAGAAATGCAAAGGTCTGGTTTCCCCGTTTTGGTGTACGACTGAACGTAGAAGTTAATGAAGAGTCCGAGCCCCATCAAGGATTGTGGAATGGCGAGCATAATAAGTGCTTTGGGGAAACCACAATCGTACACGAGGGGAATACACGAATGCAGCGTGAGGAAGACGATCTGAAAGATCTGCAGCCCCGTGAGGTACTTCTTCCACCAGAGCAACTTCGCAATTCTCGGTCCAAGTGATGAGAGGAAGTAGTAGCCGTACATCACGACGTGGACGAGCGTGTTGAAACAAAGAACCATGATCAGGTGACCGCTACATCCGAAGGTGAGGTAGACCCAGCCATTGAGCACAACAAGGAAGTGGTGAATGACGTGAAGAAACGTAATATGAGAGAACTTCTTCGTCGCAATGAAGAAGAAGGTATCCATGAAGTCGGCGATGCGCACAAAAATGTACAACCATACAGTTTCCAGGATGCGTATCTCGTTTTCACTGTTGGAGTAGTCCAGTCCTTGACAGAACACACTGTAGTTTCCACCGAGGTACGTGTGACGCATGTACCGCACGAAGAAGAAAGCGTTCGCGATCACCTGGAACAAGTTATAAGCCATGATGGCCCACTTGAGGTTGTAGGGCTTTCGGTTCGCCATCCATCTTGGACCGGCTCTCTTGACCACGTAGAGGTAGCCCAAGATCACTGGCAACACAAACCTCAAGTCCTCTGTGTATCCCCAGCCGATCGTCCTAGGGTCCCGCAAAGACGCAATGTAGTTGTATTTCTCACTTACTTCTCTCGCCAGTCTAGATGCCGTTGTTATCATCATCGCTCTTCGCCAGTAAGGCAGATGCAGTGATTTCTGACTTCACAGTTTGTCGCACTTCTCACTGGGTCTCGATGTAACGTCTCTCAGATTATAAATGACCGCCAGCTGTTCGCCGTTTCTTTTATGCAAATTGCGATACCTCGCAGTTTCTTGGGAAAGAGGAAATAGCGGCGTGAAATGTGGCTTTAGGAGAGGCCTGTAGCGTCATTGACTTGACCAACGATATGTGTAAACACTACTGAGGAAATTACAACTCGATGAGGCTTGCACGTTCAGGCACACCATCGGGATGAAGAACAGAACGATTACTGCGCAAGACGGCGGGCGTTCGTCACATAATTTATTCCGGGTATTTCCTACATTAAAACACTATTTGCTGCGCTGTCAAGCCTGTTTTGAATAGAAAGGAGATAGGGCCTGTTTGCTCATCTTGCGGACGCGGCCGCGGCTGCGGCCAAGAGGGATTTTTCTGTCACGTGACCAGCTCCATGGGGACAAGGAAGTACCTAGCGTCCCTGCCTAATGGCGGAGAAATCCGCATCGCTTCAAGCACAAAAGCCTAATTTCGCTCGCAGAAACTGACTGCAGGGGCTATCAAATGGAGTCCAATCGACCGCCCCTTTATACTGTAGGAGCGGAGGGTAAAGTTGCGGCCAGGGAGGGTAAATATGAGCCAAAATAAAAGAAAAAAAAACACGCGAGATAAAAGCGATGGCAGTATCTTTATATACCTCCGCCAGGCGCCGGCGGCTCGCGCCTTCTGCTGTGGTCGAGAGGTTAGAGCGCCGGTACTTGACGTCGTGGCGTGAAAGTGCCGGGTTCAAATCGCGCCAGAAACTCTGTCTTTTTTTTTTTTCTTATATTTGACTGCACTCCAAATAAGAATGTAGACAAGGCCATATGAGCTCTATAAAATTATTGGGCGGGTAGTTCTAACTCACCAGTTCGTTGTTCATGACCTCGGAAGAGCGCATACATGTCTCTGGCTTTCTTTGCTAACTTCCGCCACGCCTCCTGCATCTGCCGTACACTCCGCAGAAAGTTGACAATATCTTCCCATGCCCGTCTCTTCGTTCGGCAGGCAACTGTGCTGCTTAATTTCTTTAGAATTTGTTGTTTCCGTTTTCCGACTGCTCTAATTAATTCCATTTGTTGGTCCAAAGTCATTTTAGGTGTTTGTGTCAGAGACATGGTTTGCGATGTCGACACTTGATTCATTTTTGCATTCGGTTGTAATCCTCTACTATTCTAACTAAAATTCAACATGAATTGTGTTAATATTACAAAACGATTGCCACAGCAAAATGTAAAGAGTAAAAATATACCTTTTATCACATTCCATGCATGTAAAGGTATGATCTTTCTTATTTCGGTTTTACTGCTTTCTCAGACGTTTGATTTGCTTCCTTGCCTGTAGGATTTCGTTCAATCAATGCATCCATGGCTGCTAGTCTTTTTTTTCTCTTTGCTTATTTTGGGGGAAGTTTTTTGTTTTTTTTAATTGTCACAATTGCAGTTTTTATTAGTACTAAATAGGCGTCTCCTGTTATTGAAAGCAGTCGTAGCAAGAGCGTTGTATATTTAAAAACACATAAAATTGTAGTTGCTGGGGAAAGGATGTTTGTTTCGGCTCCGTTTGTGTGGAAGCCATACCGATGCTGTTACCTTGATTTCCTTTTAATGAACGTTATGAAACGATTGTATTAGCGCGTTAACTTGCCTTGATATTTTTTTCCCCGGTGTTTCGATTGAACAGGTGGGACTAACAGTAAAAACCGTGTAAGCGGAGTAGTGCAAGTGGATGATTTGTAAAAAGGATCACAGTTAAAAAGTGAGACACGCTCAAAATACAAGAAAAAAAAAAAAAGAAGTTTCTAGCGTGATTTGAACCCGGAAATTTCACGTTGGACCGACAAGTACCGGCGCTCTAACCTCTCGACCACAGCAAAAGGTTTTTTTTTTTTTTTCAAAAGTGTTTATTTACATGAGTAAATCAACACTTTTGTGTTTATTTACCAGAACGAGACCACTATATACAATTTACATTATGTACAAAGCGTCAAAGAAACAAAAGAATTAAACGGTTGTCAACCTATACAAGGAGAGTGTTACTAGAAATATTAGAAAGCTCGGAAACAGTTGGAAACAAAGGATGTACAGCACACTTCAGTTTTCCTGTACAGGGAGTTGGCAAAGAGGGCCAAAAAGTGATAAAATCCTGGTCTTGTGACACAGACTCATATGATGTCAGGTGAACGACCGATGCCTTCTAGGGCTTGTTTCCATTCTTCATTATCTTCGCAGCACGCTAGCATGCTCTGACAAACGAATGTGGCAATATTCTTAAAGTTCACCCAAGACGGTTTGGCAACCCCTCCGTCCGCATCTACTTTCCTTGTCTTCCACAGGCTATATAAACCTAGCGCAACTAATGTGTCGAGAACCGTATCTAACTGGTCTCCAAAATGTAGGTAACGGAAATTACTTTCTTCGACTTCAAAGTCTTTTATCACTGTCGTCTTGAAAACGTCCCAGAAAAAGATTGCATCCACACAGAGCACAAATGCATGAGTGAATGTCTCAGTTGTTTTGCAGAGCCTGCAGTTTGTGCTCCAAAACACGTCAAAACCCCGTGACTCCCGCCACTCTTTTACAGGTATTGTACGCGAGTGAAAACGAAAAAAGAACGACCTGCACTTCGGTGGAATGGTCAAGCGTTTGACTCTTTTTGAAACATCAGTGTTGCAGTTAAGGGGAACAGCAAATACACCCAATCGGTACAGTGGATCTAGAAACAAGGAAGTTAGTAGACATTTAAGTAACTTCATCTTGGAACATGTCTCTCAAAAGTCACCGGTAAACCGTGCTCTCAGGAAATCAATGGTGTCTGCTACCTCTTTGTAGAAGCCGCGTAAAGTGATCGTTTTGTTCGATGACTCTGTATTTCCTGCTGTTCCTGTGTACTTTGATAAGAAATATGTTTTACACGTTTCTAGAAACGGGTGCTGTGGTGTTCGATAAAATTTCCATCTCGCCATGAGCTGCCTAACAAAGGTATGCCGAAGACCTAGGCCGCCGTCCTCCGTTCGTCGGAAGAGGTTTGATCTCCGCATGGGCTCGTACGTTGAATTCCAAATAAACGTTGCAAAAATCCTGTTAAACCTGTTAACTCTAAGTCTAGAACAGTGCAGGACCGGAAGAACGTACGCGAGCCGCCGGCGCTGGTGGAGGTATATGAATATGCTGACACCGCCCTTATCTCGCGTGGTTTTTTCTTTATTTTGGCTCCTATTTATCCTCCCTGGCCGTAACTTTATCTGCCGCTCCTACAGTATAAAGGGGCGGTCAATTGGACTCCAGTTCCTGCAGTCAGTCTCTGCGAGCGAAATTAGGCTTTTGTGCTTGAAGCGATACGGATTTCTCCGCCATTAGGCAGGGACGCTAGGCAAGGTTGACGCTCGGTACTTCCTCGTTCCCATGGAGCTGGTCACGTGACATAAAAATCCCTCTTGGCCGCAGCCGCGGCCGCGGCCGCAAGATAAGCAAACCGGCCCAGCTGTCTGTGAAATTATTCTGAACTGATTCTTCTGAATGCCATACTTTATAGGGGGCTTTAAATTCTGATCTTCGAGAGATGGCGCATTGATCTTAGCCTATGACGTTATTAAATTTTTTAAAGGCTTAACCGTTTTATTAAAAAAAAAACGTTAAAGGTACTATAATGCGTTCTGTGCAGGCAACATTGTGTGCAGGTGAGTTATGCCACCAGGCGAACATAATATAGGGAGACAGACGTTACCGGAAGTCCGACAATTCCAACAAAAAGTAATTACTTTCTAATTGGTGTAATTGGAACACAAGGTTCCAATTACAATTTTGCTGAGCCTCATGGAATACCACTAAATTAGTAAATTTTTCAACTTTTGAGACGCGGAAAGCGCTGCAGTGCACTAAAGATATCACCCGTACAATATAAGCGAGGCTGGAGGCACGAAAACACGGATGATAACAGGCGGAAGAGCCTCACGGGCGCGTTTCTAAACGGAATGACCTGAGCCCTTTGCACGAGTGATAACTTCAGCTCACCACCGCGCTCCCTACGCGCACAATATATTTGTCTAATATCTACTTATTTAGAGGTGTCTGATGACGCACAATATTTCTAAGTGGAACCAAATGTTTACTTTCACTAAGAAGTTTATTAACGTTTTAGTTAACTGTACGATTTATTGTGAGGATTAGCTGCTCCCTATAATATCTCTCACTGGCTATTAGCGAGAGAGAGAGAGAGAGAGAAAACCTTTATTTTCGGTCATACTTCGGAGCTCCCTATTAGCGACGAGATGTTTTGATGGCGCCCTCCTATGGTGTCCTCTCGCGACGTCATTAACTCGCGAACAACAAGTTCTATGGTGTTTGTTATTAGCATGCTGGAAGCTCGAAATCTTACCGCTCTCAAAGCAATACTGCCAACACCGTCAAGATTAAAGTTCTTACATTTCTGTTATTTACGTCGATTGGAAATCCTTTACCGGAATAGTTTTGAATCGACCGGAACCGTCGAAGCCGTATAGTGAATCCGGCCCCATTGGAAAGCGGGGGCCTCTGATCGAGCGCAGATTGAAGTCATAGCCGTCTGGTTGACACTGGACAAGACGGAATCTGACATGGATCTGACTAGGGTGCCTTCATGTGCGCTTTGCTTAGGGTGGTGGCATCTCGCCATTTTGTCACACACGTTTATTTTTATTTTTTGTTCAGAAGCGTGTGAAAGAGCGTGTCCCTGCACGCGCGTGTGGCGCTGACTGTGCTATGGCGACATTTTGTTTTCGTCGATTTCTTTGTATTCTTCCCGTGAGCGCGTGCTGTCGGCATGTGGTACTACAAAGGGTGGCATCACCCTAAACAGAAGGACATTGAGGCACCCTAGATCTGACATTTCCGTACAGGAACCCACACCCCACTTTATAAAAAACGTCCGATGCTGTCGAAGCTGATCGTTTGAGCGCGCTTGCACGGGCAAACATGCAACTCGTTTGCACGTTTTTTCGTGCAATCTAACCGGATCTGGACTACGCTCGCGCTCACTGGAAAGTGAGCGCGAGCGTATAATAATAATAATATCAACAATACAATAATATCAAGATACTGCACCGCAGCAATAAGGCCCAGTAGCCTAAGCCAGTGCTATCAATGTAAACCTCCCGGACAAAGCCCGGGTACTGTAGGTATATCGTATCGCTAGGTTTGGACAACGATCACGCTATTCTAAAGAATGCATTGGCTGCCATGCGCCCCCCTATAATATTATTTACGCACAGCTTTTATATATGAATCGTTGTACTAAGGTTCCACTAATCTGCCATATAAAATATTTCTGCATCGTGGAAGCGTCATTTCTGTTCCCTGGCCCAACAAACTTAATATAATTTGCCGTCCTCAAATCGTCCGTCGAAGTTTCTAATCTAATCCACACTCACGATGAACCGGGTTTGATCGAGGACGAACGCTTCCAAAACGTATGCATAGCGCGCAGACATGATCGAGAAGATGAGCGGTCAAAGTGACGATGAGCGAAGAATTCACCGTGACCAAAAGCGTTTGTGTAGTCAACGTTGTTTCAGATCGGGGTTCTTCACAACCCCCCTTGCTTTATCTCTAATATTAGCGGCTTCCCTTGTGTTCCGAAACCATTTGCTCGTGCATGCGCAAACTTCTATTTTTCCGAAATAATATTGTTCTACGGAAGAGTCGTACGCTCACACCATCAAACATTATATCACCTGTCGGTTTGTCTGTTTGCACGTCAAGGGTTCCTGATGTGCAGACATATAGCCTTAATGTACACTCAGGACCGCCACCAAGGAATCTTAACGGCATTTTACTGCTGCCAATTGTACTATCAAAAAGCCGACAAGTGCACTCAGGCTGTCAGTCAGACTGTGCTTATCGGCCAATCAGAGACGCTCGACGCACAGCCAAGTAAATTCGGCTGTCTATTGGGAAGCACTGACTGACTGATATCGATTGATTTTTGAATTGGGTGTTGGTTTTTTTTAGTAATAATGTAGGCGAAACTAAATTGTAACATTTGACCCTTGGAAGCTCTATGCTTCTGTCTCCTTACAATGAACAGCAAGAGACACTAAAAGCAATTTTATTCAATCGCATGCCGCGTGACTACCCGTTGACTTAACAGATGGGCAGCGAAGTGCGGGATACGAAGTTACGTGATAAACTCAGAGCGTTGGCCCGGCCGGGGTGGCTGCTGAAGCTCGTTACGGTCCATCGTCAGATGAAACCGAGAAAAAGATGACACTAAAAAGGACGACATTATTTTCAATATGAGAAATCAGAACGTGTAGATCTTCAATGCTACAGCATTCAAGACTAACTTCGCGGCCATGTGCACAAACGATCTACACAAATGTTTTGTCTTTTATTTCTCTTTCCCTGTTTGAGAAACGCAAAGGTCTGGTTTCCCCGTTTTGGTGTACGACTGAACGTAGAAGTTAATGAAGAGTCCGAGCCCCATCAAGGCTTGTGGAATGGCGAGCATAATAAGTGCTTTGGGGAAACCACAATCGTACACGAGGGGAATACACGAATGCAGCGTGAGGAAGACGATCTGGAAGATCTGCAGCCCCGTGAGGTACTTCTTCCACCAGAGGAACTTCGCAATTCTCGGTCCAAGTGATGAGAGAAAGTAGTAGCCGTACATCACGACGTGGACGAGTGTGTTGAAACACAGAACCATGATCAGGTGACCGCTACATCCGAAGGTGAGGTACACCCAGCCATTGAGGACAACGAGGAAGTGGTGAATGACGTGAAGAAACGTAATATGAGAGACCTTCTTCGTCGCAATGAAGAAGAAGGTATCCATAAAGTCGGCGATGCGCACAAAAAGGTAAAGCCAGGAAGTTTCCAGGATGCGTATCTCGTTTTCAGTGTTGGAGTAGTCCAGTCCTTGACAGAACACACTGTAGTTTTCACCGAGGTACGTGTGACGGATGTACCGCACGAAGAAGAAAGCGTTCGCGATCACCTGGAACAAGTTATAGGCCATGATGGCCCACTTGAGGTTGTAGGGCTTCCGGTTCGCCATCCATCTTGGACCGGCTCTCTTAACCACGTAGAGGTAGCCGAAGATCACTGGCAGCACAAACCTCAAGTTCTCTGTGTATCCCCAGCCGATTGTCCTAGGGTCTCGCAAAGACGCAATGTAGTTGTACTTTTAACTTACTTCTCTCGCCAGTCTAGATGCCGTTCTTATCACCATCGCTATTCGATTTCTGACTTCACAGTTTGTCACACTTCTCACTGGGTCTCGACGTAACGTCTCTCAGATCGTAAATGACCGCTTGCTGTTCGCCGTTTCTTCTATGCAAATTGCGATACCTCGCAGTTTCTTGGGAAAGAGGAAATAGCGGCGTGAAATGTGGCTTTAGGAGAGGCCTGTAGCGTCCTTGACTTGACCGACGATTCTTGTAAACACTACTGAGGAAATTACAACTGGATGAGGCTTTCACGTTCAGGCACACCATCGGGATGAAGAACACAACAATTACTGCGAAAGACGGCGGGCGCTCGTCACATAACTTATTCCGAGTTTTTCCTACATTCAAACACTATTTGCTGCGCTGTCAAGAATGTTTTAAACACAAAGCAGGCCAGTTGTCTGTGAAATTATTCTGAAGTGATTCTTCTGAATGCCATAATTTAGAGGGGACTTTAAATTCTGATCTTCGAGAGATGGCGCATTGATCTTAGCTTATGAAGTTATTGAATGTTGTTTAGGCTTAACCGATTTATTTAAAAAAAAAAAACGTAAATGGTACAATAATGCGTTTTGTGCAGGCAACGGTGTGCGCAGTTGAGTTATGCCACCAGACGAACATAATATAGGGAGGCAGTCGTTACGGGAGTCCGACAATTCACTACAAAATGTAATTACTTTTTAATTGGTGAATGTAAACACAAGGTTCCAATTACAATTTTGCTGAGCCTCATGGAATACCTGTAAATTAGTAAATTTCTCAGCTTTTGAGACGCGGAAAGCGCTGCAGTGCACTAAAGATACCACCCGTACAATATAAGCGAGGCTGGAGACACGAACACACGGATGATAACAGACGGAAGAGCCTCACGGGCGCGTTTTTACACCAAATGTCTTGAGCCCTTAGCACGAGTGGTAACTTCAGCTCACCACCGCGCTCCCTACGCGCACGCTATGTTGTCTAATATTTACTTATTTAGAGGTGTCTGATGACGGACAATATGTTTCTAAGTGGAACCAAATGTTTACAGTCACTAAGAAGTTTATTAACGTTTTAGATAATTCTACGATTTATCGTGAGGATTAGCTTCTCCCTAGAATAGGGAGTTTTAGAATAGCGCACGCTAAAGCTTTGCGTACGCAAAGAAAAGCGTCGTCGCCACTGCGCATGCTCCGAACGCAAATCAGGTTTTGCGCTTTGCGTGCGCAATTTTAGCGTGCGCTATTTCTCGGAAATAGCGTGCGTACGCAAAGAGCATTTGCGCTTCTCCAAGGAGGATTCGTGATGACAAGTTGGCTAAAGCCAAGGCGACCAAAGTTAAAAAAAAATGGCGGCTTCCAGGATTATGTCGGCGGCAGCTTTGGCGGCGTCGTGAGTGCGACGTCGGCGGCATCCTCGCGAAGGTTTTTTTGTTTTTTTTTTAATACGGGACGACATTGTACTCAGTTTGGCGACGATCACCGGCAACTTGATGCTTGCGACGCACACTCTAAGAAAAAAAGGAGGAGAAAGGTAGCAACAGGGACTGTTCCTCCTTGTTGCGGACAAGTTGCCCAGAGCAGGGAGGAACGGCATTTGGGATGAATAGAGGAGGACAAGTTCCTACTTGTTGAGTTGGCGCGGGAGAGAAGCGCGTGACGCCGTTCGAAACGGTCGCAAAAAAATGAGCTCCCGTGGAGCGTCTGCAACGGCTTTCACCGGCCGTGGTTCATCTGCTGAAATGTCCCAGGATACCTACCGAGTGGTTCTGCCGTCACTGCCTACAGGTACTGAAGTTTTGAACTCCGTATTCGCTCATTGCGACATCACCGGACGCCCGTACAAGATTGACGATTTTCGAGGAGAAATGGAACGCCACGGCGTTCTAAACGACCTCATTGGAGCCGGCGCGTACCAGATGAACCATGTTTGGCTCTTCACGTTCAACTCCCTGACAGCGAAGCGAAAAATTCTGGAAGCCAAGGAACTTGTGGTGAAAGAAGAAAGGTGCCTGCTCATCGATCCCGATGAGTGCGAGGTACGAATACGGCTGCACTGGATACCAATTCACATAAGCGACGACACAGTGCGGAGGGCCCTAGAGCCTTATGGAAAAATCAACGAAATATCCCGCGACACATGGAGGGCAGAAGGCTTCCAGAATGTTCAGACGACGACAAGGCTGGTGAGAATGAACCTAAAGGAAGGCGTAACCAAGGAAAACCTCCCGCACCAGCTGCGTCTGTTCGGCAGCAACGTTCTCGTTCTTGTCCCCGGAAGAGCGCCTCTCTGCCTTCGATGTAAGAGAACAGGCCACATCCGCCGAGAATGTCGCGTCCCTCGCTGTGACAAGTGCCATCGTTTTGGTCATGAGCAAGAGGATTGCATCCGGACGTACGCCACTGTAATGCGACCGGCTCCCGAGGAGGACAACTCTGAATTCTTCATCGATGAATTTGAAGCTTCGAAAATCGAAGACGGCTCTGGGCACCCAACCACCACCCATACCCAAGCACCTTCAGGGGCTGACAAACGAGACGCATCGCAAGACGAAGACACCACCGCATCGATTCTCGAAGCTGACAAGACAGCTGCCTGCGTCGGAAACGGCACAGACATCGTCAAGGCCGCTCCAGGCTCCTCAAAAAGCCAGCAACAGAAGACTGTCTACCGGAACGACCTCTCCTTTGACGATGCCACTGAAGTGGACTCGGAAATGGGCGACAGCTCGGATCCCTCCAAGCGACCGCTAGATCGCGTCGAGGAGGAAGACCCCGACCTTGAAGGGCCTGACTGGAGCAAGCCACAAGGAAGAAAGAAACGCAAGCCCCGAGCTCCACCGGATGGCCAACGAGAGCAAACCTCGCAGTAGGTGGTTGTGTTCACATAGAGAACAGTTACCGACAGTTCTTTACTTTATTTGAATATTTACTCGGGCTTGTCGCCACAGCTATGAATTATGTAAGTTTTGCGTGAATTTGTTGTAAATCGCAGTTTATTACAAACCTCCTCCTCCGCCCCAATAATGTTTGCATCCAAATTTCCCAATTTTTCTACTAATTGCTTAACGTTGGGTACACTCAATATTAAAGGTTTAAATTCTACTAGTAAACAGTATCAGCTATTACGTTTGCTTCACGAAGAGCAAGTAGACTTTTTAGCCATACAAGAAACAAAAATGTCGGAGGAAGAGCAAGTTACGAAGGCGCTACAACCCTTTCTTACTTCGTACGAAGTATGTGTAACGCATGCAGTTGGCACGGCAGGAGGCTGTTTTTTGTTCCTTAAGAAATCTGTCCCCCTCTCTGATGTAAGTCTCATCACCGATGCTCATGGACGTTTTATAATATGTGACTTTAATTTGTTTGATGCACAGTGGCGAATTATTTGTGTCTATGCCCCGTGTAAAGCCAGTGAGCGAACCTTGTTCTTCCACGATATGTCACACTACATCAAATCAAATCGGACCACTATTACTAGGTGACTATAATTGTGTATGCAATGCAGGTGATAGATTTCCAATAACGCGTAATAACGATGCTAGTGCAAATCATCTGAGTGAAATAATAGCAGAAAACAATATGGAAGATGTTTTCCACATATCGAGGGGAACTAAAAAAATTCAATTTACGCACTTTCAAGAATCTTCGCACGCACGCCTTGATCGTGTTTATGTTTCTGCTGACATTGTACATAACATTAGCTCTTATTGTGTAAAACCAGTGTTTTTTAGTGACCACTGCCTCGTAAAGGTCGCAATTGGAGAAAACAAAATTCCCAAGGCAAAGTTTAATTGGCGGTTGTGGAAGCTCAACACCAGTCTGCTTAAAGACAAAACATTTGTAGCTACAGTACATGACCTGTTAAGGAAAATAACAGAGCAGAACGAGACATGTTCATTGGAACGATGGGAGCGGTTCAAAGAGCAAGTAAAAATGTCAGCAATCGAGAGATCAAGCACGCTGAAGTTCTACGCTCGGGCAGAAGAACGAAAACTGCAGAAGGATTTACGCACCTTGTGCGAAGCTGAATGTGAATGCCCTGGTTGGGGAACAAAGGATATCGCGAATGTCAAATCACGTCTCGAGAAATTCCAGAAAGAGCGATACGAAGGCGCTGTGATACGCTCGAGGACACAGCGGTTTCTCTGTGGTGAGCAACCCACTAAACAGGCCTTGATAGCAGAAAGAAGGTATGCTTTGTCGAAAGAAATCCTCGAAATAGAGAGAAATGGTACTATAGCTACAGACAGAGCAAGCATTGAGGATGCCTTTGTGGACCATTATCGACGACTTTTCGAGCTCACACCAGAACGACAAGAAGACAAAATTGACGAACTGCTGTCTTTTATGCCGAGAATAGATGACGAGACAAAGGAAAGGCTGGAGGGACCCATAAGCCTGGAGGAAGTCGAAAAGGCAATAGGCGACCTGCCCGGTGGTAAAACTCCAGGCCCAGACGGGATTTGTTCAAGCTTTTACAAGAAATTCAGAAAAGCACTCGCTCCCATTCTTCTCGCTGTCATAGAGGAATCTTATAAAAGAAAATCATTACCGCTATCTTTTTCTAGAACGCACACTGTGCTAGTTCCAAAATCAGAGGACGCCGACAAGCTACGACGTGTAGAAGGTTATCGACCAATAAGTCTATGTAATGTAGATTATAAGATATTAGCCAAAATACTCAATGGAAGGCTACAGCACGTAATTTGCGAATTGGTGGGTGACCACCAAACGTGTGGCATAAAGGGCAGGACGATCCAAACGAACGTTCACGTAGCCAGAAGCATTTTAGAATGTTGTACAGAAGAAGAAAATCAGATTGCCATGCTTCAGATTGATTTAGAAAAGGCATTTGACCGCGTACGCCATAAATTTCTTTGGGCCATTTTGCGGCACATCAACATTGGAGATGTTATTTATGAAGGCGTACGAATGGCATATAGTGGCTGTTCTACGCGACTAATTGTAAACCGTAGCGTAACTTGCAGCATCCCTGTAATGTCCTCAGTACGTCAGGGTTGCCCACTCTCGCCTTTATTATTTGCGCTTTATCTTGAGCCTCTCTGCTTGAGCGTTGCTAACAACAGAAACGTTCACGGATTTACGCTTAACTCCATAGAAGTCAAGGTATTGGCTTATGCTGATGATGTAGCAGTTTTTTGCAAAGACAAAAAGAAGTGTAAGCAGCGTTATTGATTTAGTTAAACACTTTTGCGAAATTACCGGTGCGGCTGTAAATTTAGAAAAATGCGCAGGCTTTTGGCATGGTACATGGGCCACAAAGCCCTCAGAGTTTGAAGGGATCAAGTGGAGCTCAACACCTACGAAGTACCTCGGTGTACCACTCCAGCACATGCGTAATCCAAGTGTTTACTGGTCCGAAGCCACAGCTGAATTAAAAAAGCGGGTATCACGGTGGCCAAACCGCGACTTATCAATTTTTGCTAGAGCAACGGCCTGCAACATATTTCTTCTTGCTAGGCTCATGTATGTGTTTCAGGTGTTGCACTGTGCTCAAAGTGTAATGAGGAAAGTTCATAGAATATGTGCCACATTTATCTGGAAATCAAACTGGGAGCCAATGAGAAGAAATAACCTCTTCCGCCGTATTCCTTTAGGGGGATTAGGTTTATCGCATTTGTTTGTCCGGCAGCTCGTGCCGCGATTCATTTTCCTACGGGATACTGAACAGCCTTTCATGCGCGCGGTGTTTCAGACGAAACTGGCCGGGCACTTGCCTTCCTTTTTGGTCTCGAGTCATGGCGAGCAGTCAACAAGAATTGTTGGATTTCTAAAGGAGGTTGTTGAAGGATACCGTTTTTTGGCGGTGCGCTATTCCAGAGAATATTTGTCTTGCATAACTAGAAAATCTTTGTCCAACGCCCTGTATGACAACCTTTTCCCGGAGCCTTTGTATCGTGCACTGTACAACCAGGAAACCGGTCAGGATGTTCTTTGTCGCGTCAAGAGAATGGCAATCCAGCCACGTGCCAAAAGCTTTTTTTTCAAACTTCATACCTCGACGCTCCCCGTGAAAGTGTGGCTTCACGAGAAAGGTATTTTTGTTCCTTGGACCACTAATTGCTTGCTGTGCAAAGCTCCCGAAACTATAGAGCACGTGTTTATTTTCTGTTGGGATGCCCTGTTGTTTTGGGACGTGTTGCAGAGAACCTTAAAAAAAGACTTAAAAATAACAGCACATTCGATCCGTTTTCTTCCGATTGCTTCACAGGAACTTGTACCGTACGACCTTATAATGTTAATTGGCCTGTACAGCATCTGGTGTTCGCGGATGGCGGTGAGGCATGCGGACCTTAATCCGCGACCGGTTGAGGCATACTTTATAGAATTTGTGACTGAAATACGTAGCACCTATGCACATCAGGATACTGTTCCTGAGTGGGTTGGGATGTGTGAGAGACTCCTAAAGAGCCCCCAACGTATTAATTGATATGTGCTAATCAAAAGACTGTACGCTTAGCCTGAACGTGTTTGTGTTGTGTATGCTGTAATAAAGATAAAAAAAAAATTGTTGAGTTGGCGCAGGGGTAAAACATCGCGCTACAGACCAAGTGGTCAAAGGTTCGATCCTCAGAGGAGCGGGCCTTTTTTTTTTGTCAAGTTTTTTTTTAATATTTCTTTACCAAAACACACATAAACAAACCCTATACCGATGAAAAGAAAATAAAGTCCTTATTATTCACCGAGACGTTTTCCTCCTTCTCCAGGCAGACCGGAGAAAGCTTTCGCCCTCCCGACTCATCTTCTTTCGGTTTCGTTTTTCGAGCACATCGCGCACGTTGTTTAATAAATTAATGTTGAGGTAATTGAGCTTCAGCGGCAGCGAAGGCCGCCTGTAATTCCGTCTTCTAGTCCAAACGTGCAGAACATTTCGGTTGCATTGACGTTTTTACCACTAATTTTATCAAACGAGCTAACGAAGCCGCTAAAAGCAGCGAAGTTCCGGAGCAGTGCCAGCAGCCCTACATACACTGGGTAAGACGGCCGTCTCCGATTTGCGGGACACACGCGGAACTACAGCAGCGAAACCACGAGGAACTGTGTCGACGTTTTCGACGTTATGGAAATCGCGGGAACTGCGTCCAAGGCAGGCAGGTTTTCCTGCCGGCTGCCTTCCGTGCTGAGTTCGGTTCTGTTGTCCCGTGCCGAGTGCCAACCGGCATTCAGCGTGATTCTGTATTTCTGCGTGTTAGCAACATCGTCAACGTGGTTCTGTATTTCTGCGTGCCAGCGACATCGTGATGGCAGTGTTGTGGGTTGTGAACAGAAGACTGGAATTATCGCCGATGTGACTGTGTTCGCGTATCAGTGGTGTAACAACAAGATGAGATGACGTAAACTGACGGGCATTGATGCCGCTGGTCGGGCCGTGAATGGAGGGGGCGGGGTGTCGCAGGATGACATTCCGCTTTACATTAAAGAGTTTAAAACCACTTGAGGGATTAGGTGCAGTCGATCGACGTGTGGATAGCCATGTTGGAACGCTGGTCTGAACGGTGAGCTCCTATCGTACAGTGGCCAATGTGACTGTCGGTCCCCGAGAGCGATTGCGCTCTGGAGAAAAGACTGAACAGTACGAAAGTACCTATGACGGAAAGTACGTATATTTACAATGGAAGTTTAGCATAAAAAAAAAGGTAAAATCGAAGAAAAAAACGCTATCCTTTATTTTACTGTTTAAATATGTTACGGTTCCTGTAGAAACTGCCCTCAAGTGTCGCGCTGGGATGAGCGCTGGACGTTTTCGAGCTCGCAACGGCGTAGCTCGGTACACTTAACAGTTGCCGCAAGTCGCGGCTTTGACTGCATTCAAGTTGATCGAAAAGCGATTTCTCTGCCCGTGAAACATCACTTCCAGCTGAGTGAATATCCGCTCTACAAGGATTAATTCAAGATGGCAATTGCAGCCGTGAGCGAACAGCACAAATAGAAAAACAAACACTACAATATAAATACTGGCTACGAAGGGCCGTGCGGGAAAACAAACTCATGGCTTCGAACCACATTAGAGCGGCTCGATTTATTGGCTTTCAAATAATTACGGCATGATCGAGCGTTTTCTTTTTAATAAGAGATTCATCGCCTGAGCCATTAAAAGTAGTTTCAGATGTATGACATTGCTGGAAAAAAATTAACATGTTCGGAATATTTTTTATTGCTTAGGGAGTCACCGAAAAATTCCGTACGTTCAAAACGACCAGTATAAAAGACGGAAACGCAGGGCTCGGGAGTAGTGATCGGGGTAGTGTGCTGTTGTATTGATATTTGTATGTGCGATGCCCGTATATGCGCTCAATATATGTTCACCTGATGCTTGTAGTGTGCGTAACGTGTCTACATGTGTTAGGGATTCCCGAAGAAAAGGAAACGCAATTGTGGCGTAAAAAAATAAAAAGTTTTTTTAAAACATGAATTGGACGGTACCTAGCGCCACCTAGCCTAGCTACTCGCGATTACTCTGCTTGACCCTGTCATCTGGTGGCAAGCGATTTAACATCCTTTTACGCTACGCGGCTACGCCATAATTTCGTGTTACCGTGCTGAAATAAGCCAAGAGGTTGCTTCGGATTTGCTTTTTCTTCAGAGCGGCTTTTGGTTTTGCGGGCGAATGGTTTTCACTCCTCCGTGATGTGCGGTTGACGCAACGGTTGACGAAGGAAACGTGGCTCGAGGAATAGCAAAGGTAAGACATAAAGTGCGCGAACTGGGTGCCGGTTGTCTCCGTTGAACGTCGCAGTGCTGACGATGAGAAGACTGAGTGACTGCCTACATTCGAAACGCAAGTTTCTTTACCTGCAGGGGTAAAGAAACTTCGGAAATAAATACAGTTCGCGGAAAGCTCGTGTTACGTTTTTATTTGGTGCTTCTCTCGCTTCGTACAATAGACTAAGCGTTCTCGTTAAGCCTTCTCGAGCTCGATTTGCTCGATTCGTGGCCGCCATAATGAGATGCAGTCGACGGAGGAACTTTTGCTCCCCTGCTTAAGGGACGAAAGTTTCTCCCTTCTGAAAGAACATATGTGTCAAGAGCGTTCCTCCCTTTAAGGGGTATTCACACGAGGGAGAAATCCCGGGGATTTCTCCCCGGCACGCGCGCATCACGAGATAAAAACGCGTGGCTTTTGCACAAGGTAAAGCCTGACGTTTTCGTCGTGGGATGCGCGTGCCGGGGAGAAATCCCCGGGATTTCTCCCTCGTGTGAATACCCCTTTAGGGAGGACTATACTGACCCTTTTTTCTAAGAGTGCACGAACATTTCTCGGCGAAGGTACTACGTGCGAAGTTCAGTACACGAGAGTTCTCTTGCCAAGGCGACGCAAGCGGACACGACCGGTCAACCGCAGGCGTCGCATTCTCACGTTTAAACAAATGTGAAATGCTACTCTAAACCAAAAAAACTTGCTTTTTTTCTAATGTTACAGCATTTCATGTGTGAAACAAAAATTGTTACTGTATCTTGGTGGCGTCGCAAGCGTGAGTTGCTTGGGGTGCCTTCATACACTTTTGCCACGTCTGTCTTAGTGTGATGCCATCTCGGCCATTTGTGTGCCCAGAATGCACGCGCTTCGATCTCGTTCGGAGCGAGCGCTTAGCTCCGCCCGGTGGTTTGGCGCCATTTTAAGGCCCATTTGGCACACGCAGGCAGTTTTCAATACAACAATGGGTGTCTTCACCCTATGACAGACGCACATCGTGGCACCCTAGAGATACTTGGGCTTTTGCGTCGCGACGGAGAAACGCTATTCTAAAACTCTCTCGCGTCGCGTGCGCTAATACAAGCGCTAAATTTAGCGCTAGCGTGCCCTAAAATTGCGCACGTTATTCTAAAACTCCCTAATATCCCTCGCTGGCTATTAGCGACGAGATGTTTTGATGGCGCCCTCCTATGGTGTCCTCTCGCGACGTCATTACCTCGCGAACAACAAGTTCGATGGTGTTTGTTATTAGCATGCTGGAAGCTCGAAATCTTACCGCTCTCAAAGCAACACCGCCAACACCGTCAAGATTAAAGTTGTTACATTTCTGTTATTTACGTCGATGGGAAATCCCTCGCTGACGTCATAGTCAGTATTCAGCCAATCGCGGCAGGCCGACCAGAGCGACGCTTTGGTCGAGCACGTCGCCAATAAAACTCTGCTGCACAGACCGCATTAGTCTATAGGGAGTATTCACTGGCGGCCATAGCTGTGTGCGCGACTGCTGACCGCGTGCTGATGGCGAGCTTCCACAGTTCTTTTACAAAGTGCATTCCGCACCATCAAGAGTGCCGCTCTTAGCAGCCTATTGATGTGAGCTCGTTCTGAGCATGCGCTCTAAACAGCACCCACAAATATGGCGTCCAGTGAATACTTCCTATTGGCGACGTGCGGGATCGAAAGCGCAGCTGTGGTCGGCTTTGCACGATTCGACGAACGCTAAATATGACGCCAGCAAATGTTTTCTCATTGACAGAAATAGGAGTAATGTAAGAAATTCGATTTTGGCGGTGTTGGCATGGTTGGTTTCTAAACAAAATGATTTCAATCTTCTAGCATGCGAATTACAACCACCATAGAACTTGTTCGCAAGGCAATGACGTCACGAAAGGTAGAAGAAGAATCCATCATTTTAAACGATTACTATGTGTCCAACTGCTTTGGCACCGCAGTTCGTTCCCTGGACGGTTAGCGTCCATCACATATCTTATTTAGCGAGACACAGATCTGGTACGGTTTCCGTAGCTTGAGCGAGAGTTTTGCGAGTGCGCAGTAAAGTCGAACACCATAAACAAGCAACTTTCCCAATGCAAAGTTCAATAGAAAACAGAGTGCTTGGTAGTTTCAGTAACGCTCTCTTGGCTATTAGGTATACAAGGTTATTGCTTCGTAATTTGCTCTTCGGCGTCGTAATTGGCTGAAATGGCAATCTCATTGGCCGTGGAGCGCGGTTCCCCGCCACGCCGTCAATATCTGAAACTTTGAGCAAGTTTAGTGATACTCTCACCTCAATGGCGCATGACGATTTCCAGGATAAGGATTTGATCTGGTTGTACGATAAAATTCTGTTCACACGGCGGACATGTCCCCGGACACGTTTTTACAAAACCGGTGGCGTAAACTTTTCTGCGGTTCAAAATCTGCCTTGTTCCAGGCGAAGAAAGCATGCAAAACTCTAGAGCTTCCCCGCGGACCACAAGAACGTCCGGGGACCTGTGAAAGGTTGTGTATCACGTGGGCAGACGTCATAAACTGTGTCCGCGCACCTGATATACGTACCGCAGTTATCGAGATTTTAAATCCGTTCTATTGTCGTTTTTTTCCTGGTCCGGGAAGGTCCGTGTTAGGACCGCGGACTCGGCCAACTCGGAAACATCGATTCGCGCCACACTGCTCGCGCAACAACTGGCTTTACAAGGAGCCGCTTCCTTTTCTTTTTCTTTTTTTTTTTCTACGAACAACTGTCAGCGTGTGTTTATATGGCTACCCTAGTTACACGTCCGCCCTCATTCGCCACCGAGTCAAAGACAATTTACAATTTATAATTTCTAAATGAAAGCAGAAATTAAAAAAAAAAAATTACACCATCTTCCCGAGGGGAATTATGGGGTGATGCGGAGCATCGCGGAGCGTTATTAACGGTGTTATTAACGGTGTTAGTAACGTTGTTGAACTTCACGGTCGCGAACCTCAGGTTCTGCTGCTCGACGTTCACGAACCAACGCGGCTTCGCGTTCTCGAAGGTCGGGTTCCGCCGCTCGCTTCGTACGTCTACGTTGAACTTCACGGTCCCGAACCTCAGGTTCTGCTGCTCGACGTTCTCGAACCGCCGCTGCTTCACGTTGTCGTAGTTCAGCATCCGCCGCTCGACGTTGACGAATGGACGCCGCTTCTCGTTGCCGTAGTTCAGGGTCTGCCGCTCGCTTCAAGCGTTTGCGCTCAGCGTCGCGTGCCTTTCGCTGCGCAGCTTTGTCTTCAGTGGACGTAGCGTTGCTGTTAGTTTGTGCGGTGGTGCTGACGCTTGCTTGCGCAAACCCACTAACTGACGGGACTGTTGCTTCCATCACACTTCATCGGAAGAACGGAGTGAAGTGGAGTCAACAGCGGTGAACTGAACGCGCGCAGCGCGCTACCGCTGCTTATATTCACACTTGAAGGAGAGGAGACTAGAGGAGGAGAGTTGCGCATGCGCGCGCGGTGTGAGTAGAAGCGAACGCACGCGAAGTGCACGCAGCTGGTAGAGAGAGAGAGCGGAGAGAGTAACGCGCAGCTGTTGAAGAGAGGGAAGGAGCAGAGTTGCGCATGCGTAGTGTGAGTGCGGACTACGACGCCGCGGGACATAGACCCGAGCAAGAGATGCTCCGCATCTAAAGAAATTAAAATGTGTGTCTCAACCGGCACCGCCAAATGGCATGAGAGGTTTAAACCTATAAACAATAAATATATAAATAGGGTCCAATGGCCAAAAAGGAATTTTTTTATTAAAGAGGTTTGACATGCCAAAAATAAAATATGTGATAACTATACTTCTAGGACCCATTGTATGTTCCTATAATCCTGATAAATTTGTTTTGAAAATGGCGCGATAGTTTCGTGGATAAATCGATTTATATGCGGGTCCCTCGGGGGGGGGGGGGCGGATTCGGGCGAAGCTGGAGGCTGGCTACGTAGTCAGCCTCCATTGCGGTGTCTCCTTGCACGCACTCACAGACTTGGCTGTCTTGGCATCTCGAGCCTCAGCTTCCTCGTTTACCTTCCACGTTTTGAACCTGCGGTCCGTGACGATTACGTCTTCGGCATCGCTTGCCTTGTCAGAGTGTTCGACATTGACCGCAGCAGCGATAAGGGTGATTGCTATCAAGAGATGTGGGAACCTGTTCATTTTGACTACGACCAGCTGGCGACCAGCTCCAGCGACGGAGAGTTACGGACGAACTCGCCATGGTCACCGTCGTTTAGGAATATCTCGCAGGCGCATGCAGGGTGGAAGGTGAACGGGCCGTGGGCGAGAGCGAGAATAGCGTTCGGGTTGCCGAGTTGCGTGAGCGGTTTTTATCGTACCGCGGCGAGGAGAGCTTGGGCGATGATGGGGGCGCCTAGAATGAGAGAGCGATTAATGATCACGTGGTTTATGGACACCATGGTGTGACTAACTTGGGCAGTGTTTTCTGGTCGCCAGAGGAAAATGATATAAATTCGTAAATTGAATATTGCAGTTACCGGAGCTCTAAATATCGCGTAACTTAGTGTATATACTGAGTACCCAATGAGCATCTCATTTCGAGAATAATTTATCCGTTTAATTTTCGAGTCATAACCCCTTTAAAGCCAATTATAAAGTAAAACTGGGGGCATCGAAACCACGGGATCAGGGACGGACCTAAAAGCCCATTCGGCCATGAATTAGAAATGATTTAAACTGTCGCTGTTTTGAAGCCGATTGCTTTAAAATATTGATTTTCTGTCCTTATTCTGTGGCCTTCGGTAATCTTGAAAGACGACGACGAGGATGATCCCTGTTTTTTTCTTGAAAGTGTCCTGTTTAGAAGAAAATAATATGGATTTTGAAATTACTAATCGTTAGATGCATATCATATTTGATCGTGTCTAATATTATTATGTGAACTATGTATTTACGTAATTTGTGTAGCGTATTAAAATTAGGAGGGCCAAGCACCGCAATGCCCACCGAGGTGTGCATGAATTTAAGATGTTTCTAACTATGTATATTCTGTGTGTATTATGGTTTATTATGTCCTAGTTTTATTTCTTTTCTGTAACTAGGGGTAAAGTATTGCTATATTATAAAAGAACACTCATATCTAAACTTAGATTAAAAATCCGCGAGCATGGGCAATTTCTCAGCTAGTGTATGTGTGTGTACTGATTTCGTAATCTAATTTTTGATTAAGATTTCAAATTTTAACAAACCAGAATATGTAAGGTCTAGAAAGGCAGTTATATAACAGTGAAACACGACAGGTTAGAGCAATGGTATGCATTCCTAGTTCATTGATGTTTTATAGTAATATTTTAAAACTTCTTAAAAAGACACTGACAGGGTATTTATGCTCGCTGAGGTTTTTAGTTGTACGTGATATATGAGAATTCAACTACCCAGAACAGAATTTGCCGCTCGAAATTCGGTTTCTTTCCACCCGAAAACCGCCGATCGAGAATTGGCCGGTTTGAGTCGCGCTCACTCTCTTCTCAGTGGTCACGGGCTGTTTTCTTAGGTTGAGACACAACCGCCAAATATAATCAAAGTCCTAGGCCATCGAAGGCACGAACACAATATTAAAAATGAAAAAGAAATATGACACCCATTTTTGGGTACCTTCTAAAAAGCTCCAAATGCGTTATTTGGGGTGAAAAAGTATCACAGCCACGTGACTTCCGCCACCTCTGTCCTCCTCTATACCTCTTCTTCCTCCCCAGTCCAGTTTCGGTTTCAGGCAGTTGCGTTTTTTTTTACTTTATGAAAAATGTACGCGACACTGAAGCAAAATATTGATCGGGTAGACTTCTGACACCATAAAAAATCGCCTAGCAAAAAATAAAAATAAATTTTGGGGGTGTCAGTGCCCCTTTAAAGGGCAACTCAGACCAAAATTCAAAAGGAAATAAATTACTGGTATCGCTTTAGTGACACAAAATATGGCCCCAGCCAAAATATTATGTCAAGGGGACGCCGCATTTTCAAGTAATGCCGATAACAAAAATGCGACCCGCTGCGAGCAGCCGCTCCTCAGCGGATCGGCAGCGGGCAACCGATCGCGAAAGCAACCTTGGGCAGTGACGTCATGGTCGTTCTCTTTTCTTTTTTCCACAGTCTAGGCGGGCTTACCCGTTGCGCGGTCGAGCAGCGTAAAGTGCCCTTCTTTGAGACGCTACCGCCGCTACTTCGGCTGATCATTAGCGAGTTTAGCCGTTGTTTTTATCTGTAGCCCGTGTAACTTCGGTATAGCCTTTTGTTTATTTGCTTGTGAGGAAACCAAGGCTCGTTTTAGAAGGCAACTCAGTGCGCACTCGCGCGCATCATGGTGTAAGACGGAAGCACCCTCCCTGCGAAGTTCGTCAGCAGGTGGCAGCGGGCCATGTGCATATGGGTTCAGGCTCCAGCTATCGTTGTCTTCGATGTATTCACTAAACAACGTGTCTGCCGAAAAAAAAAAAATAGAAGAAGCCCGCTCACTTTGGAAATTGGCACACGACTTTGATGCGGAGATTCAAAATCAAATGCTTTATTTATCCCATATGGAAAAAGGAGGCAGAGATCAAAAAAGCAACATTGGTGGATTTGTCGATATACTTCTTGCATTAAATTAGTGAAAGTATGATTCCAGCCGAACCACAGTGAAGATGTAAACTAAAACATACAGTCAACATAGCAGTGAACTTCGCATTACTAAGTGGCATGCCCTACACAAAAGGTAAACATGATAAAAGTATCCAGATCACTAAAGCGGTCACTGTCATGTGCAGTGTTGAACATGCGCGCTCCGTTGAATGTGGAATGGTGGGCATGTAAACTACAACCACTAACTAAATCCAATCACAAGTTTTGCTTTTTTTACTTTTAGTGCGGCAAGCCTTTTCTCTGATATTTTCACAAATTAGATGCACCACCTAGACGAAGTGTGGTAAATTGCAGTGTCATAGCTTACAAATTCGCTTTTTACGCGCCTGAGGAAAAAGGAAAACAGGAAAAAAAAAACGTATAGACGCTTTACAGCAGCTGTGCATGGACGCCGCCATAACTGACCTTCAGTTTTTGTTTCCTCTTATTTCGTTTATTTCACTTCATCATTACCATAGCAGGCCAGGCTGTTACCATATTAGATTCAACTGTGTCCTTTTCTAAAGCATCGGCCTTTGTAGAGAATCGTCAACTACCGTTTCAGTTGCTCGGTATCTCGGTAAGACAAGAGAAGGTCAGCAATGGCAGCTGTAATTTGGCGCGTGTGTAAAGCGTCTATACTGCCAAGCACACGCATGTTGGGACGCCGCGGCCCGCTCCAGAGAGCCCCAAAGCTTTGTGTCTGGGACTGACCCCCAGCGCGAAAGCGAGAGGCCTAGATACGAGTACGGACAAGCGCACGCACGGCGACGCCCCCCCCCCCCCCCCCCCCGACTATTGTAGTACGTCACTGGCAGCGCGGCGTAGAGCAATGTCGCTCCATCCACGGAGCCCCGATTACAATTTAGGCCTAGAGACGAGTACTGACGAACGCACGCACGGCGACGGCGTCCGGGTACAAAGTTAATCAACGCCTGCCGCGCGCGTTCCACCGCTCATTCAAACAACAACAAACAATCAGGGTATTTTGACGAAGAACGTTACTTCCGCCGTTTCAGCGAAATAAACGACTACGGTATTGATTTTGGCGTAAGCCATAACCACTACCGTAGTCGAAGCAGACGGGTAGTGAGATCGACATCCTAAACCGGAACCGAGAGTTCACTCGCCTGCCAGTCGCTAGCTTTTCGGTATACTACTAACTCTTGCTACATATGCTGTATATCTAACACCTGTACAGTATTAAAACGAAAGTAGCTTACCTTCTATCTTTCAACGACTAGCGCAAATGAGATAGGTGCCGCTCGGACCGCGTACTTGTTGAACAAAAACGATCATGATGTCAGGTCTGCCTGGTGACTGATTTCCATTGTTGCCGGGGCCTCGAGCGGCTAGTTTCGGTTTTGTTGGCCGCGCCCCAAACAAAACTTTGAGGCGTCGATGTCTTTAAAACTACGCACAACAACGAGACAAAAATTACACTTTGTAATTCAGGGACGCTGACTGCGCTAAAACAGTCGTAATCCCAAAATCGAAACTATGGTTTGGAGAGGTGCTATCGTCATGGTGTTTTCCTTTTTCATTCTTATAAATTGCAGTAGGTCAGTTCGCCTCGCCCACCTCGCCGAACACAACAATGCCGATGGAACAAAGCAGAGCTCAACAATACCGAGTTCGACAATGGTAAATAATAATGGTGTATGTAATGATTTAAATGATATTATATGGCTAAAGATATTCTTTTTTTCTATAAAACTAAATGTTTCTTCTCTTCCCCTTCTCTTTCACTCTCTCGTTTATTATTATTATTATTATTATTATTATTATTATTATTATTATTATTATTACATTACCTCTTTATTCGTCTTCAAATATTACTTTTGTATATTACTTAATCTATTTTTACCGTGGTTCTCTAAATTATGTTATTATATGTTTTGAATAAGTAAAGTAATATTTATATCATTCAATGACTATATGCTTTATTCTGAGTTGGTGACCTTATCGAAAGTGCTTTATTCTCCAAAACAACTTTAATTTGTTATGTTCTCCCAGCGATTTTTATTTATTTATTCGATGTACCCTCAGGGCCCGTACGCGTTACAAAAAAGGGGGATCAAATATTATCGAAAGCATGAAAGGCCCTTACAACTCCCTGTAATGCCGAATTAGAGTGCAGCTCTTGAGGAGGAGGAGGGAGGTTACTAAGGGAAGGGTATGCTCCTCCTCCCCTCCCCCCGTCCTCTTTTGCTCCCCTACCATTTAGCGGGAACGTTTCGCTACGTTCCCGCGAAATTCAGCGGAAAAATTACCTGCTAAATTAGCGGGCAAATTTTTCCGCTAAATTTAACAGGAAATTTTTTTCCTCTAAATTTAGTGAAAAAAAGTGCACGCTAAATTTAGAGGAAAAATCCTCGCGCTAAATTGAGCGGAGATTTTTTTTCGCTAAATTTAGTGAGGAAATTTTTTGCTAAATTTAGCGGTAAAACGTTCTCGCTAAATTTAGCGGGGAAATATTGCCGCTATAAGTAGCGGGGAAATTTTTCCTCTACATTTTGAGGGAAGACATTTCCTGTAAAGTTAGCGGGAAGAATTTCCCGCTAAATTTAGCGGGAAACTTTTTTGCTAAATATAGCTCGGGAAATTTTTCCCACTTAATTTAGCGAAAAACATTCCCTCCTCCGCCTCCTCCTCCTACTCCCTCGTGGCCCTCGTGAAGTCACTCGTGAACCTTGTGAGGTCACACGTGACGTCACTTGTTACGTCATTATGGGAAACGTCCCATGATGCAACACGCGGTTACGCCGACGCCGACGTCCAAGAGTGGAGGGACACCAATGAGAAGCTCGCAGTATACACTGATGCGGCTTTCGTCTCTTCTCTAAACCGGTTTGCTCCGCTGCGGTTGTGACTCCCCGCCTAGAAATATCCATGGCCGGAACAATGCCCGGCGGCACATCAGTCAAGGGAGGAGCACTTGGAGCTATCCAACTGGCACTGCGCACCATCATCGAGAAGGGGGTCCGACCGACACACCTGCCAATTTTCACTGACTCTGCCGCTGCATTAAAAGAATGTCGCTCCCACCACTCCCCGAGCTAGCGAGTTAAGGCAATCTGACGGATGGCCTCCGACCTATTTGCCGCCGGTACAACCTTCAAAGGGTTTTAGATACCTGCCCACGCAGACATCCAGGGTGACGAACAAGCTCACTGAATGGCCCGGGCGCAGCTGGATTTCCCCCGTGAGCCGAGTTGTGCCAACTCACCTACAAGCACATAGGTACCCGCTCCCGCCAGAGCTTGGCGAAGATGGCAAATACTCTGACTACGACCACGAGGAAGCAAAATAACTCGTGAAAGAAGCCTTAAGATAGACCCTGGGGGCATCCCTGACCCCCTACGTAAATCCACTCCCGAGCGGAATGGGCAAGGGATCGACGGTGCTGCTCCCTAGGATAATCACACACTCCACATGCACACCGGCGCAAACGGCGCACTGGAGCACGCCACGCAAATTACCCCAGTGCAGTTTCTGTCAAGACCCAATCCTTCTTGCCGACCAAATCCACCTACTCCGGGACTGCCCGAAACTGGAAGAGATTCATCGAAAACACATACCACCAGACGTCTCCAGCATGGAGGAATGGGTCCATCCTCAGGTCCCTCGCGACAAACGTCGGGCGTTCATGACACCGGTTGTGCATTTCATCCACGATGCGGGGCTAACCGCCTATCTATAACCCATTTCAACCTCCTTCCTTGGCCGTAGATCCAGCCTTGTACGCCACCGATCTCACTCCCACTCTCCCTCCCCAAAAGGCCAATAAACGCTTTCTGAATCTGAGCCACTAATGTTCGCTAGAACCAGTAGGTGACACGAGCAACCACACCCTAAGAAAAAAATGGAGGAAAAAGGTAGCAACGGCGCATCTTTCTCCCTTCTACTGACGCGCCCCCAAGCGGACACGAGAAGAAGAGAGGGACGAGACGTTTTTCTTCTTCTCCAGGCAGACGGGAGAAAGCTTTCGCCCTCCCGGCTCGTCTTCTTTCGGTTTTCGTTTTTCGAGCGCGTCGCGCACGTTGTTTAATAAATGTTGTTGAGTTGATTGAGCTTCAGCGGCAGCGAAGGCCACCTGTAATTCGGTCTTCTGGTCCAAACGTGCAGAACATTTCGGTTGCAATGACGTTTTTACCACTAATTTTATCAAACGAGCAAACGAAGCCGCTGGAAACGGCGAAGTTCCGGGGCAGTGCCAGCAGCGCTACGTACGCTGGGTAAGATGGCCGTTTCTGGATTGCGGGACCCACGCGGAACTACGGTAACGGAACCACGCGGAACTGTGTCGACGTTTTCGATGTTATGGAAATCGCAGGAACTGCGTCCAAGGCAGGCAGGTTTTCCTGCCGGCTGCCTGGGTGCCCTCGTGCTGAGTTCGGTTCTGTTTTCCCGTGCCGAGTGCCACACTGTCATCAACGTGGTTCTGTATTTCTGCGTGCCAGCAACATAGCAGCAACATCGGGATGGCAGTGTTGTGCGTAGTGAACAGAAGACTGGAATTATCGCCGATGTGACCGTGTGTTTTCGCGTATCAGTGGTGTAACAACACGATGAGATGACGTAAACTGTCGGGCATTGAAGCCGCTGGTCGGGCCGTGATCGGAAGGGGTAGGGTGTCGCAGGTTGACATTGCGCTTTACTTTAAAGAGTTTAAGGCCACTTTAGGAATTAGGTGCAGTCGATCGACGTGCGGATAGTCATGTTGGAACGCTGCTCTGAACGGTAAGCTCCTATCGTACAGTGGCCAATGTGGCTGTCGGTCCCCGAGAGCGATTGCGCTCTGGGGAAAAGACTGAACAGTATGAAATTATGACGGAAAGTATGTATATTTACAATGGAATTTTAGCATAAAATAAGGTAAAATTAAAAAAAAAGCTCTTCTTTATTATGCTGTTTAAATATACTATACGGTTCGTGGAGAAACTGCCCTCCAAGTGGCGCGCTGGGATGGTGTGGGGGGTAGTGTTCCGAGATTTTTGAGGACTCGAAGGAAAAACGTCTGACTCCGTGTTTGTACAAAACGGTTCTGCTTATTGTCCTCTCGGGCGGCAGCGCGGAAGGGAACGAGCGGCGAGCCCCGCGGGGGCCCGGTTTTATGACCCTCCGCTGGTGCTGCCGCGTTCTCATTACTTTCACCCCGCGAGGGAAGAGGCCGCGCTGGTCTTGCCGCGCGGACCCCACTTCTTGCTGGTCGATGTGACTGGCGGTGAGGAGACCGCCACAAGCGCAAGACGTTTTCGAGCTCGCCACGGCGTAGCTCCGTACACTTAACACCTACCGCAAGTCGCGGCTTTGACTGCATTCAGGTTGATCGAAAAGCGATTTCTCTGCCCGTGAAGCATCACTTCCAGCTAACTTAATGTCCGCTCTCTTCAGAGATTAATTCAAGACGGCAATTGCAGCCGTGCGCGAACAGCACAAATAGAAAAACAAACACTACAATGAACATACAGGCTATGAAGTGCTGTGCGGGGAAACAAACGCATGGTTTAGAACCACATTGGAGCAGCTCGATTTATTCGTTTTCAAATAATTACGGCATGATCGAGCGTTTTCTTTTTCATAAGAGATTCATCCCCTGGGCCATTAAAATACTCCGTGATGTATGACATTGCTGGAAAAAAATCGACATGCTTGAAATACTTTTTATTGCTTAGGGAGTCACCGAGAAATTCCGTACGTTCAAAACGACCAAACACGGAAACGCAGAGCTCGGGGTAGTGATCGGGCTAGTGTGTTGTTGTATTGATTTTTCTATGTGCGATGCATGTGATTGTGCTCAGTGCATGTTCAGCTGATGCTTGTAGTATGAGTAATACGTCTACACGTGTGTATAATAGAGGTTCCCGAAGATCCCGAAACGCAATGATGGCGTGAGAAAATAATAATATTTTTGTAGAACATGAACTTGGGCGGTACCTAGCGCCACCTAGCCTAGCTACTTGTGATTACTCATGCTTGACCCTGCCATCTGGTGGCAAGCGATTTAACCTCCTTTTACGCTACGCGGCTACGCCATGATTTTGTGTTACCGTGCTGAGGTAAGCCAAGAGGTTGCTTCGGATTCGCTTTTTTTTAGAGCGGCTTTTGGTTTTGCGGCCGAATGATTTTCACTCCTTCATCATGTGCGGTTGACGCAACGCTTGACGAAGGAATTGTGGCTCGAGGAATAGCAAAGGTAAGATATAAAGTGCGCGAACTGGGTGCCGGTTGTCTCCGTTTAACATCGCAGTGCTGACGATGAGAAGACTTAGTGACGGCGTGCTTTCGAAGTAAGTTTCTTTACCTGCAGGACGAAGCCGGCTTCGGAAATAAATCCAGTACGCGGAAAGCTCGTGTTACGTTTTTATTTGCTGCTCCTATCGCTCCGTACAATAGACTTAGTATTCTCATTAAGCCTTATTGAGCTCGATTTGCTCGATTCGTGGCCGCCATAATAAGATGCAGGCTAATAAAACTTGAACTTGGGTTTGGGCTAGTTGGTTGTAGATGCAGGCGACCGAGGAACTTTTGCTCCCCTGCTTTAGGGACGAAAGTTTCTCCCTTTCTGAAGAAACATATGTGTCAAGAACGTTCCTCCCTTTAGGGAGGACTATACTGACCCTTTTTTTGAATGCACCCCATTCTAAAGCACAAAGCTATCGCGCATCCAGCCCTCGTCATATTTGGCTAGGTACTTGTAAGTACCTAGTAGGGTACGTAAAAGTGTTGGACAAAATACTCGTTAAAGTGTATAAGTTAAGTTACTAAATATCTGCTCCATAAAGTATTTAAAATACTACTCAAGTTACTTTTGCTGTGAAGTATCTTGAGTAGAGTGTTGCGCAAATTTGGCTTACCAGAAAGGTTTATTAGCACGCAGCAACACAAAACGAAAAAACAACAAAAAAAAAAAAACATTGTAGGGCTATTTTATATTGTCCAACCATGAGGAGTAAAATAACACTGATACGTGTTACAACACATTTCTGAGTAAAAAAAACGTACACACACACACACACAAAACAAAGAGGTCGTTTTAGTTATTCACAACTTTCAAGACTTATAAGGGGCGCGTGGTGCCTAACAATATGGCTCTCATCTGGATGACCGTCGTAGAACAGCTGTAAGAGGCGGAGTCTGCGACGCATAATTAATCCCATTTTTGCTTAACGAGCAGTATATTAGAGCCTTACTTTATTTTTTCCCGTCAGGAAGGTGTAGGCAAGCACCTTTCTTGTGAAGCCGATCATCCAGGAGGTAGCGAGCGCGATTCTCACAACGTGGTACCACCATGCTGAAAGTTGCATTGTGTAACTACACTTCACATTCCCTATATGGAGAGTTCACTATAAACGAACTTGGGATAAGAGCCGCCTTGGTGGCTCCGAGGCGAGAGCGCCGGCCTACGGATCCCCGTGTGGCGGGTTCAAATCCAAGCCGAGGTGCCCGCAATATGACGGGGGCTTCATTATTACGGAGAAGGCGCTGACTCACTGATATCAATTGATTTTTCAATCGGGTGTTGGTTATTTTAATATTAATCTAGGCGAAACTAAATTGCAATATTTGACCCGTGGAAGCTCTATGGCTCCTGTCACCTTACAAAGTACAACAAGAGACGCTAAAAGCAATTTTAGCCAATCACATGCCACGTGACTGCCCGTTGACTTACCAGAGATCGGAAGCGAAGTGCGGGATACGAAGTTCCTTGATAAACTCAGAGTGTTGGTCTGGCCGAGGTGGCTGCTGAAGCTCATTACGGTCCATCGTCAGATGAGACCGAGAGAAAGGTGATACTAAAAAGGACGCCATTATTTTCAATATGCGAAATCAGGAGGTGTAGATCTTCAATGCTATAGCATTCAAGACTAACTTCGCGGCCATGTACACAAACGATCTACACAAATGTTTTGTCTTTTATTTCTCTTTCCCTGCTTGAGAAATGCAAAGGTCTCGTTTTCCCGTTTTGGTGTACGACTGAACGTAGAAGTTAATGAAGAGTCCGAGCCCCATCAAGGATTGTGGAATGGCGAGCATAATAAGTGCTTTGGGGAAACCACAATCGTACACAAGGGGTATACACGAATGCAGCGTGAGGAAGACGATCTGGAAGATCTGCAGCCCCGTGAGGTACTTCTTCCACCAGAGGAACTTCGCAATTCTCGGTCCAAGTGACGAGAGAAAGTAGTAGCCGTACATCACGACGTGGACAAGTGTGTTGAAACACAGAACCATGATCAGGTGACCGCTACCTCCAAAGGTGAGGTACACCCAGCCATTGAGGACAACTAGGAAGTGGTGAATGACGTGAAGAAACGTAATATGAGAGAACTTTTTCGTCGCAATGAAGAAGAAGGTATCCATGAAGTCGGCGATGCGCACAAAAAGGTAGAGCCAGGAAGTTTCCAGGATGCGTATCTCGTTTTCACTGTTGGAGTAGTCCAGTCCTTGACAGAACACACTGTAGTTTCCACCGAGGTACGTGTGACGCATGTACCGCACGAAGAAGAAAGCGTTTGCGATCACCTGAAGCAAGTTATAGGCCATGATGGCCCACTTGAGGTTGTAGGGCTTCCGGTTCGCCATCCATCTTGGACCGGCTCTCTTAACCACGTAGAGGTAGCCCAAGATCACTGGCAACACAAACCTCAAGTTCGCTGTGTATCCCCAGCCGATCGTCCTAGGGTCCCGCAAAGACGCAACATAGCTGTATTTCTCACTTAGTTCTCTCGCCAGTCTAGATGCCGTTGTTATCACCATCGCTGTCCGCAAGAAAGACAATTGTAGTGATATTTGACTTCAGAGCTAGCCGCACTTCTTACTAGGTCTCGACGTAACTTCTCACAGATCATGAATGACCGCTAGCCGTTCGCCGTGTCATTTATGTATATCTCGACGCCTCGCAGTTTCTTGGAATTGAGGAAATAACGACGTGAAATGTCACTTTTGGAGAGGCCTGTAGCGTCCTTGACACGAGGGACGGTACGAGTAAACACTACTCAGGAAATCGCAACTCGACGAGGTTTTTATGTTTAGGCACACCATCGGGGTGAGCAACAGATTGATTACTGTTCAAGACGGCGAGCGTTCATCACATAATTGATTCCGGGTTTTTCCTCCATCCAAACACAATTGGCTGCGCTGTCATGCCTGTTTTGTATATTAATGTGGGCAGCTGTCTGTAAAATTATTTTGTCCTGATTCTTTTTAAAGCCATACTTTATAGGGGGTTTCAAGTTTGATCTTCGAGAAATGGCTAATTGATTTTAGCGCATGGTGGTATATAATTTTTTTTTTAATCTTTACTAATTTTCTTAAGAAAAGCCGTTAAAATTACGATGATGCGCTCTGTGCGGGTGTGTTATGCCACCGGGCGAACATGATCTAGAAAGCCAGTTGTCACGGGAAGTCCGACAATCACCTACACAATTTAATTACTTTTGTAATTAGTGAATGTAAACATAAGGTTCTAATTACAGTTTTTTTGAGCCTCGTCGAACACCATTAGTAACTTTGAGAAAACGTTTGAGCGCGCGGAAAGCGGTGTAGTGCACTAAAGACACCACCCGTACAATATACGCGAGGCTGGAGACGCGAAAGCGCAGATGATAACAGACGGAAAAGCCTCACGGGAGCGTTTATACACACATGGTCGCGCTCAATATTTTTTCTTAATATTTACTTATTTACAGGTGTCTGATGATGGATAATATGTATCTAAGGGGAACCAAATATTTACTTTCACTAAGAAGCTGATTAACGTGTTTTAGTTAATTGTAGGATTTATGGTGAGGATTCGCTCCCTATAATATGTCTCACTAGCTGCAAAACTCAGCTGCACAGACCGCATTATTCTAACTTTCACGAATTTCTTAAGAACAAGCTGTAAAAAATTTTAAACGAAAATGTATACTGAACTGCTATTTGTTTTTTTCTGATCATCACGTAAGACTCGTCGTGGAATACAGCGGCAGAACTAATCCATCGTTCTGAACCATGACCATATTTATTTATTATTTATTTATTTCAAATACTTCCAACACTTGCGGGTTATAGCAGGAGTGGATACAGTAATACATAACACAAAATACAGGTGACACAATAAATAATACATATAACAATAATTCTCACTGGTGCAACTACTCGTCAGCAAACCAGTTCGTCAACTTTTATTCAAATTCTTCAACAGAAGTGACTTCCGAAAAAACACTTGGGGGTAATCTGTTCCATTCTTCAATTGTTTTGACAAGAAACGCATATTTAGAAACATCAATATTGGGAATAAATGGGTCAACTGACAATTCGTTGTTTAATCGTCGAGACCGTCTTCCAGGAGATCTGATAGAAGTTTGCACGTCAATATGGAGATACTTAAAATACAACAAATAAAAAAAACTTCAGCCGCACAATTCTTAGTCTTGACGCTAAGGAGGGTGATTGGGGTTCCCTCAACAATGTCGAAACAGACTCGTGTCTATCGTATTTAGAAAAAATAAACCTTGCTGCTAGCCTTTGAATGCGCCCCACTTTATCTATTTGAGTTTGTGCTTGGGGTCCCATATTATCGAGGCTTATTCCAATGTTGGGCGCACTAGAGGTTTATTAATGTTGGTCCGGATATCGGAGTTCGTTCCTCTGAGAGATCGCCTCAAAAAGCAAAGTTTCCTATATGCTGAATTCCATACATTTTCAACTTGCGTATTCCAGCTGCGATCACCCGAGGTAGTAATACCAAGATACTTAACAGTATTAGAACGTTGCAAGAGTATACACCATCCATTTCATACGAGAACATCAACGGAAACTTCTTTTTGGTTAAGCTTAAGACAATAGTTTTATCAAAATTAATTCGCATATCCCATTTTTCACACCTGTGAAATATAGTTGTCAAGGGGTCATTCATTAATTATTGAACATCTACAGTTATTACTGATATGACTCCAGTTCGTTCCGTGGACGGTTAATAACGATCGCATATAATAGGGAGTTTTCGTAGACCGCGGTTTTCCCTCCGCTAAGCCCTCCGCAACAAAGGAGTTGCTACTGCGCCTGCGCGCCGATAGCCTTGACTGTAGAGTTCCGGGTATCGAAGCGAGTTGCGGAGGGCCGTTGCGGGACGGCGTAAACGATCTACGAAAACTCCCTATTATTTAGCAATACGTAGAGCTGGTGCGGTTTCCGTAGCTTGAGTGACAATTTCTCGAGTGCGCTTCAACGTCGACCATCCTGAACAAGCAACTCGCCCAACCGGAAGTGTGAATATAAAAAAAAAGTCCTTGACAGTTTCAATAGCGCTCGCTTGGGTTATTGGGTAGACGCTTGTCGCTCTGTGCGTTGCTCCTCGGAGTCGAAAGGGCCTAAAAGCAAAATTTCATTGGCGGTGGAGAGCGGTACCCAACTCACCTTGTATTTTTGAAACTGTCAGCAAGTTTAGTGATGCTGTAACCTCAAATACGGATCACGATTTCCGGCATAAGTCGGTGCTCTGGTTGCACATTAAAATTCCATTCACCGAGCGGACATATCCCCGAACAAGTTCCTACAATATCGGTGACGTAACCTTTTTTGCAGCTCAAAATCTGCCATGTTGCAGGCAAAGAAAGCATGCAAATCTCTAGAGCTAGTCCCCGGACAACATTAACGTGTCCGTCGACAAGTCCGAGGATCTGTAAAATGTTGTGTACAATGTGTGTAAACGTCATAAGATGGGTCCTAGGACCTGTCATACCGCAGTTATCGAGATATTGAAGCCGTTCTATTGTTGCTTTTCCCTGGTCCGACAAAGTTCTTGCCAGGTCCGGGGACTCAGCTAGCTCGGTAACTCGGTAGGATCCAATCGCGTCAAACTGCTCGTGAAACAACTGGCTGCACGCGCAGTTTTTTCCTTTCCTTTCCTACGGACCACTTTCAGCGTGTGTTTATATGACTACCCTAGTTTTACGAGCGCTCTCAGCTGCCATTGAGTCAAGGGCAGATCACCCAATCCGGATCGGCTGGAGTTTCATGGTGGCCTCAGCTGTCATTGTAGCCGCTAATGATCAATGATTTCAACTGAGCTGGCCTATGCTGGGGATCACCACAATAAAACTAAAGTTGGCGGCATCCGCCCCAGTGCCGCCGATGTCTAGCGTCAGCGAAGCACAAATTATAGCAGAAGACTGGGGTATGTATCTCAAAAGTATCGCAGCAGCAAATATTGTTGAAAGAGGCATGATTCGGGGCCAGAGCTGCCGATTGTAGGACCACGGCACATCGCGTGAAAAATTCATGTGTGTATGTTTTTACAGCCGGAAGTTAGTCTGCCATCGTGTGCGTCTGGTGTCTCAGCTGTAGAAGGGCAATTTAGACAGTGCGCTACAACTGCTAGCCTAGTGACTTTAAGGTGCACCAGGCACTAGTGATACACGACCGCACGCTGGTGCGATGCTCATCGAGATCGAAACGGGAGGGGTAGGGATAGAGCCCAGGATTCCTTGATTCTGCAGTGCGAGCTTTCGCTCCAAATGCTCCGAGCTGGTGTGCGCTAGCCCACTCAGCCACCGATGCCACCTGGCCGGCACATCGCTATGGGGGCTAGGAGAGGGAGGCGTCAGCATCGCACAGCTTGCTCGGTGTGCCGTGGCGCCCTAGTATAGACATTTTCCACAGGAGCGCCACCATCTTGAATTGTCGTCACTTCCAGTATGGGTGACGACAAAATAGTAAAACGTTTCAATTTGTAACTAGTAAAAAAATAGAGGGGAGCCAAAACAAGAATGTGTGACAGTTAGGCTTATATCCTAAATGTCTTCTATTTGCGTGGTGACTGCAAAACAATGTTTTCGCCCATACTAGAAGTGACGACAATTCAAGATGGCGGCGCCCTTGCGGAAAAGGTCTATAGACCTTTGTCCGGAAGTGCTCTTCTTAGCCTCGACCGCAAGGAGCAAAAGCGAACAATAATCTCGAACCCAGACGCTCACGGGGAGGGGGGGCTGCGTCGGCCTGCGCCGCCGCTTCCCGTTGAGGGCTTCTTCGCTGGTGTGCCGACTGCCGTTTCGCCTTCATCGGTCCTGTTTACCGCGGTATGTGAGTATAGTGCCCGTAATGTGAGAGCCGTGTGTCCATACGCCACTTTGCCGCTGTTGGTTTCCATCTAGCCGAGCCAGAAAACATCTCGCGACGAGTTGACCGCGCCGCGAGTGACGAAGAAGAAGCAAACATGGCGACGGTTTGTGCGATTGCTTTGGTGGCTCCGGTGTTGAGTGTCTTCAACGTCCTCGTGAAAAGGTTCCCCTGCCCTTCGAAGTTATTGCAAGCACCACGAAAGATATGGAATCATCGTCTCAACTACAAATAAGCAGGCATTCACAAGCAACAACGGTGCCGAGCAGGCGCTCGGCACAGTTGTGTCAGGCTCACGCAGCCAGCGGCACAGTTGTGTTGGTTGTGTCGCCAGATGTTCAACAACGCCGAGGTATTTTCATTTATCATTTGGAATGGCTTCAAGAGTGGGAAATTAATCTATTTCGCGGATTGTTAAGGCCGAGGCGAGTGCCCTCCGTTGCAGTGCCGACGTCGCGCAAAGTGCAGAGAAAACCGGGTGGCGATGGCGGCGGTGCTCTTTGATCTTGCGCCGTCGGGTTCATGAAGTCCGGAGTAAACGTACGTACGTGCGTCTGCTGGATCGGTGTTTTGGAATTCCTCAAAACTCTTTCTCACGCGCATTTTCCTTGTGAAGCTTAGTAGCTCATTACACCTCATCGTCGACTGCGCTCATTTGACTACGACGGACGAGCCTGCGTGATGTTAATTTCACTGCCTCAGATCCTTGGTGTGCTGTAACGAGGGCTAATAAAATATCACCGCGAACTTCTGAACAAACGAGTCGAAGTTTCGTCTGCTATCATAACTGATCGCCTGTCACAATATTAATCAGCAGCCTTCCTAGACTCCGCCCCCACAGGCACCGTGCTTCGTTGCCCGATAGTAAGTGTCTCCTGGTACCTCGTAGAATTCCAGCTCCCACTTCAAGTAAGTACCATCCTTTAGAACTGGCAATTAATAGTTTCGAACCCAGACGCTCGCAGTGTGTGTTTGTGTGTGTGTGTGGGGGGGGGGGGGGGGACGCGTGCTAACATACTCGGAGCCCTCGTTTACGCCGCTTCGCAGCGGCAGACAAGGCGCCACATTACAAAAGAAAGCTAATCCGAGCTGTCTATGTAACTAGACCCATTCGCTAGTCATTCGATGAAACGTCGTGGTCTCGTTTTCATTCGCTAAAACGGCGTTCGATCAAGTGAACGCCTCCCACTTATTTCGGCTCGGCAGAGCCGCGCTGCCAGAGAAAGGCAAGCAGATCGCGAAAATCGGTCTCAAACGTGCCACGAATGTAATGTCGTATACAAGAAGCCAACAATCAAGCATTTGAAAGCTACAAGAAAGCGGTAGCGAAATATTTACTACGCAATAAACCCGGACTGAAACGCGGATGTCAAGGGTCGGCAGACACCGAGAACATTTAAGACAAGAAAGGTTTTCTCTTGTTGTCTTTATCAAAATGGGTTCTCGAATGTTCACGACATCTTATCTGTTGAAGAACGGGTCGCGGAGGCTTCTGGTGAAGACACCGTTCACGATGTGCCGGTGCATTCGGACAGCCTGCCGCATTCAGCTCCCCAATGCAACGCCGCCAACGCAGCCCCCCCTCCTGCCTGCCAGTTCTCTCCGCGTGGTGGCGCGAGCGTAGATAAACATGGCGGCGCGCTGGAATTGGCGCGGACACTGGTCTACAGACCGGCACGTGGGCTTGACGTCACGGCGCTGCGGCGGCGCTGCGATCGCGCCAGAGCCGGGGGGTGTGGGAAAGAGGGCGCACGTTTCGCATGGGCGTCATAGCATTTCTGCATGACGCGAAGCTGTGTTACCGTTAATCTCACCGAAATGTACAAGAAAGGTAGCGGAGTGAGCTTCTACAAGTTCCCGGCAGACTCGGAAAGGCATAAAAGGCGGATAATATCTGTGGATCGAAAATTATTGTCGCCTCGCGCGAACGACCGTTTGTGCGGAAAGCACTTTCTTGGAGGCAAATGCGGCTTCCAATTTAATCTCCGTCCCGAGGCTTGCTTATGTGCAGGGAAACCGTCGTCTGATCGAGACCACCCAGATTTTGTTCCCACGGTGTTCACGCACAAAGCACCGGCCAAGCGCTCGTCGAAGGCTCGCTACGCCAGTGCTGCCCAGCAGAAGGGGATTGGCGACAGAACGGCAGTGTTGTAGGCGTTACCGAAAAAAATTAACGAAATACGTTACTCCTTACTTGCAAATCAAAGGTACGCGTTACTGAGCTACGCTGCATAAAAATAAAAGGAACGCGTTACCCCTACCGATAAAAAGTAACGCACGTTACTTCTGTGTTACTTTTTAAATTATGATTTAACACATTTCATGGTTTCTACGATACAGGTATGCATAAGCTCATATATAAAAAAACATTATGTTCATGCAGAAACTGAACATAATTACTCTATCTCTTTTTACGGTTTCACCTAAATACTGACGAGAAAAAACGCAAAGAAAATCATGGCTTGACGCCTAAAAACACGGAAAACTTGAAATGTAATTGTAGTAACGAGTAACGTAACTACGTTACTTGACATAGTAACGTAAGTACGTTACCCGTTACTGTGTCGAAAAAGTAACGAGTAGGTTACTACGTTACTGAAAAAAGTAACGCGTTCCTGGTAACGCCGTTACTTGTAGCGTGTTACCGCCAAGACTGCAGAACCGACAAAGCGTTACTGCTTGTCATGCCTTGTGGTCATGAGAGTATAAAAAATAGCATACCTTGACTCGAAGACGCTGTGTGTATTTATTTAATTAATAAATACACTTCCGCAGACCCACGGTCTGCTGATCCCGCCGGGAGTGTGTAAACCGACTCAAAATAATCGTAGGCCTCGAGAGACTTGTGCGCCTGCTCCGTGTCGGCCGTGAACTGGCTTGGCGAAAAAACTAAATAAACGACGACGTGAGCGTGGACTTCGGTGGCAGCAACTTCACGTCGGAAGTCCAGCTGGCCTTGTTTACGGCGTACGGATCCTCGTAGGCATCGCCGTCCACGCACAGTTTGTTTCGATACCGCCGCTGTTCAGGCTCGAGTAGTTAGCTCAAATAGTCGGACATAGCATACGACATACGTTTCCAGGAAATACGACTCACAAATAAAGCTAGAAGCGTCCCTACAACGTCAACAACGAGCGCACGCCACAGAACGCAATGGCGAAAACACGGAGAGCCGGGCCGCTTTTGCCCACATAGCTACCGCGCATGCACGGCCTTCCGGCCCTGTTGGTAAACAGAGCCGCTCCTCGTGTAGGTCTTATGACGACGATAGGTTGCGCGCTCAGCGACTCTTGGATGCCCATTGCATTCGACGCGCCGGGAAAGGGTCGTTCGCTTCGCTAGAAGTGCTCGTTTGTGGTGCTTTTCCAGGAAAGATAGCCCCATGCGTCCAGACTACCGCAGTGGGAAAATTGCAAGCACTTTGCTTTGCTCCCGGATTTACCACGAGATCCATTTTCGGAAGAAAAAACGAGAAGAAAGGCCTCCTTCGCCGTTCCCGACGACGACGACAAAAGCATCGGCAGGCTTATTATTGCGTTACGTTAGCCACATGTCCAAAATTAACATAGTTTAACTTTCAAAAGTATTTTAAGCAGCGCATATCGCAATACTTGCTCGCGGAGCAAGAAAGCACCCGAATAGCAGCGGACGCAAGCGGGCGTCGCATCTCAGTGTCCAAAGCAGCGCCACCTGACTTGTACTATGGTGCCTGGAGCGCGTCTTCGACTGGTGTGTTTGGCGTCCTATCCCGCCCATACATGAAAAGTGGTCCCGAAGTGGCAACAAATGACGTCACAGAAGCCAGAGTGTCATGCTGTTGCATGTCGCGATCCTGGCGGCTGGTCGTATAAATGCTAACGAGAAGGCTGCGAGTAGCACAACCAAACACGAGTGCCACTGTCGTCATGGCGTCCCAACTTCTGGCTGCCGAAACTTGCCTGAATCGCCACACTTGAGAGCGACTTGGAGCAGACCAGGCATCTACTACAGACACCACCACTGTTGGGACGCCGCCAGGATCGCGACCGGCGACAGCATGACACTTTTATGCCGTCATCAAGCGGAAATCGAGGGACCACCTTTTGGGCGCGCTAAACACACCAGTCGGAGACGCGTTCCAGGCACCATACTTTATTTATTTATTTATTTACAGATACTGCTGCCTTCTCAAGGAAGGCGTTGTAGGAAGGGCTTCTAAACAATGACTGAAACGTACAATATAAAACAAGGCCAGTGCAACGAACATAGCAAAGAGCAGAAACCGTGAAACCCACAACCGAAATATTGCACAACAATGAAATGAAACAGTGAGCATCATTACACTTTACCGTGTACCTTTTACCGTTTACGCTAGAAAGCGAAGAAGACATTGGACGATGTTGTATACACCAACTCAACTCTCCTACGTCACGCCGCGGTGGTGGCGCGCCGGACGCACTTCCGGTCTGTGGCGGTGGGCAGAAATCGCCGTGCCAGACATGCATTCCTGTGTTCCCTTGGAAGAAACGAGACAAAAAACCTGCTTTCTCGTCAAAATGCTGCGACGGGGGTTTTACCAAGAGTCTGGAAAGGTTTGAAGATCAGTTTTCATGTGTTTTTGCCCCCTCCGTTCGTCCGAGAACGTGGATAGTAGCCGTGAAAAGGGCAAACCAGACGCTGCCTAACTACGATTGCGTGCGCGGGCAACACTTTGTGGTCGCCAGATGTATTTGCTTTGTTCCAACATAAACGAGAGAAAACCGCCAAGTTGTCCGAACCACCCACGGGTTCAGTGCGTCTTCAAATTCACATGGCCGCCTGACCGTTCGAACTTTCGTCTGCTCTTTCAAACGACTGCTTTTTGTCGTCTGCTCGTTCAAACAAAAGCTGCCCGTAGACCAAACTTTGACCCGGTGATTGCAATAAGAAGTAATTGCAGACCTCAAAAGACTTAAGTAGGCTCGGTGTAAAAAGTAGATACAAGATGTTGATCATTGGTGCCGGTGGTCATCACCGACTTGTTACGCTTGGTCTGTTTTCGCTTCCAATTTTCAGTTTCGACGTCGATCATCGCCGCTACCTTCTACACTTTTGCAACACGAGCGACGTCGCTACCGAAAATAGCTGGAAGAATCTCATTATGGTTTTGGCGTCCATTCTGCGGCGATCATGCGAATGAATCGCCGCACGTCAAATTATTTACGGAAAGTTTAGCGGCCTAACGAGCCTTGATAATTTCGCTTAAGCGATTAAAGTGGTAAGACATTGCGATGAGGACGTAGAATCGACAATTCCAACGCGAAAAAGAGTAGGCAGACTCACACAGACGCCGACAACGTGACATTCGAGTGGTTTGTTGACGCGGGACGCGGTGCTTCTTGCCCGTGCCCCATTACGCATGCGTTCGAACTGTCGTCTGCTCTTTCAAACTTGGCTACTTTTTGTCGTCAGCTCGTTCAAACGGCAGCGGCCCGGAAACCAAACGTTGACCCGGTAGTTGCGATAAGAACTAAGTGCAGGCCTCAAAACACTTTTGAAGGTTGGTTGGGGTAAGTAGGCTAAGTGTAAACAGATACAAGAAGATGTTTATCATTATTGTTACCAGTGGCCATCACCGACTTGTAATGCCCGGTTCTACTTGCGGTTTTCAGTATCGACGTCCACCATCGCAGCTACGGTCCACGCTTTTGCAGTCCGAGCAACGTCGCGTCTGAAAACAGCGAGCAGAATCTCATCGTGGGAGTCAGGCTTTAGCGCCCATTCTGCGGCGTCCACGTGAAATGAATCGGCGCACGTCACATTATTCACGTAAAGCTTTGCCTCGTTAGTTTTGCTGAAGCCGCTCAAGTAGTCAGACATTGTTAGGAGGACGTAGCATCAACAATTCCAACGCGAAAAAGAGCACGGGGACTCCCACCGACGCCGACAACAACGCAATTCAATGGTTTGTTTATGGGCGACGGCGGGCTTCTTGCCCACCATCCACCGCGCATGCGCGGCGCCGGTGGCGTCCGCTAGGGGCGCTCCGGTTTGTTTGTAAACATGAGTTGGTGTATACACAAACGACCAACACAACTTCAGTTCGAGATATATACGCTCCGTGCGGGAACCATAGGGGACGCTTTGGAAAACGCGCGTAGCGCCACTAGCGGAGGAGCTGGCGTTCGACACTGAGGCGCGTTAAGCAGCCTGCGGCGCCTTCTCGCATGCCAGGCTGTGGCGGCGGAAGCGCGCACGGACGGAATTCTTGCTTTTTGAGCCGATACATTGAGGGTGACGTTGCATGAGTGCTGGGGCAGACCTAAGAAGGACATCTAGCTGTTCTCCGCTTCTTACATACTGAGTTTGAGTCGTTAATAGGGGTAATTTCTCTAGTTGCGGTCGAAAAAGAGATTTGAGCGATTTTCCGAAAAGCATAATGGCCGCCACCATAATTGCTCTCAGTGGGAAGTTTGTTTCGCTCGTCGCTGTAAACGTAGGACTGCTGGGACAATGATATTTGAAGGCAAGTGAGATGTTCACTAAAAAAAGGTGTGTTCACCACTGTCTCAATAGGAAATTCGTTTCGCTCGTCGCTAGAGCAGTGGGACTGCTCGGACGATGATATTTGGACGCGAGTGAGATGTTCACTAAGCTTGTGCAGTTAGTGCGCCAAGCTTCATTAAGAAAGCAGGTGTGAAAGTTATGTTTCGAACGAATAAAGGAATAAAGCTGTACGGGATATCCAATATTGGACCCAAACTGTTGTGTTATAACCAAGCTGTGCGAAGTGCAGATTTGGACAAACAGGATCTTGGACATGACCGTAACTTGACACAACACTTATTACACCAAAAATAGGAGGCATAGGGAATCCATGCAAGTGGAAATTTGGTTTGGGCGGCGTAACTGAATGGAAATCGGTTTTGACCGTGAAAGGGCTGTCAAGAGAATAACACTCGCCGAGGGAGGCGGAGACTTTACAGGTAGGGACTAGTTGACTGTACTTCCAATTGAAACAACTTTACGGAAGCTGGTTCCAAAGCCGAGAAAACGGTTTGACCGTCAAAGGCTTTTGCGGTCAGCTGTTTTGTAATAACCTGGTTGTGCGAGGTGCCGATTTTCGGAACACAGGTACTTTGATTTGACCGTAAAATGACACAACACTTATTACACCAAAAAGAGGTGGCACAGCGAAACCAGGTGAAAATTTAGTTTGGGCGGCGTAACTGAATGAGAATCGGTTTCCAACGTCAAAGGCTGTCAAGAGAATACCACTTGTCCTGGGAAGTGCTCACTTCACAAGTAGGAAGGGACCAGTATACGGTACTTCAAGTTCGAACAACTTCTCGATAGCTGCCTCTAAAGCTGAGAAAAAAAAAAAAGACTGTTGTCTACAGGACTCGGGGAGTCGGCGTTTTCACATCCAAAAGGAGGCTGATCAGAAAAGGGAGCACACCACATAAACTTCCAAACTCAAACTCCGATTGTCCAGTGATTCCAAGTTTCCTTGTAGTTTTCTTTGGATTCATATTTTTCACTTTTCGGACCCTCCAAATCTTTCTTGATGAGGTACAGACTGCGTGCCATACTGGTCCGGAAATATAATCGACACGTACGATAGCGACGAAGCTTCTTTGGAGGGCGTTCCTTTAACGAAATTAGCACTTGATACCTGCAAGTGTAGGATGAAATTTCAGTTCGTCCTATCGGCGCTAACATATGTAGATTATACTGGTACAAAAAGAAACGCAGAGCGCAAAGCGGCAGTTTAGAATAGGTCAGCCGTGTCGACACGGTGGCAGACATGATAGGGAGACCAAATTTCTAGCGTCGTGCGGCACGAGTCCAACGTTGTCGCTCTCCTACAAAACATCGGCGAGTTGAAAAACTGTGAAGCTTTGTCTTCACGCGATGCGACGCATAAGTATTGGAGCACTTAACGCCGCAGCAGTTCATGCTGTCAACCCAGCGCAACCGCACTGCTCCGACTTCAATACGTACCAATTTACGCGGCGCGTTTTCGTTTCGCTGGGGTTCTCACTGCCTACCTTTGATAACGGCCGCGCGGCGGCGCGCCGGTCGCGTCGCACGGAGTGTATTGCTGCCAAAATATTTCAGGGGCAATGCGTTGAAAGATTGGCTAACAGCCAGCAGTCACAACAAAATAAAAGCAATAAGCAACAAGTAGCCTCGAGGTTATTTAAAGAACGAAAAGAGCGAGGCTTTAAATGATTGAGTGGAAGTCGTGTTTACGATGTCAAAAGGCAGCTCATTCCATTCAGTAATGGTTTTAGGAAAAAGAGAAAATTCAAGCAGTCGGTATGGCATTGATAGTCTGTAAGTGACAAGGCATGGTAGCTACGTGTGCTTCTCGCAGATTTTAGAGTGACATAGCGTGGCCTATCTATTCTAAAGCCATTGTTTATCAGTGTGTATAGGAAAGTGAGTCTGTTAATTTTCCTACGCGTTTGGAGGGGCTGGATACCGGCTATGTTGTAGAGGGCAATCAGAGAATCTAATCTTTTGTATTTGTTGTAAATCAATCTTAGTGCCTTCTTTTGTACTCTTTCGAGTTTATTTATGTTCGATAATGTGTGTGGATCCCAAATAATAACAGCATATTCTAAAAGTGGCCTGATGAGAGATTTGTAGGCTATTAATTTTGTTGCAGGTGTAGTGTCTTAAGTTACGTCTCAGATACCACAGTTTGAACATCGCCTTCTGACACAGCGAGCCAATGTGGGCATTCCATCTGGGATCATAATATATAGTGACTCCAAGATATTTAATTGAAGAAACTTGTTGCAGAGCAGAGTTATTTAAACTGCATGAAAAAACCAACGGAGACTTTTTACGCGTTATTGTCATCGAAACACATTTTTCAAGGTTTAACTGCATTTGCCATGTCTGGCACCAGTCACAGATTTTTCTCAGGCTCGAAATGAGATTAGCTTGATCTGCACCATTTTTAATTTCTGAAAATATAACCAGATCGTCGGAAAATAGGCGAAAATTTATGTTTATGTTATCTTTTACTACGTCGTTTATATAAACGAGGAAAAGGAGAGGGCCTGACACGAATCCCTGGGGAACGCCTGAATGCACCGGCACTAATGATGATCGTTCCTTCTTTACCTCAACAAGCTGTTTCCTATTGAATAGGTAGTCTTTAATCCACCGAAGCACTTTGCCATTTGGTAATAATTTAGATAGTTTTACAAAAAGCTTGGGGTGTGACACACGGTCGAAGGCCTTCAAAAAAATCTAAAATTATTACATCCGTTTGCCCCCTTTTGTTAATAATTTCCGAAAAATAACGAACCGTTTCCGCAAGTTGCGTAGTCGTAGAGAGCTTCCGCCTTAAACCATGTCGTTCGGAACAAATAACGCTGGTTTTTTCGAGAAAAGAAGAAATATGATTTCGTACTATATGCTCAAGCAGTTTTTTGACCGTGCAGAGCAGAGAAATTGGTCTATAATTAGTAGTGCAATCGGTGCTCCCCGATTTGTGGATGGGAACGACTCTTGCGCATTTCTAATCATCTGGCACTGAACCTTCTCGTAGCGATTTTTCGAATAAACAGTATAAATATTTAGAACACCATTCTGCGTATCTTATTAAAAATTCATTCGGTATATCGCCGGGACGAGAAGTTTTTTTAGTATCTAGACTGAGCAGAGAAGCGAACACTCCTTCATCTGAGACGGCAATATCAGGCAGTGACTGTGCAATCTGGAAATCTGGTGAGCTCGGTTCGACACCGTTGTCTTGCGAAAACACACTGGAAAAGTACTGGTTAAAGGCGGGCGACATTTCTTTGCCCGCAGTCGCGTCTACTCCGTCAACAATTATTTTATCTAGCTGTTCCTTCTTGGGAGAAATGTATCGCCAGAATTTCCTTAGGTCTGTTATTAAAAAGCGAGGTAGTGAGACATTAAAAAAGTTATACTTGGATTTGCGTATAAAATTGTTTAACACCTGCTTTTGCTCTCTCATCTGGCCAGCACACTTTCCAAGTAAAAGATTGCGTTTATTTTTGCGCAGTCTATGAATTCTGCGTTTTAATTGAATAATATTACGCGTTAACCACGGTTTGTTATGATTTTTGGAGCAGATAGTTTTTTTAGGCACATAAAGATTTAAACATCCATGAACCAGGTTTTCGAAATACAACCGCATTTCGTTAACATTACTGGCGAAGAGTACAGACGAAGGAAAACGTTGTTCAATAGCACTTTCGTCGAGCGCGTTCTTAATATCGTACACTCTGCGTGTGCTCCTACGAGCAGGACGAGCACAACCTACACAAGATGGATTATATTCAAAAACAACAATACGATGATCTGAGATGCCTTTCAAGACCTCACATGAAAAGGTGCGCTTCGCTACATCACTTGAAATAAACACGAGATCAAGAGTATTTGACGATAAACCTTGAATACGTGTTGCTGTAGTGACGGTTTGATACAAGTTTAGATTGAGCGACATTTCAGTTAAGAAGACAGAATCAGTACAGTTGTGGTTCAAAGGAGAAAGATTTTTCCAGCTAATATTGGGAAGGTTAAAGTCACCTGTAATAATAACGTGCTTATTTTTTTTTACAATGGGTGTGAGGTGTGAATATAAATTTTCTAAAAACGACAAGTCAGCATTAGGGGGCCGATAAACACCACCAACAATAATGGAAGGAGAAAAGGAGTTTATTCTAGCCCAACAAGGCTCGGTTCCATCAACATCATTCATAACCGTAAAGTTCAGCGTATCTTTTAACATTATTGCGACCCCTCCACCTCGAGAGCACCAATTTTTCCAATGATTTTAAATCCGCTGGGAACAATTTCAGAGTCACTGATAGAGCTATGGAGCCATGTTTCAGTGATGACCAGTACATCGGAGTCAGGCTCAGTAAACACAATGTCAAGATCGTCAAGCTTGTTCAAAAGGCTACGAGCATTTACGTTAATCAGCTTAAAACTACTTGGCCCTGTAAGTTGATGTCAAGGTTGGGAAAATGAAGAAGGTCCATGCAGCCTTTCACGCTGAGCAGTATCACAGTTTTAAACATAGGCGTCTCCGTTAATAAGGAGCTTATCATAGACGAGTGTAACCTTTTGTTTGTTAGCTCTCTCGGCTTGGGAGCTCTCTCATAAGTTACGACGCAATGATTGTACACGAACAGAGTAATCTTCGCCAATAACGATATTAGTACCCTTTAGCTTCGTAACGTTTTTCAAGAGGGCTATCTTTTCATTGTAGTAAAAAAACCGCACTATAACTGGTCGCACTTTGTTTCTTTGGTTTTTCCCTAGCCTATGCATGCGTTCGATGGAAGTTACTTTGACACCTAGCATGCTTTCGAAGATGTTGACACTTACGTACTCTTTTAAACCGTAAAAAGGTCTCTTGAGCTACTTCAGAAATACCATAATTTATTAGGTTGTTTCGTCGTGATCTGTTTTCAAGATCGTCCAGTTTCAGTTCAATATGCGATACGGAAGATGCTAGACCTGTTATTTTCTCCTTGCAATCTTGTATTTTCCTTACTTCCATTCTCAGGTTTTCAATCTTCCGTTCGATAGATTCCAAGCGATTGTCAAGTTTTGCAAGCGCTTGATCGAATGACGATTTCCACGTTTTGATGTCCGCTACGTCTTGAGCCATCTTGTTTTGGCTCTCGCAAATCTGCGGAAGCAATTCCTAAGTTGTAGGCCCAGGGTTTGCAGTTCTATGTCGCCAGACAAGGCCAACTTGATTAGGGAGTTTATAGTAGAAATGAAATCAGAACATGCCTGGGGGTTTGGCGCTTATGGCCTGAATGTCCAACAAGACTAAATGTACAACGAGCCTGAATGTCCAATCGGTCACGTGACAGGCGAGACGGAATGTACAACGAGACGAAAGATCCAATCGAGACGGAATGTCCATCGAGTCTGAATGTCCAACGAGACGAAAGGTCCAATCGAGACGGAATGTCCAACGTGCCTGAATGTCCAACGAGACGAAAGATCCAACTGAGACGGAATGTCCAACGAGCCTGAATGTCCAACGAGTCTGAATATTCAACAGATATAGAATGAACCTTGCAAACAATTTAGAAGACATTTCTTTGTTGAATTGTAGAATTACTTATAGTTACGGCGGTGAAAAATGCGTTCGATGGAATGGGGAACCTGACATTTCGGCGCGGAGATGTCGGTACGCGATCATTTCGGTGTGTGTTCGCATCGGCACCGGGCTTTTCAGTACCGGGATTTTTGATGCACGGCTGTTTTGGTGTGCCGCTGAGCTTGTCAATCTGACGTTGCCTCTGTGAAGTCCCCAAAATGAAATTAAAATTACGCTCGTGTATTTTGCACACTTCATAAAAAACCCCAAAACAATGTATTTATTGTTCGTTTTATACACCTAAATATAAAGATGATTTCTATAGTTCAATAAATGACGTTTAAAAGGTCACACACGCTACAAGATAAAAGACCGAACTCGTTTACCATTGACAATCTGTCACGCGTTTGATTTTAGAAGGGTCGTTCCTCTGGAGCGGAAACAAATGTGGGACCCACGAGAGTTTTCAGAATCGTTAATCGTGCCTATCCTCAGCCACCGTTTTTCCGTATTGTACGAGTTGCTGTATTTTTCTTATTCGTATCCCTAGTCCCGCAAAGATGATGTCCCTCGCATGGGAGAAAAACGCCTGATTGAATTTTTAGTATTATCTATATTGTTCTGAGAAGTCGGTGTAGTATGTGTAATTACACTAAATTGTAGTTTTTGTTTTCTTCTCTTTTGCAAAACGAACGTGAAAGTTATAGACATTTCCGATTGGATTTGTCGGTCCCCAGAAACAAAAAATCGATCCTCATATTAAAATCAGTGATAGAATACAACGTTCCTTTCATTAGGCCTTTGTGCAGGTAATGTCCTCAAGTGGTGAGCTTTTGTCAGGTGATTGTCCGGAGGATTCGGCACATTGACGCTTATCGCGACGATTAGTTTCGCATGCTTCGGCCACAAAAGCGATTGCTGTCGCAGTGAATCATGTATTAAGCCACAAATAGGCAACATTAATAATCAATTCTTTTTAGGATTGGCTTCCGTCGTTTCTGCCTTTTTTCGGTCACGTGACATGCAGCAATCGCACCGATACGCGCCTAGGTAGCATACCAACTCTGCGATCGGATTTCAACTGGTTCTAACTCTGTCATAGAGCCGCTGCGACAGTGCGACCGTGATTTATTCATATGCGCACATTACAAGTGCACATATGACCACGGTATCAGGAAGTCAGCCCCTCACTCGGTCTTTCCAAATTCCATAATGCTAGAGTTGCGAGTGAACATATTCACGAAGAACCCGACTTTTATCATTTTGAATAACCCGGGTACGATTCACTATCGGACCCTTGCCAATTCTGAGAGCTGCATTTGTCATCCTCTCTCTTTTTGGAAGGAAGGTCTCATTGTTGACCCCCACTGTCACCGGCAATCTACACACCCAACCCTAATTAATTAGTTTTGACAGTTTGACAAACGGGCACTTTCGCCCCATTCTTCATTCTGCGAATCGGCCGAGGGCGAATTGCCCTATTCGACGAATCGTCCTTCTTCCAGTTGTCCAGAGACAAATGGAATTTCGACGAAGTGACTGGATTCGTGGTGCAATACGCTTCTTCTACAAGAATAGAAAGCCACGTGGTACGATCTATTGTTATATTCACACATGATGCAGGCTATTAGTACATCCGGGTGTGAACCTTCTACTGCACGCCGGGACAGATGCGGTCGCGTCCTTTATTAGCAGTTAAGCTCCCACCTACCAAGACGTCATGAACTACCTCGACAGAATGGCGAGCTTTGGAGTGCTTCCAGAAGCCAGTTAAATTACATGGGCTTCTGAAAACCACTATGCATGTCACATGCAAAAAAAAAAGAAAAGTTGCGTACTGCGTGTTACTCGTATTATCGCTCTACTCACTGACATACAAGCCTATTGGCAGGGAATGCATGCGTATGTAAACTACTGACGACTGCAGTGTACAGTGAGTAGTTGTCTGTTCCAGAGATAAACGCACAAAAATAAAAACTTGTCAAATTCGCACAATTGTTCTGCATTTACTCAGGAATTGTCGGGTCACACCCTCCCCATGCATTTATAGACACGTTAGAAGTAGATTTTATTTTTAAAAAAAGATATCTATATTTTTTTTATTAGTGGGAAATTACGCTTGTGCAAACTCTTGATGCCACGCACCCACAGCTCCCAAAGCTCCTTTAAAAAAAATTAAATATTGACTCTGCGCGTAGTCAGTGGCGCTGGCGGGCGGTCATGTGTTTACAATGCGGGTCTCCGTATGTAGCTCATCTATAGAAATCGAAATGGGCAGGGATGGGGACGTAACTAGAAATCCCTGGGATCTGAATCGCGGCTTTCATAGACGTCCCCCAATTGCGATGCACTAGAATACCCGGACATTGCATCCCTATTATATATTTCAAACTGGCTCACCTATGTCATCGGAACATTCCAAACATTTGAACTCTTAATATCAAAGGAGCGTTTGGCGTCGTACAATCGACACCTTTAACTGATTGGTAGATAGCTGCGCATCGGCACTCAGCTAACTAACCATCAAGCCTTCCTATAGATGAGGTTATAATAATGGTGTCTGCTCTGTTTCTTTGTCGGTCCGTCAACGTCAGCTTTTGTGGCACGACATTTTAGTATGATGAAGCTACAGCAATGCCTGCAGGAACGCGGACTAAATATGCACACAAGTTTTTACATTTAAGAAGGAAAATTATTCTAGCACGTGACAGGCGAGACGGAATGTCCAACGTGCCTCAATGTCCAACGAGACGAAAGATCCAACCGAGACGGAATCTACAACGAGCCTGAATGTCCATCGAGACGAAAGATTCAATCGAGACGGAATGTCCAACGAGCCTGAATGTCCATGGAGACGAAAGATCCAACCGAGACGGAATGTCCAACGAGCCTGAATGTCCAACGTGCCTGAATATCCATTATTAGATCTTCCGTCTCGTTGGACATTCAGGCTCGTTGGACATTCCGTCTCGTAATCGGGGTTTGGCAGCACTAAAAGACAGATGTTATTGCTTTTGTGAGAGTCAGAATCAAATTCACCAACCTGCATGAGAACGAAGAACAGTTTAGGCGTCATGTTGGTTTGCTTCTGCCAAGCCCAGTGATGAATGCTGGGTTCAGTCGCTCTTTTATACCCCGGAGGCGCTGGCGCTGTAGTCGAAGATGGTCTGGTGGCTTGTGACGATGCAACTCTGGGGCTCACGCGGAGTGGCTGTCCATACGACGCGAAGTTTAAGGACAGCAAGTTCACACGTGGCAAGTGTACGTTTACAATCAGCGCTGTGGCGTGGTTGTTTCCTTGGATGATGTGACTTGTAGAATGGTAGTCGACTGGCCATGGGGATGCCAATATCAGCAGCTGCACGAGAACAAAGAACAGTTTCATTTCATTTCATTTATTTACTCTCAAGGTCGAAGCATTACAGAGAGGAGTGGTGAAGCAAAAAAATACAACATGAACATAAACACAAAAGGGGGATTACAAAAAGTGGTTGCAAATGGCACAGCTTAAACGGTCGGTGTCAGTGATTGAAGCGATGGAGGCGGGGAGGTGGTTCCAGTCTGTGCAGGTTTTGGGAATGAAAGAGTGGAAGTGCAAATTGGTGCGGCTGCTTGGGACGCCAACCTTGAACTGATGGTCGCTGCGGGAAGAAATTTATGATGGTGGTAGAAAGAGAGAGTCACTGAGTAGAGAATGGAAATGATAAACGTTATGAAAGAGACAAAGACAAGATAGTTTACGACGCAATGAAAGATCGGGTAAGTTAAGACTAGATTTCATAGAAGTGACACTGGCAGTTCGAAAGCAATTTGAGTAGATGAAACGCGCGGAACGGTTTTGAATGGATTCTATTTGAAGAATAAGGGAGTTAATATGAGAGTTCCAGATTGATGATGCATATTCAAGCTTTGACCTCACTAAAGTTTTATAAAGTATGAGTTACAAGTTAGTTGGGGCTAAAGAAAAATCACGCCGTAGGTAGCCGAGTGCGCGATTAGCATTACTGGTGATGTAGTCGATATGATCTTGCCATGAAAGGTTCGCAGAAATGATAATGCCAAGATAATTGTAGGACGAAACTTGCGTTAGGCGAACACCGTTAAGTAAGTAGTCACACGGTAGGATGCGATTTAAATGACGTGAAATTCTCATTGACTTCCATTTGCCAGGGTTAAGTTTCATTAGCCATGTGTCACACCAAAATGAAATGTTATCGAGGTCAGACTGAAGGGCAGGATGATCAGCAGGTTCCAGAATTTTTCGATAAACAACACAGTCGTCAGCAACAAGTTTTATAGATGAAGAAATGCAGCTAGTTAAGTCGTTAATATAAATAAGAAAAAACAAGGGCCCTAGCACTGACCCCTGCGGGACACCGGACGCTACAGGACAGTGAGGGGAGTTATGATCATTGGTGGTTACATATTGCATGCGATCAGACAAGAAGAATTCTATCCATTTAAAAATATTAGAATCCACGTTAAGTTTACTTAATTTATAGAGGAGCAGACTATGACAGACACTATCGAATGCTTTAGAAAAGTCGATGAAAATGCAGTCAACAGGGACTAAGTGATTTCCAGCAGAGAATAAGTCGTTAGTAAAGGAGAGTAGTTGAGTTTCACATGAGTAATTTTTTCTGAAGCCGTGTTGATGCATACTAAAATAAGAATTAGTTTCGAGGAAGGACACCATATGACAGTATATGACATGTTTCATGAGTTTGTACGGTATACTGGTTAATGCAATGGGTCTATAATTATTGAAACAATGAGTGTTACCTGATTTGTGCAGAGGAACCACCTTTCCCACCAGTTGTACGTAATCCGTTACAAGTAACAAAACTGCTTATAATCCTTTACATTTACCAGTAATAGTGTAATAGAATAATTGCATATTTTACAACGTAATTGTAATTTCCTCCTTGTTTATGTAAGGGAACGGTTGTAATCCGTTCCATTACATTTTCGTTCAAGGGTGGAAAAAACGGGAACATAAAACACCACCACCAACAGCAAAAAAACAAGAAAAAAACAAAAAAACGTTTCTATCTAAAAACTTTTTTTTTTAAGGATGTAAGCTTTGCCGGTAAAACCTTCCGTCGCGTTACGTAAAGTCTCGATTCAAATCTTTTTTTTTTCCTGGCTTGGTTGTTTTCAAGTCGTAACTTGTCGGCGTGCTTGCCCACGGCAAAGAGGAAGCACACTGATACAAAGAACCGGTCTCTCCGTGCAAACAATATTACAATACTAAAGAAACTCCCGAGATCAATATATTTCCTCCTCCCCCCCCCCCCCCCCCTTTCCCAGAAAAAAAGAAGAAAAGCTCAAAGTGCACGGGATCTGGTGAAACGGATCTGTGCGCGCCTTTCCTTTCACTGATTTTGTGCTTTCAAAGACGCGGAGATAACACAAATAGATCGTCGACCGCGTGCCTTGCAAAAGCTCGAGACAACTAACTGCCGTATTCATAGACGGGCCTCGACTCGACACTCCACCTCGACTCACTGGAGTGGAGGAAACAAGCTCGCCTCCTCACGAGAAGCCGTCGGGCTTCAGAGACGCGCCTCGGCGTTTCCTCGACTGGGGAGCTCCTCGAGGAAGCTTCCTGAACTCGAGGTAGCTGAAGGAGTCGTGACAGGCGTCTGGTAACGAGGTTGTAGTAAAAAGTTAAGTTAAAAACATTATTGTAGCGTGAATTATGAACATATTAGTTCATCTTATTTAAAGGGACACATTTTACTAACATTGAATTCGAAGTCTGCAAGATTTCTGCTTCGCAGCGCGCATGTTTTGTGCGTTGCGGCCGGTTTTCGGACAAACAGCCACAAGCGTTCTCCAGTCTGGCAACGGTGGCGGCCGCTCTCTAGCTTCTGCGTCGTAGAGGCAGCTGTACCTCGGAGCTGTCGGTCGTCTCTGCGTCTCGGCCGTTCTCGGCCGTCTCCCCTTGCCTCACCGCTTATCTGCATCGCTGTCACCGCCTAGAACGAGCATCTTCTTCACCCTTCCTCTTTCTTCAGAGTCCTACTAGAGTGCCTTGCCCTACAACGATGTCGTTCAACGAGGGTGACAAGAAGGGGCAAGTGGTTTACACGAAGGAAGGGAGCTTCTTCGTCCTAGTACTAACAACTCCCCGAAAGAAGCTAAAATTGACACGTAGAAGAGTCTGTACCAAGTACAACGGCCAGCAGCATGTCCGCTCACGAGTGTTGGGACAACGGTAAATGTACGTGGAAGAAAACAGACGCCGAGAAGAAGCGGGGCATCCACGCAACAGTTGTGTAATCAATTTCTATGTTCGGGCAGAATATCGCAATGCGTTTGCTAAATCACATGACAGGACGTGTGTACTGAATAACTCTGCAGGGGACTTTGCTGTGGCAACCTGCAGCGTCCGCAGGAACTAGTCAAGCACGTTACTGTCGAAGCCGTATGTGGGCAGTGACAGTGAAGTGACCCTTTTCAGAGATCTCTGGGCGCATGCGCCAACTCTGAGAGAGAGGGGGGGGGGAAAGGGAAAGGCGCCATTTTTGGTGGCTCTCTCGTCCGCTCAGTCGCTCAAACAGTGCTAGTTCGGCTTGACTCCCTCCGCTAGTCTAGCGGCTTGGCTTCATAGTCGGCACGCCTCACAACTGCGCAGATGTTAAGTTGCCTGAATAGCAGCAAAAATAGTTAAAATGTAAGATTTTAGAGTTCCAGCAGCCTTGGCCGGGTGGTGCACGAAAGCACCCGATGTCACACACGACGCCCTTTTTTTTCCGCTTTCATCAAAAGCCCCCCTTTCAAAAGCCTATGACGCGAGTCCCTTATGCCAGGTGTCCGGGTCCTCAACATGACGGCGGGGATATTCCGCTTTTAACATAAAACAGTAAGTGTGCACGAGAGGCTGTGTAACGGAATCATGCCATACCCGGTACTCAAGTAAATACGGACCTTTACCAAACCGTTGCCGTGCTCCGCGTACCGCACTGCCGGAGGCTTTGAAGCACGCTTTTAAGCGCGAGCCCCGCGGTCACGGTACCACCCGGGTGTGCGCTGAATTAAAAGCATGCTTCAAGGGCTCCGGTAGTGCAGTACGCAGAGCACGGCAACGGTTTGCTAAAGGTCCCTAATAACTGGATGAAGCTTTCCTTTCTTCAGGCGTGCGCTATGCATATTCGCGTCTCCCCCCCCCCCCCCCCCCCCCCGCCCACCCTCCCTTCCCCCCGAATGTATCAGTTACTGGCAAAACATTTAAAGCGTGCGAAATGTATTCACGCCTTACGGCGACAGAGCCCTCACGGAACGCCTTGGCAACTAACCAAAAACTCTCCTTTTCCAGGCCCACTTCGTCGGAGGCTCGTAAACGTGCTGAATTCAGAGAAATTGTTTCTTACAAACCGTTCCTTACCTTTCGAGGGTGCAGGCGAGCCTTCGCGATATCAAGACCGCCCGGATCTCACCCCGTCCGAGTTTGTGCCCTGTGCGCTCGCGCGGTACACAGGACGGCGAAGTGACGGAACGCAATGAGCTCGAATAACTTAGGCGCTCAAGGAAAACGAAATCAGCTGTTTATAGTCGCCGGGCCTCATGAACGGAGCTCATATTCTTCGCACAAGGTGGATAGGCGATTTGGGATTGAAACTGGTCAGCATTACTTTCATTACATAGTCTGCCTTGAAGGCCGACCCCTTTTTTAGTCGCTTGCACGACGCGACACTCAAGTGACGATTGGGTGACTCCAAGTCGACGGTAGGAACCGATGCGGCGTCGGCGGTCTATCCATCGGTAGACTGTATCCTGTATCATAGACAGTGGCATTTGTTTATCCTCCAGGGTCGTCCTCAGCGATTTCTAAGAAAAGACGCACGCGAAGCGACGACAGAAAGACGCCACCGGAGAGCACAGGTGAACACACGGACGGCTCTGACACTAGCCGGGGGGCACGCCAGGCGCTGGCACGGACGACGGAGCGACGGGGTGGGAGCCCCCAAAACTGTTTCGAGCGATTCCCGCGAGGGCGCGCCACGATCGTCCCCATACTCTGAAAAAGGTCCATTGTCGCTATTTTTGGTGCTTCCTGTGCCGACTTCCACAATTTACGTTTGCGTGTCTTCCTATATCCAAGCCAAACTTACGCAGCGATCATTGTGGTTGCGCCACACTACCTTAGCGTAGGCTCCGGCCGCTTTCTTGAGGAGACTAGGGAGGCAACGTGGGCGTATCAATAAAACGCGACGCACGAAACTGACACTAGTACACGTAGATTTTACGCTAAGTAGGAGTTTAGAAGAAGTGAATTAGACTAACACCTCATCTTGTGTGCTAATCTTTTGAAGAAAGAAAATCGTGTGCTGGTTTAATTCACTACCAGCTCTCATTTCTTAATTGTAACCTCCTAAGAAATGCCATTATGTAAACATGAGAAGTGCTAGAGTCCAGATGTGGACCGCTGTCTTTTTTCAGTTATCCATGTTAGTGTGCAACCATTGTCATTTATTTGCGAGGTTAATTAGCGCGTTGTGCCGGCATGATTAAGCCAGCACAAAGTTAATTTGGGTAGTAGTATACGTTATTGGTTTGAAAAATTCTGTGTCTGCAGTATGACTGTTGTCGATGATCACATTGAGCTATTCCAGTATTTTCCATACGCATCAAGAAACAGCACAGGTATGACATCACTTGTTTCGCATTTCATTCTTGCAGTTGAGTGTCGAACAACAAATTGTACCGCGTAGTACGATTTGTTTTTCTTTCTGCGTTGTGCTCTGTACATCTCTACGCATGGATGCTGTCACAGGATATTCTTTGGCCTTTCGTTGCAGGAGGGGGCACTTGTGTTACACCCGCTGAACAATGAGCTCGTCCCTCCATCTTCTGGGGGCACTGGTGTCCCACATGGCAATGCGGCTACCAAGCACGGAAAACAGTGGCAGCACCCGCGCTGGTTGGCCGGTGCTCTCAATGCTGCCAGCCGCCATTCCGAAGCCATGGTGAACGAGCATGAGTACTGACATGATGCCAATAAAGGCTTTAGATAGCATTTGCTACGTACACATGAAGGTTAGTTGCTACTAAATCACACAACTTCCAATGTTTATTTATAAAAAAAAAAATTGACGATGCTCTTTCGTCTATTTATCATTTCAATTGTGGCATACTGTCTCGTAGGAACGCTAAAGACTGTGACAATGAGCCGCGTTTTTATGAATGCGACTTGTGGGGTTCCCCTTTAAGGGTACCACGTAGGAACACAGTAAATTACTTGGGTCTGGATAATGACGTGTGTATTGACGAATACGCCACACGTTTGCCCGAGGGCCAACAAGGTCCGAGATAACAGCGCTGTCTCTATTGACGGTATTACCATTCGGAGTCTGCGCTGCCGCTACTACGAAAGGGAAAGGGTAAAAACAAGGAAGTAAGACTATCATGGTTACCAACAGTTGGCACTCAACATTTCTGTAATGGGGATTGCGACAGTATCTACCACTTCTCCGGTGTCTTCACCATATCTTTAACACTCGGCGTCATTGTGTTGTGCTTCCCTAGATTCGCCTGCCTCACCGCCGCTGGACTGGGGCAACATCATAGAGGTTGCGGTTGCTGCGTCACCAACCAGGTCTCCGACTCCTCTACCTCCTCAGCCGCCACGTGTGGTCGTCTTAGTGAAGACGACTGGAGGCCGCACCGACTGGAGGGGGTGCACCTGCTGCAGGTGGAGCTACATCAGTGTCAGGTTGCCCATTAGCAGGCACAGGCCCAGGTTTTCTCTCAGCAGCAGCGTAACGAGCTGGTTCGAGCTTGAGTTGCTCCAGCTTGACAAACAAATCGAGCTGCAACAACTGCTTGTTCTCGGGGCCCAGCCACAACAGTAGCATGACTTATTCTATTTGTTTCATATTCCTTTTTAGTAATTATAATGTTTTACATTCTCTTTTTTATCTAGGAATGCTTCTTTGAAGTCCGTAACTTGCTTCATTTCATCCCTGACCTGAAGTTGTTACAAGTATTGACCTATCTTGTTCAGCAAAGCCTAGCATTTTTTTTTTCAACTTGTTTCTCGATTTGCTGTTTGTAGTGAACATTTTATGCAAAAGGACAGTTACGTCAACTTTAAATGTATCCTTTCAAAGCGGAGGAAGTAACACAGAATTTTTCTTTCTTACTAATTATTTGCAGTATAACGCGATTCGCACTACAAGGCAGAAGCACGAGAATTCGCTCCTTGAGTTCCGCTGCAGAAAATATGTTTTTAAAAACTCATTTTTTCCTCGTTCTGTTAGTGAGTGGAATGAGTTGCCACCAAGTGTGACGGCGATTGCTTCTACCGCTTTATTTGCGAGTGCAGTTGATGAATTGTTTTTTGCCACCAATGACTAAGCTACTTGTTTATTGTTGTTTGTTCATTCGACTCATTGATGGTTTATGATGTTTGTCTATCATGCCTTGGCCCTCAAAAGTTGGCCGGCAATATTCTCAGTTAAATAAAATAAAAAAAATACATTGTTTGTATGTTTAGACAACGGAAATTTAGTCAGCTCCAGTGAGCGACTGTTATCTCCACTGCAGACGAAACATTTAGCTAGTGTCGTACCAAAGCTATCGTCTTTAAATTACATCGCGGTAGTGACACACAATCGCAAGCTGGTACAATGATCGTCCACATCGATACGGGCAGGGGCAGGGACTCAACTCGGGATTCTTATGTTCAGCTGTGCGAGCTTTCACTCCACGTGTTCCAAGCTGTGATGCGTTAATGCAATCGACCACCAATCCCCGTGGAGGAAATATAGAAATCTGTGCTTTAATGTGTACAGCCAGGTGTTTCCTAAACTGTGCCACTGTTATTTATGCAATTTCTATTTTATTATTGTGTTGGCCATGTGCAGCCTTTTTCATTAAATGCTATTGTCACGGAGTTTTGCCATAGTTTTCATTGAGTTCAGATATGTCTCATTTCCTGTCCAGGGGTTTGTACCTCGCAATCCTCTATGGGCTTGCACCGCCTCCCAGAGTAAACTCAACACCACATTGACGAGGCTTGCCCACTGCCTTTTCATTGCGAAGATGGCGCCGTGTCACCGAGCTTTTGGCTGCTCGTCAGAAGATCTCCATGTGGTCAAAATTAATCCTCAGTTATTTGCTGGGGCGTGCCAGATGCCCGTCGTTGGTTTTCCACGTAAAACCCCCAAATTGGACTTCACTGTCTTTTCACAGCACACTACTACAGTGCCGACGTAGCAATCGGGCCCAAGTTTGCAGCTGACTACATAGTGATACAGTAATTGAACAGCGGTTCCAGCTAAACCCTGGTACGGTGCTCAACTCATTCATGCTCGCACTCAGTAATACCTAGTGTGATTCCATCAGTTTGAGTGCATGGGCCCTGCATGCTTCTATTGTTAGGTACTGTTAGGTAGTATACCCTTGAAAGCTTAACAACCGAAGGTGTCTTCGCAAGGAATTGCTGCACGATTGCAATATTTATTCTAACAAAGATTTCTTCATGTGGGGTCACAGCTGCAAGATACGATTTCAGACATTCTCATGTATAAGTTTATTTCGAACAAATGTGCACTGAACAACTCGCTGAAAAGTCTCGAGTCTAAACATGGCAGAATTTTGAATTATTTCAATGTAATTACCTGGAACTTTTTATTTTATTTGTATCCTGCTACCCCTCTGCTTTGTGTGATGACAAAGATTGAATTGTTCTCAAGCAAAATGTTTCCGCAACAAAGGAGGCAAGTTGGTCTTGCATCTTTTGGAAGGTTCACAAAACAGCAACCACCAGCATAGTTTCAAACACAGTCGTCCACCTGGCACCTGAGTAGAACAAAGGAATTGCAACGATCCGTGGTGACCAACTAGCTGAGAAACGGGCGGATTTTTTTCGGCCCAATCTAGGAAGTGTGTGGCCATAGTATAAGGTTGATTTGTTTCTGACCCGATTGCATTTTGAGCTTGAACATGGCCAGTGACTTGATTCTTCGGTGACCTAAGCTAAAAATAAAATGCTCTGATGATCTCCATTCTTTCCCTACTGGAAGCACCATACAAAGAGTTGAGCCCGCATCCATGCAATGTTGAATGTGTCCACGGGGTCTGGAGCCGATGGGAGATGAGGTTGTCTTCGACATCATCAGGAGGGGACTGGTGGAGGGGGAAGTGTCTCGTTCTGCAGGCGGGCCAAGTTTTGCAATGCAAGTCCACCAGTGATCATCACCGTTGACCATTAAGGCTTGTGCTGCAGCCATACCTCGGCTAACCTCACTCATGAGGGTCCTTACTCACCCCCCTTCATACTCATCTTCACAGGTGATGCGGGGGTCAGAAAGTTTCCGAACCAATAAAATTCATGAGTGGGAGTGTGAGTGAGGACCGTGATGTCGCGAGGGGTGTGAGGGCCGTGTGCTGTGAGGGCTGCGAGGACCGTGAGTGCGTGAGGGCCGTGTGGGCGGTGAGTGCGTGGGGGGTGTGACGGCCGTCAAAGCTGCGACGGCTGTGCGGACCGTGAGGGCCGTGTGGGCGGTGAGTGCGTGAGGGGTGTGAGGGCTCTGAGAAGCGTGAGTGCGTCAGTGATATTAGTGCGTGAGGGGTGTGAGGGCTGTGAGGACATTGAGTGCGTGAGGGGTATGAGTGCGTGTGGGCCGTGAGGGCGGTGAGTTCGTGAGAGGCAAAAGGGCCATGAGTGCAGGAGGGGCTGAAGGTTCAGTGAGGGTGAGTGAGGGGCTGAAGGTAAGTGCCACTGTGATGAAGAAAGTGAGTGAGGGACTGAGGGGGAGTGTAGCTGTGAGGGTGAGGGTGGGTGAGGGGCTTAGGTGAGTGTTTCTGTGAGGGTGAGAGTGAGTGAGGGAGACCTAGAATGCCGACCTCTGCAACCACATGTCGAGCCACGGAAAGTGCCTAGGCCCACTGCACTTAGTTCATAGTCGGGTTCCTAGTCCGGAAGTGGGCCTTTTGGTACCTACATAAGATAATAATAAAGAACCAATTAATATTCTTTTTTCTACTACTTCTTAACGTATTGCTACTCCACACAAGAACAATACAGCAAAATTATTGTTCGAATAGAAAATGTGGGACTAGTTTGTGCAATAGTGTATGTCCAATTAATGCTCAAACTACTGTTCCTGATAGAAGGTTGTGTGTAGGATAACACTCTTCAGATGTAGACACACAGCTTTTTGCTGTGAGCGGATAATGTCCCTTCCCCCCATTAAGCTTCAGATTGCTGCAGGAATCAGTACAGTTCGGGTGGTATGCCGTACGATATGGACTTTTGGTGCTATTTGTATTTTCGGCACAATCTGCTGCTTGCTGAGGCTACCGTTCTACGAATGGTGTGGTATCGGGGTATGGTTTCCTACATTAGCGTATTTTTTGGGACTCGTGAGCCGTAGTCCCATTTAAGCAACGAATGACAAGAACCAGCACCAAACAACCTTGATCAACAACAAATATTCTCAAGCGGTGGGTGTTTGCCGACCAGTTTGGTGGACACGACACAAGCACACTGTTTACATCTGGGACTGTTGTCAGTTACCAATTGCACAAAATACTCGGTAAATGCCATCAAATAATGTTTTAATGCTTTTGTAGGAAGTAAACACTCACTCATCATTTCCAATTTTGACCCAGTTCTTTTTTTTGTTTTAAGTCTTCGTATTTGAGTATGTGATGATCAAAAAAGGTTCATCTGGGATGAGGAGGTGTTGTAACACAGCATCGTCTCATCCACATTCACTGAAATTGTGCTTTGGTCATGATCATTCTGGCAAGGACCGCTCGGGCCGCTACTATCGTTGTGCTCGTCAACCCGATCGGGAGTTTGTTTTACTTTAACCTACTTCTGTGCTCTCACAAGAGCCGGCAACCGTTTAATGACATCAATTCTTTTTTAAGAAGAAGGCGAGTACCGCACGTTCGGTCGTACAAACTGTCACAAAATACAATTTTTTTACGGTCGGTTTTCATCGATATTGTTATGTCAGAGTTTAGACCTATGATACCGCATCTCAGCTAACACTTTGATTAATTAAGTTTGGCACTACTAACACAAACAACAGGAGTGAACTTACCTGCACGTTGATGGAGAAGGATCCATTTCTGTTTCAAAAACATTTCCATGTCGGGACCGCCGGGTCCTCTTATCAATCGCCGCGCCGTCCGCGAACTTCACCGAGCGGGTGAAGAAGGTCCGTGCAAGGAGCCGCGAAATTCGTTCCCCAACTCGGCACACTGTCGGCTGAGGCATGTTCACACTGTTCGCGTAAAAAATTGGAACGTCCCGGCCTCATAAAAGCTCAAGGCAACGAGGAGCTGCAGCAATGGCGAAGGCGGTAGAGCCAGCAGAGCGCTCGCTACGGTCGCATTCGTGAAGCGGTAGTGCACAAGAAATTCGCGGTCACTGAAGTGCTTTAGCGGGTTCAGGCGTTCTCTGAAACACCGTATTGACACATGTCTCGATTTGCTGTCGCCTGCGTCGTCGTAGAAGATCTCTTCTGCGCCTAAAACGAAGTGTACAAACTCCGGGAAGGACTCGTCGGTCGCCATGACACTCCAAACTCAAGTCGGGGAGCGGCTGGAGGAAGCGTCGGACCTACCTTGAGATTCTCAAGGAAAGGGTCTAGTATCTCCTCAAGTCGAGGAGCGTTTGTAGTGGAGGTCGGTTTATGAAGCGCAAAACCGGCCTCGAGTGGAGTTTCGAGTCGCGTTTGAGTCGAGGCCTGTATATGAATTCGGCTGTAAGAATGTCCTCCTCGGTTATAGTGACTACAATATTTCGCACAATGTCACAACAGGAGGGGACGCTTCATTTTTTGCTGAATAAATTTCAATACAGAAATCGGCTGAAAAGGATGTGACATTAACTGGCATGCTGCTCCAAAGATATTAGAACACTTATTATCTTTCCGAGATACGAATATTTATTTGGTTTTGCGCTGCTTTTCACCTAATCTTCTAAAGGCTTCAGGTTGCCTACATCCCTGTCACCCTTTTCGTGCGTCAGGTTTTTTTTTTAATAATTCTGGGACACATTGCTGGTAATATATGACAACTTTCATCGATGGGGGTACCGCGGTAAGAAAATCGCGATCTCTATCATAACTCTTGTATGATCGGCTCCAGGAGGAAGGTGCCTGCTTACGCCTTCCAGACGTGGAAGTACGAGGTGAGAGTCTTACATAGCTCGTATTTCTCAAAATTATAATTACTGCTGTCGCTGTGGGGGGACGCTGCCGCTGCCTCACCTGACACTTAACTGAAGAACACTGAGCTGTGGTACGGCCGACCCGTGCTACATGCGTTTCGGACGGCATCAAGAATTGGTAGGCACGCCATACGTGCGTCTACATTTCCGATTTAATCGAGATTAATTTGTGTTTTTTTAGGGAGTTCCTGATATATTTGCTGGTTATATACCCCCAAATCTACCGCCGTCTCAACCAAGGTACGACATGTGTTCAGAGCTAATGTAAGATTGATATAAAAAGATAATGTAAACTGTATTTGTTATGTGTAATTACCGTATCTTACTATTTTTTGTACCACAGTTTTGCGATATTTGCCGGCTAAAATATGTTTATATTATATATTCACATACATTGCTTTTATCCGAGGTTTAATTATTTTTATTACTATTTTTACAGCTTTGCTTAACAGCGTAACAGTAACAACGAAGCTTTGCGCCTTCACCAAGGCAGAGAGTTGTTGCATCTTTGTTAAGAAGCAGGCAATGCAGTACGTAATGCATTCGTGCGCTGGCCGACATCTGCTCTTAGAATGGAGGCAAGATGTCCGACGATGCTTTCGAGAGCCAGATGTTGCTAAAGGTCACACAAGTATAACTGGTGGCAGCAATAAACGCTCCCAAAACACTCTGCGCTTTGTGTCTTACCCTAGGACAGTAAGAAAGAAAGTAACGCCACAGAAGTAACGGATTACTTTTTGTGGTAACGGTCACTTACTTTTATGGACGGATATTTGCAGGTGCAATTAGTTACATTTAGCCTTGTGTAATTGTAAATGTTGTTCCTTACCAATTTTTTAGTAACTTGTACAAGTCTGAGTGCCACCACTTTACCCTGATCGCCTGCTCCTTCTTTCGCGCGCTGATTCTGACACCGTCCTTTCTAGCCAGCGTAACATCGCGGAGGCCTGCGCCCTGGGAGCGCGGCCATTGTTATCTTCATGCCGATAATACCTTCGTGCTTTCTATCTTGCTTAAATTCGTGTAGAACGTACTGATTATCGTTTTCTTACAAAAAAAAAATTATTGATTATATTTCGTGCAAATATTTAAAATGAATTAAAACTGTGCATAATTCATTTGCATCACTTAAAAAAAAGTAATCTGACGCTAGTTCCGGCGTTGTTTTGGTTTCAACTTAAATCCAAAGTTGGGGTTGTTAGGCTTATGCATCATATAACATATGTTAGTACCGGACAGCTTAGTTTAGCTCGATAACAGTTGGGGGAGGGCAACGATATTTGGCTCTAGATTCACTAAATAATCTACGCTACAGAGTAACGACACTTACTCGTCTTGGTGCTTAATATCATGACTTGCCAGTTATCTGAAGCTTTATCTGAAATCACAGAAAACGCCTTTTCGTCTTCTCCACATGTTTTAAATGTTTAGCGACAGAGCAAAGCAATATTGCATGAGCTTCCTAACATTAAAGCTAATGCTGGAGAAGTCGAACTTTTGAATCAACCTTACTACAACGGTTCAGTTGACCAGCTCCGCATACATGCGTTACGATTTCATACGCTTGTTTACAAGGAGCTTTCAGTGGTTTCGAATGAGCTACAGACACGGCACACTTCTGTTTTCTGGTCTATCAAAATTATCGAGAGAAGTGCAATTTTATTCGGGAGTGGAAAGTGTCACGTTTGCGATGCATTCTGCTCGTTCCAGGGGTGCGTGTAAGCCCTTACAAACTTACTACTCTCGCATTCATCCTTATTTATTTACTTAGTTGAAAATACTGTCAACCCTTTCTCGAGGGCTATTACAGGGAGAGTATCCATCGTTGTGATGACACATAAAAAACGGAAGCATAAGAAATGGGCAATTTAGCAGAGACTGCTGTTCGAACAAGCAATGACAACGAGGCGCAACTTTCGCCTTCTAAACAAATAAATAAATTGAACAAATCAGCTCACATAATTATTACAAATTGCGCACTTAAAGCGCATCACTTTAAGCTATTATTATGTTAATAACTTTGTAATGCTTTCTTCAAAGGAGGACAGGGTTCCCAAATTTACAACATTGTTGGGTAAAGAATTCCGGTCCTCGAGAGTTTTTACCAAGAAAGACTGTTTAAAAGTATATATTTGGCTTTTATAAGTTTGACGTGTTTTCGTGTGATTCAGTCTACTTGATCGTTTTGAGCTTGAGGGGAGAGAGTATTTATTTGGGCTTAAATTTAGTTTTTCGTTGACCATTAAGTAAAGCAATTTCAGACGTGCGACTTCTCGCTTTATGTTCAGAGGTTCTACGTTACTAGCTCTGAGCATTTCCGTCGGGGATGCAGTCTGTATGTAGTTAGTCACAAAAACGCGCAGCTTGTCGCTAGACCTTTTCTAGCCTATCGATGTCATTTTTTTTTTTCGTATAAGGGTTCCAGCAACCGCTTCGGTCTCCTTCTTTGTATGTTTTAATTTTTATGAGGATCTGTGTGTTTTAATTTTTGCGATGAATTTCTTGTGGTAATCGCGAGGGGAGAACGTTTATAGCAACCCTTTTACGCCACCTACTGCGTGTTGTCTGAAGTAGCCACGTAGGACGCCCGCTGTGCTATCTTTTGGCGCCCTCTATTTCCTCGTTGATGTCGTAAGTCTACGTGGGGAGCGACGGTCGTCTTCGGACTAAGTATGCTAGACAAATCATAACTCGCCTCGACGGTTACCTGCTGACTAAGCATGCTGAAGAGAATATGCTGGGCTACGCATGCTGGACTAAGTACAATAGACTAAATATGACACACCGCCGGCGGTTACCTGGAGGCTAAGCATGATGAACAAAGTACGTTTGATATCTATTCTGGACTATGCATGATGCGCTAAAAATGACTCGCCGCCGGCGGTCACCTGCGGACTGTAGTGTAAACCGCATGTAAGGGATTTGGCAAGCAAGGAGACAAGCGACGTCTACCCACTTCGCTGTCGCTCGATCAGTCGCGCGGTGAGACAAACCGCATGAAAGCGACGGGAGAAAGCGATCAAGGCGGCGATGAGCGGCGTTTTCTAAAAGTCCTTAAACTGAGCGACGCGACGAGCGACGGTGCGCTCGCGAAATCGCTTACATGCGGTTCAGCCTTAGTACGCTAGACAAAGTGCGACCCGGCGCCGACAGTCGCCTGCAGCCTAAGTCTGCTGGACTAAATTTGCTAGGTTACGACTGATGTACTTAGTATGATGGACTAAATATGACTCACCCACGGCGGTTACCCGATGACTAAGCCTGACTTGCCACCGACGGTCGCCTGCTAAGTAGGCTGGATGAGTCGCTGCTGATGGTTGCCTGCGAACTAACTATGCTCTACTAAGTGTGGCTCGACACCGACGGTCTCTTGCGGACGAAGTATTCATGATTGCATATCTAAAATACCCCTTAAGCGGACACCGAAAGGGTATTTATGGTCGAAAAGGATTTTATTTTTACATGACACTTGAGAGCCCAACTACCCAAACTGCGGCTCCAAATTGGTTTTCTTTCCGCCCCAAAACTACCAATCGAGAACTGGCCGGTTTGAGTCGCGCTCGCTCTCTTCTCCGTTGTCATGTGCCGTTTTCTATGATGTAGACACAACCGCCAAATATAATCAAAGTCGTGGGTCATCGAAGGTACACACTCAATATTAAAAATATAAAAAGATATATGATACTCATTTTTTTGTGGCTTCTGAAAAAAACTGCTAATACGTTGAATAATAAAAAAATTGCACAGCCACGTGATTTCCGGCAGCGCTCTCGTCCTCTATATTTCTGCGTCCTCCGCAGTCCGGTTTCGGTTCCAGTTTCAAGCAGTTTTTTTTTTTTTTTACTTTATTAAAAGTATGCACGACTCTGCAGAAAAATATTGATTGGGTAGTCTTCAGACACCATGTTGAATCACCTGGCAAAAATACAAAAAAAATTCCGGGGTGTCAGTGTCCTATTCAATTGTCTGTCACGTAATATACGGCGAACAGTTTTCCTGGTGACTTTAGGTACTGTCAATTCAGGCTCACTAAAGAAAACAAAAGTATGGAAAATTCCTAGGCAATCTTGTTCGATACGTGAAACGATTAGTATCAAAAACATTTAGCGATAGCTTCACCTCCTGACTGCACCAATATGTGCAATCGGTGTCACGCAATGTAAACTTTCCACTAATTTTAGTGGCGAAACTAAATTTCTGTGTAGGTCGCGTGACCTGCACCGACAATTTATCTCCCGGTAATCTCGCAGGTGCCTCGCACTTCTCGGAAGGGGCGGGCACCCTCCCGGGAAATGCGGAAGCGCTGCGCGTACCCACGGGTACGCGCGGCGCCTCCGCATTCCCGGGCGGCGCTTCCGCATTTCTACTTCATGGGTACGCGTGTGACGCGCGTACCCATGAAGTAGAAAACCGGGTGAAATAGAATGCTATCGCATCAAAGAAACACCCGCAGAGGAAAAAATGCCTTGCCAACGAAGAAAGCATCCGCGTTTCGTGGTCTCCGATATCGGTGCAGCGACGAGCATTGCGCAACATGCATAGATTAATGATCGAGATTTGAAGAATCTCGATCATTTTTTTTTTGTATTTTGGTTGCGAACCTTTTGTCAAGTATGAAGGTATTTCTTTGCTTAATTGGCTTAGTCGTTCAACTCAGGAGTGTAAGGCACCTGGATAGATGCTCTATAGCCTAAACGGCTCTGGTTACACTTACACCGGGTCCCACAGTGTCTTTATGCCGAAGAAAAAAATATCGCCGAAGATACTTTACACTGCTTACGTGTGGGAATGCGAAAGCATTCCTACACGCAGCGCCTTCCTACAAGCAGTTCGCCTTGTCTTCCATTTTCGCACGGCGCTCCGGGGGTGACTTTACGCTCCCCCAGTGCGAAGGCGCGGCGCCCCCTCCTGCTTCCTTGAGGATGCATCTGCGTTGCTGTGCTTCTCTTTGGTTTGATTTCTGAGGCACACCCTCTTTGACCTTGAGCGGCTCCGCCGGCTTCCGCAACGAAGCATCTGATATGACACGTCGCAGCCAATGGGCATTTGTTGGTCGTTTCGCTGTTACAAATAGCGCCGGCTTCGCTACATGGAACAGTTAAAGGGGAGGTACAACGATATTCGTTTTGAGCGTTTTTCTTTTTGTGTGAGCTTACTGGGCTCTAGTCGGACCCAAGTACACTCGCACGCAACGGCACTGACCAAGAAACCTCTTTGTTGCGGTGTAATTTCAAGAAGAAAAGCGAGCGTTTTCTTTCAATATCTCCTTCGCAAACTTTGATGACGTACCCTGGTGGTAGCAGCATCCTCCAGGGACGATATTTGAATGCGGCTCATAGATTGGACCCGATTATTGCGTGAGCACTCAATTTGGGCTCGCGATAATTGATAGCTCGAGAAGCATTCGGGTAGTGGCCCGTGTCCAATCACTGCGATGACGACAATAGCCGAGACATACAATGTCTGGAACTCAGCACGTGTTCTGCGGCTTGCCAACCCCAGCGTGGCTACGATTAACATTGGCGGCATATAATCGGCTCCAGATCAGGTGGCCCCTTGTTCTGGCTGCGAGTTGAGGAGGTGAACGCTGCTCGTTTTTCTTTAATTTTTTCTGCGACTGATAGTGCGCGTGGTGAAAAACGATCGCGTGTTGCATAGTTCACTGGCGCCAGGGATTCGTCCTGAGCGGTATTTGCGCAAAGTACAAAAATCGTTGCATTGCTCCTTTAATGGTTCCGCATAAAAATAAATATAAATTCTTGTAAAAAAACAAACACTATATTTTATGTGGTGTCTACAGTGGTCGGCACGGCACACACCGCGATATGTCTTCAAACCCTTTTTCTCTCTCTTGCCTGTCTGCTGTTCCTCGTCGTCGTCAACTGAAGCTGCTCTTCCGATTCAAGTGCGGCACCGTCATCTACCCGGCACGAGGAGGACGGCCTTATCTGCGCCGCCTGCTCACGGGAAACATGTGAAGTGACGCGTGAAACGTCACCATACTTCGGCGCAAATATTGGTCCCGCACCTGGACAGCAGTAAAGAGCAGCTTCACTGCAGCCCATATATGACTGGCCCGGACTCCTCGGCGCCAGTGGTGGGCACGGCTTGCATCGCGACATGGCTTCAAACCCATTTTTTCTTGCATGTCTATCACTACGGCTCCTGTCCGTAGTGATAAACGTTGTCTTCTTGCAGTGACGTGCCCCCAGAAAGTGTTTTTGCTGATGGAATATTGTTTTCGTGCTGTTGATGAGGTCATGAGGCTATTGTTAATTTTGAGTGGCGACTTAAAGCAAAATCCGGGGACCGAACCACAGTCTTGACGAGAAATTAAGTTTGATCATGAAAGGTCAAAAGGACCAAGGACATGTTTAAAAGATATTAAATGCTACCAACGGTCGATCCAGAAATCGTCAACGAAACTGAAGAACACCCTAAGAAACTGGAAGGTTAAGTTATTTATAGTCACAAATGAATGGTGTTATTGCGGTCCAGGAAATGGTTGAAAACCTCTTTAGAACTGTCATTGAGTTAAGACAAAAAGTTGATGACTTAGAAAATAGGTCTAGGCGCAATAACCTGAATATAATTGGCCTGCAAGAGACTGAAAACGAGATCAGCGATATACTTGTTCAAACTATTAAATCGACCATATTACAAGATAAGCGTTAACCCTGTAACCATTGAGCGTACGCACCGCCTTGGTTTCAAAACGAGACGTATTCCTCCCGCTCATCTTTCGAATCACAGATTTCAGAGAGAAACTTGTGGTACTAAGAAATTGCCACAAGCTGAAGCGTAGTAATATTTCCGTAAGCGAAGATTTCTCAAAAGAAGAGCGAAATGTGCGGGGAAGTCTCTGGGCAAGCTGTGCTCCTGAAAAAAGCCAAGGTGCTGATGCGCGCCTAGTGTTTAACAAATTGCTACTTAATGGTAGGCTCTTTTCCTGGGACGAGAGAACTAATACGGGCCAGATAATCAATCAAGGGCAGCATCTTGTGTCTAAGCGGAGTTCTCCCAACCAAAAAAAGTCACCAGAACCTGTCTGAAACATTCGCTCGTCGAATAAGAACGCACGTTGCATTGCAAATGAAGTGACCCATCTTTAATTTCTGCTGTTAGAGAATGAACCAGTCGTTGTTTTCGTAACTCAGGCATGATTAACAGCTGAAATAAAAGATACTGAGTTGGTTCCACCAGGATATATGGCCTTTCGGAAGGACCGAGAAAGAAGTGGACGTTTTTTGTTTGTTTTTTCTGTTGTTGTTAAGAATGAATATGCCTGTGTACAATTGCCGGTTGTTTCCGGCATAGAATGTTTAGCAACTAAGGTTCCTATGAGCGAAGGTCCCGTAATTATGGCTGCTTTGTACGGACCCCCCAAGCCGAACTCGAACTATTTTTGGTACTGAATACCTATACTTCAGTACCCCTGTTTACACGCTAAAGTTAATTGTAAGCTAATTCTTGCTGGGGAATTTAATTTACCCCATATTGATTGGAACAATTTACATGACGTCGTTAGCGAAGGCTCGTGTTCTCTCTCACTTTTAAACATTGACTTTTCTCATAATGTAACCGAAGTCGTCAAATCCTGCACAAAAACTCGGGGAAACTGTGAGTCGCTACTCTGATTAGGCCAAAGTTGGAGTATGCATCTATAATTTGGAACCCGCATCAAAAGTACTTAAATGACCGGCTAGAATCTCTTCAAAACAGTGCAACTCGATTCATACTCAAACAATACGCACCTGTAAGCGTCACACAACTTAAAGCCTCAATTGACTTACAAACGCTTCACCAGAGAAGATATCTTGGTAGGCTATAGTATTTCCATAAGCTCTTTCACTCTTCAACTGAATTTCGCGAAAATAAAGTCCCCCCCGTATCTTTCCTCGTCACGATCACCCCAACCTAGTTCATAATCCATTCGCAAAAACTAACTTGTATAAATTTTCGCCGCTTCAGCAGGCCATAGACGACTGGAATGGGTTGACAAGCGAAATCGCACAGACAACAAACCATGACACGTTTGTCTCATTGTTACGTGGTTCTTTATCATGACATCTATTTTGTTTTTCTTTCCTAAGTTGCAGATGTACGTTTGGCATCTTCATATTTCCATGTGTTAATTTCACCATCGCTGAGTAAGTTTTTTCTCTAAGGTTTTCCGTGTACCCTCTTTTTAGTAACACTTGTAAGCTTCTCCTGTATCACTTTTTAATCATTTAAAAATGATTACATGCCGGTGTGCGTGACCATGCATCATGTTACGCGTTTTTGAGTTCTGTTAGCGTGATCATGTTTCCTTTTATATTTTCATACGATTGCAACATTGTACGACTATGATGACATTCCATGGACCGTGGAACTATGTGCTATGTAATCTAGTATGTAATGCCCCCTGTGGGCCTTTAGAGGAATCTAAATAAATAAACTACAATTTTCTAAGTATACCCCTCACTGATACTGAGTATTCATGTCAGGTGATAGATGGTATATCTGACCATGACATAGTTCATTTCGCCCGCTCCTTGTTAGAGAGAAACCTGCCACTAGTCTCAAAAACGGTGCTTAATTTTGGAAAAATGTACGATGGTTGGGATTATATAGATTATAGACTACCTAGATGAATGTTATGATGAATACAAAGAATAATCTATTTTGCATAAATCAACTGTAGATGAGATCTGGGGAAAACTTCATAGGGTAATTACCAACGCTATATCACGCTTCGTTCCATTTCGTACGAAAAGAATTCCTAGGGAAAACCCGGGATCACAAGGAATATTATTTTACAAAAACGGAAGGGGAAAGGATTACGAAAAGTCTTTAAAAAGGCTACCGGGCGCCACTGAGAGGCCTTCAAATAGTTAACGAATCTCGTCGGCTCTGTCATACTATCACAAAGTCTAAATATAATTAATTAATAATTAATTAAATAAATAAATAGTTAATAATTAATTAATTTATTTGTTAATTTATTCATTCATTCATATTGAGTTGCCCAGAAAGAGCATGACGCCTTTTTAGTGGTGCACTTTCCAGATTTGTATGAAACAGCAGAACAAAAAAATACGAATAGAAAGAGAAACTTCAGAACAATACAATATAATCAACAAAATGTCTAAATCTACGCGCGTCATCAATAATATTAAATCTACTATTCGCAGCAATCTGTTCACAGTGACTATACGTTAATTGCAGCCGTGTCATGGGTTCTCATTTATGCAAATCAGAAGGAAAAAAACATTGAATGCGATCTGCAAGATATCAGGGGAACGCGTAAGTAAATGCAACTAAGTAATACAGATGAATGAATTCTTTCATTCGCGACCTTGTTCAGAAACTTTGAATCATGTCTCGTTCTTCTGTTATGCAATATTTCCATTTTCGTGCGTCTGCATATTCTATCATTACTGCAGTAATAGGCTAAATAATAGTAGTGATCATAAAATACACGAATGAATTTTCTATGAACACTGTCGATGTCACATGAATTTGTAACTCCAATACTATTCGAGACCACTGAAGCGTATTTAATGCGTACGCACGAGTGAGGAAAACAAATGAAAAAAGCAAAGAGATTTCGAAAAATTGCATGTTACACGTTTAATGGCTCCCAAGACTTTAAAACATGCATTCGTTATAGCAATGTCATGGTGATTGAAATTAAATACAGGATCCAGATACGCTCCCAGATCTCGAATCACAGAAACAAAAGCAATAGCGTTGTCGTTTGACGTATAAGAAAAGGCCACAATACCAAGCTTTCTCGAAAATGAAATAATTTTTGTCTTCATCTCATTCAAAACTAGTCCATTCAGAGAACACTGCGGCGAAATTGAATTTACAACATAGTGTAGACGCTCACAGTTCATTACCGTATTAACCATACTAAATATTGTCTTCAGCGAATAACAGTAATTGCGCGTGTTTGATGGCGGAAGATGTACAATTTACAAAAATTAAAAACAAAGGACGAAGATTTTTGCCAAGTGGAACACCCAACGTAAATAAAAAAAATTAGCAGTACTTAGAACGCAGATCGGATTTGCAGACATTTCTCAAAAGTAGCTGATGGTTTACTTTATCGAATGCTATAGTCATATCGAAGTACACAATATCTGTTTGGCTTAGGCTATGTACAAAAGGTACGACATGATTCAAGATGGAGCACATATTGGTCTCCGGAGATCGGATTTTCATGAAACTGTGCTGTTCTGGAATAATCTTCCGACGAAAATATGTATAATGGCGAGTATGCAAAGCAATTTCAAAAACTTTTGATAAACTACAAAATAGAGAGACAGGCCTATAATTATTGACAGTCGAACGGTCGCCCGATTTATGCAACTGATTTACAACAGATCGTGAACACCACGCTGCAGAATTTTAATGAAAACAGCACCGGAACATTTTTGGAGGAATGTTTTACCCACAAGAGATAGTGTTACTACTCTCATTGTTAGTTCAGTTGCGATTAGCAATAAGCTGGATATGGCCAAGGGCTTTAACTAATATTTCTAGTCCATTTTTAGAAGTGTTGGCGGTGTTTCTTCCGCGCTCCCATCTTTTGAATCTGAATCACCTCCCGCTCACGTTATCAAAATTAGTCAACCTGGCGTTTTGAAATTGCACTTGAACGTAAACACACAAAAAATCACCCGGAATATACGAAACGCAGACGAATTAAAAAAAAAAAGATATGCTGAATCTCACTACCTGACAGTTTTATACAAAATATCAGTTAACTGTGGTCAGATTTCAAGTAACTGGAAGTGCGCCAAAATAATTCCTATTCACAAGCATAGTAGCAAATATCTTTTAGAAAATTAAAAGCCCATCTCCTTAATCAGCAGGTCATGTAAATTTCTCGCACGCATAATAGCTAGTCATTTCAGACCTTTTTTAAAGTAACGGTATACTAGGCGACACCAGTACTGTTTTAGACGAGGTCGCTCAGCAGTTACGCAAATTATTGAAGTTACACATGAAATTAGCAATTACATAGACAAGGGTGGTCCGACTGATGTAATATTTTTAGACTTTGTCAAAACCTTCGATAGAGTATCGCATCCGAAACTACGTTATAAGCTCGGCAATGTCCTGAAGAGTAGCTCAATAACTAAATGGATGGAAGCATGAGAGGGAACAAAGTTTTGATATAAAATAATTAACAATCTCAACCATCTAGGATTGTATCTAGGGTACAACAAAGTCCTGTGCTCGCGCCAGCACTTTTCATTTTTTTTATGTGTTACATGGGTAAAGATCTCAACCGATTCGTTAATTTATCACGAAATCGCAACTAGGTCTGACCACCTAAGACTAAATTTCCATTTGCAAAAAAACAAAAAAAAAGGTGTGGCGAATGGCAGCTGTCACTAAACTTAAATAAAACGTTTTTATGACAATGACTAAGAAGCTCACCCGTTTAGTTCTTTACGATCACATTGGGGAGGATTCATTCACCAAAGTGACATGCTATAAATATCTGGAAATATTATTCTGCCCGCGTCTTTCATGGAAACATTATGTTAATGAAAAACTTAATGAAATACAGATAAAGGCCATGCCGCGGCTCTGGATCCTACGAATAACTTTACGGACACTTCTCTTTAGGTAAACAACTGCCTTTAAAAGCCTAGCTCTACCAGTCATTGACTATGTCAGCCCAGTTTGGGAACCCTACACACACAAAAAAAAAAAACAGAAAAACTACATAGAGTACAGAACAAGGCCCTACTCTTTATATTTATTCATTACAAAACAACCACATTGATTACGAAATTGTGAGAAAGAGCTGGATTTCATGTGGTCGAAGAGCACATGAAAATAAATTTCCTTTAAACTTTTTTTTTCTTCTCTTTCAATTGTTAACTATTTTGAGAAAATGGAGAAACAAAAGTATATACAATTCTCAATTCCGAGAATTATTGGGCATTAGCATAACAGTCATATTGATTCTTATCTCTACTACTCTTATGTATTTATATCTTCATTCTTCGTGAGATCTATGGACGATTGGAAATGTTCGCCAAAAAGAATTGTAAATAGTTCAAGCGCATCTGCGTTCGAGCGAAACATAACCTCGTATTTTGTATTGTAATACCGTATTGCGTATCTTGATTATGAGCTCGTTTTCCTGATGTACTCACTCCTGCCTTGGCCAGTTGGTGACGGGTGGTAATAAATAAATAAATAAATAAATATTTTGGTCAAGTGCATATTGTGCTTTAATAAAAAAAATCTCATCCAACTTTTTTTTTAAACAGTTTGTTGTTACCAATGTGACTGTTTGAAACCGAAACAAAAGCTGCATCCGTTTGACAGGCATCGGATCTCAGTAGTAGCTATGGCGGCTTGTGAATTTAACAGAGAAGTGTCCATGGACTTTAGGAAGGGACCTGGTCGTTCATATTGCATTATATAAATATAAATAAAAAATGTTCAGCTCTCTCGGTTCTTACAAAGATCTGGTGATATCACTGGATCTTAACGCGACTGGTCATGTCAAAAGGTTGCCCCCGCAATGCATATTTTTAAAATCTGAATAGCACAGATTTGCGCAATACTTTGCTCAGATCCTTTCAAAACACTAGCATGCTTAGTGGCTAAAAGTGGTAGAGCAAAGCTGCATCTGCAGTTATCTAGCTTCTTTTCACGACCCCTTTCAATTAAACGGGAAATCAAAGCAAATGCTATTGTAGGAAACAATGACGAATGAACACAAGAAATGGCAATACGTGATATTTCTGAGAGTAACTGTAAATGCAAGACTGTAGTTTTACGGCCCTTACCATATGTGCGACCTCAACAGGAACTAGAAGAACGAGCTCCGCGATTAGAGCGGTCTTGGCAAGCATTCAGCGGACGCAGTGAAAGTGTTTTTCAAGGTTATAAGGTCCGGCTACTTGCTTTCTTCCTTATTGCTGCGGATAACTTATAATACCGCACGCAGGTCATACGATCGTTGTTAAGCTTGTTGTCGAGTCATTTGAGACGGGTAATTATATTCAGCAGAACTACCCGACTTTCCACCCTGGTTTTTGTCGTCGAATCGTGCCGTTTTTCCTGTTGATACATGTGGCATCAAAGGAATTCAGGAAATTCCTTGTTCCAGCGACACTAAGAGAAGATCTGCAGATAGGCAATTTAAGAAACAGGATAAGACTGAGTCGATCATTTCGACAGAATGTCGCGTCCGACTTTTCTTCTGCCTTCATAGCGGAAATGTGGGATAATATCCGTATAAAGTGATCACTCTTCAGACCCCTTTCGAAACTCACGTACCGATTATTAGAAGGTCGGAACCACCGCACAATTGCGGAACAACTGCATCGAGGAACGTGCAAGTCATTCTATAACAAGGCGTACGTCGGAGCGCGGCCAACACTACGAGCCGACGAGGCAATCAAACAGTGTCGGAAGTGCAACGTCACTGCGTTCATCACCTTTTTTTGTGGGTGTGTTTTTTCTAGTGTGCGGTGACGTTGAGGTTTTAGTCCGCCATAGTGCAGGGATTCCACAGCTGGCAATAGAAGGCAGTATTTCGAAAGGGGTCTATTACTGTATTGATACTTAAAAAAAAAAAACAGATTGCGTCAGGGTAAAATTTCATGCACGGTGCTAGTTTAAGGGGGCCGCGAAGTGATATCGAGTTTCCGTGTTAGTAACTGCCTATCGCTTAGTTTGGAGGAAGTAAGAAAACTGCGACAGGCGGTACGGTGGCATACACTTGGGCAGGAAGCCAGGAACGTGATTCGCGCCATGAAACTTTGTAGATACGTTTTACCTGTTTAGTTTTGTCCTTTTTTAAACGTTTTTGATTATAGTTTCCTACGCATCCGTTGTGATTAACCGTGCCATCCAAATCGAGCTCGCGAATATACATATCGCTGAATTACCCAAGCATCAAGGGGAATGCTGGCAATATATGTCCAAGCGCCGCACGTGCTGTTTTCTGCAGCAGTAACTGTTTTGTAGCAAAATCTTGGAACAAAAGGCATCTTGCATCTTGCACGCGCGTTCGTCAACGTCTTATTTTTTGGTTATTTCTCTAACGGCAAGGGCGAGCGCCTGCGGCGCGTATACCTACACTCCCAGCGGTCTCCGAGGTGTTTGGGTGATGCTTGGGTGGCTTGGGTGGCAATATGTCTATTAGATACGAGCACTGCGTCATCTATAGAACCGTGCTGGCTATGCTTCGTTTCAGCTTAAGTACAGACACAGCCGACGCTACGAACTAACGGCACCAATCAAACAACTTCAAAAGTACAAGTCGCTGGACCTTTTTTGTTCGGGACTGGTTCAGCGATGATAGAACACGTACAGGAAGCGGTGTTGCGGAGTTGTTACTCCGGAATTTGAATGATTCCGGAATCATTCTGACCTTTCGCAACCCCAGAATGGAATGGGAATGGAATGGCGGCAGCGCAGAGGGAATGGAAAGGGAATGGAATTAGAGGCATATTGTTCGGAATGAAGTGGGAAGGGAATGGGGCTCGATTCTTATGCATGCTATGTTGATTTTTATTTAGGGCTTACGGGCTAATTACGCAATTCGTTAAACTGATATCAAAAATAAGACGCCCAGACGTGTAAACTGTTGTCATAGCGGACACGTCATAACGTGTTCGTTTTACACGCAGCCCTGTGTGTTATTCGTCTACACATGAGGTGCCGTGTAAACTTAACACGATACACCGTGTTTTTCTTCCGCTAAACACGGCTGAGCGTGTTGGCTGAGTGTGCTCTGAGCGGTGCTGGTCTTAAAACATGACGGCTAGCATCCGAGAACAGGCAAGAGACGAGCCCAGCGAGCCGCGCGCCCTTCAGTCGAATGGAGAGCACACAGGACGCGTTTGTTTTCGTTCGATGTCTTTTATACTCAGTAAACAGTCTCCAAGCGGTACGTACGTACCTACGTACGTGCGCCGTCGGCAGTCGGTGGCATCGGTAGCTGCGACGCAGTGCGGCAGTGCGACGGGGCCGCTAGACAGAAAAACGAACGCCGAACTTACATGTACAAATAACTCGAGCGAACTATTTGGAATCGGGCGGTAACTTGCACCACCTAGCGAGATTCCTACTAGTACATATATAAAACAAAACAACGAGGCCGTTAATACGCTACGACCGATCACGAGTAAACAGCAACCCTACATACATCGCAGACAACACGAATACCATGCATTACACAGCACCGACATATACACAAGCACAACTCCAACACTGCCTTCGACACTTTCTACTCAACGTGCTCTTCTCCCCGCGGCGTATATAAGCTTGAAATGTGCGGGTGAGCTCTTTAGTCGCTGACTGCTACAGATTTATAGAAGTCACAAAACTCAGCGCAGTGGACAGCCGTACGTAAGAACTGTTTGCATATAAAAAGTATGGAGGCAAAGTCTACAATGTTAGAACGTTGCAAAACATAACGATGTATTAACAATAAATCTTAAACCGGTCGTGAAGAAGTTCAAATGTTTGTTATTTTCATGCTAGACCAGTGCAGGGTTGGGCAGAAATACTCAAAAATGTATTTGGAAATACAAATACTGGGATAATTAAAATAATAGCTAAAATACTGATACTGAAATATATCTGTAAAAGAGTATCGGCGATACATATCGGAAATACATTTTAAATAGAGGCAAAGAGTATTTGAAAATACAAATAGAGGACTACAGTTTAGGGAGCGCAGAAATACAAGTACAGAAATACTAATACTGCTATACATTTTTCAAATTTGTTTGAGACGCCAAATGAGATGAAGCTCGAAGTTGGAAGTGGAAGTTTGTGACCCTGACATTACTTTCCCATAGGCTTAGTGCTTTGCCTTGAAGGTAGTGATTTCGGTCGACGAGGAGTCTTCAATGGGCTCAAAAAAAAAAAACGTTCCATCAAGGAGTGACCACGGTCCCTTCCATGACATCCTGTCTGTCTGACGAGGAATGCGAAAAGACTTCGACCTCTAAATAGATTCTATGTCATGCTAAATCCCATCAAAGCGTCACCACGCCCCTGTCCAATACGGACGCCCCTGTCAACATTTATCACATGAAGTCACGGTGGAATGAACTGGTATTCTTTATCTGTAGGTGTTGCCTTGAACATGAAACTTTACCACGCTACTGTATGAAACGACAATACGTACTTTCGTTGTAGGTTACCTCGTTGAAGATCGTGCAGGCAGTGTCATTTGGAATTTTCGAGAATAGTGGACCACCTGAAGCATCCTGGAACACATGTCTTATCTTCCGTTACGGTTAAAAAAAGGATACGGTGGCACCCTTGTTGTAAAGGTCCTTCCTGCCTACCCTCCGCTACCGACGCATGGATTGCAGTCCTCAAGCTTCGCCTAGTATCATCCAAACAGAGACCTCGTTGATTGCGACCTGATATTGCCGGCACAGATGCGAGCTCTCCGAGAAACAGTGCGCTTGAGACCAGTCGCAGGAGTACGAAGAGTGGGTCGGCACGGCGAGGCCACGTGTGGCCTCCTTCCTGGGTTTCGGATCACCAGAGCAGCAGGTCACGTTCACGTCGGCTGATGACGTACCCTTTGGCCGTGCAATATACGGGCGTAGCCGCAGACGCATTCGAACAAGTGTTGAACTTCAGTGCGTGAATCATTCTACTATTTCAAGTCAACCTCCGCCAGGCTCGTGCTGCAACGGACTGTGACTCAGCTTTGCCGGCTGGGTGTACTGTATACGCTAAGGCGAGCGAGACGGTTAGCAGCGGGCTTTGGATGCCAGCAAACAATGACTCAAGAAACCCCTACCTTAGGGCGTGCGGCACAAGATGCTCTTACTCCACTACTGGCACGCCACCGGGTTCGAGTCCCCGACTACGCAACATTTCTTAGAGGAGAGAAGAGGACGCATAGAAAAATAGTTGGAAGGCACGTAACATTGCCCCAGCATCTCCCTCACCCTGGTGCCCTCAAAAGAAAAAAAAAAGCGTTCGGATTTGTATTTTTTTTTTTTTTTTTTGGGGGGGGGGGAGGGCTATTTCTCAAGAAATGTAACGAAATACATTTCACCCTGATTGTATCGCGATACAAAGGAACATTCCAAATGTATTTCGATTACAGGGATACAGATACTGGTGAAAAAAATGTATCGCGATACAGAAATACAGATACGAAATGTATTTCTGAAATACTATCGCAATACATTTTTATCGCGATACTGCCCAACCCTGGACCAGTGTTATGAGCAGTCGGACTAGCTTGAATCAGATAAAAAATTATTGAGATGTTATCATTATGTAATTAATAATAAATGGAAAAAATCCTTCCGCAAAGCATTTTTTTATATATTCTTGTGAAGGACGTCCGCCCAACACTTCACTTCAGCTAGTTGCAGTACGGTAGCAGACGCCTTCACTTTTGGGGCGTTTTGATGCAGTTTGTTGTCGTAAGTCGTGTCGGTGTTGAGTGGAGCGGTGGGGCTCGGGAGTTTGTGACCGGTGTTATTCGTGATCACTGGTGTAACGCTAATGCGTTTTTTTTTTTATACCGTTATTTTCAGAATTTCGAAAATTCACGGGACCGTGGCACTGCATTACGCTGAATCGCGAACTCCATCTCTGTTGATGTCGTTTTCCTGGTACCACTCGTGAATACTGCAAGCGTTTAAACAGTGTGCACCGTCTCGCCTACATTCCCGGTGACGTACTCGACCCGTTGAAACTTAATGCTTCGCAATTTTGGAGTACACAAGACAGTTATCTCGCTGCTCTGGTTTCGGTAATAAAAGCAAGGCAAAACGCTCGTAGTTCCCGCCCTCAGTACACGTTGGACATCTTCCACACTCCGACACCGCATAACTGGATGAACGACGATTTACATTTACCTAAGAGGTCACCCTCGCCGCTTCCTCACCGTTGACCAGCGGGATCAGCTGGCGACAAGCCGCGGATGAAACGCTTGGGCTTCAACAGCCCAAGTGCACTCGGTGCTGATGCGGGCGATGCGGGTTTCTGTCAACCGGTAGGCCAGCACAAACCGTGACCGTTCCAGCTCTTCTTCATGACACGGTGTTGCAGAGAGAAGGGTAAAATACAACTACACGGACCACCGAAGCAAACGCAGTTATCGTAAATCTTGGCTTGTAATTGCGCCTTTGTAGATCATTTTATTCGTTTTGCTGGCGAGACGCAAACGACGGGCGTAACAAAATCGTTTGCATATTCCGCATATTTCGCAAAAGCATTTACCCAGTCACCTTGCGAAAAGCGCGAAACACGGAGTCCGCATCGTCCTGACTTCCCCTGTTTTTTACCTGCTTTAGAGCAGTTTGTACCTGCTAGTAGGAATACCTGCTGAAACCGAAACTAGGGGCAGTGCCAGAGAGAAAAGGGGGAAAGTATGGAATGCTTGGTCGCCCTCCCCAGTTTCTCAACTCGCAAGTGATTGTACAGTAATAAATGCACCAACGCCTCTTTCCAAAATAAAGAAAAGCACTATGTTTACTACGTAAAAAATGGTCTCAGTTCATGCATCAGTGTGCAAGTAGGAAATCTTGCCCTAATTTACTCACACCACATAATAAGCGCAACAAACTCGCACGAGATTTACAGGAAAATATCGGCGGTGACTTAAGTTTCCCTGAAATTCTGTTAACCGGTCGTTTGCAGGACCGAATCATCTACTCGAGTGGTGCGCGTCGCTGTGCAAACACGTCGCTGTGCAAACGCAGTCCACCAACACGAAGCATAAAAACGGCAGATCTAGGACAACAATCCGGAGTCCATTGTTCAATTTAAACGACGTAATTTCGTTGAAAACGGCCGCAGCTTTTTACTCACGGTATGCGTCGGGATACTTGCTCATTTTGAAACGGAACGAGGAAGATTTACTTTCAAAGACGCCCGCTGCCTCCTTCCGGACCAGCTTGACCGGATCAGCTGACGACGACGGGACTGAAACCGTAGAACCAGAACCTGAACCCCACAACAACCAATTCGCGCTCCGTGTTAGTGTGGCTTTCCACCTCCAAGCACCGCACCACACACCACGAACGTTTCAGCTTTTTGTCGCATCGTCGTGTTGCACCAAACAGAACGATATCGCCGAAGTCAAAGCAGCGATGTCGTAAACCTTGGCTTGTGGTTGCGCACTCGTGGACCCTGTGACCCGCTTTCCAAGCACACAAGACGATTACGAATGAGACTTTCCGCCTTCCGGGAACATCACAGGGGCACTTCTTCCGTCACGTTTTCGTTACATGTGCTCGCAAACCGAGCAGCTTTCCCCCTTCCCGTCCGACCAAAACAATACCGGCGCTATGATAAACGTGCGTTGTTGTCAGATTTTCTCCGACCAAATAAAAACAGCGAAAGCAAACCGGCTCTAGCTTCCAGCGTACATCGGCGTTGCGCCGTGGGCCGTGGTCAGACTTCCTCTGTCAGCTCTAACTTAAAGATGACCTACAGATGCAGCAACACTGGCCACCACGGAGCGCCGTAAATTCTGAGAAAGGTGAATGGGAAGCGGCGGCACCTTCGCTTGCAGTTGATGGTTTGAAGCCAAAACGAAACCAAATGCAATGCCACGTCTTACACACCCTAAATTTATTTGTGGTGTGTAAGAAACAATTATCAAGACCCCTAAAATAAATACAAACATGGCGCCATGAGGGAAGCCGCATTGCCATCGACCAGAATCAATGGCAACAATGGCAGCTAGCACGGTAAGCGCGGGGTTCCCCGCGTCCCGCGCCATGGCGTAATTGCTTTTGGTGCATATCTGTCTCCAAGACATGTTTCTTTCCGCGGAATTTGTCTCCACGGTCCTTTCTAGGTGTGTCCCCAAGCATTCCGGTGCGTCGGTAGCCGGCAATGCTGCGGTCGTCGCCGGCGGTAATGCGTGTCTTCGAGGTCGGCTACACAATTGTGCGTGTATGACCGAACCATAACAAGTTTTTTACAACCTCGCATGATTTTTGAACGAATTATCCGTTACTGAACGTGCAAATTTATGGTAATTTGTGTAAATAGCGTGCTTTTCACCCCAAATATTCACCAAGTTCACGGGTCTTGCTAACAGTGAAGGGCATGGTAAGTGGCTCTTTAAACAGCATAATTGCTCTGGAGTTGTCTGATGGCGTGAGTGTCTTACTGGCGTATGCTCCGTCGAGCGTGAAAATGGCGCCCCCTCAGAGAAGCAGCTAAAACTGAATGGTTGTAGACGGAAAAGGTGTCTTTCCGTGCGCCGCGAGACGGGACAAAGCGGTTGTTATAATCAAGCGCTATTATCCTGTAGTTGTTACCCAAAGCGGGGAACCGAACATAAAAACGGAGCAAAAGCGTTATTTCTAACTGAACCGGAATAAGACTGTAGCCGAAATCATACTTTTGATATATGAACCCGAACCGGAACCGAAGCGTGATCTCATGTTGCGGTTACCGATTCGTTGGAAACGGTTCCGCGTATTAAAATGGGAGCCGCGCCTTCTTGCGGGTGTCGGCGCGAAGTCACTTAAATATTCGCGACGATGGCGTCAGCGGCTCCCATTTTGACTAAACAAACGGCAGCGACGACAGGGAGGCAGCTTAATAATAATCCAACAAATAGGTACATTTCACGTTTATGTGCAGCCCGAATTGACGTCAATATGTCGGTGTGGAGGCGTACACCTGTATCCTTGGTTTAACCTCACGATGAACTGCAAAGGACGCCACGAACCGCCGGAGCCAACTCATAGCTCGGAGGGCGTTTCCGGTTGGACGGAGCGATGCGGGGAGCGCGATGTCGCGGGACAAGCTACAAACTACAGATTCGCTTGCGTGGTTCGTAGAGTCCATCGTGGTACATAATAAGGAAATAAACGGTGTATATCTCACCATGCCGAGAGCACGGTGGCCTAGAGGCTAAAAACATTATTTGTTCGTGTGTCAGCGTGCGCCAGCGTCTGCGTGTGCGTGTGTGTGTGTGTGTCTTTTATTTCCTTGCTGCTAAGCACTATTCCCGAAGGAAGGAAAAAAAACATAAACGCGAAAACAAAAACAAAAAGTTTACGCCTGTCGGCTCGTTTGTTCCGCGGTGGCAAAATTCTCTAGGTGCGAAGATACGAAGCCGCGACGAGCGCGACACTGTGGCGACGGTCGCCGAGACGCCAGTCGCCCAGAGCGATGGACGGTTACTTTTGTTTTACGTTAAAACGCCAATTCGCTAAAACTTGATATGGATCCCACACTAATCATGTATCTCTTGTTTGTATACGGTCCTTTTGCGAAGAAAATGGGTGCTCTTAAATTTTTGGCATCTTTTGGTACTCGGAAGCCTCTTAGCACTTGATAGCGCGATCGATGTCTGCAGCGACACCAAGTGCCAAGAAGCGCTTCGTGCGACCACCCTTTGGTTTAGTAAAATGAACGATTTGAGGAAGCTTTTGGAAACTTTCTTAGTCGTCTCCGCATTCGATAACGTCAGCGGCTTTATGCTGCTTTGTCCAGCAACACAGTGTCGCAGTCAATTGCCATTTTCATTCACGTTGAGGAATTAAAGGAATAAAATTGTGGAGTTCAGCCATTCCTGGAGTGCGAATGTGTCCAATGTTTTCATTCTGAGGAGTTTAAAGGAATGGATTTTTTAAAAGCTCTCATTGCCCGGAATGGAATGGTGGTGTCCATTCCGCAACACGTACATACACATTAGGAACACTATGACGGAACGTTTTTGACGCTGCCTGGTTGATCCCCTCAGCTCATAGCGTCGGCTCCATCCGGACTTAAAGGTGAAACTATACTCTGTTTCATATTTAGTGTGCAACGCTGTCAAAGCTACTGGCGCGAACGTAGTGCTTGATCTTATTGATCGTTTGCACGCGTTCTCGCGTAAACAAAACCATAGATGAAGCCACGCGCTCGTGCCAGTAGCTTTGACAGTGTTGTACGCTAAGTATAAAACAAAGTATAGACCTTTCCAGTGGCAGTCTTGAACGAAGCGATTTCCAGCACGCGTCCCTGGTTTTGAGAGGGTACTTCAGTGTTGCCCGACTGCGCTGGGCTGTGGGTTTTCAAGTCAGTGGGCTGTGGCAGCCTGTTTAGGCGCACTTCCGGACGCTAGTGGAGGCAAAATCGCCTCGTTTTATTTTTTACTTTGTGTTCTACGGGGAATAGAATTTTTTGCGGTTTTTAAAAAGTTATTGCACTATTTTGGGAAAAAAAAAAAGAAATGAAAGCTGTTTTGATGAGTCCGTGATCGACAGAACAAATGCAACTGGGGTTTTTTTTTTTTTTTTTTTAAATTTTCTGCTGAGCTTTTTCCGGCACTATGCACTCAGCCGTGTAAATCTGCAAAGGTCGTAACCGTCAAAAATATTTTAGCTCTCAGGATATCCGAACTCCATGGATGTTCCCCGCCCACAACATGAACCGTTCAACGAGTCTCATCAATCGAACAACATGTATTGTACGTACCCCACGGTGCCGCGTTATCCGAACAGGATTTTAGAAAGGCCTAAAATAACACAGCATATCCAATATACAGTGTCGACGGTAGTCACTTCACGACGATCGGACGGAGTCCGGTGTGTTTTGGGGGACATGTAGAAGAGAGCTGCTTTTTTTGCACGGCTTCAAAGCAAATGAACGGACGCGTTCCCGCACCCCGGACTCGAGACTATCAGCTATTTTTCGAGAAGGCCCGGACCGGAACATAGCCGGGAAGGCTTTTTTGGGATTATCCCAACGGAAATAATCCTCCAAGAACGTCGAACTGCCCGCGTCGCGGGCTGCTTGACGTTCGCTCTCTTCGTTCGTTTCCTGCCAAGGCCGAGCAGGCTACGAGCTCTGGTATTCCCTGGTTCTCACATTGGAAGGTAACACAGAAAGGTTAACCATCCTAAACAGGCAAATGAAGTAGAAACTTTCAAGAAAAGTCAGCGAACTCCGAATGCAGAATGCAGGTGGGGAGTAACGCTGACCGTGTTTCCACAGCTCAGGCGGGTGGCAGAAATTTCTGGCTGATAGGGGTCGCTTGAGTCGTAAACTGGCGGCGGCCAGAGAGCTCTTTTTGCAAAGGTCTATACACCTTTCCAAAAAACACTCGACCCCAGGGGCAACAAACCGTTTTCGAGCCCAGTCACTGAGTTTGAGGCTAGACTCTCACCGGCGTCCCTCCTAACCCTAACCGAGTGGACTGTGATTTCAACAGGCGCAGCCTGCGTAGGCGCAGTTTCAAACGCTGCTGGCGGCTAAATTCTCGTATCTTCCCGCTATATTTTGTGTTTCATGGTACATGTATGTTCCCGAGAACATTGAGAAAGCATTGTGCCACATTTGAAAAAAAAAAAAAAACTGTAAGCTATTTTTGTTGGGTACGCGCGCGACAGAACGAATGCGACTGGAATGTATAGACAATTGCAAGCATGGCGCCACAAGTGGTGCCCCATGCGTGCAAGCGCGTGCAACGCGCGGGTGAACGTAGCTTTGGCAAGCACGTAATCGCACGGGCGTGCCCGCTCGAGCAGAGACATGGCGGCGGCCAGTCGCCCAACTTGCAATCGTCTATAGTTCTAGTTATTTGTTTTTTTCTTACGATAAGTTTCGACGGCGCCGCGGGATTCGCAGTATGTGAAACGACAAAGCGCTTAACTGTCAAAAATAAATTCAACAGAAGAGGGCCGAAAGTCATGCATTTTTCACGCTCACAAATAACGTGTTTACCGATGGACAGGACACGGACATACAATTGAGGAAGTGTTAACATCCGAACAATATATCATACGTACCACACGATGCAGCGTTATCCGAAAAGAATTTATTTGAGAAAGATCTCAAATAACACAGTCACAGTCGACGACAGCCACATCTTGACTATTGGACGGAATCCGAGATGACTTCGTTTTGGGGCACGTTTTGGGGAGAGCTTCCTTTTTTCACAACCGCACCAAGGCAAAGAAACAAACGCGACTGACCCGTTTCTCACCCCAACCCGGACAACTATTTTTGGAGGTGACTGAGGATTCTACGCGGATTATCTCTGGGAGGGGGGAGAACAATGTTCGCAAAATCGCGTCAAAGGGTCGTTCGACGTCCTTCACCTCCTTTGTTTCCCGTGAATGTCGAGCAGAAAAGCTTGAATGGCAGGCACTTACCAGCCTTATTTCTCACAATGGAAGATAACACAAAAAGGATCGGCAGCACGCATAAAAAAAAAAATAAGTGGAAACTTTCAAGAGGAGCACGAAAACGTCGAATGCAAAACCGCAAAAATGTAGGTAGAGAACCGCGCTGAGCGGGTCTTCACAGTCCCAGAGAGTGGCAGAAAATTTCTAGCTGATAGAGGGCGCGAGAGTCGTACCAGCCGCATCAGCATCAGCAACATGGCGGCGGCCTAGGAGCGTTTTTTGGAAAGGTGTATGGAATACATAAGATTTTTCGTAGATGGTTCGCAAGAGCTCTTTGCTGCGAGGAGGAGATTAGGGGAGACAGTGCCGTCACGTTGAGCACGGATTGAGCACACGCCTACGGGGCTGGGGTTCTGCAGCTTACGATCACATGCGTCCCCTGGGCTGTGGACGCATGCGCGGCATCTCATATTTTGTAGGAAAGAAGTACTGCGCACGCTCAGGACTCTTTTTACAGCCCACTACACAAAGATGGCAGCGCCCACAAGGTGATATTTGGAAAGATTTTTACATAGCTTGCACTGACGTCACAATTTAAGCAAAGAGGGAAAGGGTAGCGTCGACGTGGTTTCCTCCCTTCTACTGGCGCGCCCCCAAGCGGACATAAGATTAGTGAGTGAGTGAGAAAATGTTCTATTTTCAGGTGGGGTACCTGTTGCCCTTGAAACTCGTCATTGGGGAGGGAAAGGAGGGATTGGGGCTAAATGTTAATATCAAGTCCGGCGGACTTGATGAACTCTATCAGCGAGTCTACAATTGTTTTTCTGTGCTCGTGGGTGCCGTCTGGAAAAACCCATTCCTTTAGGCAAGGTGGTCTTTCTTGGGGCGGTAGAGCATTCAACGCTAGTTTCCGCTGGATGTCACTTTTGGGTCAATCCCCGATGATATGTTTGATGCCTTCCAATATTTTACAGTGATCGCACATATCAGTTTCGGCATCTTCCCCGTTCTTGCTTTTGCGAAATTTATACTTCAAGGCCGGTGTCATGGCGGTTCCTGTACGCAACCTTCGTAGGCATACACGCTCCCACCAACTGTAAGATGTCGATGGAAGGGGGTGTTCGTCTGGCCTGCGTAGATCGGCGAGTCTTTGGCTTTTTTCTAGTCGTTCTTGGGCTTTGATTTCCGATGGGTCGACGTCGCGTTCGATGTCTTCATCTACGACGGGTTGCACTGAGCCTTGGCCGGATGGGACTGCCTGTAGCCGCTCCAGTGCGGCTGCATGTTTCTCGTCGTTTCCGTGGATATCTTGATGTCCGGGATGCATCGTATCTTGATGGTACGGCCTTCAGCTCGAAGCTGTCGGGCCGTAGCCTTAATGCTTTTAACCGTTTTGCTGCGGTTATCATGTTTTTTTCAATTCTCGTACGGCTTCCTTAGAGTCCGTAAAGAAATAAATGTTGCTTTTATGTTTTTCTTGTTCTGCACTCTCGATCGCCGTCTTGATGGGTTGGAGTTCAGCCTCCTTGACGCTGGTGGTATTGCCCAGGGAGGAGTGCGACTCTTCTCTGGTCGTTCCCGCAATAATGGGTAAATTTTTGCGCATTTGTCCTCCTTGGCTGCGTCTGTGGAAATAATGACGTTAGTGTCATCTTCTAGAAGTAATTGTACCTCGTGTTCGTGTTTCCAGGCAGTGCTATTTCTTCTTTTGTATTTTTCCTTGATTTTGAGGGGTCGGTCTTGTATCAATAACTATTTCGTCTTCCCATGGTGGAGGAGGGTTCGTAAAAACTTGGTAAACCTCGTTGTTGTAACCAAGAGCTCTCAGGATCTTTCTTCCTCGTTCAGTTTTTTCAAGCCTCAAGTTTTGACTGATCTTGTTTTCTTGCGCTATTTCTTCGATGTATTTAGTCCTCCGATCTCATAGAGCTCTTCTACCTTGGTGCACCTGGAAAGCACAGTGATTACTCTCAAGGCTTCCCTGTTGAATGCTTCAAGTCCGTTCTTTTGGGCTCTGGTTATACTGAGGTAGTTCACCCCGTAAGTTGCCTTTGGTACAAGGAAAGCCTTAACCATGCTCCTGAGGATGTCTTCTTTGGCTCCCCATGCTTTGCCGGTGGTGTGTTTGATCATATTGAGTGCTGAGTCCACTGACTTTTGATTTGCTGGTACCAGCTTCCAGCCTTTCCGTTTTTGTCAATCGCGATACCGAGTATTCTAATTGAGGCTTGAGATTTAATTTGCTGGCCATTGATGAGGAGCTTGATCTTGTCTCCAACTTTTTCATCTCGCCCTCTGGCGTTGAATATGACGACGTAATTTGTTTTTTCGGGTGAGAGTTGTAACTCCGTCTGTTTGGAGAAGTCTTTAATTGTGTCCAGGCCTTTTTGAAGCGTGATGACTTGTGTAGACGTGCTGCAGTTCTTTGTCATAATATTAATATCGTCTGCGTAAATGGTATATCCCAGGAAGGGAATTTTTCTAGAGAAAGAGCAAGATCTGCCATCACCGTATTAAAAAGTGTTGGCGAGATTACGGCTCCTTGCGGGGCACCAATCTTGTTATCCGTCATCGGTCCTCTGGTTGGTCCTATAGCCGTTTGGTATTTTCTTTTGTCCAGAAAAGGGTGAATGAATTTCAGGGGTCTCTCTTTGATTCCTCGTTTTAGTGCACCACGTATGACCGCGTCGTGGGGCACAGAATCAAAAGCTTTCTTTATATCGATCGTGACGATCAGCCGTGGATTGTAGGATGGTCGTTTGGAGGTGATGTCCTTGTGAATAACGACCAAACTATCCTGCGTTGATAAACCTGGTCTGAAGCCGGTTTGTCTGGGGCAGTAAGCCTGGCTCTCAATTTCGAGGAGCAACGTTATTCTCGCCAGGACCATCCTCTCCATGGTCTCACACAAATTGGAAGTGAGTGAGATCGGTCTTAGGTTCTGGATCGAGTCGGTGAGCTTGCCTGGCTTGGGAATTTGGATAACCGTTAACAGTTTCCATTCTTCGGGCAGCAGTCCTGTCTCCCATATTTCGTTAAATTAGGCCAGCAGTTCCGTCTTGTTTTTCTCTGGTAGGTTCTTGAGAGACGTGATGGTAATCTTATCCGGTCCGGCTGCGGTGTTCTTGCTATTCCAGAGCCATTATAAGTTCCCCCACGTTAAATGGGGCGTCTGCTGGTGACCGATGGTCGAGCTCGGGAATCCTCTTTTTGCAGAGTTGCTGCAGCTGTTGTGTTGTCGGTTGCGGGAAGAAGTGTTTCCCTGCGATTACTGCAAGTTCTTCTTCCGTGATGCCGAGCTCGATGGCGAGATTTTGTACCGTACAATTGTTCTTTTTTCTTACCGGACATGCCTTTCTATGTCCGCCACATTCTTCTAATGCCGGTTTTTTCATTGAACGAATGGCAGTGCCGTCTCCAGAATTGCTGCTTCAGCTCGTTCGTATAACGTTTGGCTCTAGCCGTGGCGATGTTTAGTTGTATTTCGTAGCGGATGTTATGCTTTGCTTTTCTATATCGCTGTTGAGCTTGAAGTCTGCTTGCCCAAAGGTTCAGCAGATGCATGTCTGGGTTGGGAGTGTCTTCTTCGACTTGGTAGGTCCTTGTCGCCGCCTTGACTGCCATTTGGATCTGATGAACGAGGGGGAGTGAGAAAGGGACCTTTTTGATGGCATCGCGAAACGTGTCCCATCGAATGAAGGGTGCGTCTCGTCTCCGTGTGCCGTTGGTAAAGAGCTCGATCCTGATCGGCAGTTGATCACTGCCCATCGCGTCTGGCAATGTTTTCCAGGAGAGTTTGATTTCCTTGCTTGCTCAAGTGAGGTCGGGCGTCGTGTCTTCTTGTTTGGCATGGAGGCCGATCCTCGTTGGTATGCCGGGTTCGTTGACTAGTACTAATCCGACCTCCTTCATTTTGCACTTTAGTGTCTTGCCTCGAGATGATTTGCGGGTATAGCCCCAGTCTTCGTGTTGAGCATTAAAATCTCCGCTGATTATGAGAAGTTTTTCATTGGGTCTGAGGTGCGTGAGCCAGCTCATATCATCTCCGTCTTTGACGTTAGGTCCGCTGTAGGTTGAAGCAATTATGAGAGGCTTCCCTTCGTGTTTTATCTGCACAGCAACTACCTCTCTCGCTTCATTGCACAGGTGTGCCGATTCTATACGTGCGTGTGGAACTTGTTCCTGAACTAGAATGGCCACTTGCCCGATGATCGCTGTCACTGCATCTTTGCCATTCCTGTGGTGAATCGTTCTCGTGATGGAGGGTTCTGTGTACGTTTTATATCCGTTAAGTTTGACGTTTTCGTGGTTGGTTTCCTGGAGGAGAAGTACCGCTGGTATTCTCTTGCCCATTCTTTCGAGTTGAAGTTTGAGCTCCGCACATTTGTTTGTGAAACCTCTACAATTCCAATGAAAAATCTAAGGGTGTTCCTTTGTATCTTGGTAGTTTGAGCCGTTCGGTTTCATATTTACTGTGGTGGGTGTTTGGCAGTGAGGTATTTGCCGAATTTCTCGCCGATGTAGTTCACCTTGGTGAGGACCTCAAATGCTAGAGATTCTGGTTGTTTTATTCGGCTCGTGTTGGTCTGGACGTTTGCGAAACCTTGCTCAACCCTTTAGCTCAGTGTCTCGAACCTTGCTTCCCAATCGAGTTGCATCCTTGGTGTAATATTTGAAAGGAGTGAGGTTGGGCTCTGTTGCCCAGGCTGCCGTTGTTGCGCATTTCCCGGTGGTGTGGAGGTTGGGGAGTAGAATAACTCTGCCGGATTGGTTTCTTGTTGATTAGGCCTTACTATGTTAGCCCACGAATTGTCCGAAAGAGTCCTCGTCGGTGCTGGATAAGTCTGTGTGAACACACTTTGCGAAGACTGCGAGGTCATACTTCCTCTCGTGGCAGATCTCTTACTTTGGTTATTTCTTCGCGTGTTGTTTCTCGGTGGAATTTTTCTTTTCGGGGACTCGTTGCTCGTGGCAATGTGCGGTCCCTCGCAGTTCACGCACCTTGGTGTGGCCTGGCATTCCTCAACTTCTCCATGTTCATGTCCGCACGACCCGCATCGTTTGATCTTTAAGGGGCATACGTCAGACTTGTGGCCGAGTTGATGACACCCGTAGCAGACCAGTGGTCTTGGCCTGTATTCTGACACCTTGTAGACCTCAAAGACGTAGCGGACATGTCCGGGCACAGTTTTGCCTTCGAAGGTAACGAGAATGGTCTTTTGCTTGATGCCCAGGGCTCGTGCTGCGACAAGCTAGTGCCTGTTGCACCTAAGCTCGTTTACGAGAGTTGCTGGGTAATCGTGTGGTGAATTAAGGTATATCACCCCTCGCACTTCGTTTGAGCTTATCGCCTTGTAGGGTTGCAAAGCTAGTGAGCCGTGTTGTTCGTTTGGGATTTCCGTGATCTGCAGGAACTTGGAAACGAGCGAGCTGTTCCTAGTGGTGATGGCAATGGTGTTCGCTTTTTCGTGTCTGTGCAAGGTGAACTCGTCGACGTTGTTTACTCCGATCTTCTCGATGGGGGTGCGGAGTTCTTCTGTCGAGAAGTCCTCGATGTTATGTTTGCACACATGGCGGCGAACAACCGTCTGGGTTGATGGTTTTGGAACTTTTTTGTCGAAAGACTCTCGTTGGCCTGCTGCCGCCTGGTTGTGTTTTCGCTCTCGTCGCACTGTCTGCCAGCCGTCGTCGTTCTTATCGTCGATGATGGAGCCATGTTGTTCTTCGCGTGTTTTGTGCGAGCTACTTTCAAGAGTAGGAAAGTCTTCTTCGTTCATGGCAGAGATTTCGTCACAAAGAGGTGTCATTTCGGTCTGGCTTTCTTTGGAGCCATTGTTCCCTTCGTTGTTTGAGAGTAGTGATTGGAGTTTCTCCCGCCGCTCCATGCATTTCCTCAGAAATGCTTGGTTAGCCATGCAGGTGTTGACCCAATCCTTGTTGGTACTGCAGGTCAGGAAGTATCCAGCGCCCATGACGATGTTCCGTTGTAAAATGTCGGTCAAGGACGCCTGGGTTCCAATGCTTCCCTTAAATCGCTTGGGGGAGAGCAGTGGTAGGCTTAGCCCCTCCGCTTCCAGTGTGCATATTCTGACCCTTGAAAACGCCTCCAAGGGTCGCTTGGCGTGTCGGCTGGTTATGTGACTTGTCCTTGTCGGTCGTCGATATCCTTGGCGGCTGCGATGAGGTGCCAGGAACCTTTCGTATCGTAGCAATGATCGAGCCTTGGAAGGAAGCTCACGAGCAAACGTCTGGTCTTTTTGAGAGCTGAGGCTAGAGTCCGACATAAGAAGAAGGGAGGAACGAGACGTTTTTCTCTTTCTCCAGGCAGACGGGAGAAAAATTTCGCCCTCCCGCTTCATCTTCTTTCGGTCGCGTTTTTCGAGCACGTCGCGCGCTTGCTTTAATAAACTTTGCTGAGTTCATTGAACTTCAGCGTGCGCGAAGGCCGCCAATAATTCTGTCTACCTGTCCGAACATGCAGAACATTTCAGTTCGCATTGACTTTTCCTACCATTAAATTTGTCAAACGAGCAGACGAGGCCGCTGAAAACAGCGAAGTTCCGGAGCAGTGTCAGCAGTGCCAACGTTACTGAATGGACTAAGTTGAAACACTTCGAGATATGCGTGACGCGCTGCCATTCACTGCTGCGTTGCGGCGCTCGTGTCGCAGCCCGCCCTTCGCGCTCAGTCTTACTGGCCTTGTATCCTTGAATACGCCAGGAAACACATTGTTCTTAAGCGGGTTCACGTAGTTCAACGACTGCTCTCTTTGTCATAATGACCGAATTAAGACATTTCTTGGAACTTTTGAGGTAAATTCACGCCTGCCGGGGCTTCGTAGCTTTGGCAGTTTTTGACATTCTGTACAAGGGCAAGCATTTCAGAACTGCGTCTATCGACGTTTCCGGCTCATGGAATAATTGTGTTTTGGTCGTATGCGGACTGAAATACCGTGAACTTCCTTTTGCTGGTTTTCTGTGTTTGTGTCAGAAGTTCAAACATAAACTGCTGCATACGTTCCAAAGCGGCATTACGAAAGAAGGCCAGTTTGAAGACGTCTTTGTCATTTGAAGGAAGCGTAACAGTATTCGGAACACCGAGGCCTACTACTGGAGCATCTGAGGTGGTGAAAACGGCTGAGTTATTCCTCTCGCGTGTTCTTTACATGTGTGACAACCTCGGTACCTTTTGTGTGCGTGCCATTTCGGAGACGTGTGACTAAGTGGCTAAGTGGTAATAATTTCAAGACATCACTTCCAATCAGCAGATCAGCACGGATCTGTGGGTGTATACTTCGGAGAAGATTTGTGCTCTTTACTTGAAATATGTGATGGATTACAATGACAAATTACCGAGCCTCAAATGTTATGAATTACCGTTACAGACTGCTTTTCATTGAAAAGTAGCCGATTACTTTACTCGTTACGTTACAAATTACTTTCACGTTACTCTTTTCCGTACACTTATCCTGAAAACAGTAGAAACAATTTTGATATTTTTCGAAAATCTTCTTCAACACTACTTTTCATTTATCATACGCCTGTATTATGGCAGTCCTTCTAAAAATAAAATATTATTTTTAAGAGAAAGAGTGTAGGTGCACTCCATTCACCTTTGAGCTGAAACGGCACCGAAAGTTGCAACCACATCCACCCTCCCGCTAGCTTACGGCCCCCGGAAATTATCCCTGGAATTGTGCAGACGAAGCTAGCGGTGCGCATGCTCAGTAGCAGCGTCTACCTCCACTATGAGATTCGGAGCTAAAGAAGCGATCTACAAAAGCTTCCTTTTGACTCTGGTCTTTCGCCAATTATTCACAAGAACAGAAAAACTTGGTTCTGACGTTACAATGTATAGCCAATCCAAATGCAGGTGTCCCAGTTTACGTTGATGTGTTTCCGTAAATTATAGTTGTTGCTTTTTTTTCTGAAGACAATGTGTGTTTTTTAGGCAAGCAAATTATGCACTGAAACTCTGGGTTTCCGTTCTCCTTAATGCCATGAATTTCGAACATCTCATTATGAGATGGCCATGGAGACGACGGGCACTCCATCACCGAAAACTCGACCAGTAAGAGAAAAAGTGGCGGTTACGGGTTATCGATCGTTCATGGGTTCTCACTTTTATGCCAATATTCGTGGAGGCCAGGGAGGGGAGCACACAGAAAGCGAGAGAAGCGGTGGCCATCGGTCTCACAAAACAATAGGGGATTACAACACTTTTACTCGCTTTCTCTCTCTCTCTCTGTCTCTCTGTCAGCACTCATTTAGTGGCCTAATCCCCCCCCCCCCCCCTGTAAAGTGAGGACTGGACTCGACCACCATGCCGAGAAGAGCAAACCAAAAGAAGTATCGTCCGTAGAAGGGCGTAGCCATGGGGAAGGGGGGGGGGGGGAGGGCTATGGGGCTTCAGCCTCCCCCCCCCCCCCCCCTTTCCCGAAATCCAGCCAACCCTATACTATACACGTTTATTTTGACGTCCCTCCCCCCTCCGCACCCCATGTTAGGGACATCCCAGCCACCACAACCCCCCCCCTCCCCCCCCCCCCCCCCCCAAAAAAAAAAAAAGACATTCCTGGCTACGCCTCTGGTCCGTACACTTGAAGCTCTATGCCTCGCGCCGGGAGCTTTTCAGCCGTGCCTCACGAGCGTGCTATAGTACAGTAGCGCACATCATAGACAAAGAGAATTCAACCCCCTCGGGCGAGGCTCCATCGCCTGTTACGCGAGTTGTGAACCAGCGAATCGAGGGGGTACTGACCCGCGTTTGATGTCTGTGCAGGTGGCGGGAAGACGTCGAAGAAGTTGGAAAAGGTGAAACGGTGTAAAAACAAGAACAAATAAACACGAAGGATTTCTCCTGCCCGGGAACAGAAAAACATTACCGCATCTCCGCGTGGTGAATGATGTTGATTGGGGCGAAGCTCGGGTGGTGCTGATGATACTGATTTTGGTCATAGGTAGTGCTGAAGGTGCCGTTTTCATTCATGTCAGTAGGAGAATGTGTGGTTTTCTTCTTTTTCTTTTTTTAAGAACACAGATGGGATGGCAACTCAGAACCCCCTACTCTTTTTTTTTCTTCTTTTTCTTGATACTGATTTTGGTCATAGGTAGTGCTGATGGTGCCGTTTTCATTCATGTCAGTAGAAGAATGTGTGGTTTTCTTCTTTTTCTTTTTGTAAGAAGACAGATGGGATGGCAGTGTTGCCAACTCAAAAATTGAAAACCCGCAGACGGAATCCCAAGAACCGCTAAAAACCGCCAAATCCAAAACACAGCGCAAAAATGATTTTTTAACAATTTTGTTTTGCTTTACTTCTTGCCCAAAGGTATAATAGCAGTGTAGATCATATCAATGTCATCTGAAAGGAAGCTTTCCTTTTATTATGACTAGAAATCTGTCACGCCACGCCACAGTTCACCCAGGTGATCCGAAGCCAAAATTGCCGAGTGAGCTCATACGAACATGGCAAGGGACCCTCCAGCAGTGCGTGACTGGTGAGACTTCCGTTCAGCTCGTAGAGCCATCTGCGTCCCAGAGGAGAAAGGTGCAGCGGCCGAAACATGCTTTTTTCGTTGCAGCGTGCGCGACGAAATCCACGTGCTTTGCTGATAGTTCCGTTCTGCAATAGCGGCACCTGGCTCGTCTGCTATCACCAGGAACCTCCAGCAGCCATTCTTCTCTAAACTTTTGAGTGGTCTTCACCCAGCCCATTTCACGAAGCAGTGACAAAAACGTCAAATGGAACATTGGAACATTCATGCTGTTCAAACGTGCGCGCACAAAACAGGGAGGCGTGTTCCGATATTTGACGCCTTAATGTAAAGCGGGAGACACATGCGCGTAAAATCCATCCGATCCGACGTCCGATCTGGCAGTACGACTGCCTGATCCGAAAACTTTTGTCGCTTCAGACGTCGGATCGGCGATCCGACATGCGTCCAACGAGCCAGATAGTTTCGCACGGTGGACGGATTGTCGGATGCGTCCAGCCAATGACAGCACAGCTAGCGCGAACGTCATGATGACGTATACTGGGTCTGTCGGGACGAACAAGAAAACGGGACAGGCGACGGGAAGCCGGACGCGTGGATCTCACTGACCCATTCGAGAAAGATGGCCCCGGCAAAGAATGCACGCGCTAACGACAACGAGCTTCTAACTTCGCTCGTGTGAGCTAAACCGTCAATCTGGGGCCAGAGATCTGTGAACGCGGACCTCCGCTGGGGTGCTTGGATCTCCTGGGCGGATCCGAACGGATCGTCCTGTCACATGCAAGGTCGGAAGCGTGTGTCACAAACTGTCACGTGCGGCGATTCGGAGCGGCGTTTGGACTGTCGGATCGGACGTCGGATCGGACGATTCTGCCGTCCATGTGTCTCGCGCTTTAATGTTTTGATAACGTCACTGACCAGAACATTACTGATAGTAAGCAAAGACGACTGTGGCTGATTAGGGGTATGACAGGTGCATAGTTGACAGTATATAGATATAAAACGTCTATATATCTAAGAAACCGCCAAGATTACATGCAACCGGCTAAAAATCCCACCGCCCGCAAAACAATAATTTATCCCGCTAAACGGAACCAAAAACCGCTAAGTTTAGCGGGAAAACCGCTAAATTGGCAACACTGTGGGATGGCATCTCAGAACCCCCTGCTCTTTTTTTTTCTTCTTTTTCTTGATACTGATTTTGGTCATAGGTAGTGCTGATGGTGCCGTTTTCATTCATGTCAGTAGAAGAATGTGTGGTTTTCTTCTTTTTCTTTTTTTAAAAAGACAAATGGGATGGCATCTCAGAGCCCCCTATTTTTTTTTTTTTTTCATTTTTTTTCCTTTTTTTTTTTTCTTGCTCTCGCTGCTGAACTCACGAGCAGGAGCTTGTGAGCTCCTGCTCGTGAGCTCACGAGCAGGGGCAGGCCGGACGTTTTTTCTTTTTTTTTTTTCTTGCTCTCACTGCTGAACTCACGAGCAGGAGCTCGTGAGCTCCTGCTCGTGAGCTCACGAGCAAGGGCACGCCGGACGGCGGACGGACATACGGACATGGCTAGCCCCGAAGGAGCTTCGCCCCTAAAACACGATGGAAGGCGACAGAGAGCATGCTCGGCGTAGTCTTACTTCATATTTGTCTTTCGCATATTTGTACAGTGGCCCAATTTTTAAATAATATCAAGCGAGCGTCGACCGCAGGGACGGCAAGCGCCGTACCGCGGAGGCGTGCGGCGATACGGGAGAGATTAAGCGCGTGCGCACAGAGCCCTTTCTGGTGGGAGCGTCGTCTGCTAGGCTATTCGCGACTCAAATTCACTATAGGTGGCGCCACTCGTTTTTCAAAATGGCGGTTATAGTGAGGGTCGGAGGTGCGTGCGGCTGCTGAGCCTGTCTAGCGTACTGGCTTCATTAAGCGACACAAATTATTTCTGGTAATACGAGGAAGCTAGGGTGTTATGACCGCAGGTCACCTCTTTATCCTCAAAACAAGAACAAAAACGCAGTTTAGCTTAATATTTACGCCAGGAGGCACGTTTAAATTCTGGGGCGAAACCGAAACTAACCTCTGTTTTGGATTTAATTTCTCGGTATAGGTCTTAATTTCTGATTCTTTCATAACTCAACATGTGTCTCACATCGTAATGATTTAGTTTACGAAGTTGTTCTCGGAAACTCTATTTTGTGACAAAGGTGTTCGATCCATGCACTTCAAAATATATATTGAAGGTTTCAGTGTCCCTTTAAAGACAAGGTCTTTCATACAGCTTAGAGTTAACATCGAATATTGTAGCTGTATAAGAAATCAGTGCCGATATTTGTGCGTTCTGGCTGCCTTTTCTCGCTTAGATAATTTTTTGTGAAATAATGAACTGTGGGCTTTTTATTAGGCTTTGAGGAATTTGGAGGATTAATTGCTTTAACCTTATTCCCAGCACAAGAATAACAGAATAAATCCAATTTTTACAATATTTTCAGAAAATTTATGCATAAGAAAGGCTGTTCTCACTACAAAAACCCAAAGACGAAATCCGAGTCAGACAGCTGAAGTGTGCGTGCGTGCGTGTGTGTGTGTGTGTGTTTAAAACAACGTGTGACGCATAAGGCTATATATTACATCCAATGCTTGACTGTTTGTCTTCTTGATAACGATGTCATCGTTTTTTATATGCCAAAAGGAAACAAGTTATGCTTTTCTGGAAAGACTTGTGGATAGACGGCGTATTTCTGTGATCGTGAAGTTAATTGGGGGGCATACATTGCCGGCGATTTGTAATAATAATAATAAAATATTTTAATACGTAATTTTTCAAGCTAATGTGTTGCTTATGATCTAATTTCAAACGCGCGAACAAGTATGACGATCAAAAGTGCTAATTATCATTACTGGTGCTAATTGCAGCATTTTTAATTACCAAGTTATAAAAATAGTCTAAAATCAATAAAACATTCTAGCTAATGTGAGAAATGCATGTAAACTTACATTGATTATCCCATTCATGAAAATTACATCAAATTCGCGACTTTTGACAATCGACAAAACTCTGAAGTCGCCGTCAATAGTGAGTTTTAGTATTGCGTATACGAGCAAGCGTTGCGTTAGCTTTGCCTGTTCCACACTGCGCGTGCGCAGAGCCCAGAATTGCGGTCTTGGATTGGCGCATGGCGATGACGCGCATACGCAACGTGGAGCGCGCAACTAACGCGAACGCACAGCACTCGCGTTTGCTTCTGTACGCAATACTAAACCTCCTGAGGTACAATCCCATACCGGCTGCAGCATTACGTTGGGATAGTGAAGAGTGTTTACCTTCGGAAATGACATTTCGCGAGCCATGATCGCGGGGAGTTCCGCCGTACCCACTGATCAGGAGAATCGGGAGACCCTCACTAGAGCGCTTCCCTTTTCCGCCGCGGGAGGGCGAGCCTCGAGCTAGAGACGCGAATTCCGTTGATCGCACACAGCCCCTGATCCGCAGCAAAGGAGGGCAGGGCGCTTGCAATGTCGAAGTGCATCGCCAATACGCCCCTCCTCTTGGAATGAGTTCACAATCCTATTGACGCTAGCGTGTGTAACCCAGTGGCGGATCTCCAAGGGGGGGGGGGGGGGGCGGGGGGGGGCGATCGCCTTCCACCCCCAAACGCCTCGCCAGGCAACCCCCCCCCCCCCCCCCCCGGGGTTCTTCGTCAGCTCGAAGAAGAAACGTATGCAATCGACGCGAGAAACAAAAGATTAAAACAGCGGTGGGTGGACGCGCCTGCTGGGCGCTTCCAAAGTGGGGTTTATCTCCGTCAAGGTCACGGTCCGTCTTCCCGACAGGGACGGCGCCAGGAGTTTCGAAGTGGAGAGACAGTGGGGAGGCGCACCAAATATCAGGGTCCTCGACTGCAGGCACACTTCCCAACAAGGCCAGCACGTCAAGCACGGGGGGAAAATACCTTCAACATATCTAGTCCCCTCTCTCTCTCTCTCTCTGTCTCCCTCTCTCTCTTTGGAGGTTGTCTGCGAAAAAATTGTGCCCTGAAAGCACCCAAACGCAGACGCCAAGCAGCCTTCCTCAAGGGTACGATCCTATACACAGAGAATTATCCTTCCTCTCTAGCGGCCGCCTTTTCATCACTTTTCGTTTGATGGTTTCTTCGTGGTTCTGGGCTTGTCTTTTGGCATGTCTTTTTTGGCTTGCTTTGAGATGCTGTCGCCCACGGGCTCACTAAAGGTATCTTATTGGTACGGTGTGCTCATTGCCAAGGGAAGTGCGGAGGGGGCGTACCAGGAGGAGACGTTCCAGGGGGGTGGGGATGCAGCTTGTACAACCAGGTGACCAATTGCTTTTCTTCTCAACTGAGAGAGGAAGCAGATGCTCTGGGTACAGTGTAGTCTGGGTCTGAGCTTCTCCTGAAGACGCTCCGGACTTCCCCACGACCTTGGCTTAAACATAAGCCCGCTTTCGTCGTCGCCTCCATCCCTCACTGAGAATCAGCGCCGCAGCGCGGAATACAGAAAGAAGCCGACGAGCGCCAGAAGGGGGAGATGTTTCCTCTAATGGGCTTCATACAGCCTGTGGTACGACTTCTCGTGGCGGGAAGCTAATAAAAGAAAGATAAACGGTACGAGCACTCTAAAGGCAGCGAATATGTGTGTGTCGAACGGAACAGAGGCGGGGCTTGTTGGTTTGCAACTGCGGCTTCGAATTCCCTACCTAGGGACTTGGGGAAAACGAGCCCTTTCAAAGATGCGACTATAGGTTGTTTGCACATGACGTCAATCCGCCATTTTGTTGTTAGTTTGTTTTTTCAAAGAAATTTACTAATTTGAAGGATTACATCGCAACTGGTTGAAATGATATCAGCGCGGTAAGACATAAGCTTATGTGCTCTACGAATTTGAGGGGTTGTTAAGTAACGAAGGATTTTGTTAGAAATAAGTAAGATTTGTTTTAGAAAAGTCTATCCTTCTACAGTTGCGTCGGCATCGTTTTTTTTTAGCTTTCTTTGTGAGCGTCGGCGTTTTGGAGGGAGCATTTGCGTGGGCAGAGCGGCCGGGAGGTGGGAGCGGCTCCCCCACGGTCGTTAAGAAACGTCTCGGGTTTCGGGAGTCTGCTCGGACAGATCCCCTCTTGCAGCTGGTTGTGGCTTTTAGCCGAATGTGCCTATATATAGAGGGTTTTGCCGCTTAGTGTAAAATTGTCGGTTTTTGCCCGATGCAATAACTTAGCGGTTGGCGCCAGTCAGACTGGGAAATTTGCAGAGAACAACTCTACAAGGAATTTAGGTTTGGTGGTTGGAGCGACAAGGTGACAGCTCGTCGACCATTGGGCGGCAGTGTACCACGTGGGAGTGGTGTAATTTGAAGTGATTGCTCCATCTCTGGAGGGAAAGGAGGCCTCTACGAGGCTAGAAAAGGGCTGCCGAGAGGATTCTCGGGGAATTCGGCTCTCGAGACTGGGGACTAAAGTATGGGGTTTTAATTTTGGAACTTTTGGTATTACCGTTGACTTGTTTTGTTTTGAAAATAAACGTGGCCACACTGGCCACCGTAAACCTACCAACGTCGTAATGTGTCCAGCGGGATCGAATAACTTTAAGTTTTTTTTTTCTTATTCGACTTACCGGGGGACTACCATCGGGCGAACACCATCATCGGTCGTCACCATCCTGACCGGGCCCCTTCCCCCTCGGAAAGTTTACTGGGGTCATGTAAATCCCTGGAATGCTCGAGTTTGACCCACGCCAGATAGCTCACAACAACAAAATGGTGGACAAAGTTACGTCAGTGAAAACACCCTATACTTAAATTAAATAGACAGTGCCTGTGCCCGTTCGAGTGAACACCGACTCCCAAACATCCATGCTGCAGTCGTGATCGGCCTTAGCCCAGTTGAGATTCGCCGACCGGACAACCGCTCTGCCCCATCATATCTCTGCACCAGTCCTCTCGACCTTGACGAATGAGCTAACTACCCAAAAAACAAGCAAGTGCTCCTTTCATACAGAAAACATCCAGACGAAGTGCAATTTAATATAATTTGGAAGGATCTAAGTTTAAAAGTTATAGTTGCCGAACTGCAACATGCTTTCAAAAATATTCAACAATTATTCGCTTTCGTTCTCTCGAGTTGCATCCAGAACACGTGAAAACAGGACTTGGGTTGGCAATGCCGCATGTGCTGCGCTCTGGACATTTCAAATATACGGCGAACAACCGACGAACTTGCGTGGCAGCGTTCGTTTCGCTCGCTGCGTCAACAGTGTTTTGACGCCGCGAGCAGCGTCGAAGCCGCCGGGCCATTTTTGTCGCTTGTTTGCAACGTACTCGCTTCGCTGATTTAAGCCGCTCTTCCCGTTGCCGCAGCAGTTGAGCACTAGCTCCAACCAGAATGTCTGTCAAGGCAATGTGTTTAAGCTGCCCTAAATCGACTGCTCACGTAGTGTCGGTCTGAAACCCATGTTTCAGAAAGGATAGTGTCACCACAATTTTCGAGATACCTCTAGCGTGGTCACCCGAAAGGTTTTAATTCAAAGAGTTCATCCCCGACAGGTAAACCGATACAAAAGCTCTCAAGATCTATATTATGTTATCCGAGTTTAGTAAAGACGATAACTCCACAAAAGAATATAAACGCTCCCCCACTCCCCCGCCGTTTTACACCGAGGAACCGCCCCCCCCCCCCCTAAAATGGAGGTCTGGATCCGCCCCTGGTGTAACCGCGACATTTGTTGCTATATCCCTTTGCGTCATGCCGCCCATTGACATTCTTACAGCACGTTCCCGTGTTTCTATGGACACTCGAGGAGGCATAAAAGTGTGCGCGGGCCCGCTGGTCAAAGAAAAGTGCGACTACTCGGCTACATAAGCTACATGACGACAGCAACCACGCAGTTGATAATACAAAACACCAAGCAGGAACCCTGTCTATACTGCGTTTAACGTTGTGTTGTACCGTAGCCGACGCTACGAGCCATCTTCGCTAGTCCACCGCTAAAAGTGTTTCACGTGGCCTTCCCGTTGGGTACAACTGCACGGGGAAGCACGATGTCACGTGGCAGGGTGAAAACACTCTATTGGTTTTGATGGCTCGTAGCATTGGCTGTGGTATATAGTTTAATGCATCGTCGCACTTAGTTCGCGCGTCACCGTATTTTTCTTTCTTGTTGGTGTTCACAAATGTAAAAGCAAACATGAAATGAAAAAAAAAGTAAATTAAGCTCGAGATGACGCGCGGTTTACGCCACGCCGGAGCAGTATCACGCAAGCAAGCGCTGTTCAGATCTTTGCTTAAAGGCGGTTAGCTATGGCAGCAGATAATGAACTGGGGCTGTATGCGGTAAACGGAAAAGCCTAGCAGACGACGCTCGCAGCGGAGAGAGCTTTGTGCGCACGCGCCTAATCTCTCCGGTGACGTCGCATCTCTCCGCGGCACGGCGCTGGACGACCCGGCGGTCGACGCTCGCTCGATATTATTAAAATTTGGGCCACTGTACATGCCTTGCCTGTTTTTCCAGTGGTTCTAGTGACCGGTCATGCAAAAAACTGTGTTTTCTTTTCAGCTATTCTCCCCTTCCTGATGTTTTCTATTTCGTTAAACTTGCTCTCTTAAATGCTGCTGAATGTTCCGCTGGTATTGCTCCAGTTACTGTATTATGCTCATATTTTTAAAAAGTAACGAGTAATGAAAGGAATCCTTTACCAATATTTTGTAACGAAATTACATTACAAATTACTTCGGAAAAAATCACATGGCAATTACAAAATTATTTTCAAAAAGTAACGAATTACAAGTAATCCGTTACTTCTGACGGATTCCTTCTAAGTCCGCTTTGGAGCATTACGTGTAGACGTGCGCCAGATATTAGTACCGGTATTGCACAGTACCCACTACAGTGCAATAACGGTGTACGCCGTTATTGCAACAGTGTACGAATCGTGAGACACTCTCGTGTATGTGAAACGAGTTGATTTCTGTAAGGATATTTGCATACTCCAGTGCCTGATAGAGAAACATGCTTGCCGACCATTTTGATATGAGCGCGTTAATTTAAATTTGTGCTTTATGTTGGCTAAACTTTCCTTAACGTCGCAGTTGTCCTTAAAATAAAATCTGGATGATGTTGTTTTATTGATCTCATGAGCTCCTGCGATCTATTTTAAGCCAATATAAAGACATTTCTAGCTAGCTCACTGAGCCCTTGAGAATGGGGCATAGGAAGGCTCGGGTGCAAACTCCACTGCGAAAATTTCACTGCCCAACTACTAAGCTTCTTTGTTGCAACGCGATTCAAAATCGACGCAATAGAGACAAATTGAAAGTTAGGGATGACGGAGAAGGTGGCAGTAGCAAACAAGAAAGCTCGTCTCCTGTGGTTGCCAACTACAGGTATTTTCAGCCTTGGTGTTTTGCCCTTTGGTCGCCATTTTTTAATGTAAAAAGAAGTAAACGCTGGACAGTATTCATCTACAATTTTAGCCTTGCCGAAGGTTTGATGTGGCAACAAATATATGGTAGAAAACATATTTTGTTATTTTCCCCTGAACAATAATTCGGAGCGTTTGGAGTGGGGGCCTTGCGAACCGGGCGGGATGCGACGACAGCGCCACCACGCACGCGGGAATGGAGGGGGCCAGCTTTCCGAAGCGCGGCTCTTGTAAACCGAGCCGATCTAGTAATATTGAGCAGGGCTACGTACACTGGGCTTAGATTGCTGAACCCGGACTGTGGAACGACGTGTCGACGATGAAGACGTTATGGAAACCGCGGAAACTGCGTCCAAGACAGACAGGTTCTGCTGCCGGGTGCTTGCGTGCCTTCTGTGTTGAGGTTGGTTCTGTTTTCCGATGCCGAGTTCCAACCGGCAATCAACGTGTTTGTGTGTTTCTGCGTGTCAGAAACATCACAGAAACATCGCGATGGCAGTGTTATGCGTTGTGAACATTGGGAGGGCAGTGTTGTGCGTTGTGAATGCCGACTGCAAGTGCCGCCGATGAGACCGTGTGTTCGCCTATCAGTGGTGTAACAGCAAGGTGAGATTACGTAAACTCTCGGGCATTGATGCCGCTGGTCGCGCCATGATCAGAGGGGACGGGGTGTCGCAGGTTGACATTCCGCTTTACACTAAAGGGACAATGAAGACGATTTTATTTAATTTTTTTAAAGGGTGTTTTTAGGCTTCTTGGGAATCTAGCATGCTGCTCAATTGTTTGTAGACATTAGCGACGCGTATTTCTGTGCCAACGAAAGAACTGATGAAACCGAAACTGAACTATCTCCATTCTCATTTCTGGGCCTCCGAAAACGAAGGTGACGTAAGGAGTGACGTCAAGTGTAAATAGTCGGTATCGGTAGTATTTAGGAGATCGAGACTCTGGTTACAGTGGTGGGTTATAGCAGCGCGGTGGCGCGGTCGTTTCGTCCAATCTGTCAACATGGACGACAATGCCGCTCTCACGAGCTAGTTTGGGCTTCCGTTCAGTTACCTAACACCAACGGAACGGGGTACGTGTGTGGCGGCCTCCTCCATCACCCGACGGAGACCGCCCAGCCGAGAACGAGCGGCCCGCAGGTTCCGAGCAGGAAAGCAGTGAGCAAAATTCGCGCTGGCGAGACCAGAGCGGTGCGTTGCCGAACAGGGACGCGGGGGAGATGGCGAGGGGAAAGCGGGAGTGACCCGGCCGTTCCGGGAACCGGTTCCTCCACGGGTGACGCTCCCCAAGAAGGAGAAAATAAACAGCTCCTTTTTTTGGTTTTACCAAAGTCGGGCGTCCTCTCTTTTCGTCGTCAAAAAACACGAACAGCAACTCACACGTGAAAACTAGCGTCGCCCGAACGAATACTGGTCTTCAGTCGACCGTTAGAACAGCCATCTACAGCGCACAAATTCGGCTTGACTACCATTTTGCAGAATCCTTCGAGCACCGTGTTCCCAAAGTAAACACGACACCGACATCTCAAACCAAAACCAAGCGTCTGCCGCGGGTTCTTTTTTATTTTATTTTGTTTGCTTATAGTCGCTCATTGCTCGTTTCGCGTCCAGCGTAGCGAAGAGAGAAACAATAATGCTGTTTTATTTACGGTTTAGTAATCACTTCCAGTTCCGATTTATACGTTTCATGGCTATTCAAGCGGAAATTAGAACAGTATTCCTAAACATTGCGAACCAAACCGTGACCGAGGGCAATACCACCCAGAACACAAGGCCTGCACGTTTCCTCCTCTAAACGTAATCACTAGTAGGTCCCCTCAGCGCAGCCTAGCAAGCCCGGATGAGCACCATCGTCTGCTACATCATCTGCTACATCGCCTGCTCCATCGCCTGCTTCAGGGGTCGTGCTCACAACGAGCTTACATTGCTAGGACCGGCAATATTGATGGTGTCGCATGCACGTAGCAAATGAACTGTGGTAGCTGTTATCAGCTCGCGCTAAGCAGTCGCGCACGCAGCTGTGGCCGCCAGTAAATGCGGCTTAGTTCCTCCGAAAACCCATGGGAGCGGTGACGAACGCCTCTAGAGGACTCGGAGTCTACGTAAACAGACGCTTTGCGAGCCCCGTTTCGTCACCCCAACAGCTGAAACAATTCATTAGGGTCAGTCCACTTGCGAAGCGGAAACCACTAATCGCAAATGCAACGACAATCAAATAAAAACGCGCCCAGAAACAAAGATAGAGCAATTTATTTAGAGGTCTCAAACACCACTGAGGGGATCACACGCATTCGAAGCGCATCTGGGAAGGGGAAACAAGGCATTAGGGAGTTTTAGAATAGCGCACGCTAAAGCTATGCGTACGCAAAGAATAGCGTCGTCGCCACTGCGCATGCGCCGAACGCAAACCACGTTTTGCCGTTTGCGTGTACCATTTTAGCGCACGCTATTTCTCAGAAATTGCGTGCGTACGCAAAGGGTCTTTGCGCTCCTCCGAGGAGGATTCGTAATGAGTTTTCTAAAGCCAAGACGAGCACAGTTAAGAAAATGGCGGCCCCCGGACCATGGCTGTGGCCGCTTTGGCGGCGTTGTGAGCGCGACGTTGGCGGCATCCTCGAGACTGCGATTTTCGAGACGGGACGAGTTTGCGCTCGGTTTGGAAAACCCAGTAGGGTGGACAACGATACCCGGCAACGTGATGCTTGCGACGAGCGAACATGTATCGGTGAAGGTCAGTCTTGCCGAGGTGACGCATGCGGACACGACCGGTCGCCCGCTCGCGTCGCATTCTCACGTGTAAACAAATGTAAAATTCTTACTCCGGACCAAAAATCTTGTTTTTTCTCAAGCTACAGCGTTTCGCGTGTGAAATAAAAATTGTGACTGTATCTTGGTGGCATTGCAAGTGCGAGATGCTTGGGCTTTTCCGTCGCGGCGAAGAAACGCTATTCTAAAACTCTCTTGCGTCGCGTGCGCTAACGCAAGCGCTAAATTTATCGCTAGCGTGCGCTAAAATCGCGTACGTCATTCTAAAACTCCCTATTTAGTTAATTGAACTACGTCGTAAGAGGTTGCTGTTTATCCGTCACAGACAGCATTGTCGCAATATCTTACCTGATTGTGTGATCATTAAAACGTGCGCAAACAACATGTTAAGATTACCAGAGCAAGCGCACCAGCCGCTGCAGCATAACAAAAACAAAAAAGTAACGAGAAAATGACCGTGCAAACATTTTCCGAACTTTGCAGGAAAGATGGGGTCCCCGTCTCAGACGAAAGTAAAGAGAAATCGGGAACCGGTAGGGAACAACGGCGAATAAAACAAAAAGTTAGCAGACGATAGAACGATACAAATCACCCAGCAAAAAAACTCCTTCAACGACGACAATCATTGCGGCGCTTATGATAAAAAAAAAAAGTAAAAATGGAAAGCAGGAGCATAAATAAAAGACCCTCACCTTTTTCTCTCGTTTTTTTCAGTTCATTGTTTTAGCTAAGTTTGAATGCTGCAGCAACTTAATTACTCACCTTTGTCCGGTCTTCGGTAAACGGAAGGACTTTCTAACACATCGCGAAAACTTGTTTTTGCAGTGGTAGGCAGGACGTGACATGTCTGCCATCCCCAAGTATGCGCTGGTGTATGCCCGAAGCCGGCCTGTTAATCAACAAACGATGACCCATAGCAGACGTTCCGGCGTAGACAAATAAAATTCGAATATAATTGTAAAACGAGCTTGCACTTTTTAAAATTATATTCCTAACGAGCGTGTTGGTAAGATGTACTAGATAACAGAAAGTATAAAACAGAGAGAGGAGGACTGTGTCTGTGTTTCGTCCTCTCTCTGTTTTATACTTTCTGTTATCTAGTGCACTTTCTAATATGTTTAATCGATACCAAAAAGCACATATGAAGATTTTGGATTAGAATTTCAATCGAAGGCGAAAACAGGAGGTTATCGCAGACGACAGTGGAAGAAGACAACAACAAAGTTGCGGACGGCCCTCAAAATGTCCGGGCAGAGCGTAGCAGACGGACTGGCGGTAGTAAGTGCCGAAGTGAAGGAAAGAGAGCAAAAACTAAGCCAAACAAGGCAAAACTAAATACGCGGTGGTTTGAACGTCAAGTAAACAAAAAGGAAAAAATAAACAACAAAAAACATAAAAGCAGAAGGAAGAAAAAACGTAACGGCGTACTCCTCTAAAATAAATAATAAAAAATTGACCGCATCTTCACATGGTGAATGATGTTGATTGGAGCGAAGCTCTGGTGGTGCTTGTCTGCGTAGACGCTAAGCCGCAGCATGCCGAGCCTTTCGTTCATTTTCCTCCATGTCAGAAGGAGAATGTGTGGTATGGAACGTGGTTATATAGACGCTTTACAAATGCACGAAAATACAGCCGCCATTGCTGACCTTCTCTTTTCTGTCCCAGGTGCCGAGCCACTAAAGCGGACGTTGACGAGCCTTCAGAAAGGCCAATGCTGTGGAGGAAGACACAGCAGCACCTAAAATGACAATAACCTGCCCTGCTGGGCTTATGATGAAGTGAACCAAATGTAGTAAGAGGAAACAAAAACTGAAGGTCGGTTATGGCGGCGCCCGTGCACAGCTGCTGCAAAGCGTCTATACGCATTTGAGCATTTGACCGCAGCGCCCTCTCGTCTATAAACATTGAGCCAAGGCATGCAAACTTTAACGCGATTATATGCGCATTTGACCGCAGCGCCCTCTTCTGTATAGAGGTTGAGCGGCTACATGCAACTTTTCATTCATGACATCCCCAGCTCTTGAGTTACTACCACATCTCAGAGCCCCCTACTCGTCCCCCACAGGTACAAATCCTGTCGACTGCGCAAACATTTTTTTCGTATCATATTTTAATTATTTATTTTTATTTTTTTTCGCCCTACACGAGCACGTGAGCTCACGAGCACGAGCACGAGCACCAGCAGGATCGATGTGAGCACGGACGCCGGACGGACAAGGCTAGACCCTGAGGAGCTTCGCCCCTAAAAGAAATAGGTAGACATTGAAAAATGGAAGGAGTTGCTGGCGGTCCAACGGGCGCCGGCTTTCATTGTAGAAGACGACGAAGACGTTCGTCGTCCCGGCGCTAACAATCGGAATTTGTGCACCGTATAGAACGTGACCGAAATCACCTTTATATGCGCTACGACGCTCTCCTAGTTTTTTTTCTTTTTTTTTTTGGACGCGCAAGAAGTCTGCTCCGCTTGTAACTCCGCGTTTATTAATTTCAGTAATAACGTCAGATTTGCATGTGCACAATCCACTTTTTCCAGAGCATACTGACATCGCCTAACGCACGTGGTTCGAAATTGTCTTTTGCTTCTTCCTATTCGCCTGTTCGACAAAGCGGTTATAATCAAGACATTCATGAGAAATGGGAACTGCAACAACGAAACGAATTCATTGATAAGAACAGTAAAGTTGAAACGTAGCTACGTTCTAATGTGTTTGTACATTGCCCTTTTTTCAAAAAAACAGTGCGAATGTACATTCGTGTTTTGTCTCGCTTACATAACTTGTGACAGAGTGTTTTCTTCAGGAGAGCCCCAAAAGTGCAACCTGAAAGCTCTAACATCTTTCCCACGCAAAGAAAAATGTCCTTCACTCTTCTGGTTGCACCTATATGTTAACTTTCGGAGCAGCGAATACCCGTGACAACTTTTTTCATTGCTCACCTCGCACGGAATAGGCAAAACAAATGCGTTGCGGAGAATTCGTCTGCTAGCGGAGGCTCCGAGCTCACCAGGAGCGCTGCGATCACTTTTCGCCCGCGCTCCGCAGGGCCCCTACTCTCTCGTCAAGCTTCGGGCTGTTTGCCGCTTGGGGCGGGTCGGGGATCTACTAACGAAACTTCATGCGCAGGCCTTGTCTTCTAGGTGGAATTGCCGAGGGCACGTCTCTCGTTTCGACCAATCGCTGACGCGTCTCTTGTGACGTCGCGCTTCTTGGCCCAGCAACGGTCACGTGCTTCTCCTGGCTTCTCCCGCAACTCTCGGGGTGTCGCCCCAGTCGATCCCGGCACGATTATTACCGCGACTGTTTAACTGATTTGCGCGGCACACAAGCGCCGGTTTCGGCTGAAATTTGGGCAACGTGGCCTGAGACGAGCCTGGAACCCAGTTCAATCTGCAAAAAGATATCCGAAATTGCCTTCATTGTCCCTCTAAAAGAGCTTAAGACCGCTTGAGAGGTTACGGTGCAATCGATCGACCTGCGAACAGTCAAGCTGGAACACGAGCCTGAACCAGCTTCTATAGCACAGTGATCAATGTGACTGTCGTCTGCGATATCCTGCTGTATACTAAGCAACAGGGATTGCGCTCTGGGGGAAGGACTGAGCAGTCTTGAAAAATGACGGAAAGTACGTATATTTTCATTTTAGATAAGGGAGGATGGTAAAATAAAAAAAAAAGCTATCATTATTTTGCTGTTTAAATATGCTACGGTTCCTGAAGAAACTGTTATTGGAGTGGCGCACTGGGATGAGCGCAAGAAGTTTTCGAGCTCACTATGGCTTAGCTCCTGCACTTAACACCTGCTTAAGTCGCGGATTTGGCTGCATTAATGTTGATCGAAAAGCGATTTCTCTGGGCGTGAAGCAGCGTTTCTAGCTAAGTGAATGCCTCCACTAAAGAGTCTAAGTCAAGACAACAATAGACCCTTCCCGAAATTCAGAGCCATTTGGTGGCTATAATGGCAGTTTAACTTTTGCCGTACTAATGGCGGCCATGAAAATGGAGTCTGCCGTATTTCATCGGGCGCCGTCACTTTCGCAACTCAACGGTAAACGACAGTGCGCGCTTCGCTGTACATTTAATTCTCGATCTCTTTCAGTGACGATAGAAACAAAGATGTAACCAGACAGAACGAATCGTCAAACCACGTACACGGCTTGATAAAGTTCTACAAATCAAGGGGCTTTGGATCACCTTGATGCTACCAACAGACTGGCTGGGTCCGAGCTAGGAGTGAACGCTTACGCAGATCTTAATTTCAATTCCTGCTTCGCATCGTGCTAACGTCACAAATGTATAAGCCTCCAATTATCTGTTAAGGAGCATCTTCAACTTCTTCCTTCATCAGTAAACAGAAGGCCGCCATTAGTACGGCACATATGCCATTTTTCCGATGATGATGGTGATCAAAGTGGCCAGACTGAATTTCGGAAAGGGTCTATTGCAGCCACACGCGAGCAGCAGAAATAGAAAAACAAATTATACAACAGAACAGCTGGCTAGGACGTGCTGTCCGTGGAAGAAAACACATAGCTTGGAACCGCAGAGGAGCGGCTTGATTTCTTGCCTTTGAAATAAATACGGCGTGAACGTTTACTCTTTACTAAGAGATTCATCCCCTAAGCCGTTCAAAATACTCTCAGAGGTATGGCATTACTGAAATAAAAAACAAGATGGTGGGTATATTATTTATTGCTTTGATGATCACCGAGAAAATCCGTACCTTCAAAACGAAGGTGTCAAAGGCGGAAACACAAAGCTCACAAGTAGTAATCGGGTTAGTGTGCTGCTGTCGGGAGGTGGTCACTGCAAGAAGAAACTATTGCACAGAAATACTTAAACATACTATCCCCATAATGCTTAACATACTTGAAGATAAAGGATTGGAAATCAGTATATTGTCCCTTAGAGAAATTTGACTAATTCTCTTTACAAATAAATCTGAGTGTGAACTAAACTTTTCGGTCTCATAATTTCTGTCTGCAAATGGTCACTTTTCTGTTACAGCTTTGTTCCTTGTTTTCGGGTAAATAAAAATTAAAAAAAAACCCGAAAACACTCGCCGGTAAAATTTTGATCAAATCGCATTTTTCCGATAAACTCCGAATTTCGATGTGCCAATCCCCTCCCTCCCCCCCCCCCCCCCCCCAAACACCCCCTTCCCCCACCCACACACACGCAGAAGTATTTAACAATTAATGGTTTGATTAGGGCGTAAAGTCAATACATAATCCTAAAAAAATGGCACCACACATTTTTTTTTTCTTTTTTCCAAATTTGGTCAGGACAACATTGTACGTTCGGGTCACGAAAAAATTCACTGTTTCCGTTTCCACTTTGGGTCATACTATTTTTGCTTCAGAGAAAGGAGACGTTGTGTTTTTGTAACAGTGAAAGCTATGGACCATAAAGATGGCATAACGTGGGGAAGAGGGACAGTTAAAACTTCTCTATTAGATTCTTTACCTGTCTACCTCGCGCGGCCGCGTGGTGGGTTAACGGAATAGTATGTAATGAATACAAGTTTCCCAGCGACTACCTCCAGGGCCCGCTTGCTTAAAGCTGGTTAACTCTAACCGCGGTTTAGGTTAGCCGCATTTCCCTACGTGGGGGAATTTTCGGGTCACGTGACCGGCAGAGTAATTGGACGGCAGGGAAACATGGCGCTGCCCCGGTGAGTCGGCGCCGCTCGCTTTGGAACAAACATGTCGTTGTAGCTGTTATATCAGGCCCGTTAGTCAGCAACGGATGGTTCAGGGGGCTTTCGCTTTGCCTTACCTCACTTGAATCGCAAAGCACGAGCAATGGCATTGCCGCCTTTTTTAGGCAGTCTTTCGATTCTGGCCATTCCTAAGCCTAAATGATGGCGATAATTGTCGGCATGGCAGCGTCTTGGGAAGGTGGATTGCCTTGACTCAATCGGCCGGGTATTGATAGCACACAAAAGCAGACAGCATCCACATAGACATTTTGCTAAATTTCCCAAGCACCGAGGTGCATGCTACAAGTGTAGTTACACGCGCTGCACTTGCTGGCGTCTGCAGTAGTAACTGTTCTAAAGCAAAAAGCCTAAAACCAATTTTGCCTTGCACACGCGTTCGTCAAATCTTTATTATGATAAAATACTTCGAATCTTTTATAAGAGGAAGGCCTGCGCGCGCGGACCGTAGAATTACCCTTTCAGCGTTCTCCTCGATGCTTGGGTAATTTACTAATAGGTCCATGTTCACTGAGGTTGAATCACAGATTTTTCACTTTATGACGGTGTTATTTACAGTTCTTACATGCTGGCCAACCATGCTGCCGGCAGAGTGTTCTAGAAGTTACGAGTGGGACAAGCTACAGGCTCCGCTCGTGCTTTCAGTTGCGCCTCAAAATGTGGAAAGCGTGAAGGTGGACGCAACGTTACTGAAACACTCAGTTCGGAAACTAACCATAGAGACTTATCTGAAAAAGTGGCCCCGATCTGTCTTTGAGAACCGAGCTAATGACGAACGCAACGCCGCCATTTCTCCCGCAGCGGCCACTCGAGGAACTGTACGTTACTTCTATTTTGGCTTTAATCGGCCATTTTAGAGCCGAAACAGATACAGCGGAAGAGGTTACAGGGGTGCCACCCCCATCTCTCCAGCGGACGCGCCGTGACTTACTACCTAAGTAAAAATGCACCTAGGTCGGGACGCGCTACCTGAAAGCACCGCTGAGGCATGGTTGTATAAAAACAATATTAATTGTGCCGCAAAAGCCTGCAAACTAAAGATTTTGAAAACATCACGCGCCCATCATTTTGTACTATAATCCAATAAATTTCATACAAAAAGGGTCTTTTCCCTTTGTTTTTACGCAAAAATGTGCTATGTAAAAGCTCAAGGTGACCACAGTAAAGACAAATGATAAAGAGTAGCGCTGTTGTCGTATTTAGCTCGGTCTCGGTGGACGCCAGCGGCCCAAGTTTCGACGGCAAGTTTCCCAACTGAGTGTTCTAGTAACGTTGGATGGACCCAAGCCACTTCGATCGCAGCGCCACCTTCGTAGGTTGCATAACAAATATAGCCCGGCGTTCTATTGTTTTCGTGACCTCTACCAGTGGGCCTGTCGATCTTGGCGTTGGAACGCAACGCGTTCTTCATAAAAACCGGCTAATCCGAACTGCTTCGCTCGCTGTGCCCGAGAGGGCGCTACGAGCGAAGTGGCTTGGATTAGCCGGTTTTTTCCACGTGCGGAGGTACCTAAATAGCACTCCGGTCGCCCCACTCGGTCCTTCTACAGGGTGAAACAAGGAGACGGCAGGCTCTTTAAATCGACCGGAAAATTCGGTTTCTTAACCTATCGCGCTACGACTTTGTGCAGCGTTGCCCACAGATGGTGCATTTTTTTTGTAAAATTTGCGAAGAGCGAACTTACCTGAGGAAAAAGTAAAGAAAGAAAAAGGCTTAGCTCCTATGGAAACGCAGCGACGCCACCGGTCTTCAAACAACACGGCGCCGTTTCGCACGGGAGACAAGAGATGGCGCAACAAGCGCCGCCAACGAACGAGCATACGGTGCCGAGAGCCAGCGTCTTTAGCAGACAATCGTTTCGACTCAAAAGCGGAGCGCGTTCCGTAGGCGGCGACAGTCGCAGAAACAAAAACAGGCGCGGTAACAACAAGGAATTGCAGTTCCTTGTATGCTAAATACGCCGGCTCTCGGCGTCGTCTGCTCGTTTGTTGGCGGCAGTTGGCGTCGCGACCGCTTGCGCCATCTCTTGTCTCCCGTGCGAAACGGCGCGGTGTTGTTTGAAGACCGGTGGCGTCGCTGCGTTTCCATGGGAGCTAAGCCTTTTTCTTTCTTTACTTTTTCCTCAGGTAACTTCGCTCTTTGCAAATTTTACAAAAACAAAAAAATGCACCATCTGTGGGCAACGCTGCACAAAGTCGTAGCGCGATAGGTTAAGAAACCGAATTCTCCGGTCGATTTAAAGAGCCTGCCGTGTCCTTGTTTCACCCTGTAGTACACTCTACTACCGGCGTTGCGCCCGGCTTTCACCCCTCACTTCTTCCTTATCGTTTCTATCGGACTGAATTTCGCCGTTCTCTTTCGAACTTGGAAGAAAATTTCAACGAGCTTGTCTTCAATTCAGACAGCCAAGCATTTATAAATTTTCCAAATAAGGGTGAATTTAGTTTTATCTTATTCAAAATCTGTACCACGAGCAACAAAAAATGTGTCTGCTCAAATGTATGCCGGGCAGCGTCGCGAAAACCTGGTAGCGCGCGTTTTTGGGTCCCCCTTTTCGGGAACTTTTTCCGCTGAAGCCCCTTAGACTCGCTACAACCAGTAGGTGACACCAGCTACCACCCCATAATAAAACACGGAGCTATCGCTCATTCAGCCCTCGTCAAACGTGGCTAGGTACTTGTAGGTACCTAGTAGGGAAGGGCGGTTAACTTTTAAGCAAACGGGCCCAGAAGTTAATGATTTTAAGGTATCGGCATTTATCGAAGCAACACTCGTTTGCAACCTTTGTAGTAGAGCAAATTAGTATTGCAAGTAGCAATGGCACCAACGCCAAATACAACCGAATTAAATATAAATTGATACAAACGTGTTTTTTGTCGAACATACGTTGACACTCGAATATTATTTATTTATTTTTAATATGAAACACTGCGAAATTAAACTCCGAATTTCGGAGAATTTGGAATCAAATAAAAATATAAACTCCGAAATTTCGACAAAAAATAAACCCCCCGAATCGGACCAAAAAATAAACTCCGAAAACACGGAGCCCTAGTTATAGCCGATGAAACATGTATTATGTCTGAAACACGCATTGTTAAGTTGCTGTAATTAAGACTTGTGGATGTTTCTTTGTTTGTTTTTCGTCGAGCTGCTGCTACTAGGCCTTGTTGGCGGTCAAGGACTTATCAAGGTGAGCCATACAGCTTTTCTCTTTGATTGCCACCATCAACGTACGATGCAAATAAACTCTTAATTATTCATATTTTATTGATGTTTCTGTGTGCCGTGTTTGTGTATGCGCTCGTTGTATATGTTCCGCTGGCGTTTGTGGTACGCATAATGTGCCTAGATGGGCGATAATAAAGGCAATTAAGGTGCCCGAAGCGCAATGGTGCCGCGAACAAATAAAAATATTCTCGTAGCACATGAATTAGAACGTATTTCGCGTCACCTAGACTAGCTGCTCGCCACCCTTAACCTTGCCATTTTGTGGCGAGCGATTTGACATTCTTTCACACCTTCCGTTCCCGCTCAACAATTAGCGAATTAGGCTGCTTCAAATTTGCTCTTTTCGGAGTGGCTTTTGGTTTCACGAATGATTCACCACACCTCCGTGATGTGCGATGCAAACGAATAATTGTGGCTCGAGGAATAGCAAAAGGTAACACGCAAAGTACGCGAAGTAACTGGGTGTCGGTTGCCTTCGTTTAACATCGCCGTGCTGACGACGAGAAGACTGACTGCTTTCGAATGCAAGTTTCTTTACCCGAGGAGAAAGCTGGCATCGGAATACAGTACGCGAAAAACTCGTGTTACGCTTTTATTTGCTGCTCCTCTTGCCCCGTACAATAGACGTAGCGTCCCCGTTAAGCTTTATCGACTCGATTTACTCGGTTCGGGGCCGCCATAATGAGATGAAAACGACGAAGGAACTTGGATCCCGTGCTTTCAGGGACGAAGGTTTCTCCCTTTCTGAAGGAACTTGGGTTACAAGAGCGTTCTTCTCTTTAAAGAGAACTATAGAGGTCATCTTTTCTAAAGGTTAACTTGGTCTGACATAATGGCAAAAGTGCGAGAGACTGCAGCTTCCGTTGCGTTAAAGGAGCTGTGCAACAATTTCAGAAGTTTGCTTAAATAATTGTGGAAGTTGATGCCTGACACTTCTGCAGTGAACTACAGAAAACAGATTTTGCCTGGATACCCTAGTTTTTATTTAGAAAAAAATGAAAAAGATCCAGGTTTTTGCCGCCTCTCAACTCGTACATCGTTTTCCGGGTCACGTGCGCAGTGACGTCACTTGAGTAGGCGCGGAGTTCCGGAAAAGTTCTCTCTTTAGAGCCATCAGCGAGCAGCGAGAACTGATCCGCACGCGACCGCGTGACCACGTGCTGGCGGGCGCCCCGCGAAATATACGGTGAAAGGAGGAAAGTCTCATCCGGGTCCGGCCATACCCATCCTTGCCCGTCCGGCGCTGTTACCCTCCCCTCCGGCTTTTGGCGGCTGTTCGCGGTTTTGTGGACCTAGGATAGATGGCGCCACTAAAACTCCGTATAATAAAAGTTTTGTCGATGATACCAGGGTTTCGACGCATTTATATATATGTTGGAACGATAAGATTTATAGAAAAGTTACCTTTAATCGAGCAGGTATTCGCACAACTTGCTATCTTTCTACAAGGGCCCCATTGACGTCACGCCGCGTGTTTCTCACGGCCGCCGCTCGTGGCTGCAAGTCGGGAAATATTCCAAGTTTTGCCTTGCTATTACGCGGCGGAATCGCCACATTTCGATGAAAGGAGGTGTGTTTTCTGCCATTTGTGACACAGTGAACAATATCAAAAGCAGAAAATGCCAATTCTTTCAACGTTGAAATCGTTGCACAGCTCCTTTAACGAGGTGCTTCTGGCCACCAGAAAGAGGGGTCGTCTGATATCACGTGCAAGCCGCGTATACATCGTTCACATTATGTACATACATATGCAGCCAAAGCTACGGGCTGATAGAACCAATCGACAGCGTCAAAAACGAACCCTCGGTGTGTTCGTCATCTTTCTGTACGTGATTTGTCATTGCTAAACCAATCATAAACAAAACAAAAAACGGTGACTTGCGCTTTTGACGTTGCTTGATTTGTCTCATTAGCTCATTGCGTCGGCTGCGTCTTAGGTTGAAGCGAGGCATAATAATCTATCCCTAAGTGACTATTCGGGTTGTCGTTCGCGACCTATTAGTGCCTTGACCAAAAAGACAAAACTACAGCAACGTTCGGTGCTCGGCACGTTAGAAAAGCGTTGCCAGCCTAGGCTCGTGACCGCGATGAACGTTTGCAGCCCCATTGATATACTCCAGGGGGCTGGGTAGGGTATTAAGCAAAGAGCTATGAAGCCTCCGGAAGTAAGCGGCTTGTCCCGGAAGTGAGCGCTTTACAGGCTTCTCAACTCTCCAATTGACTCCGTAAGTGCGACGTCATGGCTCCAAAAAAAACGTTGCTAGGGTCGTTGTTATGGACAAATACATGTGGCTAGGTTTCACTACGAAAGCCCGACCGTTCAAAAATCAGGAGTAGAATTTAAACTTCCAAAAATCACAGATATAGAAAGCTTGAATGTTATATATGTTTCGACAGAAGTGTGCCGGTAATCGCTTTTTTCTGAAATATTTATGACTGCAACTACGGTCCTCAAGATGCCTGCAGGAAACGACGAATGCAAGTAGTATGCCGTCTGCCATACTCCCGCCGGTTAAGCCGGCGCCGGCGTGTGAATCGTGTGAATAGAGACGATATTCTGATATTGCATTTGTTTGAAATTTAATGAGTTTCAGACACTTGTAAGAATGCATAGTGGGGTGCGAGACAAAATGTGGTTTATCGAAAGTCCGGGCGTCGATCGAGATGATCGTCTGCTAAAAGTCCATTGCACCCGTGAGAAAAGCACTTCCGGCGATCGGTTGAGATCCCAAATTTTGTTTGTGGACTCGCGCTATGGGGGGGTGCTTTGCACCTTGTTGTAACCATCCCGTGGAGAAATATTCTTGCAGTTTCTCCAGATTTCCGCAAGACCCCAAAACGCGAAAGAACTGGATAAAAAAAAATCATAAGGTGAGTTAATTACAGATTGTACTCGCATCGCGGGGTCGATGGAGATCTTCACCAAAAGAGCACATTCACGGAATTTGATGTGTACCAAGGGAAAAGAAAGAGCAAAATACTGGGAAATCGCGATAGACTTCAATTCTTTAATAACCTGACAACCTCAAGAATAATAACCATAACAAACGACTTACTCGACAACGTACGATTTGTTTCCTGAGCTGTCCTGCACTTCGCCGGTAATGCACTTCCGGTCGTCGCCGTAACTGATCTGCATGGCGTGGTTGAATTTTACGGCATTTTCACCTCTCTGAACTAAGCTGGGGTTTTCACAGAAAAACGCACATTGCGGAGGCCTCTACGGCCATGGCGATACACTTGTTTTTGTTGCTCGTTTACCGACGCAATTCAATGAAGACGCCAGCTGCTACGGAGGCCAGCAAATCTATCGAGTCGTCTGGTACGAAAGCAAAGCGGAGTGTAATACTTCAGAAATGGCTTTCATCGTCAATACGACACTGAACGACAAAACATCTTCATAATTAGACATCAAGAAGTTTGGTTGCTTACAAAAAATTATTTACTTACTTGTAAGCAAAAATCCGGCCTCATGTGGAGTCTCGATGCATTAATCTATAGCAACGTCCCTAGCAACGGTTTGTTTGGACCAGACGCCATGTTGTGACGTATTCACTTACGGGGTCAATACCCAGGCTAAGTAGGAGCAATTGAAGTGGCACGCTCACCTGTGAGTCAATGAGCGCGCCACTAATCGTCGTCATGATATCCTAGCGCTCAGCAACAGACGGAGCAAGCTACGCGATGCTGACATTTCCCCTTTCAAGCCACCACACCCTGGGTCCTGCGACACGAGCTTTCGTTCCACGTGCTCCGAGCTCGTGTACGCTAGCCCACTCGGCCCACCGACCCTCCCCCCCCCCCCCCCCCCCAACACACACACACACACATCTCCAGACAACAGGCACTTGAAAAACACATGAGAAAATTTAAAAGACGACGACAATGACAAAACCGACACCCGTGAACCCGCGGGCCGGGTTTTTAGCTGAGCTGGCATTGAAACGTTGGTTATAAAACTTCAAACGGTTGAAAAAAACTTTTCGGGTTCTATTATAATTCAGAACCAGCTAGAAGTGTACCGAAACGTTCACTTTTAAGACTACGTGCGTGCAAAAAACTCACACAATGTTATTGTTTCTAGGACGGTATCTACGGCACGATAAGCAAAATATTGACTTTCGTTTAACTGCTTACTCAAGTGATATTTATTTATTTAATTATTTTATTTGTTTTCAGCGCCGCACAAAGTGCCCTGGTCCTTTTTAGTGGTGGACTGAAAAACAATCACATCAAATACACAATATAAACATCTACATATCAGGATGAAATAAAAATATCAATGCACTGTCAACATTTTGCTTCAGGTCCTAAAATGTTACTGTTAATATAACCTGGGCTACACTTACATTTGTTGAAAACTAATTGAAACGAGTCATGCTTTCATTTTTGTACAAAGGAAAATTATAAAAAAAAAAAGCTGTGAACACGGCTTACTATCTGAGGAACTCTGAAACATACAAACCTCAGTAGCGCCGGTGAGTCTAGACGACCATTTACAACCTTGTGCAAGAACATAAAGTTCAGATTCGTCCGTCTGAAACAGAAACGTTTTAAAACAATAAAAATTCAAATTTTATTATAGTGCTAAAATACACTGGGTTATTAATAACGATCATAAAATACACTTATACATTTTCTTTGAATACGCTCAATACTGGACGACTTAGCAAATCCAGTGGAGTTCAGTACGACTGCGGCAAACTCAAGGCGGCTTCACACAAGGGGACGAAATAACATATAGAAAAAAAGCTGGTTTCTTAAGTTGCTTGATATAGGTGTTATGACATATACAACGCGTAGAGACGAATTGACAGGATGCTTAGCCTGCTGATTAAACGAAATCTTACTATCCACATACACACCCAAGTCCAGAATCAGAGACACACGACTAATAACTGTAGTATCTGTAGTTTAGCAGAATTGCGTTATGTCACATTTTTAACATAAAAAAATATTTTTGTTTTCCATTCGTTTTCAACAAGACTATTAGACCAGCACTACTTAGAGATGCATCACACATCACGTTGAAGAGATACAAAGTCGTTGACAGGATTTATTAGCCAAAACAATTTGACCTCATCAGCAAATAAGAACATTTCGGAGTAGGTAACGCACAATGTGATGCCATTAAAAAAACTTTAAAAGAAGAGAGCGCCAAGATTGCTGCCTTGGGCGACGCCTGACGGTGCTAAGAAAGTGTGGAATAAACTACCAGACACACGAACCAAGTTCTCTCCTTTATACAAGTAACTGTTAAAAAAGTTCCAATACCTGGGAAACAAGCCATGAATATTTAACTTGTTCAATACGTGTGCAGTATTAGAGTACGCATATGCTGTATGGGATCCATATAAGAAATATCGTCTTTCTCAAGTTCAAAAAATAAAAAATTCGTGCTTTAGATTCATTTTTTTCTAAATACAAGCGGACGGAATTTGTTTCTGAAATGAGATGTGAGGCAAGACATGACTCACTGACAAAGCGAGGACAACTATGCAGATTAATATAAATGTTTTCCATCAGCAGTGGTTAAAAAAAAATAGGACAGCAATCATACTTGCGCCCTTCAGCTTCACGTTCTCGGAGGACATGCAACGTTAGAAAACGACACCTTATTGTTACAAAACTGACGCCTTTAGATACTATTTTATTGTAGAGAAGTATTAGAACGAACGTGCTATCCAATGAAGTTGTCGGCTTCAACGGTAGGAAGTCGTTTGAGCTACCATTACGCGATTGTTTACCTGCTTAATATACGCATGCTTGTAGTATATGTTACACTTTGTGCAGGGCGACCACCCTGCCTGTACAAGACTGAGGGTCCGTATGAGTGTGCGAACATGGTATGATTTTATTTCTGTACAATTATTTTTTTCTCGCCTGCGTTAGTCATACGCCCAAAAAAGTGTAAAGAAATAAAAATAAAACAAAGAAGTGCTCCCGGTGCTTTATCTGTGAGCGCGCATGGCTCGTGTGATAAACTTTACAAATGCAGAATGTATCATGAGGCTTCTTTGCAAGCGCTGAAGCCCCTAGAGCACTTGGAAATGACAGCAAGCGTCCCTGTTCTAAGCGTCCATGTAAACAACGGTCTTTAGATAAACCACCTTCTGGTCTGAAAAGTTCGGCGGCTTTTATTCTAGCATGTTTAACAGCTAAAAACCGATTGATGTGTTTTTATCTTTAAGCAGAAGTAGCACTTTACACGTGGGGTTTCAATTATTCATAAATAATTTAACCCCTAGGTCTCAAGCATATACGGCGTCTCAATTCGTCCATTTTAGCAATGGGTCAGTGTGATTTCATAAATAACGTAGACACATCAAGCGACTTTCTCAAAAGTGGTTTATTCTCCGAACAAACTTTCATTTGTTATGTTCTCCGAGCGATTGTTTCTTTATTTATTCGAGGATAGGATCCGTAGGCATTGCAGAAGGAGGGGATACTTCTTTATCAAAGAATCTAAGCACACATATAAAATAAATTAAGTTTAAGCCTGGAAATGCGATTGGGGGACTCCTTGACTCTGATTGGTTAACTCCTAAATGCGGCAACTCGTCTCTAGTGAAATGTTTCTTATTACGTGATGAAACAAAATGACAAACCAGGTAACCCAAGGAGAGCGATTTGAACATAAGCGTTGCCAACTTATTTTGCATCACTCAGGTGCGTTCAAATCGAAACCCGCGGTTAGGAGCTCATAGAGCCAAAACGCAACGCGGTAAAACCGTGCGAATCTCACATGCAACGCATTTCTCGGCTTTTTATTGGACGCTTTAACGAGAGCTCGTGCTCATTATTTCGAGCAGAGAGAAGCACTTGCTTGGAATAGCACGTGTCTTTTCTATGTACTTTGCTGTGTACTTTGGTGTGCACTTTACTGTTTGCTTTAGTGTGTACTTTAGTATGTAGTTTAGTGTGTACTTTTGTGTTTACCCGCCGGGTGAGCACATCCCACCTGGATTATAGCTATGCACCCTACGTTCACTGAGTCGGTGCATTTAGCGTTTTCAACAATACCTACGATTTTAAAGCATAAAATGCATGTTTAGCGGAACGCCCAAACCCAAATTTTTCCATTCGTGCATTTCTCACCAAATTTGGCGGAAACATTGACGCTACATGATCTAACTTCACGTGACATATTAAACCAACTTTGTGTCCACGCCACATTTAGCGGGATAATTGACGTCAAGGGACACCAAATCTGTTTCTTCGCTAGACTTGGAGAGGACATTTATTTCACATGACCTATCCACGCGTGATTTACCGCTAAAATTAAAAGAAACTTTGACACGTCACATTAGCACCGATAGCGTTCCAGGTTAAACTTAAGCGGGGAAATGGGCGTCACGGTACCAGACGTCACGGGACCTATACATTAACTTAGTTTTCCCACCAGGGGGGAAATTGATGCCACTTAGCCTCTGTAAGTAGTCAGTTTTCCCGCTACATTTAGCGGGGACATTAATCAAAATATAGGTTTCGTTTCACTCCCCGAAACGTCTGTTTTATTATGCTCTAAACATATTTAAGCGACCGTTTCTTAAATACTGAATTCTATCCATTCTATAGACCAACACGCGGCCCTGACGTCACGCAGCTGCGGTGGCGCGGTGGACGGCACTGCGCATGCGCAGACGCTTCAAGTCACGCGAATTCAGTTTCTGCGCACGCGCAGTGCCCACGTCTGGTGTGGACAAATGCGGGCTTGTTTGTAAACAGCGTGTCGGTCTATAACTTTGGAAAAAAAGTGGCTGCAGTTTTTTTCTCTTCCAGGAACACCACAGAGCAATACCACTGTTAGCCTCACAATTTCGGCTATGACTGATATTCGTTACGCTACCCGATGTTCTGGTCCTTTGCCGATTATTTGTGTAGAGTTCTTAACGCATAATATGTGGGTCATCCACCATTTGGTTCTTTCTGGACGTTAAATAAGTAAACTAATATTTTCTCCTTTTCTATGTTGCTCGAGCATTTCGTAATTATATTCCAGGATTTATATTTTGTTTCAAGCTCTTGATAAGCAGTTGAAGCGTAGCTGATGGTGGAATTCAACTTTTTTTTTAAATGTTATTGGTTTAGATTTTACTGCGCGATACTGAATTTAACATTTTGTGACATGAGAGACATAGACCATGGAAATTGCAGTATTGTCCGTTGTACTCAATCTGAACGAGTTCCAGTAACGCATAAGGGCGAATGGGGCGTGGGTTAGTCACCAATATTCCTGTAGGCCGGTGTCATCGAAAGAGCCCTTGCATCCATAATTACTACACCGGAACCGTGTTTCGCCCAAGTCTAGGTTCACTTGCAATTACACAAGGGAGCTCGCGGACATCGACTAGATGGTTTTCCACATGCGGTATGGCAAAACGAAATATTTCTTTCCGTCAACAAAATTTTCAAAAGTGTTTCTTGCGGCATTATCGACACACTGGGCGACGCGTGAAAGAAGGCGTCCATTGATCGCTTTAAATTTGCATTAAAAGTAACAACTGTATTGTCATTCAGCGTTGTGCAATCGCGCGCGTTTTCTGAAAAAGCAAAAACGAAACGTGGTGATCCAAAGAAACTCAAAACAACGTGATGGCGGACGAAGTTTGAGCAGAAATACATAAACCAAGGGCTGATTTCTAACTCTCGGTGTTTTCAGTTTCTTAATCCTGAACCAGCTCGCGCAAAGTTTAAGAGTCTGTAAAGCTAAGAAAAAGAAAAAGGCACGGAAGGGAAGTAACTTTGACTGTTATTTTGTAATGCAATGCCCTTCTTTCGAGCGCGACCGGTTTCGGAAAACCCCTAAGCTCTTTCCATTTCGCGTGAAAAGACAGAAAAGCAAAAACAACTACGTGATATGTTCAGTGCGTCCTCTGACTGACCACGAGACCGCGGCCTCGTCTTTGAAGCGCCCTCGCCACGTTAATGCGACGGCATTCCGAGGTTGGTGGCCTTCGTACCGCTTTAGAATGACATTCAGAAGCAGGAGAACTAGGGTGTGCCGCACAGACATATGAGGAAGTAATTTAGTACAGCTTCGCCCAGGCGCACAGGACGCGTACGATCTTTGTGTTATCGAGTACGGGTGACCAAGAAACGGATTGCTAGATTACCCAAGCATCATGGAGAATGCCGGAAATGTATTTCTGCGCGCCACACCTGCTGGCGTCTGCATCAGTAACTTTTCTCAGGGAAAAGCCTCAAACGGGTTGCTTCTTGCACGCGAATGAGCGTCAACGGCTTATTTTGGCTATTTATTTGGAATCTTATGCGGGGAAGGTGAGAGCGTGCGGGACGTGGACGTATACATTCCTAGCACTCTCCTTTGATGCTTGGGTAATTTAGAAATATGTCTATTATCATCGTTCGAACACACGGAGAAATACAGTATGCGAAAGGTAGACAGATGACATTATTATTGGTTCGAATAAGAAAGCAAATTATGTATGGGTTTAACGCACTCGTTCGCGTGAAAGGTATAGTAAAAGCGTGGAATACATTTTTTTCCCTTTTCTTATTTTTTTATATATTTTTACGGGTTATGCATGACCCTCTACTTTCCGCGATGTCGAAATGTGTACGCACGTATGATGCTTGAACGCCCAGGCACGTCCTACTACAACGCTTCTATGCCCCTCACCCGGCAGCAGGAAAACGATATAATCTCAAACGGAGAGGAATATCCGCCACCGATTCAGCGAAAGTCAATTTCTCACATTCATATGACCACTTTTGTGAACAAAAATAGAACGAAAATTCGCCAAACACATGTTTTGCAGGCATCTTTTCTAGTTTAAGGTGACTTATCTTTAGGCTTCACTGTCTGTTGAAGAATAATTATTCGATTACGGTCAGGAACGCAGCATGCTACCCAAGGGGATGATGATAATCACGGAACTACGCAACGCTGTCCTAAAAACTTTTATGAACCACTAAAATTGTATGTGTGTTAGCCTTCCCGCAGGACGCAGATATACCTCGAGCCCCCGAATCTCGGTGAAGCCTTTACATTATACTAGGCTACGTTGTCTCGCTAGTTGGTTCATCTTACTTAAACGTATAAAATAGCGCAAAAAAGACAAGGACAAGAAGTATACAGCACAAGCGCTAACTTTCAACTAGTTTTACTCAGAAAAAGTAAAGCATATATACACACACCGGCGAGGCAGCAACACATAACAGTTGATCAATTTAGTATACCCGACCATTGAAAAACTGAAATTCATTTCCATGAAGCCCAATAGATGTGTCGCTGACACATGCCTCTAAAGCACGGTGTAAGATACACTCTTTAGGTGAGGACACGGAGGGGCTGAACGCGCGGCGCGAAGAATCGGATTGTGTTCGTTCGGCTGCTTCATTCCGCGGCCACCGTGCCCGCGGCTGTCGCCGGCGGCCAAACGGCGAAGCTGTGTGAGAGCGAAAAAAATTATCTCGTTGCCATGACACCCCGGTACACCGTGGTGTTTCTGGACGTGCGACAACCTCGCTGTAGCTCTGCGCGTGTGGTACATGAGGCGGCACGAGCCGTCTTGTACGTGCCCATGGAGTTCCTGTATAGGCTCCCTACGGGAGCCAGAGTTGCGCATTTGTTTTCCCCGCGCCGCCACGCCGCTATTCGCCGAGATCCATCACGTGAGGAGCAAAGCATCCGTTGGCGTGCAAGAAAGCCACCTTTACAGTCGCTCCGCCGACGTTTCTCTTGCCCCGGCGTATGTTTCCCTGCTTTCCGCCTCCTTTTCCTCCTCTCCTGTGTTCCATGCGCGGCGGCGCGCGCGGCGCAGTTATTCGCCAAATTTAGTCACGTGAGGAGCAAAGCATCCAGCTCGTGCGGGAAAGCCGGCACTACGGCCACGCGCCGAGGCTGAATGCTCAACTCTGCTACCGTAGGTAGCTATACAGGAACTCTACGTGCCCACGGGTCGACGAGTCACCTGCCGGCGCCGCTTGAAACCATAGTGAGAGAGAGTGAAGAGAGAGAGTGAAGAGCGAACTTTACCGGGCACGTCGCGAGGAGCACGCTGTCCTCACCTGAAGAGTATTATCTTACACTGTGCTCTAAAGTAATCGAGGAGAGGAATGATGCAAAAAGACTAGTAAGGGAGACGGTGCGGATAACATCTCTAGTTAATTGCATACGTCAGGCTTCGTTACAGTTCGATAAAAATTCCAAACGTTTTCTAGATATATAATTTTTTTCTCTTTTTTACGTATGTACTGTGCACCTTTACCCCGTTTTAGATTCAGTGTGCGCCATCCCTTCATCGCTGGCATAAAGTTTTTTTTTTTTTTTGTGTAGAGAAAACATTTTTTTTTTTAATGAAGTAGGTACTGATTCTTTTGTTAAATTTTGGGGGAGATTGTAGAGTTATCTTTGTGAATTGGCATGAAGGGCCGTCCAGAGTACTACTTTGTGTATTGGAGGCTTTGGCATTTGGACTGCTTAGAGGTTGTCCCTTTGTGTAGGTTTTGGCTGATTGGAGGCTTTGGCGTTTGAACTGGTTCGAGGTTGCCCATTTTGTGTTGGCGGTGGCTGATTGCGGGCTATATAAGGAGGCGGACTAAATAAACCTGGTAGCTGAGTTTGAGACGTCGTCCTGTCCTCTTCTGTTCCTTCGACTTATTTGTTCACTTCTGCCCCAGTCTCAGGTTATTCAACATGGTTAATCGAGGAAATCAGCTTGGTAACGCATAGCGCTATAATTTAGTAAGGATGAGTTTAAAAGTCAGACGCAAGACTAGAGGCACCGGGTGACGGGAAAGGGAGACAGCAGGCTTGTTAGCGTGTTTGGCCAAGCAGCAAGGCAAATCTAGTAGTAATGGGCGGGGCCACTGATCTGTGGGCGGGGCTTGGAGTGGGTCGTGACCTCCGCCGAAATGTGTTCTAACAGCGTAAATATTGCGCGAAAGAAAGATTTTGTGTATTGTGTTGAAAAATTACAGACAGCTATTGCCACGCCCGTCGGCGAGCGAGCGCGTGCTTGGACGAATGGTTGCCGCACTTGATATTCGTGTGCAGGCCCAGGATTCGATTTCTGGGAGTTACGCGTCTTTTATTTTTTCTTTTCCGTTTAATGTTCCGGTAAATTTGAGAGCCCTGTTGCTTGTTCGAGGTCCGAATGTTCTAGTCGCCAAAACGTTAACGTCGATTTTTCCAGAAGCCAACGCGTGTACATAAGGGGCTCCGTGTGGCGAGCTGCAACCAGTCTTGCCCCAGCGTTCGATCCTGCTGTTTCGTCGCCATCGACGCCTGCGACGCGAACCTTCTTTTCTTTTGTTTTGAGCACAGGTTTTCCCTATTAAACGTTTAGTTTGTCAGGTTATTAGGTGACTCATCATTTCTCATTCGCGACTAAATACTTCTCCCATTTAAGCCTTTTAAAAATATCTCTTTTTTTTTTCTTCATTTCAGTGATTTTTTTTATATTTATCTCTAGGGTTATACAAAGTCGCTACCTGTTGTTGTAACCCAGAGTGTCGAACCGAAATTTTTATCGGTTCGGTTCCGGTTCGGGTTCATGCCTTTCGGTTCGGTTCCGGTTCAGTTCCGGGGAGCAAAAAATAACGGTTCAAACCGGTTCGAACCGGTTCGAACCGGTTTGAACCGCTAAATTGATAATATGATTTTCGCGTTGTTCTGGCAATAGACACTATTTACGCCCTGAAACGATTAACTATAAAGTTTCTCCTATCGTCCGTGCAATTCACTTTCGCTATCAGGTACCAAAATTATGGAATTCAGTTATTTAATTTCGACACAACAGTAAAATAAAATCTACATTAATGTACATACATAACGTTGTGTTCGTACGACTGCACATCCCTTTGTATACCAGTTACATATATTTTACCTGAATCAAAATGTTTAAGTACAAGAGTAAAGAGTTGAGCTGGTTGGTACATACTTGTAAATAGATCAGCGTCAAATTTAGAACTATACTGTATTTTATTGTGCTTTCTTCGTGTTTAAGTAAAATTCTAAAGTTCAAGCTGATCCATTTACATGATATAAAATGTCGCAAAGTGTGGTAGGTCGCCTAAAATACCCGTGATTGGTACAACTTTGTGTCGCAGTGTTAAAAATGAAATCGTGATTGTGTCCTTTAACTAAGGAATTAATTGCATCACATAAAATTATGAAATGAGCACTTCGTGCTCATGCTAATTATAAAATAAGGTTTACGAAATACACTTCACAATATATATGTATATGATGACGACACAACTGAGCTAAAAGCAATGAAATGTTCGGAATGTAAGAAAAGTTTTAGGATAATTCCTTTCAGTCTATTTTTTATAGAAACATCGAGCGGCAATCCAAATGCTTGTTGTTCTAACCAAACATTGTTTACACTCAGCACCGCATGCATGCCACTAATCATGCAGCAAGAAGTAATCGCAATTGTTACTCTAATCTATACGCACCTTCGCACTCAGATCGAATCTGGCCCAAAATAGCGCTTGCCCAAGTGAACATTTTCTTATGCAGAATAAGCTGGCATAGCCTGGCTGTTGAGGTTTGTTCTTGACAAGATGCCGGTCAATGTAATTTGCAAATGAGCATCACCTTTGCTAACTGATGATTTTAACTCGATAGCGTTAAGGAGCTCATGTCGCAGAAAAGCCGATCTGGGTGGCGTGACTGGGAAATCCTGATTGGTCGATAGGTTCATGACGTCAAAGCTACATACCCTCACGCAAGAATTTCAAGCAATCCACAATGCTCACGTGAAACGTGACATCACGCGTGGAATGAGAGTGATTAAAACATGATATGTAATGCGAATTAAAGGTCGCCGTATGTCTCAAATGATTTCACTTTTGAAAGTAATTATTTTGCTTTAAAGAAAAAAAATTCAGAATTTTAGGCGGGATTCGAACCCACGACCCTTTAGTTGCGAGTCAGACGCTTTTCACTATGAACGGCGCGAGCGTCTGGCACGACAAAAACGTACTTTTTGGTAAGAGCATTTTTGCAGCAAAGTAGTTTCCGGAGTCACGCTTTTTGTTCTGCGCCAAAGATGCAGGGAAGAGGAACCTTTACAACACAGTATGTTTTTAATGTTGGGCCATTACCATATGTAATTGACATGAGCCTTTACCCGAATGTTTGGCGGTCCTGATTGTCATAAACCCGAGCACTCGACTAGGGGTTATGAAAATCGATTACGTTACGGTCTCACGTGACTCTCGGTGCGAAATCGTGATGCCATGTTACGTCATGCTGTCAACAATGTTAATACATCTAGTGACTTCCTCAAATAAAACGAGTTGACGCAGTGAGTCACGTGACTTCACGAGGTCACGTGACAACATGTATTGACACCATGACGTCACGTGACAACGTGACACATGGTTAATCATAGTGCCATGAAAACCCACAACTTACCATACTTTTCAGTTCTGTATATGACGATTTTTTATTCCCATATGTTCATTTTGTGATACTAACAAAAAAGAAAAAAAAAAGAAACATTACCTTGAACCGTTTTGAACCGGTTGCCGTTATATTTTTTTTCGGTTCGGTTCCGGTTCAGTTCCAAGATGGCGGCGAAAATTTCGGTTCGGTTCAGTTCCGGTTCGGCTAAAAATAACGGTTCTGTTCCGGTTTTCGGTTCGGTTCGGTTCCGGTTCGACACCCTGGTGTAACCTAACAACGAAGGGTTCTTCATAAGGTGATAACACCTCCAAATTTATTAGTTCCGGCTTGTAGCAAGCATTTGAATTAGTGCATCATTTACGGGTTTAGCAGTATACCATGTTTATGTGAGGAAGTTGCCCTTCCGAATATTGAAGTAAGTCATTGGCAGGTTTTACCTACAGTTGTAATGATAGTGACTCAATCTACTTTCAGTATATTCCGTAGCTGAGAATAAATATCTTGAGGACCAAATGGTCGTGGACCTTACCCGTAATCATATGGTAACGCTAGATATTATGCCTGCATTTTTGGCTTACATATTCGTAATTGCTTATTGGCTTTGTTTAGGTGCATAATGCAAGAAATATAAAAAAATTCAAAAATGTATTAAAAGTCGAGTTTGTCATCTACAATGAACCACCTAAACTGAATATATACTAGTGTGAAGACTTGACTAACGAAGATTCCTGTTGATCGATCAAAAACTTGAGCGGGATGTATCTGAGAGCCGGCACTGGTGGAAAATGGATGTCAAAATGGTGCGAATAAAGACTCGTTCACACTCTTGCAACCGACTACGACCGAGAGAGACAAGACCGGTCTTTAAGCCTTTTGAGACTTCTTAGGACCAGGCGCGCTGCTGCGGAGCTGGTCCTAAGACGTCGTAAAACGATTAAAAACCGGTCTTGTCTCTCTCGGTCGTACTCGGTTGCAAGAGTGTGAACGAGCCTTAATACCACAGAAAAATAAGACCATGAAATGGGTGGCTCTACGTGGAGTTCTGGAATTCAGGAACAGGGAACCCGCCCAAATAATCCACGCACTCTCCGATATACGAGGGGCGACTTAAGGCCCGTTCCCACACGTGCAACGGAGTACGACTGAGAGAGACAAGACTGGTTTTTAAAGGGACAATGAAGGCAATTTCGGACATCTTTTTGGCGATTGAACTGGGTTCCAGGCACGTCTCATGTCACGCTGCCCAAATTTCAGCCGAAACCGGCGCTTCTATGCCGCGCAAATCAATTAAACAGTCGCGGTAATAATCGTACCGGGATCGACTGGAGCGACGCCCCGAGAGTTGCGGGAGAAGCCAGGAGAAGCGGAGCTCACGTGATCGATTCGGGGCCAAGACATAGAGTAATATAGTAAACGTAAAGAGAGGACACTGAAGCCGATTCGCGGCCCAGATAGTAGGATTCATACCCTCCGCTACGTGGCGCTTTTCCGTAATTTGGTTAATATTAATTACAGCTTTCTCTCTGAAAAGTATTTATTTTCTAAATTTTTATGCTTTAGAGTTTTTTAAAGTACTTAAAAGGACTAAATAGTGTTAATCAAATACGTCACAAAAACCACGTGATGAATGGCGCCTGCCATGGCCTGTCTGCTTGCACGCCGTCACCTCTGCTCGTCCGTGCGGTCCGTGCTTCGTTCGTCCGTGCCGTACCGTCCGTGCCGTCCGTGCCGTTCTTCTCCGTTTTATGCTACAGCGTGTTCGGTCGACTTTGCTTGAAACAAAGTGACGAATGACCGCCGCGTGCTCTCATGCTCGGCGTGAGTTTGTAGAGCTGAGCGGCTTGATATGGCTTGAGCTTCTCGTGTTTCCGTCGGGCTGCCTGGACCTAGATTTTTAAACAAAAGGTAAGTCGTTTTGCTCATTTGTCTCTCGACTGTGTTGTAAAGCTGGCTTTTGAATTTGTTGAGTCTGGGTTGCCGTCCGACGCCCCTCGGGCAGAGCTTTGTTCATGCGTGTTCAAGTGCCATCAGACATCTGTGGATTGCTGTTGAGAGGACTTATGCCGTCATATATTGAAGTTAATTCACTGACTAAAGCTGGGTCGACAGTCGTTCGCAGTGCGACGAATTCGGGGCAAGGTGTCCATTGAGTCATATTGATATTTTGACATGCATTCTTTCAATGGCGCGTCGCTGCTTTGATTTATCACATAAAGTACGTGCAAAAGAAGCGAACCAGCGAACGTCGCTCAAGCGAGCTACATAACTTGTGTGTACCGCCATACGAGCTGCAGTATGCTGCAGTTACGACGACAAACACATGCATAGAATTTCGGGGGAAAAAACTGCGAGACGCAGTATCAAATTTAGATATTTAATAAAGTTCCCAAGCAGCATATATATCCTATGGACGTCCACGGGACATCCAGGATAGGACATCCATGGAACTTTCGGACACTCTGAGAATGTACGGAGGACTATTCAAACATGGTTCCCACTGCATCGCTACATCACCAAATGGAGCTCGAAATTTAGGTCTATGGTTCGCTGACATTATTTTCTATGTAAGAAAGCAAAATTCAAAATATTGACGGCCAATTTACCAGAAACAGTAGAGGTAGATTAGTCTTACTTATTTTGGCCGTACCGCTGTACTATGCTTAAATTCCTGTTTTACTCTTAAGGATGACATTCGAACGTTGGGTAAAACCAGTCAGACGTCACTTGAACACTTGGTTGGAGTGCTGTGGCATGGCACTCTAGACACTGCGTTCGATTATGATGCATGAAGATTGCGTAAACTTCACAAAGTTCACAATATTTCTTTCACCCGTCTGTGTTAATACGTGTCATGGGTTTATTGTAACATTGCGTCATGGCAATATCTTGTGACATTGTTTAAATCTCCATCAGTTTATTTTTTCACCAGCCGCTATTGTGCTACCTTCCGTTGAACTAAAGGAACGCGCCATTGGCTAGGCTTCAGTAGATGTTAAACTCTCCCTCCCCCGCTGGCCCAGATTATGTCCTACGGAAGTTACTGCTGCGTGGTCTGGTGTGCCAACAATGGGAAAACAAAGAAGCCACATGTCAAGTTTTTTCGAATTCCACGTGACCCAAGGTACGTATAGATTCTAAGGCAGTCCTTACAACATTTGATCGAAGCATAACATTTTGAAATGAGAACTATGGTCCGTTGCAACCTAAGAACGAAGGGCGAGGGTAAGACGGGCCGGGGAGGAGGAAGCAGACGGAACACGAAACGCTAAGGAGAGAAGGAGGTTTCCCCTTTCTTCTCCAGCGTTCCGTCTGCTCCCTCCTCCCCGGCCCGTCTTACCCTCGCCCTTCGGTCTTAGGTTGCAACAAACTATAGCAAAAACGATTTCTTCCATGTCACTTTGGTTTATGGACACCGATATCTTTCAGCATTTTAAGGTTATCTTGCCTCGGGCCTAAATTGATTGCATACCCTGGTGGGTATGCAATCTGTTTGTTTAGCTGTATTGCACTGTACCGTAGCATGAAGAAGAAAAACAAACTCTTCAGAACGTGAACACTTTGCTGAGAGGTGCCATACCAAACGGCAGTGAAACATTAAAAACAATTGAGGCTCATATATTTGGAGTTTATTTGACCCTTACAGTATGTGTAACCTTGGTGGTATATACAATGTTCTGCAGGTCAAAAGCATGGCTACAGTACGCCAGACGTCCTGAGCTCCTAGGAGAGACAGCCAAGGAGCTCTATGAGGGGTATCGCCTGTGTAGTGAGCATTTCACAGCCAAGGACTTTTTGGATCCTGGGAAGACAAGGCTGACCAAAACGGCTATCCCTACGGTTCGGCCGCAAATGCTTAGGCCATCTGTAACAGCCCAAGGTAACATAATCTTTATTTGCAGTCTGTACGGAGTTCTGTTATATTTTGCTTTTAGGCAGCACCAACTCTACGTCACTGATGCCAGCTGCCAGCATGCTGTCAACGATGCTTGACAGTCTCAAAAGTTTTAATCTGATTTAATTAGTTTTTATTATTAGTTTGTGCTTAAATATTTTATCTAATTCATTTAGCATTTTTGTACATTATCCCTGTAATGTCCCTGCGCATACTGTTGCCCATAACCAATATCCGTCCCAGTTTGTTGGAAAATTGTTTTAAAGCACAAGGTCAGCTGCATTGAAATACAGTAATTTGTGTCCTGCAATCAAGAAGGGCAGTTCTGCCAGTGCAGTATGACTTCTTACAGGGCATCCTAGGTTTGTAGCATACAATAGTGATATAAATGAAAGATAAGGCAGGTCAACGTTCCCCTGTTCATATCCAATTCGACAAGAGGACTCATGCCGTCTGAGTCATCTTCCTGACATTCATGTTTACAAGGTTAGCTTTAGTTGCCCATGCTGTTATGTTCTCATACATTAGCATACCGGGCCGTTAAAATTTAAGATATTCCGAGATTCCTAAGTGCCTTTTCAAGACCCGCCGGATCCTGTGTTTCGCCATTGATTAATATTGCTCAACATTAATTTTCATCACTAAGGGATTTCAATGCCCTTTCAGAGTGCTGAATATTTTCTGTTCCTTTGAAAGGTAACACTACTAACCTATCATTCGCCTGTAGCAGGAATTCTCCATCAGAAGCTTTATAAGCAGGTATTCATATCTAAGAAGCCAAAATTTTTCAGAAGAACCGGTGGCAACAACATGCCCCTGTGACGTTCCATTGGAGGGAAACAGAATGTCGCATCCCACAGCAGCTTATGGTGAGATTATTTATTTTTAATTGGCGGCTCATATCTGACAAGGAAGCCCTTTTCAAAAAAGCCAATAGCGGAACCAAGCCCCGGGGATGTTCGATTGGAGGGCAGCAGAACGTCGCCTTCAACAGCTGCTCATGGTGAGATCATTTATTTTAAAACAGGGGCTCATACCTGACAAGCAAACATCTTTCAGAAGGACCGATGGTGGCACCAAGCCCCGGGAATGTTCCATTGGAGGGTAGTGGAACGTCACCTTTGGCAGCTGCTCATAGTGAGATCATTTCTTTTAAAACTGCTGCTCATATCTGACAAGCAACCGTTTTTCAGAACAACCGCTGGCGGCACCAAGCCCCGGTAATGTTCCCTTGGAGGGCAGTGGAATGTCACCTTCAACAGCTGCTCGTGGTGAGATCATTTATTTTAAAACAGGGGCTCATACCTGACAAGCAAATGTCGTTCAGAAGGGCCGATGGCGGCACCAAGCCCAGGGAATGTTCCAATGGAAAGCAGCGGAACGTCACCCTTGGCAGCTGTTCATGGTGAGATCATTTCTTTTAAAACAGCTGCTCATAGCTGACAACCAAACATTTGTCAGAAGAACCGGTGGCGACATGTCCCTGTGACGTTCCATTGGAGGGAAGCAGAACGTCGCATCCCACAGCAGCTTCTGGTGAGATTATTTATTTTAAATGAGCGGCTCATATCTGACAAGGAAGCCCTTTTCAGAAAAGCCGATGGCGGAACCAAGCCCCAGGGATGTTCGATTGGAGGGCAGTGGAACGTCAACTTTGGCAGCTGCTCATGGTGAGATCATTTCTTTTAAAACAGCTGCTCATATCTGACAAGCAACCGTTTTTCAGAACAACCGCTGGCGGCACCAAGCCCCGGTAATGTTTCCTTGGAGGGCAGTGGAATGTCACCTTCAACAGCTGCTCGTGGTGAGATCATTTATTTTTAAAACAGGGGCTCATACCTGACAAGCAAATGTCGTTCAGAAGGGCCGATGGCGGCACCAAGCCCAGGGAATGCTCCAATGGAAAGCAGCGGAACGTCACCTTTGGCAGCTGTTCATGGTGAGATCATTTCTTTTAAAACAGCTGCTCATAGCTGACAACCAAACATTTGTCAGAAGAACCGGTGGCGACATGTCCCTGTGACGTTCCATTGGAGGGAAGCAGAACGTCGCATCCCACAGCAGCTTCTGGTGAGATTATTTATTTTAAATGAGCGGCTCATATCTGACAAGGAAGCCCTTTTTAGAAAAGCCGATGGCGGAACCAAGCCCCGGGGATGTTCGAATGGAAGGCAGTGGAACGTCACCTTCGGCAGCTGCTCATGGTGAGATCATTTTTTTTAAAACAGCTGCTCATATCTGACAAGCAACCGTTTTTCAGAACAACCGATGGCGACAAGCCCCTGTGGTATTTCACTGGAGGGTACCAGCGCGTCACATTCCATAGCGGCATGTGGTAAAATAAATCTCCTACACAAATTGGGTTTATGCAAACATTCGTATTTAACAGTGACACATTTTCCAGAGCAAATGGGGATGGCCAGCTCTCCTGGCCAGCTTTTGGACCACAGCACTCCATCTTCGTCTGTTGGCTATTCTGAATCATCTGGAACCTGTGAGTATAAATTGACTTCTCTACAGATTTAAGCACTGCAAAATTGTGTTAAGTACCTCTGCATTTAGTATGCACATTGCTTCAAATTAGGTGACATTATTTGTCACTTCATTTTTGTGCTGGCCTTAATAACTTGGAACATCACTACAGGGCTCTAGGTGACGGGGAACATAAGCTTTGAAGTGTGGCACCGTGAAATGCTCTGAAAAGGGGTGGTTTCCTAGTAATCTGTGCTTACTGTAGTAATTTGCCAATCCTGTTACATACAGTTCTCATTTTGGATGACCCTGTTGAATGTAGTGATTGACTACGCGATTATTCAATATTTGAAAGATTCATCAATTTATGTTAATACAGTTTTTGTGGTGAAATTATTCCAGCTGAAAGACTAAAAGCTAGTTTAATTTTTTTTTCTGATAGCAGCCATTTGTGTATAAACAGTGGTAACAGAACATGCGGAGCAAATACCCACTCACAATTTGGAGATAATCATGAAAAACGCAGAGATGTATGCTTCTTATGCCCGAAAGCAAAATTGCAGAACAGCCAAAGGTTGGGGGGAAGGGGGGTCACCACTTTGGAGGCCCGTGCACGTGTCGAGCTTCACCTTTTACATTGGTGTGCTTGGAGAAGCAGCTGAAGCGGATGAGCATTTATGTTAGGTGGGTGGGTTTTTAAGTCTGGAGTTGGACATTGATACGTGCTTTGTTTATTTCGCAAACGTTTCGAAAGTGGCGGGGGGGGGGGGGGGGGAAGGGGGCACATATTGCAGCATGGGTAAGTGGTCGGTATTTGGCGGTATCGTTTCTGTCGGGTTCTACTTTTATCATTTTTGTGTAGCCTGACTTATGTGCTTTCGGTATTGTTTTGGCAGGCTCTGGTCGTTCAACACCTGCTTCCGCCAAGCTCTCAAGGAGGCCCAGGGACGTCATAAAACGCCTACAAGCAAAGGTTTCCAGTTACAGAAAGACAATATCAAGACTGCGCAAGCAACAGAAGCAAATGCCTCAAACAGCTGCCGAAGCACTTGAAATGGTGCGTCCGTTTGTGACAGACGAGGTTTTCGGACTTATCTCGTCACATGTAAAATTAGGGCGCAAGGGACGAGGAAAACGGTTTCCACTGTGGCTCAAGAAGTTTGCTTTGCATCTGAACTTTCATGGCCCACAGGCATACCGTTTTCTATCGTTACATTTAACGCTTCCCACTCAGCGTTCACTGCGTAGGTGGCTGTCGAACGTAAAAATGACTCCTGGTATTATACCTGGTGTCATGTCCTCCATCGAATCTCAAACGCGGTCTTGGAATGCACGTGATCGTGTCTGCACCTTGATTTTTGATGAGATTGTTTTGAAGAAGAACTTGACATACGACCCTGCACACGACATTATCCATGGATTTACAGATGACGGTGTTGAACGAACCTCGACCATTGCAGATAGAGCCCTGGTTGTTGTGCTCTCTGGAATTTCCAGGAGGTGGGTTCAGCCCCTCGCATACACTGTTGGGCACACTTCAACACCGTCTTCTGTTATCCGGAGCCTCCTGATTTCTCTCATTCGAGAGCTTAAGACTGTTGACTTCACTGTGAAGGCCGTGGTCTGTGATCAGGGGGCTTCAAACGTAAGCTTAGCCAACCAACTTGGTGTATCTGCTGATAAGCCATTTTTTGAAGTCGACAACGAACGTGTTTACTTTATCTTTGATGTTCCGCACCTCATCAAAACAACAAGAAACAATCTCCAAGCCCACAAACTTTGCATTGGGGATGAGGTCATTGAATGGTCCCATATTGTTGAACTTTATCGTTCTACTCATGAGATGAGGTTGCGATTGGCTCCAAAACTTACTGAGAGGCACATTTTTCAAAAACCTTTCAGTAACATGAAAGTAAAGCGTGCCACACAGGTCCTGAGTGCCTCAGTCTGTCTTGCCATTCTATCCCTTGTTTATGCCAAGGAGCTTCCTGAGGCAGCCATGGCTACAGCCTATTTTTGTGATAGAATGGACAGACTTTTTGATTGTTTAAATAGCTCGCAATTCAAGAAGACGGGGCAGAAGTTGCGTCATGCAATTTTGAAAGGAGAATCTGAGATACTCGATTTCCTTCACCAACAACTCGCATGGATTTCAACATGGAAGTTCCAAAGTAGGAGGCAGCCACAAACCACCATAGGGTGGCAAGTTACAATAAGGAGTGTCCTCATGCTCTGGGATGAGCTTTCAAACAGCTATGACTTTAAATTCTTACTTACTCGACGCCTGCAGCAAGACCCACTGGAGAACATTTTTGGGGCAATAAGACAAATGCTGGGCTGCAATACAAACCCAAATGTGAATCAGTTCACCTCGGGACTGAAACACATCGGGATAAAAAAACTGTTCAGACTCTCTAACAATGGAAATGTAGAGGATGAAAAGGGTGACCTCCTCAAGGAGTTGCCAATATTTTCGCACCATGAAAGTTCCATTGCAGACAATGTGGAATGTTTTCCAGTTGATAACTTCCCGCCACTAGAAGATATTCCTGAGCTGGCATCAGACATCAGGTCTAATATAATTGACGACTCGTGCACTTACTACGTTGGAGGCTATTTGATCAAACTTTTCCTTGAACAGACAACCCGCAGCTGTGACTGTTCTAAGCTGCTAAAGGATGAGTCTGACAACTTGACCAGGCCTCACCGGTATTTTCTTATGCTTAAAGCATACCACGTGCCTGGGAAACTCTTCGGAAACCTAGTAGTACCATCACAGGCTGCCTTTAACTTTATTCAGAAACTAGAAAATCACTTTCTTGCCGTAATAGAGAGTGTAGCGCATGTTCGAGGAGTGTGTGCTGCCTTGTATCACACACTCTCAGAGCTGGGTGGTTTCAGCCTTTGCTCAGAGGAGTGTCACAAAAGGTTTTTAAAAATGTTTTGCCGAATACGCTTGTGTTGGCATGTTCGGTTCCTTAACCGGAACTTGGTCAAAGTTCGGTTACACTCTTCGGTTGCTAGTAAGCAACTTGATAAGTTTAACTGTTAATAGCTTAATAGCGTATTAACAGAGGCGATTGCCAAATCAAAAACAGAAATTGCTTATTAATTGGGCAGTGTAGCTTGCACTCCAAACATGTGTTTTCTTTATTTCCAGGAAATGTGTATCACGGCCCCCTTACACAAATATTTATCCACTTTCTGCAGAATTTCTATAGAAAATAGTTTATAGAGGCATAGATGTTTGGAAGAAAATGTGTCCACTTCTGTACCCGTCTATATTTTTTGGACGTTTTTTTTTCTGAAGTAATACTCCTGTCCTGAACAAATGTATTTCGGGGAATGTTTAGGGACGTTGAATCATGGTTGAATATCTATGGTTGAATCTTGTCAGATTCCGAATAGAGTTCTCATTGTTTTTTTGTTTTTTTTTGTAATGGCTCACCCGCAGCGAGTTTCAGGCTATGCCATTTCGTGTGTTTTATATTAGCCGGTAATTTGGAATTTGTACTATCCGGTGTGTGCTTCGCCTGGTAATGATAGCGATGTCTTGTTTATTTCTGCACTTACTTACCGTGCCCGAGTCGGCGTGAAGGTGAATGGATCATTCAGCATGTTCCCTGTGGAAAGCTTTTGTAAACTTGACTCCGCTAAAAATCTATTACGAAGTGTACGATATGCCGAACTCCTTCATACTCATTTATTTTTGTGATTATCTATTTCTTATAAAACATTCAGAGCTTCTGAAGTAAATAATGTACATATGAATGTGGTCCAATAAAATGTTTTCAAACCACTTACTGTTGTTGACCCCAAAACCTCCCAAAATGCTCCACCAGCCAGGAGTCAATGTGGCGATTATGTACTTCAATGTGTTCAATAAGTTGAACTTTTATTCGACACATTACACATTTTGCAAAACTTATATCGTATATTGCAAAACTTATAATATAAAAACAACAAAAAAAAAAGAATCATCGGCTCCGGAGCCAAGGAGCTCCCGAGAGCCTAGCGAGGAGGGAGGCGAGAAGGAAAGAAAGAGAGAAAAAGAGAAGGAGAAGGGTACCAAAAAACCGAAACGAAAATGCCCAAACCGAAACCGAAACTAACTTGACCGGAACCGGAACCAGATTGTGTTTCATACCGTCCGCTAAGAGCGCTAGTTGTCACTGCTCTATCTGGGCCGCTGGGGCCTATGGCAGTGTCCGCTCTTTACCTTGTGTATATTACTCTATGGCCAAGAAGCGCGACGTCACAAGAGACGCGTCAGCGATTGGTCGAAACGAGAAACGTGCCCTCAGTCACGTTTTGGTTCGCGATTTTTTAGGAATACTGTTCTACTTTCCGCTTGAATAACCATGAAAAGTATAAATCAGACCGAAAATGATTACTAAACCACAGATAAAGCAGTATAATTGTTTTTTGCTTTGCTACGCTGGACGCGAAGCGGGCAACGAACAACTATGGGCAAACAAAATAAAATAAAAAAAGAACACGGTACTGGAAGGATTCTGCAAAATGGTAGCTGTAGATGGCTGTTCCAACGGTCGACTGAAGACCAGTATTCGTTCGGGCGAAGCTAGTTTTGTGTTGTTTGACGACGAAAAGAGGACGTCCGCGGAGAAACCGGATCCCGGAACGCCGGGATCGCTGCCGCTTTCCCCTCCGCGTCTCCCCCGCGTCCGTCCTTCGGCATGCGGGCCGCTGGTTGCCGGCTGGGCGGTCTCCGTCGGGTGATGGCAGAGGCCGCCACACACGTACTCCCGTTCCGTTGGTGTTCGGTAACTGAACGGAAGCTCGAACTCGCTCGCGAAAGCGGCATTGCCGTCGATGGTGACAGATTCGGCGAAACGACCGCACCACCGCGCTGCTATAACCCACCGCGGCAACCAGAGTCTCGATCTCCTAAATGCTACCGATACCAACTATTCACACTTGACGTCACTCCCTACCTCACCTCCGTTTTCGGAGGCCCAGAAACGAGAACGGAGATTGTTCAGTTTCGGTTTCTTTACTTCTTTCGTAGGCACGAAAATACGCGTCACAAATGTCTACGAAAAATTGGGCAGCATGCTATGTTCCCAAGAAGCATAAAAACACCATTTAAAAAAATTAAATAAAATCGTCTTCATTGTCCCTTTAAGCCTCTTGCGACGGCGTAAATCCAGATGCGCTGCTGTGGAACAGGTTCTAAGCCGTCGAAAAAGGCTTAAAAACCGGTCTTGTCTCTGTCGCTCTTACTCAGTTGCAGTAGTGCGAACGGCGCTTTACATTCATCCGTATTTCCTGGTATACTTTCTACTGAAACGTTTTACTTGCTCTTTGCGCTTTTGGTTTTGACGACACTGTCGTTGTATCCTTGGCACAGAAAACGAGTGAGTACGCTTTGGTGTTATTTTGTAATTTGGCTGATCTTGAGGTATCTTCTTATAAAATTGGGTGCTTTTCTGGAGTACAGACATTGAAGGGAGCCAAGAACATCCCGTCAAATAATGCCAATCGGGCAGTATTGATGACATGCGCAATACAATAATACCCAATGCTATACGTAGATACAAGCTCCTGATCCCATTTCTGCATTTTGCTAATAATGCAATCTTTAAAAAAAAAAATGACGAGATGGCAAAGTTACGACCTTTGATGGACATTCTGAAGGCCAATGTGCTCAACGCATTAAAGCTCAGTGCCAGCTCAACTACACAAGGAGTATGATTGAATACTACGGTCGTCCTGGTGCAGCCAGCTCAAACATTTGCGTGAAAAAATTATGGCGGCCATATTTTTCCTGGTTTTGTAATGTTGCCGTCAACAACAGATTACCACTGATTAGATGCTTGGAGAGATGTAGCACAGAACTTCCTTAGCAATGTCAGAAGAGGCTCAGAGGGGCAAGAAAACCGTGTACACGAGAAACAAACGGCCGAGTCGTTGTTGACTTAAGCTTCGACCGACTCGCGCGCTTAGTTATTCCTAGTAGTTAATGTCATGGGGAACAGGAGGCGGTGGTATGCAGCGCACAGTCGCAGCAGCCCCGTGCGCACCCAGTGAACAACGTGCGGTTTCTGCGCACAGAGTTTTCAGCACTAGTATCTGTATTGGCTAAAGTTGTCTTTTTCAGTATTGTTTCTCGAAACTGTAAAGTTTAAAATAAAAAGTTAAGAAATTTTGAATTCTTGTGTAGTGCAAATGCCTAGCGCGACCATTTGGTCACTCACGGGCAATATAACCCAAACTAAACAAACGTCAAGCATATGTGTGGTTTCTAGATATCAATTATTTCTGCCATATTTAGTAAGAAAATCAAGAATTCTGTTCTGGAGATTAAAAAATATAATTACGGCTTTTTTTGGGTCGAAAACACCCTGTATAAAGTGTTATCAGGAAATATTTAGGTATAACTTCTAGCAAATGTTAAGGGAGACAGCGACCAGTCGCTGGAATTATGGTGAACGCGCATTGTTAAAATTTGCAAGGGAAGTGGTAGTGCTTAGAAAGAGGTACATGGTTGTGGTGAGTGCCAAATGATATGCTCATACATTCTGCTTGGTGGCAGAGAAACCACAAGGGCGAAATCTGATAACCAGTAATAAAAGAAATAATTAAGGGAGTTTCATTTAAATTTGACCAAATTTGTCGGGTGAGGTCTATAGGTTTTGTTTTCGATATATATGTGATACCTCAAACTCTAGGATAAACTATACTACTATTTAGAAAAAGTATAACCTTACGAATTGTACAAAAGGCTAGTTTTTATAAAATGCGGTGAAATATGCCGAAAACTCAACCTAATTTTTCTGTACCTTTTCTTTTTTAACCGTAAACTTACTTAAACTGCTAGCATTGTTTTACGTAGCAGTGACTAGCGGCATATTTGCGAAGAAATAAACACTTTCAACAAAACATTATATCTCAGTACACATCATGTACTAGTCACAAACATATAATAAGAATAAAAAAATGGTATTAAAATTAATAAAACAGCGAAAGACGAAGAGAAACAAACCGGCCTCCTATCTCCGTCCGCCATTATTAAACGCCAGGCAATGTGGCACACTTGGCGCGACTTTTAAACAGCTTAGAGTGGGCGCTCGAGGCTGCGTTTCTGGGAATTCGTTTTTCGTTGTGCGCCCGATTTTTCAGCGTTACAATTAAAAGCCCAGTTTTTTTGTGGTTCACCCTGCCATACCCCCTCAAGTTGATGCAAAATGGCAGGCACCCATAGCAACTGTGCATCAGATTCAGGTTGTTTTAGTAAACGAACCGTTAAGAACTACGGCAAGAAACAACTATCAGTGTGTTGTACCGGACAATATATAAACATAAGCTTGCGGACGCTGTAATTTTCGTGTTGCAGCCTTTAGAAACGTCTTATTTTACTTAATCTTGCTAAAAGCAATGCATTTTAGAAGTGTTCATGTTGCTTTTAACAAAACGTCCTTTTCATTTTCAGCTTACTTTCGTGATCAATGCCAGTAAAGTGGATAATCGGGGTATGTAAAGGCTGTAATCTTTGTTGCATTTTCGGATCAACCAGGTAAATAAATGAGCTCTGTGTTGTGCTACCATCTTGTTAAAAACATTTTTTTTTTAAATAACACGAATATTTTTAGTATTTCTGCAGCTCCTGGATATGCAGAATAGGCAAGTATATTATCGAGAGATCATAATAATCGGCAGAAGCGCCCAGAACTCCTCCCGGCCGATGGCGTTCCAGCCGATCCAGTACGATCCAGCCGATGGCGTTCCACCTCAGGATGGCGGAACCTCTGCGTCCTTAGTGGACACTTTGGTTGTCATCAACGCTGCTACTGCTGACACGCCCAGCTCGGCGAGTTAGTCAAGACCGACTGTATGAAACCTCCTGGAGTGAGCTTTACAGAATGGGCAAGCCTCAACTCGAAAACCAAGCACCCGTAGGCGTCCTGAAGAGACTTGGCCGGCGCCCGCAAAATCCAGCAGTAAACGAGGATTCCTGAAGAGTTGGGGATCCACCTATGGCTTCTTTTCTACAATGAACAAACCGGTTAGGTGTATTGTGACACTTGCGTAACTGCTACTGACAAGAAGCTTCCGCTCCAACGTCCATCCCGAGAAAAAAATACGCTGATTGCTTTTGTTGAAATTGGCCGGAAACTAGAAAGAAAAGCATTGTAAATGTTTAAAAGCCACGAGAACTCGGTATTGCATCGCGCAGCTTCCATCACTTTGACAGCTTCACACATGGGCATAAATAAGGCATCTTCTCTCTCAGAGTCTAAAGAAAACGAAAGGAAGGAAAGCGATAAAACTCTGATGGCTGTATTGTGATCTATTCGCTTTTGGCGTTCCAAGGGCTAGCACTGCGTTGACACGATGATTACGAAGGAAATCTGAAGCAACTGTTTAGGCTCTGCTATACTTCGTCGTTGAGCACAGCGATTGTAGAGTCGCGCAGAAAGTGCGCGCTTCAATGGCTAGCCGAGCAGGAACTCGATATCTTCGATCTTTCAGTATCGGTGTCTGCTGCTCTACGCCGCTTTTGCAACGCTGAACGTCGGAGTATAAGACAGCCTTTAATGTTGCGAGAAGCCGATGTTACGAGACTATCAGCAAGGCTTTATATGACAGGCTATAAATGGACATCCGGTGACATGCAAAACAAGATGCTCGGGTAATATTACACAGCAAGCTTCGTTTCCTAATGAAGGAATTGCACGAGGCACGGTTTTGCTGATGAAACTTCTGACGTAACTACGCAAGTACACATATCCTTCTGCCTTCGGTATGCAAAGAAAAACTTAGAGGTGGAAGAGGTATTCGGTGGATTTTATGGAGCAGTGGAAACAAAACCAGTACTTTTTTTCATTTTGAAAGACGTGCTTTGTCAATTCAATCTTCGGATTGAGAACTGCCGTGGGCAATGTTCTGATTGGGCTGTAAATGCTTCTGGCAAAAGCGGTGGGCGCCAGGCTCTTGTTCAAGATATTGAACCAAGTGCTTTGTATGTGCACTGCCTTGCGCAGACACTGAACTTGTCGTCGCGAGATTTGTGCACGAAAATTTATATCCGCCGTGATTTTGTTGCCTTGTTTACGGGCAGCCTCAATTTCGTTAAAGCGTCCTCAAAACGTCTCAACTGGTTTCAGCAGTTTTAGAAACAATCCAAATCTGCGCTCAAACAGTTCTGCAAAAAAACTACCTGTAGCTTGAAGGCGTGCTCGCTCCGGTCGTGTGTTATTTTTTTATCTTTTTGTTTAGAATATCCAGCGTATCCAAGAACTCTAATAGTTTTATTTATTTGTGTGTCCTGAGAGTGTAGAAAACACGCTTTGAAGTGTCAAATTTTCTTGTGATCGTAGCCTGCAACAGATAACTGGTTCCCGTGATCTAATTATTTGGACGCTATTAATATTTAAATGTGAAGCATACGTATTTTTCTCGGTTTTGTTTCCGTAACATTAGCTGATTATTAATTGGAACACTTCATATTTTAATTTGTTTACTTACGTGCCAGGCTGAAATTTCTTGTACCTTTTATGCACGTGTTGTCATTGCTGGAATATGTTCGTTCTGTTTCTTTTTTCTTGTTGGCTGCTTTTATACGTAAATAATACAATAAAAAATGTTAAAAAAAAACAGCAGTGTACGATGTAATTCGCGAGAAAATATGCCGGCAAGGCTTGTATGTTTGCTCCATACTTTTCTTTTTTTAATTGTAAGCGTTTTGTAACCTTTAGAATTGTTCAATGTGAACCTTTCACGTGTCTGTGCAATATATAGGTACCATGCACAAATAAAAACGATAAGAGCGTGTCTAGTAAAACACGAATTAAAAACAATTTTCTATTGGATGCGTCAAGCCGCTGAAGTGACCGGGTCATACTTTTGCGGAGAGTGTTTTGTTTGGGAACACACGGTAGTTAGCTGCCACAGTGTAAAATGTTCGGACTGTTGCAGGTTCATCCTAAGCGGGGAACATACGAAACTAATAAAAAAGGAAGCCATATCACCCCTCTCCCGCTCCTTTTAAGCAACAATCCAAATACCGCCCCCCTCCCCCCCTTTACCAGGAAAATAGTAACTGTACGCCGCTGGTGAGCAGAGCACGAGGTGGCACGAACTGTTTCGTGCACTGGTGCATGCATCCAATGAACTACAGTCAAGGCGCCGCCACGCATGCGCGAAATGCTCAGTGAGATCGGTGTATTTGTACGTGAAACAAGAAAGCGCAACTATCGGGAAGTGATATCCTACAGTACGCCAGACAAGAAGTTTACGGTATAAGAATGAAGCGATCTCGTAATATACCCATGACCACTGTAGGAACGACTGCGTCCTTCGCTAGTGTGCGTGATGCAGGCGTTTAAAGTGATTAGTACAACCGAACATAACACTCTCTTTCATCATAACGACATTGATCAAAACCCGGAGAATGTACAGCCAGGAGGCACCGAAAACAAGGATTTCAAGCGTGCGTACGCACGACAGTATAAACCCAATGCGTGCTGCCCGAAAAGGCGATCTCAAGGCCCTCTTCCACGTAAGAACATGACACTGTTGCGCGCTGCCGAAAAAAAGCAAGAGCGTGCGTCCTATGCCCGACAGTGCAAAAAGCGCGCGCGCCAGGTGACGCTAAAAGTAGGAATGGGTGTCGATTACAAATTTTAACCCGATCAGTCGGCACACTTTAATCGAATAATTAATCGATTAATAGTTTTTGCTGAATTCCTTGCATTATATATTACTTCTTGCCTTTGCTGATTTCTTTATGTGATAAACGACGCAATGTATATATTTGAAATTTCAACTTGTATGTTTTTCTTGAGAACAGACCAAAGAGACTTAGTGCTTATCGTTCCACTTGAGGATGCAGAGAAGTTCGTTGAGATCCTCCGGCAGGAACGAGCTCATTTGCGTGTTCAAAATAGTCACTGCTGGCCTACACAGACAATCGCAGGGCGTTGAAGTGACCTTGTGCGATATCATCTTCCCGCCTTGCTGTTGGTTGCAAAGGTCGCTCCTGCAATTTACATTACTTTAAAATTTCTCCTAAAGTTTGCCCTTCATATTGGTGTACTCCTCCAGGTCTGCGAAGTGCCTAATATTCAAGCAATCAAAAGTGGCGAAGGATGCGCCACCGCCCATTCCACTCAAGGAACTTCTCAGTTAAAATTTAGTGTTGCCTTCATGTCCTCGAGCTAACCAACTGCAGGTGAGGACACTCGTTAAAGGAAGTTATAAGGCGGGAATAATTGTTTATCCCGAATTTCTGAGTAGAATAAAACGAAGAATAAAAAGACAACTTAGTGTGCGCTTTTGATCCTTTGGGACTAATCCTACGCCGTTGCTGCACGCCGTCTCGACTAATGAAGGCTTTGCAGTTGCCGGAGGGTGCCCGCCAATTTTCTTCAAGGGCATGAACGGCGTTTGGCGTGAGACGAGGAAAGGCCATGCTGGGCCCTACGGCTGCCGACACCCCCCCCCCCCCCCCCCCCTAACTATAAAGACGATCGTCCTCTCACTTTCTTTTTTTCTTGTGGAGGGAATTTCAGTCGGCGGAATGTACAAGATTGGCGCCGAGAATATCCAGTCAATTGTCGAGCCACGCAACGAGGCTTTTCTGTAGGACCGCCGCCAATGAACGACGCAACGCGCTGCTTGCCCGCCGACTTTGGGAAGAACGAGAGCGTCACTGGTAACGAACTCGGTGACTTCAGATACTTAAAATTCATCACCTAAATCACTCGACTACTCCAAAACTTCATTAAAATCTGTGGTCTTTTTTTTATTCCAATGCAAGTTTGCCATATGAGGAAAGGGTATAATAGACAGTTTTAGCATAGCGTTGCTGGTTATTACGTACGCAATACGCAATAGTATTGCGATACGCAATAGTATAGCGATACGCAATAGTATTGCCTACGCTAAGAACTACCTTCTGAGACCGATTCTAATTGCGCGTTCTGTAAAAGTTGCCGAGTGAACATCTCGCATGATCGTGTTGGTTCAATTTGCCAGAGCCGTAGAATTCCGCGTGCTTACAGCGCCACCATGCTCCTTAAACGAAATATTGAAAATGAAAGCGTTTTCAATCAATTTCTCCAGTTTTAAAGGGCGGATCTGAAAGTAATGTTTCGAACTACAGCCAACCTTGCTTACCCCAGTGTGTTCTAATAGAGTTGAACATGTTTTCTACTCGGCGTTAATAAAGCACCTTGTTTTGATCGGCTTTTTCAATGATCAACAGCATGGGTTCCGAAAAAGTTTTTCTTGTACGACGCAGTTAATCGAAATTGATCATGATATTGCCAGAGTACTTGATAATAGAGGTAAAGTTGATCGTATATTTTTAGATGTCAAGAAAGCATTTGATACTGTCTCGCGTCCGGTATTACTGCTGAAAGTCCTAAATATTGATAATAATGTGATGCACTGGTTACGGGATTACCTAGCTTCAAGGCAGCAGCAGGTTGTTGTAAATGGGAGATGTTCGGGTCATGTCTTTGTAACATCTAACGTGGCACAGGGATCTGTGCTGGGACCGATTCTCTTTCCTATTTATATTAATGATATTTCCCGAGGAATTGAATAAAAAATGAGTATATTTGCCGATGATTGTGCATTGTACAACGCAGTGTCTGGTGAAACGCATTTCACCAGCTTATGAGAGATGTTAAACGAATTGAATCATGGTGTAGTAACAATACGATGTCATTGAACGCTAGCAAGTGTGTTTATGTGTGCTTCACAAGAAAACATAATGAGTTGACTCATCAGTACTTCATTAACAATGAAAATATTAGAAGGCTGCGCCTCAAATTGTTTTACTCGATCTATCACAACCAAACAGGAGTTTTCGCTGCAAAGTTTCTGCATTCACCATCTTACCGTTCTGCTCGTACAGACCATTGTTATAAGGTTCAGCCGTATTTCTCCAGGATAAACAACATGAAACACTCTTTTTTTTTGCACGGACCATCGCAGAGCAGAATTCATTACCGGCGGAAGTGGTGTGCCGCGAGACTGTGGATCTTTTTTTTAATGCATTGTGCCCCCCTGCAATATAACCTGTATAGGCGCTGCGGGTTTTTCATGAATTAAAAAAAAAAATATTAAGTCAAGTCACAGCTGCCTGCTCAAGCGAGATTTTTTGCGGGGTATGGAGGCTACGAGTACGATTGCGTAGCACCTTTTATCAATGCTATTGCGGGAAGGGATTCATGACCTACTTATGTTCGGTGCACGGCAACAACTCGTGCGATTTTTCGAAGAGCCCGTCCATCGCGAAGAGGCTTAGCGTTGAGCAGGTCACAGCGCTGACGCACATTGCGAGCTACAAAAATGTTCACTACGCACTCCTTCAGCTACACGACGATCTGACCCGACCGCGGTCGGTCTCGGAAAGCAATGCCGAGCTGAATACTACGTCGCCTCTGCTGCGTCAGTCGAGGTAACAGCCATCTCGAAACTGGTACTTTTACTGGGCCCGAGAACTCTCGAGAGCTTCTCGCAAAGCCCGATAGCCCCGCTAGCCCGCAGCGCAAAATCCCCAGCGTTGCGTGCGCCCGCAATAGGCTAGCCCTTCTATTGCGTTCTGCGGATGGGCATTCCCGGCCCGCAATTTCTTTGCGTGCGCAAAACTTAAGCGCACGGTCCACTAAAATTCTCTAATGTTTTAATGCGAAAGCATCAACTGGTCCCATGGAGCGAAGACGGCGTCGTCTGCAACCGCTGTCTGCAACCGTCTGTAGGGAGTTTTCAGATAAGATCGAACAACCGTGTCCAATGACCAGTTTTAAAGGGACCATGAAATGATTTTAAAATCGAATTTCATCCACCGCACGTCGTAAAAGGTTTGAAAAGAAACACAAAAACACAAAAATAGGGAGCCAAAAAAATTGTTCCCCGTAGAACTTTTAAAAGAAAACTGGACTCCTTTGCGCCTTCTTTCCTTCGAAGCTTCTCTGCCTTTTCACTGCGATGCATCCGCGGAAACGCAGCACGTCAGCCGAATCCACGTCGCCTATTGGGTAAGGGCCTACCTCACCAGCACCGCGATCGTAAAGAATAAATAGCCGGCGGATGTTTCCTAAAAGTTTTGTTAAATAATATTCAGATCCACATTTCGTAGCATAATTAGAGATGTGACGAAAATTGCCAAATTTGATAATGCTGAGAATTAAGCGCCATCTATCGTGTGGTAAACTAAGCAGGGGCGGTAGGGCCGACGGGCCGACAGCGTTGGGCTCAGCGACGATCAAGAAATGTTTATTTTTCTACGTGTTCTTCTCGCGCGTCCCGACTTCAAGCAGCAAGAAAAAGTACTTGAAACAGACCACGACGAACAAGAACGCTGTATCCAGAATCACCCGAGAAAAGCCAGAACGGCCACGAATTCACCGACCCGCGACCAAGCGAGCTCGGCAGATAGGCCTAGCAGGCACTCCGAAGCAGGCACTCCGACTCCGGCGCAGCGTTGCTTCGACGCTACTTGGCCAAGACCGTCTGCCCACGACCGGCTGGCGTGCTGAATGGAATATGCCCGCGCGACCCTTGTGGACAATTCCCGTATTTTGATCGCTGACCTCAATTTTAAATTAAAGGGTGAGGTCAATCTCTTCCCATTGGTTTCCGAGGCAGTGTTGACGAACACTGTAGTCGAAAAGGGACTCTCGTCGATTCTATCTTCTTGTTTTGTGTGATGATAGAGCTGCAATAAATGCCGTATGGATTTCCTTCGTAACACGGTATATACACTTTGTTATTAGTATGCCATTTCTATTCTGACAGACTGCACGTCACTGTCGAGCTATAACAGTTCGTGGGAGCTACGTGCAATGCGGGTCCGACCTTCCTTTGCCGAGTGTCGCGACAGTATCGAGTTGCAATAGTAAAAGATCGCTCCCGAAGCGCTTACCAACAGCGCGAATACAGCACTTCCATCAAACGCGCACGTCCGCTCCGAGTGTGAACAGGTATTTACGTGGCTCTTGCTGACACTCTCGTAGTTCAAACGCATCTTTTGTAACGGCGGCTCGCTCCTGCATCTCCGAGGCCGCGAAAAACGCCGCGGCTATTTGTCTCTATCTACGTCGCTTTGCAAACGACTGACACGGGCCGCATTTTACCAACAATGACAGTTGGGTTGACTTCTGGAGTCTTCACCGGAAGACTCGCCGCACTTCTCAACAGGCATACCGGCGTATGGGACTAGTCCCATGCTGTCGCTGTAGCGCAACATATCTAATTGAATCTCGCTCAGCTGCGATGTGTCCATGGCTATCGCGGCGATGAGAGGCGCCGATCCAGAAAATACATCGGTGACATCCGCGCCATCAGCGCAGTAAAACCTACCGGCACACCGCCAGCTCGCCGCCGCTAAATGCAGCTAACGCTCCCATTGACTCCGTAAGTGTGACGTCATGGGTCCAAACAAACCGTTGCTAGGGTTGTTGTTATGGAGGAATACATGTGGCTAGGTTTCGCTACGAAAACCCGACCGTTCAAAAATCGGGAGTAGGATTTAAACTTCTAAAAATAACAGATATATAAAGCTTAAATGTCATATATGTTTCGAGAGGAGTGTGCCGGTAATCGCTTGTTTCTGAAATATTTACGACTGCAACTTCCGGTCCTCAAGATGCCTGCAGCAGACGACGAATGCAAGAAAAATGCCGTCTGCCACACGCCCGCTGGCCGAGCCGGCGCCGGCGTCTGAATCGGGTGAATAAAGACGATATTCTGATATTGCATTTGTTTGACATACAATGAGTTTCAGACACTTATAAGAATTCATAGTGGGGTGCGATGCCATATATGGTTTTTCGAAAGTCCGGGCGTCAATCGAGATGATCGTCTGCTTAAAGATCGCAATGCAGCCGTGAGAAAAGCACTTCAGGCGATCGGTAGAGATCCTAAAATTTGTTTGCGGACTCGCGCTATGGGAGGGGGCTTCGTACCTGGTTGTAACCATCGCGTGGAGAAAGATTCTTGCAGTTTCTTCAGATTTCCGCAAAACCCCATAACGAGACAGAACTGGATAAAAACTATAATGTGAGTTTATTACAGATTGTACTCTCATCGCGGGTTCGATGGAGATCTTCACCGAAAGAGCACATCCACTAAATTTAATGTATACAGAAAAAAAATGCGAAATAGCGATAGACATGCAATCTTTTTAATAACCTGATTACCTCAATAATAATAATAATGATAATGATAACAAACGACTTACCTCGACGGCGTACGATTTGTTTCTCATGCTGGCCTGCACTAAGCCGACAATGCGCTTCAGGTCGTCGTCGTAACTGATCTGCATGACGTGGTTTGATTTTACGGAATTGTCGCCCCTCTGAACCAAGCTGGGTTCTTCACAGAAAAAAAACAAAAGACACCCACATTGCGGAGGCCTCTACGGCCATGGCGATGCACTTGCTTGTGTTGCTTGTTTACTGACGCAATTCAATGAAGACGCCGCTGCAACAGAGGCCAGCAAATCTATCGTGTCGTCTGCTACCAAAGCAAAGCGGAGTGGAATAGTTCAGAAATGGCTTTCGTCGTTGCAATACGACGCTGAGATGACAAGAACATCTTCATAATTAGATATCAAGAAGTTAGGTTGCTTACAAAAAATTATTTACTTACTTGTAAGTGAAAATCTAGCCTCGTGTGGAGTCTCCATGCATTAGTCCATAGCAACGTCCCTAGCAACGGTTTGTTTGGACCCAGACGCCATGTTGTGACGTCATCACTTACAGGGTCAATTCTCCTACTGCCGAGAGAACTTCCAGTTCCGGAAACAGGGTACGTCACGACCGTCAAAATTACGCCGCAGCTTGTTTTGCGGTGAGTTGGAGAGAAAGAAAAAGTCGATTTTTCATTAATTTTTTGTGTAGAAGTTAATAAACCGAGACGAAAACGGATGCCTGTTCGGCATTCAGTGAACATTGACGGTTTGATGTAAAAGTTATCTTGAAAAAGTAAAAAGGTCATTTCGTGGTCCTTTTAATGATGATGAAAAATATTTTGCTGGCTCCATGCCCAGAAGAATAAAACCAATCTTTCTTTTCGAAATTATTTTTCATCTTGGCGAAACAAATTTGTAAGCACCCTCTCAGTCACGTGTGCATGTTGCATATCGCGCGATGTTGACATATCGGGCGGCTTCTCCCCCCAAAAAATGTTCTGACTACGGCTCTAGAAATATTTTCTGACACGTTAGGCGTAGGAAGGATTGACAAGAAATATTGATCACTGAGTATTAGGCTCGTTATTTTGAGAAAACAAATCGCAAACACGGCACATTGCCCAATAACGCTCTGGATTAAAGGTTTTTTTTTCTCCGTATCTACAAAAGCTAAGGTCTTCAAGGTCTTCAATCTTTGCCAATCTTTGCCAGTGTATTATTTCCCTGTATATAGTTAATATTTGCGTGAAGTATTGCTTTTCTGGTTAACGGGAAAAATTTACAAGAATTGCTCACACAGTGGCAAGTTAACTAAATATGCAATATTTTGAAAAACACCAAAAAAAAAAAGGCCGTCTTTAATATTGGTTAAACTCTCTGAAATAAACGTTTATAATATGTACTATCAGGGACTGCAAAAACATAATGCAATATTCCTGAGGCTTTTAAGTTATAAAGCGAGAAATATGGCCAAACTGACGCTAACGCTCGTGTCATAAATGGGGCGTGCACATACACGTTCTTCACAATTTTATTATTATTAAAAAGCGTAAAAATGCTACGGGAGGAAAAGAAAAATTGACAGCACAGAGGTGAACGGTAGTTTTGAAGAGAAAAATCCTAATACATTTTTGTATAACCGACCCGAAAATGTCCATGGGCCGGAGCGATCGAGGTGCTCTACCCTGTAACATGCTTCGCGGTGCCTGTTTCAACAGCCAGTGTATAGCGTCTCCGTCTACGCGAAGTAAAGGAAGAAACCGGAGCGAATTTGCAAACAGATCAGCCTACAACCTTGGCGGTAACATGATATAAGAGGTATGGCGCGGCACAACCTGAACCTGCGCCGCCTGTGAGCGCCAATATAGATCCGCCGCCATGGACGGCCGCACTACGCGTAGAAAATAAAGATACTTAAGAAAAAAGAATTGCGATTGAATGAGATTGTCTGTAACTTAATATGCATGAGAACGGTTCGGAGAATCGTGAAATCCGATTCGTGTATGCTCATGTGACCTACGTACGCGAAGTGTATTTTTTTATGCAACTGGACAAGGCAAGAGTGTTTTGCGATAAAATCGGGGGTCGTGTCAAGCACCAGGCAACGTTCTACAGCCTCCGACGGCCCACCACGTCGGTGATCAAGTCGGCGTCAGAGATGGTTGACTTACTGAACACTAAAATGCCGAACGTGAAACTAATCCACCTCCCGAAAGCTGACGTCAAAGCGTTCAGGGACATGAAAGCAAAGGAGTGGGATTCTGTTTCCGTCGTGCGTGGAATTCAGTCCTGCCACTTGTGGCAGTGTACGCGGTCCGACACTTCGCTCCCACAGCTGTTTTTGCAAGAACAGTAGACGCAGGAAAGATACATCTTTGAAAGTAAAGTCTCCTATGGCTGCGAAAAGCAGATCGAGGTCGCGAGCTTGCGGTGCCACTCAGAAGAAACGAACAGCGATCGCTACAAACAAAATGGGAAAAAAATGTTCCTCCTCGAAGTGCCAGGAGAGCGCCGACTCAAGTCAGCGTCCGGCAGAAAGAATGCACGCGACAAGCGCCGAGTGAGTGCACAGGATCTTGATTCATTAAACTCGTTTCAATTTTACCACTTTAAACATATGTTCTTTCTTAACACTATTTAAACCTGGTCGTCAGCAGCCCAGCCTCCCTACGAAGGGTAGGCTCCGAAATTCACGGATCAGAGAAATCTGTATATAAATTGTTGACTTGTGCTTCAAACTCCTCTGTAATCTTTTGTGTCACTTTGTACTTTTCAGGAACTCCTGTCACAGCACTTTCTCTTCACAAACTTCCTAAATTTTTCGATCCCTTTCTTGCCCTTGTTTAAAATCGGCAACGTCCTACCTTTCTCTAACCCCATTACGGCAATTCTGTATATTTAGAGCTCTGTAAAAAAAATAAAAAAAATAAAATTCCAAAGCATTTTTGAAGGGCCTGATAGGCCAGATTATGAGCCTTGACCTGTGAAAAGTAGAAGAAAAATTAAGATAACCTTATTTTTAAACTGATTTTTCAATTATTGCAGAATCCGTAACCTGGTCCACATTTCAGTGGATTATTTTTAAGGTTATCGTTTTCAATTTTAGTGACACTTTAGTCGAATGTGGAGCAAACGCGTCCAAATCTTGTTATAAATTTTCAATTTCCGGTCTTTTATTATCCGGATTCAGAAAGCTCCGAATTGCTTCGTAATCGAAAATGAATGTTTACCTCCTTTTATTTTATGTACAATCTCTCCACAAAAAACGATTAAACCTAAGACGACAACAGTTTTTTATTTTATAAATATCCTGAAGGACGGTTTCACGCAAGTCGCAAAAACGTGCGCGTACACTGACAGCGACTTTGTTAATTTTGTTCCTCGAGAGAAATTTTATTTTCCGTAAAAAAAGTTCGAATATTTTTGTGCGCTTTCACAACAAATAAAATATATGTTTCGGTAAAAAAAAAAAAAAAAAATGTCGACCGCACGTGGTCGTTTGATCCTTTCTGAAAACGCCCCAATACCGACAATCTCAGTCAATCAGAATTCTTTTTATTTCATTTTTTAAGTATCTTTATTTTCTACCCGTTGTGTGGCCCTCCACGGCGGCGGACCTATTGGAGCTCACAGGCGGCGCAGGTTGAGGTTCTGCCGTGCCCTACCTCCTGTATCATATTACCGCCCAGGTTATAGGCTGATACGTTTGCAAAGCCGCTCCGGTTGCTTCCTTTACGTCGCGTAGACGGAGACGCTATACGACGGCCGTTGAAACAGGCACCGCGAAGCATGTTGCAGGGTGGCGCGCCACGATCGCTCCGGCCCATGGGCATTTTGGGGCCGGTTGTACGAAAATGTATTAGGAATTTTCCCTTCAAACCTACCATCCACCTCTGTGCTGTCGATTTGTCTTTTCCTGACCACCACGTAGCATTTTTACGCTTTTTAATAATAATAAAATTGTGAAAAATGGGTATGTGCACGCCCCATTTACGGCAACAGCGTTAGCGTCAATTTGGCCATATTTCTCGCTTTATATTTTTAAAGCCACACAAATCTTGCATTATGTTTTTGCAGATTTTGTTAGTGCATATTATAAGTGTTCATTTTGGAAAGTTTAAAGAAAATTAAAGATGGCCTTTCTTTTAAAATGATTTTCAAAATAATGCATTTTAGTTAAATGCCTTTGTGTGAGCAATTCTAGTAAATTTTTCCCGCTAACAAGGACAAGAATATTTCATGCCAGATGAACTATATACAGGGCAACACACTTGGATACTTTTAAGACCTTAGCGTTTATAGATATGGAGAAAATAAATCGTTAATCCAGACCGTTATTACGCAATGGGCCGTGTTTGCATTTTTTTTGTCAAAATACCAACTCTAATACTTGGTGATTAATAATTTTTATCAATACGTCGTGTGCCTTATTTGTCAGTACATATTCCTAGACTTAGCTACGCTTTGTCTCATCCTACGATGGACTAAAGGCCAAAGCTACGGGCCGCCGGGTCCAATCACGTTCCACACTAAGCTATGACATGCTTAGTGTTGATTAGGGGTGGACGAATAATGCCCCTAACCCAAAAGCATTGCATCATTTCAATAGCTTAGACACTGCAAGTGCATCTATGTTGTGGCTTTCTTTGCAGTGTAAAACTGTTGAGTCACACAGTGCTATTTGGTTTGAAGCACTGTCCGCCAATCCCCATCAGTGATCCGAGACGCGGGCACCGATACGTTTATCGAAGCGAAATACCCACAATTTCTAAACGGCTTGTGATGGGATCTGGCGGTCCATGGCTTTGGCCTTTAGTCCATCGTAGGAGACGAGGCAAAGTATAGAACGTTTTTTTTTGGGGGGAAGCCGCCCAAAATGTCAACATCGCGTGACACGCAAAACGCGCAGTTGACTGAGAGGGTGCTCACAATTTTTTTTTTCGCAAAGAAAAAAAAAGTTAAACAAGCATTAGTTTTATTTTTCAGGTCATGACGTTAACCAAATATATTTTTTCATCAAAATAAAAACGAATGTTCACCTCACATGGTTCTTCGATCTTATCTGAAAACGCCCTGTAGAAGAAAATCGGCACCTAAGTTTCAATTCCCAATTAAACACAAAGAAATATTCGGCAGAGACTCTTAGGTCTGCTTACGTGTAGGATTGCTGCTACACGCAGCGCATTCCTACAAGAAGCGCGTCAATTCCCTTCGCGCACTGCTCTCCGGCGGTGACACCACCCTTCTCCACTGCGCATGCGCGGTAAACCCTGCCGGCTTCACAATGGCTTCCGTGACAAACCATTGCGTTGCTGCGCGTTTCTTTATGTTTTATTTCTGAAGCGCGTCCGCTTGGACCTTGACCGCACTCTCCGACTTTCGTGACGAGGCATCTGCGTTGCTGTGATTTTCTTTTTGTTTTATTGGGAATGGGAATTCAGGTGCCGCTTTTCTGCTACAGACGGTTACAGACAACGCCGGCTTCGCTCCAAGGCACAGTTACTCTTTTCGAATTAAAAGCACAGCAGCGCAGATGCCTCGTCACGGAAGCCGGCGGGTGCGCTCAACATCAAAACGGACGCGCTTCAGAAATAAAACACAAAGAAAAGCACAGCAACGCAATGCTTCGTCACGGAAGTGGTCGTGAAGCTGGTAGGGTTCGCCGCGCCTCCACAGTGTGGAAGCGTGATGTCACCGTCGTAGCACCGTGTGCGATACGAAGACGTGCTGCGTCTTCCCGCCCCGCGTGTAGATGCCCCGCGTGTATGAATGCGAAAGCATTCCTACACGTAAGCAGTCTTAGTTGTCTCTGCACATTCATTTTCTTGTTTTGTTTCGGTTCGTCACCAATTCAAACGATTAGCAGTTTATAAAAATTTATCGCGCATTAATGCATCAATCGATTAATCGGAAGGTTCATCGATCAATCGCCCAACTCTAGTTAAAAACGAACGCGCTCAACTCTCTCGCGCCGAGGTCAAAAACGCGCTCCCGATGTGGAAAAGAGCGAGGACCCTTCTAAGCATGCTTTTCCCATGCGCCGCCGTCAAGTCTAATTCAGTGCCCCTTCACCCCCGTGATCGTCCCCCAATCACAACCGTGACGGCAATCCCCAGCGAGAACCTTCCTTTAAGGCTGGCGCATCTAAACTTACGTTATGTCAAGCTCCGCGCATACACGTGGTATAGAGCGGGCAAATGCAAGCTTATTCGTCTCACCAAAAGAAAAAAAAAAAGGAACTGATGCGTTTTGCTTTGAAATTTCAACAGATTCATTTTCTAGCAAATGAATTCACAATATGAACACACAGTCACTCGATGTCATTCCACACTCTGATATCACGGAGTCACTCAACATTACAAATGCAGAGTCATATCACGGAATCATTGAATATCATCTCACGAACTCGGAGTAATATCACGCAGTCACCCAGTATCATCTACCCGAGCTTGGCCCTATCACAGCACTCAATATCATCTCACGAGCTCAGTCATGTGACGGAGTAACTCAATATAATCTCACAATATCAGAGTAATTCAATCACTCAGTCAAACACTGGAGGCGACATCAAACGCAATGCTGCTAAAAACAGCTGGACTGGGTGCGGGGTAGTCATAACACGGAGTCACGCAAATTCACTCACACACATGTGGTGAGGCTGAGTGAGTTTGATTGACTGAGTTGGTGAGGGGGTTTACCGAGGTATGACACATTCATGACTTTTGTGCGGCCCAGCTTCTCCAGTACCAATCAGACACCATTTGCCTTTTTAGATGGTGCGTTTAATTGTGAGCCGAGTGCTGTAAGATGGCGAAGCTCTAATTATTAACAAGTGGTTTTGATATATCTGATTATGAGCTAGAAGTTTTGTTCTTGCGAAATTTTATCGATTGGCGCAACGCGTGCTAGTGTAGACGTGGACGTCTCGCAGAGAGAGAAAGTCTAACTCCGCATAGCATCCCAGTGAACGAGATACACTTTTACATTCCTATCGATTTATTTTGTTATAGCTTAACTGTACTGAAATTCAGAAGCATCTTCTGACGGGCGATTGCACAGAAACAGTATGTTTAACTGTTCTGTCGTTTATTCGTCTTTCTGCACTTGAGTAATACAAAGGCCCGGTTTCTCGGTTTTGGTATAAGACTTGATATAGAAGTTGATGAAGAGCCCGAAAACCACGAAAGATTGTGGAAGGGCGAGTAACACGAGTGCCTTGGGGTATCCACAGTCGTACACGAGAGGAATGCACGCATGTAGGGTGAGGAAGGCGATCTGGAAGATCTGCAGCCTGGTGAGGTACCTCTTCCACCAAAGGTACTTTTGAATTCTAGGCCCAAGTGCGGAGAGGAAGTAGTAACCGTACATAACGACGTGGACGAGGGAGTTTAAACATAGCACCATGATCAGCTGACCGCCGCCTCCGAAGTTCAGGTAGACCCAGCCGTTGATCACGACCAGAAAGTGGTGCACGACGTGCAAGTACGTAACATGGGAAAACTTCTTCGTCGCGACGAAGAATACAGTGTCCATGAGGTCTGCGATCCGCACGAAAAGGTACCACCAGGAAATTTCCAGGACGCGTATTTCATTCTGATCAGTTGGGGAGTAGTGAGTTCCTTGGCAGAACACGCTGTAGTTTCCACCCATGTAGGTGTGGCGCATATACTGCACGAAGAAGAAGGCGTTTGAAATCACCTGGAAGAGGTTGTACACCATGATGACCGACTTGAGGTTGTAGGGCTTGCGGTTCGTCATCCATCTTGGACCGGCTATCTTCACCAGGTAGAGGTAGCCTAGACACACTGAGAAGATATACTTCGGGTCCGATGTGAAGCTCCAGCCGAATGTTCTGGGATCCCGCAAAGACTCCAGGTAGGCGCATTTCTCGCTCACTTCGGCGAACAATCTAGATACTGCCGTGGACGCCATAGCGGTACGTCAGTCTGTCTCCTGTTGTTTTCAAACACTTCACAGTATGCTCGACCTTGCAGTGGGTCTACGCGGCTTCTCCCAAGACATGAAATGACCGTTGGCAGATCGCCAGTGCTTTTAAATCAACTCCTCTCTCTCTCAGCTACCTCTCAGTAAGAAAACAGACATGTCAAATGGCGCTTTGGGATGACCCTTAGCGTCCTTGACCGGAAGAACGAAGGGGGTAAACAACAATTACATAGTAAAAACGCGACGAACCTTTTAGGCGCGGAAAACCAACGGAGCGTAGAGTACATAGTTAATTTTGAAACACGGTAGGTGTTTGTCCGCTTTCTCCCTCTCATTCGTGCACTCAGACGACATTTCCTACGATATCAACACAATCTCATTTTTTTTTTCAACGCCAGCTGCCTGAACAGTACAGATGCTTTTCTGCAGCTGTGTACGAGGCAGACATAAGTGACCTTCACGTGGAGTTCTCTTTCATTCCGATTGCCTTATTTGTTGTTGTGGGGACACAACTCGTTTTTGGACATTCTAGGCGTCAAAACATTTTTGTCCCCAACAAAAAATTTTTCATTCGACCGTTTTTTATTGTTCCTTTTTTTTTACAACAAACTTACGTTCACCATTCATTGTATAGCTCTGGCTCACTCCCCGTATGAGTATATGTCTTTGTGTCTGATGTGTCATTTTATAAAGGGAAGTTAAAAACAAATCGGAATATTTTAAATGCGACTGCTTCTCCGAGACAGCTCTATGATTTCATTACTCAAATTCTGCCAAAACCTGCAGTGTAGTTTGGTACCATAAGGACTCTTGGTATATTTCTAGACAGGATCCAATAGGTTTCAAATCACGCAAGGAAGAGCTAATAAACTTATAATTTCTCTTGTCTATGGTTTGGTGTCTATTCAAGAAAAGAGAAGGTCAGTTTTAATGGCAGAAATTATTATTCGCGCTACCAGCGTCTAGACACATTGAATATCTGTATATGAACCAATTTTGAATGGAGTATCGCAGTAGATCCTCATCATAATTCGAGAAACCGTCCCTTTTGCCTGAACAACGGTGGCATGTGGGGACACATTTTACATAATAAATTCATAGTGATGAATTTCCAGTGCCACGTTGAGAAGGCTGACGAGGGGCACAACTAGACAAAAATGCTCTGTCAGATTTCCTCTGAAGCTCGTGTTCAATGTGAGTCTTACACTCTAAAATCGACTTGTCCGTTAAACACTAAAATAAGCCTTCATGAATGGAAATTCTCGTGTGCTGGTTCGGGAGGTCCATCACAATTACATATATTGCTTGACAATGATCAGAGCGCATATATTTCCTGAAGATCAATAGAAATTAGTGGGTTATCTGATGATAACAAAGAGTCGAGGGATGTTGGAGCAAACGAATCCAACCTCTCTATTGTTTTAAAACTCAATGGCTTCCTAAAACAATTAATTGTGATGTACTCTGGTTTCTTTATTTGTAACACCTATACAGTACTGCTGTTTTTGTATATAGCACTGTACCATATTGATTCTGTCACGTGATAGTGTGCAACACATCTCTCCAAATTGATGTTTGCTCATTTAACATTTACTTCACCAGAATGCGCAAAAACATATATATTTTACATTGGTAATAAAGCTTGAGAGTAGTATTCTGAATACTTTTAAACTAGAATATGCTCATGGGCCGGATTTCACGCGAAAAGTGTTCAGCTCGAGTGTGCGGAAAAAGCGTTGCACACAGGCGAAAGCAACATAATGCATAGACAGTCCATAAAAAGCAATGCATAGGCATAAAAAAGAAGACAGTCTTAGTCATAATTAATCATAAGCATTCATAATTTGGTGAAATTAATCGTAACGAGCAAGGTTTACCGGCAGGCTTGGTGGAAGACAAGCCCAAGATCGCGCGATCCGCAGCCAGACGCCTTTGCTTGACGCATTACTCGTGTGAGCGTCCGTCAACAGGCAGAATCGCGAACGCACAGACAACCCATTTGCGTATGCGTTCTTTCAGACGGGGGGCTTCCAAACCGGTCGAGGAGTTCGCGCTGCCTAATGAAAATGGTCGGAGGCGAACGTATTGTCCCAGAAAAGTATTTAAATTTCGCGTCAATCCATTTTCTGCTGAGCTAAGTCTTGACGTCATACGCCCGCTGCGTTATCGCTGGTATGTTATGACTGGCTCCGTGACATTGCGAGATCCCCTGAAGAGGTACGCTTCGACATTCAGGAGCGAGCGGCGCGCGCCAACGTTCACCTCTCGGCTAGTCGGCTAGACTATGAATGATTCGCTCGCGACGGTCGCTGCTACAAAATATATGCTGGCCTAAGTATAGGAGTCGCCGCCGACGATTTTATGCGGACTTTGTATGCTGAACTAAGTATGACTTGCCGCCAACTTTTGCTAGTAGACTACACTTGCTGGACTAAGGATGAGTCGCCGTCGAGGTATACCTCTGCGGATTCATATGACTCGCCGCTGACGGTCGTTGGTGATCTAAATATTGCTGGACTAAGGATAACTTGCCGCCGATAGTTGCCCATGGACTATGCATGTTGCACAAAGTACGACACACCACCGACGGTCGCTTGCATACTAAGTATGCTGGGCTAAGTAAGCCGCGCCGCCAACGGCCATCTGCGGACTTACTGTGCTAGACTAAAGGGCGATTCACAGACTTGAGTTGAGTACGACCGATAGCGAGGGTTGCTACGGCAACAGCTGCGTCGGCTCCAACAAAACAAAGTAAAAAACTTATTTTTTTCGAGCCGACGCAGTTGTTGTTCTAGCAACCCTCGCCCTCGGTTGGGCTCAACGCAAGTGTGTGAATCACCCTTAAGTAAGACTTTGCGCCGACGGTCGCCTGCGGACTAAGTACGCTGGGCTCAGTATTGCTCACCTCCGATGGCTCCCTGGGCATACGTAGGCTGGTTTAAGTATGCTGACGGACATGTATTACTCGCCGCGAACAATAGCGTGCTGTCGCAGGCGACCGTCGGCCAGAAGCCATATTAGACCAGCCGCGTGCGCTCTCCGTCAACACCTCCTCGTTGCAACGAGCAGAGACATCGGATCGCGGATCGCATGGTCCCGCCTCTGATTCCCGCTGAGCCTCTTGGTGAATGTTTATGTTTTGGATTCATTTTGCCTAGTTATTATTTTGTGACTAAGTATACCTTCGATATGACTCGGATGACTATGCTTTGCCTGCTATGGGGTGTTTTAAGATAAGTTCGGCCGCCCGTGTCCGGTGTCCATTTTTGATTTTTACGAAAAAAAGAATTGTAGACTCGCCTGTCTTTGTACCCTTTCTTATGTAGACTAAATGGCCGTCAGAACTCAACCAAAATCTGTCTTGCGACAAGAAAGTGTGTCCTTAAGGGAAAAACAAAAGTAGCACACTCTCACTGCAAAGCGCAAACCGCGAATTGCGCGAAGTTGGCATTTCGGGCACCACTCTCCTAAAAGCTGCCATGGCTACGAGTCTCGAATTATTTATGCAAAAACTACGTACACAGAGGATTGACTCAAAGTATTGATCGTTTGGTATCGACAATGTTAATTTCCACAGAAAAATCGCAAACACGGCAGATTCCGTAGTAATGCTTGCATTCGTTTGCTCCGCTTCTACAAATACCAGAACTTTTAACCTAGGCGAGCGTGTTGTCCTGTACTTTTTTTATATTAACGCTAAATATGTTTGTCCTGAGTATCGGAACAAATGTATGAGAAATGCTTAAACGGGGTCATTTTAATAATTCGGAGTTATTTTTAAACTCAATTTAAAAGAATGCCATCTTCAATATTTTTTAACTCTCCCACATCAAGGCCAATGATAGGTACTAACAGAATCTGCAAAAACAGGTCGCATTATTTTTGAGTATTTTAACATTTGTTTCTGAGCTAAGAATCAAACCAGTTTAAACTTTAAAGCGAGCGGATGCATGCGATGCTTGGCGGTTGCTTGCTGTGCCCGCAGTTTGCCCTCAGTTTTTGCTTCTCTAGATTTAATTAAAGCTACTAGATTCGATGACAACTACCCCCCCCCCCCCCCCCCCCCACCACCGGTCATCAGAGTACCCTTGCTCGGTTGTGGGTTGCGCGAAAGACCACCTAAAAGCGTAAAATGATATCTTTGAACCTCTGTACCTTGCAGGGAATCCGGCGAGGTGAGTGTGGCTGCAATGTTTTTATCGCGTCCCTCATGACCAGAGCCTCCGACGGCCCTGGGCTGCTTCAAAAAACAAAAAATACTTCAGCCTTTTGACAAATTCTCGAATATGTTTGCAACAGCTCGTGGCTGGAGCGCGCTCCGACTTCGGTGCTCTACCGTCGTTCAACATGGGTTACGATCGCGAGGTAACTACGAATTCTTCGAGATTCGCTGTTTCAGTTTGTAAAGTTTATCTTGGTATTCTTTGCAGGTCGAAAAATCCCGCGACGACGTTTGCAAAAAGCAACGTGCCGACGCTAAGGATGAGCATTATTTGCGACTCATAAAGGGCTGTTTGGTTACTGAAGAATCATTCCCTTTAGCAAGGTTCGGTTTCCTTACCGATTTCCCAAAATCGCGATCTCCAGTGCAACAGCAGAAAACCGTTAAATTATTCTAATCGTCACAATTTAACTGCATGTTTGTTATTTTTCAGATGATTGCACAACGTAAGTGGTAATAAGCATGTACTTCGAATGACGCAAAGGTTAAACCACTGATTCAGCCACGCTTGAAATCGGTCGATTTTGACGCTGCTGTATACCGTTTTGACAAGAAATATCACCCGTGGATACGGGGTCCTCGAATAAATATTTTTTTCCTATAAACAACGGTCTATAGCAGGCCGAAACTGTATAGAATAATTTCCGCGATGCTCTTATTTTGCGCGCCTTTGTTTTCTCGTTGTGGTGAACACGAAACGACAAGAACTTTCTCGGTGTACTGCACCTACAACCACAAGAAAAGCTCAATGGAACCGAATATTTACTAGCTGTTAACTGATGGAACAGTCTTGAGTAATCACCTCCAATTTCAATCGTGGCGCGTTCACAGCCGCCGCCTGCGCTGCCGCTGATACACGCATGTCTGCACTGGCGGGAACCATATTACCGACCATGAAACAGGCACTGAGTGTTTAGAAACGTGACCCAATTCAACAACACACAAATATTACTAGAGTTTTACAGCACCCAATATATCAGTGCTGCCCAAATTAATGCTCTCACCCAGTTCAGCGCGACTGTCGAGCCTAACGCAAGCGAGATCGCGCTACGCCATTCAAGGTGGCGCTGCCCGCGATAAAACCATGTATAAAGCTGGTTCAAGTCAATGCCAATTCTGGATTGTGTGACCCGGAAACAGCAAATTTCTTGGGGGTCGTGTGATGTAACCGGTGAGGTTTGGCGGCTCCCGGTACCTGCATTCGGAGTTGAATATATTTTAATATTTGTAAACAAGCAACGGTTAGCGAAATTCTTCCTCGCTATCTCGTCGCCTCATGCTGCATGCTGATCTGCTGCGTCGATACGCTTAAGGCCACTCCACAACTGTTCGAAAGTTCAGACAGTATTTTTTACTCTTCACTTGTTTCGCATCGTATCGCGGCACGTCGTCTGCTAGAGGCAGTGTGGCCAACTGAAATATCGAAGACCCCCTAAAGGAATTAAAGAATCCCACTAAAAAACTGCTCAATTTAAGCCGTGGGGCAAAAATGACGTATGAATACTATTTATTGCTATGGTCAGTCTAGAACATCACACTAATTAAAATAACCCCTCAAAGAGTTCTCATGTTTGACTCAGAGTGATTCCCTGCACAAAATGATGTCGACTTACTGTTACCATGTGTTACAATGTTTGTTATCTAGCCATACGTGCCTTATCATGGTTCAGATTTGTTGTGGAATAATTGGAGCCAGTTAAAAATTTAACTCACCAATTTCAGACGCTCTGCAAAACCTTTAGTTTACAGTAGATTAACTGACCCGTCTGAAAGTTGCTTTAAAATTTCAGTAACCAGTCACAAAATGAAAAATCCTATTGTCCCGATTTTTCTTAATTGTTTTGCATAGGTCACTGGGCCATCTGGCGTACTTAAAGAACGAATTAACAATTTTCACATAAACACGACACCAGGTGGCTAAAATTTCAACTACGATTTGTGAATCGAATGGCAGCTGAGATGCCTTTCCTGCCTTCTCTGCGGGTTATTTGAGTCGGAGGAGTTGCAGTAGTGGTTGCGCAACCATTATACGGACGCCAACCGAAGTTCGACCTTTCGCCGGTGTGAGAGGAAGGAGTGCGCATCTGCAGAATCCTTTTTGAAAAATGTCGATTCCTTTATTCGCGCACAAATAAGTACAAAGTATGTTTAACTGTTCTTCACCGTAATAACTCAATGGCGTCGCAGCGTTATTATTACTGAAAACAATTATGACGAATGCAAGGAAAACTAGCGACCCCATGACATTTCTTACCACAGAACCTTCAAGGTTTCTTTTTTTGTGGTGTGAAATTAATAGCAACTCGAAAAATTCAATACATTGCGTTTCATTGCAAAAAAGCACCATTTGTCGGCTTTTTTTTTTTTTGTATTTTGGTAACATTTAGTTTCTCGCGGTTCGTGCAGACTTGCGTGTTGAACTTCTTACCGCTTTTCATGACGATCATATGGCTGTCAACATTGGATCTTTCAAAACATATTAAAGATTTAAAACGTTATTTTTTCCGAGCTTTATGACACTGTCTTTAAATACATGCAATATTGTTCAAAATGCGAGCAAATCAAGCCGCCTACCACTGGCTCGTCAGGATTGCTGCAACCGTTCGTTTCACCAAATCTTCCATTCGAAATAGTTTGCATAGACCTCTTAGGTCCATTCCGGCTATCTTCACAAGGGACTTGCGACAACGTCACTACTGTTGATCACTTCACTCCGTACGCTCCAACAGCTGCACTCCCAAATGCGTCCGCTGCAACTGCAGCTAAATTTGTAATGCCAGCATTCTACTATGGTGCCTGGAGCGCGTCTCTGACTGGTATGTTTAGCGTCCTACCCCGCCCATACATTAAAAGTGGTCCCGAAGTGGCAACTAATGGCGTCACAGAAGCCGGAGTGTCATGCTGTTGCCTGTCGCGATCCTGGCGGTTGGTGGTAGAAATGCTGGCGAAAAGCACGAGCGAACGCGAGTGTGGCTGTCGTCACGGCGTCCCAGGCGTCCCAACTTCCTGCTGCCGTAGCTTCCGTGGACTGTCGAAGTGAAGAGCGATTTGCAGCAGAACAGGCGTCTGCCACATACTGCACCGCTGCTGGGACGTCGCCAGGGTCTCGACCGGAGACAGCATGACACTTCTATGACGTCATTAGGCGGAAATCGAGGGACCACTTTTTTGGACGCGGTAAACACAGCAGTCGGAGACGCGTTCCAGGCAGCATAATTCTACTACGCCATGGTGCACCAGAAGTCATTTTAAGCGACCTGGCTGCAAATTCTCATCTGAAGCCGTTGAGAAGGTCTCAAAGCTTTGAACGTCGTTCACTACACTACATCCCTCTTTTATCTTCAAACGAACGGCCTGACTGAAAACTTACATTGTTCTTTCACTGATACGATCGCGATGTACATAGATTGGCTCTGATAAACAGAATTGGGACACTCCTGCTCTCTGTCACGTTCGTGTACAACACAGGACCACAAAGCACAGCTGCCCCCCCCCCCCCCCATCTTTCCATTTTATGAACCAAAGGCAACCATTACTATCGACACCACATTTCCGTAAACAACGAATGATAAGAACAACTCGCCTATGAACTATGCATGTCGCGTGGAAGAACGCCGCCAGCTTGTGCAACCGCGCGTTGCTTATCAGCAGCACACCGCGAGGACTCGCTACGATCAAACCCGCACTGCAACAACTTATCCGCGTGGAGACCTTGGATGGGTGTGGACGTCTGTTAAGCAACAATTATTAGCAGATGAGTCTAAAGGCCCGTTCACACTCTTGCGACCGAGTACGACTGAGAGAGACGAGATTGACGAGATCTCTTAAAACTTGTTAAATGTTTTTAGAATGAGGGAACACACTGGGCATTGTGGCGCCATCTATGCGGTGACCCTGGAACTGCATTTCACAAGAGCGAAGGTTTTGCGGGATTTCCGAGGTCAAATGTGCGTAATACCCATAGAAAGGCTCGTTTATAACATTGACAAAAGTTTTTCGAGCCAAGAAAAAAAGGATAATGCGCGAGAAATAAAAAAAAAAAAAATATGCCGGACTGCCGAGTTTACACTGCTTCCCAATAGATGGCGCCAGTGTGTTCTCTGGTTTAAGAAGTTTTAGGGAACCTAGGTTTAAGAGGTCGCAAGAGTGTGAACGGGCCTTAACCGTAAATATATGGAGCGATATCGTATCACCAGATAGCTGACCCCCATGACCTATCATGAGGAACTTCCCCTCAAGTGTTGGCCGCTTTAAGTATGACAATGTCATTTATGTGAACGGCCTCAAGAAATATGTACGATTTGAATTGCTTTCTCATAAACAATGAACATTGAGCTGCTTCCCAACGCAGGCAAGAAAAAAGCCACGACAGTGTCTATTTTACGTAGTGTACTGTACTGCACACCAGCAGCACCCCCCACATTACATCTCCACTCTCTTGCTCCCGCCGTGAAGGGCGAGGGGGGGAGGGATGTGACCAACGAACTTGGCGGCGCGTCAACTTCATGCTTATCTTCTATCAATGTCACCGATATTGAATGGGGCCCACGGGGAGCTCGTGTTCACGCGCTAACGCGGGCCGTTTGATGTTGGAGCTCCGAAGTAAACGGTTAGAAAACTACGAACGGCTGCCTTCGTCACACTATTTACGATAAATAAATGTATCATAGAGAACATTTTACAACGCCAGGAAAAACGCAAACATGATTTGAAAGCAGCTAAAATGCTGCCAACCGCAAAGTGGCAATTCCTCCCACTAGACAACTCAGAATACCGCTATATTTAGCGGAAAAACTGCTAAATTGGCAATACAGGCTACAGGTGCCTAATCCCCGCCTCGCGCAAGCTTACCGGTGATATATATCCACAAAACGCTCTACAGAGTGTACGAACAAACGAACTGCGAAAAATTTACGTCCTCATTGTTTTAAAAGCGTGAGCTCCCCAATTACGCTTTTCAACCACCCATTCCTTAAACGTGGAATCTCTGCTGATGCATTCACCGTACAATGTGCCCGAGTGGCTGAAGAGTGCTGGAGAGATAAAAATACCCATATGATCGCCTCCCGCATGCGGCTAGCTGCTGACTGTTCTATCCGTCCAAACAGAAACGAAAAAAATTCTACCTTAACAGATACCGGAAGACGCAAATGCTACGAGGTTTCCAGTGACACTTAACCCGAAATCCGTGTTGGTGTGGACAGGGCATCAATCCTGATGTTTGGTCGCTATTTCACATCTCCACCTTGGTTCTGGCCTCTGCTGTTCTTTGTGTTGACGTTGTTGCAGTCTATTTCTCCAAAACAACAGGATTTTACCGCACAAGTTTGTAGCCGGTTTTGTCTTGCGCTAGGGTGTGACGATCTCTACGCCCGTAAATGCTCCCGGTAAGAAATCGATTCAATTGTGTAATGTTTCGAAGAAATGTCAAAACGCATCTATCGCCATCTTAATCCCCGGCGTTCTTTTTTTTTTATTCGCCCCCCCCCCCCCCCTTAGATATTTCGCGCTGATTCGTCTTTGTGTTACTTTTTCGTTCGTTTTTTTTTTACTCTCCTCGCCTTGTGAATTCATTCCTCCTGGAATGATATTAAAAATGTTGGTAATCGGCGCTACTTCTACTGTGTTGTTCGGTCCAGTGTACCACACCGCTTTGAGAAGCCCTTCTTGCTCTGTGGTTCTGATGACTTGGTAAAGCCCCTTGAACTGTGAAACAGATCCTGGCGTGTCTTTCCGGATCAAGACAAAGTCACCCACCCGTAGCTTTGGACGCGCAGTATTATGTCGCTTATCGAAATGCCGTTTCATCCGGTACCGGTAGTTTTCTTGTTGAGCATCGGTCTTTTTGCGTTCCTTGGTATCTATTCGTCCAGCAGTCCCAAGCAGGCTGTCAGCAGGCAGCAGCGTAGCTTTTCCCGAGATCACGGAGAGAGGATTGCATCCCAACTCTGCCGTGTAGGACCCGTTATGATCTCTTACACCAGCCTCAAGCGAACATTTCCAGCCACTTGGAAAATTGAGGTAGATTATCATATATTTTTTGTCTCGAATGGCGCTCTCCACTCTGCTATTTGCCGAAGGATGGTAAAGTTCCGTGAATCGTAGGGCTATCCCGTGGTCTGCCCATCCTTTTAGTTCGCAGCTACGAAAGGCTGGTCCATTGTCCGAAACGACAACCTTTACGTTGTGATGCACTTCTCTGCTCAGCAAAGAGATCACGCTGTTAGCGTCTTCCCTACCTGGTTTTGCTGCCACCATTCGAGTGCACTCGTCGATGCACAGTAAAAAGGCTTGCGTCTTCTTCACACCTTTGCTATTTTACTTTATCTCTGTGAAGTCAAGGTGAAGCACTTCAAAAGGTGTCTTGGAGTGTTCAGGTAGCGTCATTTGATCTTTAGGTTGTCGGTATTTAACTTCGTATATCTGGCACTCTTGGCAAAACTTGATGCAGAGTATTGTGTCATCTTTCATCTGAGGCCAAGTGAACCTTATGGTCAGCTTCATACAAGTCCGCCAGAACCCGTCATGGCCACCTGACTCTAGGCTTGTCTTGTACAATCCTAGAATTTGAGGAACCATTGTGGATGGAACGTGAAACTTTCCCTTTGTGTCAGATCTAGCTGTTCTGTCCCTTCCCAGAGTTTTGATGAATTCACTACTTCGGGTGACCCTACAGAGGACGTTAGCAGAAGTCGTGACATCGCGTCGGCGTCTTTTAAGGAGGTACCTGGACAATGACTTACTTCAATATCAAACTGCTGCAGCTCACTGATCCAGCGAGCTATCTTTCCCTTTGGTTCAGTCATTTTGAGTAGAAAGGTGAGTGCTTCATAGTCATTAAAGAGTTTGAATATTGAGCTTTCCTGGTAGGAAGGAAGATATCTAACCGCCTTCAGCACTGCCAGGGCTTCTTTCTTTGTGGTGGTGTACTTCACTTCAGTCTTCGTGAAAGTTTAAGTGTGGTATCCCACAACGTATAGCTGCTGGGAAGCCAGTTTCTCGATGTCACGTTTATTTATTTATTTATTACAATACCCTCAGGGCCAAAAGGCATTACAGAGGGGGTGGGGCAACCAAAAAATGAAAAAAAAAAGGGTACAAAAAGAGAGCAAACACAGCCGAGAATAAACATCAACAGCTCGAAACACAGCACTCTGGTCAAAAAATAAACAAAAGGACAATCACGACAAAAGGTGAGCAGATAAGGTTTTTTTAAATAAATCAATTGAAGGTATATTAACAAACGAAGCGGGAAGGTGGTTCCACTCAAGAGATGTTTTTGGAATAAACGCGTTCAAAAAGGCTGATGTGTTACAATGAGGGACACCAACTTTGAATGGATGATCAAAACTCGGAGAAATGAATGGGGGCTCAAGGAATAGTTTATCTTTCAATGACTTGTTAGAATGATAGATCTTGTAAAAGAGGCACAAGCGCGATATTTTGCGACGTAAAGAGAGGGAGGGTAGGGATAGACTGAGTTTCATGGAGGAAACGCTTGCTGTACGATGATAGTTAGAAAGTATGAAACGAACTCCGCGATTTTGCATGGCTTCCAGGTTAGTTATAAGTGTCGAGTGACCGGGATCCCAGATTGCAGCAGCGTATTCTAATTTTGACCGGACCAGGGAGTTATAAAGCAGTAATTTCAAAGAAACGGGGGCCAGTGTAAAATTTCTTTTTAGAAAACCGAGCATAGAGTTAGCGTTAGCAATAATGTGGTCAATGTGGGTTTTCCATGACATGTTATAGGTAATATGGACACCCAGGTATTTGTAACAGGTCACAGACTGAAGTTGAGTGTTACAAATTGAGAGAGGTGGAAGAACCGTGTGACGACGAGAAACTCTCATAGACTTGCACTTGTTAATGTTAAGGGACATCTGCCACAATTCACACCATTGGGATACAGCACACAAATCATTTTGGAAGAGGAGTGAATCGGATTCATTAGTAACTTCACTATATATCACACAGTCGTCGGCAAATAAGCTAATAGAAGAGGATACAGACGTAGGTAAGTCGTTAATGTAAATAAGAAACAATAAGGGCCCCAGAACGGACCCTTGGGGGACACCGGAAGTGACTGGACTTAGAGAAGAGTTAGCATCATTAGTATACACAAACTGAGAACGATTAGTAAGAAAACATTCAATCCAAGACAAAATATTAGGATCAACATGCAAGTGACTGAGCTTGAAAAGTAAAAGTTTGTGAGAGACTTTATCGAATGCCTTACATAAATCTAGAAAGACGCAATCAACCTGGGAACCACGGTCGAGGATGGAAAGTAGGTCATTAGTGAAAGTGATAAGCTGGGTTTCGCAGGACAGTGATTTGCGAAAACCGTGTTGTGATGCAGTAAAAAAAGAATTTGAATCAAGAAAGTTAGCAAGATGTGAGTAAATTACGTGCTCTAAAATTTTGCAGGGAGTACTGATAAGGGAAATGGGTCGATAATTGGAAGGGTTATGTTTACTGCCTGATTTGTGAAGCGGAATCACCTTCCCAATTTTCCAGTCGTCTGGTAAAACGCCAAGGTTAACAGATTGTTGAAATATTTTGCAAAGAAAAATGGAAATGTAATTTTTAGTTCTCTTAAGAAATTTCGGTGTGATATTGTCAACGCCACAGGAGGAAGATGGTTTTAAATCATCAATACGTTTTATAATTCCGTCATAGTCAAAAGCAAGTGGATCCATTTAAAAAAAAACATATCTCGGGAAAGTACCAGGGTAAACAGGAACAACATCACTAGCGAATTCTTTGACAAAATATTCATTAAAAACGGAAGCACAACTTTGACTAGGAGCTACCACGCCATCATCACATGTCAGCGAAAGCACTGTATTTTTAGACCCGCTATACATATTCCAAAATTGTTTAGGACTGTTAGTTAGCATAGAGGGGAGGGTTACAGAAAAAAATGTTCGCTTGGCCTCCGCGATAGCGGTCTTATAGGAACAAGCTGCTGCGCTATAAGCTTCCCATCGTTCAGAAAGTCCAGTAAGCTTGGCAGTCCGGAAAAGACGTTTCTTTTTATTAGAAAGACGCTTAACAGATCTGTTGAACCAGGGCGATAAGTGGTTAGAAATGATAGGCCTACATGGGATAAAAGAGGTAATTAAAGAGCTTACTTTGGTTTTAAACATATTCCAATTGGTATCAACTGTGCGGTGTGAGAAATTAAAAAGGAACTCATCGAGAAAAGCAGCTAGTTCGCTATTAATGGTATCGAAGTTAGCTTTATCATAATCGAGAAAATGTTTCGTGGTTTTCTTTTCAAAATAAGCTGGAAGTTGCAAATAAAAGTGCAAAATCGAGTGATCGCTAATTCCCGGTAAGTAAGTTATGGATGAGACAAGCTCTGGGTCAGTAGATAGAATAAGGTCTAATATATTGGCCGTTGTACTGGTAACTCGGGTGGGTTCGGTGACAAGTTGTGAAAAGGAAAAATCGGCACAAAGGTTCAAGAACTCGGTGTAGTCGGAAGAGCCCCCAGATGCAATCGGGAACGCTCCGGACCAATCAATTAGCGGAAGGTTAAAATCGCCTAGTAATAACAAAGGGGCACGAGGAAATCTAGAAGAGATAACGTTAAGCGCGTCATACAGATCAGAAGTAAAATTTGCAGGGGCATTAGGGGGGCGGTAGCAGACACACATGATAATATATCTGTGCAGGCATCGCAAACGCACACAAACAAGTTCAAGTGGGGTGACAATATCGACATGAAAACATTCCATACTATCGTTTACTGCGATTAAAACCCCGCCACCCCGCCTATCACTCCTATTATGCCTAAAAAACCTATACCCTTTGGAACAATGAAAAATCTCGCTGTCACGAACACCGCTCGAAAGCCAAGTTTCTGTTAAAACAACAATATCACTAGATGACGCATCAACAATTGATGACAAATCGTCTCGGTTGTGAATGACGCTTCTTATGTTAGTGAAAAGAACAGAAAAGTTATTTGGAAAGGAAGTGCAGCAACGTGCTTCACCAGATAAAACTTCCCCTAATTCCGAGGCAGCAGGTCTGTTCCCACTACGTCTAGTTAGTTATGTGGCAGCTTCGTAAACATGGCTTGTGGCATAATTAAAATGAAATTGCTTGTCACCAATAACCAGTTTGTCGAACCGGAGTTTAAAAGGACTACCTTGAGTACGGGCAAATTCCAAGAGCTTCTTCCTCGCGAATTGTACATTTTTAGCATAGTCTTCACTGACCGAAACACCTGTATCTTTTAGTTTGTAACACGACCTTATAACAGCCTCCTTCTGCTTAAAAAAAGAAAACTTCACAACAATGGGCCTGTTTTTAGAAGGATTAAATCTCCCAATCCGATGGGCCCGCTCAATTGTTTCTGGGTCAACCCTTATACCAAGTTTCTCGTTACAGACTTCAAGAATCAGCCTTTCGGACTCCGCCCATGTTTCCCTCGCAGCGTCCTTCAGGCCGAAGAACAGTAAGTTAGATCGCCGCGAACGGCTCTCAGCGTCATCAGTTTGCCGCTTAAGTTGAGCGATTTCGGTTAGAGCGGACACAACTTTCGCCTCAATTTCTTTTGTAGTATTAACAGTGGATTTACATAGTGCGAGGTCACTTTCAATGATAACGACACGAGCGGTCAGTGCGGAAATCGAGTCATTCGTGCGCTTTTGTTCCTCGGTGATTTCTCTTAATTGGCTCACGATTCCTGCCTGGCCGTCGTATAATTGCGAGACAATCGACTCGATTTTCGCCAATGACTGAGCCTCGTCTTTAGTCATGGGACCAGGGTTTCGTTCAACATCGCCACAGATTAGCAATAACAAGTCTAGAAAGCGCTTAAGACAATACCGTGGGCACGGCAGAACTACAAGACAAAGGTTATTGCTTCTTATAGAGCAGGAAAGGTTTTCCGTACTAACCTGCACGATAAACAGAAGCGGAACATTAGCCATCATAGCTGTGGCTTGCTTGCCGTGCCCACTGGTCGAAAGATCCTGGAACGATGCTTTTGAAGGAAGGTAGCTTGCCGTCGATGACCATGGGGCTGTCGATTCAAACAGCAGCGGCGGGGGTAGGTGTTGACCAGTATTGTAGTAATCATCCCCGAGCATGTCTGAAGATAGCGGAGCATTGGCGTCATGCCATAGGACCAGCAGCTGCACGATAAACAGAAGCGGAACATTAGCCATCATAGCTGTGGCTTGCTTGCCGTGCCCACTGGTCGAAAGATCCTGGAACGATGCTTTTGAAGGAAGGTAACTTGCCGTCGATGACCATGGGGCTGTCGATTCAAACAGCAGCGGCGGGGGTAGGTGTTGACCAGTGTTGTAGTAATCATCCCCGAGCATGTCTGAAGATAGCGGAGCATTGGCGTCATGCGATAGCACTGCACCTGCTTCGTAGTGTGAGGCATCAGTGTTGAGTTCGAATGGCATATTGAAATCCGCCAAGCGCAGAACCGGCTTGGATGAGATAATCCAGACAACGTCGGTCCTGATACGCGTCTTTGCACTCCTGGGTCCAGTCAAACTTTGTTTCCTTGTGAGTCAAGTTGATCAGGCGGCGGGTTTTCGTAGCATAGCCCTGGATGAATGATCTGAAATGTCCTTCAAGGCCGAGAAACACACAGAGCGAGTGCAGGTCGTAGGGCTTCCTAAGTTAAGAAATACGGTCAGCTGACTCTTGTTTCGTATTTTTCGTTGTTCCATCCAGAACTCTGCGAAGAAATACAACTTTGCTCTCGAAAAATTTCCTTTTCTTGGGGTTGACCTTGAGGTTGGCCTCACGAAGTGCGGAAAATAGTTGTGCCAGATGCTCCTCGTGTTCGCTCTCTGTCTTCGAGTATATGATTATATCATCAACATGTACATTACAGAATATTCCCAGGTAAGGCTTGAGGACGGCGTTCATAATCTTTTGGTACCAGCTGGGTGAATTTTTCCTTCGAAAGGGCAGGCGATTATACTTATAGATGTTTAATGGCGTTATGAACGCTGTGAACTTCTAGGTGTCCTCTTGAAGAGGCAACTGCCAGAACCCATTACACAGATCCATCGTAGAGAAGTAGTTGCAGCCTCCTGTTTCACCAATTATACTGTTAATGCGAGGCATTGAAAAAGGAATTAGTAATGTCTGTTGGTTCACTGCTCGGTAGTCCGTGCAAAGGAGAAATGTTTCATCTTCTTTTGGAGCGATAGTGATGGGAGACGCAAATGAAGTAACAGAAGGCCGTTTGATGTCAGAATCCAGCAGGTTCTGTAGCTCTTGTTTTAGCCACGTCTTCTTTTCTCGCGTCAGGTTGTAAGGTATCTTCTTCACCACAGTTTTGTCTTCAAGCTCGAACGGTACTTAAAACTTGGGAGTACAAGGTGGATATCCCCCTACACACCAGTTCTGGATAGGTTTGAGACACCACATCAGTTGACTTGATGGTGCGAATAGAAGTGGTGGTGCCCTCCAAGTCTGTCGAGCATCCAGGTGGTGGGCCAACGGAAACTGTGTCGTTCCAGTTAAGATTCAGCTTCAGTTGTTTTATGTCTGGGCGTGACAAAACGAAATCGTACTCCACTCCGTCAATTGTCAAGGCTTGGGTGTCTCCTGTTTAAGACTGGAACTTGACTGTCACGTTCACCCAGTCGGAGTGTTGTCTTGTGTGGCCATCGTAGCTCCTTACAAACACTTGCCTTCCTTTAGATATATGGCTTGAGGGCATCCTGTCTTTCTTGATGATAAAAATAGAAGCTCCCGTATCTACAAGAGCATGCATTTGTTGTCCATTGACTGAAATCTGGATACGTAGCAAACTTGAGGAAGTTAGAGACACAGTCACGATTTCGGTCTTAGGGATAGACTGCGAACCCTTTTTTATTATTTTTTTTAGTGCTCGCTGCCGATGGCGGATGTCGACTGGGACACTAGAGCATCCGCGAAGTGCACAGCACACAAGTGAAATGGGGTCCGCGGAACTTGTTCAGCAGCTTGTGTGCTCCACTGTTCACCTCTCCTGGGAACATAGGCTGTGCCAAAGCTGGTCGTTAGTTGTGTCAGCCACTGGTCACATCTCCGGGGCTCATCAAACTCGTCCTCCAGAAAGGTACCATTTCTTCAGAGTTGATGGAAAAGGGGTCAGTAAAAATTAACATACAGATGGCTGTCTTTCAGAAGCTTGTACTGCAGCGAGTTGCGACTCCGCAACTTCTGGAGGACGAGTTTGATGAGCCCCGGAGATGTGAGATGCTGTGGCAGCTCCACCCCTGGTTCATCTTGAACTTGATATCGGTTAAAACCACTCGGTCTAGGTCGCGAGCAACAGAAAATTGTACCCACATGTTTTGAATCCTGCCGACTGCGCCCAATTATGTAACGTTCCGAAGAAATATCAAAACTCATCTATCGCCATCTTAATCCCCAACGTTCTTCTTTTTATTTTATTCGGACCCCCTATATATTTCGCGCTGCTTCGCCTTCTTTTTCTTTCGGTCTTCTTCAAATTGTTGGAAATATATTCGAAATAGTAGGGGGGATCTGTGGCCAAGTGGGCTAGCGCACACCAGCTCAGAGCACGTGGAGCGAAAGCTCGCGCTGCAGAATCCAGGAATCCTGTGTTCAATCCCCACCCCTGCCCGTTTCGATCTGGATGAGCATTGTACCGGCGTGCGGTCGTGTATCACTACTGTGTGGGGCACGTTAAAGACCCCAGGCTAGCGGTTGTACTGCACTGGCAAAATTGCTTATCTACAGTGGGCAACAATGTCGCCATGTTCTGGCAGACTAACCTCCTGATGTATAAACAACTAACGAAAAATTTGACTTTTGGACTTTTTCAAAATAGTGAAAAGAAAAACCAAGAAATTGTATTAATACAAGTAAAACATTTCGAATTGAATATCCCGTAATCATGTAAACATACATCCAAAAATATTTTGAATGCAGTATCTTGAGTAGAGTAATCCAGATAGGTACAATTATGTCTTTAATATGGCACACAAACCACGGTCTTCTTGGAATGCCAGCAAAAATCCACGCTCCCTGGAAGCAGATGGTTTGTTTCATCCCAGGCCCCCCAGCAAAGTACTATCTTGGAGGCTTTGCACGCCATTCGAGCAAGGGTTATCAAAAGTTGGCTTGCTCTACTTTGTTCGCCCCTAAGCCAATATTGCGACGGAGGATACGTGCTTTGGGATCAGAACAAATGTCTGTCTTTCTCCCTGTGATCAGGATCCTACCACGGTTCATAGGTCTGCAGAACGCGTAGCTCCCACGGCACTTTCAGCTTATGGTTGAAAGGGGAATAGACCTCCTTGGCAAGAACAACCAATTTCTCCTTTAAGCCTCGCTAGATTTGACCTGCTCTTTATCTCTTTAGCAGGCTTACAAGGCCAGACACCGCCGTCATTTTTCTTGTAATGGTTGCCGAAAAGGCCCTAACTTAGTGGACGAAGTCACTAGCTGAGAGCAGAAGTGATGTGGCCAGCGCTTGGGGTGGGCTGGCCACACGTAAGCAGAGGAAAGGAATGTTAACAGTTGTTCACCAAAACGGCAGGTGCTGACCACTAAGGTGAGCATCTGCCGTTTTATATTCAGATACAATGCACAAGGAGAAATCCCCAATGTGGGTGCTTCCCCTCAATCTATTTTCATCTCACGTGGAGTTGTATTTAATTTAGTGCGAATCTTAACCCATTTTCACATCACGCGGAGGTCCATTTAATCTAGCATACATCTCTGCCTTCGCTACTACCCCTAAATCAATATATCTCGTTCCATGGAATGACACCTGCCGTAGGTCTCGTTGCTGAGAAGAGCTCGGAGTTGCCGCACCCCTTCCCTCCACATACCTGTATAATATTTAACTATCTTGGTATAAGAGTAACGTGCAACATTCTATGAAAACCTCACATCTAAGCCATTGCTGCAGAGGCCTTCAAGACACTTAGCTTCGTCAGACGTGATTTACAAGACGCCTCATCGCATGTCAATTTTAATTTTATTGCGTCTGCAAAAATGTACAGAATATAAAAATTTCACGAAAACGTTCGTCGAATATTACTTTGAGTTTCTTGGCACTGGGAAAAATCTCAATAATAGATGACCCGGGTGTAAGTTTGTAATTAAAAAGAAAAGATTTATTCTTGGGTTTAAAAAGTACGACCTTTATTCTAGAAGCGTTAATTTTAAGTGAATTTACGTTGCTCTATTTATAACGTTCTCTCAAAGTATCATTCACATGTTGAGCAAACATTTTTTTGACGCCAGCGAAAAAAAAAAAAAGAAGAACAAGGCTGTACAACCTGCATAAATAGCGTACTGCATAAATTACATGCATATATATATATAGGCTAATACAGTGGTTCTCAACCACTGTCTTTTCGCGGACCCCTTGTCGATTGGCGGAGATGATGGAGGACCCCATTTTGTGGTGAAGGGAAGGGAAAGGTCTAGGTGAATTATGATAATGATTTAATCAATGATTATAACTAAGGCCTAGTGTGAAGTAACTTCTATCACACACTAAAATAACTCACCAAAGCATTAGAAGGTTTCTTTTCTATCTGGAAAAAGACAACTTTAATTGCCGGGCTTGACTGATGAGGCAGGGCTTGCGGGCCCCAAGAATGCCTTCGAGGACCCAAAAGGTCCGCGGACTCCCATTTGAGAACCACTGGGCTAGTCCTAACAATGTTGTTATTACAAATATTAATAGGCTAATCCTTACAATGTTGCTGTTATAAATATTACAAAGCAAATGACCCAGTATGCTCCCCTGAGGTACACTAACAGTTATTGGTGACGCACATGAATACTGATTACAGATGGCAGGCGAACTGTTTGCGAAATTGTAAATAGAAAGCTATTCAATCAAGAGTTATATCACAGGAGCTAAGAATCCAATCTTCTTAAGGAGATTGGGACGATTTATGCGGTCGATGGCCTCGGAAAAATCTATAAATACACGCAATGTCACATATTCATCTTCAAATTATTTTAAGGTGATTTCTTTTTGTGTTAACAACTTAAGTTCACTTGATTGTCTCTTTCAAAAACCGTATTGTGAGGATGTGAGAAGAGTGAATTGATCACAGAATGAAGTGATTGGGCTGTGATAATTATTTCCAAACACTTAGAAAATACAGTTAAAACAGAAACAGGCCTGTAATTTGATTGAATTTTTTCTTCCTTGGTCAAAAGAACGATCGCTTTCGCAAGCTGCATTTGACGTGGAAATGTGTCCGTTGAAATGGTAAGGCTTCATATGGGGGATGAAGCAGACGCTAATATATCCAAAACATGTATGACGGGTTTATCCTGGATCTTGTTAATGTCACTACATTTGCTATTTTGTATTGAATTAAATGTATGAAAAACCTCGTATTCGTTAGTTGAACAAAAAGGCCCTGTTTTCGTTACAAATTTTGAGGTGACTTTAAGATCTGCGAATCGTGACTGCTAGGGTTAATGTTAGCAAAATAGTTGTTAAATGAGTTTGCGAGGTCCTTACCGCGAATCGCTGTATCACCAATTTTGATTTCTTCAATTTTAATGTTTGCGGCCGATCGATTTCAGAGTTGGTTAATAATTTTTTATGACTGTACTGTCTTTTACACTGTTTTTTTATTAAATAAATTGTGTAAATAGTTTTCTTTACTATTTATGTCTTTTAGTCAGTCTGTTTTTATGTGTTTTAATCTTTTTGTTTTAAAATCGTCCAAGACCTAGCATTTAATATTTAGAGCATATTATTTTTGTACGATTCATTTTGTGACATACTTGCGTTATGCACGACCTGTCTTTTTCTTTTATGAATTGGCTTATAGGTGTTGTACAATATATTCAAAAAAGTGATGAAAAAGTATTTTACGCGTTATTAACGGAGCCCAAATTGTATACTATGCTCTAATTCACATCGTTAATAAAACGTCTAAAGATGTGGGAATGAATAGTTTTAAACATAAGTGCATTTGCGATAGAACTACTTTGGCAACAGTGACGCTGTTTTTTAGAAAACATATTGGCAAATGATCACTAGTCTCTACACCAACCAATCCTCCGACTACAGTGCGCACATCTATGTTGGTGATGAATACATCGATAAGGGCAGATGAAAAATTTCTTATATGTGTGGGCGAGAAAGAGACAGAGAGGGAGAGAATAAACTTTATTTTACAACATAATTCCGAGGTGTGGTATTATTCGTTCCCGGAAGTTGAGTAGCCTTCTTCGTCATCAACCGGATGTTGTGGGGGGGGGGGGGGGGGGGCGTTTCCAGAGCAGAAATGATCCACCGTATGTGCGTGGCCAGGAGAGACCAGGAATTTCTAGAAACTCTTCTGGTGGGGCTACCCCCTTTGACCTGGAATAGGGGATGGTTGGGGTGGGAGGATACGTGGGAGGTATGAGGACGAGGAAGTTGCCCTGGGACACAAATCCAGCATGTGTGCTTATTGGAAGGGCATCCTCCGCGGACATGGCATTTTGGTTCGTCGGGGCGCCCTAAGATGTAACAGTGAGAGGTCGCAGGGTAGAAAGTGGGTCTGAGCCTGGCTTATGTAGGCCGCGTATGCTCTGGGGAAGGGCTTTGAGGGAGAAGGCAGGGTACGCCGTTGGCATCGTTGTTAGTAGCGGTGACGCCTACGTTCTCTGTGCTGTTCGGCGCGGCATTAACTATCATAGGGAGCGCAGCCGGCGTTCTCTGTAACCGCGAAAAACGGCACCTACTCCCATTGGCTGAATGTAACGGCACCTAAATGCCCGTTGGCTGAGCGAAACGACACTTAAATGTAAGGCATCAAGCACTCGTGTTCAAAAAAAAAAAGCGCAAAAAAAAAGCACAGCAACGCTGATGCTTTGTCACGAAAGCCGACAGGGGCGCCCCGCTCAAGGTCAAAGCGGACGGGCCTCAGAAATAAAACACACACAAATAAACACAGCAACGCAGATGACTCGTCACGAAAGCATGGAGCCGGAGGGGTTCGTTGCGCATGCGCAGTCGGGAGCGTGATGTCACCGCGGGAGCGCGGTGTGCGATGGGAAGACATGGCGCGCTGTTTGTAGGAATGCGCTGTCTGTAGGAATGCTCTCGCATTTCTGCACGTAAGCAATCTTAAGTGACTTTGCCAATTTCGGTTGTAAGTGCGAAATTTTCACTCGCAGGAAACGTTAAGTTGTTCCATGTCAGTTTTTCACGCACCCACCATCACAAGTTTCTGGTCTATCTTAGTTGTCCTTGGGTAAATTGCGGCTAGGGCGTCATTAGCTTTCTTTTGTTTTCATTGGATGCCGTGAGTGACCTGCAGAATATTCTTCTGCCCGGCTTCCGGTCTATACTTCGTTTCACCTTAAGTTCAGACGCAGCCGGCGCTACGAGCTGATGGAATCAATCAGACAGCGTCAAAAGGACATCATCATGGTGTTCGTCATGTTCATTTAAGTGTTCTATCAGCGCTGAACCAATTATAAACAAAAAATGGTCCAGTGAGTTGCGATTTCGACGGGGCTTGATAGGTCTCATCAGCTCGGAGCGTCGGCTGCGTCTGGAGCTAGGCTGAAATGAAGTATACTAAAAAAAAATTCACTTTTGACTTCCGGAACCCTACTCGAGGTAGCATCAAATGACGTTTCAACCCCGTCGGGGCCGGGATTGGCTTCATATTATGGAACACAAAACAGAGCACAGTATGCAATACTCTGAAGCATGATACCACGGACAAAGAAAGTTTACGAAATTGGTATTTTGAACGCGATAAGTAACATAACCTCCCGGAAGCACAACAGTAAGCTGGAAATGCTTTCAGTGCCAAGTCCCGAGTGATACGGAGACGCTTGTAGTGCTTGTAGCCGTCCTGTTGCGTCACTCGACCCTTGTTGCCAGATGCCGAGTTGCTGAAAGCGAAGCAGATGGAAATCCGGAAAATTGCTTTCCCTGTCCGCTGTCAAACATTGTGAAGGTATCGCCATGGCTTCCAAAGACGTAGGCGAAAAGGATGCTTTTATGGTGAAAAGGCATATTTGCAGCAAACACAACAGTATGGTGGACATTCTTCCAGTGCGAAGCACGCTCATTGAGATACATATTACTGTCACCTCCTTTAATAGAATACACGTTCCACATACGAAAGACAATACATCAACTACATAACCCGTAAAGCTGTCCGTTGCCTATAGCTAGCGAAGAATTTATTGACACATTTATATTCACGAAATAATTATAAAATAACAATAATATGCCTAACTTTTTATCATAGGGATTCCAAAAAGTAAGACTTACCTATACTCCGTCTCACAATAACATGGCTCACTCTAGGGGCTGCGGCCTTCCGACCCAATAAAAGCGTTCGACCAAGCCACGCGGCAGCACTCCATAGTCGAGGCAATCGAGGCCTCGCTAGCGCCACAGCGACATTGCCGTCCGCGACAAAATGTAGTTCTAGGATTCTGTTTTGACCGCAACGGTACAGAACATTTCCGACCGCAACATTACACATCACAGAAGAGAGAAGACGACATGCTACTTTTCAAGAATACCTTACATGGGTCAACACTTTTCAGAGAATAACATGGCTTTTGAACGACGTTAGAACAATCGTGGTCGTGCAATCGACTGCTTCCGCTCAAAACATCACCCGTGGCATTAGAACCCGCCACAGAGTCGAGGGTAGATTGAGGGTATGGTTGCCTCATAAACTGATCCCGAAGAGCTTGCTACTTTAAAGGACGCTAATGTAGAGACGGTAAACGTTCATCCCAAGTTGGCTGGTTTCGTAGCAGACGGCTCTTGGCCAGCGGACAACAGCCGGTTCCTCTGGGCCTCGCATTAGACTCTTAAAACAAAAAGAAAAAAACGAAAGCAAGCAACACAGAAAATGGTACCTATATTTTACTTAAGAATTTATCACAAATATTTCCATATTTTAGGTAAGAAATTTCGTTATAGAGATGCTAAATTCTAGATATGGGACAGCATGAGGACGAATATTCGGGTAAAATGGCAAAATAAACCAACTTCTCCGAAGGGGGGGCGTCGAAGTTCGCAGATGTCACCAGTTAAATACTATCAACTTTTCCTTAAATAACTTCGTGTAAATATAATAAGCAAATCAGGAGTTACTTTTCGTTTCTATAGTTTTTGTTTAATTTAAGATACCTCTGAATTGAATCAAATGTATAATAGAAACGTCGATTGAAGTGGCTATCAAGAAAATTCGACTCAGAAGCTTCTGAGCGCGTTCGATTTTGGTGCTGAGATATTCAGTCAAGGAGTTCCTTACCACCGAACTAAATTCAAGTCTTGAACGTACAAAAGAGTAAAATTAAGGAACCAGAAATTTAAACCCAGGAAAAACTACTCGTCAGATGCGAAACCACCGCAACATATGAAGCGAAGTAGCGACTACTCATGTAAAATGTTCCCTGAAAGTAAGATGCTATCTACAGGAACGTCCAGGTCGTGAGCTGCATAACGGAAATTAATCTGATCACACTTCCTGTAAAACAAAATAGTTTTAGTTTTCTGCGGGTTAAGAGATAATTAAGGTTTGTATAAGCACCACACTGACATATAATTCATATCTTGCTGAAGTAATCTTCAATCACCAGAACCACGAACCGATAAATAGAACTTGATATCATCGTAAATCAAAAGATTATTAGCGTTTCTAACAGCCAAAACATAATAATTTATAAAAATAAAAAAAATAAAACATCCAAGATTGGAACCCTATGGAATGTGAGACGGTGAATTGTGTATATCAGAAAATATTCGAAATACGAACCGTAGTTTGACATGAAAATATGTGTGATTTACAAAATGCAAGATTCAGAGGGAATTGGCCATACAACTCAATTTCTACAATAAGAAAAAAAATTACCTTGTGGAAACCCTTTCGCATATTGTATGAGGTGTCAACTAGTGTTTGTTTATAATACACACGTGAAGAGAAACTAAAAAAAAATGTGCTTAGATTGGTTTGAACTGGTCATCTTCTTGCAAATCCATGTTTTACCGGATTGACCTTTTGACGAAAATAACGACATTCACCTATTAATGACGAATTTAAAACACTAAGAGACATTGGTCGGTAGTTATTCCCCTGGCAAGCGTCTCATGCTCTAAATATTGGTGCTACAATGACTTCTTTCCGTTGCTGTGAAAAAATATCAGGCGTAAATGCTAAATAAAGATGCACCATTGAGAGAAGTAAGACTATTTCTGCAACATTTTATAATAAAACTCGGAATAAATGTTACAAACGAAACGCCGCTTAGGCCTAAGACCACCAATCGCTAGCAAAACTCCAACTCTGATATCGCGAAAGGAATGAAAATCATGGTTCTTCGTTGAATAGCCAATTCATGCGCCCGCGAATAAACAAAAAGAGGAGTTGAGGTAACTAGCAAAATATTTCCAACTGCATTACTTCAATAATGAAAGACATAATTATGATATGAGGTGATTCCCCATTTATTCTCTCTTACATACTGTTCCGCGAACAGTCAAAATGCTTCCGGGTCGCTTATCAGGCTGCGTTCAAAAAATCCCCAGTAAAAGTATTGTCATGCTCGAACAGTTCCATCACCTAAACTCGGCAAAAGAAAATTTGTCATAAAGCTGTTTTTTTTTTCTTTTTTTCTGTAAATAAATTTTTTCTTACTAGGAAAGAAAGACGGATATTTGGATTAGCGAATTACTTTCTAGGGTGTACCAGGACTCAAAAGAAACCGAAATGTATTTTTACAAACTTTTTATTTATTGTTAAACGTGCAATTTCAACCCTTTTTAAGTACTCTCCATCTGATCCAATACACTTATCGAGACGTTTCTTTCAGTGCTCAAAACAACTTCTATTCTCGTTGTTGTTGATGCCTTGTAGTGCTTCTGCCGTTTATGATTAGAAACTATATTAGCCTAAGTTTTCAGATTAAGTGGAGCCACAAAAAGCGTAATCGCGAATCTGACTGCTGATTGGTCAATTTTGTCGAGAGGAGGAAAGAACCCCCCTGCGCAGTGTCTACCGACGCTGATTGGGTGACGAGAGACTCCCCCACCTGCGTAAGCGATTAGATTACTCGGCGACGAACGCAGCTGCGTTAGTTGCAGTAATGCGTGCAGATGATTCGCCCCAAACTCTCTAACGAAGAACGCCGCCAGCGCAGTTGTCTGGCTGCTAGAAACAGACGCAAGACACAACCAACTGCTTCAGCGACCGAAGATCAAAGGAAGCAGCTTGAAAGACGATGAGAAACCGAAGAGTTTCAACGCGATCAAAGACTCCAAATCTCAGCAAGCTCGGCGTGCGGCTCAACGAGCTGCTTCAGCGACCGGCTACGTCACAAGGCCCCACATGTACGTGACCCTTGGTGGGTCTTTGATTCGACCGGCGCCGACTAATACTTTAAGAAGCACATGACGAACGATAAGTTTGTCGTTTCGTGTAGCGTCTGCGATTGACCTTGGTTTTTTAGTCTGACGTATCGACGGCACGTCCGGAATTCTACGAAACGCTTGCTCTGGAATTCCCCGGCGAAGACGTCACAAACTTCGTCCTCTGCTCGGTATGCAAGTCGACGCTCAAGCGAGATACCATCCCGCGCCTCTCCTGGAGCGATTGCTTCAAGTATCCACCCCAGCCCCAGCTGCCACTGCTAAACGATATTAGCGAAAGGCTCATCTCAGCGCGAGTCCCGGTTTTTGAAGACCGGGAGGCGCGTCTTGAAACCGAGCGTCCCGTTTTGAAGACGCAATTGTATTGCTACGTTTTATGTAGCGACTTAATTGCGGGGCAATTCGCGATACATTTTTGTTTATCACCTCCACTTTAACTAACCGCTTCAATTTTATAGTTTTTTTTTTCATCCGGAAAAAAAAAGTCACGCGGGGCGAGATCGGGTAACTAGGCAGGGTGGGGTATGGGAGTCATGCCGTGTTTGGTTCATAAGTGCTCAACACTCGACGCGGTGTGTGCAGGCGCGTCGTCATGGTGGACGAACCAGTCTCCTGTTCGCTGAGACACCGAACTTTTTTGTTTGTTTTTATTTGCAAATCGTGGCGAGACTTTTATTTTAAATCTAGCAGATAAAAGGCTCGGTTGACCATTCTACCCGGGGAAAAAAATTCCGTTTGCATAACCTCTGTCACTTCAAAGAAACGCACGATAATTATTTACATGTTAGACTTCACTTCCCGTGCTTTCCTGGATCATGTGGAAATAGCAGGTTGTTGATGGTTGAATCGGTGTTTTGTTTCGTATTCATAGCCGTAACACAAACACTCCCCTCCGGTTACGACCACGAAAACAAAAATTAAAATCATTCTCCACTGCTCTTACAAATCGAGGCAGGCAGCCGACCAACTGCCGATTTGTTCAATTGTAAGCATGCGAGGCACGACTTTTGCTGCCACTCGTTTTACGAGCAAATCCTCCTATAAACTTCGTTGGCAGTAACTCCACGACACTGCAGCCAACTCCACATCTTTCTCAATCGTCTGACGGCGGTTATCAAAGACGGCTTGGCGAATTCTTGCCACAGTTTCTTCAGTTCTGCTGCTCGAAGGAAGCCCGGAAAAAGGTTGATCGTCAGTCGATATTTCTTCTCATTTAAAATTCGAAAACCATTAGTTAACTTGTGTATATCTCTGAGTAGCTTCCTTGTAAGCCGTCTGTAACATAACAACCGTTTCTATCGTAGGTTTTACAACAGGAAACAGAATTATGCTTCCGCAAGTTTGTTTTATAATTCAAATACCACAATATAGGGACAAACGAGTTGAAAGGGTTTTCGAAAACAATTTACGGAAGTCTAACGCAATGTCTCGCAGGAACGCCGACCGGTACAGTGTTAAAGATGGGTCCCTAGAAAACGCACCTATCCGGGTGAATTTCTACTACGAGGAGCCCGCCCACGGGAAAATAATTATTATTACTTTTGGGTCCCCCCTAGCATATATGTGTAGCGCTTGACGAACGGCCAAAGTTATGCTGCTAACTGTTGATTGCACGGAAGCGTCTTGCTTGATAGCTGCTCAATCACAACTTTCAAGGTACCTGTACACACTAAGGTAATCCCCTTTTCTAAGAGAAAGAGAAAGAATTGCTGATGGTTTCTTCGCACTGGCATGCAGAGACAACCGTCAAGCAGCAATAAACGGCGGGAACCACTTTCAAGTGAGCTAGACAGAAAAAGGTCTAACACATTACCCGCCTTATCTATAAGACCACTTAGCGGATATAATCCGCTGAAGTTTACAAAGTCAAGTAAAAGTGAGACTTTTATTTTTTTTTCTCAATTATCACTAGTGGCAGCACCATGAGCCTACTCGACATCTGGCAGAATAATACCACCCAGCATCTGTACCATTCACTCAACAAAATTATATTTTTGATAAAGTATTTTACGTATCTCTTACTTATTAACTTATTTATTTGTGTATTTACAAAATATCTACATCCCCATTTAAGCATCGTTGTAGTTTTTTCTTTCCTTTTATTTTTTTTAGCGTGCACTATATGAAATGAGAAAAGAAAAAGTTTTTATCGTCTATTAACTCAAGCTCTACCGGAAGGTTGCTCCACTCATTCGCTGTTTTAACAAAGAATGAATTGCCAAACCTCTCAGTTTTATAACTGGATCTAGGAATTTTTTTAAAATGATTGCAACGGGAGCAGACGTAATTTGGTTCCAAAAAATAGGCGGCTTTATGAATTCCTGTGTTTTTATGAAATTAACGATTGAAGTAAAAATTACATAGCGCAAAGGTTAGACAAAGGACAAAGGACAGAACATGTAGACAGGACAAGCGCTAACTCACAACTGGCGTTTTAATAGAAAAGAAGAGAAGGAAGCAGCATAGAAATACGCCGTAAAAGGAAGAAAGAAGATTTATAATAAAAGGAAAAAGTGAAAGGTATATACAAGAATTAATAAAAAAAAAGAGAAGAAAATGAGAGAAAGGGGAGCTGCGTAACTAAATTAATTCCTGGGAATATATTGAAATTAAGAAAAGGCTGTAGCTTAAAGAAAGAAGAAGTTGAGACGACTAGAAGTTCCCGCTGAATCAACCTCAAGTTGGCCACCGAAGGTAAGTTAATTCTTTTTCAGTTAAAGCCACAGAAGGTGCACTCACACAGGCGTCTTCCTTGTCTTTGATGGTTAAGGCCTCGTAGATTTCTCGTGGAGTTTTATCGCGGAACCGTCGTAGGATTTTCGTTTTTGTCAGGATCGGTAGGCATTTACAGTCTCTAACATGTACTGCGAGATGTCCCGCTGGAGTTGAATTGAGTGAGGAGGCGTGTTCCCGCAACCTGGTGTTGACGCAGCGGCCTGTCTGCCCAACGTATATCTCATTTCATTTCATTTCATTTTATTATACCTCAAAGGCACTTCTACCGAAGTGCATTACATGAGGGGGGATAAGAATACAAACTCACATAAAAACAAACAAAAGCAAAAGTAGATTCACAAACAAATACAAATAGTAATATTTGCCGAAAAATGGCTAGGGTTAAATCGCATCAGGATGCATAAAAAAGAAAACTAATGACTAGCTACCGACATAAACATTTAGACTAACGAAAAACACTTTTGAGGTGTGCCTTGCAAAGATCGCGGAATTTAGCTGGATTATTTTCGAGAGCAATAGCCTCAGGAAGAGAATTCCAGTTATTGATGGCTAGAGAGAGCGGGGAATTTTGAAATTTATTAGTTCTCGCAAATAGAGGGTTTATTTTCTGGCTGTGGTCACGACGTAAGGAGATGTGAGATGGAGGTTGGCAGTAATGGTTTCGGAATGACGAAGAGGAATAGCAGATTTTGTGGAACATGACAAGACGAGCAAGTTTAGTTCTTTCGGCCAGTGGGCAAAGGTCTAGATTTGTTTTAAGTGCGGTTACGCTTGATGTCCGTGAGTAGTCATGAGATATGAAGCGAGATGCTTTATTCTGAACTGATTCAAGTTTGTTAATAAGGTAAGCTTGATGCGGCCACCAAATAAAGTTGGCATAGTCCAATGTAGCCCTCACAAAGGATTTATAGGCTGTTAGTTTAACACAATGCGGGGTACTGTGAAGGTTACGTTTGATATATCCTAGAGATTTACAAGCACTAGAAACTACAGTGTTAATGTGGGTATTCCAGGTTAGGTCGTCTGAAAATGTTACACCTAAATATTTGTAGCTGGACACTTTTTCGAGAGGCAGAGTTTGTAATGTATAATTTCGTATTGCAGGCGTTCGTTGGCCAGTGAATGTTAATAGTTTACTCTTGGTGACATTAACTTTCATCTGCCATGTGTTACACCATAGTGAAAACATATTTAAATCCTGCTGCAATATTAAAGACTCTTCAGGTTTAGTAATACGACGATAAATAACACAATCATCTGCGAAAAGCCTTATGGAAGATGTTATATGGAGAGGAAGGTCATTAATATAGATAAGAAATAAAAGCGGACCCAAAACGCTGCCCTGCGGAACACCTGATATTACGGGAAGGCTAGGTGATTTGTCCTGCCCCAGGTGGACAGCCTGGTTACGGTTACTTAAGAATTGAGCGATCCAGTGGATAATAGAAGGGTGAATGTTTAGTTTTGAAAGTTTATATAGGAGACGTTGGTGAGGAACCGTGTCGAATGCTTTTGAGAAATCAATGAAGATGGCGTCAGTAGGGTGAGACGAGTGGAAGTTGTTATGTAGATCAGTAACGAACTCAAAAAGTTGGGTTTCGCATGAATATCCCTTCCTGAAGCCATGCTGACTATTACATATTAATTGATGTTCTGACATATAGTTCATAATGTGGGAGTAGATGACATGTTCCATAAACTTGCAAGGCACACTAGTTAGTGATATGGGTCTATAATTTGATGAGTCGTTTTTATTGCCGGTCTTAAAAATGGGTAAAACTCTCCCGAATCTCCAGTCTGCGGGAAGGGAAGTTAAGTCGAGCGATTGTTGGAACAAGCGACACAAAAGGCGACAGGATATGTTCTTTGTTAATTTGAGAAGTTTAGGACAGATTTCGTCATCACCAGGACCTGAACTTCGGGAGAGCCTTTCTATCACACTCAAAATGCCATAGGGGTTAAAAGTGATAGGTTCACAGTAGACGTTAATTGGTTTACATATTTGATCACTGGGTACAGGTAATTGTTCTAAGGTAAATACGGATGCAAAGTAGTTATTAAAGACGGTAGCTGATTCAAGGTTCGTTAGCACTTCGTTGTGTTCGTTGCACAATTTTGGAAGCGAATCATCTTTTCTCGGACATATACTTTTCCAAAATTTTTGGGGATTGTTTATTAATAAGTTAAGTAGGTCTTGCTTGTAATATTTATCCTTTGCCTTCTTGATGTTACTTTTAAACTCTTTACAGCAGTCATTATACTTAGTGAAGTCAGACGCAAGGTTTGTAATTTTTGCTTTGACATCAAGACGTTTCTTTTTGTTATTTATTTTCCTAAGGATATTTGTAAACCATGGTTGATCAGCACTCGTCCTTAAAACCATCTGAGGTACAAAATCAGACTTTATACGCCTAAATTCATTTTTGAGCATTTCCCAGTTGCGCTCGACTGTTCTTTCGCTAAAATGCAGCTCGTATTCCGAAGCAAACAGCTCAAAGGACTCGTTTAGAGCGTTTTCATTAACTCTACTGTAGACGTTTATGGTTTTAGGGGTTATTTTTTTACCTATTACTGGCACAGACATTTCTACTAGGACTGTGTTATGGTCGCTGATTTTCTCAAGAATACGAACCGATTTTACATTTTCTGCACTCGAGGTAAAAACAAGATCCAAAACAGAATTATTTCTTGTGGGTTCCAATACAGTTTGAGTTAAACCGTAGCTATTCATCAAGTCAACAAAACTGGACACTTCTGAATGGGCCACCCAAGAGTTTATTTCTTCCTCTTTCCAGTTGACCCCGGGGTAATTAAAATCGCCGCCAAAAATAACAGTACTACTGGGAAATAAAGAAAAAATTTGCTCCATACAAGCGTGCAGCTTCGTAACAAAAGTACTATCTCGGCCTGGAGGGCGATAGCAGGCGCCAACAATGATGGGCAACGAAGGGTGACTCAAGCGTACCCACAAAATTTCTAGATCACTATCTAAAGATATAAGGGAAGCATCCATCATTTTGCTGATAGCGATAAGAATGCCGCCACCACGAGAATGTGTGCGGTCTTTTCGAAATAGATGAAATGATTGATTAAAAAATAATTCGCCATCGTTTATCTCCGGATATAGCCACGTTTCTGTCCCGATAACAATTTTTGCGTCCGTGTCATTCACAGTTGACAAAAAAATATCTTGTTTAGGTAAAAAACTACGAAAATTCGCCACGAGCACTCCGAGATCAACACACTCATGTCTAGATGTTTTATCAGGTTGTCAAGTAGTCGCCAAATTTGTGGTTTGGAAGTTGTTAAGCAAAATAATCTCGTCACTGTCGGAACAGTATGAATATTGCTTGCCATCAGCATAAAGTTTGTCGTACACGAGTTTCACTTTAATGTTTTTTTCTCTGAACTGCTTACTAAAGTGCCACAATTTGCTCCGGTGGAAGCAAACCCTAGCAGTAAAGTCCTCCGAGATAGACACCTTCAATGAAGTTAAATGCTTCAGTTTACTGGCGTTATTCAGCACGTTTTGTCTATTCCTGTAGTCTAAGAAGCGCACTACAATCGGTCGAGCAGATACCCCGCGCTTTTGGCCGACGCGATGTGCACGTTCTATCTCCCCAGTCTCTATACCCAGATGGTTATTAACGAATTCTTTTATGAGGCAAGCCGTTTCTTCCCACGTCTCCTTTTGTTTCTCTGGGATGCCCCTAAATAACAAGTTGTTCCGCCTCATTCTGTTGTTGAGGTCGTCGATACCAGCGTCAAGGGCGTCTATTTTATCATGCGAGTGACAGACTTCTCTTTGAACTTCGTGCACGGAAGATTCGACCACGGCAAGCCTTTCCTTAATTCCGTTTATTTCCTGCATTTGCTTCTCGAGAGTAGCTACCTTCTGCTTTAGTTCGTCGATCCCTGAACTGATGCCGCTCAGTCTTTCGCGTGTTTCGTTTTGATACTTGTCATTGGTCGACGCCAGGTTTTCAATTAGTTTGCTCAATTTTTCCATATCAGTAGGGCCAGGGTTGAGCTCGACGTCTCCGCAAAGCAGCAATAACGCGTCAAGGAAAAGAAGGCAGCCATCATGGGGTAACGAAAGTAAACAATTGAACACAAAGGTTACAGCGCTGCAACAAAGGGTTAGTAGACGCTTTAGGTCGATGGGGCACGACACCTCTAAGAGCAGTATGTTATTGGAACGATAACATTTCGCGTATTTCAAGTAACAAACCTGTGGTATGAACTGCGTTAGATTCGGCATGGTTGTGTCGTGCCCCGATGCTTGCAGGGGTGGTAGATCCTTTTGTAGACAACAGCCAGTCGACGGAAACGGAAGCGTTCCCCGGTGCGCCCCCGTGCGGAAGTCATCGATGTTGTACCACGTCACAGATGACGCAGCCGTGGATTCCTCCCGGGTAGTTCCAGCGAGACCAATCACGTGGGTGACGTCCGCGCCAAAGGCAATCGGTGAAGCTGTTGGTGCAGCGATGACGAGCAGCAGCACCTGTGGTATGAACTGCGTTAGATTCGGCATGGTTGTGTCGTGCCCCCCGTTCACTTGTGGTATCTTGCCACAAGTGAACGGTATTTCATAAATTACCTGGCTTTGGCAAGGTACATATAATTGCTTGTGTTTGACGGTGCACGGTACTTCTCGATCTTGCGGATTATTTATCTATGGACATAGCTTCTTGAGCTTGTTAGGTGCAGAAAATATGACAGGGATGCTATATCTAGACGCCACCTTTTTCAGGTTATGCGACACCTGGTGGATATAGGGTATCACTGCAGGACGCTGTCTTGGGGGTTTTGTATTTTCCTTTCCCTTTCGAGGGCGGATCATTCTTTCAACTGCCTCACACAAGATGGTATTTGAATAGCCAGAAGTCGCAAGCCGTTGTAATTGCTCTTCAAAGCTCTGTCCCGCCTTGTGTTCGCACGATTTCTTGAGGGCCGCGTTGAGACAGTTGTTGATGATTGCCGTCTTTATGAGCTTTGAATGAGAAGACTCATATTGAAGTAATCTTTTCTTCGACCTTGGTTTATACATCCAACACGAGTGGTATTCTTGGAATTTTAGTTGTAGATCGAGAAATTGTAGGGAGAAGTCTGTAGGTAGCTCGTAGGTAAACTTTAGCCCTTGAGAATTTTGCGTAAAGATTGCTCGGATGTTGTTGATTTTCGTCTCCTCTTTTTCACCTGGTTTTTTGCTTAGAAGCACGAGATAGCCGTCAACGTACCTGTATACTTTTGGTACCTGGTCGTTGGTTATTTGCTGAGCGATGGCTCGATCGCACTGAGACAAGAAGATGTCGCATAGCACAGGAGCTACGCAGGAACCGATGCAGATTCCCTTCTTTTGCAGGTAGTGATTGTTGTCAAAAGTGACGACTGTGGATGCAAGGTAGTATGTCAGCAGTTCCATGAATGAATCCAGATGTAAGCCAGAGTTGTTTTGGAAAGAAACTGTACCATTGTGCTCAATACAATCTCTAACGGCTTCGAACAGACGGTCATGAGGTATGGAATAGAACAAATCTTCCACGTCAAGGGAGAAACCATATCTTACTTGTTGGTTGTTATTTTTTAGAAAATGTATAATTTCTTCTGAATTATGAATCAGAAAAGGGTCTTCAAGTCGAAGAGCAGATAAGTTATTGAAAATGAACCGTGAGATTGCTCCTTGCCATGAACGTCTTTCTGTGACAACGACTCGGAATGGACATTCTATTTTGTGCGTCTTTGCCGTGAAAAACATATCCAAAAATTCTTTTTTGCAGTAGTAATTTGTTTTTTCAGGTTAGTCAGGACATGTCTGGAGCAAAGTTGAAGTACTTTAGCTTTTACTTTTTTTATGTTAATGTCTTGTAACTTTTTAAATTTTTTCTGGGTGGCTACTCCTGCCTTTTCCATATAAGTGGTGTTTGAACATACTACAAATCCTCCTTCTTTATCGGGAACTAGGAGGTTTAAATTTTGTTGTTTAAAATATTTTTCCACTCTAATATTTTTTGTCTTGACCTCAGCCTGTTTGACTTTCAACAATACGTCAAGAGAATCATCTACACATCTGCTTCTGTCATTATCTGGGGCTTTTCCCGTGATGTTGCGAATAGTCGATAACCTCTGTATCCTTGTAAGTATACCTTGTAAGTTCGGTGCCGTACAAAATTTGGGGCGTTTCTCAAGGACTTTGACGATTCCTGAGAGGAGGGACGGAGTGTCCAATAGTCTGATGGACTCGCCTTGATGTTCCTTGTGTTTAGCCTGAAGCGTTCGTAGGTGTGGTATATAGGTCCTCCAGAGCGATTCCGTCATCCTTTGTGCATTGTAGAGGAAGGACCGGTATCTTGATTCATTATTGAAGCCAGGATTGTTGTTGTTAGCTAGTAGCCAGAGGCACTCACGGAAAAAACGCACTTGTCTCCACAATTCGGAACGCAGAATCGTGCAAATCCTTTTGCTGCGGCGGAGTGATGGTCTTGCTTGGCCAAACAGTCCTCCGATGTCATGAGGTATTACGTTTTTTCTGATGGCGAATGCATAAAATCTTGCCCGGCAGGTTGATTCGGCGATTAAGAAGATATAATATGAAACAGGATCATGAGAAGAGACACACGGAAAAGGGCCCATAGTAGAAGACAGAAATTGTACTAAGATATTGAGGTGGGCTAGTTGGATATGCATGATGTAAAAATTAAATAGCGCAAAGGTTAGACAAAGGACAAAGGACAGAGCATGTAGACAGGACAAGCGCTAACTCACAACTGGCGTTTTAACAGAAAAGAAGAGAAGGAAGCAGCATAGAAATACGCCGAAAAAGGAAGAAAGAAGATTTATAATAAAAGGAAAAAGTGAAAGGTATATACAAGAATGAATAAAAGAAAAGAGAAGAAAACGAGAGAAAGGGGAGCTGCGTAACTAAATTAATTCCTGGGAATATATTGAAATTAAGGAAAGGCTGTCGCTTAAAGAAAGAAGAAGTTGAGAAGACTAGAAGTTCCCGCTGAATCAACCTCAAGTTGGCCACCGAAGGTAAGTTAATTCTTTTTCAGTTAAAGCCACTGAAGGTGCACTCACACAGGCGTCTTCCTTGTCTTTGATGGTTAAGGCCTCGTAGATTTCTCGTGATTGTCTTTGACATCTTCTTGTCTATGCGACTATCACTATGCGACATCTTCTTGTCTCAGTGCGATCGAGCCATCGCTCAGCAAATAACCAACGACCAGGTACCAAAAGTATACAGGTACGTTGACGACTATCTCGTGCTTCTAAGCAAAAAACCAGGTGAAAAAGAGGAGACGCAAATCAACAACATCCGAGCAATCTTTACGCAAAATTCTCAAGGGCTAAAGTTTACCTACGAGCGACCTACAGACTTCTCCCTACAATTTCTCGATCTACAACTAAAATTCCAAGAATACCACTCGTGTTGGATGTATAAACCAAGGTCGAAGAAAAGATTACTTCAATATGAGTCTTCTCATTCAAAGCTCATAAAGACAGCAATCATCAACAACTGTCTCAACGCGGCCCTCAAGAAATCGTGCGAACACAAGGCGGGACAGAGCTTTGAAGAGCAATTACAACGGCTTGCGACTTCTGGCTATTCGAATACCATCTTGTGTGAGGCAGTTGAAAGAATGATCCGCCCTCGAAAGGGAAAGGAAAATACAAAACCCCCAAGACAGCGTCCTGCAGTGATACCCTATATCCACCAGGTGTCGCATAACCTGAAAAAGGTGGCGTATAGATATAGCATCCCTGTCATATTTTCTGCACCTAACAAGCTCAAGAAGCTATGTCCAAAGATAAATAATCCGCAAGATCGAGAAGTACCGTGCACCGTCAAACACAAGCAATTATATGTACCTTGCCAAAGCCAGGTAATTTATGAAATACCGTTCACTTGTGGCAAGATATACGTTGGGCAGACAGGCCGCTGCGTCAACACCAGGTTGCGGGAACACGCCTCCTCACTCAATTCAACTCCAGCGGGACATCTCGCAGTACATGTTAGAGACTGTAAATGCCTACCGATCCTGACAAAAACGAAAATCCTACGACGGTTCCGCGATAAAACTTCACGAGAAATCTACGAGGCCTTAACCATCAAAGACAAGGAAGACGCCTGTGTGAGTGCACCTTCAGTGGCTTTAACTGAAAAAGAATTAACTTACCTTCCGTGGCCAACTTGAGGTTGATTCAGCGGGAACTTCTAGTCTTCTCAACTTCTTCTTTCTTTAAGCTACAGCCTTTTCTTAATTTCAATATATTCCCAGGAATTAATTTGGTTCCGCAGCTCCCCTTTCTCTCATTTTCTTCTCTTTTCTTTTATTCATTCTTGTATATACCTTTCACTTTTTCCTTTTATTATAAATCTTCTTTCTTCCTTTTTCGGCGTATTTCTATGCTGCTTCCTTCTCTTCTTTTCTATTAAAACGCCAGTTGTGAGTTAGCGCTTGTCCTGTCTACATGTTCTGTCCTTTGTCCTTTGTCTAACCTTTGCGCTATTTAATTATTACATCATGCATATCCAACTAGCCCACCTCAATATCTTAGTATAACGATTGAAGAATTTGAACCTTAGCTTTTTTCTGATAATGATAATAGACTATTGTATACTTAATATTTTGACTAGTAAAGACCTACGGTAGCTATCTGAATATAAAAACCACAGTGAAAGTGACTAAAGATTCATTTCTGGGCTGCAAGGTAAACAAACTACTGGTGATGAACATCATTACAATATATTGCTCTGCATCATATCTCAAGAAATATATGCAGCCTTAGGTTGCAGGAGTGAAGTATGTAGCTTCAGGAAGGTTCCTCGCACTAACACTGATGTAAATAAGGTGTGCTATTAAACTCACATACAGTGCTCACTATACTTATACAAAACATATTAATGGTGTGTTTTCTTATGGCAACACTATCCTGGATGAAGTAGAACAATGGTTTATTTACGTAGCAGTTCCAGATGGGGGGCCTGTTAAGTGCCACGTCATGAAACCTTTGCTCGGCTGCCACGAGGGCAACTCTGCCATCAGACAAGGCAGTTTGTGTGTTTCATTATACATGATAAGCGCGGTACGTGCTGTACGAGCCATGTATGATGACGAGCAGAAGACTGACTTAAAGTGAGGCACATTCGGGAAAATGAGAGGCCAAGATTGTTCAAGGGAAGATATCCTACACACACACAAGAGAACATTTCAGCTGAGCTTGCGAGTTCGTAGAACTTCTGTTGGCAGTTACACATTTCTAATGAGCAATTCCCATCGCCGTGTTGATAAAAAGTATTGGTAGCGATAGTTAGCAGCCATTGTATTGTTGAGCCTTGAAACAAGGCGACCAAGGCCAGGAAGTAAACGTGCCGTTAAGACAGGAAGCTACCAGAGATGACATGGTGCCGGGATCCACCACAGACACCTTGAAGTTGGTCTAAATCCTGTTTGTAATATCAAACATCAGCGTCTTCCAAAAATCCAGGCCGAGATTTTGCCGCACTTCAATATTCATTTTGAAGACCCACGAAAAAAAGTGGTCGCAACAGACGTGTCCCACGCGTGCGCCTATGTCGTCCGGACCATCGCGGCCAATGGCTCAAAGCCACAGGACCCTACGATGTGGTGACCGTATGTCGTGTGCGCTACTGTAAGTATTGCAACAGTGTCTCACAACGCACACGGTCGGCACTGCGGGCGCTGGCACGCGTGCACAGCACACGCGAACGGCGATAAACATGTAAAAGTACTTGTTGTTGGGCTAGTTTGTGATGAACGTTTTGAATCATGGTTGAGAGCGCTAAAAAGACGAACACAAGAAAGAAGGCAAACAAACTCCTTTTTTTCAAATACAGTTGCGAGTAGCGCCTGTCTTTCTCTTCTCTCTTGTGTCTGTCGCTTTAGGTATTTTAACCATGGTTCAAGACGCTAAACATGAACTTCCTCGAACAGAGGATGAGGAGCTGCGAAACGACAAGCCACCGAGCAGACGACAAAGCCACCATTGCTACGGTTAACAAGCGGCAGAAGACCCGGAGGTATTTGAATCCGAAATTCAATCGGAATCACGTGATGAGCTATAATGTAAATAATATAGGAGCCTCAATAATGATTGTTTGTTTTTATTATTTTCAAATTGTTGTTCGAACAATAAATAGAGTTTAATATCTGCTCCACTTTATGTCACAGTTTTGATGACGTTTTCGTTACCTCTGGCTCCCATGCACTGTCGTGTGGTCGTTTCATTATGTCAAAAGCATGGAAAATTTAAACGATGTTTGTAAACTATAGACGCAATATTTGGTAGCAAAACTTAGGAAACAACACATTTGGGCTTGAATGAATGTAAGTAAAGTAAAATGAGGTAGATACATTTTTATGACCACTTGAAAAGAGTCAAAAACCACTTTCTTGCTTTGTTTATTTTATATTTTAAGAAGCTTATTTATCTCTTTGTAACCATGCTCATTTAGTACTAACCAACTTTTGGAAAGCATTTTCTAAGCTCGTCTGGTTGTTGCTGTACGTTTACGAATTTCTGCATGAAACCAAGGCTTACTTTTTTTCGCTGCTTTATTTGGTTTGATGGACTGTACACTTCCGCGAGTTCCAATATTTTGTTTCTGGAACCTTTTTGATAGAGGACAAAATGTGTAATAATATGATTCTATCTTTGGCAGCGATCGCGTCATAGTTGCCTCAGTCATGCATAAATACTTCCCGTGAACATTCCTCTTCCTTACAATTCCAAGCTTCGTGAGTTTGGCAACAACCGCGCGATGATCACTTATACCCGGGCGGATAGTGATATCGGACACAACACCAGAAAAATTGCATTAAATCAAATACAAGACACCATTTACTAGCGTCGGTTTTTTTAAAGAATATTGTTCAAATCTAAATACACCAGCCATTTCAGCAAACATTGAATAAACACGGGACACATCTCTAGCGAGAACGTCATCACACAAATAGAAACCTAATAGATTGAAATCTCCCCGAAGAAAACGCTATTTAGAACTGCCGATAACAAGTCAGAAAGCTTACCTATCGTACACGCGTCAATGGCTTGAGGGCGATAAAATCTACCAAAATCATTGTGTTTCCCTTAGGTAAAAATACACGGCACAATACAGACTGAATGTTGTTGCCTGGAAAAGCGAATTGACTACTACTCCAATCCGACTAAATTAGTAAGCAGGCACAACCACCATGCCCTTTCCTATATTTGCGGTATACGGTAAAACCGGGCCGGGGTGGGGGAACTTGATAATTAGCAACCGGGTCATGCAGCCATGTCTCTGTTCCCATAGTAACGTGGGGTTAATCGTCTTGACTACAGATAAAAGATCGTCTACTTTGCATCCATAGTAACTCTCAGATGTAAGAACAATAAGAAAGCGGACAGAACAACGAAGTCTGGAAAAACGAGTTCACTGCTGCTCCAATTCGACGAAATTAGTAAGCAGGCACCATCACCACGCCCATTCCCAACTTTAAGTATTTTGTATTTTAAAAGCCTTATTCATCTTTTTGTAGCCCTGCTCATTTAATACTGACCAACTTTTGGAAAGCATTTTGTAAGCTCGTCTGACTGTCGCTGTTGTTCTGTCCGTTTTTATTATTGTTCCTGCGTGTCAGGGTTACTATAAATGTCATTCACCACCTTGCCTACCTTGGTTGTTTTTTTAATGCTATGAAAGGTTATTATTAATACCAATGCATCTACATCCGATTAAGCGACATTTTTACAGACATTTTTCGACCTGCGTCCATCCTCCTGAATCGGTGCATCGTCTTCTCGAAAGAAGACAGGCATCTCTTCTTAACGATTTCCGGTACCTTGACCGTCACTGATCCAACGCTGATCGTCAGAGACGTGCACTTGTCAGGCGTTAGCTTGTTGTCCAAAACGTTGACGAATTCCTCTGCTCGGGACCTCGACGATACGCAAGCGTCCTGGGGTAGTGCCCTGGGATCGATGATCGATATGTTGGCCCCAGTGTCGATGCACGCCTTCAAAGGACGGTTCTCCGTGAAGGCGGTGACGATGGGGAGAGAATCTCCTGTCGTGCGCAAGAAGCAGTGGACATTCTTCTCGTTTGGACCCGTGCCCTTTTGTGCGCGTTTCTCCTCTGCACGGATGGTCGCTGCAGTTTTCGGCTCTGGAGAATCCCTGGAGAAGTGACCGGGCTGGTCGCAATTAAAACAGTTGCTCTGCCTCGTGCGTTTGAAGAGTTTCGGTGATGGGGCATTCGTCAGGATGCTGGTCGGGGCGCCTGTTGTTTGCTGCGTTGATGTCGAATGCTCGTGGTGCCTTGTTTGCGTGGTTGAGTCTTTTCTCTGGGACGGCGGTGTTCCAAAGTCGTCGCGCAGTCAATCAGCTCGAGGACCGATTTACAGCCTTGGGCTGCCAGGGGATTGACCCACTTGTCCTCGGTGATTCCGTGTAGGATTTAGGAGATCCGTTCGCTGGCTCCTAGCTCACAGGGAGCTCGCTCGAGCATGGCATTCTTCGCGTAGATGTACTGCACAATGCTCTCGTTGTGGCGGAGCTGTCGGCGTTGTTCGTACTCCAAAAACTGTTGAAGTCCCATTTTTCGTTGGAAGCGTTCCTTGATGGCTTCCTTCCATACTTCCCAGTCGTCCATCCGGAAACCGTATGACTTGTGCCAGTCTCGTCCGGCACCGTGAAGGCGGGTGACGGCGTTGAGCAGAGTGAGGTTTGGTGTCCAGTTTGCGAGGAGGGCCACCCGTTCAATTTCTCGAAGCCACTCAGCGATGTTTTCGTATGTCTCCCCCTCGAACGTGGGAATCGCGTGCGAAGTGTCGCTCGTGGAGTGGACGTGGAGGGGCCTCGTGGACTGTCGTAGGGTCTCGGCCACTTGTTGTTGCGTTTGGACGATGACCGACAGCAAATCAACCGTTGTTGCGTTGCCGCTCACCTGCGTTGTCGTGCCCAGCGCAGAAGCATCCGTCGTGGTTACTTCTTGTTCTGGTCCGTTTGCGTCCGTCGCGTTGACGCCATTTTCTGGGTGTCGTGTTGAAAGCGCATTGTTGAAGGCCAAGAATAGTTGCTGGAGTTGAATTTTGATATCTTGTATCTATTGACGCATGGTGTCCTGATTGGTGGTTTCCGTTCCCTTGTTGGAATCCGTGATCAGGGCGTCGTCACCGGTTTCGTTGGATTCTGCAGATCCTGTCGGCTGCGCCATGTCAGCGGTGGCCAGGTGCTGACGTTCCGTTATTTAATAATGCGACGTTGATTTGAGAAAAAAATTAAATAGCGTTTATTATACTAGATTAACTTCTGATTAGATTAATAGGTCTCTTTTGCGTGCGCTACGTGGCGTGCCTCCGGTCGTTCTGTCAGAGGTTTCTTCCCACGCAGGCACAAGCGGTGTCTTCTTCCCAGGCAGGGGCTTTGGGCGAAGTTCAGTTCATGCTCTCTCGAAGCGTAAAGAAGCTGGGCCCGCAACCCCGTGCGCTCGGAAAAGTCACGTATTGAGGATCCATTACAGATCCCGCCGAGGCAAGACAAGCGAGTAGACAAACGAGCTGGGCCAAGCTAACGCATGTATGAAAAAGAGACGCCTCTTAAAAATAATAGTGTGGTTTCACTGGAAATCGAGCACGCGTGTTGGGGTTGGTATCTTCATTTGGTTCAATAAGGGTATGTAATAGCACCACTTCCGCAATGTGCAACGCCGTTTTTCGAAGAGTTTCAGAAATCTATTACCGTCCACAAAAAGTTCTTAAGTGAAGCAAGGTAAAATGCTACATTTCGTCTGCTTGCAAAAATTTTAATTTTTTTAATTTTTGATGTTTTATTTTAAATTAAACTTTCTTTACATTATTCCTGCCGTAAACAAAAAAAGTGCTGAACATCGTACTTTCACGTTTTGGTGACATATTCCGAGCCTGGTACTTTACGATTCATCGCAACTATCGCTTACTAAATACTGTACCTCTGCAGTTACTACATGTGCTTTCGACTAGTACCGCAGTAGTTTAAGTTCTTTTAGCGAAGTAATTTATATGTATTTTTCCTTTTTTTTTTGTCAAAAATTAAATCGAGCAATATTTCGAGCTTCGTTATTAAGAAGCAAACATCTTCTTTATATTTCTTAAATTATTTTGTTGCTATTATTCCCAATGAAGTCACCTATGTTTTGGCATATTTAGAGTTACCCCAATTTTGTCGTATTTTCTGCAGAAGTGAACATATCCACGCACCCGAATGGAGAAAATGGTAGTTTCGCGAGTTAGCTTTTCTGCAAGTCTTTTTAGGCTCCAAAAGCTAAGGGAAGCGGCCTCGGAAGTGTTTGGGAGGTGCAGGGGCGACGGGAGCTGACGTTGGATGGGGGAGAGCGGAGATGTGCGTGTTATGTGACGATACCGCCATCAGAGAAAACGATATCATTCCCGACACCTCCGCTGTTCCAACACCACTCGCTTCGCGTGCTTTATTTTGTTTTAACACGGAATACATGCTTTATGAGTCGTTTCAGAGTGCAGCCCTTAGGCGCCCGCTTCCGGGTGAGCGGCGGCGTCGGCATCGGCGTAACCGCGTGTTGCATTATGGGACGTTTCCCCGCTAACGCCACATAATGCAAATTTTCTCGCTAACTTTAGCGGGATAAGTTTCCCTGCTAAATTTAGCGGGAAAATCGACGTCACGTGACCTCAACATCAATTCAGTTTCCCCGCTAAATTTCGCGGGGAAAATGAAGCCACGACTTCATGTCACGTCACCCATGAACAAATTTAGGGGCAGCAGGAGTGGAGGAGGAAAGGAGGAGGAGGGGAGGGTATGGAGGAGGAGGAGCAACACCTCCTAGAAATCAGGCCGTAGCACTCTCAGTGGTTAGGTCACAATGTCGGAGAAGGAAGGCCATGGCGCAACTACGGGAGAAAATCTGTTATCGACGCGCACGAACACCACCGGCGCGGTGGTGTTCGTGCGCGTTTATCCGACATTAATATACGTTTTGAAGGCGCAGTCTTGTACAATTTATTATATATATATATAATATAAACGTAATATACAACACGTTACCAAGGTTGAGAGTACCAAATTTATATCTATGATTATCCTCATAAGCGCGCGACTACGTGCAGTCCCGCAGCTCCCCACACTTTTCGAATGTTTTGAATGGACTGGCTCCGATCCACATCTTCCCTCAAACGGGCTCCGATTCTGGTAAATGTACGTAGTGTGTGGGCTGCTGACTGTCTGAGAAGGAACGCTGAGACATTTCAGAAGAAAGGGAACCGAAACAAAATCCAGTTATCGCCACAGGTAGCGCACACGAGTAAGAGATGGGTCGACAAGGTTAAGCCTTTCGTCCTGCTACCGGTGCTCTCGTGGTGGGTCTTTTGATTTTTTTTTCCCCGTCGTTTTTCTTATGTCACCGCAAACTCGTGTAGTTTTTTGTGTGTTTTTTTGTTTGTTTGTTCGCTTGATAGTACCGCGTTTACGTGGATTCGCGAAACAAGTCCTGCTACGGTTTGAGTGACGTGTGTGGCAACTAGTCAACGATGACACTGGTCGATGACATCTCTCTCGACAGAGAGAGACTTCTTGAAGTTCGTATTCAAATATTTTAGTGGTGGGTATTGTTGGACGTATGGATACGATCGACAGGTGAGAAACAACTTATTTACGGGCTCTTGTCATGTAAGACGCAAGTAAAGTGCTGCAGTCGATTTTTTTTAAATCTCGTGATAGATTGGATTTTCGTTCTTCATCGTTATCGTCGTTATGCGTATGCTATCGCGTCGACATTTGTAAATATCTGTGGTAATATTATAGTTTTTACTGGAAGGTAAGTAGCAAGTTTGGGTGATTACTGAAAGTGCGTGGTTTGTGCTTGTGTTTATTTATACTAATCTTATTTTATTGCCTTTACCGATTTTATACTATAATCTTAACTTTATTAAGGTTGTATTATTGTATACAGAATAGGTTATATTTTGTTCTAAGGCAGCTCGAGCCCATAGGGAGAAGTAAATTAGTAGACTAAGTAGTAAGTTTAGTACCCCTGCCACACGGAAAAGTTATTATATTTTCATTAAATGATATGGATCGAGTTAATCAGCTCGCTGTCTTGAGCGATTATACGAGCGTCGCAAGCTGATTTGTCGACTCCATATTGTCATTCGATCGGAATTACATTTTAATTCGGTGACAGCACGCGACAACATCGCTTAAATGATCATAAGGTACACTTGTCGAGCCGTGTCAGCGTGGACTACGTCTACCTGATTTTTAGCTGTGATTTGCTACTGTGTCTAAGCACTGCGTGTCTCGCCATTTTGTCGAAGTATTTCTGTATAAAATATGCATTCATACAGCAATAATTGCGTGACTCAATGTTTTCGACTTAAAACAAATACATTTTTCTATAGACGTCTTATACGCGTACCTCGTGCCATTTCGTACCGATTATTTAGCGGTGTAATGGCTTGCTTCTATAATAAAATGTTTTCTAGGCCCGTTGCGATGCGCAGATTTTATTTTAGTTAATAAGACACGCGTATGTGACTAAAAGCGCGTTACGACGGTCCATCCACGCGCGTTGCCTTCGCTTCCACGCGCGCCCCCAATGGCCTTCCTTTGCGACGTCACGAGAAGAGCGCTACGGCCTTAGGCATTATTTCTAGGAGGTGTTGGGAGGAGAGGCATTCTTTCCCCTCCGTACCCTCCACTCCTCCTCTCAAGAGCTTAGCTCTCATTTGTAATATTAGAGGTTTGTAAACTTCTTTCACTTCTTTATAAGACACTACTCCATAAAGGGGTCCTGCAAGCATATTTTAGCGTCTACCTTTTTTGCGGTTTCCAAGTCTCTTGGGGCTCGGGCAAGCCAGCGGGCACGGAGAGAGCAACTAAATATCAGTGCATCATATTTTAACCGGGCGACGCGGAGATCTCCTCCACCTACAAGGGCGACCCGCGTTGCCGAAAGCGCGCGATATGTGAAGTCGTTGGTCCTGGCCCTACTACTGGTCAGAACCGCTAAAACCTTTTTTTTTTTTTTTTCTAGTCGAGAAACAAAATATAAGTGGCCGTGAACCGTTTCAATTATTTATAAAAGTAGTTTTTGTTCAGTATTTTAGATCAGAAAAGAAACAAATGCAGTTTATAAAGTACGGAAAGAAGAAATGACCCGTTGACATACCCGTCACCAAGCGGCGAAAAAAGATGGCGCATACTAGAAACGGCTAGTGGGATGAGGCCAAGGGATGAGGCGCTGACGAACGACGAGCGTAGAAAGGTTCAGGGTGTACACGGCGGCGCTGCGGTCGTATACCGGCTCGAGGATCCGACCGGTTCCGAGCGTTCCGAAGGCTTTCGGCGCGGGCTTGGCTGGCGATTTTGCCATTTGGCGGTATGGCAACGCAAAGTGGCTCCCGTTCTGAACTGATCTTTACCCCGTGTTTGCTATCGATTGTGGCCAATGAAGTTTTATGCCGAATTAGTGTTTAATTGCGCAGGAAATGCAATGCGAGCTGCCCTGGCCTCCCGATTCATACAGCCTATCCAACACGTCCTTTAGTGGCGCTCTCTCGAGCCGTTGACACGAAGTGCGGCAGCCGTGAGCGTTCGATGAGGTCACTACCCCTCCTCTAGTTCACGGCCACTCAAGTCAGGACCTACGACGTCATGAAGGAGGTTATTGTTTGCTTGTTTTTTTGTAATTCTAATTTGCCTATAACTTTTAAAATAAAGCGAAATTCGAGAAAAGAAAAGTTTCTTTAAGTTACTACGTTCAGTGCGCTCAGGTTCGGTGCAAATTAAGAACCAGTCAAAAAGTTGTTGCAAGGCCCCTTTAAGGGGCTTCATGTACGATAGACACGCTAAGAGCTTTACATACTTCAACGTTATACCTAATTTTCGAGACCCTGCGGGACTCGACCATTATGTGCGAACCCCGCAACCGCCACGTGAAAAGTGACGTCACGCGTGCAATGAAAGTGATTCAAACACGACAAGTAATGCGATTTGAAGGTCGCCGCATGTCTCATGATTGCCTTTTATAAAATATTTCATGTGCCTTAAAAGAAACAAAAACATTATGAATTTTAGGCGGGATTCGAACCCACGACGCCTCGGTGGCAAGCCAGACACGCTACTGACTCGTCCACGCAAGGCACGCTTGCACGGCTTCGAAACGAGACGGAGTGTGCATGCCTCTATCCGTGCCCGTAGAGCCGAAATGAGGCGGCAGCAGCGAGGGGAGGAGCATTCGGAGATGCGATAGCGCCTCCGATCATGAAAATCGAATGAAAAGATGATGCGAACGAGGCTAATGGAAACTTCCAAGGGTGGGTTGTTGCTTGGGTTCGCGACCTCGTTCAGCTTCTCGTACCCGGTGAAATATTTGCTACATGTGTTAGCGCTTGCTGTAGGTGTCCATGTTGTTCATTCGTTGCAATATTTGCTAGCAGCTTAAAGCAAAACGCTAACTGCAAGGTGAAAAACGCTCCTTACATGCAACGACGCACAAGACGCACCCAGATTGCGGGCACTCCGCATCGTGCATCTTCGAAGGGAAGCCGTAAAAGTTCGTGCCGTGCTTGCCCTTGTACGTATTGTTGCAGCCGACCACGCAGCAATCGTTGTGGCTTCCTTGGTGCGGAATTGCCATCTCAGAAACTGCAGTGCTAACCGGCTACTGCCGATACAACGCACAAACGACGAAGCGTGTGGCAGAAGATTTCCGCTGAAACCGACCCGCTTGCCGCTGGGGACGTCCAGGCCGGGCCTTGAGTTACGTCCGATCGATTCCTATGGTCGGAAGGGCGATCACGTGGTGACAAATAGGCGCATGTCTGGTTAAACAAGCTCTTAGCTTCCACGATACAGTCAGCTAAGATGGAACCTGGCTCGCTTCTTGAAAGCTGAGTTCGAGGCAAATTCCCACGTAGTTTATCCCGTAAATCCGACTATCACAACCATTCCTCTCGCAACTAAGAATTGGCCCCGTAAGTGATGACGTTACAACTTGGCGTATGGGTCCAAACAAACCGTTGCTAGGGGCGTTGCTATGGACTAATGCATGGATACTCCACACGAGGCTAGATTTTCGCTTATAAGTAACTAAATAATTTTTTGTAAGCAACCTAACTTCTTGATATCTAATTATGAAGATGTTCTTGTCATCTCAGCGTCGTATTGCAACGATGAAAGCCATTTCTGAAGTATTACACTCCGCTTTGCTTTGGTAGCAGGCGACACGATAGATTTGCTGGCCTCTGTTGCAGCGGGCGTCTTCATTGAATTGCGTCGGTAAGCGACCGACAAAAAGAAGTGCATCGCCACGGCCGTAGAGGCCTCCGTAATGCGCGTTTTTTTTTTGTTTGGTTTTTTCTGTGAAGAACTTAGTTTAGTTCAGAGGGTTGAAAATGCCGTAAAGTCAAACCACGGCATGCAGATCAGTTACGACGACGACCTGAAGTGCATTACTGGCGTAGTACAGGCCGGCATGACAAACAAATCGTACGCCGTCGAGGTAAGTCGTTTTTTTATTATTATAATTGAGGTTGTCAGGTTATTAAAGAATTGCATGCATCTCTATCGCCATTTCGCGGTATATTTTTTTCCTTGGTGTACATCAAATTTTGTGGCTGTGCTCTCATGGTGAAGATCTCTATCGAATCCGCGATGCGAGTACAATCTGTAATAAAGTCACCTCATGTTTTATTTTTTTTATCCTGTTTTTGCGTGCTTTGGGATCTTGCGGGGTTCAGAAGAAACTGCAAGAATCTTTCTCCACGCGATGGTCACAAGCACGTACGAAGCACCCTCCCATAGTGCGAGTCCGCAAACAAAATTTGGGATCTCTACCGATCGACTGAAGTGCTTTCCTCACGGGTGCAATGCGATGTTTTAGCAGCCGATCAACTCGATCGACTCTCGGACTTTCGATAAGCCATATTTTGCATCGCACCCCACTATAAATTCTTGTAAGCGTCTGAAACTCATTATATTTTAAGCAGATGCAATATCAGAATGTCGTCTTTCTTCACACGATTCAGACGCCGGCGCCGGGTTGGCCGGTGAGCGTGTGGCAGATCTACTTCTTGCATTCGTCGTCTGCTGCAGGCATCTTGAGGACCGGAAGTTGCAGTCGTAAATATTTCAGAAACAAGCGATTACCGGTACACTTCTCTCGAAACATATATGATATTCAAGCTTTCTATATTTGCGATTTTTCGGAGTTTAAATCCTACTCCTGATTTTTGAACTGTCGGGTTTTCGTAGCGAAACTTAGCCACATGTATTTGTCCATAACAACGACCCTAGTAACGGTTTGTTTGGACCCATGACGTCACACTTAAGGAGTCAACTGAGAGAAAAAAAAAAAAGACGAAGAACAGGTGGTGGGTGCCGCTGCGCCTCGCCATTGGCTGATTCAGCTGTGACGTCATCTGGAGACCATCCGGTCCGGCTCGCGTAGGTTCAGCAGGCTATGGTTCAACGTGTAGTCCGGCGAACACCGCCTCTAATAGCACACGAGTAGACTTTTTTAAAGCATTCTTTTTAACGCTACATTCCAGTCCCAAACATATATATCCGTTTGTCCGCCCGTCCATACGTCCGTCCATCTGTCCGTCCGTCCACACGTCCGATACACGAATTTAATTTCCCCGCTAAATTTAGCCGGAATTTTGATGTCACGTGACCTGGCGTCAAGGGACCTACAGAACAATTCAGTTTCCCCGCTGAATAAAGCGCAGAAAATTGACGTCCAGTGTTTACGTCGAACCTGTAAAAAAAGAAGAAAAAAACCTCATGCAGTTGGTTTTTGAATTTCCATTCCACACAGCTGAGTAGTATTCTAACTAAAGACAGAATAACATTCAAATGTTATTCTGTGTCTTCCGAGATCACGTAATAACCTTGGTATTAGATCGGTCTACAAGACGATTGTTGCGTGAGAACCACCCAGGGATCATATGTCTTTCGGAAGCTGAGCGCACTCTCCTGTAGTAACAATTTCTTTGTAAGATTTAATGTCAGCGTAGTGCAAGAACCAAGAATGTAAGATAGCTCCAGAGGCATCATTAGAAAAAAGTATAAACAGAAGCGGTTTTGACTCCTAAGACGGATCCTTGAGGAACGCCAGAAATTGAGATGCGCAGTGAAATGATACTGTTGACGCGGGCGTACGCTTTCATACATAACAAATAGCTTTGAAACGCTTCGTATACTGCACCGCATACCCCATAGGCGAAAAGCTTCGATAAGTGGACCATATGATGGAGAACGTCAAACGCCTTGCTTGCTTAATAATAATAATAATACTCTAATATTCAATGCCTCCGAACGACTGAAGTATTCATATGAAAGACATGTACGTGAACCGAACGTTAACAACATGTACAATAAAAATGACACACTTACGACGTGTAAAGCACAGGTTCGAGATCACACTTGAGGGTTACATATTTATTACGCAAGAGCACCTGAGATCACAATGGGTAAATGGCATTTCAATGTATATGCATGCGCGTTATCGGACATATCTTCGCCTCAAAACTAGGAAGAAAAAAAGAAGGGGGAATGTGTGCTGAAACTTAAAAAGCACGTGGAAGTGAAAAAAAAATTGCCAGCTACTGTTTTGTTGCCCATGAATCGTACGTAGTAAACATTTATCATTTTTTGAAACTCTGATCTTATTGGGAATCAATCTTTCCCACCATTATCAGATCCCATTGTGTCTGCCAACAATTTAAAAGTACTTCAAGAGCAGGTTGATTTTTCAAAGTCTGAAGTTCTTATATGTGTTGTTCAAGATATTTCTCAAATAAATTATTTTCAGATACCGCTGCATTGTGTGGTACGTACAATATATTTATATATTGTTCGAATGCTAACACTTACTAAATTGTAGGCCCGTGTCCTGTCTATCGGAAAACACGTTATTTGTCAGCGTGAAAAAAGCAGGCGTTCCGGCTATCTTCTCCTGTAAATTATTTTCGACAGCTAAGTGCTTTATCGTTTGACACGCGGCAAATCGGGTAAAAAACAGGTATTTTCGTAGAAACGCGGTTGATTTGTGCAGGTTGATTTTGCAACAAAAGGGTGAAAATGTGTCAAGTTTAGTTTTAGCCAAAGATTATATTTTTTATTTAAAATGTAATTGTTTAAAGATACATTTATACTGTCTAAAACAAATATTTGCTGCGTAATAAATATGCATGTTACTTATATTCTATGTAAATCACCTCTTCGTAAAGGCGCCGAGTTCTTTTTTATAAATTTCAAGAGTTATTGATCTATTGTAACGTTTTCCTTTGCAAAGGGAGCCCTCGAAAACCTGCGCATGAAATCTAATTCTTCTTAATTAAATTATGCATTAAAGGTAAAGCGCGTTTAAACTTGCCCTCGAATATAAATGGCTTTGCGTGTCCACACTGGGGCAAATGTGCTTTAGATCTTGATGTTAATAAGAAATCTTATCAGTGCTTTAAAGTTTCGCAACCAAACTTTACAACTAAATTTGTACTTCCCATTATGACCCATCTGAGAGAAATATTAAGACCTAATGCAACGGCGCTTTCGAGTTGGAAAGTCTAAGGCCACAAAGCAATAAAAAAATCGTCCTCGACGGCGGTACACGCTTATCCAGGAATGTCGCCGGACGAACGGAGCTCAAAGAAGGACAAGACCAGATGTTCTAGATACCAGAAAGTATAAAACAGAGAGAGGACGAAACACAGACGAGTACATTCTCTGTTTTATACTTTCTGGTATCTAGTACATCTTACCAACACGCTGGTTAGGAATATAAGACCAGATGCTAGTCACAATAAAATGCATGCGCACGCTACTCGCTCGTGAGCTGACATCCCTGAGCAAGCTTGCCAATGCGGACACCTACCTCCGAGAGCGCAGGCAACGAGGGTTTGAGAGAGTATGAAAACCAGATACTGTTTCCTCGTTAGCTTTTCACATCCAGCATTTCATTTCTGTTCAGAACCTCAGAGCTGCGAGTTGTCTGAACTATAAAACTACTTTACCTTCTTTTTTTTTCTACCTTGTGAGAAATATTTGCTTCGATATTTATCTGGTCAAAGCCAACTAAGAAATGAGCGCGTATGGAATTAAAGAAAGTACGAATATCAGTGCGTTTTATTATAATATATATTAAGGAGAACAGATAAAATTATTTTTGATTAGAAAACGAAATGCGGTTTAAGCGTAATTTAAATCACGATTTGCAATATTGTTAATATTGTGAAGAGGATCAGCCGAAGGAGGCTGACACAGGGAAAGACGTTTAACTCTGACCGTCGTCGTCCAGCCGCAAGTGCAAAAGAGCAAGCGCTTCGGTTCGCTCGACCGGAGCGATGATGGAGTTCAGTTTCTTGATCCAGATGTTTGAGGATCACAATGAAGTTGATTATATCTTCACTATATACTTTTTTTTTTCAACCTGGTTTTTACGTTCTTTTTGCTTCCCAACTACTTTCCAGAGTGTAGTCCGCGGACTACGCATGTTTAAAAGTTGAAATTTTTTCCGATGCGGATATGTATAGGTGCAAACTGTACAAGAATCTTTTTTTTTTTTTTTTTTTAGACCATTCATTGTGAGGAGGCTTGGAGAATTTTATGAATAACGGAGTACGTTTTGTTTGACTTATGTATGGTACAAGCTTCTTTGTGAGCTAATACAGCAGACATTCTTGAGGGTGTACTGTGGATGAGACTCTCTGCGTTTGGACTAGGCACTATAAGTACGGACTACGCACTGCCAGCTGACTATGCATCGGATGCGGACTGTCGAAGAAAAACGTTTATTTTTGACACAAAATTAGCCTTTGCGGAATATTCTCCTGGTGCGGACCATAGTCCGAAAAGTACGGTACGCCTGAAACGTAAATAGACACTATAAAAACTGGACGACCTTGCACCACAATTATATGTGCGGGAGGGAGCACTTCGTAATGTACGAATTATTTGGAATTATTTGCATACAAAAAAAGAACGCCTCGTCAAGTGGACCGGAGCATATAACCTGCTCTCGTAGCGCTTTCTCGTTGGAAACGACAGCGTACGACCTGTAGATTATGTGGACGGTATACGCGTTGCACACGGGGATATTGGAATGACAAGTAATTGCCGCCATCCTGATACGTGGAAACTCCAAGCACGTTAGTGTGGTTTGCCCTGAACTCTAGTGATGTTAAGAATTGTAAGCGGCGGCCATCTGCAAATGGTTGTTTCTAATAAATATGGTGCGGTTTCGACTCTTGATCGCGCTATCTTGCCATGTCGAGCACCGCGGATTCCCCACACGTTCTGATTTTACCGCAGGTGCAACGTCATTACCAAAACTCAATAGTAGAATCGCATCATGTGAATCAGGCTTCGGCAACCTTTCCGCGGCCTACACGTAAATGCTTCTCCCTTCGTCGGAACATTCTCCAGAAATGTGGCGGTGCAAGCAGCCGTAATTTTCCGCCGAGGCTAATGGTGTAGTAAGACATTTTAGGGTAATCTAGGATCAAGAATTCAATCGCAAAATAAAACAAACGTTACTCAAGTAGACGCCAATGACATAGTAATATAATGGTTTCTTAATGGGGGCGCGCCTCTTGCCTACAAACTATGTCGCAAGCACGACACCGCAGCAATAACCCTGGAGCGTTGAGGTTTGTTGGTAAACACGACTCGGGGTATAGACGATTATCGCGCTTGAAACAGTTTCACTGCCATATTTGGCATTTATGTTCGTCTCGTCTAGGTTGACAGTAACTGACATGGGTAAAATCAAATCTATCTATTTTTGCCCGAGTTCACAACAGTTGCCACCTATCTGCATATAGTAAATTAGCGCATCTGGCCCTAAACTGAATTGGAGGTTTTGCTTTTTGAGAGATTAAATCGCGAAACTATTTTTAAGAAACGGTAGCTCGTAACAATGTGCGAATTACTTGACACGTGGGGTTAAACGTTTAAATGTAAAAGTAAAAAGCAGGAAGTATACGCTGGTCACCAGTAGAAGGGATACTAAATACGCGGTGCCAATGAGCTCGGTGTCAAACGAAACAGGGATCATACCAACCCTGCCTTGTGGTCACTGGGGGGAAAAGAAAGTCAGTCAGTTGCAGTGTGACCAGAGGAGTGTAGCGAAGCAATTGAATTGATAAGAGAGAAAAAGAACAAGGACATTTATGGCTGCGCCCATGTGCAGCTGCAAACACCAACCCTAGAATCCTGAGAGAGCTGTTATTTTAAAGATAAAATATAACCTTTACAAGGCACTCAATATTTTTAGCATAAATTCTTTAATGACCTACCTGTACCCTTTTCCACTCTCTAAGATAGCCGCCACACGTCTGGTTTGTACTTTTGGAGCTCCTCGCGCTTCATTATTTTCAGGCGTGTTTATATCATCGTCCTTGCAGCCAAGGACACCGAAAACTACACCCAAAGCCACAAGTCACGCCTGTTTTCTTCTGCCTTTCAAGGACGTGCGAGACTCGGAAATAATTTAAAAGCGTAGGCGGCCAGCTATCGTTCATTTTATGGCCTGAGAGAAGCTGCGTCAAGACCCTGTGCGAGGTTCGAAAAACCCGGATGTCTTGAAAAGATACACCAGACTGAATAGTGCACCGAGATGGCGTCGACACCAGCACCTAGACTGCTCGCCAAACTGAGTGAGAAGTACGCCTACCTGGCATCTTTACGGGACCCAAGGGTTACCGGCTGGAGCCTCACAGCGGATTTCAGGTTCATATTGCCAGTGTGTCTCGGATACCTCTACGTGGTCATGATAGCAGGTCCGAGATGGATGACGAACCGCAAACCCTACAATTTGAAGAGGGCGATTATGACCTACAATCTTTTTCAGGTAATAGCGAACGTTTTCTTCTTTGTACAGTACATGCGTCTCACATATCTTGGTGGAAACTACAGCCTTTTCTGCCAAGGCATTGACTACTCTCCTAATGCAAACGAGATGCGAATTTTGCGAATCTCCTGGTGGTATCTTTTTGTGCGGATCGCCGACTTGATGGACACCATCTTCTTCGTCGCAACAAAGAAGTTTTCACATATCACGTACTTGCACGTCGTTCACCACTTCCTGGTTGTGCTCAACGGCTGGCTGTACCTTAACTTCGGAGGTGGTGGTCAGCTTGTCATGGTATTGTGCTTCAACACTCTCGTCCACGTCGTGATGTACGGCTACTACTTCCTCTCCTCACTTGGACCTAGAATTCAGAGGTACCTGTGGTGGAAGAGGTACCTCACCCGGCTGCAGATATTCCAGATTGCCTTTCTCACCGTGCATGCGTGCATTCCTCTCGTGTACGATTGCGGGTACCCGAAAGCACTCATACTGGTTGCCCTTCCACAATCATTCCTGGTTCTTGGACTCTTCGTTAATTTCTACATTCAGTCTTACACCAGATTGGAGAAACGTGACTCTCGCATTTCTCATGCGCACAAACAAGACTAAAGGGCAACATAATTTAGCCTATCGCCTCTGTTTATGTGACAGCTAATTTCTTTTTAATTCACTGAAATTACGTTTTTTAAAGAGAAACGATAGCAACTCAAGAAATTATGTTATTCTTGGGTGTGTTAAGCGGAGTCAAGTAATATCCTTCTGTGAGTGTCAAATAAAACAGCAAGGATAGTATACGAAGGTCGGGGAGGGGATGTCTAACGACGTGGGCTGCCGCCTAGTTTCCGCGAATCCTCCCTATCTTCAGATTCCCCGACGCGGGTGTGAAGTGTTTCTCGGCACCTCGCTAGGCAGTTTTCTTCCGCTCACCTCGCCCTCCTGGGCTCGTTGGGGGAACCCGTGTTGGCCCGGTTTTTTAACTGCCCTTCCCGAGACTCGGGTTACTCCCGAGGCCATGGGCAGAAGACGGCCGCGTCTGTTCGCGTCTGTGGCGGCCACAGTCGTTCATATTGCGAGTCACGCTTTCCTGGCTTCTGGCTCAGACAGGGCACAAAACATATACCAAGAGGCCTTTGAACCTAGCAAAGTTGTTTCAGGGGAAACGGCGGGAAATAGCTTGGGTTTGGAGGGCCGACTCATTTCTGTGCCAGGGGGTAGACCCGCGGGGCAATGGCCGTCGGGAAGGGGGAATTTCTGCGCTTGGTGTGCGAACTTGGGTTTGAGTGCGAAGAGCAAAGGGCAGTGCGAGAAGAGACTCGAAGGCGAACGGATGTATCGCGTCGTCGAGCGGGAGCGACGAGACCAATGTCGACGGCCCCACGCCAACTACGGGACAGAGTTCCATCGAGTGTGTGCGTGCAATCTCAAGAAGTGGTTGCGAGGCCAAGGGGCCCCGCCCATAGTGAGCCAGCCAACCACCGGAACTTCTCCACCTTGGGCGGACCGCGGAGGGAGACGTCGTCAACCATTGACTGGCCAGACGATATTTTTTGCACTCGCTGTTACTTTTTGAATTAGCATTTTCTGATTCGGTTAATTGTGGTAAATTCATCAGTGATTGTAAAAGCATCCCTGAACCTAGATTCGTAAACCATATTTTTGTAAGAGTAATATTCAATATTACAAAAGTGATATGTGCAAGGTGTATTCAGTGGAACTAACATTCCGACTACCACAAAATTAAATTTTCTTTGTGTTTTTGCCCTACGTCCCTGTCTCTCTTCGTCGGTCAAACTCTCTACCAGACCGTGGACCTACCGCTCGGTCAGTGGTCTACCCTTTAACAATGCCACGCCCAAACAACTCTCTCGCTCGATTTTTTATTGTTGTGACAGTGAGCCAGAGTGTCGAACCGAAATTTTTATCGGTTCGGTTCCGGTTCGGGTTCACGGCTTTCGGTTCGGTTCCGGTTCAGTTCCGGGGTGCAAAAAATAACGGTTCAAACCGGTTCGAACGGGTTCGAACCGGTTTGAACCGCTAAATTGAGAATATCTTTTTCACGTTGTTCTGGCTATATACACTATTTACGCCGCGAAACGATTAACTATATAGCTTCTTCGATCGTCCGTGCAATTTACTTTTGTTTTAGGTACCAAAATATGAAATTCAGTTATTTAATTTTGACGCAAGAGTAGAAGAAAATCTACATTAACGCACATAACGTCGTGTTCATACGACTCGACATCCCTTTGTTTACCAGTAACACATATTTTACCTGAATTAAAATGCTTAAGTAGAAGAGTGAAGAGGTGAGCTTGTTGGTGCATCAGTTAATAGATCAGCTTGAAATTTAAAACTACACTGTATTTTCATGTCCTTTCTTCGTGCTTAAGTAAAATTCTAAAGTTTAAGCTGATTTATTTACACGGTATAAAATATTGTCGCGAAGTGTTGTAGGTCGCCTAAAGTACCCGTGATTGATACAACTTTGTGTCGTAGTACTAAAAGTGAAATCGTGATTGTGTCTTTGAACCAAGGGATTGAATACATCACAAAAAAAATTATAAAATGCGCACCTCGTGGCCATATAGATCACCAGATATTGTTTACGAAATGCACTTCACAATATATATATGTATAATATGACGACACAACTTAGCTAAAAGCAATGAAATTTTCAAAATGTCACCAAAGTTTTTGAATGATTCCTTTCGGACTATTTTTTATAGAAACACCGAGCGGCAATCCAAATGCTTGTTGCTCTAACCAAACATCGTTTACACTCAGTACCGCATGCATGCGACTAATCATGCAGCCAGGAGTAATCGCAATTGTTCACCCTAATCTATACGCACCTTCGCACTCCGATCGAATCTGGCCCAAAGTAGCGCTTGTCCAAGTGAACATTTTCTTAAACAGGAGAAGCTGGCATAGCCTGGCTGTTGAGGTTTGTTCTCGAAGAGATGCCGGTCAATTTAATTTGCAAATGAGTATCACCATTGCTAATTGATGACTTTAACGTGACAGCGTTAAGGAGCTCATGTCGCAGAAAACCCGATGTCGGTGGCGTGACTAAAAAATCTTGATTGGTCGATAGGGTGATGACATCAGAGCTACATGCCCTCGCGGAATAATTTCAAACAACCAACAATGCTCATGTGAAACGTAACATTACGAGTGGAAAGAGAGTGACTAAAACATGGCATGTAATGCGAATTAAAGTTCGCCGTATGTCTCAAATGATTTCACTTTTTAAAATAATTCCTTTGCCTTAAAGAAAAAAAAAAATAAAGAATTTTAGGTGGGATTCGAACCCACGACCCTTCGGTTGCGTGTCAGACGCTTTTGACTAGGCCACGGGAGGCACGCTTTCGTGGCAAATGAGAATGCGGTGCAAACGAGGCCCGTTAAGGCTATCGCCTTCCACTTTTAAAGGCGAAGCTTAAGCGTCCTCCAAAATTCTTGTTTGTTAAGTAAAATGAAGTAGTATTTCACGTTCTAATCGGCATGGCAGCTACTTAATTGGACACTTTCTGACGTTTTGCGTGCGTAATTGTCATGGTTCCGCCGCGCGCCCATGTTTACTTTGTTTTTGTCCAGCCCACAGACACATAAAAGTAATGTTCCCCACATAAAAGAGGCAATACAGACTTCTATATGCTTGAAAAGTTGTATGTGTGAGGAACACATAGTTACTTAACTTAGCTTCAAAATCATGAATGTGTGTAAGGCTGTCCCATATCACTTACAACGTGCCTGTCGAGGATAAAAACGCCGGAAAAGATTGGCAGAACATTTTTCAGATAATTTGGGGAGGATTGCTTTAGAGTGGTCGACCACTTATTTATGTTGTCAAATATTCAGTTAGTAATTAAATAAATTTTATTACGATTAATAAATTTTATTTTACGAAGTTCCCATAACCGCTTGAGACCGACGCGGAAGGACGATACCTGAAACTACGCGAGCTGTGGACTCTGTGTAAAAGTGTTTTTTTCTGTTTGCTGATTGGCAGTGTGAAACATCGGGTTGCAGGGTGGACCAAAAAGGGCTCTGTGCCCACATAATAGATTGGAAGTCAAATACATGAAATGTTCAAAAATAGAGACAATTAATGTTATTTTTCTAAACAATCCCTTACAGAACGCCTTACTGCAAAAATAGATCCGTAAAAATGCACGCAATGAAATTTATAATTTTACATAAATAGGGCGAAGGACAGACAAAGATCCTTAAAAACTTAGTATAAATCCCATTTTATCAGCTTGCATGAGCTCGAAACTTCGCGAAATACTGCCTCGGGAGGCGAATGTTATATTCGGTTTTACCTGCACTTGTTTCGGGCCTTCACTTTAGAACCCTATGCTGGAATAGTCATGCGCGCTAACATTTCTCTTGGCTGCCATATATCATCGTGAGACTGCTATAAAAATCGCACAACTTTACAATTAGGACACCTATTGCTAGCGTTGCGAATATCACATTTCACCAGAAAGCTGAGCTGTTTAACATGGTATGCACGTGACGTCATCACACTATAGGCTGGTGGTCATTGTGATTTCTTTGTGCTGAGAAAACCGAATTCGATGGTGCAAAATGCACGCTGCAGGAGGTTCAAGCTCAGTGAAAGCCAAGTATTTTAAAAGCACGTATTGCTATTCTTGGTGCACTGTCATGAGGAACGGCGCGAGCGTCTGGAACGACAAAAACATGTTTTTTGGCAAGAGCCTTTTGCACACAAAGTAGTTTCCGGGGTCACGAGTTTTGGTCTGCGCCAAAGATGCGGGGAAGAGGAACCTTTACAACGCAGTGGGTTTTTAAAATTAACCCCCCTCCCCCCCACACACGCCCGCACACACGCACACACACACACACACACACACACACACTTCTTTTTACAGCGGAGCTGTTAAGGGCTACTTGCCCCAGTATCGTGTCCGTCAGCAATCAAATGATGACACTAAACTCTGGACAGCTACCGACATCTATAAGTGACGACGGAAACCAGACAACCGGCTTGCAGGTTGCCTGGTTGCCGCCGTCATGCATAGATGGCGGCAACCCCTACAGCCTTTCCACTCTGGCTTGCCGAGTTGCGGCCGGACATTACTTCATTCCCACCATAGCTTCGCTGGTCTTCCTTCTTCACCGGGGTGGAAAGGCTGATAGTATTCCTGAGAAATTGCCTCCTCCGTTCGTGTGTGCTTATTCGACAATTTTAGTTGCCACTTGTTAACAGCAACCCTTCACTGTTTTTATTTAGCACCCCGTGAAGTTTTAAGGGGTCATAAAACGATATCGGGTTGGAATGTTCATGACTTTTCCCAGGCGAACTGGTCCTAGTCTGACCCAAGCATACTCGCACAGGCCGCCACTGATTCAGAAGCTTCTTTGTAGCGGTGAAATTGCGAGGCTAAAATGAGATTATTTCTTTTAGTCTTGCCTTCGCAAAAATTGATGTCGTAATTGTGGGATCAAACCCAGCCGCCTGACGACAGTCCAGCGCGGCTCATAGATTGGACACAAGAACTGCGTGAGCACTGAACATCGGCTCGTAACAGTCAATGCCTTGGCGGACGCTGGGGTAGTGGCTCGTGTCCAACCACTGCGGTAATGAGAATAGTCGAACTCTAACAATGCCTGGAGCTCAGCACGCGTTTTCTTCCTTTCCGACCCCTGCGCGGTGGTATGATTAACGTTGGCGGCATAAGACAGGCACCAATCCACGTGGCCGCTTCTGGCTCCGAGTTGAGCGAATGAACAATGCTCACATTTTTTGGCGACAGCCATTGCCTAGAAAAAAGAGCAAAACCTGGTTCAATCAGTTATTAACGTTAGGAAGTGGTCCTGACTAGAATTTAGTGATGTATAGAAATCTTTTTATAGCTTGTTTAAGCAAAATACAGAGGGGGTCGAAGCTTGGGCAACACCTTGAGAACGACGCTCGTGTGAGACTGACAGCGACTGCCATTGTGCGGCTGTAACTCTGAGGTCACTAAAATCTTTTTTTTTTAAGTATTCCTTTCGTATACACATGTAGTTCTACGGAACTTCGTATTAATAGGTGGCATTTAGTCATTTCAATACTTCTGTTCTCGGGGACACCTTTTGGATGCAGTTAAACAGCAACGAAAAAATGTTTGGGTGCCTCAATGATGTAAAATTTGTCCTGCAAGAGGTTTTTTTTTTGTACCTTCAATAAATACTTTTAAGAAGTAACCCCTGACGTTTATAGCTTGCGAAAATATCCATTAGTTTCCCCCTCCGCGCAATAGCAGATGCAGAAAAATTAAAGGAAAGAGACAGCTGTCGATCTCCTCCTCAGCTCGCAATTTGAACAAGCGGCCGCGTGGTCCGACGCTAATTATGTACTGTCAGTGTTCATCCTAGTCATGCCCTAGGCGGCTAGGGTTTCGAAAGGAAAAGCTTGGGCTGGGGGTTCTTCAGATATTTTTTAGAGTTGAGCTATTATCATATTTAATTGACATGAGCCGTTACCCGAATGTTTGACGATGCTGACAGTCAAGAACCCGTGCACTCGACAGCTATTATGAAAATCGCTTACGTCATGGTGTGACGTTACTCGGTGCAAAATCGTGAGACCATGGTACGTTACGCTGTCAACAAGGGTAATACATCTAGTGACTTCCTCAAATTAAATCGAGTTGATGCAGTGAATCACGTGACGTCACGAGGTCACGTGACATTACTTGACAACATTTATTGAACACCATGACGTCACGTGACAACGTGACACATGGTTAATCATAGTGCCAATACAAAAGCGCCACGAAGACCCACAATTTACCATACTTTGCAATTCTGTATATGGCAATTTGATCAATAGAAATAAAGCCGCCAATTTTTGATTCTCATATGTTCATTTTGTGATACTAACAAGAAATTAAAAAAAATTACCTTGAACCGTTTTGAACCGGTTACCGTTATATTTTTTTTGGTTCGGTTCCGGTTCAGTTCCAAGATGGCGGTGAAGATTTCGGTTCGGTTCAGTTCCGGTTCGGCTAAAAATAACGGTTCTGTTCCGGTTTTCGGTTCGGCTCGGTTCCGGTTCGACACCCTGCAGTGAGCCTATGCCTGGCCTGGCACTTGCTGTGTGAATCGTTAAAACTTCCCAAGAATTCGTCATACTGCTCGTGATTGGTGAAATCAGAACCACATATAATTGACAAGAAGTTTGTCAACAGAACATTTTTAAAACCTCATCAAGCAACATTGGCGGTCGCCATTTCTAGGGCATGAAGCGTGTGACTGTATACGAGTCCATGCCGAACGCCGTCGCAGCGCTCGTATTTGGTACAACCTGAGCCGAGTTCAAGCCGAGCGCTGATGTAGCTGTCGTGCCCAATCGGTGGATGGAGTACCTGCTCAACCAATGGCGGACTCAAATAATTGGCGCAACAACTACTAGGTGACGCTCACTTTTGTCGAGGGTTTATTGGCAGGACTTAGTTTCTATTGAAACTTATAAGATAACGTGATAAATAGTGTCGGAAAGCGATTGGCGCTTGTTCGCCCCTACATGAAATTCCTCGATACTTTCTGAGAGATGAAGCGGCCTTACTATACTACCTGAGGTCAAATTGATAACTTAGCGGATACATTCTTTTCAAACTTAAAACTGTCAACAATCAACAAACACTGCGGGAGGCCGGATAATGTTCTTCAGGGTGAATCAAAGGGATTAGGTTGACGGCTGTTTCATGGAATGGCATAAGTCGTTTTTTGAGCGTATCGACCTAAAATTGTTACAGAGGTCGCCGAAGTACTTACATTAAAGGCCGGTTCGCACATACACCGGAGCGCTCAGTTAGCCCTTCATGAGCGCTGGAAGCAGCGCTCATGTGGCACCGACTTGCGCGTGACATAGCGCTCAGTTAACGCTTTAGAAGCGCTTCAGTAGGTGCTCGGTTAGCGATTCAGCAGCGCAGTGTAAGTGCTCTCACGCTCATTCTGTCGTGCTTGCTGCTGCGGAACAGGGCGTGCACGGCGATTCCGTTGTTGATTTTCCTTTAGCATTGAAAAAAGAGGAAGTAAAACTGCCGCTCTCCAATCAAAGGGTCGGGCAGACGATTCAGAGTCATGGACTCTGAGCGACTATTTGATTGGGTTCGACCTCATCATATTGCATTCGATAGGCGTGACCCTGGTTTCAAAGACGCACTTGAAAGTAATTACATTCGAAAGAGCTTTGTGTCTCAGTCCCTGAGCCTAGGAACGAGGTTCGCAGTGTCCCAAATTACGTAGCTTGATGGAATTTTCAATAGGGTGAACAACTACAGGGAACAAAAACAGCTCTTCCCACACACCATGATCGGATTTCGACCACACCTATCAACGCAAGACATCATGCTCCGGCTCAAACATCAGATCATAGACGGTGAGCAGAGCTCGCGCCCAGACACGAGAGCGATAATCGGGCTCGACATAACCAAGGCCTTTGATAACGTCAAGCACGACGCCGTTCTCGACAACCTGGATATGCTCGGAGTGTGCGCTCGCACGCGCGACTACATTCAGGATTTTCTCAACGACAGAAAGGCGCAAATATCGATCGGAGGCGCCACGTCAGACGACATCATGCTAGGAGGAAGAAAGAAGCCCCAGGGCTCGGCCCTTTCACCGTACCTCTTCAACGTCGCCATGATCGGACTTCCAGAGAAGCTAGAAGCGATCGGCGGATTACACCGCAGCATTTACGCTGACGATATCACGCTGTGGGTGACCGGCGGCAGCGACGGTTTCATACAAGACACGCTGCAAGACGCGATTCGGGCGGTGGAAAGTTACGTCGAGCCAAGGGGCCTTGCCTGCTCCCCGCAGAAGTCCGAACTCCTCCTCCTCAAGCCGGTCCGTGCCCGCCAGCTACCGCCGGGCATCGAGCTGTACGCCCAGGGGAACAGAATCCCCACGGTCAGAGGCATACGAGTCCTAGGCCTTAGGATACAAGCCGACGGAAACAGCTCCGACACGATAGCGTCGCTAAAAGCAACTGCGTACCAAATTACGCGCCTCATCTCCCGAATCGCCGGTAGAAACTATGGCATGAAAGAGAAGAACCTCGTGAGCCTGGTACGCGCTTTCGTCGTCAGTAGGCTGGCGTACATCCTCCCTTTCCTAAGACTCGGCCTCACGGAAACGAACAAGCTCAACTGTCTCATCAGAATGTCCTACAAGAGAGCACTCGGTATCCCGGACACCACCTCGAACGAGAAGCTCATGGCTTTAGGTCTGCACAACACGGTAGAGGAGATCATAGAAGCTCAGCGTGTTTCGCAGGTGGAGAGGCTGACGAAGAGTGCCACGAGCCGCCACATCTTGGCCAGCCTTGGAATCCGCTCCGAGAGGCAAACGGGGGAGAGGCCGACGTCCTTAGGCGGGTATGGGAAGGCCTCGTCATACCAAACATCCCAAAGCACATGCACCCGACACATCACGCGGAACGCAGAACGGCGAGAGTCAAGGCGCTGCAGAAACGGCTAAGCATCGCGGAAGGCGTTCTTTATATGGACGCTGCTAGAGCCGGCGGGGGCGCCGTGGTCGCAACAGCGGTCAACCAACATGGAGAAGTGATCTCGAGCTGCAGTATCAAGACGTCGGAACCAGAACTCGCGGAGGAGATGGCCATCGCCCTCGCGATCCGAGCCCGGGGGGCACGCATCGTCGTCAGCGACTCGCAGCAAGCAATCCGGCAGTTCGCCAAAGGAAGACTCTACAGCCGCGCTCAAGGTCCTGGGCGACCCCGAGAATATGTCAACGAGAGCTCATCTGGACACCGCCGCACTCGTCGCTCCCCGGCAGCGAGAAGACGCACGGCGCGGCGCGAGAACTCGCTCACCGGGACGGGGAACCGCTGGTCCCTTCTCTGGCCTTTTTTTTCAGGGAGTGACAGGCTGGTCACATTCAGGGACATTCTCGATCACTACACTGGCGAGAGCTAGTTACGCTATCCACTCGCGCACCCCTTGCTGGACAAGAGGACGTCGGTGGCATGGCGCCGCTTCCAGACGGGCTCCTTCCCGAACCCCTCCCTACTCAAAAAATGGTACCCCGACAAGTACAAGCCAAACTGCAAGCTCTGCGGCGGCCACGCGAACCTCCGACACATGGTGTGGGAGTGCAGCCGGATCGACCGCAAGTCCCACCCCCTTCTGAAGAAGATCGACGACCAGGAGAGCTGGGAAACCCTACTCCTCTGCTCCGACCCTTCGGTGCAGAACCAACTCGTCCAGCTGGCCGAAGACGCCGCCAAAACCCAGAGGGTTCAGGCCGCCGTCTGAGGGGTGGCTGGCGGGGCGACCCTAGGGGTCTCCCGTTCAGTCATTAACCCATGCTTAGGGAAATAATTATTGTTTACTACTACTACTACTACTAGACATCTTCACACTCCGTTCCTAATTACGATTTAGTGTAGCATACGTTTACGAGCCACTTCAACCAGTTCAACTTACCAAGTGATAACGCGTCACTCCACCCGTCTTGAAGGTCACGTGAAGGTTACGGTCGACAATACAAAATCTTATCGCCACCTCAGCCACCGTGGCGAGGGCGGAACAATAGCAAGTTGAGTCTCAAAAAAAGACAAATGGAGGAAGATTCGGAAATCTATAGGTAGCGTCGTTGAACCAGCGTCGCGCCGCTGCACGAGCGAAGCCTCTGTCCTAACGCCACTGCACATCGGGTGAGGTGCAGTGGCAAGTTACACCACGCAGCGGAGCCCTCTACGCGGTCTAAAAAAAGAAGCTCGTCAGAGGCGCTGTATCTGCTTTTTCAATGATATATGTAGTCTAGGAATAGAAACCCACATAAAGTAGCATACGTAACGGAAATCTGAGAAAAAATAAATGTTTAAATCAATGTCCAAAATGTTTATTTTCGGCAGTATTTTCTTTAACTATTTATCGTATGTTTGCATGTCAATATCCACACGTTCGCAGAAAATTCCTCAGAAGCCCATGTTTGAGTTTTTTTTTTTAGAGCGCAGCTCTTAGGCTCCCCTTTCCGGCTTGAGCGGCGTCACCGTCGCCGTCGGCGTAACTCCGCGGTACATTATGGGTAAATTTCCCTGCTAAATTTAGCGGAAAAATTTCCCCTTCATAACTTAGCAGAAAAATTTCCCCGCTAATTTTAGCGGAAAAAGTTCCCCGCTAAATTTAGCGAAAAAAATTCCCCGCTATATTCAGTGCAAAAAGTTCCCCGGTATATTTAGCAGAAAAATTTCCCCCCTAAATGTAGCGGGGTAAATTCCCCACTAAATTTAACGGAAAAAGTTATCGGCTAAATTTAGCGAAAAAAATTCCCCGCTAAATTTAGCGGAGAGTTTCTCCGCTAGATTTAGCGGAAAAATTCCCGGATAAATTTAACGGAAAAAGTTCCCAGCTAAAGTTTTCCGCTGTAAATTTTCCCCTAAATGGCAGTCGAGCAGAGGAGGACGAGGGGCATGCCCTTCTCTCCGTACTTTCCCCAAATACAATGTAAGCCAATACTGGCAACTCCCGCGGATCGCGGGCGAAATGTGATCGCAGCGCCCCTGGCGAGCTCGGAGTCTCCGCTAGCAGACGATTTCTCCACAATGCATTGGTTTTTCCTATCTCCGTGCGAGGTGAGCAAAGAAAAAAAATTGTCACGGCTATTTGCTGCTTAGAATATTACAATATAGGTTCCACTTCATGAGTGAAGGACATTTTCTTCGCAAGGGGAAGATGTTACAGCTTGTAGGGTGCAATTTTCGGGCTCTCCCGAAGAAAATATTCCGTCAGAAGACTAAAGAACTTATGTCTGCCAGGCAAGACACGAATGTACCTTCGCCCTCTTTCTTTGAAAAGGGCAATGTAAAAAAATGTTTTAGAACGTTGCTACATTTCAGCTTTACTGTGCACATCGATCAGTTCTTTTTGCTATTGCAATTGCAATTTCTCACGATTGTAGTGCTTAAAACCGTTTCGTCGAATAGGCGAGCTGGTTATATCCCGATCGTCTCTGGATGAAGAAGCAAAAAGCAATTTCGAACCACGTACCTTCCTGCGATGTCAGTATGCTCTGGAAAAAGACGACCGTGCACATGCAAATCTGACGCTATTACTGAAACTAATAAAAGCGGAGTTACAAAAAAGAACACCCGATGGACGGTCGTGCACCTCATTCCATTTTTCAAAGTCTACTTTCGTGTTATGTTTGAGGCGACGCTACGCCGCCGCGGTCTTTCTTCCTCCTGCGTTTATGTTTTTTGTTTCCTTTTTTCTTTCTTGTGCTTACTTGACGTTCGAACCATCGCGTATTTTGCTTTGCCTTGTTTGGCCTAGTTTTTACTTTCTTTCCTTCGCTTCGGCGCTTACTACCACCGGTTCCTCTGCTACGCTATGCCTCGACATTTGGAAGGCTGTCTGCAACCTTGTCGTTGTTGTTGTTGTTTTTCCACTGTCGTCTATGATAACCTCCTATGTTCGCCTTCCATTGAGTTTCTGATCCGAAATCTTCATTTGTACTGTTTGATACTTAATAAATATATTAAGAAGTGTAAGCTGGTTATACATTTGTATTTGCATTTTATTTGAGTACGCGGTCACGTCTGCTGTGAGTCATCGTTGGTTGATCAACCGGCCGCCTTGGGGCATACACCAGCTCATACTTGGAGATGGCAGGCATGCCATGTGCCTGCCATCTCCACTGCGAAAACACGTTTTTCTGATGTGGTGGAAAATCCTTCTTCCGCTTCCCGAAGACCGAACAAACGTGAGTAATTAAGTTACTTCAAATTAAACTGGAACAGCTATCCAAGTCTGGCTTCAAAATCACCACTGACGCCTCAACAGACGAAGATTTCACCAAACAAAAGTTCAGCTGAAAACGCACTTGAGGCCGTTGATCGACACTCAAAACTAAGGCGCGATGTGCAAGGAATGCCTGGACATGTACGTCAACAAGTACTGGAATGTACTTTTGAACTGCTGCGCCAAGCGAGCAAACAAACAACGTGCCAAAGTCACTGAGAAAAGAAAAGCGAAAGCAAAAAAGGTCACGCACTGCTAGCACGTAGCAGATTGCACCTCGTTTGTTCTTAGTTCGTATACCAACGCCGCGAAAGCAAATAAACAAACGTGTAACGTGCAGCTGAGAAAAAAAAAGTGAAGCTCCTTTTTTTTTATAGTTTCGTCGTGTTGCTTCTGCTTTGTTTGTTGTGGACTAAATGCCGAGGGCGAGCACCACCTGCTAATTTTCAACCGACGCCCCGTGCGATCGTCGTCGTTGAAGGTCTTTGCTGGGTGATTTGTATTTTTGTACCGTCTGCTAACTTCTTCGTTGCAATCGATGGCCGCTGTTCGCTACCGTTTTCCATTTCTTCTTATTTTCGTCTGGGATGGGGACCCTATCTTTTCTGCAAAGTTCGGAAAGCGTTTGCAGGGTCATTTTTCTCGTTACTTTTTCTTTTTGTAATGCTGCAGAGGCTGGTGCGCGTGCTCTGGTAGTTTTAACATATTGTTTGCGCACGTCCTAATAATCACCTATTCAGGTAAGAAATTGTGACAACGCAGTTTGTAACGGATAAACAGTAACTTCTTACGACGTAGTTCGAGTGGTTAAACGCCTTTTTTCCGCTTCCCAGATGCGCTTCAAACCCGTGTGATCCCCCTGAGTGGCGTTTGAGACCTCTAAATAAACTGCTCTATCTTCGTTTATGCGTGCGTTGTTATATGTTTATCGTTGCAGTTGCAATCAGTGGATTCCGCTTTTCAAACGAACTGATCGTAATGAATTGTTTCAGCTGTTGGGGTGAAGAAACGGGGCACGCAAAGCTCGAGGACGTCGCGGAGTCTATACTTTTCCATTGCGTCGTCTGCTTCCGTAGACTCCGAGTCCGCTAGAGGCGCCACCGTCACGTTCGCCGCCGCTCCCATAGGTTTTCGGAGGAGCTTCCAGTATTGGCGAAGCTATATCGTATTTGCCTTCCCCTCCTCCTCCTCAAGAGCTGCGCTCTAATTCGGCGTTACGGGGGATTGTATACGTCTTTAATTTTTTGTATAGAATACAAGTAACGTAGTGAGCAAGTAATATTCTTAAAAAATGCTCACCTGAACCCAGAAATTGTTTTTTTTTTTTTCAAAATTGATTACCTTCTCCTACTTACAAAACCGCTTTAGAATGGTGTAGCAAAACGTTTTCGTGGTCAAAGAAAAGGTGTCGTCGGCATACGCCCACCCAGAACGTGGTTTGAGTTGGCCGCATGCACACCGTGCACGACTTTATTTTTGCTTACGCAAAGCACTTCGGGTTTCTGTTAAATTATTTTCTGTCAAACATGACCACCACGTAAATACGAGTTAGCACATAGCTCTTCATGCTCTACAAAATTTTCTGTCCGTTGATTTTCTTTTTTGCTATGCAAATCTATTTTTTGATTATACTTAGGGCTGCTCCGTGTTTTTGGAGTTTATTTTTCGTGAAATTCGGAGAGTGTTTTTCGGAGTTTATTTTTTAGCGAAAATTCGGTGTCTATCGGAGTTTATTTTTGTAAATCCCCAATTCTTCGATATTCGGAGATTAATTTTGCAGTGTTTCCTAATAAAAATAATAAATACTAACCGGATGTAAACGTATGCCAGACAAAAAATAAAACGCACTTGTATCAATTAAGATTTCTTCAGTTGAATTTGGCGTTGGTGTCATTGTCAATACTAATTTGTCCCACGACAAAATTCGCACACAAATGTGGCTTCAGTAAACGTCGATACCTTAAAATCAATAAACTGCCGGAGGTAGCCGCAAGGAAGCGCGTAGTCATCCCATCAATCTATCCCGCGGCCGCGCGAGGTGGAGTAGTTAAGGATGTAATAGAGAAGTCACAACTGCCCCTGTTCCCTATTTTATAAAATCTCTATGGTATATAATTTTCACTGTTACTCCCAGAAACATACCCTCTCCTTTCTTTAAAACCCAAATCCCATGGCCCAAACTAGAAGCCAAAAGAGTGGCTTTTGTCGTTACACGATTGGTACGATGACCTGTTTCCCTGAATCAACCTTGACGAGGCAAGCTGTAAGACCCCCTTTTGACAAAGGTCCGAGGCTTCAAAGATAATTATGGTGTATTTTTTTCCCAGGACCATTAATCCTGCGCTGCTCAAATTGTAAAAAAAAACAAGAAAAAAAACTTTTTTTTTTGTTGTGGCAAAAGGAGGGGGGGGGGGGGGTGGCATGGGCACATCAAAATCCGGAGTTTATCGGATAAATCCGAATTGACAAAAATTTTCCGGCGGGTGTTTTTTAGAGTTTTTCGAATTTCTCCGAAAACATGGAGCCCTAATTATACGATACATTGGGCGATGACATAAAAATATGAAGTCAGTTAAAAATGTCGAACATGAGCCCACTGCTCAATTTACCTAAAATCATCGAAGGCCAGCTGGCTTTGCGTGATTTCGGCTCTCTGCTGCGTGGTCTAAACATGATCCGATGTTCAGATACGTTACGAACACAAGATGCTCCTCTTGAGCGGCTGCGCCACGCTGGTTCAGTGACGCACCCTAGCTTTTCACAATTTCATACCTTTCGCTTTTTTTCTTTTTTTGAGATACAACCTGTTACGTTCCGCCGTCGCCACGCCCGCGATCGGTTGGTATTTAAGATTCCGTAACGTAACCTGTTTCTGTACTTTGTTTCACCTTAGGATGAACCACAGAGGACGCTAAGAGCCATACAAGTCAACCCTAAGCCTTGTGAGTGTTACGTGACCTTGAAGAGGTCACCTCACGCTGACAAGGTGACTTGATACGTTAAATGTGCCAAGATGCCTCGTAACCTCCGATACAGTCTATCGTAAAGTACTATCATTTGAAGGTAGCGCAGTGGAGCGCTATTAACCGAATGCAACATCCCGAAGACCGAACGCACCGCAAATTTAGGGTTTCTTAGCAATATCAGCTCCATTACTAACTTTTAAAAAAAGCTCGTAGTTTATTTTTTTGTTTTCTTTTTTAATGTTTTATGGTTTTTGGGTGTTAATGCAGTTAAGTACAGCTACTATGGTTTTGGTGCTCGAGTACCACATGTCGTTAAGAGAAAGATCCTCCGACCGTAATTGACTGCAACGTAGACCTGGCTAAACTTTTTTCTTCTAATAATTACCGGCTTTTATTGATTGATTGATTGATTGAACATTTTTATTTTGGTGCAAGTTTTAAGGTGGTTTGGACAAAAGGTGATTACAAACACCTGACAAGGTCCCAACCGCCGGTAGAGCACTCAGGCAGTAGGCTCTAAAATTTGACAGGGAAATTATCACAAAACGATATACACGGTACAACTCTTGACCTTTCCGCAGTAATTACAGGTGAGTAGAAAATCATTAACATAATTTGTTTTTAAAGAAAGAAGAAAGAAATTCTTTGGTCATTTGATAGATCCAAACATATTTGTTTAGGATATCTGGGATTTGATAAGATACCTTTTGATTTCTGTAATTAGTTATAAATTTGGGTTTAAAAAATTACTGGTGATATCTCAGGTAGTAATTTGTTTGTCAGATGTGTGTCGCAAAAAGCTAACACAAACGGTGTTCATTTGAAAGAGGGAGGGAGAAAGAGAGAAATTTTATTTGGATCGAACACGCTCCTCGATCTGAAGCCCAGGTTCGGGCCTAGGTAGCTGTGTTCGGACCTCCGTCGTCCGCTACTTTCCGACTGTGATGAACGAGGGGCGGCCACCACAGCTCTTGGAGCTCTGGAGAGGGGGAGGACCATTTCTCCCAGCGACTTGGGATGAGGTGGTGGGGTAGATGGGAGAGCGACTGAGAGCGACTCTCGTGCGCCGCAGGGCAGTCCCAGAGTTCATGTTGATCGCAGGGGTGTCTGCCGCAGTGGGAGCACATGGGTCGACCGGGAGCATTGTTAGTGTAATGGATATAGTGCGGGATAAGTAGAGTGTATGTTTGTGCTTTACGTATGAGATGCTTCCTCTCTTAAATGAGTTCATGAGGATGAGGGTAGAAAGCGGAGGCTCTGAGTCTATCCCGAAGAATTTACGTTTTAACTTTACGCAGATTTTTTCTTTTCAATTTCGGACCATAATCTTTCACTGCCTGCCATGCCAGAGAGGTCCCGGATTCGGTGTGCGGGTGAGCTCTGGAGCTTGACTATTCTCTCACGACCTTTGATGTACCGGGACCCACTGAACCCTAATTTTTAGCGGCGAGTATTTGTGCACGTGTCCTTGCAGAATACTGTGAACGTAGGGGGGGGGGGGGGCAGTTCGTTGTCTGGAAACGCTCGTCAGACTTGTTGGCTATCCGTTCTTATTCCGACTTCTATTTCCTCGTGTTTTGACAACCCGGTCATGGCCGTGGCGATGGCTAGCAGCTAACTGTGCATGGCGGTTGGAACTCCTTGGCCCTCCCGTGCCATAATTTTTTTCTGGCTCCATACTTCTAGCCTGCATTACTATCCGTATAATAGATTGCTACGTTTGTGTGATCGGCATTTTCTCTATGCCTTTTACCCTACCGATTCTTCCGTTTATATGTCTTATTTAACTCACAATTTTAGGAATTGGATAAACTTTGATTCTGAGTAGTTGCCCCCAGACATGTACAAATTACTAAAAAAAAAAGATGGGGCACTTCTACATTTGAGAAAAAACGCTTGAATTGCGTTCATTTGGCCTTTAGAATAACAGATATCAAAATTATATTTCAATGCGACGCGCCAGAGAGCCACAAGAGCAATTTCAAAATAGGGCTGAAGCCACGCCTCCCTAGCCTTGGGCAGCCAAAAGAGCCGTCGATGACGTCACGGACAGCGACTGTCTTTCGCGTTTTTCTTGCGTTTAACAATACTTACGCAGCAAATGGTTTGGGTATTCGGGTTCACGGGGTAAAAATCCACTAGAAATCACTTCTAACTCATTTTTTCCAAGAAGCTCCGTAGCTTTCCTTTAAGTTAAGTTACTGAGTATCGACGTTAAAAGTAATTGGAGTAGAGTAGAAATTACGCATTTGTAATAGTAATTGAGTAAACTACTAACGACTGTAAAAAGTAGCGAGTTACTTTGAAGTTACTTTCGAAGTTACTTTTTTATATTTTTGTGGTAGCGAAATGAACAGCAGTTTTGATCAATGAATAACCCTGCCAGCCTAAAATAAATGCAGTCTATTCATGGCTTGCGTTTTCGCCAAAATAGTTTATTCGCTCGCAGAAGCAATTGACTTTCAAAGTTCTTGATAGGAGAGTTTTTTCATTTTCCTTCTAAGGACCTCCCCAGCCAAGCGAAATAGACGTTCCACCGACGGGCTGGATGGAACGGCATGTTGAATTTGAGAAACCGGCTGCGCAGGGTCGGGTGAGCGAGTGTCGGCATCTTAGGTGTCTATTACTAAGCACGTGAGGTTTGCCTCGGGTAGATTGTCTTTTATAACAAACTTTCCTCGTTTTTTTCTTTTTTCTTCGTCAAGTTGAGATTGTTATGACTGGTCCCTTTTTATTCCGACGTCGTTCTGAGTGTACGCTGAGCGAGTGCACCAGACCTTCAAGGGTTCAAGTCTCGCGCCACGACGATGAGATCATCCGAACGACTGCGCCTCCCGTTGTAGTGCTAGTGCTACGCTACTGAAAATAAAATTGTTTTGGTTTAACAGAAGATGAAAAGAAGTATACTTCGCCGCTGACGCCGGGTCCAACAAAATGATCTCCCAAGGGTAACTCGCAATCCTCGCCGGCGACTACAATATTCTGATGCGCCTCACCATAGCCTCCACGCCTGACAAGTAAATCGTTTTAACAAAGAGGAGGTCTCCCAGGCATGGATGGTCGGAAGGACGCGAAGGATTACATGAACAAGCATCGTGCAGCTGGAAGCGGGAACGTGCTCCCATGAACGGATTATCCGTGCCAGGGTTTGTGCGCGGGGAGTCCGGCTTTGCAAAGACGTATGCGCTGACGACAAGGCGACCATAGGAACAGGCGCCCAGCTGCGAGGTCATTCCAGTGGCGCCTCCCGTGGAACCTACCGCTTGAGTCAGAACTCCGCTAAAGACAGACAACACGAAAACAACCCTCGGAGTGTCCCCGCCTTTCACGGTTGCAGCTGGAAACGCGGCGCCTGCGTGCATTACCGGATTAGGTCAATACCCGACCAAGGCTTGTTAAGCATCTCTTCCTGCGTTCGTGCGTGCCGGTGTTATATTTTGGCTGCTCGTCGCCACCTTGGCCCAAGGACGCCTTCCCGAACAAGGGGGCCCCTTGTTCGGGAATGCCACTTTATCTGCCGGCGTCTTATTCATTTCTGCGCTCAAACGTTCGTGATCGGCAAAATTAGCACTATATAATTTCGAAAGTAGTTAGTAATTTGAATAGAAGTTACCTGAAGAAAGTAGTTAAATTAAACTACTAATTACCCAAATCAAGTTGTAATTGAAAGTTACCAAGTTACTCGAAAAAGTAGTTAAACTACAGTAGTTTAAGTAGAGTAGTTGAAGTACGTCCAAGTCTGGTAGCCCCTCAGGTGGGATTCGCAATGGAATGTGAGTAAGGCTTGTTATATCGCAGCCTAGGTGTTTGAGGATTTTTCAGCCTTGGGAAGAGGTTTCCAGCCTTTGCAGTTGCCCCATATTGTTTATCGAAGCGCCACTTAGAGTTTGGATTGCTGTGTATTAGGGAAATGTACGGCAAGTGGCACGTACATTAAACTGGAGTAGATTAGTGCGTCGATGACCTTAGGAAGTTCGGGTTCGCTCATGCCCCTATATTGTCTACTGATAATATACGCATCATGGCGAGTATTTGCTATATCTGTCAAGTTAACCTATTTATGGCTATGTTGAATTTACCACCTTCCTGTATTTATAATCCCAATATTTTTATGGGATCTCTGCGGGGTAATGGCTTCCCTGCTATTATTAGCTTGACCATACCCCTATACTCGGGTGACCTGCTTGCTATGTCATGAGTAATCAGTGCGTATTCAGATTTATCCTATGAGGAGGTGAGTCCTATGGAGGGTGCATACTCATGAATGATGTCTATGCCCTTCTGTACTATTTCTTCTTGTTCTCGTGCAGATCCTTTTGTGGTCCATATTGTAATATCGTATGCTTAGATGTTATGTTCTAGTATGGGGTTCAGCTGTCTGGGTAGATTTTTTATGAAAATGTTAATCAATGTTGAGGAGAGTGTGGAGCCTTGTGGGGTTCCTTTTGGTGATTGGGTGGCTTTCTGACGTGAAATCGTCTAGCTTTAAATTGGCCGTCCGGTTAGATAGAAAGTCTTCATTCTAGTTGCCTATTTTACGGTTGGGGTTGATATATTTAAGGTGTTTAAGTACGGCGGTGTGCTAAACTCTGTCGAACGCTTTGCTCATATCAATTCCTGCGACCGTCTTGAGCTGTGCCGAGCTTTGGTTGTTAAATGCTTGTTTTTTTAGATTTGGCGTTACGTTTTGCGTGCACACGTGTTTCGTGAATCCTGTCGTGATTTTAGAGGTTTCCTGGCTGTCTACGCTCCACTCAAGCATGGTGAGAAACATTTTTTTGTTATTTTTTCTGACGCACGATGTTAGGTATATTATGGGTCGAAAGTTATCGAGGCAGTTGGGTTGCTTCCTTCCGCATCGGGATTGGAATAACTAGTGCTTCCTTCTATTGGGGCAGTAAACTACACTCTTCTCAGGCACTGATAATTTTTTCTAGTAAAAGATCGAGGTATTTTTCTGGATGACAGTATAGTCTACCGTATGTTATACCATCCTCACCGAGGGCGGTGCTATGCTTGATGTGTATTAAAGGGATACTCCGCCGATTTCTTCACGGTCACCGATTTGCTTGAAATTTTGCTAAACTCGCCAATAAACATCGCTAAAAAAGTATCCCAAATATTGGGTCAAAATTTGTTTTCACGAAGTTATTGCATTTACAATTTTGGCCATCACCGTGTTTTTCAAACTGAAAGTCTCTACTGGCAACAACAAAAAAATGACGTCAGAAGAGGGCAGGGGTTCATTCTTTGGACTTTAGATTTTGTTCCCCACTGATTCGAAGCAGTTTCACGGTGTCAAATGAATGATTTGGAAGCTCGCTCTAGCACCCGCGCTCAAGCGCGGAACAAATGATTGGCATATTCTATTTTTTAGACTACTTTCTTGACTGGAAAGCCTGCCCGGCACTGACGTCACGACACTAAGAAGTGCGGGTATATTTGAATGTTGGTTTCTGTATCCTTTTCATTTGTCGATTCCACAATAACTGTTATGAATTTCGCGATACTAAATAGCATACCGGAAAGGGTACAGGCCGGAAGGTCAGAAAATATAGTTAGTTTAGGTCGCTCAAAAATCGCCGGAGCACCCCTTTAAGGCTGCCCCAAGCTCCGCTCCCGAGAAGGGGAATAATGCCCTCCTCGTTGTCGTCGGATTAGTCATCCACTGCTGGATCGGGGGGGGGGGGAGCTACTATGCTAGTTTGGCCGAACATACTACATATACATATATGGTGACTAACCCAGTTATGTTGACTATCTAATGTATTTAACCCATTAAGGGCCATTGTTTCCTTTGGGAAACAAAAACCTGAAATTGCCTACAGTTTCCAGTTTTTTTACTTTTACTTCAAAGTTCTTAAAATCAAGCTTGAGATGTTCTAAAAAAATGGATCGTTCAAAAGGATGGATCGTTCAAAAGATAACTTTAGTTTTCTTCTGAATCACATTTTCTCTTGGTCTTTTGCGCCTTCCTGCGTTTGCCTTCGCAGGTCCAGACACGAATTGGCATCAAATGTATGTTAAAGATCTAAAACACTCTATATTTGAACATCTTGTCCCAGAAACCTCTATTTTTAATTTTATAAAGTTGAATTTGTGAAGACAAAGGTATTGTGCATGTTGGAAGCTTGTAATCTTTGATGTTCCCAAAAGGGAACAATGGCCGAATATGTATGCTATGGTGGCGGTACCTCTATTCAGCGTTCAGGCAGTGGTCGTGTTCAGAAATAATTACAACATGAATACTCGTTTTATAGATGTCACGGCGGCGATGCTTGACAATTGATAATGCAGCTCAAATGCTTCTAGACCACGTCGAAGACGAAAGTGCCGACCTGGTAATCCTGCCACCATCAAATCGAAATGATCCTTTGACCGACGAGGAGGAGGAAAACGCTGATACGTTGCTAACCTCTACATTGCCTTGCGATGTTGCAGGCAAAGTTTAAGTGCAATCTAGAAATGTTGATGACCGAACGGCTAAACAGTCAGCAAATAAAAGGAAAAAAAAGGCAGATGTACCACTCTGGGAGGTTCATGATATCTTCTCAGACGCAATCACTCCAACTGTGCCTGAATCTCTTCACGTCCTGCGTCCTGATTTGGTAGACATGAAGCCTGTACATCTCTTCAAGAAACTATTTAATGAAGAAGTGGTGGATCTCCTCATCATCGAGTATAATAGATATACCGCCTGAGGAATGATCACCAGATTAGTCTCACTAAAACAGACCACTACGAATTCCTGAGTATACTTTTCTTGACTGGCTACAACTTGTTACCGCAAGAGGATTCGTACTGGTACAAAGCAGAAGCCGTGAGCGTGCCTCTCTTTGGAAAAGTGATGAGCCGGTTCAAGTTTCGACAAATAAAGGACTACCTGCAGGCAGCCAACAACGAAACAATGAGCCACGACGGCAAGATTTCGAAACTCTGTCCGGTTTCGCAAGCAGTCAACAAAAGCCTACTGCAGTTCGATGTATTCGCAACGGAGTTCAGTGTGGATGAGCAAATCATGCCTTACTTTGGATGGCATAGCTGCAAGATGTTCATCAAAGAAAAGCCCATTCGTTTTGTGTATAAGCAGTGGGTCTTGTTTTCTTCATCTAGATATCATTTTCATATTGACGTCTACTGTAGAAAGAATTGTAAAGCCTCAACCACAGAACCTTTGGGGCCGCCATGTGGTACTTACTGCATTGAAATGTGTTTTTATACCCACTGATCATTCCGTGTTTATGGACAACTTGTTCACATCACGCAGCCTTCTGCTAGAGTTGAAACACTTATGCTTCCGAGCGACAGGGATAGCAAGAGAAGCCAGGCCAAGAAAGTGTCCCCTTGAAGACATCACGCTACTCAGCAAGAAAGATCGCGGAGAGTTTGACTTGCGCTGCGACGGAGAAGTGCTTGCCATCAAATGGAACGATAATTAGTCCGTGTGCGTGGCAACCAACTATGACAGTGTTCATTCTATGGTGAGCACAACCCGCTACACTTGAACACAGAGCAAGAGAGTTCAAGTACAACCGCCCAAACTCATCCATCAATACAACAAGCACATGGGTGGCGTTGATTTGCTTGATAGGTTTATTGATTACAGGCCCACTCTTCGTAGTAAGAAATGGTATTGGCCGTTGCCTTCCAATCTGCTTGTAACGCTGCGAGTGGCAGCATAGAGGCTGCGCGTGTATCCGCAGAGTGAACCTCAACATGACCAATTGCAGTTTGTACGACTCGTTGTACAAGGCCTTCTCGGCGAAGTTGCCCCGAAACAAGAATTACCGGGTCCATCTGGAGTGTACTTCTGGAACATTAAAGAAAGTGGCCATCACATGGATCCGCTCGGAAAGCAAGGACGCTGCCAGCTCTGCCAAAAAGAACTCCCGAATGATGTGCAAAAAGTGCGTACATCCACTGCTCGGAGCAGTTTCACAAGTAGGTTAAGCAGAACAATATGCAATGTCGTGACTGACTTTTCCAACCAACTCATGTGTCCCGTTTCCGGCCAATGCTCCAATTTGGGAACCTTCTGTATCTAAAAAAGCGTTATTCCAATACCAATAAAATTTTGCACCGAAGTTAACATTGCACTTCCTGATAAACTGCTAAACATTTTCATAAAACATGCAGTAGAAAAGTTAGCGGCGTTTAATGGGTTAAATAGCTACCTTCAAGCATAATACTTTATTCAATATTAATATTTAAGTTTGATGAAACATTGGGCGCTCCATTCGGATTAAGGTGTACTATCAATTTACCAAACTGCTCGTTTCAGCAATGTAATAGTTGAAACTTAGTGCTTCTTCTCATGCCCCAAACGAACAAGCAATGTTGCAATTGAGAGTGAATTAACGATGTGTAAAGTTGCTGTTTTAACCACCCTGGAGCAAGGTATGGTAGCTTAATAGTTAAGCCATATGATGGAGAAATTTTCTACTGAGTTCATTCACATGGGCTCTCGAGCTTAAATGTGCGTGGAAACACACACCATGAAATTTAAATGATTCCTCACGTTCAATACCAGAACATTGGAAAGTTATGTTGATTGATCTACTAATGTGATTACCTTTTGCTTTAAAAATCATATAATTTGTCTTTGGCGTATTTAACTGCGGTTGATTACAGGATAGCCGCAAGTGAAGTTGATTTAGTCAAGTATTCGCTTCTCTGTTCGGTGTATCTAAATACTTGATCGAGAAAAAAGAACATTCGTACCATCCGCATATAAAATTATATTCTGGTTTTCAGAAAATTTTCAATGTCAATAGTGTTTAACGAAAAGAGTAATGGCCAAAGAATTGGTCCCCGAGACATGCCATACTGAATTTAAGCTCACGAGGAGCGCACAACATTAACAACTAACTGTACATTGAGAACGTGATCTTAAGTAGCTGCAAATCAAGTTTAATGTGGTGCCCCATATTCTATATAGTTGTTTTTTAATAGTAGGTTGTGATGTTTTATGAAGTCAAAGGCTTTTTTGAACTCCAGAAATATTCCTGGAGTAGAACAATTATTTCTATGCTCTCCAATATAATTCTTTTTGTACATTTAGTGGTCCCATTTCAGTTGATTTCTCTTTACGAAATTTATACTGGTGATATGTAATGGGGTTATGTTTATCACAAAACTTGATTGCACCCTTATATATAACACCTTCGACTAATTTAGAAATAAATAGGAGAATGTGTACAAACGTGCACTAGTTTCATTTCCTCGGAAAGATGACGGAACTCAAAATTACATTGCAGATATGCGTCAGTGGAGGACGTATAAAGATGTAACTGGCTCATTAATTTGCTTATATTATATACCGTCCTAATGACAGGCAGCGCTGTTACCTAAGTATTGAATTATCGTATCCTCTGGTCCCTCACCACAACTAATGATGACCATCCGGCCTCTGGCTGTGACAACCAATTAGGCATTTCCTCTTTCGCAAGCCTTCTCTGTCTCTCCCTCTCTCTCTCTTCATCTGCAGGTCCTGAAACTATTGAGTTATTCCACGGCGCTCTAGCAAAAGATTCACGCGCAAGCCTAATCATTCAAAGTGAACGAGCCCGATAAAAAAAGTGAGTGCTGAACTTGTCTGCCAGAATTTGACCGGAGTAAGACCCAGGTAGCACACCATGTCGGCCGATACTGGGATTACGTCGGCCAGTACCGGGAGCTGTACGGCGGATCCCGGCCAGGGACGCCGGTGAGAAACCGACGCCGGCCGATATCGGGGACTCGTTGTCTAAACTGGCCAGCACCAGCCGGAAAGTTCCCGATACCGGCCGAAATCGTTTTCTTGCTGTAGTCACCGGCCAGTCTACCCATGGAGTTTCCGGTGACTGGCCGACATCGTTTTCTTGCTGTAGTCACCGGCCAGTCTAGCCATGGAGTTTCCGGTGACTGGCCGATATCGTTTTCTTGCTGTAGTCACTGGCCAGTCTAGCCATGGAGTTTCCGGTGACTGGCCGACATCGTTTTCTTGCTGTAGTCAGCGGCCAGTCCAGCCGTGGAGTCTCCGCTGACTGGCCGACATCGTTTTCTTTCTGTTATCACCGGCCAGTTCAGCCACTGAGTTTTCGGTGACTGGCCGACATCGTTTTTTCGCTGCTTTCACAGGCCATTCGAGCCATGCAAGTTTTGATATGTAACCGACATTGCTTTTTCGCTGATATGGAAACTATATGATGGTTACAAATGACCGTTAGGTTGGGTATGTCTTCAATATGCTAAAAGGTGACACCTAATATTATCCTTGGCCTAGTATTAACGCCGCGTCATCCTTAAACCACTTAACAAAGGCTTATTTCAGTTTTGTTAAAAAAGACGGGATCAAACATGGCTGTGGAATGAAAATTTAATTTGGTTTACATCTATTAATTTTTTAGAGAGCAGCTCTTAGGCGCCCGTTTCCGACTTGAGCGGCATCGCCGTCGCAGTCGCCGTCGGCGTAACCGCGCGTTGCATTATGGGAAACGTCCCATAATGACGGCGTGTGTGACGTCACGAAGGTCCCGCGCGTTGCATTATGGGAAGCGCCCCATGATGCAACGCGCGGTCGGCGACGGCGACGCCAACATCGCCGTTGGCGTAACCGTGCGTTGGGTTACGGGAAACGTCCAATAATGCAACGCGCCGTCTCATTTGTGACCCGCGCATTGCATTATGGGAAGCGCCTCATGATGCAACGCGCGGGCCGGCGACGCCAACGTCGCCGTCGGCGTAACTACGCGTTGAGTCATGGGAAACGTCCTATAATGCAATGTGCAGTCGCATTCGTGACCCGCGCATTGCATTATGGGACCTTTCCTATAATGACGTCACCATTGACGTCACGTGTGACGTCACAAGGGTCCCGCACGTTGCATTATGAAAAAAGTCCAATGATGCAACGCGCGGGTCACTCGTGACCTGCGCGTTGCGTCGTGGCGGCGAAACTTGCTTTCGATGAGTTGGGCATTTTTACTGCGGCACTGCGCTTCCACATATTCTCAACGACAAGTCTCAGGGCTTACACCGGGTTTTAAAGAGCTTCTTCGACGAATGACTACGAACGAGTAGAAAACGTGTCTTCAGCATGTTGCCGCCAGCCTCCGCAACGCTCCAAAAACGCGATTTTTCAACATGCAAAATCGCCGATCGGTGGCTTCACTCTCGCGCTGCAGCTGCAGCGACCAAGCGGGGATGCGCGATCCAGCCCTTCGCCCAGGCAGATGCCGAGCGCTCCGCGCAAGCGGTCGTTGAGCGGTCGGCCTCAGTAAGCGATCCACCCAGTTGCACGCGCTGCCACCGCTTTCATAGCGTCTGCCCTCGCTTTTTAACAGTTTCGGTTCCCATTGCTATCTTGCTGAAAGCATGAAGTTCTGATCGGAACTTCATGCTTTGACAAAAATGTTGATTGTTACTACTTTATTAACGGTGACCCCGACGTTGAGGCATTATTTATTTTTCCTTACAGTTATATAATCCCGATGAAGACAACTACAAGTACTTTTGTACGAGCCGCAGGATGCAATAGGCCCTTTGCAAAAATCCCAAAAGCCCGCGCGCGCCGCGCTTCAAATAATGGGAGTCCTCGGTACGCCCCTCCTCCGGCTTCCACGTGGCATACGCGAGCAGGCGCAGGTTACCGCGGCAACAGAGCCAGTGTTGCCATTTTAGCGATTTTGTCGCTAGATTTAGCGATTTTCTATACACTTAGCGACGGATTTTTTTAATTTAGCGGCAGCGATTTTTTTAGCGACTTTGGTGTTTAACCGTAATCTTGTTATTTTGAACAATTTTAGAGATGCTCGCGGGCTAAACCTTTTTGCTTCTCTAGCCGAGTTTGCTTTGGGTATATGCTCAATTTAGTGGCGCACTTTAAAAAAAATGTCAACACCGTTAACACTGCAGACCATCCCTCCCGCGCCCACATACCCACGTGCTCTCCGCCAAGCGTCATCCTGACCTCAAAGCTGGCCTTAAAAGGCACGCAAAAACGTGTTTTGACTACGAACTTCCAGAAGAAGTTGTTCGGCCAATTGGCACAGCTGAAGCCTACAAAGCTGGCAACGAACTGTCGACACCGGCAGATTTAGGTGACTTGAGTACAGTCACCATTGAGGAAGAACTCTTTTTCTTCTGGACTGTTCCGTTGAACTGTTCTTGAAGGCAAAGCAGTCATTATTTCCGTGGTAAAATTAACAAGTACCCGCTTCTTATTCATACTTTTGTACTTACCGCCTAGTCGTTTCCCAAAAAAACAATACAAATAAAAAAGTCCTAGTTGTTTTTCAGTGCAAATTTAACCTCTCAAAATACCTGCGATATGATTATTTGAGGTTCACTTTAAAAGGGTTTAATAAGCTTTTGGAATTCAGCGAATAGTTTAGCGACTTCCCGGCGAATCTAGCGACTGTTTAGCGACTTCCTGGTCTCAATTTAGCGGCGCGTGCAAAAAAAAGATGGCAACACTGAACAGAGCAGCCGAGTTGGGCCGCTGGTTGGGCGAGCGACGATCCGACGGCTGCCCCTTTCGTATCCCTCTCCTTTGTACCGGTTCTGTCGTCTGCTGCACCAACGCTTTGTCGAACCTGGTCGAAACCTGCCATGGTTGCGGTGCAAACTAGATGGATTTGGTGACACTTCAATACGTGAAGGTAAGTTCCGACGGATAACGTATTTGAATGAGTTCACCTGTCGCGATGCCTTTACGCTGCCACAGATACGGTACGCCGGCAACGACGTACGACTCGGCGGGATGGCTGCAACGGCTGCTGGCGGTAGCTGCCGGGACGCGCGCGCAGTCGCGGAGGCGCAACGAGAAAGCGCGTGCGCGTGATCTGTACCGAGGGTTCCCAAAATTTCCTGCCGTCGTGGTGCTGTACGTTTTGCAAAGGGTCTAGCTATTAAGCAATACCAAACACGTATGCCGTAAAGCGACCGTCATCTCGGAAGGCGAGTTCCATCTGAGGGGAATTTGTCGTATTGTCTTCTAGCAAACGACATACCTAGCTCTTCATCCGAATAGGTGCGCACAACGTCTTCGACGTAACGCCATATCTTGGGCCTCTTCGCTGGCAAGGCGAATGAGTCGGCGAAGACTTCGCCGAGAACGGCTGCCTCATCGTCACTCGAGCTGGAGCTAAGCTGGTACCTTCGTCGCTGTCGCTGATTTCGCTGCTACTGCGTTTTCTTAGACCTCCTGAAATTAACTGCAGCGATGTCAGCGCCGCAGTATGCTCGAGCCAGTCGGTCATGACAAGAGGAACGAAAGCAAGCACAGCAAGAGAGCCCACCCAGCAATCGAAACAAAAAAACAGCGAAACTCCTTCATTCCCCCGCGGCAACGTTGATAACGAAACTGAAATGTTGCGAGTGGCTACAGATCGTACTCCCCCGAAAAAGGCTGCGCGGAGAACTACTCCGGGTCCGAGCGGTCTGTCCGAGGAAGACACAGTTCAGGCGGCACATTCGTTTCTTACATCTTTCTGCATGATCACAATCAAAACATCGCGTGCACCCTATATTCAACCAGAAAGGGTCACTACATTTAACTCTTACGCGCTTATTAAAACCAGATCTGCTTCTCGCTACCACTGCTAGGGGATTCTATGGACTACTTCCATAAACCCCTGCGTGCAACACGGCGCACGTTGCTCTTTGGAAACTAGTTGGCCAGGGAGGAGAGTGGCATGGTTTCGGTTTCGATCGGCAGCGTGGACTATTAACAGCCGTGATCTCACGTTTTTTGGTCACGAGAGCATCATTTTTGGCCTCTAAACTAACCTAAATGGCCAGACCTCGAATCTATAGCACAAGCCCGAGACGTATAGCTTGTCTTCACACATGCTTGTAGCATTTTTGTACACTATCGAGCCTTTCTGTTAGCGTTTCGAGATATATGTGAACGAGCCAGTGCTGGGAATCTCGGCGCTTCGTAGCTCGGGTATCTTGCTTGTCTACGAGTCAACAAGCTGTAACGACCAATAAGTTTGCATACATCAAACTCGACCCTTTACAGCTGGTCAGGAAGTTTGTTTTGTGCGTCCATAGACGAAATATTATTTTTTGCAACTACTCTTTTTCTTAATACGCCTAAGTACGTGAGGTAAAACTTGGAGGCGCCATTGAAAAGCTCAATTTGAACACACATCTTATCTCTTATCTGTACTGACCCGCAGCACTGCACGAAGCTAAGTCCCCACCCGCTTGCATTCCACTAATATTCGACATCGCGTACGCACATAAAATTTTTCTGCAATCATATAGGCACATTCCCACACACAAACCGTTTTAAGAAAGCAAAAGTCGAGCAATTGTGTGAAGAATGTCGCACCGTTCGCCGGAAGTGCGTCGGACGGGCGTGAACCTCTATGCGGTGTGCCAAAGGAACGAAATTATTCAAAGCGCATTTGACGGTTGCTAATGGCCGTAATATTTATATGTTTGCTTTCTTCCTGGCTGAGTATGCCGAGATATTTTCAAACACACCGTTCAGACACAGATTTTGGGCGTCAGTAAAAGCTCGTCCAAAAGGCTTAGCGAAGAGTAGGAGACGCTTGTTAGAGCCTCTGTCGTAGCTAGCCGACCTCAGCGTTTGCGAAAACCTAATTTCCTAACAGCGTAAAATTTGAGTGGGCGATATATGATGACACGAGGAAGACATCATAGTAATTTGTGTGCAAGGAAATTGCCCCAGTTTTCGTTTTGTTTTGTTCGAGAATGAATGTATTGTACATTCGTGAAAATTCAGATAATCGAAAACTCAAGCGGCGCATTCGGTCACGGCGTGATAGCATGAAAGGAAGCTGCTCAATCGAAACCGAAACTGAGTGGCCAACTAGTTCCCAGAGGGCACTTCGTCGAAGCGTCGTGTATTTCTTCGTGCCGCCGTTTCTTTTTTTTTTTTTTTTTTTTTTTTATAGAGTACCACAGTAGCACAATTATATATTTGCGACTTCGTGTTTAGACTAGAACAGACCTCATCCAGCATCGAGCCAGCTGTTGATGGACTTTGCTAGAAAGCCGATCCAGCATCCAATCCAAAGCCGGACAAGGTGAGCGAAAACAAATGGCGAGCGGGACGTTGGCGTGGTTCACGGCATGGTTCAGGTACGGTGGCTCCAGGGTTGAAAAATTGTATGTGACCGTGGTGGCGAGTGAAAGCGCTGCATGTAAATCTATGCGAGGCAGAAGTTGCATGAAGTTACCGCCTGTGCTTTGATTTTGATGTTCGTGTTCTGTCGGTTTCGTCGTATGTAGGCCTAGTAAACCAGCTTCCGCTCAACAACGCTTTCTGGTGGTTGACTCGACGGTGTTGTCGGCCTTTCGCCGTATCCCGACGATCGTTTCGTCGGCATGTCCCGCAAGACAGAGTAGCCGTCAAGTAAGAGAAAGTACGAGCAGCAGGAAAGGGATGCGGCCGCGTATTATTTCGTAGTGGCGAGCGGCGGCACTTTTCTGTTTACGTTCGCGCACGTTTTTGCATCGGCTTCTGCCCGTTCGTAGTGTAGATGCCCTTTGCCTTTCGTTGCATCGCGCTGTTTCCACGCTTCGAGTCGCACCTTCGGGGCTCCCGGCCGAGTATGGACGAGTGTCGCGCCGCTAGCCCGGCGAGACGGCGATCGGTCGGCGTTGCCTCCGTGTGTTGTTGTAAGCGTTGAAGTAAAATTAAGGGAGGGAGGGAGGGGGGGGGGGGGGGGAATAGAGTCAATCGTGTACGCGCGCTAGGCGCATTTGTCACTGACTTGGGGTAGGGTGAGGGGAGAAAAGTGGGGGAGAAGATAGAAGTAGGAGTCGGGCGTCAGGAGCGTCGTCTCACCGTCCCGCTAGCTCGTCATCCCATCGTCGCGCTTAATCCGTGAGTGAGTGAGTGAGTGAGTGAGTGTGTGTGTGTGTGTGTGTGTGTGTGTGTGTGTGTGTGTGTGTGTGTGTGTGTGTGTGTGTGTGTGTGTGTGTGTGTGCGCGCGTGCGTGCGTGCGTGTGTGTGTGTGTGTGTGTGTGCGTGTGTGTGTGTGTGTGTGTGTGTGGGGGGGGGGGGGGGGTTTAGCACTGGTGGCTGGCACCGCGCGGTGTCCGGTGATCAAGGCGGTCTCCGGGGGCGACCGCGCCGTGTTGGTGGAGGCATGCTAGCTCGCCGAGACGCTGCTGGCGGGGCATCGGTTTGTGCCGTCCGCGAGACGCTTGTCCGTTATTTTATTTATCCTTGCATCAGGTTTTAGATTATGACGGTAACCTTGCATTGTTTGCCATACTTCGCAAAGTCGTAACAATTTTTCTGCAGGCGACTCCTAGAGCCGCTCGTCAACTTTTGCGACACGCAATACAACTTTTTTTTTTTTTTCGACACAACATTTTTTTTTTGCATTATAACTTAGCGGTATATCGAAACTTTCTGCTCGTAGCGCAATCACACCAATGCTGAAAAATACCGCACGTACTGGCTAACCGTCATCATCGTAAGTTCGGCTCGTTTTTCCGAGTTCACATCTAACAAAACTAGGTTCCTTCTATGAAAATACGGTGTACCGTTAAATACCGGGCAAGCGCGCACTCAAACTTTGGAAATAATCGCAAAAAAATGGGGGATGGGTGCTTGTCCGGTCGTCAATTTTACATATAAATGTACTGTTCGTATTTCCTCAGATCTCAAAAATTTGGTAATGGGCGCTTAATGTGGAATGGGCGGATGCACGGTATTCTACGGTATGTCCAGGCAGTTAGCGGCATCCTACGCCTTGGTAAGCACAACCGCGCATTGTGCAGTCCACCACCGGCATGGCACAGGGCCCCGTCCTTACCTAGCGTCTCGTCTTATGCAAGGAATGTATACTTCGTTCGCCCCTAAGCTGAGACTAGAATCTCCGCCTTCAGTGCGAGCTCGCTGGCTTCTGCAGTGCTTTGGTTTTGCGTGCCTGCATGATCGCACTTGTGTTAGCAAGGGCAGAAAGCTTGCGTTGAAGGCGGAGCTTCTAGTCTCAGCTTAAAAATGAACGGAGTATAGTTGAAACGCCATTGCCATTGCTTGAAAAACTGGATGTAAATAAGCTATTTGCACAAACCCTCGGTATCACGAAACCGTTGCAAGTAAAAAGCTACAAAGCATGGTGTAAACAGACCTTTACGCGAAATGAGCACCGTTTTTCTCTTTTACTGCTACTTTTATTATTTGGCGTTACCGGAATGCGACGCCGTCGTGTTTCATTGTGGCCGTGCATGGGGATATAGCCATGGAGTTATTATAATATATGCTAAAGGTTGCGAAGACGTGACAGTGTGAAGTAACTTGAATGAACATCATGTCTGACCACGCCTTTTATTCTAGTGAGGAGGAATACTGTTCATCGAAGAGAATGACGAAATCACGGTGGCGCCCGTCCCTCTGTTGTGGTTTGACGTGAGTATGAAACAACGGCGTGAGGCCTAGCAAAATTTTGGGGCGGACATCTTGTCTCGTGTGCGAGCGTACCGAGCACCAGACCCTGACTGGCCTTCGTTCAGAGCATCAAGTTTGCAGAAATGCAGTAAGTATTATTTTGTACTGTTCCTTTTCACCTAAAGTCCTGATAATGTGCTAGCACACGTTCTTGATCTGCCCTCTGTTAGCATGCTTGACCAGATTAGCTTGCGTGCTGTTGCTCAATTTAGTTAGCTCCATGATCTTCGTAGTGACAGATGCACAATTACAGTGGTGACCGAGTCCTTCAATACGCTACTGGGCACAAAACTTTCTCGTAATGCTGTGGGAAAGCATTGCATGCTGCCAAGAACGGCCGTGGTGCTGTCCTACTCTGGAGAGGTTCGACGGACAGCGTAGAGGCTTGTTTTTAGGTGCAGCAAGTTCGCTTCGGCGCCATGCTGTGCAGCTTCTGTTTGTACCTTGAAATGTTGTACTAATGGCCCGATTTTGGTGTTTTGTGAAATTGAGATCTCGGCAGGCTTGTACTGAGGGAGCTGACCTTTCTTTAACAGACACGTTGCCTGCTAACGTGAGTAAAGAGGGAGGGCTTATCTGCCCTAGAGTGTCATTTGCTGCGGGAAACAAGACGCCGTTGCGTCGTCTGCTACCAGAACCGAAGAAAGGTGGATCATCTGTTACACGCTGTATGCTGCAAGTGAAACGATAGAAAAAAAGTTGCATTGGGAACTTCTGCTATTTAACAAGGGGCGCAATTGATGACCTGTGCTTTACTTGGAAGTGCCAATTCATTCTAAAGCGTCATATGCCTAAGTGCGAGGTATCATGTGACCACAGAGCAGCCGCTTGCAGCCAATTTCGTTTTCTATACCAGGGCAAGTGTTCTTAACAGGATTCTCTCCCATCCTTAGACGGTTGATAGTTAAAAAAAAAAGGCCATCCGGAAAGCCCAGAAAATGGCAGTTCCAACAAGGGTACAGGCACCAAGCTAGGCCTAATAGGCACGGACCTATATATCAGATTTTTAAACTGGTGCTTATCGCAGCCAAGCGCAGCGCGTGTTGTGTGCGTCGCCGACGAATCAGTATTGTTATTTCCTTTCATTGTCAAAAAACATCATAAAACTTTGTGGAAGCATTCATTTTGACCGTACAAGCCGAAACTGTGAAGTTCTGAAAATTGGGGCTGTGTCTCCTTTTCAGAAAGTTTATTTGATTAACACATTTTTTTTTATTAAATTTATAAATATTGCATACAAAAAATAATTTCTCTTAAATTTTTACAAAAATTTGAAACACTCACTGTGTCTGGCAACCATTCCAAAGCTACCCAAACCATCCGAAACACCTGAAGGTTCAAGCGTTCTTCTAAAACTTCCCGAAACCCAAGTTTCTGAAAAAGTTTCTTCGCATCATCAGTGCATATTGTTGATCAGCAAAATGGATAATGCTTTCTTATGCTTTGGTTATCTTGCAGCCTTCGACGCTCAGCTGCTTAGGCCGTGATAGACCTGCACATCCAGAATGGGCACCTACAGCAGCAGAACAGGGAACTGCAAGTCTGTTGGGCAGGTGCTCGGGCACGTGGTGTCTTTCAAGCACCAGGGAGAGCAGGCGAGGCCCGGGGAACAGGCGACGCCCCAGGAACTGGCCAGGCCTGAACCACCCGAGCTGTTCCTGATGCCTCTCCGCAACATGGAACAGCTTATGCTGCAGAAGCGCAGCTGAAGAACTTCACCAACAGGACACTGCCGGTATTTATGTGTCCTCTTTTTCACAATATTGACGGGCATAAGGCTACGATTCTTACTTTGTGGTTTAACTTGGGTTATCTGAAGATTTATGCAAATGGGGTTGGAATGTGGACTGAAGCCTTTTACCGTAATATTTCAAATGGATGTCCACCCAAACTATGTTTGAAGCACGGTCGGTGGCAAATTAAAAATGAGTAAGTTGCCCTACCTTCATTACGGGCCTTCTGTTATTTATAACAGCAGAGTGCATGCACAGCCAATGCACAATGGAAGGCTATTTATTGTAAGGGGTACCCTTAAACTGAACCGTGCGATAGAATTGTGTCAAGGTGACGCAACGCCAGTTGCACGTTTTGTAAGTCAGCTTTAGTAGTCTGCGTAAGCTTTTTGCAATTGTCAAACTGCGTTTCATAGAGGCTACTGAAGGGAGAAATGATGGACGGTGGCCACCAAAAATTAAATATTTGTGCATCATTACATTTTTGAACAGTCCTTTCCACCCGAAGGTCGTATAGACAAGAGGCCTTCATGTGCAACCTCATTGAACGGCATTTTATGTCTTTTTCAACTGCCGCTTCTTGAAATATTTTTAAGTAAAGCATTTCACAACGGGGGAAGTAAAATCGCCCAACATATATGCCTTTAGGTGCTTACAATATGTCGGCCTGCAAATAATCATAAATCATGCTGATTTGCTACGACACTTCTGCCCATTTTATCCTTATTAAATTCCGCACCTGCAACAAGTCTCGCCGTGAGTATGTGTGCGGAGCACACACAAACCTGCCTGCATGCTTTTTGTGTTTAATGCTTGCTTGACAGAAGGATCGAGATGCTGTGGTATATATTGGGCTTCTTTTAGTTTTGTTCCTGTTCTCACTTGAGGCTATAATCAAGAGATCTAAATATTTAGGGCAATAAATTCATTTGTGCTTTCGGCATCTGCTACAGAAGTAAAGGTACATGCTTGAAAATAACTTTTAGTCTGGTCTAAAATCGCTTTTGAGCGTGCCCACCATATGCGTATGCCCAAACAAATTTATAAGGGGTTGCCAGATAAATCTTAATTAATTCCATCTTTACTTTACATTAGTAGTGCATTTCCAAAATCCTAACCGAAGGTCACCCTATGAGAGGAAATCAAATTTTCCAAGGTGAAAGAGTAACTGTCATTGCATCCGCCACTTTATTCAGGGGGTGTGAGTGCATGCGTAGCTGTGTCTCCAGGCATAGCATACGGTAGTCGCACAAGCGATTATTACACGAGGCGAGCTTGAGCTGAGTAAGTTAGTTCATTGGCCTACAGGGCCACAACTGAGTCAGCACTAAACAAAAATATGGAAAGGTAACTACTCATACTGTGCTGCTGTTGCCATTTTTTGCAACTAAGGATGACGGTTTTGGTCAATTCCTGCCTTTTTATGCCTTTTTCAATTCCAGTCTTCGTAAAGTCGTAAAATAGGTGATAAATTTGTAGGGTGACTAGCCGGCAGCTAGACTAAGCTTTAACAAAGTCAAGATGCGCAGGGTCTTGAATGCACTGTTTTGAGAACCACATACATTATTAAAATTACTGAGTGGATGCTGATGGGCAAAGAGGATCCATCAAAACGTTTGCACAATTTGAACGTTGCAACGAATTTGACTGACTAATGAGATTTAGCGGAGTATGGAGGGGAATATTTTAATCTTTCTGGTTTCGTCTAAGACAGGTTGAGATGCCATATATTCTAATATTTTTTATTCTCTCTCTAGTAAATATTGTAACATTTTGATGCATGTATAGTGTGGCTTGCTGCATTTACCTGGGCATTCACATTCTCTTACTTGAGACATGTTCGTACCATTGTATCTGCATATAAATAACTTTATTGACATATTGAGAACACATTTTGTCTTCCTAGGAGGAGCAGCTCGTGTCTCTAGGAGACAGCAAGAACCTGCAGAAGGTGGTACGAGAGATGGTGGGACGCCTGTTCTCAAAGCAAGTCCAGGAGCAGTTCTCCGGCCCTTCTGGGCTACCAAGGAAAGTCAAGGTTCAAGGACGCCATGATGTGTAAGGTGGTCATCGGTAATGCATATTCTTTACTAGCTATTAAATTGATGGTATCTCTATTGGAGCTCAATAGACAAGCACAATCTTTGAAATATGTTGACAATTAAAGGGAAACTGAAACACTTTTTGACAAAAAAACGAGTTATAGGTGACTTCTGGCGTATTTTTGTCCTGTGAATCTGAATATCGCTTTCGTTTTCCCCGAAGGTGTAACTAGACGCGAGAAAACATGAAAAGCCTCAGAGCAGTCGTGACGTCGTACTAGGATCTTTGGGGCGCCAAGCACGTGTCGCTCGTGTGGGCGGCGCGTGCAATTGCAAGCTTGCCAGTTGTATTTTTCCACACTGATGCCAGTTGTGGCGTCTATTTCTGACCTTTTTACAAATACAAGAGTTCACGTGCATAGGTTTGACAGGAGCTGAAGATGAGCGAGAGCAGAAATTCCGAAAACTCCCAGCATGACGTCACGCCCCGGGAAGGAGGGGCTTCAGCTGTACTTTAGAAATTAATTTCTGCAGCCTCCAAGCACCAGATTGAAAAAATGAACTCGATATTCGTGATCCTGGATGCCATATCAAGACGATTTTGGTGTTCTTCCTCAAATACAGAACAGCTTCAGTTTCTCTTTAAATCTTGCAATATGTTTTTTTTTTTTTTTAATTAATTTTGATTTGCATTTTCTATTATGAATATCTCCTGTGTTACCATTCTCGGAACCTTCATACTGAAAAGCAGCGTCTTGAAGGAACAGTGAAAAAAGGTTTTTGTTGCTCTTGTCTTGTTATCCTGTTAGTTTCCAGGTTGAAAATCTAATGACGACCATTTAGAGGCCTTGGTCTGTAGAGTGTCAGTTGGGGAAGTTTTGCTCTTTTTTTAACCACTCATCTCTGCACCCCACCCCTTCTCGCCTCCCGCCCCGTCTCGCCCCCCATTTCAGATTAATAGGATGTTGCGTGAAATAGCCATATGCCTCCATAGAATCTGCACCTTAGCGTGGTAGCCAAACCCACAATCTCCACCTCTGTGGTGCTCTCTTTCTGTCACCTTTGAATTGCAGGCTAAGTGAGGGACCTATATTTACACAAAGGAAACGCTCACAAACTGCAGTGTGTGAACAGCACCTTGTGTGTAGCTAATATGCAAGATATTGGCTTCCCCTATCCCTCAACTAATCTGTGTGATCTGACAATTCTCTTTACAGGTGCCATACGAAGTTGCACTCGTGCAGCGTGGACGCGGTGCAGAAGTGGCTGACGGGCAGGGAGGCGGGCAAGGGCAATAGAGTTAAAAAGACGGACACTCCACTGGTGGTTCCAACCGCCCTTGACGATGAGGGACACTCTGGCTGAGGAGCTTGCTGCTATGGATGCACGAGTCACAATAAAGAATGTCACGGTAAAAAAAAATTTGTATGTTCCCTTCTTGTACTACCCACAATATGCATCTGGGCGACAGATGAATGGGACATGTCGTCTCAACGAGTATACAATAATTGCCATGAGTATACTGTACACATGGAGAAAGTCAATTGTTCACACAGAATTGTTTCTTAAAATTGCACAAATACTAAACCGGCTTTTTTCAGTTCGTCCGAAAAACATGTTAAAAACGGTCAGCACCTATAAAAGATATGAAAACCAATAAAATAGTTTGGACTGAGAAATTTAGCATTTCCACATTTAAGTCAATTTGATCTACTGAGAAGTTAGCTGTTTAAAAATGCAGTAAAATGTCATTCCTGGGCTTTAAAGCCTGACACAGCTAGATTCTGCTGGTTCTATGGTGGGTACACTGAATGACGCATACGCTGGTGCTGATCCGCAGTTTCGCAGGCAATGACCCGCAATTACGCTGGCACTGATCTGTTTTTACGCTGGGACTAATCCGCAATTGGACTGGCTCTGACCCGGAAACACGCTGGCACACTGATGGTTTCCTACCGTACCACCGGTTCCATGCCGGGGATCTGTGTCGGGAGCTCGCTGGGAACATCCCGTATTCCCGGCATCCCGGTTTCCCAATAAGTTCCCAGTACCGGCCGGATTCCGGCATTGGGCCCGGCCAATGTCGCCCCTTGGGGCGTTTCCGGTACTGGCCGGTATCAGTATCCCGGCAGGCCAATACCGCCCCATGCCCAACCCGGCGTGTTGTGCTACTTGGGGAGACCTGTACAATTGTAAGTTCTTTTGGGGCAATAGTACGGGTTTTGCAACGAGGTTCATTTAGAGTTTTCCATAGATTCTTATGGACACCATGCATCCTTCATAACTTATTTTTGCAATAATTATCATTTGTATTTTTTTAAATCCACATACATACAGCCCGTTCTTCACATTTCCCAACTCTCGTAGTACAGCGATGTCTCTCGTCTTGATGAACTTATTATATAGTTTATTACGCACATTAATTCGCTTCAACAAGACACATGAAATCCAAGGTTCCTTTATTTTTTTTATATATTTGAAATTCTTGCCTTCAAAATGACACTTTATAGCACTTTTGCAAAATGTCCAATACATACTCTGTGGTTTATTGGAGTTCATTTCATTCAGTACCGCATCCTAATTTATATTCGATGCCAGGGAACGAATATTCTAATGTCATCAATGTTTCTGCGGATTGTTACAGTATTATTAGAGCTTAACTTGGAGTATCCTGGGCATTCAATAACGCAAAACATGGCAGATGGTTGCTTGAATCACAAGGAGCACCAACAGCCTCGTTACGACAATCGGTAATGAAGAGGTTCAATTACCGTTCCTTTCTCCGACGTTATTAAATTTGGCAGGTGAATCATAATATTACATTCCTATGACTCAACAACATCAAGATATTCAAGGCTACCGGTAACTTGCAATTTCAAGTAAATATTAAAACCGCCTTTTAAAACCACAGAAATATTAAGTGACGTAACATGCTCCAGAACACCTTCAACGAACCTAAATATCTTCGCCAATGACCCAATAGGAAGTCTATAAGCAGCAACGACTACGAGGAAACAACATTTAAAAGCAATGAATTCTTAATCAAACTTGGTGTTTGAGTATTCCGACAAAGCTTTCTAATCTAGGTTATCATGGAAACAAAGAGAGAGCCCACCTCCTTCTCTGTCCAGTTCGGTGAACTCCGTCACCTCATATCCTGTGAACCCGAGAGCGTCATTCGTGGTTATAAGCCAAGTTTTAGTGGAAGCCAAAATATCCAATGTCCCACTTAAAGAGTTTAGAGGTATGTCAACATCATCATGTCAGAAGCAAATCAATGCCATCGTGAACTCGTATTATTTCACATCAACTTGTCCAAGTAAGCCTAGCATTCAATCTTTATCGCGCGGTCCCCCCCGCATTTCTCGAAAAAAAAATTGCCAGTATTAATTTTTTTTTTTTCATTGCCAACTGAAGCTTGTTTTTTGGGATTTTGGCCCCAGCAACCAAAGATGACTTTTGTTCATGGCAGTAAAGTTGTTGCGAATCCTGATATAAGATTGGGCGTCCTCTAGGCCTTGTCGTTTTTCTAGCCACTGATTTCGGGTTACTCGTGAAACAAAACGTACTTGCACGACTGGGGTTTTTCCGACTTTCGCTAGCAGTCTGTGGAGGCCCTGTTCTTCATTCACACCCAGTTTTGGCAGTTGTAATTCATTCGCAAGGCCACTCGATTTCAGAACGAAGGTTCTCGCTTGCAATGGCCGGCAGTCCGTGAGTCTCCACGTTCTGTCGTCTAGAATACTGTTGAATATTGTTTACTTCTTTTTTGAAATCGCAATTTTTTTTGTGGTCTTGGTGTTCCTGATTGTTTTGCACCCGTATTATACATATTTTCTTTCTTCCCACTGCTCATTCATTCGGTTTTGGGCTTAATCGAACTGATGCACGGTGAACTGATATTTCGCTTTTAAGGGCCGCATCCTTGATTGCCATTCGGAAATCTACTTTTTATGTAGTCTCACAATTTCCGCAAGTTTTATTTGTTGGTAGCATATAGTTCCTGCATGAGATTGAGCCGCTGTGAGATAGTCTGTTGATCATGGTTTTGCCCTCTTCGGTGTTTAGCAGTAGTGCAAGTTTGTCATTTTTATGTATTTTGGGGATTTTACCTTTACCCTTAGAACCATTTTCGCTGGAACATGCACCTACCTGGTAGCCATATCCGCTGTCAGAGCATGCCAAATACTTGCTAGCTTCTGGCAATGGTTTTTCACATGACACGCACAACTCCGGGTTCGACATGCCTTCCATTCAAGCCGCTGTCTAAATGCAGCAGCATTGCAGCACTTAAAAGAGCACAGAACTATAAAAACAAAGATTTATTTAAAAGGCCAAAATGAAACACATAACTTTTTGTATTTTCCACAAAAACTATATATTTTTAGCTATGTTTATGCCATTTGAAGCAGTTTAAAGGGGTATCCCTGCTTTTGGCCCTGTCCAGTGCCTTCAAAACTAAGCACTTTCTTCGCCTCTTATTTGTTGGAGGCAGGATTGACATGCGGAATGATGGTTTTAAAATTCTATCCCCGTGCCGTAAAAGTATTATAATCGATAATAGTATCTTTTTATGTTTGCGAAAAAAAATAATTTAGATAGAATTGCTGTTATCAATAATACACCGAAATTGCCCTTTCGATTCGGTTTCAAACGATAATAATAATAATAATGTTTATTTTCCACCATAAGATGGTGGCGATCAGGGAAAAAAGCTGTCAGGTACAGCATGACGGGTCCCTGAGCGCCTACAGAAAGCAGTAACAAAGCTGGAAAAAACAATATTCAAGAGGAGAAAAGAAAAAAAAATTGTACAATGATTGTCGCTATCACACATTTTAAAACAAATTTTAGATTTCTTTTCCCCTTTTTAACATTGAGGCAGGACAGACAGCAGAGATAAAATTATGCAAAAACTAGTCACAAAGATTACAAAGCAAGAAAGGCAACTACCTTCAGCTGCTAGAGAAAAAAAATTTTTCTTCTCTTAGGGATAACTTATCCCAATCTATACTTTTAGTCTTATACGAATTGAGTAGATTGAGGAGAGTGTATTTAAGCATTTGTTTGCCATAGTTTGTTCTTGGTGTAGCCACCTCCCAACATTCAGCACCTCGGGTAGTGTAATTATGAACATTTTTTGACAAATTTCCAAGATCTGTTAAAAAAGTTGTCTTTAAGTTGCTCTACTTTAAGGCTAGTGCTAAGCTTATAACCATATAATGTATGCGCGTTTACGACGCGAAATTTCTGAAATAAGCCAGCTGTTTGAAAATCATACGAGACGGCAGCTATAGCCCTCAGTGCTTTTTTTTGCAATACATGTAACTTTTCTAGGTTTGTTAAAGTTGTTGTTCCCCAAACTAAATGGTAAAAATTTAAGTGAGAATAAAATAGAGAATTATATATTAATAATTTAACTCTTGTTAGTAAAATATAACGATGACGATTTAACATGCCCACAGTTTGGGATAGCTTTGGAATAAGAGAGTTTATATGACTTTCCCACGACATATTTTCACAAAACATGACACCTAAGAGTTTAAAACAATTCACAATCTCGATTTTGGTTGAATTCAAAACTACCTCCTTGGTAATGGTAACGAATTATTTTAGGACGAAAAAGCACGGCTTTGGTTTTATTTACCTTTATTTGTAATGCGTTGTAGTGACTGGCTGTCGTTATCTGCGGAGCTCTCATTGAGCTCCCTATTGAAAATTCTCATTTGTATGAGAAATTTCTGTGTCCAATAAACACATATGAATCATACAAGATGTATAAGAACATATAAGAACCGTATAAGAACCATATAAGATCTATATAAGAACTATATAAGATATATGAGAACATAGAAGCACCATATAAGAAACTAGTGGGAAGTTTCTTATAAGTTTCTTATATGGTTCTTATATATCTTATATAATTCTTATATGGTTCTCATATATTTCTTATATGGTTCTTATATGTTCTTATATGTTCTTATATATCTTGTATGATTCATATGTGTTTATTGGACACAAGAAATTTCTCATACAAATGATTTTTTTTACTAGGGCTGTACTCGTTGAGTTCGTATATTTTTATGAGTGCGAGTCGTTTCGCGTTCACCTAGGTGCTTAAAAGAAGATATTCCCTACCGACCTAGTTGCAGCAAACAGCTGTTATGAACGTGTCCCATTCAAGCATTTCTTGATTTATTTTTATTCCATTGCTTTTTATGCAGCAGCAGCATCAATATGCGTATATTCTAATATTATCTAGCACTAACCTGCAGGATTTGAAGACTTGATTTAGATGCCAAAAAGTAACTCAAGACGCTTCTGCCGCTGTGTGTGGCCTGTAGCTACAGGCCATACCTAGTATATTACTTGCCGGGATTTCTTCTATAGACCTTTTCCACAAGGGCGCCGCCATCTTGAATTGTCGTCACTTCCAGTATGGGCGACGAAAAAAAAGTAAAACGTTTCAACCTGTAACAAGTAAAAAAATAGAGGCGAGCCAAAAGGAGAATGTGTGACGGTTAGGCTTATATCCTAAATGTCTTCTATTGGCGTGGCAACGGCAAAGTTACGTTTTCGCCCATACTGGAAGTGACGTCAATTCAAGATGGCGGCGCCCTTGTGGAAAAGGTCTATAGTCCGTTGCAACTCAAGAACGAAGGGCGAGGGTAAGACGGGCCGGAGAGGAGGAAGCAGACGGAACGCTAAAGAGAGAAGGAGGTTTCCCTCTCTCTTCTCCGGGGTTACGTCAAATACTTTACGAGGGGGAATACAGGACACTCCCCGCGAATACAATGGCCTCGGAGACGACAGGTTTTGCGCGCTTTGAATGGGTGGATGTGTCATGGCTTTGCGGATTTCCCCTTTAGGATCGGAGGGTGAGTAGCGCCGTCTCTCGGTGCGGGATATTTTACTACCGGTCGAACACGGCCTCCGGAGTTCGAGATCCCAAAGCGCGCCTTCGCGCGCGCGCTTCGGGATCTCGGAGGCCGAACTTCTTTCAGTGTGTGCACGCTCTTCGGTCGCAGCGGCGTAGGTTGTCTGTTGAATTTAAAAACCACCGGACATTTCATTAGTCACTCATTTAAAGGTCGCGTATACGTAGTATGAGCTCCATGTCTACGTTGTGTTATATAAACCGCATGCATGTAGCTCCATCAGCGAGTACCGAAATTTGTACGGGCGGTATTGAAAGGTGTTCTAATAAATGTGGTTAGTCGTAATCGCACTTCAAAGCTGTACAGAGCAACTTATACTAAGGAACTATGTCGAGACGAGGCGCACGTTTAGCAGTCACAGCAATGTATTGTCATATACTTCACAGCAAAATATTTGCTACTATGATTATCGCTAAGGCGCCCGAGGTGGCACTTTGAGTAAACGACCCTATTTTCGCGAGCTCGGTATGTCGGGAATTTTCCAAAGTGCTGATCTCGGTAATGTCTGGCTGGCGCAAAATTCTGATATCAGGAGCGGGGTTCTGTGTATTAGATATGAGACGATTTAATCGAGTGATCAATTTCTCGCTATCTTCAAAGTGCGAATAGATGGTGCTTTGCAGCAGCCCAAGGCAACACAAAAAAAAATATTCAGAAAGTTGGGAATATTTTTTTATTACTTCGTGGATAGTCATCATTATTCGTAATAGACCATGCTGGCCTTGAACAAAGTTGGTTTGGATTATTTTAGTATTTCTACAATGATAATTGAAGGCGCGAACTCAGATTCCACTCACAAATTTCATTCAACAATTTTTTTTGTTGAGAAACAATATTTATTGCACATTGAACAAATATGTACAGCTTTGCATTCAACAAACACAGATCTCTGTTTACACAGACTACAAGGCTCTGTACAAATATATACATCTCAGCATTCAACAAACACGGACCATATATATGTTTTACACACACAATTTGAATGAGGTAGGTCAGCATGAGTAACGCGAAGCTGAAGTTGTTTACTTATGTGATTTGATCTGGAGGGAACCGAAAGAATGACAGGTTTATGCCCTGCAAGGTCCGGTTTTCGCAGTGGAGAACGGAGCACACTGTCCCTCCTGCCATTTACACGGATAGTTTACAGCGGCGAACGCGTCACACTTGGTGCACTACAAAAGGACACTGTAACATGTCATCCGTAGAGAAGGACGCTGGCATCAACATGCGGTGACAGGTCGCGCAACGGTAGCCACTGATAGTCGTCGCGCCCGGCTTATCAACACGCCTAGCCCGGCGACCGCGTGTTCGCCCGCCCGTGTTTGGCATCGTCGGTGACGCATATCGGTCATGTGTTCTGGCGGGAGGAAAAAATGGGAGAGGAGGGGAGAGAAAATAGGGAGAGGGACGCACCCAAATTATCCCGCGCCACCAGGGGAGGAATCGGCGCGGCCATCGCTCCGTCTAATGCAAATGAGCGGAGTGTCCTGTATTCCTCCTAGTAAAGTATTTGGTTACGTCTTCTTCCTCCTCCCCGGCCCGTCTTACCCTTCGTTCTTCAGTTGCAACGGACTATAGTATTAGCCCCGAGAGCGAACACAAGCGTCGCTGCGGTCGCCGCGCCCTGATTAGGTGAGGCGTACCGTGACGTCAGGGGGAGGACTCCGCTCCGCGATCTCGCATCGGCTCGCTTCCCAGCACCGGTTTCGTGGTTTGGTGCTGTGTGCCGCAAGCTCTTCGAGGAGCTGGACTTCGTTTACCCGGTGTACAGGACGTTGAGTTAGGCCGATATTGACGTGCTTCCGTACATTTTATAAGCCTGCTCGTCCCTTTTGCCTTTAAAATTGGGTTGCAAATCCCGAAAGCTATCGGTGGAGGCAATTCCGCCGATGAACCTCCCCGTCCGTTTACACGGCACAAGGCAGTTTTGCGAAGGATCGGTGAAGCGGTGGCTCAAGTGTTTCAGGCGCTGGAATTCTGTTCCTTGCACGTTCATGATTTAGAACGATATTACATTCCGCTTTCAAGGCATTTGAAGGGGCATTGATATCATGAGCCTTTGGGTGGTCGGCAAATTAGCTCGCGACCCCGACTTTGCGCTGCCGCTCTGCATGCGCTGGTTCCCAGATGTTTTAAAGACCCTGTGTCTGATTATCTTTGAAGTGCTCGTGGAACAAGGTTGTTTTACATAAATGTAGCTTCTTCGTGAATTAATTATATAGCTTATACACGTATGCAGGCATATTTTTTACAAGATGCACAATTACTGGAAATTAGTTTGTATGGTAGCAGCAAAGACGGCCGAGTTGCCCCCAGTTTCCTGTATGATATGCATTGAATTATCCAAAATATGCACAGCAATAGTGCCATAATTAGGAATGTTTATACTTCTTCCGGCCATTTTTATTCCAGCCTTGGGCATTCGGAAAATACACCGTTTAGTCTGAATTGTCATTTCCAATTAAAAGAGACACTGCAGCAGGTCTCCAAAAGATTCTTCAGCCTCCAACCTTCCTACAGCTGGACTCTCTGACAACAGAGGAAAACAGGAGTAAAAGGAAGCATTCGAGTGTCCAGTGGTAGATGCAGCACTAGTAGCAGAAAATGTGGAACCTGTGAAGGGCGACAGTCTGCGTGAGAAAGGCTTCTGGTATTTTAGCTTTAGTACAATTCTATTTAAGTAAAATCTCACTTTTAGGGCTTAAGGGACTAATAACGAGCTAGACACTTTCGCTTACGTTTGTTATAGATTACTTGAGGGTTGATATAAACAACTCCACAGACACCACCCGTGTAGTCCTTTGAAACAATATCCGAATCCAGCAAAGGTCAAATGCGAGCAATGTATATAATAAAATGTTCCTTGTTTTTTTTTTGTTTTTTTTTTACTTTGCCCCTGCACTTGGGCTGTCTGACTTGTGATTCTCTCGCCGTGACCCAGACTGTATTTAGCATGTTGCTCGAGCAGCATGCAGATTTCTGCTTCGGCGATCTTGTTTAAAACCAGAGATAAAAAAATAGTATACATAACCTGCCAATTCATTCAGACCATCAGAAGCATTTGTTGTGCGAGATGTAAATCTATAGTGATGCTCCTGCAATTGTGGCCATATTTCTTTATTTTCATATACCACTCCGATTCATGCGTTGCCTGCCCTGTCGACCATGCTTAAAATGTTGGTTGAAGTTTCGCCTGTAGCTACAGGCCATACCTCAATAAAGGCACATATAAAAATTTACACTTTTTACAAAAAACACTAAAAACAAATTAAATAGAAACGAGCGCGCCGACAGCTAGCGTCGTCCCAGCCTCCAGAAGGCGAGCGGCGCGGGTCGGGGAAAAATTCTCTCGCCGTGACGTCACCCCGGTTTGCCGTAAGGGGGCGCCACGCGAACTTCTCGGGTCTAATAGCTGCTCTTCAAGGACGGGGTGAAGCAGCTGGCCTATCGAAGACTGGTATCGACGATGTTGTCAGCGCCACAAGCAGGTTGGTTATATCGGTGTCGACAGGCAGCACGATTGCACGGGGCCACGTAGAGCAGAATCTAAGATTTGAAGACTTGAGTTAGAATTCAAAAAGGAACTCTTGGCGCTGCTGCTGCTGTGTGCGTGTGTCACGAATTCACCGAGAAAAGACTGAAAGAAAGTCGAGGCTTAACATTATTTTTACGGCCGCGCAATTGCACGTTTTATACTTCCTTAATATTTAAAAAAAAAAAAAATTCCGGGAGAGATGCAAAAAATGGTTGAAATAGTTAAGCGTTAACCTTTTTGATGCACGTGAACGAGGAGTACTTTGTAAAAAAACGTTTCAGCTTAAAAACTGAATTCTAAGTTGCGTTGAAAAATTCCCGAAAAATGCCTAATTATGGAACAGTTGTCGAAGAGGCCAAGTTTGTCATGTTATTTTACTTGAAATATAAAATAAAATAAAACAAAATTTAAAGGCTTCAAATTTGTCCCTTGGTGTGCTTCGTAGATAACTGTATTTACGTTCTAGAAAGTTGTATTATTTATTCCTGTGGACCTCAAAGTTGCGTCTACGCGCCACTGGAAAAATCGTTTCTCAACCTTTTCTCATACATGACTTCCAGGAATACACTGACATGTTTTGCAAAACTAAAGTACATTTCGTCGTCTGGACTTGTTTTTCTACCTCTTATAAAAGTTTAGCTGAAAACAAAATATAGCCCTATACCCAAACCTAATGCCTGTCCTTATCTGAACATACACATTTTTTACTTAACCTTGACATTTTTTATCTTGTCATCACCGGAAGGCTTGTGTCATTACTACAGTGATGTGATTGGCCTAAGCCATTTTGGATCACCTTTTGGAGCAGCCAAAAGAGTGTTTTAAAGCAGAAAATGTGGCCTTTGGAGCAACCAAAACAGTGTTTTGGAGCAGCAAAAGTGGCTTTTGGAGTAGTCAAGACAGTGATTCGGAGCAGAAAAAGTCGCTTTTGAAACAAAAATATTCTTACGAAACTTTAAAAAAAAGTTTGTTTTAAGTGCTGTACGAACGAAGGGCACTTTGTGCTGTGTTCTGTTCTAATATGACGTGTTGTGACGGAGCTCGCAGCTCGTGTTTTTACTGCTGAGACGTCCCACAAGTGTACCGTGATGAGGCGTTGCCGAGCAATTCCGAAAAACCGCTTGCCACCATTTTACTGATTCCCGACGTGCCAGAATTCCGTAAAAAGTAAGCAAACTTAAAACAATGGATTGCAAGCGTCCCAGCTGGTGCGGCTGTCGGGTGATCATGTTCGCATGCACATGAGGGCAACTTCGGCAGGCTTGCAATTGCGCGTGTTTTGCCGCGCGAGCGGAGGCAACGGCTTTTCTGTCGAAATTGTATGCAAAACGTAACTGTCGAACATTCGACAAAAAAAAAAAAAAGTCCAACGGCGCTTTCTTGCCAGGCCGGCAAACAAGGTACAAGCTAAACACAAACACACACACACAAAAAAAAAAAAAAAAAAAACCTGAGCGCATTGATGCAAGACATCGTGAGCCAGGGTCAAAACGTTCTTGGAGCCCTTTGTGTAACGACTGCGGGTTCAGCGTGCAGACATTGCCTTGTTTGTTTTAGCTCACTTCTCTTCGCCAACTTTCTTTCGCGGTAGATTTTTCACGTACCGGGGTCTCCCTCGAACGAAAACCCACCGATAGAAACCTAGGTAATCAATACTTCGACAGAGCGGTCTTTGAGTAAAAGAGGAATTTTTGAACTAAACATGATTTAGACAAGGACAGGAATGTTGATGAACATGCGGCGGTATACTTAGCTTCATTTTAGAAAGCGCTATTTCTGCAGCGACGTGGGGACGGCAGCACCCGGCGTCGCGCGACAACGGTGACTGGAAGGCAGAGACCAAATATTGTTTTCCCAGGGCCATTGCTTTCAGGAGCGAGTGCTTTAGCTCACAAAGTAGCTCCCGCCGCGTAAAAACGTGGTTTCGTCTCACAGCATGAAGGCATGGCTGGTACCCGGCACGCTAGCGTCAGAGCGTCCGCACACACCCGCGTCTATCTTTGAAAATATTTGAAAAAGACGCGAGACGAGACCCACGAGACGACGAGAGTGCGAAACGCAAAATGGCGGGGAAACCATGCCAGACCGGATGGACAACTGATGCAGGGTACTTTATGTTGGGCGCCGGCTTGCGCCACATAACACATGCATGCTCAGTAACGTTACTCAGTTTAGTATCGGTGTTGAAAGGCGACCGAAGTTGGTTTTTCGGCGCAGGCTTGGCGCAGATTACCCATATTTTGGCAAAATGTGACAGGGTGGAGCAGGGTTAACCCCTTGGTGCAGTTTGGCGTAATTGGCGCAGCAATCACGTCACTGTACCTGTAAGAAATCCGGCCTAAATATTTCGGAGAAAAAAACAAATTTTAGAAAGCACGCTATACGATGTCTTTGATGTCTGAGTTGTCGCAAGTTCTGGAACCGAAGTCACGAATGTGTTTTGCTCTGTTCTGTTTCTGTACTATTACACTGGCAATATTTACTTGATAATTTTCTGTAGCTTTTCTTCTAACTGTGGATTCTCGAGTAGCAGAGTAGCACATTTAACACTACTAGCGAAACTTGGATTTTTTAATATTAGCACTTGCGAAGCAGGCGTGTTCTACCTGCAATCGGTATATCTGGTACACCCGCCGGCAATATGAAGGTGAACACCTTACCTGGTTTCTTCCCTGTTTTACGGCTCCCTAAAGCTTAATTAACTCTCAGCGTCTCAAATGGTACGTGGCTTGGGATCTAAACTTTGCGTTCTATCCCTCTTCTAGAACAGAGCTTGTTCCAAAAATTGCAGGAGCGTCAAAAACAAAAAGAGGGCTGTTCACCTTCATATCGCTTACGGGTGTACGTCTGCATCGCCCACTGCCAAGGTTGTTAGTATAAACTCACTTTATTTTATTTATAATCCGTACAAATGGTGGAATTATATTTCGTCTGTTGCATATACTCTTTTTTTATCAATATCCAACTTCCGCTAACGTTGATTAGTGACAAGGTATTCACTTACCAGTTTTAACACATCATCCAGCAGAATATGGCGAATCTTGGAGTGACATACTCGGATTGATAATCCGCAGACAAAAGGCATGTTTTTTTTAAGTTTTTTTGGTTTCTCACGGGCCAGGCCCGGTAGGGAGGTAGAGACAAAAGGCATTTCTGTCTGACTGGGCCTCTACCCCACAGTTCATTACAGCACAACTTGCATTAGTTGCCATATATGTAAAGAAAGTAAACAGAAATGCATACATCTACATAGCTACAAACATGCACACTGGTTACACAAAATCGTAGAAATTATTTTATAACTATAAACAAGGATTAATGTGTCCGCAGATGAATACAATCTTACAGGAAATAAGAAAACCATTCACAACACGTTTCGAAATTCTAAACCTAGCTAGATAATGCCACACAAAGATGACTATCATTCATACTATATTCATTCGTAATCACTGACGTATAATCACAAAATGATCATAGCAGCAAAAAATGATTAAAGGAGCAAAATGAATAGAAAACAATTCACAAAACGTTTTAAAATTCTAAACCCAGCTAGATAATGCCGCACAAAGATGACTATCATTTGTACGACATTGATTCGTAATCAATGACGTATAATCACAAAATGATCAAAGGAGCAAAAAACAAATCACAAAAGATACGTACACAAAAGGTTACAGCCATGTAACAAACACATTCGTCATTGCAACACTGGTAGGCGCAAAAACAAACAATTTCTGCTGCGTGTAATATATATCGCTGTGTACAATGGTGTGTCTGACGTTACTTTTGTATTTATTAAATGATACTGTAAAACCAGTACGCCCTTCAAAAATGTTTAGTAATGTAGGAACCTGATAATTTAGTTTTTGTTTTCCATAATTTGTCCTGACCTTAGGAGTCTTGTGTTTGGCGTTTCTGAGAAGATAGGGTTGCGATGGCACTTCATCCATTTGATAGAGTTTTTCTTTGTATATTGTCTGCATAAGTTTAAAGTAATAAATCTGGTTTGCTTTAAGCATGTTATTTTTTGGAAAATATAGATTGCTATAAAAATCATGAACATTTTCTTGATAGTATTCGAAATTGCGCAAAACCTTTTTCTGGAAAATAATTATTTTGCTATAATTTGTGGAAGTTGTTGTCTCCCATGCCATAATTTCGTAACAAAGTTTTGAGTAAAACAAAGAGTAATATAAGTTTTTGATTATCCACTTTGATAATAAATTTGCTATTTTATATATACAGCCTAGTGTTCTCGATAGGTCCCCTTTTTAATTTGTTCACGTGAGTGTTCCAAGTAAGTGTTTCATGAAACCAGACGCCAAGAAACTTTTGTTCTATAACCTGAGATATGGGAGTGCTATTATATATCAGATGTATTACACTATCGTCGTGCTTATTGATAGGTCCAAATATAATGTGCTTTGTTTTGTCCACATTTAGTTTCAGCGTGTTTGTTTCCAGCCAGTCTGGAAGTGTTTGAAGATAATCATTGGCCTAAGGACGCTTTTGATACTGCTGCAGAAGAAAACATTGGTATCGTCAGCGTACATCACCGAATGTGGGGAAATTGTGATGTCTGTTATATTAATTATATACATGAGAAAACGTAGATGGCCCAGTATGGAGCCCTGGGGCACTCCATATTTTATTTATACTTGCTGAGAAGCGGCGTTATTGGCATGTACAAACTGTTTACGATTTCGGAGGTAGGACTTGATTAGGTCAGACGCTACGCCACGCACACCACAAGTCTGAAGTTTTGAAAGTAAAATATTGTGTTGTATCGAATCAAAGACCTTGCTCAAATCTAGAAGTAACCCGAGTGTATGTAGTTTATTTTTGATGTTGGTTATAATTAGGGCTCCGTGTTTTCGGAGTTTATTTTTCGTGAAATTCGGAGAGTGTTTTTCGGAGTTTATTTTTTACCGAAAATTCGGTGTTTATCGGAGTTTATTTTTGTGACTCCCCGATTCTCCGAAATTCGGAGATTAATTTTGCAGTGTTTCCTAATGAAAATAATAAATACTAACCGGATGTAAACGTATGCCAGACAAAAAATAAAACGCGCTTGTATCAATTAAGATTTCTTCAGTTGAATTTGGCGTTGGTGTCATTGGCAATACTCATTTGTCCCACGACAAAAGTCGCACACAAGTGTGGCTTCAATAAACGTCAATACCCTAAAATCAATAAACTGCCGGAGGTAGCCGCAAGGAAGCGCGTAGTCATCCCATCAATCTATCCCGCGGCCGCGCGAGGTGGAGTGGTTAAGGATGTAATAGAGAAGTTTCAACTGCCCCTGTTCCCTATTTTATAAAATCTCTCTGGTCCATAATTTTCACTGTTACTCCCAGAAACATACCCTCTCCTTTCTTTAAAACCCAAATCCCATGGCCCAAATAGGAAGCCAAAAGAGTGGCTTTTGTCGTGACACGCATGGTACGATGACCTGTTTCCCTGAACCAACCTTGACGAGACAAGCCGTAAGACCCCCTTTTGACAACGGTCCGAGGCTTCAAAGATAATTATGGTGTATTTTTTTCCCAGGACCATTAATCCTGCGCTGCTCAAATTGTAAAAAAAAAAAAACAAGAAAAAAAACTTTTTTTTGTTGTGGCAAAAGGAGGGGGGGGGGGGGGGGAATGGCATGGGCACATAAAAATCCGGAGTTTATCGGATAAATCCGAATTGACAAAAAAAATTTTTCCGGCGGGTGTTTTTAGAGTTTTTCGGTTTTATCCGAAAACACGGAGCCCTAGTTATAATTATGTCTTTTATATTCGTAAGAGCAAGTTCAGTCGATTTGTCCCTTCGAAAACTATATTGGGACCTTGTGATTACATTGTATTTAAAAAAAAAAATTGCGGTCAAACGTTTATCAGGCTTTCAAATATTTTTGAGAATATTGGGAAAACAGATATTGGTCGGTATTTTTCAAGGTCATTTTTGTTTCCCCCTTTATGCACCGCACTAACCCTTGCGACTTTCAGTTCGTCTGGATACACTCCTGTTCGCAACATGTTGTTTATATGTGCCAGGACTGGGCTTATTATGTTTGACACCATTTTAACTGGCATGGGTTTTATTTCGTCAGCCCCAGCCGCTACACTTGTCTTTATATTTTTTATCAAATTACTAACTTCGCATGGGGAAGTAGGCTCGAGCATTATAGAGCTTCAGATATTTGTAGTTCTAGTTGTGGAACTGATTTTGCCGTCAGTTTCCCTTTCTCGTGGAGCACCAACGTTTATAAAATGCTCATTCAGGGCATTTGCAAGTTCCTCGCCACCTGTATTTCTACCGTTTATAGTTATGTTATCCACACCAGACCGGACATAGTCTTTATTTGTTAAGCTATTCACCATTTCCCACTGTTTCTTCGGATTATTGTAAATACTATCAAACTTGCTCAAAAAGTATTCAGATTTTGCCCTTTTAAGGTCGAAACTAAGCTTATTTGTGATATTTTTTTTCAATTCACTCACCAGCGTTTTATCGCTCAACCTCGCGAAACAATGGTAAATGTTACTTTTCATTCTAATTCTCTTGTTTAGGTCGTTATCCACCCATAGCTTAAGGAGTTTGGGTTTTGACTTTTTTCCCTGTACTATAGGGAATGCACACTCATATAACTTCTTAAATTCACTTAAAAACTTGCTATAAGCAGTGTCCGCGCTTTCTTCTATGTAAACGTCTGTCCAATCAAAACTCTTAACGAGTTCATGAAATATGCTAAGTGTTGTTTCGTTTATTTTTCGGTAGCAGTAATTAAATGGGTCAATTTTTTGCCTTTTTTTGTACGGCGGCTTAGGCAGAGAATGGGCAGGTGACCACTAATGTCCTGTGTGCAAATTCCCGGGTACTATTCAGTTTGGTTAATGTTTGTTATGCAAACGTCTATTGATGTGGCACTCTCACTTGTTATTCTGGTTGGTAGCGATATCACGTTTGAACATCCGTAGGACAGAATGAGGTCATATAAATCGGCCGCGTGAGACTCATTTGTAAGTCTGTCGATGTTTATATCACCCATAACCATAAAAGAGTGCTTCGTTAAACATAGAAAATTAAGCAAGTTGTCAAAGAAATCAAGAAACACAGATTTGTTTCATGTGGATGGTTCATATGCAGCAACAACAAACATTGTTTCCATGCGAACAACTAGACACTCAATATTTGCATTGATTACAGATTATTCGTCCACAACAGTAAAATAAATAGAAGACTCTAGGTATATAAAAATTCCACCTCCTCGTTTTTTTATCTCGGTTGAAATTTACGCAGTTGTAATTCGCAAAACTTGGCGGTATCTCGTCTTCTCGCAACCATGCTTCCGTTAACAACAAGGCATCAAAGCGCAAACAGAGGGAATCAAAAAAGAAATCATGGTCGTCTTGTTTCTTCCTTATACTTCTGGTATTTACATGAATTGCAGAAAAACATGGCTTGTAATTTCTGTATCTATCATTGAATTGCTCACTATTAAAGTATTTACATGACTCAGCATACATCAAGGTGAATAACCAGTATCAAATGACGAGTGCAAAAGCTCGAAGTCTACGTCATTCTTTCCAAATCAGCCGTACACACAATCTTCAAAACATTCAAGCCATCATCCTTACGCGCAAACACTTTCCCACCCGTAGTCCAGACGTACTTCCACCTGACCTCTTTATTTTTAGCGATAGCTGCCCCCAGAACTTGTTTACTTTGTCGTGTTAGGTGCTCATTGACGAAGGGTGTGCTTTCTTAGACTGCTTCAGCACATCACGAAAAGAAAAATCACTTTTGACCTCCATTGACATAGTCATAGCCTAGATTCAAAGGGTTCTCTCAAATTTGCTAAGTTGAAGAAGGTATTAAAATATGCAAGTGATGACGAGAAGCTGCGTACCCATGGTTCGAATGAGCCACATTATTTCAAATAGTCAGACGTTATAAGTGAAGAAACTTATAAAACATGCTGGTATGCATATATAAAAGCGCAAAACGACGAGGAAAGAAAAACGAGGGAGGCATTGAAGAGTACGTCGTCATCTCAAGCGACATTGACGGACGCACTATCTGAAGCCGACATTTTCTGACAGATGACTCGTACACTATTTTTATGGTTGGCCTTATGCTCTAATTAACTCACGACTATATCACCAAGGGAGATTACAATGCTTGAATTTCACAATACGACGTACAGGCGTTCGTAATTGCAGCGCACATTATTCGGTTCAAAGATACTATCCTGGGAATCAATTGAGTTTTTGAAGTTTGCATCTAACATATATTACAAAAGATGATACCCAGGGTGAGAACGTATGATCGGTAAGATTTGTTTGTTTGTTTGTTGTTTATTTATTTTTTGACACAATTGTCAGGGAGGTTGGGACAAAAGGCGAAAACGAATCACCTGACTAGGTCCCAACCCGCGTTACAGCACTCAGCAGCAGGGCACAGGAGATGAATCAAAAACAGCATAAATCAAAAATAAAACAATATCCGAGAAGATAAAAATATGAGACACAAAAAATTTACAATCTATTTTCATGTGAACTATACTAGGAATACACACTAGGCACATTGAAGTATACCGTAAGGTATTTCTTGAAAAGAAACATGGACGCTATTGTCTGGGCTAATTCGAATACACAATAATTTCTGTTAAGAAGATCGGTTATCTGTTAGGATATTTTTTGTGTACCGTAATTAGTTCTTATTCTAGGTTTTGAAAACTGCTGGTGTCTCAAGTTGTAATTTGTTTGCTTGGATAAAGCAAACAAATTACAACTTGCGGGATTCGTGTTCATTTGAGTATGAACTGAAATTGCGGCCTTTAGGCAAAAAAGATTGTCTAAAGTTAATATTTCATGTTTAATAAAGCTAGGGGAAGTCGGTTCAGTCCAATGTAAATTATCAATTGACCTAACTGCGCGTTTTTGCAATGTCAATAATTGCTTAATATTACGTGCTGTAGTCGTCCCCCAGACCAATAAACAGTAATGTAGCCTCAAGTGAATCAGTGATATATACAGTTTTTTTTTTAACCAGGCTGGAAGAACGTATTTTAGCTTACAAATTAAACCAATTGATCTAGAAATATCCCTTCGGAGTTTGTTCACTTGACAAGTCCAGTATAGATTTTCGTGAAAACGAACACCAAAAATTTAAATGATTCCACGCGTTCAATACTCGAGTTTTTAAAAGATATACTAATTTCGCTAGTTATGGGCTTATTGTTTGCTCAAAAAAATAATGTACTTAGTCATTGCCGTATTCAGCTCTAACTGGTTTGAGCCTAATCATAAATGAAGTTGCTCCAGCCAATTATTTGTTTGTCTTTCTATGCTATCCAAACAGCTACCAGTAAAGAATACATTCCTATCATCTGCATATAAAATTATGTTAGGTGTTTGTAGGATGCTTACTATATCATTAATGTAAAGAAGGAAAAGTAATGGCCCGAGAATTGACCCCTGCGGCACACCGTAACGAATTTTTGCTAAAGGAGAGCGCATATTGTCACGGGTGGTGAGTCGTGACCAATAAACAAGAAATAAACAGAAATAAATAAACGTTTAATGTGGCGAACTTGTGCCAAAAATAAAGAAGGAAGCAGAAGAAAGCAGAGCGTCGCGGACGTCGAAGTCGGCGTGTCAGCAGAATCGAGCGCTGGGGCGAGACTGACTCCGCTCGTCTTGCGGAATCCCTTATGTACCCTCGTGGGTTTCTGGATCGTTCGGCGTAGAAGGTTCGGCGCGTGGAACATTGTAACCTCGAATCAGCAAGACGGTTCTCGAATTCACCAGAACCTTACATTACAGTGTCAACAAAAATGCGTCTCCGCGGCCAGGAATCGAGCCCTGGCTTTCAGCGTGGGAAGCAAGCGCGATAACCGTTAGGCCACGCGCGCACTGCCTGCTTGGCCAGCTGCGCGCGCGGCATTACTCCCCCCTTTAAAAAGTGCATCGTCCCGATGCAATCCGAAAACAAAACAAATAAAAATAACGGAAAACTAAAGAGTCATTTGGAACACATAAGGTCCACAGGCTTCAGTCGCACGACGTGGACGACTTCCGGACGTGGAGGGCGGCGTGACGAAGTCCGTGTTCCGTCGGGCATCACTTCGTAGTTCAGATCCCCGAGTCGACGAAGCACTTTGTAGGGTCCAAAGTATCGTTTCAGCAATTTCTCACTGAGGCCGCGGCGACGGATGGGCGTCCATACCCACACCCTATCTCCGGGCTGGAAGTGGACGTCCCTGCGACGAAGGTTGTAGCGGCCGGCGTCGACGCGTTGCTGGTCTTGAATCAGGTATCGGGCGAGCTGGCGAACTTCTTCGGCGCGTTGAGCAACCGCCTGGGCGTCGTCGCTCTCGTTGTCAGATGGCTCATGGGGCAGCATGGCGTCCAGCATGGTCGTTACCTTCCGACCATGTACCAGCTGGAAAGGGGTGAATCCAGTGGTCTCTTGAACCGCCGTATTGTAGGCGAACGTGACGTAGGGCAGCACCTCGTCCCACGTCTTGCGCTCTACGTACATAGAGATCATATCGGCGATTGTCTTGTTGAGTCGCTCCGTCAGCCCGTTGGTCTGCGGGTGGTACGCAGTTGTACGACGATGGCTGGTGTGACTGAGTCGGAAGATTTCTTGGGTCAGTTGTGCCATAAACGATGATCCGCGATCTGTAATCAGAACTTCTGGAGCGCCGTGCCGGAGGACGATGGACTCAATGAAAAACTTGGCAACTTCCACAGCAGTCCCCGAAGGAAGAGCTTTCGTTTCGGCGTACCACGTGAGATAATCTGTGGCGACGATGATCCAACGGTTCCCCGATGTCGAAGGCGGAAAAGGACCAAGTAGATCCATTCCGATCTGCTGGAAGGGTGTAGTTGGAGGAGAAATGGGCTGCAGAAGTCCGGCCGGCCTCGTCGGCGGTTTCTTGCGTCGCTGGCACTCGTGGCATGATCGTGTGTATAGGTGGACGGTCTTGGGGAGCTTCGGCCAGTAATACTTTTCACGAATACGGGCCAGTGTCCGGGTGTAACCAAGCTGTCCGGATGTCGGGTCGTCGTGGCAGGCTTGGAAGATCTCCTCTCGAAGGTCACTTGGGATTACCAGCAACCACGGTGTGTTGTTGTCGCCGAAGTTCTCTTTGTAGAGTACACCTTGTCGGATGGCGAAGGTCGGCAGTACTCGTGAGAAGACACGTGGCACGGTACTCCTGCCCCCTTCCAGGTGCTAGATTAATGCGCGCAGCTCAGGATCGTCCCGTTGACGTCGTGCCATATCGTCGGTGTTCACTGCTCCTAGGAAGCACTCGTCGTCATTGTCGTCGCTGCAGCCGGAAGGGGTTTCGACGGGGGCTCTGGACTGGCAGTCGGCGTCGCTGTGCTTGCGGCCTGACTTATAGACCACTGTCATGTTGAACTCTTGTAGTCGAAGACTCCATCGAGCGAGGCGTCCTGACGGGTCCTTCAGGTTCGCAAGCCAGCAGAGCGAGTGGTGGTCCGTGACTACACGGAACGGGCTCCCGTACAAGTACGGACGAAACTTCGTTATTGCCCAGACGACCGCAAGGCATTCTTTCTCAGTCGTGGAGTAATTGTTCTCCGCCTTGGACAATGTCCGACTTGCGTAGGCGATGATTCGCTCGATGCCTTCTTGCACTTGGACTAGTACTGCGCCCAGTCCCACGTTACTTGCGTCCGTGTGAATTTCTGTTTCCGCATCCTGGTCGAAATGTCCAAGCACAGGAGGAGTCTGGAGTCGTCGTTTCAGTTCGTCGAATGCCTGCTGTTGCTCCTCGGCCCATTCGAACTTTTCGGCGTCTTTCGTGAGATTCGTAAGTGGTGCGGAAATCCTTGCGAAATCCCGAACGAAGCGTCGATAATAGGCACAAAGTCCAAGGAATCTTCGCACGGCCTTCTTATCTGTCGGCGCTGGAAATGCCGCGACGGCGCGAGTCTTCTCGGGGTCTGGGCGGACGCCTTCGTTACTAACCACGTGGCCAAGGAACTTCAGTTCGTCATAGGCGAACCGGCACTTTGACGGCTTGAGTGTGAGTCCGGCGGTTTGAATGGCTTGAAGAACAGCTCGGTGTCGTCTCAAGTGCTCGTCGAAGTCGGCTGAAAATACTACGACGTCGTCAAGGTAGACGAGACAACTCTGCCACTTCAGCCCTGCCAGTACGGTGTCCATGACACGCTGGAAAGTTGCTGGCGCCGTGCATAGTCCGAAGGGCATGACCTTGAACTCGTACAGTCCATCCGGCGTGACGAAGGCTGTCTTCTCTCGGTCCCGTTCGTCGACCTCGATTTGCCAGTAGCCGCTCTTCAGGTCCATCGATGAAAAGTATCGAGAGTGGCGCAGCCGGTCTAGAGTGTCGTCGATGCGGGGGAGTGGGTAGACGTCTTTCTTCGTAACCGTGTTAAGCTGCCGGTAGTCCACGCAGAACCGAAGAGTTCCGTCCTTTTTCTTAACCAGCACGACTGGAGAGGCCCATGGACTGCTTGAAGGTTGAATTATGTCGTCGTTCAGCATCTCTTGAACTTGCTGATGGATCACCTCCCTTTCCTTAGCAGAGACTCTGTACGGCGATCGATGCACAGGGCGCGCGTCGTCCTCGGTAACGATGCGGTGCTTGGCAACCGCGGTCTGGCGCACCTTTGACGACGTCGCAAAGCAGTCGCGGTATTCGGCGAGGAGGTTAACCAGCTGACGCCGTTTAGGGTCCGGAAGCTTAGGGTCAATGTCGAGCTGCGCTGGCGACGTACTGTCTTGCTGGGGCGGCGAGGATTCGTCAGTAATCGCGGTGATTTCGGCGTGGTTTCGTAGTTTCTCGACTTGGCCCACGGCTGCACCTTTCGTGAGGTGTTGCGTTTCGTTTCGGAAGTTCGTCACGAGGGCCACAGTCCGCCCATCCTGAAGTTCAGCTACTCCCCTTGCGACGCCTATGCATCTTCCCAGGAGCAATTGGAGGCTTCCCTCGAGAAGAACTTCGCCACAGGAAGCTTCATCGATCCCGACAAGTACGATAACACTCGACCGCGGTGGTAGGTTTACGTGGTTTGCGAGGACTCGGACCGTGGGTGACGTCGCTTGGGGTTCCTCCGCTGGTGGAGCAGGTTTTCGTAGCGTCAGCCGGTTTGTTCCGAGGTCGATGACGGCGCCATACTCGCAGAGAAAGTCCATTCCGAGAATGACGTCTCTGGAACAGTCTTGTAGAATGACGAATTTCACAGGACACGTCTCGCCGTGAATTTCGACGCGAGCGGTGCATCTTCCGACAGGCGTGATGAGGTGTCCTCCGGCGGTTCGTATCTGCGGTCCATCCCACGGCGTCGTGACTTTTCGAAGGTGGCGAGAGAGCCTCCCACTCAATACTGAGTAGTCTGCCCCGGTGTCAACGAGTGCCGATGCGTTTTGGTCATCGATAACAACGTTTAGGTTGTTGGACACCGTTGCAGGCGCGTCGGTGCAATGCGGGGCGTCGAGAGAGTGGGGGCGCTCCGGCGTTCTTGAAGGCTGTTTGCTTCCGTCGTTTTCGGCAACGTCACCTCCAGGCGTTGCCGCACTCAGTTTTTCCGACGACGCAGGGGAGACAGGCTCTCTCGGCGGGATCGTGGCGCTGGGGAGGCTGAACGTCGTGGCGATGGGGAGCGGGCTTCACGGCGGAGAGACGACACTGGGGAGGGCGAACGTCGGAGGTACTCCTCGATGTCGTGAGGGCGTTCGCCGTACCTCGGGCGTGGGTCGTTCGGGTGGAACCCACGCAGGCCCATTTGCCGGTAGGGACAACGACGGTAGATATGGTCGGCCTCCCCGCAGTGGTAGCACAACGGGCGTCGATCGGCCGTCCTCCACACGTCGGTCCTCGTGGAGCAGCTTGTTCTGGGCGGACGTACGCCCGATTTTCATGGCGTCGTGAATACTGCGGCGCTAGGGGTTCACGTCGAGGTGGCGCCGTATACGGGTGAGCAGGGGGCGGTGGTCGTCGGGTAGCTGCGGCGTAGCTCAGCTTCGGTGGTTCAGGAGCGGCGCTGGCGAGAACTTCTGGCTGCAGCGCCTGCTGAAGTTCTTCCCGGACAATCTCGGCGACTGAGGGCGTAGCCAGGCTTGTGGCAGCAGGTAGCAACTTCTTCAACTCCTCCTGGACGGCTTCACGGATAAGGTCACGGATGCCGGGGAGGGTGGTGCCCAGGTCGGATCCAGATGTCGCTAGAGTAGTTACGCCAGGGTGTCTTTGGTAGTGTCTTGCGCGGGCTAGCAAGGCCCGTTCCATATTTGTCGCCTCCGTGATGAACTCGTCGACTGTTGTTGGGGGATTCCGGATGAGACCGCCGAAAATCTCGCTTTTCACACCCCTCATCAGGTGGTGTAGCTTCTTCTCCTCGGTAGCCTGAGGATCGGCGCGGGCACTTAGGCGGAGAACATCCTCCACGAAGCCGCTGATGCTCTCGTTGGGGCCTTGAGTCCTGGTACGCAGTAAGTCTTCGGCTCTCTCTCGGCGGTGCTGGTTGACAAATGTAGCCTTCAGCTGGCTCTTGAAAACGTCCCAGGATGTCAATGAAGACTCGTGATTTTCGTACCAGCTTCTGGCAGTCCCCTCGAGCGAGAAATACACGTTTTGCAGCCGTTGCTCGTTGGTCCAACTATTGTGGCGGGCGACGCGTTCGAATTGGTCGATCCAATCTTCAACGTCTTCGTGGAGTTCGCCGTGGAACGGAGCCGGTGTCCGAGGAGCGACGGGTAGGTAGACGACGGCAGGAGCGGCGGGGGTCTGCGACTGGTTGGCCATCGTCGGCTGCCTGGTCCTGGGTGGTAGAAGTCCGTATTCCGGGTTTAGCCCTTGGGTGCGGCGACTTGATCGAGTCTCGATCTGGTCTTCGTTGGGTCCTCGGGAGCTTGGATTCGGACTTGTACTGCGGGAACTCGGAGGGCAGCGCTGCACGGACATGCGGTACCCCGCACCTCCACCAGAATGTCACGGGTGGTGAGTCGTGACCAATAAACAAGAAATAAACAGAAATAAATAAACGTTTAATGTGGCGAACTTGCGCCAAAAATAAAGAAGGAAACAGAAGAAAGCAGAGCGTCGCGGGTGTCGAAGTCGGCGTGTCAGCAGAATCGAGCGCTGGGGCGAGACTGACTCCGCTCGTCTTGCGGAATCCCTTATGTACCCTCGTGGGTTTCTGGATCGTTCGGCGTAGAAGGTTCGGCGCGTGGAACATTGTAACCTCGAATCAGCAAGACGGTTCTCGAATTCACCAGAACCTTACATTACAGTGTCAACAAAAATGCGTCTCCGCGGCCAGGAATCGAACCCTGGCTTTCAGCGTGGGAAGCAAGCGCGATAACCGTTAGGCCACGCGCGCACTGCCTGCGTGGCCAGCTGCGCGCGCGGCATTTATAATTGAGGACGGTATATTGAAAACGTGAGGTCATGTAACTGCTTATCAAGTTTTGCACACTGCCTCTTATTCCATACAGCGGTAGCTTTCGGAGTAGATGTCGTGTTTTATAGAATTAAAGGCCTTCCTGAAATCTAAAAAAAAACACACAGAGTATAGCACTGATTTTCAATATTGTCTGTGATTTTGTTTTTGATATTCAGCAGTGCCATTTCAGTTGATTTACCTTTTTGGAAACCATACTGGTTGTTTGTAATAATATTATGTTTATTACAGAAATCACTTAAACGTTTGTAAATAACGCGTTCCACTACTTTAGAAAAGACCGGAAGTACTGATATTGGTTTATAGTTCATATTATTCTGGGGACCACCTTTATGGATCACACAGACTTTCGCTATTTTCATTTCTTCTGGAAAGATACCGGTACTTAAAATAAGGTTGCAGATATGCGAAAGCGGAGTAGATATGAAAAAGGAAACTGCTTTGATTGGCTTAGAACATAGCCCAGCTTCTCCACAGGCACCGCTATTCCCTCAGGATTGAATGATAGTAGTTATTTCTAGTTCAGTGTTAGGTGCCAGAAATACTGAGTTATGTAAAGGGTATCCAACACAAGACTCACATGTAGGCGTTCTCGCTGGGGCATAGTAGAAGAACCGGATTCTAGAAAGTGGGAATTAAATTTATCTACAAGAGACTGAGCCGAGTAAGTAACCCGCTCGATTGTAAGTTCTTTTGGAGCATGTGTACCAGGCCTAGAAGCAAGTTCATTTAAGGCTTGCCAGACTTTCCGCGGATTGTTATATATTGCATTAAACTTATTTTTGTAGTATTGAGCTTTAGCTTTCTTGATATCAGCGTTGAGCTTGTTCCTCACTTTCCTAAATTTCTGTAATGTTGAGATATCTCTTGTCTTGACGAACTTATCATATAATTTATTGCGCTCTTTTATACGCTTATAAGACGGACTTGAGGTCCAAGGTTTTTCTGACTTTTTATATTTTTTAAACTCTTGCCATGGAAATGACTCCTAATAACACTTAGATATGTTTGGACTGGTACGTTATTCGAGAGCAATCTACACTTACCGCTCATTCACACTGGAAGCGGATCCGCGTTCGCAAAGCGGTTGCGAACGCGGTTGTATAATGATTCAGTACAACCGCACGCGCACTTGATATCATCGAGTGCGCGTGCAATTGTACTGGATCTTTATGCAACCGCGTTCGCAACCGCTTTGCGAACGCGGATCCGCTGTCAGTGTGAATGAGCGGTTAGTGTTTCGCTTTCGATCTAATAACCGCATCGAGACAGACTTCAGTTGCGCGCGACTAGCCCCTGCTCAAAGTTGTGACTCGTCTCAAGCAGGATTCCACCTGTAAATACAGCTCACTCTACTTTTGGCATAGTGTCATGCTTCAAACTGGATTGCTCGGGTTTCGTGGAAGAACGTCCGGCCAGTTACGACCGCAAGGTTTGCCCAGTAAGGGCGTCTGCGGAGAGCAGTCCAGGACAACAAGCAAACGATCGCGCTTTCTCAATAGAGAGCATAAACGTTACAAAATGCGCACTGTCTATCAGCATCGCGTACACATACTTAAATACACGAGAACAACGAATGGACTGGCGAGAACACCAGACGTCACAAAACAGAACAGCAGGCTGAATCGTAATTCCGTACTCTTTAGACTTCACACCGTGACCACAATGTTAGGACTGCACTGAACACTAACCCAAATAAGAATGCTTCCTTTAGACTCCAGGCCGTGTAATTTTAGAGTTAATTAAAAGTTCATAAAAAGTTCTTCCAACAAGTTAGAACTTTAGAAAATAGTGTTTTCTTGAAAAGCTTTTGTGAGACGCCCGTGTTGCCGCTCTAAGCATGAATTGCTAGGGAAGTCATGGCCTCATTGAAGGACATTGCATCACTCTGTATAACTGCCCAGAGTTCGACACAATCTTCCCCGTTCACATGTATATCCTTTTGCAGAGTTTCATTGCAGTACCTTTTTATGCAATCGGCTCCCAGTCGCGAATATGAACAAACGATCAATATGCTCAACTGACTTGTCCTCTATTCATCTTTTTGTATTTGGGAAATGCAAAGGTGAGGTTTTCCAGTTTTGGTATGCGACTTAATGTAGAAGTTGATGAAGAGCGCAAGAACAACTAGGGATTCTGGAAGAGCAAGCAATATAAGTGATTTGGGGTATACACATTCGTACACAAGAGGAATGCAGCCATGCAGGGTGAGGAAGAGGATCTGGAAGATCTGCAGTCTCGTGAGGTACCTCTTCCACCACAGGTACTTTTGAATTCTAGATCCAAACGCGGAGAGGAAGTAGTAGCCGTACATCACGACGTGGACGAGAGTGTTCCAACACAACACCATGACCAGGTGACCACCACCTCCAAATTTGAAGTACACCCAACCGTTGAGCACAACCAGAAAATGGTGAATGACGTGCAAGTGCGTGATATGTGAAAACTTTTTGGTGGCGACAAAGAAGAAAGTGTCCATGAAGTCGACGATCCGCACAAAAATATACCACGAGGTTATTTCCAGAAGGCTCATTGCGTTTTCACCAAGCGAGTAGTCAGTCCCTTGGCAAAACACATTGTAGTTTCCACCAACGTACATGAGACGCATGACTGCACGAAGAAGAACGCGTTTGCAATCACCTGGAACAGATTGTACACCATGATAGCGGTCTTCAATTGGTAGGGCTTTCGGTCCATCATCGATTTTGGGCCTGCTATTCTTACCACGAAGAGGTATCCGAGACAAACTGGCAGTATAAATCTCAGGTCCGCTGTGAGACCCCAGTCAAGAGTCCTCGTGTCCCGTAAAGACATCAGGTAGGCGTATTTCTCACTCACTTCGGCGGCTAGTGTAGATGCCGTTGTCCAAGCCATCGCGGTGCGCCAGTCACCGTGATGAACAAGGCTTCACAGTCTGCTGTACTTCACACTGGGTCTTGACGTAGCTTCTCTTGGGATATGAAATGACCATTAGTTGATCAGCTCTGCCTTTAAGCAAGTATTTATCTCTCGCATGCCCTTGAAATGTCTAAGAAAACCGTGAAAAATGGCTTCGGGAGAGAGTTCGAGAGACCCGTAACGTCTTTGACAGGACGGACGATACGGATTAACACTCTTGAGATGATTAAGGCGATAGGGGCTCAAAAAAGTCAAAGCAGTTGATTGAAAGGTACATCAGTAAGTAGAAAAAAGGGCCGGTGACCATGAAATATTTTCCCCCGATGATTCGTTCGCTCAAGCAAAATTAAGCTCACTATCAAGCAAAAGTTTTATTACAAAAATGTCAGGCATGCACCTGAAGCGTAAAGAGTATTTTATGTTAGCTGTGCATAGGCGCAACGATACGCTTTTATTTCTTCTTTAAGTCTAATTGCTTCACTTTTTTCCCAGTTTAACTACAACTTATTAGCATCTTAGTCACCCCCGTGTACTCGTCCTTGTCACAGGCTTTGTATTCCACATTTTCCATTAACTAACTTGCTCCATCTATCGGGTTGGTCTCGCCTGTGTATACTATTTCCTTATTTGTTCTATGTATGTTATTTCACCAAAAGTGGGAAATGATTCGGACATATTACAAGTGACCGTTTTCTCAAAGATAGCTCATTGAGTTCCTTTCGCAAACACAGGGTGGACCAATTAAGGACCTAAAGAGTTTGTTTACTGTTTGCCAACCGGTAGTGACTCAGACTATAATTAACGATTACATTTATAGTTGCCCATGTCAGTGGTTGAGTACCTCGGCGACGCAGCGCAAGTCTACCCTGCGTGCAAAGTGCAAAGCAAATTATTTTGCAATATCAAGTAAAGTCTTTACCTCAATTCTATGGCCCATAACTTACTGAATGTCCTTCTCACCGGGCCTGTAAGGAGCTGACAGCGGTGATTTGTAGAAGACTCATAGCAAATCATAAATTACTGACCTTTTCGACACGATTATGTTATCTGCACAGCCACTTGGAATGTTATTATGTTTTTCCTGCATGGGGTCATGTACCAGTGCAAATCCCATTTTATAAGAAAAAAATAAGTTTATTTTTTAGTAAGTCTTGTAAAAATTAGGAAAACAATCGATTAGATTGTTTGTTTGTTTTTTGCAATAGCTCATTCACTTCGATAATTAGAAACATGAAGAGTCGTACTGATGTGCAAAGTACAGTTTGGTCACCATTTGTCCACATGCGTCCTTGGTGGTTGTTGCGGGAATTATTGCGTAAGACAGAAGACACCGATGAGAAACAGTGCAGTGGCCTCACCATTCACCCCATTGTCAAGTACAGTTGTGAAATGTTAGTTTAATTTCCTACCCAGCAGGAATTCATCAGGCTGGAGGAGGCTGCTTTCCATTGCCCTTCGAAGGGACGACCGCTTCCACACGTAGCTGTCATGGGCCCCACCAGGCATGCTTGGGTCTATGTAGATGATCCCTGCCTTGTAGTCACACACCTGCAGAAGACAGCGACAGAAGTTTGTCACATCAATGACATGGAATTCCAGCACACTGCTGTAATTATTAAAGAGTATGTAGAAGCTTCTTCCATGGCCAAGCTTCTTCCCTATGGTTAATTTTGTTACACTTGGAGAAAGGATACATACATTATTTTCATTAGTGCAAGCATTGTCGGTCCGAATTAATATTCTACCTCTCACACTAAATAGCATGTGGTGTATTTACCTGTTGCATGTTTCTGCCTCACACTTCATTTGCTCTACTGTAAATGACTGCATTTTCGTGGGCTCGATATTTTGCAAATTTGGTGAACTGTGGCACTTAGGAATAGTTAGTGGGCATGAAATTTCGCAAATTGGAGTTCTACATATTCGTTATCATAGGGAAACATGTCTACAGGATCTATTCTTTTTAATATTATTGAAGTCGCGAAGTTCGCCAATATTACGTCCCTGCAAACATTAAGTCACTTCCGATACTTGTTGAACAAACTCATTTTCCTAAAATGCATACCCGAGTTCAACAAGTCCGCTTCTCCGCATCATTCTGTGTCAAAGTCTTGAGAAGAAGACAAGCTATAGAATACTCTTGGCATAGACTCAAGAACGAATGGTCTTCTTTTTGTATGATAGTAAAACTACAATCAGAAACATGTTGGCAGACAAATGCATGAACTTAAATGTACAGTTCTTCTCCAACTGTCACATACAGAATTATCTGAATGTTATCACTGCCACACACCACTCTTACCTCGACTAGTTAGAAGCCCAAATCTAAGGGATACTGTCACTGAAGATACGAAACATGACAGCACAAAATCGTTCACAAGTTTGCCTATTACACAGATGTTCAGAGAAAAATGCTTGTCCAAACTTACATTACATTGCTTTCGCGACGTAGCTTATTCCCCAGTGTTCACTGGTCATACTCATAATAGGAGGACATGATCCGACACGCAGTGCAAAAGCATTCAAGGCCGTTTTTTTACTCACAAACGGGTATTGCGGCGGCGACGACCTCGCCGAACACCACTTTTGTCGCGCCGCAAGATCTTGACTCGATGAACCTTGTTTTGTCTATTTTGCACCTTTAAAATGGAGTAATTGGTCCCTCAATGAACATTTGCTATCAACTTGACAGATAAAATAAAAATTAAAAAGGCTATGTCTAGGGGGTCGCCCGACGGCACTCTTGCAGAGCGTTCAAGTGCCCCCCGACGGCATTCCACTGGCGCCTTCAAGTGCCGTTCGAAAGGAAGTCGGACGGCGTGTGTATCACTGAGAAGCGCGCCGTCCGCAGAGGAATCATTGGTTGCTACTCAATTAACTGCCGAATCACCGTATCACTCAGTTCATAAAGGAATAGGACAGCAAAAGAGAGGCACTGCACCACTTACCACCATAACATTGAGTGCGTAGTGATGCTTTCGGCACCAGTAGGCCGCCATGGTGACGGCCTCCGTATCTCGCGGGCCCAGGATAGCGACATGATTCCCATCCACGCACCCAAGGACGCCGGCAAGTATGCCGTCGACTCGGGCGAAGCCTTCCTTGGTGGCGGACTTGCTGCCATCGTGGAGGCACTCCACGATGGCTGCAGCAAGAACTCTGACAGCCCGGCTCACTGTCATCTGGGAGACTGACAGGTGTTTGTCAGTCGCCACCATGCCTTGAAAGCTACCGGTTCCGAAGAACCGGAGCGCGCAGAGAACTTGCTGTTCCACGGTTATGGTGGATGCGATTGTACGCCGCCTCTGGAGTCCGGGCGCCGAACGAAGTTCGTCGCAGAGTCAACGCACAACGTTCTTCGATAGCCGGTACTGTCGCCGAAAGTCGTCGTCGGGGAGTTGAAAGGCGTCCCGGTGGTCTCGGTAGCGACGTCGACGGTGGCGGAAGATAAGCTCGGCCGCAGCGTACGGCACCGCCATGTTCACAAAGTTGAACTTCGCCTCGATCCGAAGCGAAGATTTCGAGCTCAAACCACGGCTCTCGCAAAGTTCGGAAACGTCACTTTGACGTCAGCGACAACTTCAACAAACGAGGTTTCGAATCACTTTCTGTTTGACACAAACTTTGGAGGGATTTGGAGCGGCAGCAGGTCGCCTAGGGACAATCTACAAAGCATTAATTTTAGCTTGGCGTAGGGATGTAGGGACAAACGGTCGCTACGTCATCGGCGCAGCCGTTCAATCAGCGCGCTCCTCGCGCGCTCCACGCGCGCCTCAATAACTTTGCTACATTCTGCCGATCTCGAAGAGATGAGCGTTCTAATGATTGACACCTCGCTCGACTTGACGTCAGCGTCGCGAGAGTCCAATTAGCGCGTTCCGCAACTTTCGGGCACAAAGTTGTGCTCGACGAGTTTAGCTTCCTAGGAGATACATAGGCTCAAAAGAGTGGCAAGGAGGCATTATGTCGCTGTGGACATTAATTGAGTTGTTTGGGTGCGAGTGTTAATCGCGGTAAACGCAATGGTCATGCCTGTGCGAAGAATGGTAGGAAAAGGTTGGCGCAATGCTAGGAGGGTGTCTTAAATGAGAAAAAAAATCTGCCTGGTTAGGTCAGTATTTAAGAAAATGAAAGCCGTTTACAACTCCCTGTAACGCCGAATTAAAGCGCAGCTCTTGAGGAGGAAGAGCCAAGGCCACAAGGTCACGGGACCGCCCCTGAGGTCACGTGACGCCCTCCCCGAAATCGCGTTGGGGTCACGTGACCTCGGGGGGGGGGGGGGGGGGGGCCCCCGAGACGTGACCCCCAGAGATAATTTTCCGCTAGATTTAGCGGGGGCGGGGAAATTTTTCCGGTAGATTTAGCGGGGAAATTTTCCCGCTAGATTTAGCGGGGAAATATTTCCGCTAGATTTAGCGGGGGAATTTTTCCTCTAGACTTAGCGGGGAAATTTTTCCGCTAGATTTAACGGGGAAAAGTTTTCCGCTAGATTTAGCGGGGAAATTTTCCTGCTACATTTAGCGGGAAAATATTTCCGCTAGATTTAGTGGGGAAATCTTTCCGCCAGATTTCGCAAGGAAATTTTTCCGATAGATTTAGCGGGGAAATTTTTCCGCCAGATTTCGGGGGGAAATTTTTTCGCAAGGCATAGTGGGAAAATTTTTCTGCTAGATTTAACGGGAATTTTTTTCCGCAAGATTTAGCGGGGAAATTTTTCCCCTAGATTTAGCGGGGAAATTTTTCCGCTAGATTTAACGGGGAAATTTTTTCCGCTAGGCTTAGCGGGGAAATTTTTTTCGCTAGATTTAGCAGGGAAATGTTTCCGCTAGATTTAGCGGGGAAATTTTTTTTCGCTAGATGTAGCGGGAAATTTTTTCCGCTACATTTAGCGGGGAAATTTTTCCGCTAGATTTAGCGGGAAAAGTTACCCATAATGCACCGCGCTGTTACGCCGGCGGCGACGCCGCTCAAGCCGGAAGCGGGCGCCTAAGAGCTGCGCTCTAAAAAGTGAAATTGTATATATCGGGCAAACCAGAAGGTACACATCGCGACTGTGTTAGCGCGCACAGGACATTGGCGCATTTTCGAACTTTACTTTGAAATAGTACTAGCAGGCCCGAAATGTTATCGCTTACATTATAAAACTAAATGAGCCTTTCAGAAGCAATAATAACTTGGATTACATCCCTTGGTTTCAAAAAGAAAAACTGAAAAAACCGGCGATCGCTTGTTTGCCCTAACAGTGTCGCGCTCTGTACGTGAATGACAGACTTAGGCAACACGCGCTTTCAGTTAGATCATCGTCCTCGGGCAATCTCACTCTTCATCGCAGCAGGTGTAGGTGTGCGCCTTAGCTAGAAGATACGACCATCCTGGGGAGATATGGCCAGCAAGTCACGAGGGATACTGCAGAGGCCCATTTCATGTCGCGTTGCGAGAATTGCATGTGTGTTAGTGTGCCATCCAGACTTGTACGCAATCCGTTACAAGTAACGAAATTACTTGTAATCCCTTACATTTATCAGTAATTTATTAACGGATTAATTACATATTTTCTAGAGTAATTTTAAAGTAATTCCGTTACATGTTTTACGTAACGGCTTCCTTGTAATCCGTTACATTTTTTTTTCAGAACCAATCCCCCTCCCCCCCAATTCTAAATAAAGATTTTTTTTTTTTTTTTCATTTTGGTAAAGTCGAGCGCAGTGAAACTGTCACGCGAATCGACCGGCGCAAAGAGAGGCTTGGCACTTCTCAGTTCCGCAAACCCTTTTTTTTGCAACACCAAGCTCCTGAATCTATCTTTTTTTTTAGACCCTAACATCAATGTCAACAAATCCAAATGAACAATTCTACAGAAAAAAAAAGGGGGGGGGGGGGGGGCAAGTCATTTCCGCTTTTTTTTAGTTCCTTTGTTTTTTCTTTGCGATCGAAGACGCGAAGAGGAGGACACCAAGTGATTGTGCGACTCTTCGAGAAGCTCGAGGCGGTAAGTGCACTGAAAAGAATTAACAATGTCCTTACCTTTGCAAAACGAGCTCGCTGACCGCCGCCATTTTGCGAATCGAGCGACCCCTATCAGCCAGAAATTTCTGCCACCCGCCCGAGCTGTGGAAACCCGGTCAGCGTGACTCCTCACCTGCATTGTGCGTTCGGAGTTCACCGGAATTTCTCGGAAGTTTTTACTTTATTTGCCTTTTTTAGGATACTTACTCTTTGTGTGTTACCTTCCACTGTGAGAACCAGGGACTACCAGGGCTCATAGCCAGCTCGGCCTTCGTAGGAAACGAACGAAGAGAGCGAACGTCAAGCAGCCCGCGACGCGGGCAGTTTGACGTTCTTGGAGGATTATTTCCGTTGAGATGATCTCCAAAAAGCCTTCCCGGCTATGTTCCGGGTCTTCGCAAAAAATAGCTGATAGAGTCGGGTCCGAGGTGTGAGGATGAAATAGACACGTTCGTTCTTTTGCTATGAAGCTGTGCAAAAAAGGAGCTCTCTTCTACATGTGCCCCAAAACACGCCGGATTCCGTCCGATCGTCGTGAGGTGACTATCGTCGACTCCGTATATTGGAAATGCTGTGTTATTCGAGACCTTTCTCAAATCCTGTTCGAATAACGCGGCACCGTGGGGTACGTGCATTATATGTTTTTCGATTGATGAGGCTCGTTGAATTTCATGTTGTGGGCGAGGAATATTGATGCAGTTCGGATACCCTGTGTGGTCAAATATTTTCGACGGTTAAGACCTTTGTAGATTGACACGGCTGAGTGCCGTAAAAAGATCAACATAAAATGAAACAAACACTCCAGTTGCATTTGTTCTGTCGGTCACGGACTCACCAAAACAGCTTACATTTCTTTGTTTTTGTTTCCAAAAATAGTGCAATGCATTCTTAAAAACCACGAGAAATTTTATTCGCCATAGAACAGAAAATAAAAAATACAACGGGGCAATTTAGCCTCCACCAGCGTCCGGAAGTGCGCCTACGCAGGCTGCCACAGCCCACTGACGAGAAAACCCACAGCCCAGCGCAGTCGGGCAACGCTGACGTACCCTCTCAAAACCAGGGACGCCCGCTGTAAATCGCTTCGTTCGAGACTGCCGCTGGAAAGGTCTATAGTGACTAAGACCATTTTCATAATGTCACAACACGAGACAACGCTCCGTCTACCCTACCCTTTTTGTGAGTCAGCTTTTTGCGGTGGCTGACGTAGACTTGATATTCTGGGCTTGAGGAGAGCGTGAAATTCGTGAGTGGGGCCATGGCGCGGCTTACTTAGTACTCTACATTTTGCTGCCCGTGGCATCAGCGGACGTCTGTCTGGAGAACACCGGAGTAAACTGCAGTCGGTCCGTGCTCCGTGCGTTTTTGAACGGCACCAAGAAAAGTACACACGGCAAACGTGCGTTTACATTTCCTTGTTTTAACCGACGCTCTAATTAATTGTTGTTATGAGTGTCCTTCTTTTTCTTTTATTACTTATATTTATATACTGGAAACTTTTTTTATTCACCAACGTCTCAAGTGAGGCTCGAACTGTTCTGTACTAAAGGAAGGAGAATATCGAGCCAAATCTTATTTATTATTTATTTATCCCCTTACTGCTACAACTATGTTTTGCTGTTGATGACTTCTTTAGCTTCGCGATTTAGACAATGAAGAATTTTAGTAGATCGGTCCGATGACTCCGATAATGATATCCGATAGTTCGCCGTCGTCTTTGCGTATGCATCATATCGTTATCGGGTACCGTTATCGCGGGTCTCGGAGGTATCGAAAGGATCTACTAAATCTCTCGAATAGCATGGCAACGGCTGCAACGACGAAGCTTTGCTCTACATTCGAGGTAAATAGTACTTACCTTGCTTCGCTGAAAAAGCTCAATGCAGAGCATGAAGCATTCGTGAGGAACAATATGGCACTCCCATCCAGTGCCTCAGCTCAAATGGTGTTCAGCGTAGCAGTCGACATATTGAGTAAGAAATAACGCAAAATGTCTGACGAGACTTTCGAGAGCCAGCTGTTGCTCAAAATACTCAAGGTCATTAAATGGAACAGGTTGCAACAATAAGAACTTGAATAACCCTCTTCCCTTTGTTTCTTACTTGAGGACAATAATGTTAAAAGTAACGCACGAAAGTAACGGATTACTTTTTGGGGTAACGGTCAGTTACTTTCATGGGAGGGTAATTGTAATTGTAATAAATTACAATTTAGCCTCGAGTAATTGTAAATGTAATTCCTTACTATTTTTCAGTAAAGTGTACAAGTCTGGTGCCATCGATAGCACTCTAGGAATGGGCAGTTGCGTTCGCAGGTGCTTTTAACACTATTGCATATTAATAACTTGGTGAAAGGGTAATTGTCAATTGTTTCGCATGTTGACGTTTGTGATATCCTAATAAACTTAGTTGAATGTAAGCGCCCTGACCGTGTACGTTTTAAAGCGCAGCTCTTAGGCGCCCGTTGCCAGCTTGAGCGACGTCGCCGTCGCCGTCGGCGTAACCGTAAGGTCACGTGACCCCGGTGACGTGGCGTGACCCCCGTGAGGTCACGTGACCCCCATGAAGGGTCGTGACCCCCTTGAGGTCACGTGCCCCCGGTGACGACACGTGACCCCCATAAAGTGACGTAGCCACCTAGAGGTCACGCGTCCCCGGTGACCTCACGTGACCCCCGTGCGGTCACGAGGGTAACGTGAACTCACGGTTACGCCGACGGCAACGGCGACGCCGCTCGGGCGAGGAGTAGCAGGCAGGATGAGGAGGTGAGGAGGCGGGAGGAGGGGTATACCCTCCCCCAGATATCCTTCCCTCCTCCTTCTCAAGAGCTGCGCTCTGATTCGGCGTTGCAAGGAGTTGTAAACGGTTTAGTTTTAGAGCGCAGCTCTTAGGGGCCCGTTCCCGGCTTGAGCGGCGTCGGCGTCGCCGTCGGCGTAACCAAGGTCACGTGACCCCCCAAGGTCACCCCAAGGTCACGTGGCCCCAGAGGTCACGTGACCCCTCCCCCAGGGTCACGTGACCCCCAGGGTCACGTGACCCCCAAGGTCACGTGACACCCAAAGTCACGTGACCCCCCGAAGTCACGTGACCACCCCCAGGGTCACGTGATCTCCCCGAAGACGTCATCGATGACGTCACCGGCATCCACATCGTCATCGTCATCATCACTGATGACGTCATGAGTGACGTCACTGATGACCTCACCGGAATCCGCATCGTCATCGTCATCACTGATGACGTCATCAGTTACGTCACTGATGACGTCACCGGCATCCGCATCGTCATCGTCATCATCACGGATTACGTCATCGGAGTCCGCGTCGTCATCGTCACTGATGACGTCATTAGTGACGTCACTGATGACCTCACCGGCATCCGCATCGTCATCGTCATGATCACTAATGACGTCATCAGTGACGTCAGTGATGACGTCACCGGCATCCGCATCGTCATCGTCATCATCACGGATGACGTCATCAGTGACGTCACTGATGACATCATCGGCATCGTCACGTGACCCCCCAAGGTCACGTGACCCCCCTCCCCACGTCACTTCAACCCCCAGTGCCCTTCCGTCCTCCTCCTCAAGAGCTGCGCTCTAATTCGGTGTTACAGGGAGTGGTAAACGGCTTTCACTTTTTTAGAGCGCAGCTCTTAGTGGCCCGTTCCCGGCTTGAGCGGCGTCGGCGTCGCCGTCGGCGTAACCGCAACCCTCCTAACCCTCGTGAGGGTTACCAGGGTTACGAGGGTTAATCTCATGAGGGTTACCCTCACGAGGATCACGAGGGCCACGAGGGTTACTTACCCTCGTAACCCTCACGAGGGTTACGAGGGTTAGTTACCCTCAAAAGGGTTACCTTCACGAGGGTTACCCTCACGAGGGTTACTAACCCTCGTAACCCTCGTTACTAACCCTCGTAACCCTCGTGAGGGTTACAAGGGTAAGTAACCCTCGTGAGGGTAACCCTCGTGAAGGTAACCCTTTTGAGGGTTACGAGGGTTAGTAACCCTCGTGAGGGTAACCTTCACGAGGGTTACCCTCACGAGGGTCACGAGGGTTATGAGAGTTACCCTCACGAGGGTTACTTACCCTAGTAACCCTCGTGAGGGTAACCTACACGAGGGTTACCCTCACGAGGGTCACGAGGGTTATGAGAGTTACCCTCACGAGGGTCACGAGAGTTACCCTCACGAGGGTCACGAGAGTTGCCCTCACAAGGGTTACTAGGGTTACCCTCACGAGGGTCACGATGGTTACCCAGGTCAAGTGACCCCCCCTGGGGTCACGTGACCTGGGGATACCCCCGAGGTCACGTGACCCCCGTTGACGTCATAGCCATTGATGACGTCATCAGTGACGTCACTGATGACGTCACCGGCATCCGCATCGTCATCGTCATCATCACTGATGACGTCATCAGTGACGTCACTGATGACGTCACCGGCATCCGCATCGTCATCATCATCACTGATGGCGTCATCAGTGACGCTACTGATGACGTCATCGGTATCGTCACGTGGCCCCAGGTCACGTGACCCCCCCGACGTCACGTGACTCCCACAAGGTCACGTGACCCCCAAGGTCACGTGACCCCCCGCCCCCGAGGTCACTTGACCCACCCCCCAGTACCCTTCCCTCCACCTCCTCAAGAGCTGCGCTCTAATTCGGCGTTACAGGGAGTTGTAAACGGCTTTCATTTTTTAGAGCGCAGCTCTTAGGGGCCCGTTTCCGGCTTGAGCGGCGTCGCCGTCGCCGTCGCCGTCGCCGTCGCCGTCGGCGTAACCGCGCGGTGCATCATGGGAAATGTCCCATAATGCACCGCGCGAGCCCCCCACCGGGGTCACGTGACCTCGTGGGGGGTCACGTGACCCCCCCCCCCCCCGAGGTCACGTGACTCCCCTGAGGTCACGTGACCCCCTCCTCGAGGTCACGTGACCCCCCGAGGTCACGTGACCCCCCCGAGGTCACGTGACCCCCGCCGATGTCGCGTGACCCCCGATGACGTCATCGTCGCTGATGACGTCACCGGCATCCACATCGTCATCGTCATCATCACTGATGACGTCACCAGCATCCACATCGTCATCGTCATCATCACTGATGACGTCACCGGCATCCACATCGTCATCGTCATCATCACTGATGACGTCACCGGCATCCGCATCGTCATCGTCATCATTACTGATGACGTCACCGGCATCCACATCGTCATCGTCATCATCACTGATGACGTCACCGGCATCCCCATCGTCATCGTCATCATCACTGATGACGTCACCGGCATCCACATCGTCATCGTCATCATCACTGATGACGTCACCGGCATCCACATCGTCATCGTCATCATCACTGATGTCACCGGCATCCACATCGTCATCGTCATCATCACTGATGACGTCACCGGCATCCCCATCGTCATCGTCATCATCACTGATGTCACCGGCATCCACATCGTCATCGTCATCATCACTGATGACGTCACCGGCATCCACATTGTCATCGTCATCATCACTGATGACGTCACCGGCATCCACATCGTCATCGTCATCATCACTGACGACGTCACCGGCATCCGCATCGTCATCGTCATCATCACTGATGACGTCATCAGTGACGTCACTGATGTCGTCACCGGCATCCGCATCGTCATCGTCATCATCACTGATGACGTCATCAGCGACGTCACTGATGACGTCACCGACATTCGCATCGTCCTCGTCATCATCACTGGTGAAGCCATCAGTGACGTCACTAATGACGTCATCGGTACCCGCATCGTCATCGTCACGGATGACGTCATCAGTGACGTCAGTGATGACATCATCGGCATTGGGGGTCACGTGACCCCCCCCCCCCTGGTTAGTTTACCCCCCCCCCCCCCGTGCCCTTCCCTCCTCCTCCTCAAGAGCTGCGCTCTAATTCGGCGTTACAGGGAGTTGTAAGCGGCTTTCATTTTTTGTTTGTTTTTTTGCAGATTTTTCGTCGTATTTGCGCTGGTTTCACTTTTAGAGCGCAGCTTTTAGGCGCCCATTTCCGGCTTAAGCGGTGTCGCCGTCGCCGTCGGCGTAACCGTAAGGTCACGTGACCCCCCAGGTCACATGATCCCCCCCAGTTCACGTGAGCCCCCAGGTCACGTGACCCCACAGGTCACGTGAAGCCCCAGGTCACGCGACTCCCCGATTACGTGACCCCTCAGTTCACGTGACCCCCAGTTCACGCCAACCCCCTAGGTCACGTGACCCCCCAGGTCACGTGCAGAGCACAGCTCTTAGGCGGCCGTTTCCGGCTTGAGCGGCAAGGACGACAGCAGTAGGAGGGAGGAGGAAGAGGAGGGGGAGGAGAGAGGAGGAGGAGGAGGCGAGGGGAGGAGGTTGAAGGATGCGGAGGAGGTGAAGGAGCAGAAGGGGGTGAAGAAGGGAGGAGGGGAGAAGGAGTAGCAGGCAGGATCACGAGGGAGGAGGAGGGGTATACCCTCCCCTCAGTGCCCTTCCCTCCTCCTCCTCAACTGCTGCGCTCCAATTCGGCGTTACAGGGAGTTGTAAACGGCTTTCATTATTTTGAAAAATCCGTATTAGAGAGTTCCAGTATACGGGGGCTAATATCTTGGGTCACCCAAGCACCTTAAAAAGTAGTATTGAGTATTGTTATTTTTCTATCCCGACGATGGCCATGCTCGAATCACGGAGCACTTGCAAGGACAGCTCCCAACACCATCGTTCGACTGGTCCTTTCGAAGACCCGGAACCGGGGCTTTCGAACATCTTCCGAAGCCACCATTGTCAACAGGGCTTCGTCTTTTTCGTCTTTTAACATCGAGAGAAGCTGCTGCTGCGATCCCATAAACATCCGGCCTAACGACAGAGGCTGCTGAACCTCATCTAAGCAACAGCCATCAACCACCAGGCATACCAGCACCCCGCTGGTGACGCAATATCGTCACGTCACCGCGGTTATATCAGGCGGACCAACGGACTCGCGAGGCAAAGACAAAACGGGACTGAACAACGGTACCAAAATCTAACCATGTCTCATTAAACATCATCCCCACATAGCCGAAACACGGTCTCCATGCCTGTCCACCCCCATGTGTAGAGGGTCTTGGCATGCTCTGTGCGGCATTCGAAGCTGCTCGGACTGTTTATTGATTGTCGCAAGCCCAAAATTGAATGCCTATGCAGGGCTCGTTTCACTGAATGAGCCACATTTAAATAACGTCACCGTGGTGACCGCAAAGCTTGATGACGAAATTCTGGGGACAGCACTGTTCTCAACGAGAACAAGGCTATCCCTATAACCTCGTCATCAAGCTACACGAAGCAGACTCAAATAAACGTCCGCTTTTACCCTTAAAATCATGCGGCGACAAAGAAGCATATTGGTCACTGGTGTTGCGTTCGTGTATTCTTGGGTCCTACTAGCGCCAGTAAGCTTGTTTAAAGTTAGAAGTACTCGTGGAAATGGAGCGTGCTGGTGAAGTTACAGTGTTTGAGGAGAATAACACAGAGGAGGAAAACCGGACGACACGTTTCTCGTGTGTCGTCCGATTTTCGTCCTGTAGGTTATTCTCCTCAAACACCGTTAGAAATACTTCCATGGAATATCCTTGCAAGGAACCTTTAGGGAATAGCTGCGGGAGGTTTTGCAAGCGTTGCACGCACGACACAATCATGTGCTTTCCACGTTTTTTAGGGTATCGATACACGTTTAAATTTATTCAAGGGTGCGGAGTGTGAGGAGCACGTCTCAATGAGAAGTTTTCACGCGTTCCGCTTATTTGCAGAGCGCGTGTAGCTGCTCGAGTTTTTCGTGCTCTAGGATTGCGTGGAGCTCTATTCATGGCACAAAGGTCACTTGATCCAGGGAAAGCAGGGAGAATGTCCCCGTATCGTCGACATACTTCTTCATTAAATATAAAGTTACTAGTCGATCTTTCCCGTCTGGATGAGTCAATTAATATTCAGGGTGACAGGTTGCTTTGTAAAGTGATTTATTGTATACTGAGATTTTGTAACCACACCTCCGCGAAGCAAGCCCACATCTACACATAACCACCACATGCGTAGTCGGTGCTTAGCCGCACTGAAAAATATTTTCCGGTCACCAATTACGAACGAACTATAATATAAATGTAAACATTTTTGCAGACAAGAAGAATTGAAACGCTGATTGCATACATAGTGCCAACTTCGCTTATATTGGCAGTGAACGCTTCCAGTACGATTACGGTTCATTGCGATCTTGGAACCGCTGGTTTAAAACGACTCGTTCGAAGATTCGAAGCTTTTTAGAAGGGCTAAAATTACGACTGTCGTGATAACAGCAGAGTTGCTTATCGTTTCTTTTTGTGCCACCTCTTGCTGCGATTGGTCACACACTGAACCATGACAACGGGCCGAGCTGGCTTGGATAGCATAACAACTGACAGGCCACTACAAGGCTGACAATTGCCGAAGTACTGTTCAAATATTTCGGAATGCCGCCCGTGTATCTGCCGTCTGAATCTTTCGCTTCTTGAAGAGGTGACATATGAGATTAAGATAACCCGCGGAGAAGTATGTTGAGTAGACCGACAAAACTGTAAATGTCAAACTGATGAAACAAAATCGGCTCCTCAGTATCTCTCCTAGCAGCAAAGTTCACGGCAGAGATAGTTGTTCCAAACCGAAAACGTATATTTGTCTTCCCATGCAGAACGGTAGAGAAATATATTTTTAAGTGGGGCTTTCTTCAGATAGACAAGGTTTGCAGTTTGCAGCTGCGTGTAAAAATAATAGTATTACGTATACAACCGCTACCTGATTTTTATATATATATATATATATATATATATATATATATATATATATATATATATATATATATATATATATATATATATTTGGTATTGTCAGGAGGATTAGCTTTTGTAGAGGACTGATAAAGTTGTAATCTTGGAAAACACTGGCTTCAACTGTAAGGTTTCCAGGAGCTCAATTTGAAGGGCTTCCCTGCAGCTTTGACTACATTTATGCTGGTTCAGTTTTCAGTTGCATCGGTGGCAAGTGAGTGAAGGATTAATTGAGGATCGGTGCAATAAAAACAGCCTGATCACAAAGGGTCAAAATAGCAACGAAACTGGGAAGCACCACCTGTGCAACTCGATTTGAAAGGAACTGCACATTATTTATGGAGACACTGGGAACTTTAAACTTATTTGAACAAATATTTACAAGCAGGGTCGTGAGTCAAACTAAGCGGCTCAGCTTTAGTGAGAGCCTTGAACCGCTTATTTTGAGTAACGTGCTAGCTAAAAATAGTTCACTCAAGATTTTTTTTTAATCTGTCTGCTTTTATAATGATCATGTGTGTTCGCTATGTGAACCAAGAGGCAACACACCTTTCTTGCCCTTTTTTCCCCACGAAGACTAAATTGGCAAAAAGAGGGATAGATACCCTCTGTTTTCAGAATTCTCTGGAAAGGTCATGCTCGTACCAGGTTTATTTTAGTTTTAATATCCCGGCTGGCGGCCCAGGCAGCACACCATTGTTGGACCCCCGTTAGCCCAATGTTGGCAAAACAATGGTTCCAATATTGGTCGGACGTTGGCATTTTCGAAAACGCCACCCGATCCAATGGTGGTACAACATTGGTGCCAATGTTGCACCACTGGTTTGCCAACATTCTAGCCCACATTGGACCACCGTGGTTTGCGCTTTTTTTATCTAATATTGGCAAAGAGGTTTCACCGTTGGCTGAACCAACATTCGCACCCAGCGCCCGACACACTGGCTCTTCCGACATTGGCTTAAATATTGGCTATTCCAATATTGGCGTCCAGTTTAATGCACTGGCTATTTTTGCATCCATTGTCTATGCCATTATTGGATGCAATTTTTCAGCCAGTGGTTTAACCAGCGTCACAAAAACAGTGCAGAAAACCAAGCAAGTATCTTTGCCTTTTTCCTCAGGCACTGCTTCCTTTCTGATACTAAAATTTAATAAATGCAGCAGTTTTACCGTATTTGGACACTTTAGAAATCATTAAAGCATGCAAATGAATTGTTCATAACGTTTGACAGTTCATAATTTATTTAAATCAAATAAAAAGATTTAAAACATTCTGCAGTCAGGGGGGCCTAGGCAGACTCGGCGGCAGGCTCGGTAGTGGACAGGGCAGAGGGCTGGGCGAACGGCTGGGCAGTGGGATTCCACGCGGGGGCCAGGCCACAGGATTCTGAAAGAGACAGAAGCGGGGTTTTGGATTCAGGTGAAAAGTTCCAGAGGCTCCCAGTTCTCTCTTACGCTTGTTAATAATGAATATCAAAATAAAACATAGCTTCATTATTAATTGCCGCCCTTTAATTAACTATTCGATTAGTCGGTTCAGTTGCTCTTCAAGTATAAAATCTCGAAAGGCCTACCGACTTTTTTTTATGTTTACTTTTCCATATTGTTAACTTTCTTTACCAGTGAATTGTTTTTCGTTATTTTGTACGTAAAAAAGCTTTGTACTGCCTTCTAAAATAAACAGATGCGCATGCAGGTAAGACACCGTGGCCGGCTTGATGGAATCAATGTCTCAGCTGAGACTAGGTCAATGAAAGCACTGTAAAGGCTGGGACGCGCGAGCGTCTGGAGTCGAGGTTTGAGTCCCGTTCAGCTCGTACGCTGGCTTTGACAGTGCTTTCTCTTCCCCCGTCTCGGCTGAGACGCTATTTCTAGCAAGACGGCCCAGGCATTTACTATTGTTTTGTTCGTTTGACTTGTCCTTACTCAGAGCTCGATCGATCTAGAAATTAAAATATTCATAGTGATTTAAAAAAATTAATCAAATATTACGAAGGTTATTTCATAGAGTGCCTAGCTCTACTCTTGCAACATCATGGCGTCCCTTAACCTTCCATCTAGCTTTAAGAAGTCTTAGGAATTACAATCTCACTATTTAAGTTCACACCAATATTTTGTGCGTTGATTTGAAAAAAAAAAAAAAACGGTTTTAAGCTTGACCGTTTTTGCGGCACGCAAAATATGTAGTTTTAAATGTACAGGTCCCGTCAAAGTAAAACGGAGCGCCGGATCGGCGACCGTACTGCATCGAAGCGCTATCTAGCAGCGCCGGCTGGAACTGATAGGCTACATCTCCGCATGCGAACGTGCCTTCCGCTGGGGCCTCCGTTTTCTTCCCACTATACACGTTATCGGTGGTTCGAGCGGCGCAACGCTCCTCCTAAAATTGACGCCTGATAGCACAAGGGGCGGTGCTCAAAAACACTCGCCCCTCTCTCCCACATGCCTTCAGTGTTATCTCCCCGTGCGAGCCCGAGCCGAACACCTAGCGGTGTTTATCGGAACAGCGCTTGGCAGCTCGAGACGCCGATAATGCGAGGATCAAACAAGAAAGACGTAGGACCAGGGTGTCGAACCGGAACCGAACCGAACCGAAAACCGGAACAGAACCGTTATTTTTAGCCGAACCGGAACTGAACCGAACCGAAATATTCGCCGCCATCTTGGAACTGAACCGGAACCGAACCGAAAAAAAATATAACGGTAACCGGTTCAAAACGGTTCAAGGTAATATTGTTTTTCTTCTTTGTTAGTATCACAAAATGAACATATGTTAATAAAAAATTGGCGGCTGTATTTCTATCTATTGATCGAATCGACATATACATAATTGCAATGTATGATACATTTTGGGTTTTCATGGCACCTTTGTTGGCACTATGATTAACCATGTGTCACGTTTTCACGTGATGTCATGGCGTCAATACACGTTGTCAAGTAATGTCACATGGCCCCGTGACGTCACGTGACTCACTGCTTCATATCGATTTAATTTGAAGAAGTCACTAGATGTATTAACCTTGTTGACAGCATGACGTAACAAGGCATCACGATTTCACACCGAGAGTCACGTGACACCGTGACGTAAGCGATTTTCATAACCCCTAGTCGAGTGCTCGGGTTCATGACAATCAGCATCGCGAAACATTCGAATAACGGCTCATGTCAATTAAATATGATAATTAATAGCCCAACACTAACAATATATGAAGCTCAGCCCAAGCTTTTGCTTTCCAAACCCTTACAGCCTAGGGCATGACTGTGATGAACACTGGCGGTATATAATTAGCCTCAGATCACGTGGCCGCCTGTTCAAATTGCGAGTTGAGGAGATATCGACAGGTGTCTCTGTCCTTTATTTTTCCTGCATCTGTTATTAGGGCAAAACTAATGGATGTTTCCGGAACCTATCAACGTCATGGGCTATTTTTTGACACTATTTATTGAAAGTACAAAAGAAAAAATCTTGCAAGACCAATTTTACATTATTGAGGCACCGAAACATTTTTTTGTTGTTGCTGAACTGCATCCGAAAGATGTCCCCGAGAATAGAAGTTATGAAATGACTAAATGCGACCTATTAATATGACGTTACATAAAACTACACATGTGTACGGAAGGAATACCTAAAAAAGGAAGATATTTTAGTGACCTCAGATGAACAGCCGAACGTTGACAATCGCTGTAAGTCTCACACGAGCGTCGTTCTCAAGTTATTGTCCAAGTTTCGACCCCCTCTATTTTGCTTAAGTGAATTATAAACATATTACCATGCATTACTAAATACTACTCAGGATCAGTCCCTAACGTTAATAACTGATTAAACTTGGCTTTGCTCTTTTTTCTAGGCAATGGTAGTTGGCAAAAAATTAGAGAAATATGAGCATCGTTCATCCCCTCAACTCGGAGCCAGAAGCGGCCACGTGGCCTGGTGCCTATCTTATGCCGCCAACGTCAATAATACCCCCGAGCTGGAGTTTTAAAGAAAGAAAACGCGTGCTGGGAGCTCCAGGTACTGTTAAAGTTCGACTATTCTCATCACCGCAGTGGTTGAACACGAGCCACTACCCGAGTGTCCGCCGAGGCATTGAGAGTTACGAGCCGATATACGGTGCTCACGCAGTTCTCCTGCCCAATCCATGAGCCGCGCTCGACTGTCGACAGGCGGGTGGTTTTGATCCCACAATTACGTCATCAAGCTTTAAGAAGGCAAGACTGAAAGAAATAGTCTCGTTTAATCCTCGCAATTTCACTGCGACAAAGAAGCTTCTGAATCAGTGGCGGCCTGTGCAAGTACACTTGGGCCAGAGGACCAGTACGCCTCGGAAAAGTCATGCACATTCCAACCTGATATCGTTTCATGACCCCTTTAAACTTCACGAAGTGCAAAATAAAGCAATGAAAGGTTGCGGTTAACAAGTGTCAAATAAAATGGTCGAATTAACAGACAAAAACGAAGGAGGCAAATTTCTAAAGAATACTTTAAGCCTTTCCACTCTGGGGAAGAAGGAAGATCAGAAAAGCTGTACTATGGTGCGAATGAAGAAATGGCCGGCGGCAAGTCGGCAAGCCAGAGTGGAAAGGCTGGGGGGTTGCCGCCACCTATGAACGACGGCGGCAACCAGACAACCGGCAAGCCGGTTGTCTGGTTGCCGTCGTCATTTATAGATGGCGGTAGCTCTTCAGAGTTTAGTGTCATCATTCGTTTGCTGACGGACACGGCACTGGGGAAACTAGCCCTTAACAGCACCGCTGTATAAAGAAGTGCGTATGTGTGTGGGGCGGGGGGGGGGGGGGGGAGTTTTAAAAACATACTGCGCTGTAAAGGTTCCTCCTCCCTGTATCTTTGGCGCAGACCAAAAAGCGTGGCCCCGGAAACTAGGAGAACATAATAGCGCTTCACGACAGGGACGAAGAGTAGGAAGGAGACAACACAATGCAATCCGCATTACCCGGAAACTACTTAGTTTGAAAAAACGCTCTTGCCAAAAAGCACGTTTTTGTCGTGCCAGACGCTCGCGCCGTTCCTCACGACGATGCTCTAAGAATAATAATACGTGCATTTCAAATACTTGGCTTTCATTGAGCTTGCACCTCTTGCAGCGTGCCTTTTGAACCGTCGAATTCGATTTTCTCAGCAAGAAGACATCAGAATGACCACCAGCCTATAGTGTGATGACGTCCCGTGCATACCATGCTAAATAGTTCAGCTTTCTGGTAAAATGTGATGTCCGCAACACTAGCAATGGATGTCCTAATTGTAAAGTTGTGCAGTATTTATAGCACTCTCGCGATGAAATATGGCAGCCTAGAGAAATGTTAGAGCGCATGACTATTTTAGCATAGTGTTGTAAAGTGAGGGCCCAAAACAAGTGCAGGTAAAACCGAATATAATGTTGGCCTCCCGAGGCAGTATTTCGCGAAGTTTCGAGCTCATGCAAGCTGATGAAATGTAATTTATACTAAGGTTTCAAGAATCTTTGTCTGTCCTTCGCGCAATTTATGTAAAATCATGAATTTCATTGCGAGCAAATTTACGCATCTCTTTTTGCAGTAAGGCGTTCTGCAAGGGATTATTTAAAAAAAATAACATTAATTATCTCCCTCTTTTTGAACATTTCGTGTATTTGACTTCCAATTCATCATGCGAGCACAGAGTCCTTTTTAGCGTACCCTGCAACCCGATGTTTCACACTGCCAATCAGCAAACAGAAAAACACTTTTACGTAGACTCCACAACTCGCGTAGTATCGAGTATTGTCCTTCCGCGTCGGTCTCAAGCGGTTATGTGAACTTTATAAAGTGAAATTTTTTTATCAATATAAAATATATTTAATTACTAACTGAATATTTGACAACATAAATAGAGGGCTGACCACTCTAAAGCAATGCCCCCCAAATTATTTGAAAGGTGTTCTGCCAATCTTTTCCGGCGTTTTTTATCCTCGACAGGCACGTTGTAAGTGATATGGGACGGCCTTACATACATTTCTGATTTTAAAGCTAATTTAAATAAATATATGTTCCTCACACATATAATTTCTCTAACATATATGTCTCTTATTGCCTCTTTTATGTGGTGAACATTACTTTTATGTGTCTGTGGGCTGGACAAAAATAAAGTAAACATTGGTGCGCGGCGGAACTATGACGATTACGCACGCAAACCGTCAGAAAGTGTCCAATTAAGAAGCTGCCATGTCGAGTAGAACGTGAAATACTACTTCATTTTACTTAGCAAAAAAGAATTTTGAAGGACGCTTAAAGGAGCTGTGCAACAATTTCAGGGCTTTGCTTAAATAATTGTGGAAGTTGATGCCTGACACTTCTGCAGTGAACTACAGAAAACAGATTTTGCCTGGATACCCCAGTTTTTATTTAAAAAAATGAAGAAGATCCAGGTTTTTGCCGCCTCTCAACTCGTACATCGTCTTCCGGGCAGACTTGGACGTAGTTCAACTACTCTACTCAAACTACTGTAGTTTAACTACTTTTCCGAGTAACTTGGTAACTTTCAATTACACCTCTATTTTGGTAATTAGTAGTTTAATTTAACTACGTTTTTCGGGTAACTTCTACTCAAATTACTAACTACTTTCGAAATTTAATCCTATTTTTTTTCATCACAAAAGTTTGAGTGCAGAAATAAATAAGACGCTGGCAGATTAAGTGGTATTCCCGAACAAGGGGCCCCCTCACATTCCGTTCCCACGCACTTACACTCGGCAGCCCTAGAAACTGCATCACAGGCGTCCTTGGGCCAAGGTGACGACGACGAGCAGCCAAAACATAACACCGGCGCGCACGAACGCAGTCAGAGATGCTTGACGAGCCTTGGTCGGGTGTTGACCTAATCCGGTAATGCACGCAATTACCGCGTTTCCAGCTGCAAACGTGAAAGACGGGGACACTCCGAGGATTGTTCTTGTTTTCATGGTGTGCCTTTAGTGAGTTCCGACTCAAGTGGTAGGTTCCACGGTAGGCGCCACTGGGATGACTTCGCAGCTGGGCGCCTGTTCTCATGGTTGCCTCGTCGTCAGCGCATACTCCCTTGCAAAGCGGACTCCCCCGCGCATAAACGCAGACGCGAATAATCCGTTCATGGGAGCACGTTCCCGTTTCCAGCTGCAACTGTACGAGCGCCGATGCTTGTTCACGTAATCCTTCGCGTCCTTCCGACCTTCCACGCCAGGGAGACCTCTTCTTTGTTGAAAACGTTTTACTTGTCAGGCGCGTCAGGATACCGTAGTCGCAGGCGAGGATTTCGAGTCACCCTTGGGTTGGGAGATCCTTTTGTTAAACCCAACGTCAACGGCAAAAATTTTTTTTTTTTTTTAAATGGCGTAGCTATAACAGTGGAACGAGACGCGCAGTCGTCCGGATGATCTCATCGTCGTGGCGCGAGACTTGATCCCTTGACGGTCAGGTGCACTCGCTCGGCGAAATCTCCAAACGTCGTGAGAATAAAGAGGGGCCAGTCATAACAATCTCAACTTTCCGAAGAAAAAAAGAAAAAAAAAAGAGAAGAGTTTGTTATAAAAGACCCTCTAGCCGAGGCAAGCCTCACATGTTTCGTCATGGACACCAAAGATGCCGACACTCGCTTACCCGACCGTGCACAGCCTGCTTCTGAAATTGAACGCTGTCTTTGCATTTAGCGCCACGGTGGAACGTCTTTTTAGCTTGACCGAGGACGTTATTAGAAGGAAAAGAGGAAAACTCTCCGATAACAACTTTGAAAGACAATTGCTTCGGCGAGCGAATAAACTATTTTGGAAGTCATAAAATGACTGCATTTATTTCCGGCTCGCAGGGTTTTTCACTGATCAAAACTTCTGTTCATTTTGCTGCCACAAAAACATAAAAAGTAACTTCGAAAGTAACTTCAAAGTAATTCGCTACTTTTTTTACAGTAGTTAGTAGTTTACTCAATTATTATTACAAATGCGTAATTTCTACTCTACTTCAACTACTTTTGGCGTCGATACTCAGTAACTTAACTTAACTACCTTTTTTGAGTAATTTGTACATGTCTGCTTCCGGGTCACGTGCACAGTGATGTCACTTGAGTAGGCGCGGAATTCAGGAAAAGTTCTCTCTTTAGAGCCATCAGCGAGCAGCGAGAACTCATCCGCTCGCGACCACGTGCTGGCGGGCGCCCCGCGAAATATACGGTGAAAGGAGGAAAGTCTCATCCGGGTCCGGCCATACCTGTCCTTGCCCGTCAGGCGCTGTCCCCCTCCCCCTCCGGCTTCTGGCGGCTGTTCGTGGTTTTGTGGACCTAGGATAGATGGCGCCCCTAAAACTCCGTATAATAAAAGTTTTGTCGATGATACCAGGTTTTTGACGCATTTATATATATGTTGGAACGACAAGATTTATAGAAAAGTTACCTTTTATTGAGCAGGTATTCGCACAACTTGCTATCTTTTTTACAACTACCCAAGTGTCGTCACGCCGCTTGTTTCTCATGGCCGCCGCTCGTGGCTGCAGGTCGGGAAATATTCCAAGTTTTGCCTCGCTATTACGCGGCGCAATCGCAACATTTCGATGAAAGGAGGTGTGTTTTCTGCCATTTGTGACACAGTGAACAATATCAAGAGCAGAAAATGCCAATTCTTTCAACGTTAAAATCGTTACACAGCTCCTTTAAGCTTCGCCTTTAAAAGTGGAACGCGATAGCGTCAACCGGCCTCGTTGGCATTGCATTCTCATTTGCCGCGCAAACGTGCCTCGCGTGGCCTAGTGAAAAGCGTCTGACTCGCAACTAAAGGGTCGTGGGTTCGAATCTCGCCTAAAATTTTTAATTTTTTTTTTTTAAGGCAAAGGAATTACTTTCAAAAGTGAAATCATTTGAAACATACGGTGACCTTTAATTCGCATTACACATCATGTTTTAATCACCCTCATTCCACGCGTGATGTCACGTTTCACGTAAGCATTGTGGGTTGTTTGAAATTCTTGCGCTAGAGTATATAGCTCTGACGTCATGAACCTATCGACCAATTATGATTTTCCAGTCACGCCACCGACATCGGCTTTTCTGCGACATGCGCTCCTTAACGCTATCGTTTTAAAATTCTCAATTAGCAAGGGTGATGCTCATTTGCAAATTAAATTGTCCGGCATCTTGTCAAGAACAAACCTCAAAAGCCAGGCTATGCCAGCTTACTCTGTATAAGAAAATGTTCACTTGGGCAAGCGCTATTTTGGGCCAGATTCAATGTGAGTGCGAAGGTGCGTATATATTAGTGAACAATTGCGATAACTTCTTGGTGCATGATTAGTCGCATGCGTGCGGTGCTGAGTGTAAACAATGTTTGGTTAGAACAACAGGCATTTGGATTGCCGCTCGGTGTTGCTATAAAAGATAGACTGAAAGGAATTATCCTAAAACTTCTTTACATTTCGAAAATTTCATTGCTTTTAGCTCAGTTGGATCGTCGTCACACACACACACACACACACACACACACATATATATATACATATCTTGTGAAGTGTATTTCGTAAAAGTTATTTCATGATATATGGCCACGAGGTGCATGCTAATTTCATAATTTTATGTGATGTACTTAATTCCTTAGTTCAATGACACGATTTCACTTTTAATACTGCGACAGAAAGTTGTACCAATCACGGGTAATCTAGACGACCTTCCACACTTTGCGACAACATTTTATACCATGTAAATAGATCAGTTTGAACTTTAGAATGGTACTTTAACACGAATAAAGGACAAGAGAATACAGTATAGTTCTGAATTAGAAGCTGATCTATATACAGGTATGTACCAACAAGCTCTACTCTTTACTCTTGTACTTAAACATTTTGATTCAGGCAAAATATATTTTACTGGTAAACAAAGGGATGTTGAGTCGTATGAACAGGACGTTATGTATGTTAATGTAGATTTTCTTCTACTCTAGCGTCAAAAATAAATAACTGAATTTAATATTTTTGGTACCTAAGAAAAAAATAAAGTTCACGGACGATCTAAAAAACGATATAGTTAATCATTTCACGGCGTAAATACTGTATACTGCCAAAAGAACGCGGAAAACATATTCTCAATTTAGCGGTTCAAACCGGTTCGAACCGGTTCGAACCGGTTTGAACCGTTATTTTTTGCTCCCCGGAACTGAACCGGAACCGAACCGAAAGCCGTGAACCCGAACCGGAACCGAACCGATAAAAATGTCGGTTCGACACCGAAATTTTTATTTCGGTGTCGAACCGGCACCGAAATAAAAAAAATATTTCGGTGTCGAACGGCACGCGCGCATGCGCAGACGGCACCTATCAGTTGCAGCCGGTGCTGCTAGATAGCGCGGCAATGCAGTTCGGTCGCCGCTCCGGTGCTCCGTTTTACTTTGACGGGACCTGTACCCATATTGCCTCTATAATATTTACAATTTATAAGTCCAACCGCTGGCACCCTCTTTGGCTCACCAGTGTCAAGCGCACTACTAAATTAAGAGTTCAATAAATGCCCCGTTATATGTAAGAACCTGACAGTTGAACAGAACTGGATGCTTGAATCAATCAAGAATTTAAAATAAATCACGCACATAAAATAGCTCCTCGTGTAAAGACAATTACTGCCAATTACACTCGCAGAGCGCGGTGACATAACTGACACTCCACTCGCACCCAACAAGCCGAACCTTGGCAAATAAGGAGTACTCAACGCTCTGTGGTATTCGGCTTTGGACATACCGGGAGGACTTTTTACTACAGCAGACGTTTACCGGCAAGATTACAGCCATATTTTAACAAAAAAAAAAATGAGATAAAGATGACTTCGAACACAGAAATAACCGATCAGAACGTCTCTCACGGTTTATTAGAATAGAAAGCACTTAGAAATAGCGCTGTACAGGGCCTTTCGGGCCGATCGCTGTGGATTACACGTTGAACTCGTCGGAGATTCCTGGCACAGTGTTCGACACGGTTCAAACTCGTCGGATAGTGACAGAACGTACATTGCGTAGCAAGAATACCTATTATTCCCCATGGTCAGGAGGACCTCTCCTTTTCACTCACATAGAAGAGAGGGCGGTCCGTCGTGTCTTCAGTCCGTCGAAGCTAGTGGTCACATGTATGCCCACAACAAAGGAAGATCACCGATGTGTATAGGCGCTGTCGAAAGAATATCTATGGTCCTGGCAATCCGCATGTTGAAGATCGCACTTGGCCCTAAGACGAAATACGCTGCTGGTGATCGGAACTCTAGAACCACCGTTCTTGCCAGTTCCAGTATTCGCGACTCCAGCAAAACGGACGCCGCCAAGCGGGAAAGCCGGGAACCAGCCGGTCCAGGTCGCTCTGCGCCCCTCCGCGTCTCTGGTGGCTTTCGCGGAGACGTGTTGTCGGCGCGGTGGCGAACAATGTAATTTGACGAAGGTCCGAATATTTCTTAAGTTTGCCTGAGTGATCATTAGTGTGGTGAAGCCTCAGTAGATTGTTTTTTTTCTATTACGTGTTTGAAAGCCCGTTTACTCCACGACACACGGTCGCGTGCTTTCGATTTCTTGGATGGGGAGGAATCACGGAAAAACTTTTTGATTTCTTGTCTGTCTCGAATCACATTCAAAGTGACGACTGCTTGGTAACTGATACTGGAGGGAACATCAATGTTGCAGGCAAGTGAATGGGAAGGTTCGACAGCTGCTTTTCTTGAGTTTGGTTGTGTTCGGTTAACTTCAAGTTTGAGCCACCCACGCCGGTCGGTGCGTTGGCTATTCATCTTGACTGCTTTTCGCCGAAAAAACCTCTGGACCACACTGAAGGAGTTGGGCTGAGTTCGCAATTACTTGATTCAGGAAAACTTGCTCGCTGCAAATGATGAATGAGAGAAATTATCTGTTTTCAAAATGTGGGGAGACAAGTCTCGCAACGTTAGATGCTGTCACGGCATTTTGACCTATCGCGCCTCCAATATTTATATTACGAGGACGTCGAAGCCAGCAGCAATATACGTCTACATTGGTCAGGTTGACCGGCCACAAAAAAATACTAATTTTTTCCGTTCAGGATTCGAAGCAAAGTTCAATGCAGAGAGGTTCTGCGTGGATCTTCAATGAAGACTCTCTTCAGTTTGTCTCCGTGCTGCCGACTATAGAACCATTTGGCTAAGTTTAAGTAGTATGTCTCCGTCTGTCAAATATACTTTTATTCAGCAGCTCACCTAATAGCTAGTTAACTAAGCTCATATTTGAACCCGAAGGATATACTAATATCGCTTTAGTGGGACCTGCCCCCCCCCTCCCATAGTACGCAATATAATACATAACACGCTCGTCAAAATGACTTCCCGATTGCTACTAAAACCTGAATTAAAATACGAGTATCAGCTGCTTAGTGGGGCGCCGGCGGGTTAACATGGTCCTTGACTCAAGAAGCGGTTGCTTAATTTTCGTAATTTTCCTGCAGCCTGTGTTGTTGGCCGAGCAGACGACTGGAGCTGTTTCGTAAACGCGGATACGCACAAAAGCTCGATTTCGCGGACAGATAAGTCGCATGGTCGAGGCATGCGAGTTAGCTGAAAAGTTACTCTCTGTGGAACAATTCTATAGTCATCCCCGCTTTCCTTAGATGATCAAAACTGATTAGTATATTACCGTCTCTCCGGAGCCCATAGTTTCCGTTTTGAACGAAATCCCCGAAACGAAAGTTCGACACGAAAAGAACAAAAAAACACCGGCAAAACAAAACTATGCTTTGCAAGTTTATCTGCACCGGCTACACTTAACCGTCTCAGTTCAAATACCTATAAAATTGGGCATTAAACAAAAGAAAATCTGTTAAATTGAACGCGCCACCTGTTCAGGCGGCCCTGTCGAGCCGCCGCGACCTGGACTCAGCCGCCATGTTTGTTTGGTGGTGGCGCCCCCTATAGGTCGCTGGAGTCGCGAATAGGGTAGCGTGGATGGCGGAGATACCGAGCCGCTTCGCCCGATAAAAACAGTCTGCTAAGCAATCAAATGCACTCAGACGACTCAGAAACGGACACCACGGTGTCCTGATATCCGCCTGATTATCTTGCCGTTCTTGTGCCTTGGAGAAAACAGCTATTTCTGCCACAAAAAAACAAAAACAAAAAAAGCATGCGTAAATTGCGAAGCGCATCTGCCAACTTGCAGTTTGCGGATGCGCGTGTTGGAAATCGAGGAGACCGCCCCCACCGTCTTCCATCGCTACCTCATCGTGTGGCCTTGATGCACGCGATCCCACCTTCTGTGTGCGTGGGTGTGCGTGTGTGCGTGTGTTTCGCGGTCTGGACTCCATCCCCCCTAAGCTGAGAGTGTAGAGGAAGCCAAGAAGCTCGGTGAACCAATCGAAGGTCTATTTTTAATAACGGTATCACGCTCTCTCCCGTAACCACGCGCAGAGAGCGGTGCAGGTGATGACTGGTCCGGCCGGCGCGTAGCTTCCACGGCACTGTCAGCTTACGAATGCGCACTGTCCTCCTCCCTCAAGGACGCCGAGTCCTCTTCGCTCACGAAGCAGAGATTGAGAGAGATTAGTGTCGGCGTGGGGAAAACGGGGGGGGGGGGGGGGGGGGGGGAATTGTGGTTGTGTTGTCCCTGTTTTAATTGTATGATTCTTTCTTCATCCATGACTTAAAGGGGGACCAGCAGAAATATTATTCCGCCTGGCGGAAAGTCCTCCTCGCCCTCTTTCTTTCTTGTATTGTAGCACGGCGAGGCGAGGGGGAACGTCCCCTTTTGCGCCGGCTTCTTCTGAGAGGATAAGCCGAGAAAATCCCCATTCTGAGCGACGGGCGATGGGTGCGGCAGCAGCGACCTCGTGACTTACGGGTAGCTTCAGCTCCTATCGCGTAATCTGCCCCATTTATTGGCGCTCACCAAAGCCTAGCCCCTTGGGTGTAGGTTTTACGGAGCTGCAAGGCTGCGCCCGCGCAGTCACCGAATTTCAGCTGTCAATGGTCTTTCGTTTAGCCCGTGGCAAAGTAAACGCATACTTGAGAGCTGCGATGCATCCTCGCACCCATTGAAGGAACGTTTCATAGATATTCTCGGTTGATCAAGGAGCTCAAAACACATGCGCGAGAAGTGGTGACTTGAATATGTAAGGATGACTTACATCTTCACAAAACATTCCATCTTAAAAAAAAAAAAACGGCTTATCACGCTCAAACCTGCCTCAAATTGGGATCGATGGAAAAGAAAACGATGTACCAGGCGCGCGCATCTTTTAGAAGGTATCTGTTTTCTAGCAGCAAGCACAAATATTGTGTGCGTAACTCACACTATATGTTGGCCAACGAATGTAGGAGACATTTAAATTTACGCATCTCAGCAACCACATGAGTTGAGAAGGCAGCAATGGTGTGTGTCGATACTAAAAAGTTTTAGTGGATCGTCTTTAGCTCTTGGATAACCGCACCCTATAACAATATAATAGCTATAACCTTTCTGTGAGCCTTCTTGATCGAGTGCGGCTATCGAAGCGTCTGGTGTTATAGTTCAACGTTGCTTAAATCGGTGCTATAGCACGTGCTGCCACTTTAAAGTATTTTTGAGGCATTTAAAATAAAAAAATAAATCAAATGTAGCCGATTTTTTTTAAACATGATACGCGTTTGTAATTCGTCTTTGCAAACACATTTTAGGTATACTGCCACACAGTTAGCACGGACAAACTATTGCCGGTCTTTCTGATTTTGTTTTTTAGAACTAAATGATATTTAGAAAACTGTCAATGCAACTATCCAACCTAAGTGGCAGAGCTCAGTGCAAGACAATACATGTTGCTGGGCAGAAATAGTAAAAAGCGCCGATGTCGCGTTCGGGCTAAACATGCCCCGTAATGCACGCGTACCGCTGCAAGTGCGTCCGGACATTTCATCGAACGCCGTTTTATCGAATGCCGTTTCATCGAACACCGTTTCATCGAACGCCGTTTCCTCGAACGCCTTTCATAGAAGCCGTTTCATAGAAACCGTTTCATCGAACGCTTTGTCATCGAACGCCTTTTCATCGAACAACGTTACAGTCTGTAATATTTTGGAATTTACTTTTATACACAACTTCATCTAATTCTGTCTTTTTTTTTTCTGTTTTTATATCACTGGGTGCAGTGGCGAGATAAGTTCCATCGTGAACATACCCTGCTTCGAGAAGAAAGCCTCCATGAAATAATGACCGCTCTCCATGTCACTTGAAACAATTAAAAATGAGGCAAAAACAGAAAGCACAGACGCTTAAAAGTGTTTTAAGTGTATGTCCTTTATTTGCAGCGTTCTTGTTTCAGTCGTGTATGTACATGAGTAAAGCTTTTCAGTAAGTCGCATACCGAATTATTTTTATTTCTTTTTATGCCAATTGCTTTTATTTTTAGTAATTTGACACCACCTTCAAAACAATTTCACAAGAGACTACCTTAGTCTTAAAAAACTAAAGGTGAAACATCTATAAAGCACTGTTATGCCCCAAAACTCTGTACAGAGCCATAACAGAAAAATTCGATGAAACGGTTCTTGGCGATTCGATGAAACGGCGCTCGATGAAACGGCGTTCGATGAAACGGCGTTCGATGAAACGGCGTTCGATGAAATGTCCGTTCATTCGATGAAACGGCTTTCGATGAAATGGCGAAAAAGTGAGGTTCAGGCTTGGTCGGAGATTGCTACGGTTACACTCGTACGCTTTTTCAGTTCTATCTCGCATAAATAAGCTTCTTGCTCAAATAAACAGGGGCATCTGACTTTTCGCTCATCTTGGCCTTTATCGCGACTTTTAACAAGTTCTAAAACAGACAGAGCAAAAGTGATTTAATTAGCTCAAGATTATAGGTTGAGCGAAATATTTACAAAGTTCGATTTCCCTGAGTCGTCTTTTGTATTAAATTCCCCCCTCCCTCACCACCACTTCCTTCCTCTAAATAAACAACGTAGATTATTTTATGAGCCACCAGTAATAGAGCGTACTCGCAAAATGTCAATTTGGCGTAAGAAAGGCCTTGTTTAAATGATCGAGCAATGGACTGGTCTTCTTACTGTGCGTGACACAGGTAGCAAGAACACAATATTGACATTTTTACGCAAGGGCCATGCAGAATTTAGTGTATAAGAACAAATTGATGCCACGTAAGTTGGTGCCGAACGGAAGCACTCTTTAGCGAATTGCTTGTTTAAAAATAACTACTTTTCAACCATAAAAACAAAGCAAAATATCACCACTTTTTTGGGGGGCGACTAAATTTACTGATTCACTCCGTTAGTGTTGATTGTGCAGCGGTATGCGTACATTACGCGACACGTTAGCGCAAACACGACATCGGCGCTTTTTGCTATTTTCCCCAGCAATGTATCGACTCGCACTAAAATCTACCGCTTAGGTTGGATACTCGCATTAACAGTTTCCTAAACATCATTCACTTCTAACAAGAAAAAAAAAGTTGTAAATACTGGCGATAGTTTGTTTGTGCTAACTGCGTGGCGTAGGGTACCTAAAAAGTTTTTTACAATGTTAAATACAATTCTGTGTCACGTTAAAAAAAATTGTCTGCTTTTGCTTTAGTTTCTTTGAGACAACAGAAATACTTCGAAGTGGCGGCCCGTGCTATGGTACCGATGCAAGCAACGTTGAACCATAACTTGACACGCTAAACTCGCCAAAAAGGGTTTTAGTATTGTCTTTTCCTCTCCATAGCCGCACTCGATAAAGAATGTAAACAGCGAGCCTAGCTTAGATTTCTTTGTGGGGTACGGACCGTACGGTTATCTAAGTGGCTAAAAGCGACACACTAAAACTTTCTAAAATTGACATCCACCCTTGATGCCCTTTCACCTCAGGTGGTTGTTGGGAATGTGTAAATATGAATTTCATACATTTTGCTGGCCATCATGTTCTGCGAGTTAGGCACACAACAGGGCATTTTAGTAAATTGTTTTCAAAGGCCCGCTGCCACTTCAGGCGCGCGCTTCAGAGAATGCATCGAAGTGGCAGCGCGAGCTCCCGCTAAATATAGCGTGGCCTGAAAGCATAGTCTGCTAAAGTTATCCAATAATTTGTGCTCGCTGCTAGAGAACAGAGACCTTCTAGAAGATGCCCGCGCCTGGTACATCGTTTGCTTTTCCATCGAGCGTGATAAGCCGTTTTTGTTTTGTTTTTTGTTTTTTTTTGAAGATGGAATGTTTTGTGAAGATGTAAGTCATCCTTACATATTCAAGTCACCACTTCTCGCGCATGTGTTTCAAGCTCCTTGATAAACCGAAAATATCTATGAAACGTTCCTTCAATAGGTGCGAGGATGCATCGCAGCTCTCAAGTATGCGTTTACTTTGCCACGGGCTAAACCAAAGACCATCGACAGCTGAAATTCGGTGACTGCGCGGGCGCAGCCTTGCGGCTCCGTAAAACCTACACCCGAGGGGCTAGGCTTGGTGAGCGCCAATAAATCGGGGCAGATTACGCGATAGGAGCTGAAGCTACCTGTAAGTCACGAGGTCGCTGCTGCCGCACCCATCGCCCGTCGCTCAGAATGGGGATTTTCTCGGCTTATCCTCTCAGAAGAAGCCGGTGCAAAAGGGGACCTTTCCCCTCGCCTCGCCGTGCTACAATACAAGAAAGAAAGAGGACGAGGAGGACTTTCCGCAAGGCGGAAGAATATTTCTGCTGGTCCCCCTTTATTAAGCCAACACGCCCTTCTCCCAAGCATAACTTAACTGTGTTGCCAGTTACTCGAAATCAGTAAAGTAAGTACGCTACCCATTACTTGGAACACGTTACCATTAACATCGGGGAGAGGCAGGCGCTTCCACTTTCCTCACCCCTTCGCGTTTTCTTTTCTTTCTGATTAGTGTCTCAATTCTTCTTTCGATTCTGTGTTCTAAATTCGCGGCAAACCAGTTTTACGCTTGGATAGAAAAGTCGACTTTACCGCTTCATTTTATTTGCAAGCGCAGCTCGAACCAGTCGACGACGAGAGCGTCGGGCAGGTTGTTGCCTTTTTTCTCCGGAAGAAGTCCGTATTCAAGCAACTTCGGAAAAGATTCATCCTCACATATTTCACGGACTGAGAAGGTACGCTGGCATTTCTGCATGCATTTGTAATCGAGCTTCCATTTTAAATTTTAAGCCGGTAATGTATTAAAACAAAGTCCAGGATTTCATGCGAAAAATCTGAAGCTCGAGCTTAAAGACAGACAGTTACGCTCGGGCCAAGGAAATATAAAGCCATAGCAAGAATTGTCTAAACACATTTACAATACAAATAGCATTATTTTCTCGCTTTTTTATCACGTGTACGCAAAGATCTAGATTACAGTGCGACGGGTCAGAAGTTTGGCGGTGGTGTATTAATGGTGGTGCGCGAGTGGTTCAACTGGATCAGAAGCCGGGATTGGGACTTCTACGCGGAATGTGGATGGGTTGAACTAGTATCCGGTGATGGTTTTAATTACCTTATTGGGAATTACTATTTCCCCCCGTTATCAGATCCTATTGGGACTGCCAACAATTTAAAAGTACTTCAAGAGCAGGTTGATTTTTCAAAGTCTGAAGTACTTATATGTGTTATTTGAGATATTTCTCAAATAAATTATTTTCGGATAAAGCTGCATTGTGTGCTACGTACAATATATTTATTTATTGTTCGAATGCTAACACTTACTAAATTGTATGCCCGTGCCCTGTCTATTGGTAAACACGTTATTTGTGAGCGTGAAAAATGCGGAGCTTTCAGCTATCTTCTCTTCTAAATTATTTTCGACAGCTAAGTGCTTTATCGTTTGACACGCGGCTAATCGGGCGGCGCTGTCGAAACTCATCGTAAAAGAAGACGACAACTAACATTCCAGTCGCATTCGTTCCGTCGCGCGCGTTCGAAAAAAATTAGATTACATTTTTCTTTTGTTCTCACATGTGGTACAATACTTTCTTAATGTCCTCGGGAAATACATACACCACGAAACATGGATTGATCATCTGGTTTAATGACTACTGTGAGCACTCAGACAAGAAATAAAATGTCCCGATTACTTATCTTTATTCATTTTAACGGGCTTAGTTGGCACAATAGGTTGCAAATTAGTGCCGTAAATGTTCTGGATCTTTTTTCTTTTAAACTACGTTATTGAATATGTATTATCAAGTAGTAATGGCTTGTGCTACCTGACATTTTTCAATCACCTTTCATCCCAGTTTTTGTTTATCTGGAAGGTCGTTTATCTGGAAGGTGTAAGGTCATGAACATTCCAACCGGATATCGTTTTATGACCCCTTTAAATTGTACAACCGAGGGTCCTAGTTAAATCTCTAACTTTGCTTTCCATGCAGCGTTTATGCTTTCTAGCACAGGTGACGTAAACAAACTCGACAGGCTTGCAAAGACGGAACGACCGGGACTTGCTTGAGACGCAAGCGGATGTTCATGTTTGGATGCAGTAAAATTGTCTATTGGGAAGATGGAAACAGGGTAACTATTAGAGGCATGCCTGCAGAGTACTTACGAATGAATCAGCAATCTCATGTAATCCGTGATAGATGCGTAATCTGATTCGGGCAGCACAGTTTAATGTCGAGGATGTTAACGGAAGTCTCGCGGTCGCTTATAAGCGACTCCTTGTCGAAACGCGTCCGACTATTCAATTCAATTCAATTTTTTTATTCAGACAACAGACATCAATCAGTAGTCTAGGGGGCCGTCGCAAAAGGCAATTAAAAATGCCTGACGAGGCGTCGACCCCCCTCCCCCCTTCCCCGCACATCACTCTGCGTGGAACAAACGAAGGCAGAGTAAGGAAAACTTGCGAAACGTAAACAACTATATGAAAAGCATAAACATAACAATACACACGAGATAGCATTGCACAAAGGTCAATACAATAACAAATAACATGCCATAATAAAGAAGCATAAAACAGCACATACCATAGCACTCAAAACAGGGGAAAAAAAACTAAGAAAGCAGTCACTCCTGACACAACAGAAAGTACATATTCATGTTTCTTTTTAAAGCCTGAATTGATACACTGTCTTCGATTATAGCCATCAGATCAGGATGGCCACTTAGAAGGATGGGTATTTGGTTAGATAGATTCTGGTTCCCGTATTTTGTGCGCACTTTTTCTCCTGTGTAGTGTGTGGATCTAAGATTGTAAGTATGATCTCCCCAAAGGTGCTGTTGAAACAAGGCTGTTGGCTCGGGCTTTATTTGATTATAGATAATTAAAGATAACCTCTTTTTTCAGCGGAGCTGTTTAGGGCTAGGTTCCCCAGGATCGTGTCCGGTATGTTGAGACAAACCTGCCTGGACAGCTACCGCCATCTATAAGCGGCGGCGGCAAGCACACAACCAGTATAGTTTCCGCCGTCGTTCGTAGATGGCGCCAACCTTTCCAGCTATTATAGAAGAATGGATAGTTGGGCGCGTTGGTGGGGAATTTATCGTAGGAAACAGGGCGCGAAGGACAGACAACGACGACGAAGATGCGCACAGTGTATCGAGTACAGCTCCGCTGGTCTTCCTTCTTCACGAGAGTATAAAGGCTGAACGATTTTTATAACATTATAACAACCACAGTACAATAGTGAACGAAAGGTTAGGGAACGAACGAGCTGGTGGCGGTTAGCTCCATGGGCTCTAACGACTAAAACGGCCATTGCCGAAAAGTTGGCATGAATGTATTCCGGCCGTTCAAGATGGAACACCATGGTCGCGACTGCAACGCACGAGAAGCAGGAGAACACTGAAGGGCGCTTTTCTGAAACCGGACCTACGTGGCCCCCTCCGCATCACCATAACTTGACAAACGGCGAAGATTATGATCCAAGTGAGCCCACCAGCGCGTCAGAGTAAGTCACGTGACCAAATTTCGACCAAGCTCTTTTGTCCAACTGAGAGCGGTCACGTATTTCGCGCCACCCTTTTGATTCACTAAAAGAGGCCTTCGCACTTGCTCACAGCCAAATGAAAGCACAAAAGAAGGTTTGGAGGTTTATCAGAAGACGAATTCAAAAAAAGGTGGACGATGCGAAAGGAGAATCGTCAGGACTAAAGTGTCTGGATTTGAGAAAGAAGTGCCATTGCCTTCCCACCTGCTAGCCAGACACAAACAAATACCAACATACAAACAACAGAACCTGTCAAGATCATTGGCTCATTGCTGTCCGTTGCCACAGTGATCACCATTTTGGACCCTTTCAAAGCTTCGAAACTTCGAAAGGGTCGTTAAAACCAGCCGCACCAAGATCGCTATGGAGCATCATCGTACTGAAAGCGTGCCTCGGCCAATATGAGCGTCTTTGGCACTGTGCATGCAATCAAGTTATCACTCGTGCTTATTTCCCCAGATCTCCTACAATTATATTGCTCTTCTTGGGTGCTTGAAGACAGTAAAATTATATTTTAATGCCTCCAAGCGCTGACGTTGCATGTGAATGCGACACGAAGATATACGGCATCACATGCGGGAGCATTGGAAAAAAAATTTTCTGCCTTGAAACACGCAAGAAGAACAAAATAACTGTGAGAGATCTGGATAAATAAGCATGAGTACTATGTTTATTGAATTCACAGTGCCAAAGACGCTCATATTGGCCGAGGAACGATTTCAGTGCCATGATGCTCCATAGCGGTCTTGGTGCGACTGGTATTAACGACCCTTTCGAAGCTTCGAAGCTTTGAAAGGGTCCGAAATAGCGATCACCATGGCAACCGACAGCGACGAGCCAATCACCTTGAGAGGTTTTGTCGTCTGTATGTTGGTATTTGGTTGTGTCCGGCTAGCAGGTGGGAAGGCAAGGGCGCTACTCTCCCAGATACAGAGACTTTAGTGAGGACATGCCCTGGGTAGTAGAAACTTGAGGGTCTTAAATAGCAATTCACGCGGAAGCGTGCCTGCTCTGGTACGGACCGCGAGATCACAAAGTAAAGAAAAATGTTTGAAAACTGTCGAAGCATGGGCCAAAGCTAAGACGCTGAGAGGAAGAGGCAAGGGGCGCGGTTTCGCGCGTTCCACACAAAACAAACCGAAAAAAAGAGGCGTCGTGACGTTAGATATTTTGATGTCACCACACAGAGATAAGAATCGCGTACCCTAGCAGGGGTGCAATGATTCCGGAACCTTTGATTGTCTTGCGGCATTGTTCCCTCAGAACTACACAGAAAGCTAAAATCTCCTCGAAGGTGCTATCAGTAGTGCGAGGCCCAGTCAGGTGAGTTTGTGCTACCCGAAACGAGGGCGCCACAGTTTGTTCAAAGCTTCAGCACAGGAGATCTCTCACGGGCTATAAGCAAGCAGATTCCGTTTTGCTTATTCTTGTTTTTATTTGTTGTTGTTTTTAGCGTCGGATTTTAGGCGGTCAAGCAATCAGCGTTGCCAGGTTGGGCTATTAATAGCCAAATCGGGCTACTTTGTCATGCATTTGGCGTCGCTATTGGGCGGTTGGCTATGTGGCTATTTTTGGGCTATTTGAAACCCTAACGCGGCACTTTTTTGTTGTTTTGCTTGGTTTAGAGTAAATGTACAAAAGACATTTTAGCATGAACACAAAGCGACATTAGTCCACCCTTTCTGGATTCCCGCTTTCAGGGATTTTCTGCCTGAAGATTCGTGGGCGTGATGTCAGAACCTTTTAGCGCAAGTGAGCTACCTTGACCATGATTCAGCTCTGACGACATCGCTTTTGTATTAATTGTGGCTTATTTTATGCTCCCAAGTTCTTTCTACTTCCTACTGGCGTCTCTTATTTCCTCTAGCTTCCCACCATCTTCCTACAGGACGCACTTCATCCGAGGAAAATTGATACTAAAGGCAACTCAAGACATCCTGCAGAATTTGATGTCGCCCGATAACACTTGCTGTACCGGATTTAACAAAATGAGGCTTTTCCGTGAAACATGGAAGTTTCTTAAAGCATAGTGAGCCACAACAAAAGACAACGATTTGGGACAATGAATATTTCGAACAAGGCCAAGATCAGTGCCCAGGAGCAGCCCTGTTTCCGTTGCTATCCGAGCTTGCCATCGCGCTTCCGACACTGCCCATATCGAATGCCGCCGTGGAGAGAGTATTCAGTCACGTGTCCCTCACCAAGTCAGGCCTAAGGAAGAACATGTCCCTTCCAACTCTTCAAAACGACCTCTATGTAAAGTTTGCTTTCCTTGGGAAGAACGAGCTCTGTAAGGACATCAACCGAAATGAACAAGTTTTTGCCCGTTTTAACACGGAAATCATGTGTGAGGCGAGTAAGCCGGGCACGAGCGAGTGCTTCATAACTATGTGACTGCAAAAACGCGTGTGGAAAATTTTTTGTACTTTTGTGTTTGAAATAAAACGTTCAATACATTTCAAGCTGTCTTAGATCTTGAGAGCTGCTCCTGAACCCTAGATATGCAGACGCAGTGCCTTTAAATTGAGCGCGCACATTGGAGCGCACACTTTTTTTGGGTTCTGCAGAATATGGCTACTTTTGGGCTACATAAATCTCTTACATTTGGCTACTGTTGGGCTACACCGCCTGGCATTTGGCGGTTTGAGCTAGAAACTACTTGGCAACCCTGCAAGCAATAGAAATACCTCGCGGGCATAGCCGATTTACGAAGGGCACTCTTGACACTCAACCGAAAATGGCATCGCGTACGGTATGTCAAGTTGGCGTCGGCGCGCCCCATCTTATTCTTCACAGATATTTGCTGGGCTAAAATGGTTGGGACCGGACATTTCATTGAACGACATTTCGTCGAACGCCGTTTCATCGAAGCCGTTTCATCGAATGCCGTTTCATCGAACGCCGTTTCATCGAACACCGCTTCATCGAAGCCGTTTCATGGAACGCCGTTTTATCGAACGCTCTCTTATCGAACGCCAGGGTAGCATTCCCGCTTCCTGAAGTTGGTCGGAGGTGCCCATTCTAGGTTCTGGAAGTTTTTGACTTGCATCGCCGCAGAACATCAAGTGACGGAAGACAAGCTGGAGGCGATGCTGAATTCCCAATAGCCTCCTCGACAGAAGAAGGCCCTTGCGGCAAGAAATGAGAAGGTTCGTCTTTTTTTTTTTGAGGACCGACGGAGCATGGCTGTGGGGGAGTTTTTGAGAGCAATTGCTCATCATTTGAAATGGTAAATGGCTGTCGCACGAACACATGATCCCCGAAATCTTTCAAATAAAAATTGAAGTGACGTACTTACTTTTGGCTTCATTGAGTCTTAGAACTAAAAAAACAATGTTTCGTTGTAGTTTCATATATAGCACCTCAGCTTTAGCTAATGCAAGCTTCGGGCAGTAAAAATGTATCGATGGAAAGACATGAGAGGCTAGGAGACTCACACGGCTACAGTTGTTGCGCCTGCGCGAAACCCAAGTCGCCCTCTGGCCTCCATGAGTTGTAGTGCGCTCTTACCAGGATTGTGACTTTTTATTTATTTGTTACAACAGCCTCAAGAACCATCGGGTAATACAGAGGGTGTGAACAGATAAGCACAATATGCGAAACAAACATAAAACTCGGTACAAATATCCTCATGGGTTACTTGCATCAAAATAAATTGTAACAGCTACAAGTTTGGACATTAAAAAACTTGACGGTGAAATGGGTGAATGACCCGAAAATACACTCGATCCGTGCATAAAATAGCATCTTTCACACTCTTTATATCAAAGACATTCGATGAAACGGCCGTCAGCGATTCGATAAAACGGCGTTCGATGAAACGTCCATTTTTTTCGATGAAACGGCGTTCGACGAAACAGCGTTCGATGAAATGTCCGGGAGCCTAAAATGGTATCCGCACAATATCGGCGCAATACTGTGTGCTGCCTGGGCTGTATTTCCACGTCTTTGTTCATCCTTTGCGAGCAAAGACGCTTTTTTTTTTCTCTTAAACCGAAGTTGAATTGATGGAATTGATGTAGACGCGACACGTAATTTTCGGTTTGTGTCGAACGGACGGTTCCCCGATCGGAGTCGCCAAAACTATTCTCTAGCACTTCCTACTCTTACGCAACTTCGAGTGGTCATTTATTATACTCGATATTCGATATTGCTTAAGTGAAACCAACAGTTTCACTTAAGCAATAAACATAAACGGCTATGAAGTTATGGGTGTATTCGACTGCATCACCATTACGCCACTTTCACATGCACCGTATCAATGAAGGGCGTAAAATTTGCCCAGACACCCCTTTTTACACAATTTGAGACACCATCGCTACAAGTTGAGCGTAAAAAAAGCGTATAAGTGGTGTAAATTATTAGCGCACCCTTCTTATATTCACCGATCTTCAGAAATCGTGTAAGAAGGGTGTTTTTTACAACTTTTTAAGGCGATTATGGATTTTACAATGATTAGTCTGTACTACCCCCAAAGAGCTGCCTGGATAGCACTTTGAGTTGATCGGCAATCCTAACTGAACAAAATATAATTAAGGCCGAAGAATTCAGGCTGATTGTTTTAAAGTGCGAATCTTGAGTAAGAATGTTCTTCGTGATAAAAATGACTGCAGGATTATAATGATGAGCAGCTCCTTTAAAATATTCACATATGTCTTTAAGCTTCGTTCAATTTGCGAGAAAGTCGTCGAACATAATCAGCGAATTTCTTTCGGGGTCTAAGGTTTTCGGGATCTCCATGGTTCAAAGGAACCCGCTCATCTCCGAAACCCAGCTGCGGGAAAACACAAAAACGTAGTAGACGACGTGAAACCCTTTGTCGAACATTTCTCTTCTAAGTCGCAACAATTTGCGAATATATCTGCTTTTGCTCGATTCAGAAGAGCCAATCATCGTGATTGACACCGGTGTTTCGAAAAAAAAAATTGTCCAGGTCCGGAGACATGGTGACCTCAACTGCGCTTGTCGACAAATGCAAAGAAGATACAACAGACGCGTTTCTAAGCGCTCGCGAGCGAGAAGCACAATCTCGCGGCAGGAGACCCGCGAATCTCGCTTGACGATAAGTGATGATTTTCACACGCGTCGCAATAGTGCAGTTTATAGCGACGCCCCGAAGGTGTAAGTTATACCGATTCACAAGGTTTACGCAACGAAGGATATGCAAGAAGAATAAGAGGAGGTTCCCCAAGGCTCGAGTGGACCGCGCGGTACGAGACCGTCTAGCAGGAAGAAGTCTGACAGGTCTGGAAATGTCTCAACAGCTCAGAATGTGATAGTATATTTTTTATATATATATGCAAAGTAAATCCGCTACCTTAACGCTCCGCTCGCTTGCCTTTTTCCTTAGTCTCATTTTTCTTTTTCATATGTTAGATAACAGTAACGCATGTGTTGATTTCCCGGCGAGTCGTCATTTGGGAAACCGCTTCGTATAAATTCCAAGGGATCATACGCGTCGCTTCACTGCTTTCTCTCCAGGAGAAAAGGTAATGCTAGGAAAACCTTTGTAGTTGTGGGAACCACGTGTTTCCCGTCTCCCTATCTAGGCCTAGCACAAGCAGGCCGTGGGAGCGTTATGGCGACGTCATCCCGGATACGGGGGTAAGGCCGCATTCCTCGAAGAGGGCGTGTCTTCCCTCGCCCTTTTGGGTGAAAGTGCCTCCGGCGCACCCTTCGGAAATGATTGTGGACGCGGCCCATCTGCGGGATAAGCCACACCACGTACCCCGGGCGCGTCCACTTTCCGCTGGCTAGATAAGCGGCCGCGAACGGCGGCCCTGACTCTCGTCGGGGAAGGCTCTGGGCCACGGAGCCTCGTTCTTTTTGGAGCTTTCCCCTTTCCGCGAATCTGCCTAATGCGGCAGCGTGGGCCCCCTTCAGGTGAATTTGTATAATGCGACAGCGCCGACCTTTTTTCCGTTCTTTTCTTTTATTAGTTTTGCCGACGGGCACAGCGTGGTGGCACAACAGCCAAATAAACCCGCTTCTTCAGTATCTTTGTGTTTTGGTGTGAATCCTCTCCTCGGAGTCCACGGCAGCCTCCGGACGGACCCGGCCGTAGCAGTCCTCAACATCGAGCTACGGAGTGGGATCGACCTCGTGGTGCAGTAAAGCAAGTCGAATCCCACATAGTTCAAGGTCCGTTGTGTACTGATGCGATTATTATCAGACCTCTCATCTCACCTTGAGTCACCGCCCCCCTACGATCGACTCAAAATGAACGGGATCCTCGACAATCCGCGCGATTCAAACAGTGCTTGAACTGGTCACATCGTGGTGCCCCAAGAGCTGTCGCATTTGGACTCGAACTGTCACTCGTGCGACGGAGCTCGTCTGAAAAGATGCTCGTGCATGAACGTCTGGATGGCTGCGCAAAAGAACACACTCAGTGGAGTGATGTCGAAGCCTTCGCTGCGCATCGAAAAGCAAACAACGACTTTTTTGTGTCTGCGTTCGATGTGTTGGTCGACCTCGTAATTTCCGGCAAGTTCATTCCGTATGAGAGGACCCCGTTGTCTTCGGAATTATATCCCACGTCTATAAACGCTACATGGGGTGGGGCAAGGATTGGGAATCGCTCGAGCAGCCCTTTGTGCTCTTAGCACAATAGTCGGGCAAGGTGTTGACCAAAGTAACCGCGTCTGAGACGAAGGACGTCGTGGAATTCATCTAGGGTGCGCTAAAGATCATAAAACGCGCGATGCGTTGTAAGCACCACATCGAAGCAACCTCATCCACTGCCTGGCCCCCGACTTCCTCCGATATTACCTGATAGTTGTGGATACCGTAGACTAGAGGAAATAAAAAAAAAATCACTAGACTTCAGACGACTATGTGTGTGTCTCTCTCTAACGCGGTTGGTGGTGTTGCTAAAAAAAAGAGTGGACCCTGATAGCGGCCTGGTCAGTCTGCTATTGACCTATGTATAAATCGGTCGTGAAGAAAAAGAAAAATTAGGGATTAGTTTTACGCGAATCTATTCTCAAATACCTCATCGTAAATTTTTCATGATAATAGTTTAAGCAATTTCAAAGTACAGTTGTCTCAACCTGTTATATTATGCGAACCAAACAAGGCAGCCCTAGAAGAAATGGATTTTCCAATTAGCATTAAGAGTGCGACGAGTCGCTCTAACGAACTGCACTTGGTCAGGCCTACGGATGCCGGAAAAGTGGAAGGCACCAAACGGATACGAATACGGCCTAAAGTCAGACTTTATCGCGATGGTGAAAAACGGTCTGCGTGAGCTCTTTGGTCCCAAGATGATTTTCGAGCAAAGTGGAAAATGTTTCTGTATAAGCTTCTAGAGAAACAACACACTGCGCATGTCCCTTACTTTGTCAAAAAAAAAACAACAAAAAAACAACATCGTTTTTGGAATGTGTCAGTCCGTGGAAGGCAGCCCCGTGGAGGAAGATACATTCGATCGGGAGGTAGAGGTACAGCTGACGAGGGCTAAGCATGTCATGACACAGGACCGAATTGAGATTCTTGAGGGATTCTACGAGTCACCAGAATATCTCATTAACACGATAAACAGCTCTTACCAGTCTCATCTTAAGCTCACTGTCTCGTAGATATTGCTTCGTTATAATCCGTACATCAACGTCGTAGGGTTACAGTTGCACCACAGGGGGTATATCTTGATCAATGCTCACTTATCCCACATGCTTGGCTTCGGTCAGAAAAGCATGTGCATGTCGTTCTCACTGGAAGCTCGTGATGTTATATAATTTCCCAGCAATTACATTTTTACCTATTGTGATATAATAGAAGGGGAGCACGTCGGTGACATGAAAGCCCTTTTATTGAGAGTCGTGCCCTTTGTAGCGTCAAAACGAAACGGAATGATATCCTATTCCTTCAATGTACTACAATATCAGAGGGTGGTCGTAAAAGAAGTCAGCACCGTTTGCCTGGAGCGAGAGAGGAAGCTACGTCCCCTTTCTTGATGGATCGGGTCACGTGGCAGGCACTCTTCATTTTAGAAAATGCACGTAAAGTCCCCACCATGTTATTAAGAACATTTCTCCTGTTCCAGAGAAATACCGCTCACGCATTTTGTGTTCGGGCCCCTGTTCCAAGTGGGGAGCGGACTGCTGTCAAACATTCATCAGGGGCTACAGCTAGTGTTTACAAAGCGAGTGGGCCCGTACCTGGGTCGAAAACTAGTGTCCACGGGTAGAGATATCGTAGAGCGAATGAGGCAGGATTCCTCGCTGAGGGACGACGTAAAAGAGGGGAATAGGGCATACGTATTGATGCACCGGGCACGAGTTCCTTCAAAAGCTGCAGTCTGGCGGAAGATATAAAAGAAAGGCGTCCACCCTGTCTTGTTCATTTTCTGGACGGCAAAACAAACGAAAAGTCGTGCATGACGCTTTTGATACCTAAAATGACGGGCGATATCTTTACCCTGCACGAACGTTCCGGTCTGTGCACTAGCGGAGTAGCAGAGAGCTTGATCTTTTCTCTCTTCCGCCTACGTCTTTTGATTTGGAAAAGTCTGAATATATCCAATTCTTTCCGGTCGCCACGACAACACCCACTTCCGTCTTAGATGTTTACCCTCCCTCGCCCTCACTCCTACGGCCTGAAATCAAGATTCCTGCACATTCAAACAAAACTCGTGCGAGCCGACGGCGATCCCGCGAGCACCACCGTGACGGATGGAACGGTCGTTAGTTTATCAGCCCTTTACGTCAGTGTCGTCAAAGAATGCGTGAAAGCGATTGACTGGCGGAGTGAATCCAAGGTAATCAACTGTGCTTTGGCTTTCTTCACCAAACCTTCGGTATTACGTTCTGGCCTATGAAATCTGTACAAGAATGTGTACTCCCCACATAATAGCGCTGTCGTCGGAGGCCGATGCTGCTACGGCATTCCATTGAACCTTCACAACCAACAAACAAATGGTTTTTGGTTATGGTTCAATTCAGTTTAAGTTATATTTTCTGGCTTTTTCAGAAGAAGTACTGATGTTTCTGAGGTTCTGCTGCTACCTACGTCACGTTGAAGCATAAAATAAGCTAGAAAATTCTGTTTCCGTACCAATTTAATGAAATTACAAAACCGCAAAGCACGCAAAAAAAATCACATTGAAAAAGTTAAAGCGGGACAGAGGAAAATCATGAAATCTCAGTCGGTGTTTCGACCAGTGTGCATCACCCCTGGCTACGCCACTGCTCCGGGACACCTCTGTGGTTCTTCGAGAGGCTAAACGGTGTGGCGATGAGGACGCCACCACCCCTCCCGCGTCAATTCCTCGGAACACCGTATGGAAGGGGTCAAAGAGTTCGCGGTCGTTTACGGTCGAGCCATGTGCCGTCAGAAGGACAATGGCAGACGATGGAAGCGACGCAACTGTAGCTCAGAGGCTGAGAATCTTGTTTTTGACGCTGCGGCAACTGCTGTACCACAGCGTCAACCACTTATTGACGCCTAAGGAGTGGGTCGGGTCGATAGTACCAGCCTGCCCAGCACCCGCGGCGTCCGGGCCAGCGAGGGTGGGCGGACGGGCGAGTACAGGGGCTGCGCCTGATAGAACAGGTGGAACACACTCAAAGAGTGCAGAGTCCGGGGGCGGAAGTTGACATACTCTACAGAGCCACGGTTTGCCCGGCGACGCAAGTAGGCGATACGTAGGGACGGAGACAAGTTCACATTTTCGGTGGTGCCACCGATCGCTGTTGTCGCGCTGGAGTGCTGCAACCGAATCCAGAACAGCGCGAGAGCAGTGTGAGCACCAAGGGCGGAGACCTGGGTTTGGGCAGGCGTCTCCAGCGAGCAGAAGTAGCCCCAGAATCCATCGCGAAGGACGGCCGGGCGATAGAAGAATGTACACATTGGGCGCGTTCAGTAGCGGCCCCGGAGTCAAGGAGTCACTGACTCCTTCCACTGGACGGCCAAAAGTCACTTTCGGTGCACGTAACTCCGGGGCTTCGGAGTCAAGCTCCGAAGCACCGAGTCCGGAGACGGTGCACGTAGATTCAAAGGAGCTAAAGATGACGTCATTTCCTGACTGGTGACGATTTCCGGCGCTAAAATAGAGAAAAAAAAAAGGCAGGATAAGGTGCGTCGGTTCTGTCGTGGGTGTGCGGTTTGCTCGCTTGTGTTAAAGGGACCATGAAGGCAGTTTCGAAGTTTTACTCGACGATTGAAATGGATGTCAGGCACGTCTCAGATACTGTTGACCAAGTTCTAGCGCGAACAGAAGTTTGGGTGCCGCACCAATCGAGCAAACAGGCGCGGTAATAATAGCGCCGGGAACGATGCCTGAGACCCCACCGAGGCGGCGGCAGAAAGGTGAACTAAAGTGCGCCGAAGCGTGACGACAACGCGCTCCTCGTTTGGCGATTGGTTCAAACGATAGACGCGCTCTTGGTTTCGATTTCGGTGGTGAGATGGGATGAAAAAAGTTTATTTGAACGTTGGATAATATTTTGAAGTTGCAGTTGGGAATTAATAGGTTTCATACCGTGTATAAAGGCATAATCTGAAGCGATCCCTCCGTTTGTCACTGGTTGAACGCATCGCGCACTGCTACCTCGGGCGCGTAACAAGCGTCGAGCAACCATGGACAAAAAAAAAGAAAAAGAGGTACGAGCGCCGGAGGCGGCGGACTTTTGGTTTTGGTTTCGTGCGTCGTCTCGTGTTCGCTTTGCGAACTGGTGTCTCACCAATCGTGCCGCGTTTATGTGCAGTAGTAGGTTGCGCGAAAGGTCGGCTAAAGACGTGCGGTCGATCGGGCGACGTTAGTTTGCATAAACCGCCGACCGATGCAGCAATGCTGCGCATTGCTGCATCGGTCGCCAATCCAGAGTTCTGCGTCCTTAGCAGCATCTCCCGTTCAGTCGGCGTGAGGTCGCTGAGCAGGAGCTTAAACTCGTTTGCGAGCGCGGCGTTGTCGTCCATTTCTTCCAGGTTTTCTTCACAGACCGCCGTGCACTAGAGCGAACCACGGGAACCACACTGAGTGTGCACTATATCCTACCGATGCCGACAGTGCTCCCTGACGTCACTTCTCTTTCCAGAGGCGAAAAAGGGAAGAAATCTGAATGTTTGTTTCGGTTTCGCAAATCTATTTGCAGGCACAGAAATAAGTGTCACAACGTTCTAGAAAATACTGTGTGGCACGCCAGGACCCCAGTGCTTCCGAAAACACCTTCTTTTTTTAGAAAAATTAAATTGCCTTCATGGTCCCTTTAATGAAAAATGCTCAAGATAAGACGAATAACGCGTTCGAATTTCTTTTCCAGGTAAGACACTTTTCGGAAAATGCATTGGACCGTATTTTCTTTGGTTTGAATATGCTAACAAACAACGTAAACGTTCATTTGACGCCGTGTCTTGATAGCCGTTGCACGGAAACTCGGTAAATATCGACGATAGTCCTGTCCGCGCTCAACGGAGCAAGGCAGGGTATGAACGCGACTTTGGAAGCCGGTTGGATACTCACGCAGAGCATGATACCGATTCATGTTTTGTTTGCGAAGCTAAATCGGGGTGCAGGTTGGCTGAGGCTAGCTTCGGCCGACAAAACCTTGATCGCCGAGCGCGGCCGAACTTCCCGTGTGTATACAAAAATACATTTTATAGGAAGTTCGTTACGAAGGGTAGAACAAACGCATGGCCGTATAAAAGTATCGCAACCGGCGGCGTAGAATCGCCGAGCTCTATATTTTGCGTGTGCTGACGACGTTTTTCGTCGGCTTTTATAACACTAGCTGCCTTCGCACCGCCAAGCGAAGGGCTCGATCGCGTTGCATCGCTTCGAACAGCAGCGCTGACGTGTACAATCACCCGCTTTTTCTTTAACTACCTTGTCAAGACTCTTCAGTACCGGCGTCAAATAAAAGCGGTCGTGCTCATCATCGTCTGCTTCCAGTTTATTTGGAGACCGCCTGGCACAGGGGAGGAAGCGGAAATTGCGTAGAAGCAAGTTTGGAGCCCCGGGTTTTTTGCCGTTCAGTATAGACCGTTTTATCGTGGGTAGCGCCATTTTGAGAGCGAGAGAGAAAAGTGGAAAGGGCTACCGGCGCTTTCCCCCTTTCTGATTGTGTAGAAAGAGTGAAAGCCCCGGATGAGAGGCTTGGCCGGTGTTGGGCGTCTGCAGTGCCCCAACTTCGTTCGCGCTTTCTTCTACGTTTCAAACTCCCAAACTTAATTAGAGCCATGGTCTTCGATGGCGACAGTCCCCCGGTCATCGGGACACCATTGCTCGGTCATAGGGTGCACGAATAACGACAGAAAGCGTCGAATACCGCCCAAGGACCTCGTAGCTTGCATGGAATTCGGCAAGGCACGTGCGGCTGCAATGTTTTGAAGCTCCACCACTTTCCGCGTGACTGGAAATGATTTACCATTCATAAATTTTTGCTTGCAATAGGCCCATTTCAACGCAGCCGTTTTTAGTAATGAACAAGCGATACACGAAACGGGAACCTTAATTAACTTTTGTAAACACCCGGAGCTGCTACATATCGTTTTGCTGCGCTGCTTTTATCTTGCGTGTCCGTGTTCTCATATTTCATTGTGGATGAACGACGAAGACGTTCTAGATGTGCTTATATCGAACCGCAGAAAGCGTCAAAGCAGCCACGAATTATTTTACTATCTGATGCAATATTTTGAGTACTAACCTCCAATTTCTATCGCTGACACGTTCGCTGCCGCTGTTCCCCCCGTTGCCGCACTGGCGGATCCCATGACTCGAACAAGGAAACGTACACGCTGGGTACGAAGACGCAGATCGCAACACACGAGTCGTACCCTGGAGCGACTATCCAGCGCTTCAAAGCGCCCAATCAACGGAAACAACCCAAACAACCCACCAGCGGCACTCCAAGGAGCGCTTTTGCCGGCTCTCTGGTATCGCACAGGGGATCGCTATTCAGGAAAACCGATAGAACTACCTTTTCAACAATTTCTAGCTTCACCCGGCGGCGGAAATACGCCTTCAACTAAGTGTTGTAAATAATGAAATCGAGTTAGTCACCACTGCAAATTATCAATATTAAGATAAATTCAGTTAAAAAATTTTACATGCTGAAACAGCAATTATCATGCACCAGAAAACTGGCACGTATCTTGCGAGCGTACCCCATGTTCATTGGCGGTACAGCGTTCGGTGCGCGCTCCATTCACAAGCTGTTCCGAGCACAGTCGAGACGATGGTGTTGAGGAAATGTCTTTTCGGTTTACGAACGCAATCCACTGCCGCCAAGATCGGGGTCATGTGGAAAGCGATGGAGCTTAAAGACATTGCAGCCGCTCTCGCCTTGCCGGATTCATTGCAAGCTACATAGGCCCTCGGACAGTATTCGACACTTTCTGTCGTTATTC